>NC_142151.1:6966562-8209375 GCF_024610735.1 Ursus americanus | reverse complement strand
TTTCTTCGCCTCCCTTTGAGCCAAGCTGTACCCCACTGTGTGATGTTGTGTTGATGTCCATATACATTGTATACACCAAATTGTGGCAATTAATTATTAATGGGAAAGCAGGGGATGCTTCTGCGTCCATCAGGAGAGGCAAAGAGATCAGGGTCCAGAGAGCAGACAGCCAGAGCAGGAAGTGGGTTTCAGAACAAGTTGCACAAGATGTGTTAGTAGACGCTGCTCTGTCTGGAACACTACTTGGGAGACTTGAATTATTAATAAAAATTCTAGGAAGCCTGCTAGCTTTTCAGGAACTTTTATCCAATTAGGGGAAGATAAATTCCAAGTATGCTTCCAAGCACCATTACTTTTTTTCATTTTGAAGACCTCATATTGATGAACAATATTCCTAAAGAAAATACACAGATCATAAGTACATAGTTCAATACTTTCTCACAAACTAGACACCCCATGTCCTCACCAGCATCTAGGTTAAGAAATCGAACATTACCAGCACCCCAGAAAGTCCCCTCATCCTGCCTTCCAGTCACTGCCCCCTCCTCCAAGGGGAACCACTCTCCTGACTTCTAACAGCCTAGATTAGTTCTGCCAATTTTTGTATTTTATGTAAATGGAATATCCAGTAAGTGCTTTATTGAATCTGGCTCCTTTCACTCAACATTATAGTTGTGAAATTCATCCACATTATTGTGTATAGTTGTAGATTATTCTCATTGCTATACAATAACGCCTTGTGTGAACATAGCACAATGCATTTGTCCGTTCTACTGTTGATGGACATTTGGGTTGTTTCCAGTTTTGGGTTATCACAAATAGAAGCATTGATAAATTTGGTTTGTTGTAAAGAGGTATTAAAAAGTTAAACTGTTTTTCATTGTGTGTGTGTTTTTTTTTAATTTAAGCATTTTATTTTTTTTCAAAATCTTTTCTAAGGAAGTGAGAATCTGGGTGAAGAAAGAGCCTATCCCTTTTCCTCAGAATTCACAGGTGATCTCTTCCTCCTTCTCTCATTTGCAACTTTACTTTGTAAGCTGCATTCTCACTGACTTTCTGTGTTTGATTTTCCCTGCTCCCTTTTTTTTAACACTAAAAAAGTAAAGATCATTTTAAAGACATTAAGTACTTTACAAGCACATTGTGAAAAAAAACTGAAAAATATAGAGAAACTTATATAAGAAAATGACAACCTCCTGCCACCCAGAGATAACTGCAAATGTGTTAGTATATTTTTTCTTACAAGATTTTACCTTTAAATAATCTCCACACCCAACGTGGGGCTCGAACCCACGACCCCAAGATCAAGAGTTGCATGGTCTATTGACTGAGCCAGCCAGGCACCCCATGTTAGGGTATTTCTTTACAGTGTTTTCTTCTCCATATATTTTATACAGTTGAGATTGTATGGAATATGCCTATTCATCTCTCCTTTCGTTTAAGATTATTCCATAAGTGTTTCCCCATGTCATTTCTATCTGTTCCTCAACACTGTTTTTCCTGGCTACGTGATAGTTCATCCCATGTGCGTGCCAAAAGTTATTTGACTAATCTCCTAAACTGGGACATGTAGGATGCTTACGCTTTCATTTTGACAATTAGAAACAATGCTGCAGTGACTATCTTGGATGCAGATCTTTGCCCTCATTGTAGATAGTTTCCTTAAGTTGATTCCTAGAAGTGGAATGAACTGGATCAGGAGTATGAACACTTAATAGGAGCCGGGTGCCTCTTGTGTTGCCAGGTTGCCATTTTTACACTCCCACTAGCTTTATGAGCTGAGAGCACGAAAGGACACATTTTACTGCATCTTCATCCACTTTGAATATTGCTTAATATGGAGTATCTTCATATTGTTTGGTTTTAAGTATTTAAAAATTTCTCTTCTCTCTTTCTTTTTTTTTAAGTAGGCTCCACACTGGGACTTGAGCTCACGACCCTGAGAACATGACCCGAGCAGAAATCAAGAGTCAGACCGTTAACCAACCGAGCCACCTAGGCGCCCTAGATCAAATTTATTTATTGTTTTTAAAAACAATTTTTAGTTAAAATGTTTATTTTGAGAAAATTATAGATTCATATGTAACTGTAAGGAGTAACACAGAGAGATCCATTGTATCCTTTGCAATTTTCTTAAGGGTAACATCTTGCAGAATCACAGTTGGAATATTACCTCCAGGAAACTGGAGTGGATATGGTCTACCCATTTTATTCAGACTTCCCTAATTTTACTTGTACTCATTTGTATGGGTGTGTGTGTGTGTGTGTGTTTGGTTCTATACAGTTATATCATGCATAGGTTTGTGTCTCCACCGTCCTGTCAACAAAAGGCCATCACAACAAAGATCCCTCCCATTGCCCTTTTATAACCACAAGCACCTCCCTCTTGTCCCCCCCTTCTGAGCCTAACTCTTGGCAACCACTAATGTGGTCTCTCTTTCTGTAATTTTTGTCATTTCAAGAGTGTCATATAAGTGGAATTACCTAGTGTGTCAACTTTTGGGGTTGGCTTTTTCACTTATATGTTGTATATGTATCAATAGTCTCTTCTTTACTACTGCTGAGCAGTAATTCATGCACGGATGGACCACCATATGTTTAACTCTTAACCCAGTGAAGGACATCTGGGTTGTTTCCAGCTTTTGACTATTATAAATAAAGCTGCTAGAACATTCATGTCTAGAATTTGGTGTGAACCTAAGTTTCCATTTTTGCTTACATGCCTGAGAGTGCAATTAGTATGTTTAACAACTGTTTAAAAAAAATTTCCATTTTACCAGTCTGATCTGCTTGACCTATAGATAATTCAGAAAGACTGTGAAGTTGACTTAGTGACTTACATATTTTTGAAGCTATTTTATGAGGTGCGTACAAGTTTAGAATTGGTAAAATTTTGTCAGGCGAGAACCCCAGGGCCTGAGGTAGTGGTCCTGTGTTCAAGAATCCTTCTGTGCTGCTAGAATCAGAAACTCCACCAGATGTAACGCTTTGAGACTCTCTAACTCTATGGCAATAATAATGCGGTGTCACAGTTACCAAGAACACGAGAGGATCAGTCTGAAGTTGTGCCATTCTTTCGACCTTGTACTGCGGGCACGTCATCACCATGATGATGTCTGTGGAGGAAGGAAGTGAGCATGCTATTCTGCCCACAGATGTCCCTGGGAGAAAGGAAGTGGAGGAGGATGGCTTCCCTTCAGGTGCTGGCAGTATGTGCTGGGAGCTGGGAGCCTGACTTGAAAAATCTGGTGTGTTTGTTTATTTGGAGTGAACTACCGAGAAAGTTCTCTTGCCTGTGGAGTTTGCACAGGAGAAGAGACCCTCCAAATATCCAAAAAAGGCAAATATGAGCCCTGCTAGGACGTCTTTCCACTCTTGAGGTTCTTTTGCATTTGTATTAGTTACACTCTGGAGAATTTACTCTGCAAGCAGGCAGAGGTCAACTCCTGCATCCCCCTGCCTCTGAGCAGCATTGCCCAAAGTGCCTCCAACAGTCACACCTCCCATGGGTGTGATTCCCTGTTTGCATCAGTTCATCTTTCAGGGATCCCTCTTCCTTGAGCTTCATAGCATTATTGTCCTCTCAACACGAATTTAGCGAGGCTGCTCCATGAGAGCAGGGCTGAGTGGCACGTGGTCTCTGTCCTAGTCTCCTTTTGTTGATGGAACACATTGTTGCAAACTTAGCAGCATAACACAACACAAATCTTTATCTTACAGCTCTGGCAGTCAGAAGTGTGAAATGGGTCAAAGTCAAGGAGACGGCAGAGTTGTGTTCCTTCTGTAGGTTCCAGGGCAGAATCTGTTCCTTGCCTTTCCTGGCTTCCGGAGTCTACCCATGTTCCTTGGCTTGTGGCCCCCTACCACTCCAAAATCTGCTTCTGCCATCACATCTCCTTCCCTGCCTCCTTCAGTAAGAACCCTCGTGATTAGATTGGGCTCACCAAGCAATCCGGGATCATCTCAGCATCTTTAACTTAATTACATTAAAATTAAATTAAATTAAAAACAAAAGTCCCTTTTGCCATGTAGGGTAACATTCACAGAGTTTGGGGATTAGGTTGAGGACACCTTTGGGCCATTCCTATCCTCTCATTAGGTAGCTGGCTGTATCTACTCCAGTCCTCATTGTGCATCTTCTGGAAGAGTCCATCGGCCACCTGACCAGTCTCCCTTTGTCTGTCTGGCTCCTCTGCAATTCATGTCCACTGCAGCTATGGTGTCTCACCCAGAGGCTACTGGAAAAACACAAACCCCTTACCCTGGCTCAATGTTCTTGACAGATTGTCTTCCCACTTTTTCTTGTCTTATCTCCTGCTAGTCTCCTTTTCTTGATTTAATTACCAGCCTATTTAGTCATTTATTTATTTTAAGATGCACAGAGCTTTCCTGCTTCTGGGCTTTTACTTCTTTCTGTGCGTCTGAAATGCCCATTTCCCTCATTTTCACCTATCAAAATCCTGTTTGGCCTTACTATCAAAGACCTTAAAATGTAGATGACCACTGACCCAGAAATTCCATGGGAATTTTGTACAATGGTAATAATCCTGAGGGTTGTGCATAGATACAATTTCAAACTTGTTCACTGCAGCATTGTTAATAAAAAAAAAAAGTAGGACCAACCTAAACAGATATCCAACAATATGGAATTGGTTACATGATTTGTGGAAGTGAAGTGAAACATTATTCAGTGAACAAAAACAAAAAAAACTCCCCAAAATGTTAATGGATCAATTATCTATGATATATTCAAAAGCAAAAAGCCAGATTGTAAAACTGTCTGTATGAAAAGATTTTATTTAAAAATTATATATTATATATATATATATTTAAAAAGGAAAGTAACATGCTAAACTCTTGATGATGACTGCTTCTGTGTATTGGGATTATGCACAATTTTTTTTAAAAAGTTTTTATTTAAATTCAATTTAATTGACATAAAGTGTATTATTGGTTCAGAGGCAAAATTTAGTGATTCATCAGTTGCATATGACACCCAGTGCTCATTACATCACATGCCCTCCTTTATGCCCATCACCCAGTAACCCCATCCCTCCATGCACCACCCTTCCAGCAAACCCTCAGTTTGTTTCTAGAGTTAAGAGTCTCTTATGGTACGTCTCCCTCCCTGTTTTTGTCTTATTTTATTTTTCCTTTCCTTCCACTATGTTCGTCTGTTTGGTTTCTTAATTCCACATATGAGTGAAATCATATGGTACTTGTCTTTCTCTGATTGACTTATTTGGCTTAGCATAATACCCTCTAGTTCCATCCACGTGGTTGCAAAGGATTATGGATAATTCTTATTTTCTTATTTTTATTTGTCCATACTTTTTTTTCCTACAATAACCACATGCTACTTTTATAGTAATAAAAAAGTGATTAAAATTGTTAAAATATCACTCTACCCACCCTACGCAGGTCAGTTCACACTCCGTCCCTTCCTGCTAGGGAAGGTGTTGGCCTCCCCGGCAATCATCCTGGGTGAAGGCTCTCCAGCACAGTTTGTAAGCTCTTAGCACACCTCCCATATTTTTACTTAAGGAATTACTACAGAATAACCCCTGGGAGTAGAGTGTCATCCCTGCGGTGTAAGGCTCCTGGGCTGCTCTTTGCCCTGGGGAGTGCTGCTGGAGAGGGAGCACCCGTGCATCCCATACACCACACCCCACGGCAGGCAGTCAGGGTGTGAGGCAGGGTGATGGGAGCCAAATCTGAAGGGTCACTTTTGCTCCTGTGTTTGTAGGTGGGGTGGAGTCTGGGAGGGCAGGTTGCTTTCCAAATTCCATTCCTGTTCTCATGGAACTGATGGTCCGATTAGGGAGATAAGGCATCAACACATTACGTTTTAGAGAAAAGTACAAAAATTGCCAACAGATATCTTGTGAATATATGAGGGCAGAGGAAGGAGAGGTCACACAAGTCATGGCGGAGGCATGTGCTCTGGGCTGTTGAAACATCAGGCCAATGTGATTAGACCTTCAGACTGTATATAAATGTATCTCAAACACGCATGTGCCTCAGGGCCGTTGGCTCTTGTCTACAGCTTTCATTTCAAATAACGTGTGTTTATACACAAAGAACTTTCTAGAATCCCAGGAAAACCAGCAACCTCAGTGGAAATATTAACTCCGAAAAGCCTCCCTGAACAATTTTTAAATTTAGTAACCGATCAGTTGCATTTACGATGTAAAATACCTATTAAAATCCCTGAGGTTGTACTGTCAAATGTGAAACTTGGTGGCCTGGCCTCTGACTTGGGATTTCCTTGGGTAATGGCGAATGGCCCAATTCTAGGTATGCTAAGTGGAGTCGGGGGGCAGAGAGCGGAGGGCTCTGCAGCCTGCCCCTGCAGCCCCCCGTCCCCCTCCCTCTGGCGGCCGTACCCTCTTTGTGTCAGATCAGAAGTCCCGGCAGCATTCATCCGTATTTAGAGAAAATTGGCTTCGTATTCCAGTCGAGAGTGTCATACCCTGATAAAATAGCAATTCCAGTGTCGTTTAGAAATAGGCAGTGCCAAGTGTCATACCAGTTATGGCCGCAGAATGCCAGATGAGGGCATGAGCCTGGTCTGATGTCACTGTCCCGTTGCAGAGGAATCCTGTGACTCTCCTTGTGTAATTTCCTCCGACCACAGTGGTGAGCGCCTTTTTTCCCCTTTTAACCTCTGTGCTAACAAATCAGAGAGCAGCTCAAGAACTTCCTCAGATACTGAGTAACTGTCTGCAGTTTCAGCCCTGAAGCTACGTTTGACTAGTATATGCTAATTTAACACCATGGGGAGTTCAGCAAACATCATGGAGCTCTGACAACATGCCAAGTGCTCTAGAAGATACAGAGATGCGTTAAGCATGGTCCTTGTTGGAGGAGAGCAAAGACGGGAGGAGATAAGGCTTGAATAAGAAAACGCACTGCAAGAAGAGACCCAGTAGAGATGTCAGGGTGGTTCAAAAGGCAGGAAAGTGGTTTCTAGTCAGGAAAGTGGGGACCAGGGAGGGAGGAAGGAAAGGTAAATCAGCTCCTGGAAGGGTGGCAGGTGCAGCGAAAGAAACAAGGATTTTGCATCAGAAGGAAGTGGGTTCAGGTGCCCCAAGCAGGTGTACTTCGCAAGTTACTTAGCCTGTCTGAGCCTTAGCATCCTCATAGGTAAGACAAATGGTTTTTAGGAGGTGTGGTGGGTTGTATGGTGCTCCCCAAGAGCTATGTATGACCACATTCTCACTCCTAGAAGCTGTGAATGTGGCCTTATGTGGGGAAAGGGTCAGGGTGCCAGGCTGGCTCAGTCGGTAGAGCGTGTGACTCTTGATCTCGGGGTTGTGAGTTCGAGCCCCACGTTGGGTGCAGAGATAGCTTAAAAATAAAAATCTTAAAAAAAATGGAAAAATGGTCTTTGCTGATGTGATTAGGCTAGGGATCCCAAGATGAGATCATTCTAGATTACTTAGGTGGGCCCTAGATTTGATGACAAGAGTCCTTGTAAGAGACACACAGGGGAGGAACACAGTCAAAGGCCCTGGAGTGAGGCGGCTACAAGCTAAGGGATGTCTGGAACCACCGGAAGCTGCAAGAGGCGACGAAGCTCTCTATCTGAGCGCCGTCGGGGGGAGTGTGGCCCTGTGGACACCTTGATTTTGGCCTTGGACAGAACCATGGAAGAATACATTTCTGTTGTTCTGTGGCAGTTTGTCATGGCGGCCCCAGGGAACTCATACGGGAGGGTTGAATAGGGAAATGTATGTAAAGCACGAGCAGAGTGCCTGCCCTTGGAAGGTGTTCACCAGATGACAAACCCTTTCTCTCCAGGGGAGGGGCATGGAAGGACGATCGCAGGCAGGAGGAATGGGAGAAGAGGAAGGTCTTTTGGACAGTGGAACCGAGTGAGCTGAGTATAGGAGGTATCCGGGAGTGACCCCGGTGGGTGAGGAGCAGACATTCCGGGGTGCACAGTGGTGCCAGGGGGAACAGGTGCACGGTGGGGGCCCAGGAGGCAGTGAAGTGAGCCGACTGTGGGGCGTGAGGCCCCAGAAGGACAGCCCTACAGAGAGGGAAGAGGAAGGGGCTCCAGAGCTCTCTCTGCTGCCTTCCCCTGCTGGCACCCCTGCACTTTGGCTGCTCCTGCCTTGCCCACACCTTCCTGGGGATCAGGATGGAGCTGAAGCGGCAGCCTGGGGAGCCTGTGGTCATGCTAACAGGTCCCGGAAGTTGCTGGGCTGCAAGACTTTAAGGGAGCTGTGTGGACTTGGGAAGGAGTAAGTGCAAGGGGATGGGCTAAGATCTGAACCTTGACCTTGCTTTCTGAGCACAAAAGCATGCCCAGGATTCTTGGGTCACCCTGCCTGTAAAGAAGGTTGCATTTCACTTGATTGAAAGAAAACAAAATGATGTGGCATATCTTGTGAAAGCGAGTTTGTGGACTAAGATTATAGTCTTCACAACAGATTGGAAGATGAATATTTACAACTTTTGTAACACTTCTGGAATTTCTTGGCTACCCAAGACACGGGTACCAATATTGCCTCTGGGAAGGAAACTAGGGGGCTGGGAGGGTGACCAACTGTCCCAGTTTGCTGAGGACTGTCCCAGTTTTAGTAATGAAAATCCCATGTCCCCAAGCGTCCCCTAGTTCACAGCAAAGTGAGACAATTGTCATCCACCTGGCAGGAAGGGAGGTTTGACTTTTCACTGTGCGTCCTTTCCAACACTTTGTGTTTTGTACTTTGACTTTGGACCTGGGTTACCTAGCACCCCTCCCCCAAACCAAAAAAAAAAAAAAAAAACATTAAACACGTCCCCAAACTCCTGTACATAAAAATCACCACCATAAATAAAGAATAAAGGTACATGGAGAACTGAGAAAAACATTTGTTTATTAATGTGAGGAAAAAAGTAGTATTCTTAATCTATAAAGAGCTTAAATAAATCAGCAAGAAAAGAGAAACGCCTCAGTGGATAATGAGCTAAAGACGCAAGCAAGAACTTCACAGAGGAAGGAGTACAAATGGAGAATTTTAGAAACTATTTCTCAGTAATTACAGGAGTAATGTTAAAACAATAATCTTATGCCAGTTTTTGCCAAATTACCAAATAATAAAAAAGAATTGCTTAGCTCAGTCTGTTGGCTTTAAAAAATAGATATATATTTTATTTATTTATTTTTTAGAGAGAGAGAGCGTGAGAGCATGGGTGGTGGGTGGGTGGGGAGGCACAAGAGGAAGAGGGAGAGAGAGAATCCCCAAGCAGACTCCCTGCTGAGCACAGAGCCCAACGCGGGGCTTAATCTCAGGACCCCCGAGATCATGACCTGAGCCAAAATTAAGAGTCAGACGCTTAACTGACTGAACCACCCAGGCGCCCCAGGCTGCTGAGTTTTTAATGGTATTTCGCTATAACAAGATACCAGACTGGATGGTCTCAACAACACACATTTATTTCTGGAGGCTGGAAATTCAAGATCAGGCTGCCAGCAGATTCAGCTTTTGGTGAGGGTCTGCTTCCTGGCTTGCAGACAGTTGCCTTCTCACTGTGTCCTCACATGGCAGAGAGAGAAAACTCCGGTGTCTCTTCCTCTTCTCCTAAGGGCATTAATGCCATCACGGGCCGCAGCCTCACGACCGCATCTAACCCTAACTACTTCAGCAAGGCCCACCTCCTAATACCATTCCATTGGCAGGGAAGGCTTCAACCCATGAATTTTGGGGGACACACTCATTCAGTTCATAATAATCATAAAACGCTTTGGAAGTTTAAATTGGTATAATTCTTGCCAGAATATATAAAGGTCTTTTTTTTTTTTAAATATTTTATTTATTTATTTGACAGAGAGAGAGAGAGACAGCCAGCGAGAGAGGGAACACAAGCAGGGCGAGTGGGAGAGGAAGAAGCAGGCTCCCAACAGAGAAGCCTGATGTGGGGCTCGATCCCAGAACGCCCTGGGCTGAAGGCAGACACTTAGCGACTGAGCCACCCGGGCACCCCATAAAGGTCTTAACAATTTTTGTGCCTTTTGACCCAGACATTTTTTTTTTCTTTTACTGCTAGGAATTTGTTTTAAGGCAATAGGCGACGTGTGCAAAAACATGTGTGCATGGATGCCAGTCACCGTGCTGCTTGTAAGGGCAAAGCCACATGCCAAGGTCCCTGGCTTCAGGCCTTTCTCTTTTCAGTGAAAATTTCAACCATATGGACATCCAGAGAGGATAATATAACAGAACTGATACGCGAATAATGCAGCCAGCTCTGGCCCATCTCGACGTGTTTACATATTTGCCTCACATGTTCGAACTGAGCAGATAAATAAAACCTATACGAAGAGGACTAGCCCTTTGTGTCCTGCTCTCTGGGTCGCGTCTCCTTCATCCCCCCTTAGAGGCAGCCACCACCCTGAATTTGCTGGTCATCACCCCGTGCACGTGTAGGTGTACTTCACGGGCAAGTAGACTCATGTATAAGCAATAGCGTACGGTTTTATTTTACATGGTCTCTAACTTCACGTGAATGTATCGCACTTTTATTTCTCGCTCACCATTATTTTTGGGATTTATCCATGTTGGTACACGTAGCCTAGAGAATTTTTTTTTTTTTTTAAGTAGGCTCCACACCCAGAGTGGAGCCCAATGCGGGGCTTGAACTCAGGACGCTGAGATCAAGACTGGAGCCGAGATCAGGAGTCGGTCGCTTAACCCACGGAGCCACCCAGGCGCCCCGATAATTTTTTTAACTGCTGTTTGGCATTTCATAGGATGAATGTACCACAACGAGTTTTCTCGTAAGGCTGTTTACACATTTTTGTGACTACATTCACTGAGGCAAGGAAGCATTTTGTGCAAGTTGCTTTGTGCGTGTGGATGGGAGTTCCTCCAGAGGGTATGTGAGGACTAGAATTGCTGGGTCACCGGGAAGAGCATCTTTACATGTAATCGCTGTTTCCACATTTTTCTCCAAAGTGATACACCATTTGTCCTAACAACAGCAAATAGGAGTTCCAGTGGCCCCACATCCTTGCCAATGCGATGGGTTGATAACTAATTGTGCTATTATTTTGGATTTTCCTGGTGACCAGTGGGGTTGAGTGGTTTTTCATATGTTTACTGGCCAAACGGGTTTCTCCCTTTTCTGTGAATTGTCTTTCTGTATCACTTACTGAGTGCCCCTGGGTTGTTTGTCTATTTTTTTTTTTTTTTACTTTAAAAGAATTGAGATATAATTGACATGTAAAAGTATATTAGTTCCAGTACACAATGTAATGATTTGATATTCGTATGTATTGTGAAATGATCACCACAATAAGTCTAGTTAACATCTGACACCACTCGCAGTTACAATTTTTTTTTTCTGGTGATGAGAGCTTTTAAGACCTACCCTCTCAGCAACTTACAAATATCCAGTACAGTATCCTTAACTATTATCACCATGTTGTACATTGTATCCTGTGACTTACTGATTTTATAACTGGAAGCTTGTATCTTTTGTCCCTTTTCATCCATTTTAGCCACCCCCACCTCCTACCCTTGGCCAACACCAATCTGTTTTCTGTATCAATGAGCTTGCTTTTTTTTTTTTTTTGAAGATTTTATTTATTAGAGAGAGAGAGAGAGCACACACGTGTGAGCATGAGCTAGGGGGAGGGGCCGAGGGAGAGGGAGAAGCAGACTCCCCGCTGAGCAGGGAGCCCAACACAGGGCTCGATCCTAGAACCCTGGGATCATGACCTGAGCCCACGGCAGACGCTTAACGGACTGAGCCACCCAGGTGCCCCTGTCTGAACTGTTCTTAATCTTCTGCTTTCCCTGCAGATTTGGATCAGCTTATCTAATTTCATGAAAAATCCTGTTGCATTTTGATGGAATTGCATTTAATTTATAGACTAATTTGAGGATAATTGGTATCTTTACATTATTGTGACTTAGTAAGTATGAACAGAGTATATCTCCCTATTGCATTTTCTTTTATGTTTTGTAACAAAATTTATGATTTTTTTGAATAATGGTATTGTGCAGGTTTTATGGAATTTCTTCTTTTTTAAAAAATTTATTTATTTGAGAGAGAGAGGGAGCAAGCAGGGGAGGGGCAGAGGGAGAGAATCTCCAGCAGACTCCGCACTGAATGAGGAGCCTGACTACCCTCCCCAAATGGCCGATCCCAAAATCCTGAGATCATGACTGAGCAGAAGCCAAGAGTCGGGTGCCTAACCCACTAAGCCACTCAGGCACCCCTCTTCTTCTTTTTTAAAAAATAACAATATATCTCTTTTTATTTCTGACATTGTTTACTTTTGTTTTCTTTCAATTTTTTCTTTTTCTTTTTTTTTTTTAAAGTTTATTTATTTTTTAGTAATCTCTACACCCAACGTGGGGCTTGAACTCACGACCTCAGAATCAAGAGTTGTGTTAAGAGTTGCATGTTCCACCAACTGGCCAGGTGCCCCTAGAATTCATTCTTTTTTTATTTTTTATTTTTTAAAATTTATTTATTTATTTATTTTATTTTAAAAAGATTTTATTTATTTATCTGACAGAGAGGGAGACAGCCAGCGAGAGAGGGAACACAAGCAGAGGGAGTGGGAGAGGAAGAAGCAGGCTCCCAGTGGAGGAGCCTGATGCGGGGCTGGATCCCAGAGCACCGGGATCGAGCCCTGAGCCAAAGGCAGACCACTGAGCTACCCAGGCGCCCTCCTCCCTCCCCCCGCCCCCAGAATTCATTCTTAAGTAACTTACAGTATTTGTTTCACCGATAGAGTCATTTTAAAGATTGCATTTTTTAAAAGATTTTACTTATTTATTTGACAGAGAGAGACAGCCAGCAAGAGAGAGAACACAGCAGGGGAGTGGGAGAGGAAGAAGCAGGCTCCCAGCGGAGGAGCCTGATGTGGGGCTTGATCCCAGAATGCTGGGATCACGCCCTTAGCCAAAGATAGGCACTTAACGACTGCGCCACTCAGGCGCCCCTAAAGATTGCATTTTATAATTATATAGGAACATAATAGGTTTTGAAAATTCATCTTGTTTTAGCAAACTGCTGAGTTCTTAGTAAAGTTCTTTTATGTAGATTCTCTGGAATTTTTCAATGCAGACAGTCATATCTTCAACTTCTAACTATATTTGCTTTTTCCCCTCCAAGTCATATATCTTCGTGTTCTTTTACTGTACTGGCTTGAATGTCTGATCCGATGTTGCTAGCAACGTTGCTAGTATGATACCGGGTATCTTTGTCTGCCAGTTGTTAAAGAGAAAGTGGCTTATGATTTACCATAATTGTGAAGTTTACTCTCTTTCTTAGGTCAAGGACATTCCCTTCTTTTAACAGTTTACTAAGATTTTTTTTTTAAAGATTTATTTATTTTAGAGAGAGAGAGAGAATGAGCAGGAGGGGAAGAGGGAGAGGGAGAGAGAATCTCAAGCTGACTGCACACTGAGCATGGAGCCTGATGCTGGGCTCAATCTCCTGACCCTGAGATCATGACCTGAGCTGAAACCAAGAGTCAGACCCTTACCGGACTGCGCCACCCAGGTGCCCCTTACTAAGATGTTTTTGATTGCTTGTTTTCCATAAGTGAATGTTGTTTACTTTTACCTGAAGCTTTTTCACTTTGCCTTATAATTCAATAATTTAAAAAATACATTTGGAGCTTGTATTATGAAGTGCACATGAATCTATAATTATCTCTTCCCAGTTTGTTCAACTTATTACCAACTTTTTATCTTCTTTATGTGTGAAGATGACTTTTATCCTAGGTCCATTTTGTCTGATGCTAATATAGCCAGCTTTCTCTTAGTTGCCATCGACCTTTTGGTTTTTTTCCTTGCAGTCTTTGTGTTTTTATGTTTTAGGCCTTTCCCTTGAACATTGCTGGATTGTGTGCCTTTTAAAAGAAATCTAATATGAAATCTTTCTCTTTACTGCTGATTATCCATATTTGGATGTTTTGTGCTATCTTAATTTATACTGTTTGCCCTGTTCTTTCCATGTTTCCCCCCGCCCCCTCCCCAGGTCAATCTAGTTTTAGTTCCTGTTTTTTCCTCATTGGTTTGGAAAACTTACATTTAATTTTATTTTTAGTAGCCTCTCTTAAAATCTTGGTATGCATTGTAGCCTTAATCAAGCCTACAGTTTTCATCCCTTTCCTTCTCCTGAGCAATTCGAGGACCTTAATACACTTTCACTCCCGTCACCCACTCACTCCCTGTCTTAGGTGTTATTGCTATCTGGTATTCTGGTTCTATCTTATTTTTTCAACTCTAATTGATCATTGCTCTTGTTACTGTTTTATGCAATCACTGCCCGCTCATAGTTACCAATTTCTTGGTTTGCCTTTTTTTCTTGCATTTTCTTTCTGGGTTTAGTTTCCTTCTCCCTGAAGTACTCTCCTTAGTTCTCTTAGAAAGGCTCTCAATGTTAAACATGCTGTCATTTTTCCAAAAAATGTCTCTACTTTGCAGTAACTCTGAATGATAATTTAATTAGGCCAAGCAGAAGTTACAGGGCCTCCCCCATGGCCCTCTGGACTTATGTGTTTCTTCTAGCCAGCCAGTGTCTGCACCACTGTGCCTGAGAGCCAGATGTATGAAGAAGTTAGTGCCAGGAGCAGCCCTTGACAATTAATGACCCATGTAGGTGTAGAAATACCCCTGCTTTCTTGACCCAAGAGTGGGATAATTCTGAGCATGAGACTCAGGCTTTCTCAGCACTTTCCTCACAGGATTAAGCTCAGTTGCCCACGTGGTGGCTGCTTAATAAATATCGTTATTGGCTGCTCTCCCTTCCCCATATCATATCCCCACTTCCCTGCTGGTGTTTCCTGCTCTCCCAGATAAATAATGTGCACTAAAATTCTCAGGGCCTGCTTCCGGGGGGCAGTCAAGCTAAGGCATAGCATGTAAGGACAGTCTCTTAGTACTTCTCTTTGGATTTTCTCTTTCTATTATGTTTCTTAACCCATCTCTCATTTTTTCATCTCCTTGTCTCTTTGAAGAATTTCCTTAGTTCTCTCTTCTAGCAGTTTTTTTTCTTCAGAGATGTCTGCTGTTTGTATTTGGATTTTTCAATGAATTTCCTATGTATTCTCAATTTTAAAAGTTCTTTTCAAGTCTTTCTGTTCTCTTCTCATCATGTCTTAGTCCTCTATGTTTTCAATTCCTGATCTTTAGTCTATGATATTTTTAAATACTTTGATTTTTCCACTTCTATCTGATCATTTTATTATCTGAATTCTTGGGGGATCTACTCCTGCTTTGGGTTGCAACTGCCAATTCTGGCTCATGGTGGATTGTTTTCTCAAGTGTTGTAACATTTGTGATTGAGTTGATCTACAGAGCTTTATCTCTGGATATCATATGGGACCTGGGAAGAAGGTTTATCTTTTTAGAAAGATTTCATTTTTTGTTTCTACCAGGAGCCCAGGTGCTAACCTAAGACTAACCTCTGTGTCATCTTCCCAACTTGGGAGTTTCTGGACCATGCGGTAATGTCCATTTGAACCCAAAACCTGCACGAGTGTGGGCCCGTGGTGACAAATTTTAGAGAAAGACCTCATTTTCCCATCACCAAAACTGGTAGAGATAGACAAGCTCCTTTTCTTCCATGTTGGTGACTGGAATTTTTCCTGGTACGCCCTTTGGAAGGTTTCCCTTCACATATCAGCCTTACGTAGGGTCTTGTCCAGCTCTCTGCCTGGGTCAGGCCCAGAGCCTCATTTCATGTTCTTGCCAAGCATGGCCTCAAGCCTGGAAGGTTCCCAGATTCACTAGACCTGTGTGCTGGCACCACTTCCTGCTCACGGGGATCCTTGATCCTTGGAGATACCCCTTATTCTCCTCCCAGGTTAGCTGTGCGTTTAAAAAGTATTTGTCATACTTAACATGGCATTTAGAGATGTTTCACAGTGGGTGGATTTTCAGGTTATCTAGTAAAAAAAAAAGCAAGCTGGAAGTGGAAATTCTTAAGTACCCTTTCTTCTCTATCATACGAACTCTGCATCTATCACCATTTGCTTCCTTGGGAACATTCATCCTCCTCTGCTGGGTGGTAGAGGGAGTGGTAGAGCGTGAGGCATGTGTGTGAGGAGTGGGGAGATTGGGGACGGGATGGTCTCCCAGAGTCTTAGGGCAAGTGGGAATCACAGGTGAGAAGCAGCGAGGTGGGCTTCCCTACCTACATGGGTCTGAGTCTGCCTGTCATGGTGCCTGGAACCCCACCGTCAGAGTCACCTTCCGCCTCTATTTTATCAGCTACCTGTTTTGGCAGGAATGGGTTTAGCAGATGATGTGGAGAATTTGGCTCTTAGGAACGGGAGATTGGGAAGAAGGATTGGGGTATATGTGTGTGTGGTGTGTATGTGGTGCATGAATGTGGTATGTGTGTATATGTGCATGTTGTGGTGTGTGTGGTGTTGTATGGGTGTTTGTGTGGTGTGGGTACTGTATGTGGGGTGTGTGTGGTGTATGTGGTGTGTGTGGTGCATGTGGGTGTGGTGTGTGTGTACATGTGTGGGATGTGTGTGGCGTGTGTGGTATATGTGGAATGTGTGTGTATTGTATGTGGTGTGTGTGCGTATATGGTATGTGTATGTGTGGTGTGTGTGGTATGTGTGGTGTAGTGTGTGTATACTGTGCGTGTGATATGTGTATGTGTTGTGTATGTATGGTATGTGTGTGTGCAGGTGTGGTGTTTGTGTATGCGGTATGATGTGTGTAGTGTGTATGGTGTGTGTATGTGGTGTGTATGTGGTATGCATGTGTGTATGGTGTGTGATATGTGTATATGTATGCTGTGTGTCTGTGTGTGCTGTGTATGATATGCATATGTATGTGCGTGTATGGTATGTGTATGTGGTGTGTGTGATGTGGTGTGTGTATGTATGTGGCATGTGTGTGTTTATGGTGTATGTGTATGGTGTGTGTATGTGTGTTGTGTGTGTGGTATATGTGTATGTGTATGTATGTGGTGTGAATGTATGTGTGTGGTGTGTATGGTACGTATGTGCATATGGTGGGAGTGTAGTGTGGGTAGTATATGTGGTGTGTATGTGAAGTTGTGTGGACATGTGTGTGGCGTGGTGTGTGTATGTATGCATATGTGATATGTGTATATGTGATGTGTGTGTTTGTATGTGCATGTGGGGTATGTGTGCATGTGTTGTGTGTGTAGTGCAAATAATGTGTGTGTGTAGTGTGTGTGCGTATGGTGCATGTGTGTGTTGTATGTGTGTAATATGTGTGTGTGGTATGTGTGCATGTGTGGTATACGTTACGTGTGTGTGGTGTGTGTAAGGTATGTGTACGTGCATGTGGAGTGTGTGTTGTGTGTCAGGTGTGTGTGTGTGGTGTGGATAGGGCATGTGGTGTGTATGCGATGTTGTGTGGGTATGTGTGTAGTATATGTGTATGTGTGTGATATGTGTGTGCATGTGTGTGGTGTGGGGAGCTGTGTATGTGTGATATGTGTGTGTGATATGTGTGTGCACGTGTGTGGTGTGGGGGCTGTGTATGTGTGTGGTGTGTGGTGTATGTGTGGCGTGTGTGTGTGTGGTGTGTGCAATATGTGTGTGGTGTGAGGAGCTGTGTATGTGTGGTGTGTGTGTGGTGTGTGTGATATGTGTGTGCATGTGTGTGGTGTGAGGAGCTGTGTATGTGTGTGTGTGATGTGTGTGTGGTGTGTGTGATATGTGTGTGCATGTGTGGTGTGAGGAGCTGTGTATGTCTGTGGTGTGTGTGTATGTGTATGTGTGTGGTGTGTGTGATACGTGTGCGGTGTGTGTAATATGTGTGTGCATGTGTGTGGTGTGAGGAGCTGTGTATGTCTGTGGTGTGTGTGTATGCATGTGGTATGTGTGATACGTGTGATATGTGTGTGTGATATGTGTGTGCATGTGTGTGGTGTGAGGAGCTGTGTATGTGTGTTGTGTGTGTGATATGTGTACATGTGCGGTGTGTGTGATATGTGTGTGTGGTATGTGTGTGTGTGATATGTGTGTGCATGTGTGTGGTGTGGGGGCTGTGTATGTCTGTGGTGTGTGTGTATGTGTATGTGTGTGGTGTGTGGTGTGCGCGTATGGTGTGTGAGGTCAGGCACGCGTCAGGCAGCAGCAGTGGGTGCAAGAGTCTTGGGGGGCGGACGGGAATGAAGCTGCCCCGGGCATCACTTTACAGGGGCCTGGGCTTGGGAGCAGGCCTGCGTTGAACTGGACCGTGAACGCTGGCCAGGGCTCAAAGGGCCTGTTTTTGTCAGGGCCAGGACAGCATCATTCATACCTTAGCGTGGACGGGAAGCATCCGTTCTCTTCTTTCTCCAAACACAGCGGCTAATTTGGCTCAGGTTGAGGTGTTTTTCCCAACTTCCCCGGTGTCTGGCCTTGGCAGCCGGATCCAGAGGCTGTGTGGATCAGGTCTGGCCTCTTCCCCGGCCTGGACCAGCCTGCCCGGGGTCAACCAGCCTTGCCGGTCATCCTCTGCCTGCGTGGAGCCCTCCGTGTGGGTGGGGGGTGTGGGGGGCGTGGGGAGGGCAAGGCAGCCCACCGTGGCAGCTGTCCGAGGTCTCCCACCAAACTCTTCAAAGCCTTATCGGCCTGGAGGTATTTCTAATACCATTTCCGTTCATTGTTTCCTTGTGGTAATGAACGGGAGGCCAATCCCCTGCTGGGGCAGCTTACGGCTATTGTGGTGGGAAAGGAGGGGTGGGGTGGACGTCACGACTTGGGCTTTATCTCCCCCTGGCCGCGGGAGTGCAGCCCCCGGGTCACTTAGCAGTGAGCCAGCCTGAGCTGCCGCAGTCCCCTCGGCCTCGGCTGCCGGGGAGTATGGCCTAGGCGGGCGGCCCCGTCGTGCGGCGCTGAGCTTCCCAGCGGACCTTGGAGATACCTGCTGCCCCCGCTTGCAGAGGAAGGTCTGGTCTCTGGGGAGCGGGGCTGGCTCAGTTGTGGGAGGAAGAGGAGGACAGGTCCCAGCCCCTGGAGAACAGGGCTTCCTCTGTCCCCGGGTGAGAAGGGCTTGTGTGGAGGGTGACTCAAAGCCGGGACCGTCTGAAGGACCGCTCTCCACTTGTCTCTGGGGAGTCCTGCGGCTGCTCCTGTTCATGCCTGGCTTTGCTGCGTGTCGTACTTGACGAGGCGAGGCTGGAGTGGGTTTTGCCCTCGTCTCTGGCTGTGTTTTGGGAGTAGCCTGATCTACCTGTGTGCTGGGAGCTTGGAGAGGGTCACCTGCTCCGAGACCAAGATGTGGCCATATCTGAGGTCGAAGTGCCCCTCCTGCAGATACGGGACAGATCGGGCTTGTCTCTCTTGGGTTGGATGAGGCATTGGGTGGGAAAGGACTCACCCCCAGTGAATCTCAGGTGATAGATTCTATACCTGTTTAACAAGGTGTTCAAGAGGAGAGGGGCTGTAAGGGATTGGGGTGTGCTCTGCAGCCAGAGTCAATTGTCTCTCTCTGGAGGGGGGCACACTATGGGGAGACTTGCCCGGGCCTGGGGCTACTGGACTCCTGTCCATTCATCAGCTCGTCGCCTGAGCAGCTCCTGGGGGCTGGCACTATGCCAGGTGCTCATGGTCGAGGGCTGGGGACTGACCAGCAAACTTGGCTATTGAGCATTCTCGACATCTGGGGACCTGCGGTAGGAACAGAAGCATACGATAGCTCCTTCTCCCCAGTCTGCTGCCGGGCGGAAGGATGAAGAGGCACGGGGGAGTTAGGTACATGTCAGCTCCTGGCTGGTGCAGGAGTGCAGGGTAATGAGAGGCCAGGCTGGCCTGGAGGCATATAGAGGAGAGGGCAGAGCTTTCCATCTCTGCCTGGGCTCTGGGTCTGCTGTTGAGGGAAGGGTGCCCAGGGTTTGGCTCACAGTGATTGTTACTCTTGGGCCTGGGCCTGGCCGGGAGCTTTTTTTTGGGACAAGTACTCCATGTTCAAGGCAAACAGGGCCAGTAAGGATGAGTCTTTTCTCTTGCTTTAAAAAAAAAATGTTCTTCCCACTTCACATATGGACAGTAGCGCATACCAGTAGCTATCTGTGAGGGCAGTGATCAGCGATCATTTCTCCTGCTTCTCTGCAGATGATTCCTGCCAGACTTGCGACGGTGCTGCTGGCTCTGGCCCTCACCTTGTCAGGTAGGTACCAAACTGCTTCCATTCTCTACTCCTGCCTCAGGGTCATTTGGAATAACTCCCTTCCAGGAATCAGCAGGTGTGTCTGGAGCTCACCTGTGTGCCCAGCCCCGTGTTAGGCTTGTGTTGGGCCTGCCAGAGTCACTGGTTCATTCCTCTTGTGAAGCTTCTTCAGAGCCCCCTGCCCCTGGCTTGTATTCCTCCAGGAGCAGGTGTCTGCAAATGCCAGTCTGATTGGACAATTAAAAAGCACAAGGGCCACACAGAGCTGTTCTCTGCAATGGGGCTGCAGGAATCCAAGAATTGGATAGAGACTGCAGAGGTCATCTAGTTGAACCACTCAGAGTACAGATAAGAGACTGAGGGTCAGAGAGGAAAAATAAATGCTCCAAAGTCACATAAAGCAGAGATCAGAGGTCTGTTCTCCTGGGTCCTGGGCTACTACTCTTTCACTGCACTACACTGCCTCCCTTCCCTTGCTGAGACCTGAATCCGTGAACAGCAAGAGGGACCCTTTTCTGACCCTGGCTTGTCCCCACCTAGACCACTCAGGCCATGACATCCAGCCTGCTGCTCACAGGGGAAAATGTACATTTTTCATACCCTCTCCATCTTCCTACTAGGTGGGTCCCGTGCTAGCAGACCCAGAAAACTTACTAGAAGTTTTACTAGAAATTTACTACTGTGGTGCCCCATCTGACCCCCCCCCCACACACGTACACACAGACACACACACAGTGGGAAGGTGGTGGGAGGGTCTCCTGGGAGAGTTAGCGTATGGCCCTAGAGGAGCTAAGGCTTCATAGATTCTATGTGTTGGACACACAGGCTGATTCGTTTGATTGTAAACTGTTCAAGATACACTAGTAGATTAATGCTTAAAGATGCTCACTGCAATCTATTTAGATGTTAAAAAATTTGGAAAAATGCTAAGAATCTAATAGTAGGGGGTTTTGCTGCATACATTTAGATGCAAATAGAGTCACTACAAATCATGTTTTGCAAGTATACACAATGGTATGATAATTTCTTTGTAATACGTTGAGAAATAGGTGATAAATTGTATAGGATGAACACAAGTTCGTAAAAAATCTATAATTGTATATATGCTGTGAAATAGAACAGAAAGATAAAACTGCAATGTTAACTTTAGTTATTGCTGAATACAGATGATTATACCTTGCTTGTATTTTTCTTCTGTATTCTCCAAATTTTCTCTGATAAGCATGTATTACATTTTAAATCAGTAAGAAATATCGTTAAAACAAATAGATATGCTGAAAAGCTGTTCTTCTATTACTGCGGTGGGTCCTGGGTCCTTTGTGAGGGCCAAAAGCAGCAACGTGAGTCTTGTTTAAGATGGAAAATACTCCCCTACAGCCCCATTTTTATCAGCCGCAGCCTCATTTCTACAGGGCTGGAGTGGTTTGGGCTGTTGGTCCCAGCTCTGCTCACCTGCAGTCTCTCCCTGCAGGGACCCTTTGTACAAAAGGGACTGTTGGCAGGTCACCGATGGCCCGGTGCAGCCTCTTTGGAGATGACTTCATCAACACCTTTGACGAGAGCATGTACAGCTTTGCGGGAGATTGCAGTTATCTCCTGGCTGGAGACTGCCAGAAGCACTCCTTCTCGCTTATCGGTGAGTCCGGGGCACTGAAGGGAGGGATTCAGGGCAGGTGCCAGCTAAGCTCAAACCTAGGGCGGGCGGGGGTTGGGGATAGTATATTCTTAGGACAGTGCCTGAGCTTGCAGATTCCTGCGGGAACATGGATGGGAATGGCCTGTCCATGACCAAGAGCTTCCTTTAGCTTCCCCCCAGGTCTCTCTCTTGGGAGGCTGGTGGGGTGGAGAGAGTCTTCGTGCTTTTCCCGTGGTTGGGCGCATCGCTCGGTGCAGGCGGCACTCTGGGAGCTCCAAAACATCAAGAGAAATGATGAACCAGAAGATGCTTTGTAACACACAGAGCTCCTAGCAAACGGGAGGGGCCGTTGCTCTGTTCTTGGCAGAATTCAGGGTCCCTAGCAGATGTTGAACACCTCGTGTGCTCCCGGGGGAATGCTGGTATTTTGCTGGTACTTATCTCTGAGCCCCACAGCGGCTCTGAGATGTGAGTATGGGTTGCAGCCACCCCTGTTTCACAAATGAAGAGCTGAGCGCAAGGAGGTGGTATGATCCTGCCAAGGGTTGGCAGTTACTCGAAGGTTGAGCTGGATTTTGATCCTGGGCAGGACGCGAGAACGCTCCTCTGCACTAAGGAGAGACAGCTCTCTCCAGGGCTGGGAGCGAGCCTGGAGGTAGTGATGGGGAGATTGTGGTTTGGTGACCTTCACACTCAGAATGAATCTGATGTGTGTGATGTGTGAGTGTGGACGAGGTCCACAGCCTTGGGGAGATGGCGTGGCAATGGACAGACCCACGTTATCAGAGCACAATTTTTCATGACACTTGGTAGAGACAGTCAGGAAGGCTTTATTCAAGAGTGGCCACTGCTATGGTGGCGGGGGCGGGGGGGTTTGCAGTAAGGGAGAAGCATGGGGCTCCACTCCAAATATAACAAGGCTAAGTGGGGATTTACAGCCAAGGAGCCGGGTGGGGGGTCTGTGGATGGAAAATTACTGAGGGGAACACATCAGGGATAACATCTGGCTAAGCCCACTCAACAGGGTTCTTGCTGAAGGCATGCCGGGGTGATAAGACATTGAGGGAGGGGTGTGAGGAATTGGTCAGATATTGAGGATGGGCGATTTTCGATAAACTGACCCCGCAAGATTCTTGCTGAACGGAACTAATCAGACCAAAGACAGAACCTAAGGTGGGGGCCTCATTGAAAGGAGGGCTCAGAGGACCAAACCCCTGGTCAGGTTTGGTCAAGGAGAGATTTTGGGCAGGGGGGCTCCTGGGGCGGTCACTCCACCAGTGTCCCAGGCTGGATGCAGCCCTCTGTGCTCAGCGCGGGGCCAGGCTGTTCGGGAGCTGCCTGGGCTGATGGCGGCCGTAACCGGGAGGCTCCGTATGCCTTCACCACCTGCCCTGCCTCTGCTGGAAACCCTATCTCCGTGTGACTTCAGTGGACTGAGCTTCACCAGGCTGCCCTTTTTCCTCCTTCTCCTCCCTGAGCCGCCCAAGGGCAAGGACCATGTCTCACTCATCTTTGTTTCCTGGTGTGTGGCTCACTGGGGTCTCTGGCAGCACCGAAGGTGGGGTGGGGTGGGGATTCATAAAACGCAGTGCTCTGTGGTACCGAAGAGCCAATTTCGTGAAAAGCATGGCCTGCGAGGAGCCTTGGGTGAGGGGTTTGGTTGGGCCGAGAGGACGAGGGAGGGGCTGCATGCAGCGGGGACAGCCTGGGCACAGGGAAGAGGCCAGAAGGAGTGTATGTTCCCTATGTTCCCTCAGTGCAGCCCAGTGGGGAGGTCAGGGTGGCTGGCGCAATGGTTCTCGAACAACCTGCCTCAGGATCGCTGGGAGGGCTGCTTAGAAACAGGTTGCTGGGCTCCATTGCCAGCATTTCTGAGTCAGCGGATCTGGAGTGGGGGCTGCAAGGCTCATTTCTAGTAAGTTCCCAGGTGCTGCTGCAGCTGCCGGTTTGGGGAGCAAACTTTGAGAAGCATGGGGCTGGGGAGTAGTGGGCAGTAAGGCTGGGTCAAGGGGTGAGGCTGACAGCCTGATGGGGGAGTTTGCCTCCCGACTCAGCAGCAGTGAGCAGCTAGTGTGGAGTCTCGTGCAGCTGGGAGGATGAAGAGGGAATTGCTACTTTGCCAAAAGGGTCCAGAAAGGGAGAACGGCAGAAGGTAGGGTGGTCTTGGCCATGATAACCAGGCAGGGGGTGAAAAGGATCACAGACATCCCAGGGCATGACAAACGGAGGAAGCCATTCTGAACACTGAAACTGGGGCCCCCCCTTGCTTCAGAGGCAGCAGCTGGGGAGTAACTTGGGAGAGCAGATACCCCTTCACCTTCCCTGGGAGGCTGAAGGCTAAGCACCTCCTGCCTCAGGTGGCCCCAATGTTTATTTTAAGTGGATTTCTCTACTTTAAAAACCATAGTGCATTTAAAACAACAGGGATGGACCTTGAGGGCATTATGCTAAATGAATTAAGTCAGACAGAGAAAGACAAACACTGGTTGATCTCACTTACATGTGGAATCTAAAAAAGAAAAGGAAAGAAAAAAAAAAAAACCCAAACAAGACCCAAACTCTTAGAAAAGAGGTCAGATTTGGGTTATCAGAGGCAGGTGGTAGGGGGAGGGGGAATTGGAGGCAGATGGTCAAAAACACACACTTCCATTTGTAAGCTAAGCTAGACGAGTCCTAAAGATGGGCTGTAGGACATGACATGACGACTATACCTAACGCTGCTGTTTGGCGTGTTTGGAAGTTGCTAAGAGAGCAGATCTTAAACGTTCTCATCACAAGGCAAAAAGCATTTCTCTCTGTTTGTCTTGTTTCTCAATTAAAAAAAACCCATAGTGGCCTCTTATATCTCCATAAGAAACCCAAAAGTAACTGGAGAGACTATGCAAGATTTATTTATTTAAAATTAAACTTTTTATTTTCATCTAATTATGGATTCACATGCAGTTGTAAAAAAAATGCAAATCTGTGTATCCTTTACCCAGTTTCCCTCAATTCGTAACATTGTACAAAACTATCCTCAAGGATCACAACCAGGAAATTGACATTGAAACCATCTACTGATCTTTCCATGTGTACTTAGTTGTATGCATCTTAAAAAATCACAGTGGGGTTCCATATAGACTCCCTACCTAAGACCCTTTCCTTAAGATGACTCTGGGGTGTCAGTGGGAATGGACGGTTAGGAGTGATGGGAGAAAGATTTTGAAAGACGAGTGACACCCTCTCTACCATGTGGGTTTGGGCTTCAGGGGACTTTCCAGGTAGGGGGACCCTATGGAGACACTAGGGGCTGCTGTCCTGACTCTGGCTATGGACTCCTTACCCTGGAGGTGGATTTGAAACATGTATAATGAAATCTTAGGGCCAAGCGCAGAATTCATTGTCTGGGCCCAGGGAGGCAAGTGTCATGTTGGACAAGCCCCCTTCCCCTACTTACACCCCACTCCGGACCCCACTCAGGGCAGGCTCAGACTCCCCGCTGAGCAGGCAGGGGAACTCAGGCTGTCACTGTCACCTCCTCCAGGAAGCCCCCTGACCACAGTGGCCCTGCCCAGCCCTGGGCTCACCCACTTGGGGGACTGGTTGTTTTCCATCCCCCAGCATGAGGTGGCTCTCCCCCAGCAGGAAACTGAAGTGTAGAAAGAGCCACAGTTGCGGTCAGAAAGCCTGGCACTGGTCTGGGCTGCCCCTGTTCACAGAGTGTCCTTAGGGAACTGTGCCCATGTCCTCGCTTCCCCTTCCTCATCTTTAAGTTGGGGACACTGTGAGGATGGAGGGAGAGAAATCATTGACAGGCCTGCAGGGTTACCCCCAACTTAGTGATGGAAAGCAGCCGCCTTAACACAGGGTGTCCGCTTGTTGGGCGTGAACATGGTGGGCCAGGGGCTGCGGGGCCCCGGGGGGCCGTCTCTGTCAAGGTCATTGGTACATTAGTCCTCCCTCCCTGAAGCATCCCTTGGGTTTGTGTCCAGGGCCTCGCCCTTTCTGCGCATCCTTTCCAGGGTTTCAGCGGCCAAGGAGAAACTGCAGGGCTGTGTTAGGCCTCTCTGTTTCAAAGTATTTCAGTGGGACCTCCCCACTTAGCCTCACTGGGTCATTGTTTTTATAACAACTTGTCAGGGGGCAGTTTTCTGGCAGGTAATTGGCTTAAAGCAGCCTATGGGTTCATCACACCTTTTTTTTTTTTTTTTTAAGATTTTGTGTATTTATTTATTTGAGAGAGAGAGAGCACGCACATGAGTGAGGAGAGGGGCAGAGGGAGAGGGAGAAGCAGGCTCCCCGCTGAGTGCTGCTGCTTCGGGAGGCTGAGGCACTGGGTCAGGCACCCTTGGACACTGCAGCTCCGGTTTCCACGTGCATGCCTGTGTCCCCTCCCATACATCTCTGCCCCATTGTTCTCCAATGACATCCTGTTTCCTTGCTTCCAAACCACAAATTCCCATTCCTCTCGAGCGCCTGTGGACCTTGCTCACATCCTGGGTAAAGTCTTTATGCCTAAGCATGAAGGACCACCTGGCGCAAAGGGCAGGGGGCCCTTCCCTCGATCCTGGCTCTTGTCAGGAAGGTCCAGGCAGGCCAGAGCTATGAGTCTCCTGGCCCACTTGCACAGGGGCTGGTGAGAGAGACCCCTGGAGTCCGGGTGTCCCCTGGTTCCCGCACCAGCACAGAGAGAGCCAGAGACTCACAACCGACCCCGTGCTGAGTCACTTACCAGCAGGAACTTTAGTTTCCACATCAGTGAATGGCCCCTATTAGACCAGATCCCTGTTTCTCAGCATTTGGAAGACGATCACCAGCCTCAGAGTCACAGAAGAGGCGGTGGAGTGTTTGTTAGAAATGCATATTAGTGAGTGTCACATTCTAAGGTCCAGGAAAGCACCCCGATCTGACTGGTTCCTGCTGCCAGCTTGCTCCCCAGTATGCTTCCCACTCCAACATGTGGGGGGAAGCCTTGCTCCCTCACGTAGCCCACTCGGTCACTGAGCTCAAGAGGCCAGGTGACAGACAGAGCCATGGGGAGAGCTTCCCTGGTTTGCTCTGGGCTCTTGCGGGGGACGCCCAGCCCATCTTCTCCCCACGGTTATAGGAAGTTGCACCCGTGCGCGTCTGTGGAGTGTGGGAGTCCCCTCTGGGCTCACTGGCAATTTTTCACAGCTCACCTTCCTAATGTCTGCACATCATTGGATTCTCCCCTGAGTTCTGCAGGGAGGGAAGGAAGGCTAATCTGGAGTTCTCTCCTGCATTAGTGGTTAACTGAATCCAGAACACTCAGATGCCCCGTTAGGCAGCTTTGTGTTTTGAAAGGACATTTAGCCTTGGAGTCAGAAAACCTGTGGATGGGCTCTGCCTCATGTTAGCAGCATAAACCAATGGTTCTCAACCTGGGTGATTTTCTCCCAGAGAACATTTGGCAGTATCTGGAGACATTTCGGATTGTCACAAGTTGGGGGTGGATGCTACTGGCATTGAGTGTGTGGAGGTCAGGGGTCCTGCTAATTACCCTGCCATACCCCAGAAAGCCCCACTACAAAAAGTGTCTGGGGGCACCTGGGTGGCTCAGTCGGTTAATCGTCTGCCTTTGGCTCAGGTCATGATCGCAGAGTCCTCAGATCAGGCCCCCAGTAGGGCTCCCTGCTCAGCAGGGAGTCTGCTTTCCCCCCTCCCTCTGCCTCTTCCCCATTGCTCATGCTCTGTCTCTGTCTTTCTCTCTCTCAAATAAATAAATAAAATCATAAAAAAAAAAGAAGTGTCTGGCCCCAAATGTCAATACTGCTGGGTGGACAAACTGTGTTGTAAACTTAAGCTTCAGTTTCTCTCTCTATAAAGTGGAGTCAGTCTAGATCAGTGTTTTTCAAACTGAGTCATAATGTATGGATTTAAAATTAATGGGTGTAACCAGCATTTAGAGGAATTAAATGGAATAGAATAGAAAACCTTAGAAGGTGTCAGAGTGCATAGCAAACAGGAAGGGTAAATGATGTGAAAGATGGAGTGTGTTCGTACTGCGTATGAAGTCAACTGTGTTTTCACTCTGCTTTCTGGGCAAAAACGTCCTAAATCCACCTGTTTAGACCATCCCCAAGAGACTTCTCACTGCCATGGTGTTTTTCTTTCCTTTTTTTTTTTTTTTTAAGATTTTTATTTTTAAGTAAACTCTACACCCAACATGGGGCTTGAACCCATGACCCTGAGATCAGGAGTCGCATGCTCTAATGACTGAGCCAGCCAGGCATCCCCATAGTGTGTTTTTCTGTATTGAAGTCATCTTCAGAACACACTTTCAAGAATCTCCTTGCTGCCCCCCTCCTTTGGGTGTGGAGTGACTGCTCTTCGGGCCTCCCTCAGATGTCCAGTGTCAGGAATCCTGCAGGCTCCTCGCAGAACAGTCCTCACCAACGGTCCCAATTCCAGCTCCCCCCCCCCCCCCGGGTCCCTGGACAAGTGAAGATCCTGGGCAGCCAGCCCCACCTCCTCCGACAGGGCTCTGCCTCACACAGTCTCTGCTCAGCAGGTGCTCCCTGGCTTCCTAACACCAATCCTACCCCGGGCACACTGACCCAGTTCTTCAAATACTTAAACCAGGGCCTGGTCTAAGTCCAGACTCTTTCACTGCTCACGGGCTTTGTGACGATGGGCAAGTGACCCCGAGTGTAGCCACCTGGGTGGACCCAAGTCCTGCGGTCTGTGGGGTCAGGCCGTCTTCATTATTTACTTGCAAAGGCTGGGGGCTCCCATGCACCCCCACACAGTGGGAGCCTGTCACCCTTACAGGGATAGTGAGCTCTGGATTTCCCACTGCACCTGCCCTCCGTGGAGCAAGTGACTGTCTGGGTGATTCTACCTCCCGACAGCCCTGAAGAGATGCAGATCTGCAGCTGCAGGGTGATGGCTCACCCAAGCCACCTGGCTGCGTCCAGAACGTTCCCTACGCATGCTCCAGCCACATGCTCCCTGGCTGACTTGTTCTCCAGAGCCCTTTTGAATCTTCATGAGAGGGCGGGAGATTCTGCAAGGATAGGCACACAGGGATTCCTCTCGTTTCCAGGAAAGAAATGCTTTTGGCTTAGAGGCAAGTTACTGGTTGAGTTACCCAGTGAAGCAGGGACAGGACTGCCCATCCATCTGTTCTGTGACACTGGGTGTGATGGCAAGGAAAATCGTATAGATGAGGAGACAGGTTTTGTAGTCTTATGGGACCCAGAGCCCCCGACTTCTTGGGCTCATCACCCACCCTTTCCCAGAGGCAGGTGGTGACTGGAGCGGTGCCTGGGTGAGTTGAGCCGTGAATGGGTGGGCTGACCTCCAGAACAGGCCCAGGAAGGAAGCTGCGAAGACCTAGGGGCACGGAAGGCTCCAGGGAGGGACTGCCAGCTGGAGGTGGTCACCAGGAGGTCTCATTTGCTTGTTTTTTCAAGATTTTACTATGGAAATGTCCAAATATTCAGAAGCGTTGAAAGAATAAGACAGCACGCGTATGCCCACCACTCAGATCCCACCTTTAATGTTTAACTCTATTTGTCTGACCACCTATCTATGTGGTTGTGTTTGCTTTTCTTTGGCTAATTTCTTGCTGTCAGAAAGTTTGCTTAACTGTTTAAGGATTAGCTTGCTGCAAAACTGTTCTAAGTGAAAATGCAGAGCAGGCAAGCTCCTCAGGCAAACAGGACAAAAACCCCTTTGATGTGGCTGGTGTCTCTTTTTCCTCCTGACAGTGTTGGTCCGGGGCTCTGCAGACTGTGGTTTGTGGGCTGTGGGTTGTCTGTGGGCCTTTCCTGGGGACCTCTGAGCTGCTAAGAGTGGATCCTTCAGGAATCTAGTCTTAGAATGGGCCCGTTATTTACCTGTGACTCCCTTGCTGAAATCTCACCAGAATTGACTGTATTTCCTGCTTGAGGCATGCGTGCGTGCGTGCGTGTGTGCGTACGTGCGTACGTGTATGCGTGCGTGCCATAGCTCATCGCTGTCCTCCAGCAGCTCCGTCCAGCTCCGGCCTCAGCTGGGGAACTCCTCTCTGACTTTGTCAGTGGCCCGAGCCTTGGCAGCAACACCTCACACAACGAATCTCCTCATCTCCCACACTTAGTTCCATAGACTTTCTTTTTTTTTTTTTTTAAGAGTTTATTTATTTATTTGAGAGTGAGACGGAGAGAGAGAGCATGAGCAGGGGGAGCTGTAGAGGGAGAAGCAGACTCCCTGCTGAGCAAAGAGCCAGATATGGGGCTCCATCCCAGGACCCTGATATCTTGACCCAAGTGGAAGGCAGCTGCTTAATGGACTGAGCCACCCAGGCTCCCCAGTTCCACAGACTTTTCTTGCCTCTTCTTCTGCTGAGCGGCTGGAGCCCACACTCTTCTAGGAGAGGGAATATTCCCTCATTTTCAAGGTTAACCTTTTTGTATGGTCCTCTGCCCCATTTCTGCAGGATCCCTCAGGCACTGAGCCCCCATATTGGACCCCCTCTTCTCCAGCATCTTCCATCTCTGTGTTCACTGCTACCCTTCATCTTCCTTATTTTCAGCAACTTCCCAGTCTCTGAGGCTGGAGACTCAGACTCCGCGTTGTTCCTTCTGGCTCCTTCACCTCCCGTGGCCAGTCCGTAATCTTTGGAGACCACCTGTTCTCAGGTCCTCTCGATGGGACGAGTCTCCATGGGGCTGCGGCAAATGGGGCTCCTGCTTGTTTTCCTGCTTTCAGGTCACTGCCACCACCCTGGCCTCTGTGTTCGCCCCTTACAACTGAACCTTGGTTCAGAGACTATTTTCTCATGTGTTCGCCTAGTCACACGTCTCTCATGGCAGTATAGGTCATTTATCGCCTCCTTCCTGAGTTACCCACGTGGAGTGAGGCACTTTGCCAACGGGATCTCTAAACATCTGCCAGAGCATCAAATTCAGTCAACTGAGACAGAACTCATGAATCTCCATTTTATTTTATTAAAAGATTTTTTTATTTATTTGTCTCAGAGAGAGAGAGAGAGAGAGAGCACAAGCAGGGGAGCGGCAGGCAGAGGGAGAAGCAGGCTCCCCGCTGAGCAAGGAGCCCCATGCAGGACTCAATCCCAGGACCCTGGGATCATGACCTGAACCAAAGGCAGATGCTTAACTGACTGAGCCACCCAGGCGCCCCATGAATCTCCATTTTAAACAAAGAGCCCAGGGATTCTGGTTTGGGCTGTCCTAAGAGAACATTATACATAACTCTATCCTATGGTTCCTGTTACAGATAACCCACAATGTTGTTTTTTTGCCACCTTGCATTATGCTCAATTACTGTCTGCTTATCTTACTTAGACCGTAAGCTCCCAGGGGCACCTGGGTGACTCAGCCGGTTAACGTCTGCCTTCTGCTCAGGTCATGATCCCAGGACCCTGGGATCAAGCCCCTCATCAGGCTCCCTGCTCAGTGGGGAGTCTGCTTCTTGCCGCTCCCCCTGCTTGTCCACTCCCTCTCTCTCTGTCAAATAGATGGATAAAATCTTTAAAAAAAGAAAAAGACTGTAAACTCCCAGAAGAAGGGGTCATTCTTTTATCGTTTTCTTTTGAGAAATAGAAGAGACTATTAGCGGACTATGTATCCAGAAGGCATTCAATAAATATTTTTAGATGAATGGGAAAATGAGTGAGTAAATGGTATTTTTGGGAAGATTTTTATTGCCCATTTAAGTCCTTGGTGGGGGGATTTTTCCCCAGAGATGAGATTCACGATGTACATAAGAGGATTGGAAGTAACTTTCCTAACTTTTTTGGTAATAATTACTGGTATTGACTCTTTTCTCTTTCAGGGGGCTTCCAAAATGGCAGGAGAGTGAGCCTCTCCGTGTATCTGGGAGAATTTTTTGACATCCATTTGTTTGTCAATGGTACTGCACTGCAGGGGACCCAAAGGTAAGTCAGAAGCCTGGAATGTCTGGGATGTTAAAAAGGACAGGACTTGGGGGTGGGGGGGGTGCCTAGCCTGGGGGGCTCAGTCGGTTAAGTGTCTGCCTTCAGCTCAGGTCATGATCCCAGAGTCCTGGGGTCCAGCCCTGCATGGGCTCCTTGCTCAGAGGGAGTCTGCTTTTTCTTCTCCCTCTGCTGCTCCCCCTGCTTGTGCTCTCTCTCTCTCTGCACTTTCTCTCTCCAATAAATAAAAAAATCTAAAAAAAAAAAAAAAAAAAGACCCTGGGGACCCCTCTTGCAACCCCCTTGTTTTTTCAGCTAAGGGAGCTCGGCCAGGGGAGAGAAAGTAAATGTGCCCAGGGAAGAGAGTGGCAGGGCTGGGGGAGAGCCCCATATCCCAACTCCTGGTCTAGGCCCTCAGCGACTTTGCACCAAGGTCCCAAACCTGGAGCATGGGTTTGGCCTTGAAAGGTGGGAGGGACACCTAGGAAATGCATGAGAAGCATGCTTCCCAAGCTCATCCTTGTGCCCCCAGCATCGCCATGCCCTATGCCTCCAACGGGCTCTACCTGGAGACCGAGGCTGGCTACTACAAGCTGTCCAGTGAGGCCTACGGCTTTGTGGCCAAAATTGACAGCAGTGGCAACTTTCAAGTCCTGCTGTCAGACAGATACTTCAACAAGACCTGTGGGCTCTGTGGCAACTGTAACATCTTTGCCGAGGATGACTTCAGGACGCAAGAAGGTAAGCGTCTCTCAGACACCATTTCCCTGGAGTTGTGGTTATGCTTGTCATTTCCCCGCTTGCAAACCTTCACTAACACCCCTCCCCAGGCATGTCATGTTTATCCTGCCAGCCTTCATTGTGAGCGTTCCAGCCCACTGCCTAGACTGCCCGGCAAACCACATCTTGGAGATTGGTTGGTTCAACTTGGCTTGGTTCAACTTGGAATTGCCCACAGCAGCTTACACAGGGTAGATGGTTGGTAGACGCTGGATGGTTTGAACAGACCCTCCTGAATGAGTACAATAGAACTTCATGGAGGAAGTCTGTAAAGGGTGGGCCGCTGTCCAAAAAGGCCAGTCTATGTCTGTGTTCATGAGCAATAGAAGATAACACAGACAATGCGGAAACCACTACTCACCTTTAATCTTCTTTTGGTAACTTCAATTACATTAACATTCAAGGAGTGATGCTTCCTAACAAAAGCTGAACATTTGTACATAAGTTCTTCTTCTTCCTTATGACCCAACCACCCTCTCATTAAGGGGTAAGCATCTAGGGAGACGGTTGACCATTCCTTTCATTTCAGTGTATATGTTGGAAAATAGTAAGATCGTTTGTTTTCGTCTTCTCCAGCACTGATTTCTCACACTTTGTATCATCTGATATGTATATTTAAGGCTATACATTTTCCTCTAAATGCCATCTTAGCTACACCAATTTTGATATCTTCATGTTCCTTTAGTTCCATGGATTTTCTAATAGCCATTGAATTCTTTCTTAACCTGTAGAGTGTGTTCAAAATTTCCAGATGTGTAGAATTTCTAAAGTTATCTTAAATTGATTTCTAATTTAGAAATTTGGGGATATTTGTTTGTGGCCTTTTTGCAATTCTCTGTATGCTCCAAGCGAATGTATTCTCCGATTGGTGAAGGATTCTATATATACTTGTTGAATTAAGTTTGTTAATTGTGTTATGTAAATGTTCTATACATTTACTACTTTTTGTCTGCTTCAACTACCCGTTACTGAGAAAGCTGTATTAAATTTTTTCTGCAGTGGTGATGAATTTGTCAATTTCTTCGTGTAATTCTATCAAGTTTTGCTTTATATATTTTGAGCCTTTGCAATTAGATTTTAGAAATGTTGAATCTTTCTAGCGAACTGTTCCTTTTATGTAATGACTTGTCATTTTTAACAACGCCTTATGCCGTAAAATCTGCTTGATGTTAATATGTAGGCACTTCACCTTTTTTTTAGATTAGTATTTGCTTGACATATTTTTTTAAAAAAGATTTTATTTATTTATTTGACAGAGAGTGAGACAGCAAGAGAGGGAACGTAAGCAGGTAAAGGGAGAGGGAGAAGCAGACTCCCCACTGAGCAGGGAGCCTGATGCGGGGCTCGATCCTAGGATCCTGGGATCATGACCTGAGCTGAAGGCAGACGCTTAATGACTGAGCCACCCAGGTGCCCCAATATATCTTTTTTCATGCTCTCAACTGGTCTGTGTGGTTTTGTTTCAGATGTATTGCATGAAAGAAGCACATAGCTGGATTTTATTATTATTATTTTTAAAAGTCAGATTTATCGAGGTATACTTTACATACAGTAAAGGCCACCCTTCCCGGTCTAAGAGCTTTCACCAAAGTGGAGAGCCATGGACCTACCCCAAATTGTGGAACAGTGTCCTCCCCCCAGAATTCTTGTGCTCCTTTGTAGGCAAACTCTCCCTGAGCCCCTAGCCCTGGTAGCCACTGACCTTTATTCTGTTCCTACAGTTTTGATTTCTCCAAAATTCACATAACTGTAATCATACCACACGTGGAGCATTTTGCCTTCCAGGTCAGCCTTCTTTCACTTACCATGATGCCATCTGTGTTGTTGCATGTATCAGGAGATTGTTGCTGTTTGTTGTTGAAAGGTACCGCCACAACGTGTTTATCCATGCACTGGGGGAAGGGCATTTTGTCATGTCTAGTCTTTGGCAATTATGGATAAAGCTGCTATAAACATTCATGCAGGGGCGCCTGGGTGGCTCAGTCGGTTGGGCGTCCGACTCTTGATTTCCGCTCAGGTCATGATCTCAGGGTCATGACATTGAGCTCTGCGCTGGTGTGGAGCCTGCTTAAGATTCTCTCTTTCCCTCTCCCTCTGCCCTCCCACCCACCCCCCAAATTCATGTATAGGGTTTTTTTCTCCATTTTAAAAATTGTGGTAAACCCCATAAAATGATATTTACTGTCTTACTCATTTTTCAGCACACACTTCAGTGGCATTAAGTACATTCACACTATGATGCAACCAATCACAGTGTCTGTCTCCAGAACTCTTTTTCTCTTGCAAAACTGAAACTCTATACCCATTAAGCAATAACCTCCCATTCTTCCCTCCTCTTCCCCAGCCCCCGGCCACCACCATTCTACTTTCTGTCTGTGATTCCGACTCTTCCAAGTACCTCATATCAACGGAGTCATACAGCGTTTGTCTGTTTGTGACTGGCTTATTGGCACTTAGCGCAATGTCTTTACAATTCATCCACATGTTGTGGCATAGGTCAGAATTTCCTCTGTTTTTGTATTTAAATAATTTATATCAACACTGGCGTTGTTTTATTTTTTATTTCATTTATTTTTTTTTTAAAGATTTTATTTATTTATTTGACAGAGATAGAGATAGCCAGTGAGAGAGGGAACACAAGCAGGGGGAGTGGGAGAGGAAGAAGCAGCCTCATAGCGGAGGAGCCTGATGTGGGGCTCGATCCCACAATGCCGGGATCACACCCTGAGCCGAAGGCAATCGCCCAACCGCTGTGCCACCCAGGCGCCCCAACACTGGCGTTGTTTTAAATTTGCACCTTGTTTTGTAACACATTTCAGCATCTAGAGAACAGGTTTGAGAACAACGGCATAAAAGGATTATTTGTTAACAATTTAACAAAAGTGCTTAAGGCCCGTTTGTGTCAGACGTGCCAGCCACAAAGAGCCACGAAGTAAGTGGTAATACGCTCACAAATTTGCTTGGAAAGAAAAATATTACCTATTTACACTGTATATATAGGTGGGACATTCTGAAGCAGTATCACTGTAATTAACAATAAACCCTTAGGAAGAAAGTCACTTTTTTCTGCAGTATTATCAACATCCGGTGTTATCTTGGTTTCAGGTGGACAACATAGTGATTCAACACTTCCATACATTACTCAGTGCTCATCAAGATAAGTGTAATCACCATGTGTCACCAAACCACGTTTTACAATCTTACTAGCTATACTCTCTCCAAGCTGTACTTTCCACCTCTGCGACTTACTTATTTGATGACCGGAAGTTCATACCTCTTCATCCCCTTTAGCTCTGAGTACCTTCATTTTCAAGCCTGAACGTACATCGTATGTATCTACCACGTTTTGCTTATCCATTCATGCCTTGAGGGACACATAAGTTGTTTTCATGTTTTGCCTGAGTGAATAATGCTGCAACAAACCGGGGTGTACAAATATTTTTTCAAGACTCTGCCTTCAGTTCTTTTGGGTAGATACCAGAGTTGGAATTGCTGGATCATGTGGCAATTCTTTTTTATTTATTTATTATTTTTTCTTAAAGATTTTAGTGATTTATTTGAGAGAGAGCACAGAGGGAGAGGGAGAGGGAGAAGCAGACTCCCCACTGAGCAAGGAGCCTGACGCAGGGCTCGTTCCCAGGACCCTGGGATCCTGACCTGAGCCGAAGGCAGATGCTTAACCAACTGAGCCACCCAGGTGCCCTGGTTTTATTTTTATTATCTTGCCTGAGACTGTGATTCCTGAAACTGAGGACCCCTATCTTCCATCAGACTTAGGAAAATCTCAGTCATTTTCTCTCCATCTTTTAGACATATATTGGGTATTTTTATTCCACCCCCTTTTTTTCCCCTCATTACGTTACTTTCATTTTTCTCTGTCTTTATTCCTCTTTGTTGCTTTTTGGGTGGTGCACTCATGCTGGCTGGTGAGAATCGATTGCGTGCGTCTTTTCCAAGTCTGCGTTCAGTATTGTCATGTTGGTAGTTTGAAACTGGCCACGATGAGGGTATCTGCAGCATGGAAATCAGCAAATCCCAAGGATCAGGACTTTGCATTTCCCCAGACAGCTGGCTCATCAGCACATCACTACTTAGATCTATCTTCTGGTTCATCAGTTCCCTCAACTCTGTCTAATCTCCAGATGATGTCTAACCCATCAGTTGGGTTTTCTTTCTATTTCCATGACTGTATTTGTAACTTTAGAAGGTAAATTTGGTTCTTTTTCAAATCTGTTGTTTTTTCTTATTGTCTTATCCTTATATCAGGTTTCAATTTCTTCTTGATAACAATAATTTTAAGTATATTTGTTTTATAACCTCTATACAAAGGTGGTATTATCTAAAGTTTTTGGAGTTCTAGTGGTCTGTTAGAAAGTGGACAAGCCTGTGTGGCATGGTGAGTAAAAACCCAGAGGGCACTAATCATAATGCCTGGCACACAGTAGAAACTCCATAAATTTAAATTCCCTTTGGCTTCTCTCATGGCTTAAAACAACAGAACTTTATTTTCTCACAAGTTTAGGAAGCCTAAAGTCTAAAATCAAGGCGTTGGTAGGACTGCACTCCCTCCGGAGGCCCGAGGGGAGAACCCGTTCCTTGCCTCTTCCAACTCCTGGGAGCAATCCTTAACTTGTGGTCACATCCCCATCTCTGTGTGTGTCCCTGTCTCTCCTCCCACTGCCTCCCTCTTCTAAGGATCCGTGTGGCTGCATCTAAGGCCCACTAAGGTGATCCAAGATAAGCTCTTCCTCTCCAGATCCTTACAGACTTAATCACATCTGGGCCATTTTCCCAGCTGACCGTACGCCAGATGCCAACTGACAGTACTTCCAAGGTCCTGCCTTTCTTTCCCCAAGGATACTTTATTTTGTCTTCTCAAGTCCATGATTTGGCCTTGAAACATGCTTCCCTCTTCTGGACCTGGTTATGCGAAAGGACTGTTTGCCTCAACGCTCGTTAAGTCCCTTTGCAGTGAGGTCTCAGAGGTGGTATTAGGACTCTCCTTTGCCGTGGAAGCCGGTAGGCCCTCCCTCTGCTGTGGGAGCCGATGGTGGCATGATCGGTGTAGGACTAAGGCCCTGATGCTGTGACAGCACAGGGAATGCAGTGACTGGGGCCTCCGGTTCCTTGTCCACATTCTTACCTTCAATCTGCAAAAACATTTTGAGTGTCTACAAAGCGCCAGATAAGAATCCAGAGATAAGAGACACAGCCTGTCCCCTGAATTAGGGAGCTCACAGTCGAATGGAGTATGAGTATAAACAGAAAGAAAACTAACACAAAGGGTGAGGAGAGTTTTGATGGAAGGATGGCAGGGGGTGGGGGGGAGGTGGGTTTTGAGGTAACCCAGGCTGGGGCAGGGGGCCGGGAGCAGAACTAGCTCAGAGGGCTTCCTGGAGGAAGTGGCTCTGGAGCTGCATCTCAAAGAATGAGTGGAGACAGGTAAGGTAGGAGGGGGTGGAGAACATTCTGCACAGAGGGGAAAGGCGTGCAGGGACATGGAGACAGCGTGGGTGGGCGTGCTCCTCGTCGTCTTTCATGCCGTCTTGCCCACTGTGCACACCCATCCAGTCGCCCTCACCACACCCTGGCTGAGCCCTGACGCCTGTGAACTGTGGTATTCCACGGAGTGCCGCGCAAAGGGTACTCCCCACCCCAGGTGGCTGTGTACCAATCTAACGGAAGGTTGATTCGGGTGACGACAGACCTAGAGTTTTCACTCAGAAGTCCTGGGTCAGGCTTAACTGTGACTTCGTTCCTGGAACCTTCTCCACAGGGACCTTGACCTCGGACCCCTATGACTTTGCCAACTCCTGGGCCCTGAGCAGCGGGGAAAAACGGTGCAAACGGGTGTACCCTCCCAGCAGCCCATGCAATGTCTCCTCTGAGGAAATGCAGCAGGTGGGTACTGCCCGGGCTGGCATGGTCTGAATGGAGTGGGTCTTCTGGGATTAAGAGGCAGAAAAGTCGTCTGGTCTCAGGTCCTCCATCAAGGCATAGAGTGGGCCTACTTCTGTGGGTCCCTTTGGCTCTTCAAAGAAGGGTTCCCGTGGGCCCCTTTTCTCCAGAAGACCAACTGTGGCCAGAGTCTGGTTAGCTCTAATCTAACACTGTTCTGGGCCTGGAACTCTGAAAATGAGTCTGTCTAATGAGTTGGTAGAGTGAGCGGCTAGACTTTTCTGTTTTACACTCTAATGCCCTCTCTTGTCCCCAAATATCTCCATTGTCGCCTGCCCCCTGTCTGAAATTCTGCAACAGGAAACTATTCCTTTTTAGGTGCTCAACAAGTGGTTGTTATGAAGTGCAAACAGGAGGGCAAGGCCCCAAGGTCTTACCAGTACATCGGCAGGAAGGGGGAAGCTGAGGGGAGAGGAGGGAGGGGTGGGCCTGAGGTGTCCGTCTTGGGCGGGATAATATTTTCCTGAGGCGGTGGTGGCAAATTAATCTCAAAATTAGTGACTTACAGCAACAGAAATGTATTCTCTCAGCTCTGGGGACCAGAAGTCTGAATTTAGTTTCCCTGGGCCAAGATCAAGGTGTCAGTAGGGCCGCTCTCCCCTGGGAGGCTCTAGGGGCGCGTCTGTCCTTTTCTAGGTTCTGGTGGCTGTGGCGTTCTGTGGCTTGTGGCCGCATCAGTCCAGTCACTGCCTCTGCGGTCACATGGCCGCCTTATCATCTGTGCGTGCGCTGTCCTGACAGTACAGATTAGCAGCTTCTTCCCCTTCAGTCACCCCTTCCGACCCCACTGCCAGAACCTCCCACTTGGAGAGAAGGGCGTCTGGTGGGAGAGAGTAGGCAGGACGGCACTCTGCCTCTACTTTCTGTAGGGGTGGCCCTGCGCCATGGTGGGTGGGGTGTTGGGAGGATGATGCTTCAGACCTCCCTCGACGGATGACCCCTTTCCCGCTTGGGGTCTGGCTGCCGGGGCTGAGAAAGGAGAAGCAGCATGGCTCCACGGTGAAGCCGGGCCCTTGTCGGCACAGGGGCGGCCCTACTGAGGCTGTGCGCACACACTCACTGTCTGGGGGACGAGGTTTCTTGGAGGCTGTGTAAGTCGGGTCCCCGGTGCAGGGAGTGACTGGAGACCTGTCAGGAGCAGTGTCTGTAAGGGACTGAGAGAGGCAGTACTGGGCGGTGGGGAGGGTGAACCGCTGTGTACTCACAACTGAGGTCTCAGTCAATCCCTCAGGGAGCTCTGAAAGCTGGGGTGCCCTGCTAGGTGAGCCTGAACCGACCAGTCGGTCATTGGATGCAGGCTTCCTTTGGGCAGGGAGGCGGGACAGCTCTCTTGGACTGAGGACAGTGCCTGCAGGGACTCAGCCGTGAGCCCTTAGCCTTCAGCACTGTTAGCCGAGAGGGGATGAGTCCTTGGCTTTGAAGGGCATCTGCACTGCCCAGGACATGCCCCGTGGAGCCGGGTCCTGAACAGCGCCTTCCCCCAGCCCCAGCCCAGGGCGCACCACCCTGTTCCAGCCCACAGGAAGAGGGCGGCCCCTGCTTATATCCAGGCCCACAGCCCTGACAGGACTCGAGAGGCCACCGTGGGCCTCTACGGTTCTCCAGCGTGATGAGAAAAACAGAGCCATGGCAGGCTAAGTACCTGCCCAGCGTGGCCAGCCACCAAGCTGCAGAGTCACAGTTCCGTGTGTGGCTCCCCCGTGTCTGCCTGGCCTCACTGCCTCAGGCTGCTCATCGCTCTGCCTGTGGTCCTTGAATTTTCCCTCAGGGGATGGCTTCCAGGATTCTCAGGTTCCTTTCAGCTCTAGAACTCTCTGTGTGTTTCAGTGGATTGGGCTAGAGAGACAGTCTCCAATAAGTCTCAGTAAGCATTCCGTGGGTGGACAAATGCGGAGTCGGTGGTGTTACGGGTCTGGGGATTGGGACTACCCCCACGCTATCGATCCCCTGTCAGCTGCTTGCAGAGAAGTCCGATCTACCCAACTCTGCCCAGAAGTAGAGAAGCTCCAGCCCTCCCCTACTCCGGAAGCAAAAGAAACACACACACGCCCCCCTACCTTAGCACGAAAGGCCTTCATTTCTAGCTGGCTATTCCTGCAGTGAGCCTCTTCCATATTTGTCAAACAATCTGATCTTCTGAACCAAGGTCTTTGTCAGGCACAGGCAAATATTCTAGCTTGATATTTGGTCCAGCTGCCTTGATTGTAAACACAATTTCCAATTTCTAAACAAGCACATTCCAAATGCCTCTTTTTCTTGGGTTTCCAGGGTTTCAGTGGTGCTAGGTTTCCGGCTCGTCCATAAACATCTGTGTCACCTGGAACGTAGCCCAGTACTGGCAACCGACTAAGGCCGACCTAGTTCTGACACCCGGGAGGAGGGTGGTGTTGTGTGGAACAGGGTAGTTTGCGCTTCGTTCCAGGAAAACTTTGGCAATATCTGGTGCTTGCCTTTGGTAGCTCCTCGATGTTTTTTCCTCCGTGGGCCTCAGCATTATGCTAAGGTTATGGGCTTGGGGTCAGGCTGATTCCTGGCTTTGTAAATCCGGCGGAGACACCTGCCTTGTCCGAGCCTCAGTTTCTACATGAGTAAAATGGGCATAAGGAGAGCAACGGCTACCCAGGGCTACTGTAAGGATAAGAGAGAGAGTAAGTGTGGAGTGTTTAGGGCGGTGGGGCTCTTCTTGTTATTATTAATCATCATTCTTATTTATTGACTCCTGGCCTCCTCCCGCTGTCTGTGCTCACGGCTGCAGTGGCCATACCATGAGAGTGGGAAGACGCTAAGCACACAAGTGCTTTAAGAATAAGCTCCAAAATCCATTCCTTTCTCTTCTCCCCTCCTCCCAATCCTCCTCCCAATTATGACCCAATTCCTTCCAGGGAGCTGAGCACTGCATGAGGTTAGAAGGAGAAAAGGTGTCTAAATACATCCACGCTGAGGGGTGAGTAAGTGACGGAAGCTGAATTTTCTTCTAGAGCTGCTTAGTAACCCTGGTGAATTTCAGATGGAGTGCTCTCCAGGAATCGTGTGCAGTGAGGGGCAGGAAGAGAGATTTTGATCATTTCTGTCTTTTATTTCCTAACTTACTGTTCCGTGGGTGGCAGGCAGTTTGCCCTCTCCTCAGCTTCAGTGTTCTCTAGGCAGGGGTGGGATTAAGACAGGGGGTGCCTCCGTGGTGAGGTGTGGTTGCGGGTCAGGGATCACGTAAGTACCTGTAATACTGAATCGGCTTTCTGAGGGCAGGGGCTTTGTCTCCCTGTATTTTGCAGAGTAAGTGCTGGACAAATATTCCCCGACCCTTGGAGTTCAAAGGGATACTCTCACCTCTCCCTAAGAGGCGGGAGGTGAAGACAGGATTTTCAAATGGAGAACCTGATACCAGGCCGAGTTGAGGAGGGAGATAAGGCAGTCTTATCTCCTGGAGACAAAGGGGAGGGAGGGAGGAAGGAAGAATCCATGAGAAGCCTTGTTTGTGTCCCGGCGTGCTTTTTGGAGGCTCCAGCAGCAGGCTTGCTACTCACTTTGTCTCCTGGGCACGTTGAAGTCCTTACTAACCAGTGTCCTGGGAGCAGCCTGAGAAATTGGTTACCAAGTTCTTAGTGCTGGGCTGAGGCCCCCAGACACACCAGACCTCCCCAGGCACAGGCTTCTTTAAGCTCAGCACCAGAGCGGGTTGTTTACCTGAGAACACAGACCTGGCTAGGTCTCGGCCAATCAGGTTGTGTTCACCCATGACCGGGCACCCTCATTGGCTGGGAAGCACAATGACTCATCTCCTGGGAGGTGATTAGTGCCGGCTTTGGAATTGTTATTGGCCTGCTTGCTCCCCTAGGCCCCCGGGTTCAGAAGTCAGGTCTGGTAAATGGGCATCATTTACAAGTCCTGCCCCTGTGGCTCTAAGGACCATTTGCAGTAGCAGCGTGTTCTGTGGGGAAGACAACATTGACCTAAGAACTTTTCTTGAAAGCCGCCAGAATCTCTTCTCCCCCTTTGGCGCTCTCCTTTCCACGCTGGAAGCAAGGAGTCAGCTTATTCTGAATCGGGTCATATTACTTATACCTAAGGGATGAATGTTTCCTTGTTATGCCAACAACCCCCCCACCCCCAGCCTCTCTACTGGGACTGAATAATGGGTTGTTTGATTGCATGCAAATTTACAGTTTTTTTCAGCTTTTGAAACAGAGGGCAGGGCTGCTGGAGTCTGGAGCTCAGGGTGCAGACCTAGTAATAAAAAGCCCCAGGCTCTAAATGTTCAGATAACTGATGTTAATTTGCAGGTAACTCTACTATATAATGAACATTTTAGAAAGATTCTTACATTGCCTTTCTTTTTTTTTTTTTTTAATTCACATTCTCTTAGTCTGGGTACTGTCAGCAAGGGCTGAACCTTCTGAAGGGATCCTGTCTTTGTCCTCAGTCCTCACTACAACCGGAAGCCTAAGGCTGCAGCTAGTCCACCCAAAGCTCTTACTAATGAGAAAAAGGTGCCCCTTCCTCAAGGCACTTTACCACTGCCTGATGCGAAATTGCCATAATAAGCATTAGAAATGTGCATAGAATGTATGTGTACCCGTGTGGTGTCTACAGTGTGAACGGTAACCCCTCAGCATGTTGCCTCCGTGCACTGGATGCCCTGCAGAACTATACTCAATGGCCGTGACCTTGACCTCGCTTCCACTGGGAAATGCCTTTGCTGCAGCCGTCCTTCTCCCCAGGATCACCTTCCCCAGACTGGGAAGGCCATCTCCTGCTTTTGGTCCTGCCATCTGAATGTGAGGATGCTTTCATGCCCCAGCCCCAAGAGTTCTCTCCCCAGAGTTGGTTCTCAAGACAACCAGTCTTTCTTGGAAGACCAAGTACGCCATTTATTACTCGGCCTTCCAGTGCTCAATTGTCCGGCAGGAGCGGTACCCTCAGGCAGGTGTCTGGAGCAGAAGAAGTTTTTTTCATTGATGTCAGGAATCTTAGGCTTTATAATAACTCAGAGTGGCAGTGAGCCCGTGTGCTTGTGGTGGGATGCAGGTGACCTTGACCCATGTGCTTTTGGGGTCTAGCCTTATAGCAGAGATCAGGGGCTGCCATAGGGTTTCAGAAACTTCCCCCCAGTCAAGCAGTATTTACTTGACAAACCCTTGAGGAGGGTCAGATATGGTCCTAGTACTCAAGCTTTCAGTTCAAATGGCTTCTTAACATAACAATCTCAAAATCCTTTAACAAAATGTTCCCTAAGTGGCTTTCTTTTCCTTTTCCTTCCCCCGGAGGACAAGAATGAGCAAGAATCTGATGGCCCATGTGTACCTATTTATTGAGGTATTTTGTGGGGCTTGGGTGATAGTAAACTGCGCAGATTGGATCTGCGATCTTATTCAAGGGGCAAAACACATACGGGAAACTGAACAACCGTGAAAGAGAACAACATAAATGCCATCTTGGGCCAGTAGGTGACAAATTGCCAAAAGAATGGTGAGTGGTATGGTGGTTGAGGGAATCAGCTCTTAGCACAGAGCCAATGATCTTTCCTCACTGGGAGCAGGGTGAGTGGAGTGGTTCCCTCCCAGGGCTTGGACAGACCCCAAACTGGGAACCTGGGGATGGTGCTTGGCCTTTGTCCTCCCAGCCCACTGAGGCCTGCCCTGATCACTGACAATTGCTCAGATACCTCCCAGGAGACCAGGGCAGAGGGTAAGCAGGGTCCTTTGGGATATGGGGACTTCTGTGACATATCCAGTTACCCTTTTCCTCATGAGGGCTGTACCCCAGTCTTCTCAGAGAGAGGAATGTCCAACTTCGCAAAAACACACACAAAAAACAAAACCCCATCCATTTGGTGATGGTTTCATGGGGGCTTTGTGAGCCAGATCTTGGAATGCGGGTGGGAGTCCCAGGCCAGCCAGAAGATATAAATAGAATCAGCAGCCCTCCCCCATCCATCCTTGCTGGCTGACCAATGAGAAACTATGCCCTGCCCTGGGGGTGAATTCTTGAACCCACTACTCTGGACCTGTTCAGACGCCAGGCGCCTCCATACCTCCTCCAGGGGCAGCCGGGGGGCACCCACCCCAGAGCTGGAAAGATCAGGGCCTTGGTGAACAATCTTGCACTTTATATATTAGCTTCTCCTTCCTTTGTTCACTTCAGTACTAGGAACGCCCCCTCCCTTCTCCTTGGTCAGCTGTTTGGGAACAAACACAATAGCTAAGCTTTAGATCTCCTCCCAGGCTGTCTGCCCCTGGGGAGATGTGCTGCTTTTCTCTCCCGCTCCCTCCAACCGGCTCGGCATCTCCAGGGAAGAGGCCTGGACTTTTTAATGAACACCAAATGTGATTAAGTTGGGCTGCAACTGGGTCTGCACACCCACTCGGGCAGGGTGAAGTCATGGGCTGACGGAGCTGGGGCTGGATCTCTCCCGCCAGCCTCTGGCACCGCAGACAAGAGATGAAGGAAGATAGAAGTAGCTGATGCCGGGCACTGGAGCCAGGGACATGCTGGAAGCATGCAAATGAGCTGACCGTGGCTTGTGTCTTTGCCAGGACGGCTCAGCAGAGAGCCGAGGAGAAGCCATTTTCGAGCTGCGTGGCAGCTATCGACAAGAGGCCAATGGCAATAGTTAGAATCCCTTGATTGCCTTTCCCGTGTAAAGTCGTTTGGTTTTATTTTGCAGCAACCGGCTTCTGTAGGTATTGCTGTCTGTGTCCGTGAGTAGGTCCCACTGTGAGTGACCAGATACCTAAAGTAACAGAGAAGTTTAGTTCTCTCCCCGTGTAGAGAAGCTCGGGTGGGATGTCCAGGGCGAGCACAGGATGCCTTGGTGTTGGGATCCAGGGTCCTTCGGTCTCGTTTCTCTGTCGTTGGCGTGGAGCTTCGGCCTCATGGTCCAATATGGCGGCTCACGCCTCAGGCATCACAGCCGCATTCCAGCAGTGGGAAGAGAAGGGGCTGAGAAAGAAGCACCCTCTCCTTTTGGGGACGTTGCCTGGAACGTAGCCCATGACCCTTCTGCTTATGTCCTGCTGGGCAAAGCTTAGTTACGGCTACTCCCAGCTGCCGGGGAGGTGAATAGATGGAATCTTTGTTCCCAGTGGGATGATTGAAAATGGAAGATCCTATGACTAGGAAAGAAGGGAGGAATAGATCCTAGGCAATTTGCAATCTCTTCTACATTCTGCCTTCTTCGCAGGGGAAGAAATGGAGGCACAGACAGGCGAGATCATTTTTCCACAGACACACACTTTGGAAGTGATGGGGTTGGGACTGTAGGGCAACTGTGCTTCTAAAACCTGAGCTCTGTGGCTGTACTTCCGTTGTCTAACCTGGTGTGAGGAAACAGGTGGGGAGGGCTGGGGGCCTGAAGGAAAATCATGTCAGTTGTTGTTTGGTGACAGGTGACGGGCCTGTAGGATGCAATCAGGCGTTGAGCCCCGCTCGCTAGGGCAGTTTGTAAACTATGCGGTCTGATGACCCCCTGACACTCCTAAGAATAATAGAAGACAGGGGCACCTGGGTAGCGCAGTCGTTAAAGCGTCTGCCTTCGGCTCAGGGCGTGATCCCGGCGTTCCGGGATCGAGTCCCACATCGGGCTCCTCCGCTGGGAGCCTGCTTCTTCCTCTCCCACTCCCCTGCTGTGTTCCCTCTCTCGCTGGCTGTCTCTCTGTCACATAAATAAATAAAATCTTTAAAAAAAAAAAAAAGAATAATAGAAGACACAAAAGAGATTTTCTGTGGATTATCTGTTGATTATGGATTTGGATTATCTATTGCTATGTACTATGTTAGAAAATAAAACGGAGAAATTTACAACATACTCATTTAAAAATAATAAACACATTATATTGAACAAAATGACATATTTTTAATAAAAGCCACTATAAATTCCAAACAGAAAAATGCGTAGAGAGAAGAATGGCATTGTTTCACAGTTTTGCAAATCTCTTTATTATCTGGCTTAAGAGAAATCAGCTGGATTCCCACGGCACCATCTGTAGTCAGTCTGTGGTGCAATCACCTATCATGGAGCTTCTGGAAAATTCCACTGTGCATTCATGAAGGAGTGAGAGCCCAAAGGCCAAACAACATCTTAGTATGATTATAACAATAGTTTTGATCTTGTGAGGCCCTGAAAGGGTCTTGGGAGTCTGTAGGACGTTCCTGGACCAACCACACTCTGTGAACCGCTGACCTAGTAAATGCTTTCTTCTCTCCATGCCTCAGTTTCCAAACCTGAAAGACTGTTTATTTGGCCTTTCTGTGAGGAAGTTTGTGTTCTTGGAAGATGTTGCAGGCTTATGAAGGGCCTGTTTGTGGGGGCGGGTGCCGAGGTGGTCTCTGAAACCACTTTATTTGTTCAGGGGACGTTGGCGATGTGTGAGATGGAGAGTCAGAGGGGGATGAGCTGGAGAGTAGCCAGGGTCAGATCCTGAAAGGCCGGTCCTTGCTGCCTCTCTAAGGAGCTAGAATTTTGCCCGTTAAGCTGGGGGGGGACACAGATTTGCCTTATATACTAACTTGGGCACACACTAGAAATCTAGTACTTGTTGAGTAAAGGTTTGGTGACCTCCTACCTGCCGACCTCTCTCCCCAGGGTCTGAGAGGACACGATATCGCCTCCATTCTGGACTTATTTCTGTCTTGGGACCTGGACTGGCCTGGCCTGGCCGGGGTATCCCATGGTGGAGCAAGGAGGCCGAGGTGGCAAGCTAGACGTGCCACCATGCTGTACCATGGGGCCCTCAGACTGTGGTCACCCTCATAGGCCAAGTTCAGGCCAGAGCTGACCAGAGGAAGACGGGAGGGCAAGATGGGAAGATGGAGTTTTCCTTTTGTCTTTGTTGAGAAAGAAATTCTAGCCATATTTTCAGGTGCACATGGAGAGGCCAGAGGCATTGTTCTAAGAAGGGAGGTGGCTGTTTCTGCAGAAATCCACTCCCATCCTGCAGGCGAATAATCAGAAACCACCCTTTTTGCTCCAGCTTTCTGTAAACCATTTAATATCTCAAGGGACCTCCCAGGAAATGTGCTGGAGGACGGGTCCCACTTTTCCTCTGAGCAGGGAACAGATAGATTTGGGCCAGCTGGAGATGGGCCATGCTGGCCTCTGCCCCACATCGCTCTCAGAATGGGAGGGGACGCCTGGACTCCCGAGTCTCTTCTTTCCTCTGGTCAACACTGTACTGTGCTGGTGAGAACCCTAGGCGCCTGGTCCCTTTGGGACTGTCCTGTGATACAGGGGCTGCTCCAGACTGCTGTCTGACAGCCCGGGTGATGGCAGCATCACTAGGAAAAACCCATGGAATTGTATTTTTGGGTTTTTCTTTGGTTCCAAATTGTGAGTGAGGAGAAAGGTTGGCAAGAGCCCAAGGCTCTGGCCCTCCCCAGGGCACCCTTGGCTGCCCTTCTGAGCCCAGGAACGTTTCTCTCCAAGGGGCCTATCTCATGGGGTGGGCAGTGTAGCAGAATGGAAAGAACTAGACACAGGCCCCCACCTCCTCCCCTGAGCCTCAGGAGAGTCTTAGACCTGCCTATGGCAAAAAAAAGTGGGTCCCTCCTCCATCCCCTTGCTGGAAAGAGTCTCCAAGATACTAGTGAAGTGATCATGTTGTCGTGGCAACCATTCATCCCAGGGTAGCCCAGTCTCCCCCAGTTGCAGACAAGGGAAAGGGACAAAGATGTCCTCTGTCTTTTTGCTGAGCTGCCCACCATTCTGGAGGACAAGCCTCCTGGCAGGAGGGACAGTGGAAGAGATCTCTCTGCTGGCCAGGAGATCCACGATGATTATCCTCATGGAGTGGAGTCATCATTTTTGCGGTGAAAATTTTACCTGCATGATTTCATTCAATCTCTGCTACCATCGCATCACATAGGAACTGTCATTATTGTCCCCAGTTGACAGAGGAGCAGGGGTTAAGAAAATAGGCCAAGGTCACACAGCTAGCAGGTGCAAGAGGCAAAACTCAGATCCGGGGCTGTGAAGTCATGACAAGTCCGAGGCCGGCCTCTTCCTGGCACGGTCTTCGGAAACCTCAGTTTCCCCTGTGTAAAATGCCTGGGGTGGCAAATGGCAGAATGCAGGTCATCACCCAAGACCTCAGTGGTCCCAGGACCACCCACTACAGCGATCTTCATTCATTGATCGCTGGCTCAGTGCCAGGCACCGCGGCATCTTCCCACCGCCCCCAAGGCAGCGCCTGTTGGGATTATTCCCGCGTCAGTCAAGGACGTGCTTCTCTAGCGAGGTGAGATTTGCCTCAGTCCCCACCGCCAGGAAGTGGCAGGGCCGGGCTTCAGCCCTGCAGTGGGTGTGGAGTCTCCAGCCTGAAGGCAGGTAAGTCAGAAAGGTGGAGTCATGGAGGGCGCCCCGGCTCTCTGCAGTGGCCCAGCTTGCTCCTTGTTCTTGCCCGCATGTCTGCAGCTGCAGCTCCACAGTCCAGCAGCCCAACAGGTGCAGGGAACCGGCCACACCCACCTGCTTGGGCACCCAGCTGGGCCCTGGGCCTCCTTCTGCCCCTGCTGTTACCCAGGGCAGCTGTGACACTCTGCCCTGCTTCCTAGTTCCGAGGGCAGCCTCTGTGCAGGCCTGGGAGGGGCAGGGCCCCAGCTCAGAGTTCCTGTAGGACGTGGATTTTCCCCAGGACCACAGCTTATCCCTGGTGTGGCCTGGGTGCTTCTTGTGGATGGTGAGCCGTGCGGGGGCTGATCGCTGTTCCTCTGGGCTTTCCACGATGCCACCAAAGCGCCCTACGGGCCTGACTCCCGGCTTTTGATTTACACAGGCTTGCTCTGGTCGTCCTTCTGTATGGTTTGAGCAGATGGGTTTCCTTCTCTTCAAAACTGGTCATTTCTTCCCTCTTTTTTGCTGTCCCCTGTGCTCGCAACGATTTGCTCTGATTTATCCTTCACGGCGCAGCCTTTCTTTTAGATGCTCTGGTACTTCTTTCTTTTTGGTTGAAGGTTTTTTTTTTATTTTAAGTTTTTATTATTTATTTAATTATTTATGAAAAAGTAGTCTCTCGCCAAGGGTGGGGCTCAAACTCACGACCCCAAGATCAAGAGTCACGTGCTCTACTGACTGAGCCAGCCAGGTGCTCCCTTTGCTGAAGTATTTAAGTCCATTCACTACCTCTCCAGTCAGAGAGTGAGTCTATGCGTGAAAGGGCTGTTGCCCCCACGGGGAGCACCTATGGTGACGTTACTGTATTGTGTCAAGTCCCGGACACGTCATTGTTGCACGTGTCACTAAGAACTAAAAGCCAAAGAGCAGAGAGAAGGAAGCAGAAAGTAATGGAGTGAGAGGGAGAGAAATCACAGCGGGAGGCCTATTATCAGGGTCAGTGATTATTCAAGTCTGTTATCTGATTTCCTGTAAAAATATAGTAAACAAATTAAAAACTAATTCTTTTCTGTGTTCTGTAGATTCTCTTTGGGGTTTTGTCTTGGCCAATATTCTGATGCAGAGAAGAGATTCCATGCTAGACAATTGTAATAAGAAGGATTTATTACAGCAGGTCAGATGGCTGAATACAAGTCTGCAGGATGGGATTCCAGAGTCCATTCTCAAGTCTAGAAAAAAGAAAGAAGCTGCTGCCAATTAAAGTGTGAGAATGATTGGAAGATGCACCCCAACTTCAGAGATTTTTATTTTATTTTATTATATTTTGTCACATAAAGAAAATTTTTATTTGCAGCAAATGACATCACAGGGAATGGCTTCCAAAGCTGTGACTCCCAACTTTAGAGATTTGAAGATTTTATTTATTTACTTATTTGAGGGGGTGCGGCAGACTAGAGGGGGAGGAAGAGAGATAAGCAGACTCTGTGGGAGCCCAATGCGGGGCTTGATCTCACAACCCTGAGATCATGACCTGAGCCGAAACCAAGAGTCATACACTTAACCAACTGAGCCAGCCAGGCACCCCATCAACTTCAGAGATTTTAAACTGAAAAAAAAAAAAAAAAAAAAAAGGTGCAGTTAGAATCATTAAAACACAGAACGCAGAGATGTTTACGAAGACAGTACGTAAGAGTGTGTGTACTCCTGTGTTACTGGAATAGTAAACAATTTCGCCCCCGCCCTGTGTTGTTAGGTTGAGGGTATCAACAAGGTGGTAAAATCCAAGGACAGCCTTTGCCTGGCAGGGGATCTCGGGGACATTTCCGAGAATCCTAGCTTGTTTTTGCTGTTGGGAACGGATTCCGTCTGGCACCAGGAATCACCTGGTGAACGCTCGGGAAGCCTATGGCCGGATGGCACCCCTAGTATACAGAATTTAAATTTCTGCAGTCTCTGCTTTCTGAAAGTCCTGGTACCACCTCCTCCTGTGTGGTGGGGAAGGCCCCGTTGGGGAGGGGAGGAGGAGGAGGCGAGGTCAGTGGGGAGCAGACGCCGCTGGGCATTCCTCGCCGCCCGGCTCCGCGCGGCACCCTCTGCTCCTTGCTTTCCTAGGACCACCCTGCCCTTCCCCCCGCACCCGCCTCTGCTGTTCAGAAGCTGGCCTGGGAGGTAACTTCAGTCTCTGTCCGTCCACTTCTTGCAGCATGGGTTCAATATTTGCCCTTGGACTGCTAAGACTGTTCAGTATGAGAACTTGATCAGCACCTACTCTGGCAAGTGTGAGGGAGCTTCCCTGGCTTTCCGGGCAGGGCGGGCTCGTCATGGAGCCACATTCAGGAAGACACAAGCCAGTGCCCTGCGGGGCCTGGGCTGCATGGCCGCCGTCCTCACCCAGGGCCGTCTCGTTCCTGCAGGGCCCGTGGGAGCAGTGCCAGCTTCTGAAGAGCGCCTCGGTGTTTGCCCGCTGCCACCCTCTGGTGGACCCTGAGCCTTTCGTGGCCCTGTGTGAAAGGACGCTGTGCACGTGTGCCCTGGGGCAGAGGTGCCCTTGTGCGGTCCTCCTGGAGTATGCCCGGGCCTGTGCCCAGCAGGGCATGGTCTTGTACGGCTGGACCGACCACAGCACCTGCCGTAAGTCCACGGCCAGCCTTTCCGCTGGGGATGAGTGCTGTCCTTCCTGGGGTGTCACTAGGGAAGCCCTCAGGCCATGTCATGCGCTTGGGCCACCTGATCACAGACGGCTGGCCCACAGGGGGCGTCCCTTCCCTTAAAGGCCTTCTGGCGCCTGTCGGGCCCCCCCCCCCCCCCCCCCCCCCCGCGCGGCCGTTCTAGGCCATGCCTCCCTCAGTGCCCCAGGACTCCCTCGGGCAATCTACTCCCTGGCCTCAGAGAACGTTCCCAGCCTCTGACAGGAATCCCAGCTGTCCTGATTTCAGCTCAGGCTTCGCCGCCTGCCTGTCTGCATTGATGAGGAGTGGGGAGTCATCCAGACTGTCCGTGGCGGCAGCAGCGGCATGATCTTGCAGAGCTGGGCAGGCTCTCCATAAGCCCTTCCCTTTCATGAACCCAGCCTTTTCTCCTCCTGGCGCGGGCCTCACCTTTCCCTCCACCTCGCCTCGAGACGCCCGTGGTTTGGATCTCCCAGTCTCACTGGGTCCCTGCTCACAGTCATTGTCACCATCCCCAAATTACCATAATTAAGTAGGAGCTTCTGTGGTTCCCTTGCAAGAAGCCTCCTCTCTCCCCAGACTTTCCACCACGGATCAAAAGCCATGCAGATGGACCGTCTGCCATAATTACACAGGCCATCCTGGCTGATGGAGACAGAACAGCGGGCCAAATATTTACAGCGCACACACGTTTTTCAGTGTGTGTTTTTTCCGCTTATAAATTAGAGCTTTTATCACTGCTGTGGAGGTGTGAGAAGGTGGCTATTAGCAGCCGGTTTCTCCGCTGTAAGGTGGAGTGGCTGTTATTTTAGGTCTTTGAAGATAAGGCTGGGGGGAAGATGCCTCTTGGAGGAGAAGGGGTTCAGAGCAATTGTTTTGTGTTGCGAAGCCCAGGAAAGGTCACTGGTATGTTCCGGTTCTTCAGCTGCTCTAAGCATCAGCCAGCCACAGGGTTGAGAAACAAAGGAGGGGAGCCAGTCCTTGTCCAGGAGGAGCTGGGTCCACAGGGGAGGACAGATGCTTAGGTGATAAAGGCTCTGAAGATAGTCCTGCAGCACAGTGGAAAATAAATATGGAGCATGTCACCCACGTGGGGAAAGTAGGTTTGGATGGTGTGTACCCCGTGCTGGGCAGGGCTTTCCATTGGGGCCAGTTTCATGAGGCAGAGGAGCCCTCAGAGGAGGGATGTGAGGGAGGTCGCCACTTACCCTTGCTTGGCCCCAGGAGGGCATTTATTTTTAATCTAGAGGGCTTTGGTATTACCTTGAGAGGGTGAAAGGGGCAGAGCATAGGGGGACAAAAAAAACACACCAAGCTGTTCATGGAGAAACAGATGACCAAGGGGAAGGGGTGGTGGTCCCAGGTGACCCTGCTGAGACTTAGCCAGGCCCTACAAGATAGAAGATGTTCCTTTGCGGGGGGGGGGGGGTTGGCAGGGTGGTCTTGGAGGGCGCATGGGCCATTGGGGTGCAGCTGGCCCCCAGGGCCCTAAGGACAGAGGGGAGCAGACAAGAGAGCACAGAGACTCTGAGGACGGCGTAGCTTAGGAGGCGCTCTCTGGGAGGGAGCTGCTCCGGGGAGACTTTTGGGTTTTCTGTTTCAGGACCGGCATGCCCGGCTGGCATGGAGTACAAGGAGTGCGTGTCCCCTTGCACCAGAACTTGCCAGAGCCTGCAGGTCCAAGCAGTGTGTCAGGAGCAATGCGTGGATGGCTGCAGCTGCCCTGGTAATAAACTTCTCACTTTATTCGCAAATCCCAGACCTTGCCAGTGCCCTTGGCTTGGGGAAGCCAGATGAAGGCCACTTGTGTTTGTCGCCCGTTGCTGAAATCAGAAGCCTTTTATTTATTTTTAAAAAGTCTTTGTACAGAGGGATCAGGATTGAGCCGGGGGTTATTTTTAATTTCTGTTTTCCTGTTGTACTGTATCCGTGAAAGCGCGTGTGTCTCGGAAACAGAAGGACGGTCTGGTCTCCGACAGTGACTTTGTTTGGGGAGCACGTGGCCCGATCTGAGCGGCACTTTTGTTTTCTCAGTTGAGTGTCAGGGAACGGTCTGGGCGAAAGATACTTTAGAACATCTCCTGGGTTTACCATGTGAGCTCAGCCGAGAAAGAGCTTTGCACTAGAAAGTGTTTCTCAGGAGAGGCCTTGTGAGTTTGGTGACAAACGCTGTTTAGTTACTGAGAGTGAGGCCCGTGTGTTCTGAGTACTGACTTCCCCGCTGGACGACCTTGAACAAAACTCTTGCCTCCTTTCTTCATCTGTGCAACGGGGATTAAAATTGCCCTCTCTTTCAGTGCATTAAGGTGACAGTAAGGGTCATACCAGTTCTTGGAGCTTCCTGGGAGACCCTCTCAGCCTAGACTCATGCCTTCCTCACTGGCGGACCTTGAGCAAAGCTCTTTCCCCCATTTCTTTGCCAGTAGAGAGAGACTAATAATCCCCCTCCCCCGTATGGCTCTAACGGGAAAGAGCAACATCACGGAGCAGGTTCCTTGAGCTTCCTGAAGAAGCCCTCAGCTGTGGTCACCCCAGGGATTCTGCAGCTGCGAGATGAGTAATGGTGATAAGCTGAGTCTTTGCCTTGATGCCCTTGAACACAGAAGGACAGCTCCTGGATGAAGGCCGCTGTGTGGGGAGCGCTGACTGTTCCTGTGTGCACGCCGGGCAGCGGTACCCTCCGGGCGCCTCCCTCTCGCGGGACTGCAATACCTGGTACCTGGGGCTGCGCCGTGGGGCCTGGGAGGGTGGCCCAGGGCAGTGGGCGGCAGGAGAGGCTGTGGCAGGTGCCACCGGATCTGGGTGGGCAGAGGGAGAAGAGGTTGAGATGTGGGGTGGTTTGGGGAAGTGGGGGAAGTCAGGAAGGAGGAGCAAGGATGGGCCTAGAGGAGGGGGTCGGGGAGGAAAGGACGTTTGACATCCAAACATCGTCTCTACCTTTCCCCCCAAACCCTGCTGTAATTAATGACTCTCTCTGAAGAAGGGCTACGTGACAGTCACCACGCCACAGGCGCTTCTGTCCTTGAGGACATAAGGCCTCTTCCATCTCCAGGCCTCCTCCCTTTGCTGTCTTTCCCTGCTCAGCTGACTTCCAGGACCCCCATGGGCTGCCCGGCATGGGTCTGGGTGGCACCCCTCTCTGCAGCCCTTCTGTCCTCTCTTCTCCCAGCTGTGGGCAAGGGGCAGCTGGGGGCGAGTAGGAACTTCATTGCTCAGTGGCTGGGTGGATTTTCAGGGACGTCGGGTCCCTTAGGTTTTCTTCTTCTCTCTCTCCATCAGGATTTCTCCCCCTTGGCCGTATCTCCAAGATGCCTCCCTCTGTGGTCACAGCCCTGTGCCGTTCACCTTCAGTCTCATAAAGACCCCCGCCACCCCCAGCACCAGCTCCCTTCTTTTCCCAGATCCCTCCCTTTGGGGGCTGTGGTGTCTGTGATGAGCTCTAGGTCTGTTCATGGGCCCTCGTGTTTACACAACTAGCCATAACCTGTGCTTCTCTCCCCAACAGCATTTGCCGGAATAGCCTGTGGATCTGCAGCAATGAAGAATGCCCAGGTAGGCACCTTTCCGCTCACCCCCCCCCCCTTCTCTGGAAGGAATGGTATGTCGTTCTTGCTACATAGGGAGGGCCACATCTCCAGGCAGGGAGAAGGCGGCCTCTGCACCGGCTAGCCCTCTGACCACAAGTCTGGTTTGGGATCCCAGCTGTGCTGACCCACTCAGGGGCCAGCAGAGGGACACCCTGCGTAGCTGAAAGCTGAGAATGCACCTGGACTAAGGTTTTATTGTCCTTTTCTTCTCACCTGTTTGCTCAGAGGATTATGGTTCGATGAGCTCTAAGAACTGTAGGGTCACAGTGGGCTAAACAAAGACGATGCAAATTCTTTGGAAATTGAGAGGACGAAGGGCCCAGTAATTCTTCAAAATTCAAAGTGAGAAGTTTCTGAAATGCCAGATAGGAAGACCTTAGAATGGCCCAGGAACTAGGAAAGTCAGACCACCAGATGGTTTCTTCTACCCCGCCCCCTCCCTGGAAAACCTCTTTTGGAAAAGTTGCTTCATAATCATCTCTGCCCTTTACTGGCCCCAACTCTATTCTGTTTGCTGCAAACTTTGCCTGCAGAGTTCCCTTCTGCCTCACCCCCAGTAACCCTGGCTCTTCTCCTGATAATTTTCCCCTTTGTGGTCACTCACGTGGTGTTTGCTACGTGTTGGGCTCTGGGCTGAGCCTTTTACATGCGAGCCTGTGAGGCAGGTATGGTTTACTCTAGGTTCACAAAAGAGGAGGTGGAGCTGGAGAGATTACATAACTTGCTCAACCTCACACAGCTGCTAAGAGACAATGACACGACTCAAACTCAAAGCTACCTGATTGCTGCTTTTGACCTTCTGTTTACTCTCTTTCATGGTCCTCCATCTATTCCATTGCAGGAAGGTCTTTGCCATCCTTTGCTGGCTCAGGAGAGGCCCCTCATTTAGTTAAAGACCAGCTCAGCCCCAGCTCGTATGCCGGACACTACTTTCTGGGTTCCCATGGTTTGTAGAGCGTGGTAAAAAACTGCAAGGCAAGTAGCCAGATAGGCTCCCCTCCCTTTGGCCCTAAGAAACCATGTTGGCTTTGGTGGGCTGACCGGGTTTGAACTTGGATACTGGGGTCATATTTGGGGCCTGTTGGCCGTAGGGTCACTTGGGACCTTACCCAATGCCCACCACACTGGGAAAATTCTGGAACTAGTGGGCACTAGGGCTAGGTCAATTAGTCTGGCTCAGGGATGGCCGACCAGCCAGTTTATCTTCTGTGCAATATTTAAAGGAAGCGTGAAGGGGCGCCTGGGTAGCGCAGTCGTTAAAGCGTCTGCCTTCGGCTCAGGGCGTGATCCCGGTGTTCCGGGATCGAGTCCCACATCGGGCTCCTCCGCTAGGAGCCTGCTTCTTCCTCTCTCACTCGCCTGCTGTGTTCCCTCTCTCGCTGGCTGTCTCTCTGTCACATAAATAAATAAAATCTTTAAAAAAAAAATAAAGGAAGCGTGAAGGACAAAAGATTATTCTTGCAAGGGATATCAATGCTCCAATTTAACATCATCATACCCTGTGAAAGACCTAAGGGGCCCACTGAAAGACATGAGGTTGCTGCAGATGACTTGCAAAAACAGTTAATATCTAAATAGTAAGCATGCATTATATAAGATCTATGAGCCACAATGGACAGAATTAGGAATTCGTTTACTGCATTTTGTTAGATTGGCCACCAGATTAGGAATTTTTTAAAAGGATTTATTTATTTGAGAGGGAGAGAGAGAGATAGCAGGAAAGGGCAGAGGGAGAGGGAGAGAGAGAATCTCAAGCAGACTCCCCACCAAGCACAGAGCCCTGTGCAGGGCTCAGTCCCATGAGATCATGACCTGAACCAAAATCACGAGTCCAACGCTCAACCAACCAAGGTACCCAGGTACCCCCAGATTAGGAATTCTTAATAACTGCTTTCCATAAGGAGCATCTTCTACCCATCTGTCTATCCATCCATTCATCCACCCATCCATCTACCCATCCATCTGTCCACCCGTCCATCCATGCAAATATCCATCTGTCCATCCATTCAACCATCCATTGCTCCATCCTTCCTTCCATCCATCCATCCATCCATCCAACCGTCCAGCAATGATCTGAACACTCACTATGCACACGATGGAATGCTTGGTTTGGGGCAGAAAATACAATATCCTGGTATTCAGTTCAAAATTTAGACAATAGTTTTGCTGAGGATGTAAGCAATTTTCTTGATGTCTTGATGGAAAGATAACCAGTTCCAACTCTGCAGTCTACTGACTGGTTTGATATTTTGTTGACATAATCACTAAACTCTTACTTTGTATATTCAAAGCCTCAGCTCTGACCCTCTTTTTCTAGTTCTGGAGTTTAGTTGGATCTCCCACTCCACTTCTACCTGTAGCACGCAGGTGTATTTCCATACCTTGCCATGAGTCAGCTGGCAGTGGAGCTGTCTTATGCCCCCGGTGTGACCATTGCTGATAAAACTTCTGATGGGAAGGTTCTGGAAGGGGATATGCTTAACTCTGCTAGCATAGCAAAGAGCAGACTATGACTTCTCCACAGCCCCTGGAAGAGCTGACATAGTGAATTTTAGAAATAGAGAGCTGGGTTTTGATTCTTTGGGATAAGATGAGAGTGTATTAGTTGTCTATTGTTGTGTAACAAATTACCCCAATCTTAGCAAACAACAAACATTTATTATCTTAGAGTTTCTGTGTGTCAGGAGTCTGGGTGTGGCTGAGTCTGGCCCGTGATTTCTCATGAAGTTGCCGTCAAGTTGCTGACTTGGGCTGTGGTCTTATCTGAAGGCTCCTTTGGGACTTTGAAGCTTAATCATGTGATGGTTGGCAGGCCTTAGTCCCTCAGCATGTGGAACTCTCGTGAGGGAATGCCTTGTGACATGATGGCTGGCTTTTTCTAGGGTGAGAGACCTCAGAGAGAGTGAGGGAGAGAGGCCAGGACAGAAGCCATGGTCTTTTAAAAACCCAATCTCCAAAGTGACATCCTTCCCTTCTGCTGCATTATATTTACTAGAAACAAGTCAACATGTCTAGTCTACACTCAAGGTGAGGGGATCACAGAAAGACATGAATACAGGAGGTGGGACCATGGGGGGAGCTGCCTGGCACAGGGGGTGTTGTGTATGGGAGTGGGAGGGAGAAGAAATTGCCCGGGAGAACATCAGTCTATATGTGGAGAGGCTGGAGCCTAAATGCTCCTTTAGGCCTTCATTGCTCACTGTGCCCCTCTGTTCTTGTTAGGAGTTAGGGCAGCTCCAGGCAAAGCTGTGGTTTCCCCAGATTTCCCTTTCTGTAGCCCCAAGCTTCTCTTCCCTCTCGTCCTCTTCCTTTTCTCTGCAACATATGCTGCCCAGAAAAGTTTTGCTAATTTGGTTCCCATTGAACCATAAATGTTTGGTCAGGGTCAATGAGGAAGGAGCATGCCTATTAACAGGGACTATTCCTCAAATAAACAAAGCTCTGGTTAGAATTTCAAACTCCTGATGGTAGAGTATGGAAGGTTCTCTTCTGCAGCTGGGAAAGTGTGAGTGGAGGGCTTCTCACTTGCCCATCCTATGCCCATGGGCAGGTAGCATAGCAGGGGGCTGGGGACTGGGCAGTGGGGTGGACTCGGGCAGCCTGGCTGGAATTCCAGTCCCCCCAGTTTTCTGCTGGGTGACTCTGGCAAACTACCTGATCGTTTGCAGCCTCAGTGTCCTAATCTGTCACACAGGGATGATAATAGTAGCTTCATCCAGCAGAAGCTGTTACACACAGCAAGCACTCAATAAACGTTAGCCCTATTCATCCCCACAGCCTCGGCTCCCTCGTTAAGCAGGATCAGAGAAGGACTGAGACAGAGGCACATGCCCAAAGGAGTGTGGCACGGGGAGGGGTGGTCAGAGGCAGGGTGTGGCTGGGGCCAGGGGGGCAGGAGGGTCAGACAGAGCCCAGGCCTGCCTTGGGCTTGGCTGTGGGGCAGGGGAGGGCCTTGGTGTGACTCCTTACTCATTTGGTTCTGGATAATTTCTCATGCATTCTAACCCAGCCCTGTAATTCAACTTGAGGACTCAAGCTGTCTGTTCTGAAGCCTCTGGGGGGGAAGACAGACTTCCTCGTTGGCTAACAGAGACAGTGATCAGGGCCAATGCCTGTCCAATGAGAGCGTGCATTCCTAGATACCTGGGCTGGCTTGGGGGATCTGAATGCCCAGATTCACGGAAACTCTCCTAGGGCCTGCCCCAGCCAATACTGGGGTTTCTGGAGTCACACCAGGCCTCCTTCAGGACAGGCCAGTGTACCACCTTTAGAAGCCAGGGCTCTTCAATAAATAAATACATCTTTAAAAGCGGGGTGGGGGGGAGGGGGTGGTACCTAGGTGGCTCAGTTGGTTGAGCGTCTGATTCTTGGTTTCAGTTCAGGTTATGATCTCAGGGTTGTTAAGATCCAGCCCCACATTAGGCTCCGTGCTCAACGGGGAGCCTACTTGAGATTGTCTCTCCCTTTCCCTCTGGCCCTCTCCCCACTCTCTTTCAAATAAATAAGTAAATCTTTAAAAGGAAGAAGCAGCAGCCAGGGCTCTTCTCCACTCAGTCTCTGTATCCAGACTCAGTTATACTCAGTCCCTTGGCATGGGCCCATGTGTGCCCAGGCTCAGAATGACTCAGGCTTGGCCCTCACAAAATCAGGCCTATGAGAAACTTCAGGAGCCAACCCATGAGGCAGTGTTGGGTGGTGTCAAGGGCTTCAGGCTCTGAAACCAGACGGAAGGTCCATGTGCAAATCCCTGTCTGAGGACCTTGGGGCCTTGGGCGAGTTTTTCTCTGTGCTTGCCTTTCCTCCTCTGTGAGCTGGGGCTGGTGGCCACCGCCTTGTGGAAGCAGCGAGTGAGATGTACCACGGGGCGCTTGGAAACGCGCCTTGTGCGTTTGATGGGGATGACCTTATGGTGATTTAGAGGCAGGCTTTGTGAAAACTTCCATGGGGGCGTTTGTGTTGCTTTGCAAAAGGCCTGGGAGCTGGCATTTCCATAGGCCGTGTGGCAAAGGATGGAAGCAGATGGGCTGAGCAGAGAAGCCCTCTGAGGACTCACGTACTGCAGACAAAAGGGTTTCTTTTTAGAAGAGGTCATGTGTTTCCATCAGAGGAGAGATTTCTTTCCAGTTTTTCAATGAGGGAAGATCTTTTCTTTTTTTCTTTCTTTCTATTTTTTTTTAAAGATTTTATTTACTTGACAGAGAGAGAGAGCAAGAGAGAGAGCACAAGCAGTGGGGAGGGGCAGAGGGAGAGGGAGAAGCAGACCCCCTGCTGAGCAAGGACCCCCCCCCCCCCAATGTGGGGCTCGATCCTGAGACTCCAGGAATCATGACCTGAGCCGAAGGCAGACACTTAACCAACTGAGCCAGCCAGGCACTCCAACGAGGAAAGATCTTTATTCACGTAGCAGATCTGCTTTAATTCCTGGCTGTTCTACTTTTGAGGCTATTTTAAGAAGCGGCAGTCCTTTATTGATTCACCAGACCGTTATTGCCCACCTTCTCCGTTGGGCGGGGGGCAGCTGCTGGCTGGGATCTGCCTTTGGCCGCTGGACCAGCTAGCTGACCGGGAACATCCTGGCCGTCCTGCTCTGGGCAGAGGATGGGTGACGTGCCCTGTGGCCCGCTGCTCTGGCTAATGCTCCAGCTTCCAGGGCCAACTTCTGGCCCAGCGGCTCCCCCATCCGTGTTGTCAGGTTTCCTGCGCTCACAGCTCCGTCCCTCGGTGGTACCAGCGCGATAAGCTGAATGTCATATTTAGCCTTTCGATTCCTGAGGAACTTCAGAGCACAAGTCAGTGGGGGTCAGGGCAGGAAATCAGATCTGGCGATTAGATTCTAGCTCTGGAAGTTTTGCTTTTGAATGTTTGTGCATTTTCTCGTTGGCCCTTCTTTTCCTAGGCCTTGTCAGAGATAATGCAGGCCCACTTTCCTACTCAGATAAGAGGGCTCCTGAGAAAACAGAGAAAGGTCAGGGGAAGACTTCTCACACATTTTATTGCCATGGGGCCAAGAAGTTTGACACGAAGGGCCGTATCCCTCTGTTTGCAGGATGATGGTGGGTTCTGAGGGATAGCCATTGGAGAAAGGCTTTCCTGGGACACCAGTGGATTTGGAATTTCAGCACGTTTACAATCAGCTGGGATGACCCTTGCCCTGACCTTTACTGCCTGCCGTGAAGTGATCCTTCACTCTTGCTCTTCTTTGGGGGCAATGCCGTGGGATGACCTGAGCTATTCCTACTTACAACACTTCTGACACTGCATGTGTGTGGTTTATCCCCAAGCCAACCAATTCTTCGACTTTCTGGACACCAACTGATGTCCTACAATTCAGTTCTGACACTAATGACTGGAATCATTGCAGACCCTGCAGGTTATGGGCTCAGTCCCACAAGATGCCCCACTTCCCATGCTGATCCCAAGTACTGGGCTCTCAGGGTACCCGCTTCTGTCTGACTTGGCTACAAGCTGGGGGTTCCCACAATGCCTTCCTCAGGTCCAATAGTTTGTTAGAATGGCTCACAAAACTCGGGCATTTTACTTACCATTACTGGTTTATATAAAGGATATTAGAAAGGATACAAATCACAGAGGAGGTGCATGGGGCAAAGACCGGAAGGTTCCTGAGCATGGGAGCTTCTGTCCCCGTGGACTTGGGATTTGCCGCCCTCCTGCATGTGGGTACATTCACCAACCCAGAAGCTTTCCAGATCCTCTCGTGGAGGTTTTATTACGCACGATTGATCGGTAATCCCCAGCCTCTCTCCTGTCCCTGGAGGTTGGAGGGTGGGGCAGAAAGTTCCAACTCTTTCATCTTGCCTGGGTCTTTCTGGGGACCAGACCCCATCCTGAAGCTATCTAGGGGCCCACCAACAGTGGTTTCGTTAGAACAAAAGATGCTCCTATCGCCCAGGATATTCTGAGGGTTTTAGGAGCTCTGTGTCAGGAACCAGGGATAAAGACCAAATATGTATTTCTTACTATCACAGAGGGTGATGCTGATCATGATCTGGGGCCTCCCTAATTTCTCATAATTTCTTCCGGGCGGAATGTGCCTTCCTGGCCCATACCGTTTTGGGAGGGGTCAGCCGCCCCGGGGCCCAGTCAGAGGACACTCACAGTGACCTGAGGCTACTCTCCCCTACCCCTGCCTTCCAACACAGACCAAAGGCTGGGCCACACCTGAATCCAAAGCTATGCCTGCCGTGCCCTTCAGTGCAAGCGTGGGCCTGAGGCGGCTGGCGACGGGCGCCTGTGGAGCTTGTCCACGTGGGCGGCTGGACTCTCCCTACGGCCCCCGACTGTGTGACAGAGCCCAGCATCAGCCCCTGGGGGTGGGCTGACGTGCGACTGGCTCTAAGACCCTCTTGGGGGAACTTCAGGTTTCGATGGGATTAGTGCTCTGGAGAGAAAGTGTCTGCAGTTTGGAGGTCAAGGGTGACTGGGTGGGAAGGAGGGTCCCCTACTTTATGGAATGGCCATGGTGTGTGTCTGTATTTCTTTTTCTACAGAGTAGAAGGCACAGATGAGAGGAAATACATAGAAGGAGATTGGGAAGGGATCAAGATGCCTGATTCAGTTTCAATGAGCCCATTGTGGGCCCTGGGGACGGGATTGCCCTGAGCTGGGGGTGGGGGTGCGTAGGGAATCACTGGAGACCTTGGCAGAGGTCCCCCCTGCATGGACACTCTCTGGGGTGTATGACTTCTGGTGTGAGGTGCATTGGGCCAGCCGCATGGCTGGGATATGGTCTGGGGGAAGATGGAACAGGGCTCAGGTGGAGGGTGAGCTGAGGCTCTGCGTGGCGTGGTGACGGAGGGGAGTCCTCGGACCCACCCACAGATGTGTCAGCCTGAGCTAGGGAGCTGGCTGGGGCGGTGATGAGATCACGGGCAGATGGCCTCCTGGCCCCCCATTGGCCCCAACTGAAGTCACAACATGGACTTGCCCATGAGGAGGCCTTAGAGCCGCCCCTCGGCTGAGGGGTGAGGATGGCACCCTGGCCTCTGCCCTGCTGAGCCTGGGAATTATCGCCCCACCCCTCCTCTGTCCTCTGTCTGGGCTGGCCTTTCTGCCTGCTTGCCTCAGGGGGCTCTCCTGGGTGGGGCTGTGCCCTGAAATCCCCCACAACACCAGTACAGAGCAAGGCCTGTCCCTGGACCAAGTGGCGCCTGACCCTAGGAGAGCCAGGGCTTGTGGGGTGGCTGTGGGGAAGGACGGGGAGACGCAGTGAACAGAGAGCTCGAGCTGCCGGCTCCGGGCCGGGCTCCGCCACTGACGGGCGTGGCTCTGTCACTGCCCTTGGTTGTCCCTTCCATAAAGTGAGGCATTGAACTGAAGATCCAGCTCTGACCTCTCACTGGTTTGAGGACTGGGACCTGAGTTCGAGTCCTCCCATAGGACTCGTTCTCAGACCGGTGTGGGGAAAGAACATCTGCGGAGCTCCATGAGAGCGGCCCGGTTTGCTCATGCAGGCCTCCTTTGCCCCACCAGGGGCTTCCCCTCTTCCTGTTCTCACCGCCTCCCTCCTGTCCCTCCAGGGGAGTGTCTCGTCACAGGACAATCCCACTTCAAGAGCTTTGACAACAGGTACTTCACCTTCAGTGGGGTCTGCCAGTACCTGCTGGCCCAGGACTGCCAGGACCACACCTTCTCTGTTGTCATCGAGACCGTGCAGGTGAGCTGGCCTGCTGCCTGTCAGGAGGCCGTGATGGGGTGGGCCAGGGTGGTCCCATCTCCTTTGTGAGCTGCTGTGGTACACGCTATCCCTCTCTTCTCCAGAGACTGGAGCAAGGAGGGGAAATCTGGAGGGCACATGGCTCCCCCTGAGGACTGAAGTCCTAGGTTTGCTTTGGAACCATAGGGCCAAGCATCAGGAATACAGCCAGAGGCTATTCTTTATAAAGTTCTTTATAAAGACCAGACCTGGATGGGAAAGGATGTGGGGAACTGTGGGGAGTTGGGCAGTGGTGAGCGCTGGGCTCAGGGCCTTGTCCCGGCACACCTCCAGGGGGCCTACGCACAGAGACCATTCTGTGAGAATGGAATTGTTTCTCCTCAGAAGGCCAGAGGTTGCCTGGGGTTGTGCTCTTTCCCTGAGTAAATGGGTCCCAGGCTGGGGTGCCAGGCAGGGGGTTTGTGCGACGTCACTCTGTGTGGCCCTCTTGGCAGTGCGCCGATGACCCTGATGCTGTCTGCACCCGCTCAGTCACTGTCCGCCTGCCGGGATTGCACAACAGCCTCGTGAAGCTGAAGCACGGGGGAGGCGTGTCCATGGATGGGCAGGATGTCCAGATCCCTCTCCTGCAAGGTATGTTCTGTCCTCCACCACCAGGCCTGGGGCTGGCCCCGCCCACTCCACAGCACCTCCTCGGCTCAGCCATGCTCACTGCCCACCTCTTTTGTGAGGAGAGCTATCTCTGGAGGGGTGGGTATCCTCAGCATGCGTCCTTGCAAGAAAGGAAGGCTTCCTGGAGGAGGAGGGGGAGGAGGCCTGGAGGAAGCTGTCTGGAGACCAGGGAGCTGCTCCAGGCCAGGGAGAGAGCATAGAGAAGGAACGGGGACCAAGAAGATTTTCACTTGGCTTAAGCCAAAGGGGTGAGTTGAGGGTTGGGCACAGTTCTGGTTCTGCTTTGAGGTGGGAAAGGAGTGGAGAAATTCAGGAGTGGCTGGTGATGGGTCAGACCAGAGGATGTCATAGGGCAAAGCCAGGCGACCCTGTGACCCGTGGGAAAAACCGACCTATCCAGTGACTTTGCCAGGTGGCACCACACCCTTTTGGAGGCATCATCGCCACCCTCACCCTCCCTCTTCTTGTGCCTGACTTCCGTGTACCCTGCGGCCCATTATCCCGGCATTGCGCACAGCGTGTCCACGTGTGTTTAATGCTGTGTCTCCCTGTGAGATCCCTTCCTCGTCTCCAGGGAGAACTGCTGAATGCAGCTCTGCACGCAGCGTCGCGCAGCCTAGAAGTGGTGTGCAAGGGCAGAAGCGCCTGGGGGACGGCTCAGGGCTCAGGGATTCAGTGGGAGGCAGAGCCCCCGCAGCCGCCGATGCAGGGGCCTCTGCCGCCCTCTTGTGGCAATAGAGTGAATGGCCGGCTACAGCTGGGATACTGGGGCACCTTTCTTTGGAACCTTTTTTGTACTATGCCCATCCCACTTATCCTTCCTCCTGAGACCTCCTTCAATCTCATGGATATCCCCATCTGTCCCCAACTCCTTGATGTCATTGTTGCAGTCCTTTGTGAGATACTCCGTCTCTCTCCACTGTACATCTGCCTCTCACCACCCTGCCCTCTCCTCATTTCTGCCTAAATCCTATCCCTGCTCCATTCCAGGTGACTTCCGCATCCAGCACACTGTGATGGCCTCCGTGCGCCTCAGCTATGGGGAGGACCTGCAGATGGACTGGGATGGCCGTGGGAGGCTGCTGGTGATGGTAGGTGCCCTCCCAGACACTGCCGCCTTGCAGCCTGGACCTTACAAAGTGTCTCTTGTACTCCGGCAGAGTGGTTTTCTGTGGTGGGAGAAGAATTCCTCTCTGCCCAGCCCCTACGCCCCCGGAGGGAGGAACAGGCCTCTCTTGTTTATGAGAGACTGATGTTTGTTGTCTGGACGCCCCTCGTTTGCCCTGGGGCTTCTCACTTCTGGGGCTCTGGCACCCCAGGGGCCCCCAGACTAGGTGGGCTCCCGAGGGGCTAGGAGATAGCATTTTGCAGCCCAGCTTCCTGGCTGGGGGCATCTCCTGGGGAGTGCCCACAGTGGGCAGCAAGGGAAGAGCCAGTCTGGAAGTGGCAGCTGAGACCCTGTGTGGTGCACCCCGGGGGTGCAGACCCTCCTGTCCCTGAAGGGTTGCACTAGGAACCACCAGATCTCTCGCCCCTTCCCTGGGCCTCTGCAGTCTGGGGTCCACTTCCCCTTGGTTTCTGTGGCCCCAGAGGCACATTTGGGTAGCAATCCATATATGTCACAGGGCATCCTTATACCTTGTTTCCTACGGAAATTTCCCAGAGCAGGTGGGCAGTGTGGTTTTCACTGCTGTTTTTATGAATGAAGCGACTCAGGTTTAGGTGAGCAGGGCGAGGTGCCCAGCACCGCACACTTGGTTGGTGGCAGAGCCGGTCAGTCCTCTGGGCAGTGTCTTTCCTGCCGGACCAGTGCTTCTCATTGTTTGGTCTTCAGAGGCCTTAGTACTTTTACAAATTACTGAAGACCCCAAGATCTTTTACGAAGGTTGTATCTGTCAATATTTACCACATTAGAAATTAAATCAGAGACTTAAAATATGTATTTACGAATTCACCTAAAAATAACAATAATCATATATTGCACACCTGACACCAGTATAATAATGTATGTTAAGGACACTTCAATAAAAAAAACCCAAACAAAAAATAACAATAATAAACCCACTCCGTGTTAATATAAACAATATTTTTTTGAAAAATAATCATGTTTTCCAAAACAAAAATAAGTAGTGAGAAGAATACCATTGTTTTACATTTCTGCCAATTTCTTTAATGGCTGGCTTAATAGAAGACAGCTGGAGTCTTACATCTACTTCTGCATTCAATCTTTTGCAACATTATGTGTCATGTAGCCTCTGGAAAATTCCACTGCACGCTTGTAAGAGAATGAGAGGGAAAAAGCCAAGTAACATCCTTGTATGATTAGGAAAATAGTTTTGGCCTTGTGGACACCTTGAAATGGCTGCGGGGATCCCTCACTGCCCACCCCAACGCATCTCCAGGACCACACTCAGAGAACTGTTGCCCTAGATCATTCCTCGGATCCCTGGAGAGTCTCCTCTGATGCCCCAGGGCCCTGTGTGCCATAGGCCCTTGGTATAATCCTATCATGGGCATCTGGGCATTCCTGATGATATCTTGGTTTCCTCTGTCCTCATGACACCGTATTCTTTCCCTCGTCTTAAAGTCCTGGAGAAAGTTCCATATTAGTGAATTTCTTTTCTTTCCTAAAAAAGTAAGCCTTATGACCACAGATCATAGAGCAGGAAGATCCTGGAGAGCATCTTGTCAGCCTGTCATTTGCAATTAGAAATAAAATCCCTTTCTGGAGCCAGAAAGAACTCACCCTGGGTCTCGTGGTCATTTGGTTACAAATTGAGGACCAGAGAACTCAGGTCTCCTGACCCCTCACCTCCTGTGCCCTGGTCTTCAGGGAGGGTGCCCCACCCCCGCCATCAGCCATCCCACCTTCTCCGTAACCCCCCACATCCCAGAAAGATAGACTGAACCTACCCTTGAGTCAAGCCAAGGGGACTGAGGGGAAGGAGGAAGCTATTGTCTTAGTGGGGGATGGTGTGACAGGAGGCCCTGGGGGTGACCAGGGGGACTTTGGGGGGCTTGAGGGCACTCACAGTCTAGGAATGAAGAGGGAGGAGAGGGTGCTGAGGCACGGGTGAGGGGAGTGAAGACATCACCCATTTCACTGCTGAGCTCGGGCCTGGGGTTGACCACCGGCATTACGTTTCAGCCTGTGTCCTCAGGAGAACCTCACTCATTCATGAACTCAGTCATTTGTTCAGTCACTGACTCAACACACATCTAGTGAGTGTGCACAGGAGAGGCCGAGGCTGCAACAGTGAAACAAAACAGACAAGAATCCCTGCCCCGCTCAGTTTATGTTCCACTCGGGGGGACAGACAAGTAAACCAAACCAAGCAGTAAATTATATCATATATTAGAAGGTGATAAATCCTGAGGAGATAAATAAAGCAGCAAGAGGGACAAGAAGTGTCGGGGTCAGAGGATTTACATTTTAAAAAGGGAGGGTAGGGCAGGCCTGGGTGCCAGCGTGGCAACACTTGAAATTTGTAAAGCAAACAAGGAAACATCACTCTATTCTCTTTCTTTTAATGGTATTTCCTTGGGTACTTTTTATTTGGGTCCGGAACCTTCCACTAGATTGTTCATCCTGCATCCTGTGAAGTCATAGCTGGAGGCTGGAAGGGGCTTCTAGAGGTGACCATACGGGGCCCAGTCCTACCACGTGCTGGTTTCAACCCAGGACGGCCGCCCAGCCATGTTAATTACATGCAGAGCGGGAGTCAGGACTCTGGGGTCCCAGCCCCGGCTCCATCTTTGGATCAGGGCCCTCTTAATAGAAGCCGGCGGATGCTCCTAGTTGTAACCTGTGAAAGGCAAGTTTGACTCCCCAAGGTGTCCACGAGTGTGCACTTTGGGTTCAGAAGGATGGAGAATAAACCATTTGCTGGTGGCCTGGAGTTTCGCTCCCAGAACGGTCCTGGTCACCCACAGTAGACTGCCCCAGAGTCCCTGCTGACCCTAGCCCCTCTGATCACACCCCCTAGAGTCCTCCTTGGCTCATGGTCTTTTCTCACCCATGACACCCAGTGGCTGAGTAGAATCCAGATGGGGAAGTGTTGTTCTTTGTCACCAAATGTGAGCTCTGAGACTACTTGGACCACAAGGGACCTGCCTCACCCATATGAGTGACTGATGAAAGTGATCAGTAAAGGGGTGTTGACTTTGCACTTGATTCTCCTGGGTGGCGGGGCCCCTTGGCTCCAGCATCTCCTCTGACAGTCGAGGATGGGGCAGAGCATGCTGGACGGAGGCTCCACCTGGCTGCCGGTCCCAGCTCCGCCACCACCTCCGTGACCTGAGGCCAGTCACTTTCCCTCTCTGGGACTCAGTGTCTCCATCTTTAAATGGCTAGATGATCTCTAAAATCCCCTCTGTCTGCTCTCTGACTCCAACGATTTAAGAGCGGGATGTTGCTGGTGGTAAGCTTACACCGCATTTAGCCACCCCCCCTCCCGCCGCCAGCCTTGGGCTTTCGCGGCAGTTTATTAAATTCGTATTTATTTTTCACCCGGAGAGCGTTTTTTTATGAAAACCATCTCATTAGCGACAGGAGGCTGTGGCTGCTTTGGCGGCCGCAGCTCCAAGGTGGTCTGGATCTCCCCGCAGCTGTCCCCAGTCTACGCCGGGAAGACGTGCGGCCTGTGCGGGAATTACAACGGCAACAGGGGGGACGACTTCGTCACGCCCGCAGGCCTGGCGGAGCCCCTGGTGGAGGACTTCGGGAACGCCTGGAAACTGCACGGGGACTGTGAAAACCTGCAGAAGCAGCCCAGCGATCCGTGCAGCCTCAACCCACGCCTGAGTATGCAAGCCCGGGGAGGGGATGCAGGGGGGACCTCGCAGAGCCCCGAGGTCCCCCGGCTTCCAGTGCCTTCCATGGCACGGTGCACCCACTTTGGGGGGACGGGGGCACAGGGGCACTTTCCATCAGCATTTGATTATCTGCATCTGGATCGTTTATTCTTCCAAGTCCCTTGACTGCGCCCAACGCCCTCCCTCCGTGGGCCGAACCCTGGGAAAGAAGAGAATAGTCCATGTTTCCTGTCCCTGGACCTTCTCAGTCTGTTGGCGCAGCAGCCACACAGACCCAGAATTAAATTACCGGAAGATAAATGCGCTGGGGTGGCCATTTGCAGATTTATCTGAGGCAATATTTCAGGCCTGCATGAATTTCCCCCCTTACCCAACCCATCATGGAACTGTTTCTCCCTCCTGTCAGTGGGCGTGTGCTCTGGAAATGCAGTTTGTTATGTATTTAAGCCAAACGTAATTAGGAAAGTTTATTGGCTGCATAAGAAAAATCACAGTGATTTCCAGAGGCAAGGGAGGTTGTTTTGCAAGGAATCCTGCCCAGGGAGGAGCCAGTGGGGGGGATTTCGGAGCGGCGGGGCGGGGGTGGGTGGGGTGGGGTGGTTCCTGGCCCTCTGGGGGCGGGGCACCTAAGGTAGGGGCGGGGCACCTTTGGTAGGGGTGGGGCACCGAGGGTAGGGGCAGCGCCCCCACCGACACCTCGCGCCGCTTTCTTCCGCCACAGCCAGGTTTGCAGACGAGGCATGCGCCCTGCTGACGTCCTCCAAGTTCGAGGCCTGCCACCGCGCCGTGGGCCCTCTGCCCTACGTGCAGAACTGCCGCTACGACGTCTGCTCCTGCTCCGACGGCAGAGACTGCCTTTGCAGCGCCGTGGCCAACTACGCCGCAGCCTGTGCCCGGAGAGGCGTGCACATCGGGTGGCGGGAGCCCAGCTTCTGTGGTGGGTGCCCTCCCTGCCCGCCAGCCCCCGCACAGCCCAGCCGAGCCCTCCTCGGGTGCCGTGCGCACGGCTCGTCCTTTTCTAAGTGCTGTCTCTGAATTACTGCATTCAGAATAGGGCCCAAGCCCATTTGGCAAGCCTGGGTTGGGAGAACTCTTCATTTGCAGCCGCTTTCTCCGTCCATCTCCAGCAAGACACAGTGGTGGGGACTGGCTCTCCCACAGGACCGTGTGATTACTCTGGCCTGTTCTCGCAGCGCGAGTTGCATCCCCCTACCTGGAGGTCCCGAACCTTGGAGTCTGTGCCAAGCAGAAATTTCCCGTGGCTGCTGCCACCTAGTGTTTAATACGTGTATGGCCAGGTTGAGGAGTGAATGGGTCCCAGATCCCAGTGGGTCTCTGCACCCCGGAGGGTCTCATGAAGGCAGTGTGTGTGTATGTCTGGCGGGGCGGGGGGCGGGGGAGGAGAATGCACCTACCAATCCTTCGCTTATAACTCCAGGCAAACCATCAGTGGACTCCTGGCCCAAATCTCAGATAAAGTCGTGTAGAGTTGAATGACATCATTGTCCCCAGCTGACTATGGAGTCTCACTCTGCCCCGTTAGATTTCTGCCGCCAGAGCGGGTATCTGCTCCACATTCGAGTCTCTTGAGTGGCTACATTGCTCTCACTTTGTTCTTGGTGGTGGTGCTGCTCTGGGAACATGGGCTGGGTGGCCTAGCGTGGTCAGGCAATGCCAGTGGTGTAGCGCCTGAACCTTCTTCTATTCTGAGGCATAGGTGAGAACTGCCTCCCTACTAGGTGACTATCACACTGAATAAAAGGATAATTAGATTAAGGCAGGGGCAACCAAGGAAGGCTGTCTGGAGGCAGTGTACTTGAACAGGCTTTAAAAAGGCACCATCTTGCCAGAAAAGAGTTGTTCCACGGTGGGACAGTAGTAGTGATGCGTGGAAATGAAGGGGATATTCTGAAAGAATGAGGTGTCATGAATATTCTGATTTTTAGGGTGAAATAGATGTGCCTGGAGACAAATATGTCCATGGTCTTGGCAGAAGCAGGAAAATAGGAGCTATGAGAAACGGTGAAAGTCCTAATATATCATGTATTCAAACAGAAGCTTCAGTAGGGGGCTCTAGAAGTGTCTAGAATTTTCTAGAAGTATTGCGGCCTAATGAGCGCCAACTCATGTTTGGAGTCTAAGCAAGGTCATAAAAAAGAGGAGCAGACGCAGAAGTAAGGACGAAAGGGACCATGTCAACGCAGCATGCAGTTGTGCCTCCCTGACCCTCTGGGCCCAGGAAGCCACAGAGTCATGGCTGGAGGAGCAGAGTCTGAGGTCTTTCCAGAACCGGCCTGTGACTTCCCTGCTCTGTGGCCTTGAACTCTTCATCTTGCCCTCTACACCATAGCTTCCTCATCGGGGTTTGCTGTTTAGAAATTGGGCAAAGTAATGAGGAGTAAATGGCATGCTGTTTGTGAATATAATTTTCTGCCATATTATGGTTTGGTTGTCTACCAACATTAGAAATTCTGTATTATCAGTGTGCTACAGCATCTGAACGAGTTCTTAATTTAGGACATTGTCCCAGATGCTGAGGGTTTACCGACATACTCTGTAATCTCGAAACAGCCACTGTCCTTCACCGCCATTGAGAACAGAACAGAGAGAACAGGCTGACATTTGGTTAGGGAGGCAGAAGATGTGGGGGTTGGGGGTGTGGGAAGGAGTTTTCTGTCTCTATGGGCTTACGTGGAAGTGAACCAGAGAAAAGGCTGGCTGGATGGCCCCAGAGGCCTGAACCTAAGGAGGATGGGCATTTTCCTCCTGAAAAATGAACAGAGCTCCCTAAACCACTAACTCCATCCTTAAGAAGAGCCCATACCAACTGGGGACACTCAGGGAGCAAGGACTGATCACATAGCTACTTTGTGGAGTGTGAGAAGCACACACATTTTTTTTTTCCTTGTAACTTGACGAGAGCATGGGCTCCTTGCAGACAGGGACCAAGTCTTACCATTTCTGCATTCATGAGCCTAGCACAGTGCCTGGTATACAGTGGATACATGGTAAACTTCTGTTAAACTGAGGTGTGTACTGCTTCTTCTGGGGAAGAAGGCCAAAGGAGAAACTTCATATGGCCCTAAGCCAGCTCTAGAGACAGTCTGTCAGAGAAAACAAGCTCTCAGCTCCAGCTGCTCTTTGATGGGTGAAATGTGACCTTATTATCATAGGTTCGATGGATTGAAAGTGAGCCGCATCTTTATGGCCCAACATGCCCCGTCTTAACCCGCCCTGCTCTAAATATTCATCCACTGACCCAGCCTCTCTGCTGGTTCAGGGAAAAATCCATGTCTAACATGGCGACAGAGCCCCCTCCCTTCTCAGCTACCCTCAAACATCGAGCCCTAAGCAGTTGCAGGACGCGGAGGCTGAGGGGCTCCCTAGATGTTCCATTCCCCCGTGTCCAGGGTTCGTGGCCTGGGCTTCCTTTCGCAGCATCTGTGACACGTGCTGCCAGTCGGTTCCTCCTGTAGAAATGGATTCTAACAGAGAGGGGAAGGATTCCAATGGTCTCAGGAAGAGGGTCCTCAGAGTGAGGCTCTCATTTCTTGGACAGCAGCTGATAAGCAGTGGGAATGGGCATTTTCCCACACTCCCCCAGTAAAGAATTTCATCACTGGGGTGCTCCCGGGAGTACATGTGTTGGCCAGAACCCAGGAGTGCCAGGTCTTCTTAGGCCTAGGCCTTTCTCTGGAGGCTCTCCCTTCTGGAACCCGCGGAGCCGGGGCTGCGTCTCCCCAGTCACCATAGTGATACGGTAGCAGTGACCATGTACCACGTGCCGGGCGTGCCTCAGACCTTGTTAGCTCCCTCAGCCTTCACAACAAGCCAGGTGGGTATGAGTCTCTTCCAGCGAGGAAAGTGCTCAAGGTCACGTAGTAACTAATGGTAGGACTTGGGTTCAGACCCAGGAATTCGGGAGACAGGGCTCATCCGTTTCCCCGTGTTGCCACACTTGGCCCCACGTCCTCTTGGCTCTTGGACGCTGTGCTATCTGTCTGTGGGAGGCCAGGGAGAGTGAGGGCAGTGGGGAGGCAGGGCGGCCCGCTTTGCTGGGGCACGTTCAAGAGCGCTCTGCTCTTTGTGGCTGTCCTCCACAGCAGGGCTCCTGAGGGGCAGTTTTCTTTCTAGAACATAATGGGGAGGAGCATGAGCTTTTGGGTCACAGAGAACTGGGTTCAAATCCTGCCTCTGCCTCTGCCTGGAAGGCATGATCTTGACAAGTCACTCAGCTTATGTTGAGTTTTTTTCTCTGTAGGAAGGGAGCCATGAGATCTCGCTCTGGGAGAGGAGTAAAAGGCATAAAAGCTGTGTGAAGAGCAGGGTATACAGTAGGTGCTAAATTAATTATCATCATCTTGGGAGAAATGCCCTTGCTGCCATTCTCAGTTCTTTTTAATATTCACAGTATCAACATTGCCCTGATTTCTACAGGTCGCAGGCTTCAAGGATTCAGAGACCACTAAGGCAGGAGCCCTTGGGTTCAGCAGAGGGGAAACCATGTGTGTCCATTATTATCACAGATATTTGTGAGCTGAAAATGCAGTTTTGCTCAGAGTGGGAAGGAAGGTGGTGACCATATAGTTATAATAGGGGTCCCAGCTGCAAGTGGTGGTGCCCCAAGTCCCAGAACCTCAGTCCTTGGCATCCGTGTGTTTCCATGCTTCCACTGAGGCCCTCCTCCCCCTCCCGTCTCTCCCAGCGCTGAGCTGCCCGCAGGGCCAGGTGTATCTTCAGTGTGGGACCCCCTGCAACATGACCTGCCGCTCCCTTTCTTACCCGGATGAGGACTGCGAAGAGGTCTGCTCGGAAGGCTGCTTCTGCCCCCCAGGGCTGTACCTGGACGAGAGGGGAGAGTGTGTGCCCAAGGCCCAGTGCCCCTGCTACTATGATGGCGAGATCTTTCAGCCCGAAGACATCTTCTCAGACCATCACACCATGTGGTAAGTGCCAGCAGCAGGACTGTGGCCCCTGGGAGTGGCAGAGCTCGGAAGGGAAATGGTCCTCCAGGTCCTTCATTTCATGGATGGGAAACTGAGGCCCAGGAAGGGAAGTAACTTGCCCAGAGTCACACAGCAAGTCAGAAGCAAAGCTGGGACTTCACCCAGCTTGAACGACTTCCTTACCTCGCAGGGACCTAGAACAGGCAGCCAGTAGGACTCCTTCGGCTTCATTGTGACCTTCCATTTGCCTGCACTCGGTCTCAGTTTCCCTTTTTGAGAACAGTAAATGGGAGGGCTCCCTGTCTGCTCCCCTCCAGCCTCCTGGCTGTGTTCTCAGGCAGGGGCCTTTGAGCCGGAGGAACATAGACCGCGACTGCTTTGCCTCACTCGTGCGTTTCATCCTGACCTGCTTCGTGCACTGCGCTGAGAAATAGCTCCCGTCACACGTGCTTCTTGCAGCCCTTTGTCCAGGCCCTCGGTCATGGTCACAGGAGAAATTGGTGACACAGTGTTTGTTGGGCAAATGCCCTTGGCACATGCCCTGCCCTGGGTGTTGGCTTAGAGGCTGATGATCCAGAGGTGAACAAGACACCGTGTGGGCCCCAAGGAAGCCGACAGTCTACCAGGGAGACCAATTAAAATGTCCTGATTCTGGAATACTTCAGTCATAAAAGTAGAGAGAATGGTGTGAGGAGCCCTAAGGCATCCATCCCCAGCTTCAGCAATGATCAGCACTTTGCCAATCTTATTTTATGTAGCCCCACCTCCCCTTTTTGGCTGGAATAAAGAAAATCTCAGTTACGACGTCATTTCATCTGAAAACGTTTCAGTCTGTATTTCTCACAGATAAGCACTTAAAAAAAAACAAACGTAACCGTAATAGCATTATTAAGCTAAACGTTGGCAATAATTCCGGATGACACCTAGTAGTCCATCCATGTTGACTTTTCCCTAACTGTGTCAAAATGTCTTTTTACATATAATTGGTGTGTTCAAATCAAAATTCAAACGAGGTCTGGACGTTGTGTTCGGTGTGAAGTTTTTCTTCCTCCCTTAGATGAATTTGCAGTCCTTCCCAATCTCTTGGGCCCAGAGCAGGTTGTTTATACTTAGAGTACAACAGAGGCTGTCATTGGACTTGGATTGCAGCACAATGTGTGTTTTGTCTCCCCTCTGGGCTGGGACCTCCCCAAGAGGAGAGACCATATCTTAGGCCCCGATCCCCAGCACCTGACACTCTTCTGGCAGAAAATAGGTACAATTAATGTTTCCTGAGATGACAGAACTATATTATGTTTGGTAGACTCGCCATTTCGTAGACATAAAACATCTCTACTCATTCAGAAAAGGGCAGATTGCTTCGAATTGGAGAAGGCTCTGTGTGAGAGGTAGCTTTGGGTTTGAGGAGGAGTCTAGCAGTGGGTGTGGGGTGGGTCTGTGGGATGAGGGCTTTGGGGTGGACCCATGCCCAGGGACTAAAATACACAGAGGGTCCTCACCCATCACCAAGGTAAGTCCTCTGTCAGAGCTTGTGTTGCATGAGGGAAGAGCATCTTGGAGGAATATTGAGGGTCTTTGAAAGGTAGGGTGAGGACTTGAGCAGTAGGCAGTTGAGGACCTCAGAGGTGTTGAACAGAGAGCAATAACATCAAAGCATTCTGGAAGCTGTGTGAAGCATGGAGGCAGGGAGATCAGCTGTGGGAAGAAGTTGACACAATCTGGTCAAAAGGTGCTAAGGTGCTGGGCAAACACCAGTCATGGAAATGGAGCGAGGGGACAGATGCCAGAGACCCTGGAAAGTAAACAGACTGGGGGCATGTGTGGGGGGATGAGGTTTGCTGAAGATGGCCCCGGGGCTCTGAACTGGAATGCCAAGATGACCAGAAGAGAGGACAGGAAGAGCAAGAGGGCTCCTCATTGGTAGACGGAAGATAACGCGTTTGGTCTTAGCCCAGATGACTGAGTTACCAAGAGGGCATGTTGGTGAGTGAATGGAAACAGCCACAGGAATGGTGGGTGTGGGTGGAACTTGAGGCTGGACAAGATTTGTGTGGAGGTAGGGGGCATAGCTGTGGGAATAGCGAGGCTCATGGAGGGCGTGGGCCGAGGAGCAGAGCTCGGGGGGATGTTCAGAGGGCAAGGGGAGGAGAAAGAGGATCCCATGAGAGAGGTCAAAGGAGAAAGGCCAGTAAAAAGGCATAACTAGGGCACAGACTAATTGTGGAAGTGAAGGGAGCAGGGGAGTGTTAACATCTGTTGCGTTGAGCTTTGGGCCTTAGCCCAGTGGTCGTCTTATTACAGTTGTCCGGCTGTGATTTTTAGGGTGTTTCTCTCTGGGACCTTAAAACAATGCTGTTAGGAGGCAAGCATCACTTTTTTAGTAAGACACTTAGATTATTGCTTTCCCAAATCATCTAGCGAGTGATAGAACCCAGGGACTCTTGAACTCTTCATATTACACGGAGAGTAGGCTGTTGAATTTGGCGATCAGAAGGTCATGGTGGCCCCCATGTTGCCGCAGTGAGGTGAGGAAAGCAGCAGAGGGTAGGAGGCTGGGGTGACTTGGAGGGCAGCAAGTGTCCGTGGTTATTTTACCATATTGAAGGGGCAGAGAAGGTGGGAGATGAGGTGCAGAGGGCCCTGGGTGAACAGGGCTGGGGGGAATAGCCCTGGCTTCAAGCTCTCTTTGGGATTTGCACATCAGTGACCTCTCCATGATGTGGAAACCTCATCTTCCCAGTCTGTCCTTTAGGCACCAGGGCTGAAAGCTAGTGGCCATCCTGTCTCTCCACTTCACTTAGAAAACTGGATTTCCTGGAAAGTGGGGGCTGCAGAATGAGTCCCATGGGGCACATGCTGGGGATGCCCACAGCAGGTGGTGGGAAGTGCAGACACGTGGGGCTAGCGAGTGTCTTCAGGCCATTTGGTTGGTCATTGAATAGGCTTCCAGTAGAGCGCTTGCTTCTCTTGCAAGCCAAGGTCTGGGCCAGGAGTTGATTACAAGCCTATCTGCAAGGTTTTTCTTTTCTTCTTTCTAAAAATAAAAGTAAGCTTTTGGTTTTAAAATTTTATTTATTTATTTATTTGAGAGAGAGAGAGAACACAAGCAGGGGGAGTGGCAGACAGAGAGAGAAGCAGACTCCTCACCAAGCAGGGAGCCCGAGGGAGGGCTTGATCCCAGGACCCTGGGGCCATGACCTGAGCCGAAGGCAGATGCTTAACCAACTGAGCCACCCAAGTGCCCCAAAATTAAGCTTTTGGGTCACGTCTAAATGACAGACAGACTGTGACATTTAGGAGAGAATGTCTTTGAATCAGGTGTTCGTTAAAAACCAGAGGGCACAATTTCTATATGTGCCCAGAGAGGGAAGGGCTGATTGTCTTGCTCATTCAATTAAATTTTGATTGAACAGCAGCCACATTAAAAATGTTCAAAATCATTACAGTCAGAGAAATACAAATTAAAACAATGAGTGATACTCATATCTATTAGAGTGGACAAATTGGAAATCTGGGTAATGGCAAGTGTTGGCAGGGCTGTGGAATATGGGGCCCCTGAGCTGCTACTGGTGGGACATACACTTGTTCAGATAACCCAATATCTTTCCAAAACCTCAAGCTGATGATGTCACACCCCTGCTTGGAATTCTTAATAGCTTCCCATCAGGAAGCCTGAGGATAGAGACCAAATCCCTAAGATGACCTCCCAGGCCCCATGCACTTGGACCCCTGACAACCTCTCCCCTCTCCAGGCCCCTGGCCCTCTTTAATCTGGAAGATGTGTTGCTCCCTTCAAGTGCAATCAGTTGCCCCCAGGAGAGCAGTTGGCACAGTATATGCAAATTAGATATCCACACTTGGTATTCCCACAGTTCCGTTCTTGGGCGTATATACTGAAGAAACTCTCACACAGGCTCTTAAGAGCACACGTATGAAGATGTGAATCCTAGCTTTGTTTGCTGTGGCGAGAGCAGGTGGCAATCCATGTCCATTCCTGGGAGGGTACGTATGAAAAATGCAGTGGGCGTACACTATAGAGGCTCGTGCAGCCTTAGAAGGCACCTGGCAAGTAGCTATGTATCAGCAGGGTTGGATCTCTCTCTCTCTTTTTTTTTTTTTAAGAGAGAGAGAGAGTGGGGGCGGGGCAGAGGAAGAGAGAGAATCTTAAGCAGTCTCCACACTTAGCGCAGAGCCCGACATGGGGCTCAGTCTCACGACCCTGAAATCATGATCTGAGCCCAAATCCAGGGTCAGACGCTTAACCGATGGAGCCACCCAGGTGCCCTGGCAGGGTTGAATCTTAAACACGTGGTGCTAAAGAAAACAGCCAAGCAGTGTGATATATAAGATAATACCACTTATATAAATTAAACCACATGTGTGCAAAATAAACACATATTTTATAAGAATACATTCAGACAGATATACATGGAACAGAATAAGATTGTATTAGTTGTCTTTGTCTATTGCTGCATAAAAGAATTAACCCCAAATGTAGCAGGCTAAAACAATGAACATGTATGATCTCACCAGTTTCTAAGGGTCAGGACTGCGGGAGCAGCTTGGCTGGGTGGTTGGGCTCGGGTTGGCTCATAAGGCTGGAGTCATCTGCAGCCTTGACTGGCGCCCGAGGGTCCATTCCCAGCTTATTCACACAGCTCTCGGCCGAAGGCTTCAGTTCCTCGCCCCGTGGACCTCTCCAGTGGGCGGCTCGTGAACGGTTTCCCCAGAGTGAGTAATCCAAGAGAGAGCACCAAGAAAGAAGCCGCGGTCTTTGATCACCAATCGTAGGCGACATGTAGAGTCTCCCATTGGTCACACGGACCAACCTTGGTGCAACGGAGATGACAGAAGAGTGTGAACACCAGGATACAGGGATCACTGGGGGCCATTCAGGAGATCAGATACCATAACATAGTTGTGCTGTTAGGGGCATTGGGATTGGAGGAGAGGAAGAAAAGAATATGAAAAAATATATTGAATACCTTATGCAAAACTGTATGTTGGCTGCTGAGGAGATAATGAGCAAGACCAGTCATGTTAACCAAATAATAACTCCAGTGCACGCAACGGCACAAGGGCGGGAGGAAGAGAAGCATGTGGTCTATGAACGCTTGACATGGGCTGGAGGGAGGGGAGGCAGGGGTCCGAGCGCATGGGGTCCGGGAGGCCATCTTAGGGATTTGGTCTCTATCCTCAGGTCCACTGAGCAGAAGGTGTTGAAGGGGTCCGAGCAGGGATGTGACATAATCAGCTTTAGGTTTTGAAACGATAACCGAGCAGCCGAGAGAAGTGTGTTTTGGAGAGAGGCAAGTGTAGGTGCAGGGACAGCCATCAGGTCAGAGTTCCTGCCTTGTCCAGGTGAGAGGCGGCGGTGGCTCATGGCAGTGGAGACCGAGGAGGGGGTATGAGTGCCAGAGGTATTTTGGAGACGAAGTCCATGGGCTGGATGACGGCCAGACATAGGGGGTGGGGAGAAGGCGGTGTGAGGGCTGACCCCTAGTTTGCTGGTTTGTGAAGCTGGATGGATGGTATCATACAATGAATCGGGGCCCTGGAGGAGGACTGGCTTTGGTGGGAGGACATACTGGGTTTGAAGTCCTTGAGACACCAAGATGGCTATGGTGTAAGCACTTGCATATACGGATCCCGGGTCCGAGGGGGAGATCCCAGCTCTGATGTGAGCGTGCATCTCTGTCATAGAAGCTGAGGGCGGGGTGGACAGCACAGGGTGAGAAGAGAGAGCCGAGGGTGAAGCCAGCAGGGGGGTGAGCCTGCAGGAGCAACCGGGAAGGCAGGAGGAAACCAGGAGAGAGTTTTTTCTTTTCCTAGAGTGGAATAGTCACAGTGATGAATAATGTTGAAAGGGATCAGGTAAGGAAAGAACTGAAGACATGCCATTAGGTTTCGCAACACGGAGGCCATTGGGAGCCTCGGCAGGCTGTGTTTCCGACGAGTTATGAGACGGCCCGAGTTGGAGGGGGCAGAGGGTGAGCGGGAGGCGAGGAATAGGGGCCGGTCAGGGTCTCCGCTCTTGCAAAGCTGGGCTCTGACCTTTCTCTCTGCAGCTACTGTGAGGACGGCTTCATGCACTGTACCACGAGTGGCGCCCCAGGAAGCCTGCTGCCCGACACCATGCTCGGCAGTCCCCGGTCTCACCGCAGTGAGTACTGCCCCTGGAGGGGCTCTCCACCTCCCGGCTGGGCTGCTTGGTCCCATGTGCACGTGCATTTGGGCGCGTGTCAGGACCGACACAATGTTTGTGTTTGTGTGACTGACTCTCAGGCCTCGACATGCCTTTGCATGTGTGTATCCAAATTTTTGTGGCAAGGAGGAATTTCAGGGGTAAGATTGAGTTATCTGCACGACGGACTCAGTGAGACTTCTGTTTCGCCCAAGGTGACCTTACCCTAGTGAGCAGCTGTAAGTTGGTCACCTTGACTGTAGCGAAGACCACCCTCCTTCTTCGGTTTCTTTTTACCCAGGGACATGCTGACAAGGTCATCTATCTATCTGTCTATCTATGTAGTCATTTTAATTTATTTTTATCCATCAAAAATGCTCTGTTTAATCCCCATCCCCTATCTCCCCCCTGCCCCGACCCACCTCCCCTCTGGTAACCAGCAGTTTATACTCTATAGTTAAGAGTCTGTTTCTTAGTTTCTCTCTCTCTCTCTCTCTTTTTTCCCTTTGCTACTTTGTTTTGTTTCTTAAATTCCACATATGAATAAAATCATATGGTCTTTGTCTTTCTCTGACTGATTTTGCTTAGCATAATACTCTCTAGCTCCATCCATGTTGTTGCAAACGGCCAGATTTCATTCTTTTTATGACTGAATAGCCTTCCTTTGTGTGTGTGTGTGTGTATCACCTCTTCTTTCTCCATTCGTCTATCGGTGGACACGGGCTGTTTCCATAGTGGGGTTACTGTAAATAATGCCACAGTAAACATAGGGGTGCATGTTTCTTTTTGAAGTAGTGTTTTTATATTCATTGGGTAAATACCAAGTAGGAGAATTACTGGAATTATTGGTAGTTCTATTTTAAATTTTTTGGAGGAACCTCCATACTGTTTTCCAGAGTGGCAGCACCAGTTTGCATTCCCACCAACAGTGCACGAAGGTTCCTTTGTCTCTACATCCTCACCAACACTTGTTGCTTCTTGTGTTGCTGATTTTAGCCATTCTGATCGGTGGGAGGTGATAGCTCATTGTAGATATCTCACTGCATTTCCCTGGTGATGAGTGATGATGAGCATCTGTTCATGTGTCTGTTGGCCATCTAGATGTCTTCTTTGGAGAAATGTCTGTTCGTGTCTTCTGCCATATTTTAATTGGATTATTTGTGTTTTGGGTTTTGAGTTGTATAAGTTCTTTATGTATTTTGGATACTAATCCATCAGATATGGCGTTTGCAAATATCTTCTCCCATTCTGTAGGCTGCCTTTTAGTTTTGTTGATTGTTCCCTGTGCTGTGGAGAAGTTTTTACTTTGATGTATTCCCAATAGTTCATTTTAACCTTTGTTTCTCTTGCCTCAGGAGACCTATCTAGAAAAAAGTTGCTACAGCTCATGTTAGAGAGATTACTGCTTGTGCTCTTTTCTAGAATTTTTATGGTTTCAGGGCTCACGTTTAGGTCTTTAATGACAAGGACACCTGTTTAGAAAGATTTTCAGATGGATTTGAAAAAAGGGATTTTGGACCCTTTGTTCTCAGTTTGAGGGTCCTAATAGTTGCTACACTGTTTAAGGACAAGGCACAGAAGGGAGACGGGACTGGCCTGGCACGGGTGGGCCCATATTCACATTTATGGACCAGGGAGAACTAATTGGCTTCCAGATGGATTCTTGCTTAGAAGGGACTGTCTCAGTAGGGGGAGAGGGATGACTTTAGCCAGATACGTGGGCTATTTTCGACCTCCAGCTTGACCACCTCTCTTTGCCTTTCTCTTCCCTCAAGACCCCATCTCTCCAAGTGCCCCAGGTGTATGCTCTGCATTTGTTCTCCACTTCGCCCTGGGCGAGAAGTCAGGCTACCCCATATGACTGCTCAGGGAGCCTTGAGCTGGGGCAAGATCCCAAGCACGAGGGCGGCTCAGAAGTTGAAATCAGAACTTGCGAGCTTGTGTCTTTCTGTTCAGGCTTCCATAACAAAATACCATAGACTAGGTGGTTTAAGGGTGAAAAATACAGATTTCTGTATTTGTCCTGTAAATATACACACAGTGATGGAGGCTGGAAGTCCAAGTTCAGGGTGCCAGCAAGGTCCAGGTGAGGGCTGCAGACTTCTCGTGTGTCCTCACAGGGCGAGAGGGGCTGGGGAGCTCAGTGGGCTCTCTTCAGGGTATGAATCCCATCCATGAGGGTACTACCCTCATGGCCCCGTCATTTCCCAAAGGGCTCACTTCCTGTCACCACTGCCTTTGGCATCAACATGTGAATTTTGGGGGGCACAGAAATTGTATGCACAGCAGATCTGAAGGTCACTAAGTCCTTCTGTCCCTCTCTCCAGTGGTTGTTTGCATCTCTACCCACGTAGCTGTTTTCTAGCCTATAGCTCCTGGAAAGTGCTGTCTTTTTTGCAGTCAGAAAGCTCCTAAAATTTTGTGCGATTTGGAAGGGCACTTAGTCTTTTAGAGTTTCAGTTTCCTAACAGATTTTCTGTGCAAAAATAAGGCTGAAACTTGTCCACAGGAGATAGTAAGTGCTCGATCTAGTAAGATATAAATGCCCTGAAGTGCATCGGGGGTTTTGAAAGGAATGTGCTGTATCAATCCTCCTGTCATCATTTATTCAATCAGCCATTGATACCCACCCGCTGTCAGGAGATAGGACACATCCATGTACAAAGGAGACAAGACCCCTGCTTTTGGTGAGCCTGGGTGGCTCACTCGGCGAAGCATCTCAGGTCATGATCTCCAAGTCCTGGGATCCAGCAGACGTCCCTTTGCTGAGCGGGGAGCCTGCTTCCCCTTCTGCCTGCCACTCCCCCTGCTTGTGCTGCCTTTCTCTAAGGTCTTAAAAAAAACCCCTCTGCTTTCATGGAACATATATTCTGGTATTCTGGTGGGGGGGTGGGCAATCAACAAATAAGTAAACTAGATAGTATATCCAAGGGTGTCTTTAGAGGTGATTGGATGGAGGGTGACAAAGCAGGGAGGGCAGGGAGGAGTGTGGAGGACAGAGTGTAGCAGATTTAAATAGGACGACTGGGCTGGCCAGTGTCTGGGCAGAAGATGACATGGAAGCAAAGCCCCCTTAAAGGTTTTGTGGCTAAATTGTGACCATTTTATGAACGGTCCGGTTGGGGCCCACAAAGGTTCCTTTTTAGCACCCAGACGCAGGTCCTTTAAAGCCTCGGCCTGGACCACAGTGCATCCTGATTTAATGCAACCTGCTGCGGCAGGTTCTAGGGGAATGAGGAGTGGGCTGACATGGGGATGCGGACGGCAGGAGAGATGCCTTCGATGTAGGCAAAGATCAGGGGCTCAGATGAGTAGATGAAGCCACCATCCAGTCTCACTGGGGGAGCCTGGCTCAGGGTGAGGCCCACAGGGGCACCTGATCCCAGGGAGTGGGCGGCTGGGTCTCTGGAAGGCTGCACTGGGGTGGGGGGAGCCAAGGACAGGGTGGAAGGGAGATGCATTGACTTCCTTGCTTTCTTCTACCTCCAAGGCAAAAGGAGCCTGTCCTGCCGGCCCCCCATGGTCAAGTTGGTGTGCCCCGCTGATAACCCGAGGGCTGAAGGGCTCGAGTGTGCCAAAACCTGCCAGAACTACGACCTGCAGTGCATGAGTACGGGCTGTGTCTCCGGTTGCCTCTGCCCCCCGGGCATGGTAAGCCACCAGATCCACAGAGGGTGGGCAGCCTTGCCTTTGCCCGCAGGCTAAGCATGGGCCAGGGGGCTCTGGAGCAGAGAGAGGAAGAAACAGGAGCTAAGCCAGAACGGGGACAGAGGTGGTATTGGGGACAGGGGTGGGGACAGTCTTCTGTGGCTGACTCAGCCACCAAAGCCGGGAAGGCAGATGGTGGGGAAGTGTCTGGAGTCCATCCTGAGGAGATCGGACAAAAACACAGGAACTTCGTGCACAGAGGTGCCGCAGGAAGCAAAACGAGTATTTCCAGAAAATACACGTGAAAACAGGCATTTCCCCTGGAATTTTCCCAAGCGCTGCTGCATTCCTCCTATAAAGAGGAGAGGGCACACATATATTTGCATATTATTTGAATATACGCATAGAACTTTCTATTGCAAGAGATGATGTTGATGTGGCTGCCACTTCACCAGCAGGGACCAGCCCCACTCCCTTCCCCTCATTGGGCCTGGCTTTCCTCATCTGGGAAGTGAGTCACGAGGTCTTGGCCAGCTCTTAACAGACACACAGCCTGTGGCCAGCAGTTCCCAGGATGCCTTGCATTGTCCAAGGCATGTTGCTTTGCCACCACCTGGTTCTGGATGGCTGCTGGCGGCAGGGGTCTGAGTGTGCCCAGACTCCTTACCTCCCTCCCAAGTCTACCTGTGGGCCGGTTTTGTACACATATATTACGGTCGCCTCCCTACCCGCGGTGAAAGTTACCCACCGTCAACTCTGGTCCAGAAGCAGTTGTCCAGTAGCCTAAAGCTTTGTCTCACTGTCTGTACCGTTCCCCTCACTTCACCTCATTGTGAAGGCATTTTATCATCTCACATCATCAGCAGAAGGAGAAGGGTGAGTGGGTACAGTAAGCTTCTTAGACCACATTCATATCACTTTTCTTACAGTAGAGTGCTATAATTGTTTTATTTTTAGTTATTGCTGTTAGTCTCTTACTGTGCCTGATTTATAAATTAAACTTTATCATAGGTATGTGTGTATAGGGAAAACAGTATATATGGGACTCGGTCCTATCTGCGATTTTAAGCATCTCCTGGGGGTGTTGGAATGTATCCCTGTGGATAAGACGGGGGACGACTGCATACACAGGTTATTCTTGTCACCCTGAAGGATGTAACTTCTGGGTTTTTCTCTTTCAAATGCATCACGTCTTCTTGCTTTCCCTGACTCCGATTCCCCTGTACCCAAAGTGAGCAGTGTGGGGCTGGGGCAGGTGTCATAGAGGCCAAAATGGGAGAGGGCAGGATGGCTGTCATACGACTGTACAGGGCGTCAGCGATGCCCAGGTCTTGGCTTGAGGGGCAGGGTCCCGGGCCGTGGGAGCTGCCAGTATCCTGTGGAGTGAATTGGGACCCATCACCAGAGGCCCAGGCGGGCTGCGTGTTGGGGTGTGCGCACGGCCCGTGATTTATCTCCTTTCCCTCCAGCCCTCCTCCAAGACAGAGGGACTAGCTGTTCACTCTCCCTGGGGTGTTCTCCTCTGCCTTAGCCTCTGACGATTCTGAACTATCTTTTCTAGTGGGGGAGCTAGAGATCGGCCTGGGAGCACCCCTGACCTGGAAGGTCTTGTTCGGTGCCTTCGCGGGAGGGGGCTATTCCAGGAGGCTAAATGAGGGGGCCTCAGAGCTGGATAGGGGCAAGAAATAGGACGGGGGAGAGGAAGCTTCTGCATTGCTCTTTACAAAGAGCCCCTGAGGGCCTCTTACTTGACTGTCCCTTCACTGTACCTGGAGGAGAAATTCTCCAGACATCAGGGAAGCCTTTGGCAAGAAAAGGGGCAGCTGTCAGGGGATTATGTCAGCATCAGACACTCTTTTAAATAAACTTTTTTTTTTTCAATGAAGCAAACAGAACAGATATCTTAGATAATAACCACAATAGTGGCATCATTGTCCCAAATCTCCAGTGGAGAGCGAGACCTCACACGTAGGATGTGGGCACACTGTCAGGAGCTCCCCGGCATTCCCGAAGCATCTGGCGTGCACTCTGACAGTCTTTAGGTATCTGTCATACAATGAGGTGACTCTAACCTCAGCCGCAGGGGATTCTAAGCTCAAAAGCTCGGAGTGTAAGAGATTGGGTTATTTGCACAACTGCTTCATTAGGATGCCGACGGAGGTGCAAATCGTTGAGGCTAGATTCTGCAGAGCAGAACAGTCCGTGATTTATGAGGTGCTCAGTGTGCTGGCTGCTACACCGGACACGTGTTCCTGGCCGCAGTGCAAAGAGAAAGGAGCTGTTTGGGCCCGTGTGACGGTGTAGACATCCTACCCAGGGGGGTTTCTCTGTGCGGCCTGTCCCCTGGGGGAGATGTGAGGATGTGGCATGGGACCGAGGGTTTCGGGAAGAGGTTGGGGATGCTGTATTCTGTGGACCTGAGAGGGGGCCAGTGGGGGTGGGGGTGGGGGTGGGGAAGGAGCTCTTTGCTGGGGGCCAGATCTAGGAGAGCAGAAAGAGCACTGGAGGAAGAACAGGGCAGAGGGCCGAGCTCTCTGTTCAGGCTTCACTCGCCCTTGGGTGAGGGTTCATTCTCTCTCTGAGCCTCAGTTGCCTTATCTGTGACATGGGCACATAATTCCTGTTCTGTCTTCATCACGCATTGGCTGTGGGCCCGAAGGGATTGTATGTGCAAGTGCTTACAGAATCATAGGGATAGCTTTAGTTCTTTTTTTTTTTTTTAAGATTTTAATTATTTGACAGACAGAGACACAGCAAGAGAGGGAACACAAGCAGGGGGAGTGAGAGAGGAAGAAGCAGGCTCCCCACTGAGCAGGGAGCCCGATGTGGGGCTCGATCCCAGGACCCTGGGATCATGACCTGAGCCGAAGGCAGACGCTTAGCGACTGAGCCACCCAGGTGCCCCTTTAATTCTTTTTGTAAATAACTGAGGCTCAGTCTCAGAGGCTCTGCTGACCTCCTCCTCCTCCTGTCCACAGGAGAGATCCGTGAAGGGCCTGTTTCCTTAAATTTTCAATCTGTCGTGGACCAAAGTTTTGTAAATACAATAGAAGTGAATGATCAGAAAAAAGAAACAAAAAGCAAGGACATACAAAATATGACGCCCCATTTTTATTAGATTCAACAGATGTGATGTACTACTCAGGTCAAGTGCCATATGATTTTCCCGGCACCTTCCATTTGCATACTTACATCACCTCAGACCGGCACTGGCCAGGGGACCACGCTTTGAGCAGCGCTGCTCTCGGTGGAAGACTGCCTCTCCCCTACAAGACATTGCTCGGTGTCCACTGTGAGGCCAGCAGCAACTGTCTGAAAATGTTGGGAACACATTGGGGGTCTCTCCTCTTTGCAGTTTGTGCCAGGTTTGGAACCTGCTTAAAGTTGGGGTTTTCTGGCCACTTCATCTGCTCCTGCCACTGGTGCCAAGGTCTCCTTGCATGGAACAAAGTCCGGGGAATGCTTTCAATATGTGGCCAGGGCCCTCCCAGATAAATGGTTGGTGGAGAAGCTGCGTGGAAAAGGCACTGAATTGGAGTCCCGTCCTTCCAGGTGTAATCCTGGCTCCTGACATTTACTTAATGGGCTGGCAAGTCACTGAAAATCTCTGAGTCTGGCTTTTCTCATCTGTAAAACTGGGTTAGAAGGATGGTTGGGAGAACTGGCAGTGACAGTGGTGGGGTCATAGAAGTTGCTTAGTAAGTGGTATTTTGATGACTGCTGTTAGAAGCTTGTGGAGGAAAACCATGAATCATATTATGAACGGAGAGATACTGTAGGATGTTAGACACTGGGAGAAATTTTAATACCTCAGTGTCCACATTCGGAGGCCCACGAGATCAATAAAATAAAAGGTTGCTTTAGAAAAAATTCCGTCTTTTCCTTTAGTTGAGCGGTTTTGCCTTTGTTAGAATATTACCCACATTCACCACGAGGTGGCAGCAAAGCACAACCCACTGCCCAGCTCACTCGTTCAGGCCACCCAGTTAATTCTCTTCAGGAGCAGCGTCCAGGGGTGAAGCGAGAAGGAGCCCTAAGGACTCGCGATTTCTGCCCCTTCTATCACACGGGAGTCTGAGGAAAGAGAGGGACCAGAACCACTCAAGGCTACATAGTTCTATAGTGGAAATCCTGGTTTCCTGGGTCCCAGACTGGGCTCCTTCAGCCCTGTTTGCTTCCCTCTGTTCCGTGAGGAGGTCTTGGAAGGTGTGGCACCCCTGTCGGGGGGACCCTCACTTACCCTCTGAAATCTAGTAGTGACACTTCCCTAGCTGGTACCTAGTTCAGCTGCTATGAGGAAGCCCTTGGCAGCTGGGAAATATGTTCATCTCTTTGATCCTTCGATGCCTGGTTTTCTCACTGGCCCAATAAAAAGCCTAAAAAACTCCGGCATCGCTTTTTTGAAATGTAGAGTTTGGGGCTCCGGGGCCCATCCAGGGTGGGCATCACATGTGGGCACTGTAAATCCTGTGAGATGTACTTTTAAAAGGTCCCGAAAGCCATTCTGTCTCAAAAATATCTCCTATTCCTTATATGATTGGTCATTTAATCAGACTTACTGACATATAATGAGCCTAAATTCATTTCGGTTAACAAGAGTTTTAGAAAAGCTTACAGCCTTACAAATCCTCACAGGAAGTCATTCACACCTTAGTATGAATTATTTAATCAGATTCTTTCCTCCTTAGCAAATATCTAGTTGAAATCAGCTGCGTTGAGCTGGAAGTATTGATGGGGTAGGGAGAATGGGCAAAGGATAGTCGGAAGGCAAAAAAGATTTTGGAGAATGGTTCAATATGGTGTTCATGCATGGGGGTTGGGCGGGGGGGGGGGGCGAGGTGGGGCTTTTTCAGAGAAGAGAGACAAAACCAATTTTCTTCTACTTCATAATTTTTCTTGGAGCTGCCCAAGACCTAGTACCATGTTCTTGTCATGAACCATTCTTACTCAAGATGCGCTAAGTTAATGACTAGTGACGATTTCTGCCTGTCCCATTCTGAAGTCTTGGAAGGGCATTTGTTAACTTTTTCTCGTTATCCTATCGGTGTCCCAAAGGGACAAACACTAGGCAGAGATGGTTCTCTTCATTTTAAACACGATGTTCCAGTGACTTTTCCCAGTTGGGGACTGCTATCCTGGCTTACCCCACGTGTCTGCCCTGTCTTCCTCTAGATCTGTTCATGCCCTGTGTTGTGCCTTTATCGTTCTAGATCCAGGGATTTTTTTTTTTTAAGGCTTTAGGATTGGGTGTTTCTCTGGGTGTTTTGGCTGGGCTGGTGTTATTTGATCTTCTCTCCCACGTTAGAGCGGTACTGAGGTGAGGCCTGGAAACCCTCTTCTTTCCTTTTAAGGTTATGCTTTGTCCCCTGTCTAGCTCTCACTTATGGATCTAACGCCACACCCTATCGTCTATAGCGGTCTTCCTCCAGTACCGAGGTCCTATCTGAATACCGTGATCCTCAGTGAGTCAGCTCAGAGGAGCCCTGTGCTCTGTCAGTGAGAAGGCGGAAGGAGGAAACGAGAGCTGCAGCAGGGGTGACATTACCTCGTGGCCAAGCTGGGATTTAAGTTTATGTCTGTTGGAGGGGGGCTGGGACTCACTCCCGGGCCAGGCGAGGGGCTCCCTGAGCCTTGGGTGTGCAGGACTTTTTGCCAATGGGCTGAATATCCTGGAGAGGGGTGAAGAGAGCCCGCATGCAGACCAGGAGGTGTGGGAGCCTTCACTCTGCTCGAAGGTGAAGGGGTAGTGCATGTTCTGTGAGGGGAGGGGAGGGGAGGTGAGCAGGGCTCTGTTTCCTGCCATCCCTCCCTGTGCATCACGTTTGTCTCACATGACGTTTCCAATAAGGAGACTTGCTGTCTGGTCTCCATCAGCGGTAGGTGTGGGTGTTGAAGAGCTCTTTGCACTTCCCCGGCAAATGCACTGGTCCTTCTTAGAGTAGCCACTAGGTGGCAGGCTTCAGACTTAAGTCGGAGCTGGTGAAGCTTGGGCGTCAGGGCGGATATGTGGGAATGAACCCTAACTGTGACAGCTTCTGAAGGCTGTGGTAGAGAGACATTTGTTGCCCCCTCCCTGTGCCTCCCAAGCTGCCATCTTCCCTACTGGACGCCTAAGCTCATTGTCTTCCAAGAATGGGACATGGCCGACATTCTTCTTCCTCATTCTCTGTGCTCCTACCCTCCCCCTTCACTTAGCTGTTGAGGACTTAGGGTTGGGTGAAGGTGGTGGTTAAGTAGTGGAGGTTATTCTTTCCATCCCTTCCCAACACACGCGCACGCACACACACACACACACACACACACACATCTACACGCACTACTTTAGCCTACGGTCCCTGACACGAAAGCCCTCCATTCAGGCCAAGACGGCCCTGTCCCCAGGGCTTTGTTCCGTTCCAGGACCTGGGAACTCAGGCTTGTCTGGGAAGTGACTGGAGCACACGGGTCCTGACATACAGACCAGGAACTTCTCACCCCTTAGGTAGCTCTGGCACCAAAGTGCCATGGTCCCTTCACCTGATGGTGACCCAGGGCTCTTTTAGATCACCCGCGATTAGGCCACACCAGAGCGGACGGCCAGGGCTGCCTCCTGGGGTTGCGACAGAAGCATGTCTACACACTGGGGTCAGAGTGGGTTTGGACAGCTCTTCCGGAGCCCTCTGGGGCCAGTGGGTCTTAGTTCTTCTCCCACCCGGCCTCCTACAGACCTGAGGAGTATAACATGCTCACACAGTGCTTTCTTCGTGGGCGCAGGGCAGGGAAGCAGAGCATACCCCCATGGAGGGTGTCAGAATCTCGGGGGGCTGGGTGAGGAGCGGGCTTGCGGGGCTGGAACAGGCCCCCAGACTCTGGCTTTGGTCCACCCCTGCCTCACGGCCAGTATGCAGCCTTCACCTCCAGCATATTAAATGCATGTAAATTTTATTAAATATAGCATCTGTCTTTTCCACTGTAAACATGATACATGCTCACTGATGAACATTTGGAAAAAAATTTTAAAAACCAAAGAAGAAAATGAAATTCCCCTATTCCACTATCTCAGCCTTCCATTGGGTTGGAACTTCTGTATTTCCTTCTACCTTTTTTTCGACAAACATATATATGTGTGTGTATAGTTTTGATATATATATATATAGTTTTATAATCGAGACCATATGCAGGTACAGTTTTTCCTGTTTCAAAAATGAATAGCGTCAGTATCTCTCACAGCACTCAAAAGTCTTCCACAGGCCCTTCCAATAGCTCCAGAGCTCCCCTTACCTGGAGATTCCTTAACGCAGTTCATCATTTTCCTATTGTTGAACACTTGGTTGGTTGTTTCCATTTTTTGCAATGGTTAATGATTCTATGTTAACTTTTGTCCATAAGTCTATTTCCTTTGGAGAAATCCTCTGCGTGGACTTACTGGGTCTAAGATATGCATATTCTAGGGGCTTCGGCCACAGGTAACCAGAGATTCTTCGCCACAGTCCCAGCAGGGTATGAGGGCAGAGGGCAGAGAGTGTCTCCCGCTGAGCGATGGGGGTCAGTGTGGACGGGTATGCGTGTTTGTCGAGCCCCCGCCTGGGCGTGGGTTCCCTGGCCTGGCCTGTGTTTGAGGCTGTCTTCCCAGCAGGGCTTTAGATCACTCACTATGGCCCCCAAGACGTTCAGATTCCTTTCCCTTAGGTCCGGCATGAGAACAGGTGTGTGGCACTGGAAAGGTGTCCCTGCTTCCACCAAGGCAGAGAGTACGCCCCAGGAGAAACCGTGACAATCGACTGCAACACTTGGTGAGCCCCTGGGAGAGGCTTTCCTGGGGACCGAGCCGTTGAGGTGGGGTGAGCGGGAGTGAGGACGCGGGGGCCCACACGGCCACGGGGCCTCTGACACTTGCCTCCAGCACCCTGTGGGAACACGGTTATTCTTTTCCTTTGCTCTGTGCCTCGGTTTCTCTATTTGTAAAGTGGGGGAGAATCTTTGTCCTCACCTGTGCTCACTCTGCATAGACACTCTCCCAGAGAGTAGTGTTTCCAAGAAAGGCCTTGGCCCATATCGGTCACTGCATGTGTGGCCAAGCTGCTGAAAGGTATGGGCTTTGGCAGGTCCCTCTCTGGACTTATACTGTCCCCTAAGCATACTGTAAATATCCTTGTAATGGCACGGTTCGAAAAGGACCTTCTGAGGGTGGCTGGTTTTCTTTTTCTCTGTGGCCACCCTTCACTGGCCCTTTGCTCCACTCACTCACTATGCTGTGACTTCTGGACTGTGCATAGCTTCAGGGGAAGGTCCACGTGGACAGAGGCAGGAAGGGCTGAGACCTGGAAGGGGCTTAGCTCTCTCTCAGGCCTGAGGTCTGAGCTTACCACCTCTGACGCACAGAGTGGGCTTCCTGATGTCAGCTCTGGTTACAGGGTGGTTGTGGGGGGATGGGGTGTTGTGGTAGTGGGCAAATCACTGTAGATTTAAACATAGCTATGTACACACAAAACCTCTCCTGGCAGAAGCTGATGGTCGATCACTGTTTTCCCAACTCAGAACTTTCCTGCTGTTGTGTCTTGTTCTCCCTGTTCACCTCAGAGGGCTCTCAACCTCAGTGGCTCTGTTCTGTAGAGCCCCTATGGCCACTCTCAGGCAAGTTCCAGGGAGGCTGAACTTCAGCAAATCCATAGCAGGTGGTCCTCAGAGCATCTGGGCTTCTTCCTGTGGCTGCCCGATCACCCTGGGTGACCTGTTTGCTTCTTTGCCTCGCTTTCCCCCTTGTAACAGGAGAGCAGCAAGGCTTCCCTCTCTCCTCCTTGGCCTTGTGCTCTAAAAACGTGACTGTTTATGACTGTGAACTGCCTTCTGGCATCCACACCCCACAGACAGCAGGTCCTTCACTTCTAGAGGCTTCCTGGAGGGTTAGGTGGCACCCCACAGTGATCTGCGTTCGTTCATTGTCTCTCGCTCCCCAATGCCTAGAAGAGCCCCTCACATCACACGGTCCATGGTCCATGGACCACGCTGGTCATCCTGGCCATTACTGTTTCTAGTGTCTGTCGGGACCGGAAGTGGAACTGCACGGACCACGTGTGTGATGCCACGTGCTCTGCCATCGGCATGGCTCACTACCTCACCTTCGACGGCCTCAAATACCTGTTCCCTGGGGAGTGCCAGTACGTTCTGGTGCAGGTGAGTGTGAGGGAGGGTGGGGGTGCTGTCTGTCTCTTGGAGGGGCCGGGAGGTGCTGACTGCCCTTTGGGGGTTTCTGGGTCAGATTCTGCTGTTCCGTCTGTAGAAACAGCTCTGGGGCTGATTTCTACTGGAGCAATTTTCCACCCCCTAAAAGAGGACCCTGAAACTCAGAGCAATGGTCCATTTTCTTTCAGCTGACCTGGAGACTTACAAGAACAGGGCGAAACTCCTTTGTTGATTGGGATGGGTGTGGGGGCAATGTTGCCACCAGCCGAAGTTTGCACCCACATGGAGTTAGAAAAACGCATCGGTTCCTTTTGGCAGATGTAGTCTTAGTCAGGATGCACTGTGAGAAGGGAGCCCAGGCTGGACTGAGCCCCCTCACCCTCCCTGCTAGTGCCCTGGTGAGTGGCCCCGGACAAGGGACTGTCGGAATAATCCCTGGAGTTGGCTTCCTGCCCTACGATCCTATTGTTCACCATTTCCATCTAGTGCAGTTCAGAAGGGGGGGCACAGAAAAGTCATGCTGCCCAGGAAATCTGAGCTGGTGAGTGAGGGCACTGGTCGCTCTGCTTCCCTCTCCTCACCATGTGGATTCCTGTAAACTTCTCTTGCTGGTTGACACCAAAGTGAGTAAGCAAGGAGGTATGAGTGCTTTTCTCATGAGGGATGAGACAACTTGACTCTGTGAAGCTTTAAACAAATGTGGTCTCTCTGTCTCCATTCTCGAGAGGAGGGGTAGCAGCTTGACGTGCTCTGAAGGGAGGACCACAAACCCGTAGCAGCCTCAGCCCCAGAGGCAGAGCTGTGAGGCCCCTGAGTCAGGCAGTGAGGGTGCCTGGGCATGCACGTCTGCAGAGCATGCTGGGAGTGGGGCAGAACTGGCAGCAGCACAGAGCATGCTGGGAGTGGGGCAGAACTGGCAGCAGCACAGAGCATGCTGGGAGTGGGGTGGAACCGGGAGCAGCACAGAGCATGCTGGGAGTGGGGCAGAACTGGCAGCAGCACAGAGCATGCTGGGAGTGGGGCAGAACTGGCAGCAGCACAGAGCATGCTGGGAGTGGGGTGGAACCGGAAGCAGCGCTGAGCAGCTGTGCTCAGAGCATGCTGGGAGTGAGCAGTGGCACCAGCTAACCAAGCCTCCATCTCCCTTGTCCCAGTGTGGCCCCAGAGAGGCATGCAGGGCGTTGGGGAGACAGATAGGGCATGAGCATTATGAAATGGTTTTACTGACATTTATGAACCTGGGGTGTATCCCCCTCTAGAGCTTTGCTACAGATTATATATGGCAGCCTGTCTTCTGATTATCTGCCTCCCAACCTTAGTATCAAAAGATGAGGTGACACCAACCCTAGGGCTCAACTGCCTAGCCAATTTCAAATGTGAGCTCCCCCGCAGAAAACATGACTAGACTAATTCAGTGCCCTGAGAAGCCTCTGGTCAGATCCACTGCTCCCCAGCTTTCCCCTGCCCAGCTAAAGCTTTCCCAAGTGGGCCAGTGTCAGAGTCCCTTTCAAATTGTACTTCTTTGTGGGTTGCTTGATTTCCTTCATAGCCAGTCCTGTTGTCCCCTTCTGATACTTTGTCCTGGATCCTCCCCTTTCTCCCTTCTTCCTTTGGGGCGTATTATCAAGACTTGACTCTTTTTTAGCCAAATCTCAGCTGATGACAAGAACCACGTATAAAGCAACTGTACCTTTGTTCCCTCATTTACCCTTCACAGTCCCATTAACTCAACAGACCCATTTAACTTAATCCCACTGTTAGCTGATTCTGTCTTTTAGAGGGCAGATTGTATTTGTGTATGTGTCTGTGTCTGTGTGTCGGGGGGTATCAGAGAGGTAAGTGACTTGCTCAATGTATCCAATAAGTGGCAGAACAAAGGCTCACACCTTTTTCTGAGTGCCTTTTTTTTTTCTCCTATCATACCACAACAATAGTCATCATGGGGAGGTATTTGCTAGAAACATGTCCCCCTTTCCTTAATTTTCTATGCAAATGACCAGAAAGGACCAGCTCTCCCTCACCCTCTATTCCCAACCAGAGGTGGTAGCTCAGCACCATGGAGCTTGTCAAATGACCTTTGGTTACATTTCTGGGCCAGCAGTCCAGAGGGATTCAACCAGAATTGAGAGCCACGAAGTGCCATGTGGTCAAACTGTCCTATTTAGCTGGATAAGACGAAGCACTAACAGGTTCTGGGTAGGGGCCTTCAGGCTCATGTGCTCAGCAAAGCATACCACAGGCCATTCCCCCCTCCTCCAACTTTCTCTCTCTTGTGCTCGCTGACTCTGGTTCATATGTAATGGCTGAAGATGACACACATGTCCTTTCTCCCCCAAACCCCATCCCGTTCTCTTTCCCTCTCTCTCAGTTTCATTCTCTCTGTCTCACACATGCACGTGCATGGACATGGTAATATCCTTTAACGCGTATCCTTCAATGGTCTGAGATGACGAGATGCCCGTCTTCTGATCTGGGGAGAGGTAGCAGAGATAATATTTCTCTCCTGGCACCCCCTTTCCCCAGGATTACTGTGACAGTAACCCTGGGACCTTCCGGATCCTGGTGGGGAACGAGGGGTGCAGCTACCCTTCAGTGAAATGCAAGAAGCGGGTCACCATCCTGGCGGAAGGAGGAGAGATTGAACTGTTTGATGGGGAGGTGAGTGCCAGCCTTATCCCCTCCACCCTCATACCGTCTTTGTTCTTCTGTCAGCTGATTAAGAGCAGGCATCAAGCATTGTTTAGAACTTGGGTGATGGAGTTTTGTACAGCCATTAAGGAGCAGGCGGTAGAGCTGTGTCATCCGACCTTACCATATTCTATGAGAAGAACAGGTTGCAGATGACTATGGGTAATGCAATCCCATCTTAATAAAATAAAGGGCAGAGATGTGTGGGGAGAAGAATGGGTAACTTTATCTGCCAAAGCATAGTGCTTACCCCTGGAGGGTGGAGTGGAAATTGGAGGGCAGGAGGCCTTTCCCTTTCATATATATATATCTCTGTATATGAAATATATAGATATAAATGTACACACTATCACACACACACATATCAATACACACACGTACATGTGATGCACACATGCACACATATGATATCCATATATCACATACACATTAGCACACATACATATACGTGTGTATCATGCATGTAATACACATATATCTCTATATGCACACACACATAAAATATACACACATTTATACACGCATGTGTACATATAACACATGCATGTAACACACAGACATATCACACGTGTATATATATGCATACACATATACACATGTACAGATATGTAATATATGTGTGCATGTGTACATGTATGTACACATAATATATATAAATAGCATGTATACGTATATCATATACCATATGCACACATATACATAATATAAACACGTATCATATATATACATATACACACATACATATCGATCATATCTACATATCTATATATATCTACATATGTATCACATATATGTCTATCATATATACGTGTATACATATACATATACACACATATATGCATGTGATATATACATATATAATATGTACACATATTTACATATCCCTCATATATACACACGTATGTAATATATACACAAATATATACATATACATTATATGTAATACACACAAACATTTATTTTGGGAAGTAATGGTGTTTTGGGGTCTTTTACTTTGTGTTTTTCAGTTCTTTTCAGATAAAATCTTTTAAAAAGAGCTCAAAAGAGAAGGAAACAGATTCAGTCCTTGTGTACTAAGAGTTTATGAAGTGGTTCTCAGAAGGGTACAGAAGAACCACCTAGCATCTTGTTTGAGATACTGATCCTGGAGTCCACCCTGAGATTCTGACTCGTAGGTCTGGGCGGGACCCCGGAATCTGCATCCGGAGTGCCAGTGGGTCTGAACACCACACTTGCACTTCTGCTGGTCTGAGCGTCTTGTACTAGGGAGAGCAGGCTCTGGGCTCAGACCTGTCCTGGTGTCTTCATTTTGTTCCACAGTCTCAGCCCGCATCCCTGCCTTCTTGCAAATATGCACCACTGATCTCGGGGTCGGGGGGCGAATTCCCCATTATTAACTGTGGGTCAGCAGTGTCAATTCTCTTTCAAAGGACAGATGACAGGGAGTGATGTCCAATAGGAATTGTGCACTCATGATCAGCTCTGCATGCGGTATATCACTAAGGAGAGAATCCTTGCCAAGGGGTGACAGGCCCTTAGCAACGACTTCAATTTTGTAAATTAGTCAGCCAAGCATGCTGAAATAGGCTCTGTGTGTTCAGCACTGGGGATAATTCGGCTAAGTCAAGGGCTCAGGTCCGAATCCTTCTGGAAACTGAAATCCATGATTCCTGCCACTAGAGCTGACCTCCTCAGTCTCCCTGTTCTGTCAGCGGAGGCTTCTGATGACAGGGACGCTGGGGAGCAGGAGAGCGGGGGAAGGAAAGGGAAGAGTCTAGTGCTCATTTATATAAATGGAGATATTTTTACATGAATTGCCTAGAGATGCTTCAGATATTATTCAGGTTAAAACCAATTTAGGGGACCACATGCATTTAATGATCCAGTATCAAAGATTCCTTTTTTGGTACGGTGACGGCTATTTTCTGCTAGTTGGCTTCATTGTATTTTTAATCTCCTAATTATGATTTTGCTGCCACCTCTGCTGCCATCCGCTAGTCATAGGATTCTTGGCCAGTGATAGGCAAGACGGACCCAGAAACATCCAGGCAGGGTGCTGGCCCGGAATGCACATGCTGTGACCAGGTGGGGTGAGCAACTTGTCGTTCCAGAGGGCCGTGGTGGCAGGCAGGCGTGTGGGGCAGAGGGAGGAGCCGGTCACTCCTGCCTGCCCTCCACTCTCCCTGTTCTCGTGTTTGTCATCCTTCAGGTGAATGTGAAGAAGCCCATGAAGGATGAGACCCACTTCGAGGTGGTGGAGTCCGGTCAGTACGTCATCCTGCTGCTGGGCAAGGCGCTCTCCGTGGTCTGGGACCACCGCCTGAGCATCTCCGTGAGCCTGAAGCGGACCTACCAGGTCAGTGGCTTTTCTCTGTGTCCTCTTCATCTTGTCTGTGACTCACTGTTTGCACCTTCCTCAGCCCATGGGCCCTACCCACCGTCTCAGGAGAGAGTGGGTGATCCCCCAGCCCGGTCTCCCTCCCGACACAAGTAAGACCATGGATTCCAGGTGTGGAGTCCGCTTTGGCTGTTCCCTGAATTAGCTGCATGTAGGAAGGATGGTGGGAGGCCCCCTGTCCCCCCACCCAGCAAACAGTTCCTTGACTGGCCTTGCTAAGCACGCAGTTTATATCCACAAAAGAAGGAAGTGAAAGATCAGGCAACAGCTTTTCTTAAGGGTTCTTAACCGAAAGAGGCAAACCGGTCACTCACACTATTATGACAACCCTGCAAAATATTCTGGGGTGTGGCCTTGCCATTGAGCCATTGACCAGCCCATTTGGAGAGCTCTTTGCAGAACTGCTGATACCCTGCTTTGGTGAAAGTGGTGGTATTTGTGGCCAGGTTCCGACAGCGTGTTGGGACTTTGTTTTTCTAACTGACATGTGTGGGACAAGTGCTTGTCTGCCCTGGTGGCTAATTTAGTCTCAGGGACATCTCTGATGTTCATTTCAGCTGTACGGAGGTGAGGCTGCACTGTGCCCACTCTCTTTCTGGAAAGCATTACAATGCACACATTCATTTATTCACCAAATCCTTACTAAGCTCTAGGATGTGTCAAGCACTGTTCTGGGCACTGTGGATACAGTAGGCAAAAAACTATATATATATTATGTATATACTATACATATTGTTATTATACATAATATATATTATTATATATCCACCGATATCTGTCCATCTATCTACATATCTACACATCCATTCCCACATGTACATATATGGGTGTGTGTATATATATATATATATATATATATATATATATATGCACACATATATAAATGTTTCAACTCCTGTCTTAGTTTCCTACTGCTGCTTAACAAACTACCACAAACAGTAGCTTAAAACAGCAACATCTATTATCTTAAGGTTCTGGAGGTCAGAAGTATAAAGCTGGTTGGCAGGGCTGCATTCTCCTGGAGGCTTTAGGGGAGAATCCGTTTCCTTGCCTTGTCCAGCTCCTGGGGGCTGCCCACATTCCTGGGCTCGTGGTCCCATCCTCCATCTTCAAAGCCAACAGCACAGCCTCTTCCGATCTCCCTCTCTGCTCCTGTCACCTCACCCTCCTCACTCTGATGCCTCCTCTGCCCCTTGTAAGACCCTGTGATTATCCTGAGCCTACCTACATTGGCCAGGACCATCTCTCCATCCCGAGAGCCTTAACCTTAATCTGCAAAGTTCCTTTTGCCATGTGTGGATTAGGGCATGGACATCTTTGGGGGGCTATGGTGTTGCCCACCCCAACCCTGGTGGAGATCATATTCTAGTGGGGCTAGTATTTTCACTTGGTTGGCCTGATGAGATCCGTCTGCAAAGGTGACATGAACAGAGTCTTCAGGGAAGGGAGGGAGGGGCTCATGTAAATATCCAGACAAGCGAGTTTAGGCAGGTGGAATAGCATATGTGCAAAGGCCGCCCGGTGCATGGTGTTTGGAGTGTTTGAGCAAGGAGGCCAGTGTAGCTGGAGAGGAGGGACTGCGGTGAGTCGTAGTTTACAAGGACAGGGGCCGTACTCTGGGGGCCATGAGGCCCTTTGTCCAACTGTGAGAACATTCTTCTTACATGTTTCCCAGTAAGTTCACCCTTGTACCAAACCAAATTCTCTGTATTGAAGTGAAATGGAACAAGTCACGTCTCTCTGTGCCAAGACAGGGCTCTAAATACATTTCAAGAGCATCGCACAGTTTCTTTTCCAGGCCAGATATTTCAGTTCTTTAGGTAGCCCTCATGTGATGGTTTCCATTCATTCAGTGATGACGCGTAAGTACACGCGCGTGCATGTTGTATGCATGAGAGGTGAACACGGAGACACATGAGATATGATGTTGGCCCTGGTGGCGTTCAGTACACAGCAGAGTCCAGGCCAGCCTGTTCTGGACAGACTGCGGTTGTTCAGATAATGGGCTTGCCTGTCCACAGTAAAGTAGGACCAGAACATTCCCCCTGTGGACCTGTGCGCTCTCACTGACGTGATGTGGAAGCACCTCCTCTCTCTGCTCGGCCTGTTACTGGGGGGAGAGATGGTTTATCCTGGAGCCACCAGGGCCAAGGCTGCCTGATTTTCACCTCTGCCCTTGGCGGACTGTGGGACGGGGGTGGGTTGTCGCTCTTCATGGATGACCTGTTTAGCTTTAAGAGGGGCTGCATGAGGAAGCCTGGGAGAGACCTTGGCGGGGACCCGGCTTTGCCGATTGCCCTGGTCTGCTTCTGGGTCTCCGTCCTCGTCCCTCTGCCGACCACCCCTTCCTCTGACGAGCCGGCCTCCTCGCTGCCCCAGGGAGCCCTCCTGTCCCGGAGTCAAAGAGTTTGCCCCAAGGTTTACAATTCTCACGATTGATCTCATCTTGTCTGTCAGGAGCGGGTGTGTGGCCTGTGCGGGAATTTTGATGGTGTCCAGAACAATGACTTCACCAGCAGCAGCCTCCAGTTGGAAGAGGACCCTGTGGACTTTGGGAATTCTTGGAAAGTGAACCCGCAGTGTGCCGACACCAGCAAAGTATGTCTGGGCTCTCTGTAGGACCCTGGAGGCCTGCTTCCCGGAACGTCCCCCCCCCAGTCTCATGGGGCTGAGGGGTGGGGTGGGGCGTGGGGTGGCATGAATGGCCGGGGTGGCAGGGCTCGCCGGGAGGGTCTCTTGGATCCTTCTGGGTTGACTGGTTGGGGGTCTGACTGTGTCCTCTTGCCCTGCTCCCCAGGTGCCCCTGGACTCGTCTCCTGCCGTCTGCCACAACAACCTCATGAAGCAGACGATGGTGGATTCCTCCTGCAGGATCCTCACCAGTGATCTTTTCCAGGACTGCAACAGGCTGGTGAGGGCCGTGGGCTAAATGGAGGCAGGAGAGCGCTGAGGGCTGGTCCGGGGGCTCCGGCCCTCGGAGCGTGAGCTTTGCACTGCAGATGCTACCTTGGAGGCTTGGACATGACCTATATCCCGTCAGCTCTTTGCTCCCTTTCTTGGCTTCAGGCCGGGAAACAGGAGGCATAACGGCTGGTGTAGGAGAGCCGTGCCTGGCGAATCATTTCTTCTTCTGGGCAAGGTGTAGTTCTTCTAGGCCCCTGTCAGTGCTTCTCTGTTGGCCTCCGTCTTAGGGCTTGTCCCCCAACAAATGATCTTGTCTCCCACACGAGAGCCAGGGATTCATCTTGCTGTTACTGCTGCATGCCCGACCTGAGCACCCCACGCCCTCAGAAAGGCCTCGAGCTCCGGCTTCTTGTCTGACAGAAACGCTTCTCTGGCCTGTACTCTAGGGATTTTGAGGCGTCATCTTATGACCTCTTTTCGGGTCTTTATCTCAAAGGGTGACAAGCAGCTCCCCAAAGCTGAATTCGTGTGCTCTCTGTCTCTGTATGAATGTATAGACACACGTATGTGCGTGTATGTGGGTAGTTACATATGTACGTGCACGCAGCCACGTGCGCACCCACGCCGCTCTGTGGCGCCACACGTGGGAGGGACTGGCCGAATTCCTGTACCCAGCGCTGCTCCTATCCATCCCCTGATTTGCAGTCCCTGAGGATATACTCCAGAGGGTAAACAGAACTGCCCGGTTTGGTGGAAACCCTGGGCGTCTGAGTTGGAGGAATGCTGAGAGCCAGGCAGCCATGGGAATCAGGATTGTTGGAATGTCTTGGAAACAATGACTCCCTTAGTGTCTGGATTCATTCCTGTCACAACTACCTTGGAGAAGGCCAGTGTGGGCAGCGGTGTGTGGGGGCGGAGATGGTGGGAAGTGGTTACCGTGGTTGAATGCGGGTGGGGGGTGGCTAGGCTTGGGGGCAGAGTGCGGGGGGGCCCGGCCAGCTGGGCTGTCCAGCAGAATAGCCCCACAGCACCTCAGCGAGGCCATGCGAGCAGTCCTGATGCGTTTCCTCCTTCGCTTTGCGGAATGGAGGCAAGGGAGGAAGGTGACCAGCTTGTACATCTGCTTGTTTTACGTAGAAACACCCAAACACCCGTGAGGTTGGGAGTGGGTTGTGGGGCTGGCTGGCTGGCTGAGCAGGTATGTGGAAAGATGGATCGAAGAGAAGTTCTATACAATTCTAAGGCATATTACATTCTATGAGGGCCAGTAGCACTCCTGTATTCAACTTTTCTTATTGAGTCCAGATTAGAACATGGGAGTTATGCCTTTGTACCCACTCCTTGTTTGGGCCACGGACCAGCATGCCTCCCTCCTTCCGGGGCCCCCCATTGCCCTACTCTGAGCGCCGGAATGTTCTCACCCAGACCAAGAGCCAGAGTTCCTAAGTTCTGCCCAGGCCTGGGCCCACCTTGCGGCTCCCTTGCAGGTGGCCCCTGAGCCATACCTGGACATTTGCATCTACGACACTTGCTCCTGTGAGTCCATTGGGGACTGCGCCTGCTTCTGTGACACCATTGCTGCCTATGCCCATGTGTGTGCCCAGCACGGCAAGGTGGTGGCCTGGAGGACAGCTACATTGTGTCGTGAGTCCTGATGTCCCTCGTGGTCTCAGACACCCTCCCTCATCCCCTCATGGATCTAGACTTTAAGACCTCAAAGTGGGGTGCAGGAGGACTCCCTCATGGGAGAGAAGACAGAGTTCCCATATGGGGCTGGATGGCTGGGGGCTGAAGGGAGTTAAGACACTGATGTGAGTGAGGAGGGACGGGGGACAGCGATTGAAGACATTAATATGTAGAGAAATTCCAGAGGAGGGAGAAGATGGGACAGCAACGAAGAGAAGAGGGAAGTCAATTAAGTGATTAATTTATCAATTAAATTCAGTATCTTTTAATTAGATGCTATTGTATTTGCCAGTGTGAGTGAGAAACGCATACATTTCTATAGAGTCTGTTTTCCTCAGGTGTGAGCAGCTGATTGTTTTTATACAGAAAACCGATTCAGAACCATTTGGTTCCTGGTTATGTGCTTTTTATATTTATTTTAGATTTTATTTATTCGAGAGAGAGAGAGAGAGAGAGCGCGCACAAGCAGGGGGAGCAGCAGGCAGAGGGAGAAACAGACTTCCCACTGAGCAAGGAGCCTTACGTGGGGCTCGATCCCAGGACTCTGGGATCATGACCTGACCTGAAGGCAGACACTTAACTGACTGAGCCACCCAGGCACCCCTGGTTAGGGGCTTTAAAACCCCTGTGGCCTCGAATACTGGTGACTCCCATAGCTGCTTAGTTCCCCACCATCACTGTCACCTCCCCAGGGCCATCACCCCCAGGGGTCTCATCACCATCTCTTGGGGGGACTTGGCTGCAGTCCCAGCTTCTCGGGTTGCATAGATTGGTTGTGCTCTGTCTACACAGCCCAGAACTGCGAGGAAAGGAATCTCCACGAGAATGGGTATGAGTGCGAGTGGCGCTTTAACAGCTGTGCCCCTGCCTGTCCCATCACGTGCCAGCACCCCGAGCCACTGGCGTGCCCTGTGCAGTGTGTTGAAGGCTGCCACGCACACTGCCCTCCAGGTAAGGCACCTGCCCTGGGGTCGGGACGGGCGGGAGGGCTGGGCCAGCAGGAAGGGCGCTTCCCCCTGGTGCTCCTCTTCGGCCTTGGCCCGTGCTGCCCTGTCTCCGTTCCTGCCACCCTGGGCCCTGCTTCTTGGTGCCCTTTCATCCAAGCCAGGCCAGCCGTGATTTTGTCAGGTTGAGCTCCTGTACAATGCATGTGTACCCCGATTTATGGGCCTATCACCGAGAGCACTTTGTGATAGAACTTTCTGCAAGGATGGGACAGTTCTGCTGAAACATAGCTTCTGTGTCTGAAGAATTGAATTTTCAGTTTTGTTTAGTGTCAATTCACATGTAAATTTAGCTCATTGCCTGTGGCTACTGGCTACTCTAGGGGGTAGCATAGACGTGGAGTAATCAGCTATATTCTTTGCTGGCATGAGAAAACCCTTGGAGAGAAGATTTCATTTTTGCTGAGGCTTGGGTGTGGTGAGGTAGGGTGAGGTAGGGTGAAGGAATAGCCCTTCCCGTTCTGGCAGAGGCATAGATCAAGGCCCAAAGAAGGAAAGTTGCTCCCTGGGTGGTGAGGTGCCCCCTGAGGGAGGCAGGCAGAGCTAGCTTCTGGGACGCCCCTTTAGTTAAAACTGAGTCTTCCTCATGGGAAAGGTGAGAGTTTTGCCTGCTAATGAGGGATGTGTCCTGCAGGGAAAATCCTGGATGAGCTTTTGCAGACCTGCATCGACCCTGAAGACTGTCCTGTGTGTGAGGTGGCTGGTCGTCGCTTGGCCTCGGGAAAGAAGATCACCTTGGACCCCGATGACCCGGAGCACTGCCAGATTTGGTAAAGCAGACCCCCTGGTGTTTGAAGCAAAGAGTCTCATTCTCTTCTCTGGGTCCTGCTCAGAGGTGGAGGTCTGGGGAAGGACTCGGCTATGTGAATTGAGAGGTTGAGTGTTGGGTTGGTTTCTTTTGTTTCTAGTCTGCTTCTCTTTAAGGACAGACCACATTGCTTCCCCAGAAAACACCTCCTAAGAGGCTGGGGTTTTTAGCCTGTTCTCACGTAAGGAAGGAGGTAGTTCCCTTACTGCCCCTGGAGGTCGCATCTAGTCCAAGGACAGGTGCCTCTGGAAGTCAGATTTCTTTTTTACTCAGAGCCCTGACCCCTCAGTATGACATAGACAACTTGGGGCCACAGCTGAGGTCCCAGGACGGGGCTTTTGTATTTGGGAGGGAAGACACTTATCCCTGCACCCTGCCTCTCACTCGGATTGCCTCTGGGAGCTGGCCTGTGGGGAGGTGAGAAGGAGTCCTCAGGGTGGGCTCTGAGCTTTCTGAAGCTCTGCTCCCAAGTAGGGAACATGTATTCAGACGTTGATGAGTTTAACACCACACCCTGACACTGATCGAGCCTAATGGGAGCTTGAACTTGAGAACTTCAACTTTCTGGGGAAGGGCTGTGGCCACAGCTGCCAGAATCAGATCCCACCACGGCCATCTGTACAAACAAGGGGGAACACGGCCTGGGGCAAATTTACTAGCAGACAGGAAACTAGAAAGTATGTCACTCATGCATTGTTAACTAAAGATTGAAGCAATAAATCGTGTGGGCCACGGGGAAGTAGGAATTAACTTCCCGGTAAGATCCTGCCTGCCTACCTTCCCCATGTTGAAACAGAGGCTGTAAGGAATAAAGAAGGGGGTGATTCCAACACTGGCCTGGGGTTCTGAGCCACACAGGCATGAGAGCTTAGAGCCCTCTCCCAACCTGCCCCTGCTGGACTGTGGGCAGGGGCAGCTACCAGGGTGCATACCATGGCTTCAGACAGCTGCGGACAGTAATTCCAAAGCAGGCTGGGGACATCGCCTGGGAGGCAAGCCATAGGGGACACTTCTCAGGGCTCAGGGCACTGCTGCCTCTCGGCTTTACTGGGGGTGCTGAAGGCAAGTTGCTTCGTTTGAAGGCAGAGCATACAAATAGGAGAAGGTCCTGGCCTCTATGGGTGTCTCCCATAGGGCACTGATTTCACCTGTGGTCTGGCATACTTTGCCATTTCTAGGACACTGGTGAGGAGTTACCAGACGGGACTGGAAACTTGGCCTGGTAGTGCCAGAATTTATGTGAGGGCAAATGCTCTGCTACGGACTTGGGGTATGCGCTTGGGGCTGGGTGCAGGGCCTAGGCTCTCCCTGGCATATGGCAGGTGCTCACCACATGGTTGGAGGAATGAAAGAACGAGCCACTGTCTTTTCCTCTAACATCTTGGACCTTCCTGAATACTATTTCCAACTTTGTTATGGGATAAAGTTGGGATTTTGAATCTTTGTTCATCTTTCTAGAATGTTTTTACTCCACTTTTTTCTGTGTTTCTTAAGGCCCAATGTATTAAACATGGTACAAAATTTATTCGGCTTAAATTCTGGTACAATAAATAGGGTAAAGCATTTATCTTCAATAGGACATTCACATGCCTTGGCCAGCATCAACATTTTAGAGCTATATTTGTTTTTGGAGACCCTTGGGAGGGTTTTGGATATATTGGATATATTTGTTTTTGGATTATAATTAACTATTTATGCTGCTAGTGGTGTAGGTTGAAAAGACATTGACTTTGGATGGCTGTGTGGATGGCCTAGCAGCAAGAAAGATTCTTCCTCAGGTGCTACGAGAGGTTGGAGATTTGGCTTCTAGAATAAAGGGAGGCCTTTGCCGCATGTGTAGGGGTGCTATTTGGGGACCTATGTTACAAAATGATGTGTCACTTGGGTGGGGAGTGATCCATGGGAGCTAAGCTCAGGTAGGCCAGGCAGGTCGTTGAACAGGCAGGCGTGGAATGGCTCTAGATAAGGCTGAGAAGTGCCCAGAGGTTCTTCCTCAACCATTTCTGGTTTTCTCTCTCTACTGCAGTCATTGTGAGGGCGTCAACCTCACCTGTGAGGCCTGCAGGGAACCGGGAGGCCTCGTGGTGCCCCCCACGGAAGGCCCTGTCGCCTCCACCACCGTGTATGTGGAGGACACCCCAGAGCCGCCCCTCCATGACTTCTACTGCAGCAAGCTTCTGGACCTGGTTTTCCTGCTAGATGGCTCCTCCAAGCTGTCCGAGGACGAGTTCCAAGTGCTGAAGGTCTTCGTGGTCGGCATGATGGAGCGTCTGCATATCTCCCAGAAGCGGATCCGCGTGGCCGTGGTGGAGTACCACGATGGCTCCCACGCCTACCTTGAGCTCAAGGACCGGAAGCGACCGTCGGAGCTGCGGCGCATCGCCAGCCAGGTGAAGTACGTGGGCAGCGAGGTGGCCTCCACCAGCGAGGTCTTGAAGTACACGCTGTTCCAGATCTTTGGCAAGATCGACCGCCCCGAAGCGTCCCGCATCGCCCTGCTCCTGATGGCCAGCCAGGAGCCCCCGAGGCTGGCCCGGAATTTGATCCGCTACGTGCAAGGCCTGAAGAAGAAGAAAGTCATTGTGATCCCCGTGGGCATTGGGCCCCACGCCAACCTCAAGCAGATCCGCAACATCGAGAAGCAGGCACCCGAGAACAAGGCCTTCGTGCTCAGTGGTGTGGACGAGCTGGAGCAGCGAAGGGACGAGATTATCAACTACCTCTGTGACCTTGCCCCTGAAGCACCTGCCCCTACCCAGCACCCCCCTATGGTCCCGGTCACTGTGGGTCCGGAGCTCTTGGGGGTTCCATCATCAGGACCCAAAAGGAACTCCATGGTTCTGGATGTGGTGTTTGTCCTGGAAGGGTCGGACAAAATTGGCGAGGCCAACTTTAACAAGAGCAGGGAGTTCATGGAGGAGGTGATTCAGCGGATGGACGTGGGCCAGGACAGCATCCACGTCACGGTGCTGCAGTACTCGTACACGGTGGCCGTGGAGTACACCTTCAGCGAGGCCCAGTCCAAGGGGGAGGTCCTGCAGCACGTGCGGGAGATCCGATACCGGGGCGGCAACAGGACCAACACCGGGCTGGCCCTGCAGTACCTGTCTGAACACAGCTTCTCTGTCAGCCAGGGGGACCGGGAACAGGTCCCTAACCTGGTCTACATGGTCACAGGAAACCCTGCCTCTGATGAGATCAAGCGGATGCCTGGAGACATCCAGGTTGTGCCCATTGGGGTGGGTCCTCACACCAATGTGCAGGAGCTGGAGCGCATTAGCTGGCCCAATGCCCCCATCCTCATCCAGGACTTTGAGACGCTGCCCCGAGAGGCCCCTGATCTGGTGCTGCAGAGGTGCTGCTCTGGAGAGGGGCCACAGGCCCCCACCCTCGCCCCCACCCCAGGTATGCAGGCATCTTGCCCGATGGGAGGGCTGCCGCGGGCTGGCGGCAATGCAGTTCTTGGGTTCTAATCCTGCTTCCCTGCTCTGTGTCTTCAGTCAACCCTGGTCTTCAGAGAGCCTTGTTTCCTCACCTCCCAACCGGGGGTATGCAACTGTGATCCTTTCAGGGGGCAGGATCTTTCCTTACTGAGTGTGCTTGTAAGTTCAGAGGTTACACCAGGCTGCTTTTAAAATGTAAACAATATCAAGGATATACAGTGAAAAATACAAGTCTTGCTTTATCACACAGCCTCATCCCCAACCAATCCTACTCCTTGCTTTAGAGGTAACCTGTTAAATTTGGTGACTCTCAGCTTTGACCATGGTGGACGGATAAAATCACTCTAAGTAGCTGGTGATCTTTGGGGCAAAGCCAGGAAGTTAGGTGACGGGTTTAGTCCTCAGATTCTAGAGCCAGACTGCCTTGGTTTGAAATTCAACGCTGCCACTTACCAGCTGGGGAATTTGGGGCAATTTATTTTTGGTAATTTGGGGTAATTTTGAGTAAGTGCCTCTGTGTATGTCTGCTCATCTGTAAAATAGGCATAACAATAGTGCTTGTGAAATGCTTAGAACAGTACTCGGCACACAGCCAAGTGCTCAAAAACTGGTTGCCCCCAGAGCTATGTGACCCTCTTCTTAACTGATGCTAATGTCTAATCAGGTCCTAGTTCTTGAGCAGAATGTTGAAGACATTCCTTGGTGTGTTTGGGACCATCCCAGAATAACTTCTTTTTTTTTCCCCCCAAAGAGCTTTATTGTTTTTTCTAATTGAAGTATAATTAACGCACAGTGTTATATTAGTTTCAGGTGTACAACATAGTGATTCAACGATTCAGTGCTCATCACGATAAGCGCTCTTAATCCCATTCACCTACTTCACCCCTCCCCCCCCGCCCCTCCCCTCTGGCAACCACAAATTTGTTCTCTGTAGTTAAGAGCTTGTTTTTTTTGATTTGCGTCTTTTTTCTTCGTTCATTTGTTTTGTTTCTTGAATTCCACATGTGAGTAAAATCATATGGTATTTGCATTTCTCTGACTTATTTCACTTAGCATTAGGTCAACCCTCTTGCTCTACCCATGTTGTTGCAAATGGCAATACTTCATTCTTCTTATGGTTGAATAATAGTACATTCTGGTGTGTGTGTGTGTGTGTGTGTGTGTGTGTACACCACATCTTCTTTATCCACTCATCTGTGGATGGACACGGGCTGCTTCCATGTCTTGGCTGCTGTAAACACTGCTGCAGTAAACATAGGGGTGCCTGTATCTTTTCGAGGGTGTGGGAAGAAGAACCCTTGTGCACTGCTGGCGGGAATGCAAATTGGTGGAAAAGAGTATGGAGGTTACTCAAAAAGTTAAAAATCGAAATACCATATAATCCGGTAATTCCACTATCGGGTATTTACGCAAGGAAAATGAAAGACTTTCACCAGAATAACTTTCTTTTAACGTCTTCTGATCCTTGCACTTGGTGTAAGTGCCTTTGTATCTTGGTTTTTGTTTTAACCAGAGCCACAGGTTTATTGACATTCTTGTGGTGTTTCTGCTGAGCAGAACAGCACTAGTATCATCTTATCAAATCTCTGCATGGCCTTTTGGCCAGAGGCTGTTTCTGCGCTGTGATCGTGACTCTGCCCAGACATTACCAGGAGCTCCGGTCATGCACAGCTGGACCACCATAGAGCACGTTGACCAGCCCTAACATCTGACAGCACACAAGCCTGTCCCCTAGCCCTCGGCTGCCACTCCCTCTCCTTTAGCTACCTATCTCCTTATTGTGCCACTCCGGTATTTTGTTCAATTCTCGAAGAGTGGCAGCCTCCAGTTACTGAGGGCGCCGATGCCTCTCACTTTCATCTGTAGGCATATAAACTGCCTCTGTGTGGACTCGGAGTCTTTCCAATGTGTCCAGACCTGGGGCACTCATGGGCCCTTCTTGCTCCTCCCTGGCCCGTGTTCCCACCGTGCGGGACCAGGGGAGACACCCTCCCCTTTGTGGTGCCACGCGGCCGGCAGCATCCTGCTCCCCTTGGATGCGCCGTATGCTGGGGGGGCCTGGAGGCCGGCCCCCTGCTGCCCCTGCGTGCTCACCCTCCTGCTCTCTTCACAGACTGCAGCCAGCCCCTGGACGTGGCCCTCCTCCTGGACGGCTCCTCCAGCTTCCCCGCTTCTTACTTTGAGGAGATGAAGAGTTTCGCCAAGGCTTTCATTTCAAGAGCTAATATAGGTGAGTGATGCCCTGGAAGGAGCGGGTGGGGAAGGAGCGCTTTCTGGGGGCTCCACCCGATCCAGGATGCGATTCCCATATTGTCTTTCCTGTCAGGGCCCCAGCTCATGCAGGTCTCCGTGCTGCAGTACGGGAGTACCACCACCGCCGCCGTGCCATGGAACGTGGCCTATGAGAAAGCCCATCTCCTGAGCCACGTGGACCTCATGCAGCGGGAGGGAGGCCTCAGTCACATTGGTAACCTGCTGCTATGGCCAGGAGCTTCGTCTGGTCTTGATTCTTGGCATCCAGGGCTGAGTGACCTTGGCCGGTCCCTTGGCTCGTTGGGCTAGTTTCCTTTCTGGTAAAGTGCGTGGGCCTAGCTGCTCTTCCGGTTCTCAGTGTGTGTTTCTCTGTCTCTGAATCGTTCCGTTTTGACCACCTAAGGATCTCCCGTGAGACAGGATGCCCGACGTTCCTGCGGTCAGGACTGACTTGGTGCGTTCTGTTCTCCATTCTCAGGGGATGCTTTGGACTATGCTGTGCGCTATGTCACCTCAGAAGTGCACGGTGCCAGGCCTGGAGCCTCGAAGGTGGTGGTCATCCTAGTCACAGATGTCTCCGCGGATTCGGTGGATGCTGCAGCCGATGCCGCCACGTCCAACCGTAAGTGTCCAGTGTACGACCCCGAGACTCTCCTAAACCACCAGAGGACTGAAAGTGGGCCGGGGCGGGGGGTGCTTTTGGGTGGACTTGGTGGTTGTGAGTGCTGCAGGGCCACGTGTGGCCTGGTTTCAAACAGCAGGAAGTGGCCCAATCCCCATGTTACTTAGAAACCAAACAGTAACAAATATGCGTTTGTCCTTCATTGGTCTGCGTGCTTTCGGCTGTCACCTGTAATTTCCCCACATTTTCCCTTTGTGTCCAGGGCTGGGTCAGACCTCCACACCTTTCTTTTTTGAGGTGGTGTCCTTGCTCTGTCCCCACTCTCACCACTTCTGAGGCCAGAGTGACTCATTATGGGGCCGTGGGAACCATCAGACCTGCACGTATGCAGAGCCCTCTTCCAGTACCAGCCTAACAGGTGTGGGTGGGGTGCTGGTCTGAAAAGAGAAAGGGTGCAGCTTTAGGAAAAGGGACAGGTGTGAGCATGACCCAGGCTCGGTGCCCCATGCTAACCTATGCTGTGAATAGCAATGAAATGGGAGCCAGGGCAGGTGGCATCGTGCCAGGGGAGGGCCGGGTGAGTGGAATGATGTTAAATCCTTGTGTGGCCACCTGGAGACTTGTTCATCCTTCAAAACCCTGCTCTGGAGTTGTCTTTGCTCTGATGTCTTCCTAAGAGAGTTATTCACTCCCTTTTCTGTATCACATCTGAATAACTCAACACGTGCAAGACATGTTGTATTTGTTGGTTACATATCTGTTTCTTGCAGAACTTGGAGGTCTTGGAAGGCAAGGGCAACATCTTGCTTATTTTCCTGTCATCTGTGCATGATGCACAAAATAGGTGGCCATCTAATGTTTGTTGAGTGAATGAAGGGGAGTTTATGAAATTGATTATTTTAGGGAAAAGGACCCTAAAAGGGAAAGGATATACATTTGGTCATACAGTGAGCTAATGAGAACAGAAAAGTTGCCGGTAGAAAATCAGCTCTAACTTTAAGCAAACTGCAAATACCTATAACTTTCCGGAGAACTGAATTTGGGAATTTCAGGATGGACACATGTCTTCTCTAGTATCATGAATCCCAAGCAGTTGCAGTCTGGGGAAAACAGACGTGCTCTAGGGCAAGTCATTTAACTGTTGAAAGCCTCAGTTTCTCATACTCCGGAGTGCAGCCTATGATGTTTTCTCTTCTTACACTCACCCCCCCGGGGGTGGTCTCATTCAGTTTCATGGGTCTAAATCTGTTCATACACCACTGACCACAGACAATATTCCTGTCTCCTGCCTGGATCTCTCGCCTTGACTCCACCTCGATGTTCTAAAGAGAAACTCAGCATAACCAAATTCACACCTGAATCTCCTTCTACAGTCTTTCCCATCGGAGACAATGGCAATTCCGTCCTTTCAGTTGCTCAGGCCAAAAACTTCAGCATCTGTGATTCCTCTTTCTCTCTCAGACCCCTGTCCACAAACTACAGCTCTGTCTTCAGATATATTGAGAATCCCACCACGCCATACCACGCCCACCACGGCCACCCCTGTCTCCCACCTGGACAATTGTAAGAGCTTTCTGATGGAACTCCAGCCGCCACCCTTGTCCCCTGTAGTTCATAATCAACATGGCAATGGTAGCGACCCTTTAAAAATTGGTCAGCCCCACGGCGCTTGGGAGGCTCAGTCGGTTAAGGGCCTGACTTTTGATTTCGGCTCAGGTCGTGATCTCAGGGTTGTGGGATCGAGCCCAGGGTCGGGCTCCACGCTCAGTGCAGAGTCTGCTTGAGGATTCTCTCTCTCCCTCTTCCTCTGTCCTTTCCCCCCTTAAAATAAGCAAATCTTAAAAAAAATTGGTCAGCCCATGTCACTCCTCAGCTCCATAGTCTTGGCTGGCTTCCCATTTCATTCAGAGAACATGTTGTGTCCTTACGTGGCCTATGAAGCTTTGCATGGTCTGTGCCTCACCCCCTCTCTTATTTGCTCTGTTCCTGCCACCCTGGAGCGTGCTCTCATACTTCCGCTTGGGCCCTTGTGCTCACTGTTCCCTCTGCTTGGGATATCCTCGTGGCTCCTTCAGTCCTTACTTCAGGTCTCTGCTTGGATGTCATCTCTTCACCAAATGCTTCTCTAGCCATCTTGCGAGAAACAGTAATTCCCACTCCTACCCCTGGGCACTCCCATCCTCATATCCCATCTTGTTTTTTTCCTAAGCACTCATACACATCTGAAATACTGGATATTTACTTATTTTTGTGTTTGGCGTCTGTCTCTGCTCCATGCGAGGGCCACAAAGACAGGGACTTCACCTGCTCGGCTCACTGTGTCCCCATTGCTTAGAATTGTACCCAACACGGAGTGGTGTCATTAACGTTAGTTGACTGAATGTCTTGCTCACAGGGTTGGTTTAGGTGACCCATCTGGAAAACATGAGGCTCTGTACAGATGCGGGGTACAGCTTCAGGTCTGTCCATTTGGGGTCCAGCTGACCAAAGCAGGTTGACACAGACCCTTTCTTGTTCCTCTGCTGACCCCAGGAGTGACAGTGTTCCCCATTGGAATTGGGGATCGGTATGACGAGGCCCAGCTGAGGAGGTTGGCAGGTCCAAATGCCGGCTCCAACGTGCTAAGACTTCAGCGAATCGAAGACCTCTCCACCGTGGCCACCCTGGGAAATTCCTTCTTCCACAAGCTGTGCTCTGGTGAGTCTCCTCATGTCTTTCTTACCCCCCCAAAACACAAAAACAAACCCCAAACAACAAAACCCATTCTAGAGACCTGAGGTTGGCCAGGCATAAGCTCTGGCCTTGAGGAAGATGGTTACGTAGACCAGGACCTTTAAGTCTCTGCTCATGGAAAGTTCGTACGACAGACGTCCAAGGGGCGACCAGAAGGTTCTCTGTGTACAGCCCTCCTTCCATGCTAACTGTCCATCAAGACTTTAGCAGAGATAGCCTGTGCTTACTTGTGCAGAGTGACCGTGGACAAAGAAGCCGGGAACCCAAGCATCCCACGACCATGGTCTTCTTCCCCACGCCCTCTATCCATCTTCAGCATGTGTATACAGGGCCTTGGAGAAACAGCAACATAGAATCTAATACCAAAGTACCATAGTTGAAATTGACTTAGAATTTTTTTTTACTAGATATGATTTTTTTTTACCTGTTTTTATTTTCCTTAAGTAACTAGCTGTGAGTCAATACCTACTACAGAGTTATTGCCCTTTCCTACTGGAAGATAGCTCTCCTGGCAGGACTCTTAAAGATCTCTTTCAGATTTTGGGGCTCTTGCCTCATTCCCTCCCCCTTCCCCTAACTAGGCACTGGTCTACATGTGAAATGGGAAAAGGAGATACCGACCATGCACTGTAGGAATTTCTGTGTTCTTACTGTGGTTATCGCCATAATTATTAAGAAACACAAAGCATGCAGGAAAAACCACAGGATGGCCACCTCTTAGCCTGGCGGACCTGCATCCTTACCGTTAAACCCTTTCAGATCCTTTGCAGAGTGAAGTCCACTTCATGGACGAGCCTGGGGGTCCAAGCAGACATCTTGAATGGCTTGGAACTTCTGCATAATGGGTGGGAACTCAGATCTTATTTGTGTCTGTTTCAGGGTTCGTTAGAGTCTGTGTGGATGAGGATGGGAACGAGAAGAGGGTGAGTTCCTTTCAGCTGACTTTGAAAGAAAGATCAGAAATGAGTATTTGGGGTGCTTGTTCCCCCTTGTTCCTCTTTCTGTCTTGGTCCGGTTCTCGCTCTTACCATTATATCCTGCTTTGTGTGTGTGTGTGTGTGTGTGTGTGTGTGTGTAGAGTTTCCACCTGTAAATCTTGTGTTCTGCATCCTTGCTGCTTGGGCCCATGTCCAAATTCTAGTTTCTGTGTCCTTAGAGGGGGTCAGTTGCCCGGTTGATGGGCTTAGGGCAGGACTGACTCAGCCTATGCCTGCCCAAATCTGCTTCTTTCTTCTGCAGCCTGGGGACGTCTGGACTTTGCCAGACCAGTGCCACACAGTGACTTGCTTGCCAGATGGCCAGACCTTGCTGAAGAGTCATCGGGTCAACTGTGACCGGGGGCCAAGGCCTTCATGCCCCAATGGCCAGCCCCCTCTCAGGGTGGAGGAGACCTGTGGCTGCCGCTGGACCTGCCCCTGTGAGTCTATTGCTTCACCAGCCTGGATGGTGTTATAGGGACAGTGCTTTTAGCATGGCCTTGCAAAGAGGTAGACCAGAAGGCCCTTTCCCTCCTCACTACATGCAAAATGCTCCCTTCACCCATGTTCCCTCCCCCTTGTGTCCTTTGGACGTGTTTTCATTCAGTCCCAGGGATCATTGTTCTCCTGTGTCTTTGGAAGCACTTCCCCAGATAATGCATAACCAGAAGGAAAATTGATTTTCTGAAGTCAGTGCTCAGCCTGGCTGTTGGCAAGTCAGCCTTCTGGAGTCTATGCTGGAGAAGTGTAGCAGTGAGAGTGATGCCCCAGAAAACTGTCCACTCACACCTAGAGCTGTATGGGAGTTGGGTGCTGTGGTACGTCATCACAGTGGCCTGGTGTAAGAGGAAGACATAGTCAACTCCATCTTGTGCAAACCCATGGAGGGCATTCATCCATGGGGGTGGGTCAACCCTCTGCCTCATGGTTGGGAGAAATGGTTGCGTTTGGCGGACCTACTCAGCATAATTACTATGCTGAACAGACACAACTGGTGGGATAAAAGCAAACTTTATTTTATACCCCACTCTCCCTTGACAATTTATTTAATGGGTTAAATGATCTCCCTGGACTGGATGAGAATGCTTCCAGACCTCATGTCATTTCTGTTTACTCATAAAGAGTTCTATGGTTCCTTTACATTATAAAGCAAATTTTCAACTTGGTAATTAGGCGTCCACTCCTGTGTAGTTATCAAAACCTTAAACTTGAGTTAGAGTTAAAACAGCTCCCTAATCTCAGTTTGGGCTGCCTGCACGCAGGACAGGGCTGTCTTCTGCTTATGGGACGCAAACCCATGTCTGGGAGGGGCCTCTTGAAAGTTCTGTTCATAGGCTTGGGTGTCCCATTTGTTCCTAGTGGTACACCTGTGGGTGTGAGACTCACAAAGCAATAGGAGCTTTGTGCCAACAAATTTCTTCTGAAATTCAGTCCCTTAATACCCCTCTGGAATTCCTTTACACCCTTGACTTTTTTTTCTCTTTATATTCTCTTTTTTCAGAAGAAGTAAAACTTGCTTAAGGTTCTTTTTTTAAGGATTAAAAAAATTTAAATTAAAACCATTTAAAACATTTAAACCTTTCATTTTGAATAATTTCAGATTTACAAAAAATGTTGCACGAACGGTACAAAGAATTCCTGTATATCTTTACGCAGGTTGGAGTATCTTACATAATCACAGTAAAACAATCACAATCAGGAGTTAACATCCGTAAAATACATCCATAAAAATCTTAGTTTTTGTCAGTTGTCCCACTACTGTATTTTGTTCAGATGCAGGATTCCACCCAGAATCACACGTGGCATTAGGCTGTCACGTCTCTGTAGTCTCCTTAAATCTGCAACAGATCCTTAGTATTTCTTTAATATTTATAACCTTGGCCTTTTTTGAAGAGTTCTGGCTAGTAATTTTGTAGAATGTCCCTCAATTTGAGTTCGATTCAGGTTATACATGTTGTCAAGAATACCCCAGAAGACACACTGTGTCTTTTTTGGTTCCTCAAGAGGAGGCACATGATGTTAATTTGCCTCATTACAGGTGATGTTAAGTTTCATCACTTGGTTTAGGTGGTATTTACCAGAATTTTCCAATGTAAAGTTACTGTTTCCTTCCTAGCAGTGAACAGTGATCGTGTACAGAGATATTTTGGAGCTATGGAAATATACTTTTACCCACTGAGTTTACCATGCATGGGTGATCCTTACCTGAAACAATTTTTATTGTGATGTTTGCCAAGTACTGATTTTTGATTTCCATCATTCCCTCCACATTTACTAGTTGGAATTGTACTGAAAGGAAGAACTTTTCCTTCTCTGTCATTTATTAATTCAGTTAATTATTTGTATCAATATTGACTTATTGCTTCTTATTTTATTCTAGGGGGTAGAATCAATTACTAGGATTATTTATCTTCTTGGTCAGCTGGTTCCGGATTTGGCTACTGGGAGTCCTTTCAATTGGACTCGTGTCCTTTTGACATCCCCAACTCCCTCCCTCACACAGTGAGGAGCCTGGCTGTCATTATCCACAGTATATTTCTATGTCGGCTTACTCCCAGGATACACATAAAGTAGTTTCAGAATTGCTAACCAGTGCCCGGATGGAAAACAAATCTACTAACTAGCATACAATATTTGTATACGATTCTTTTTGTCCTTTGTCTTTGAGTACATAGTACATTTCTCCCCAAAGTTATTTAGGTTAGTTTCTCCCCTTCCTACAGTGTAGTTAATGTTCTTCATTACCATGAGTTTAATTTGTTTCTGTTTGTATTCCGCTTTGGATTTCCCTCCTCCCCATCCTTGCTGATTTTATTCATTTGTTTGTTTTTCGTACGTGAATTACTCGCACGGCTCCAAATGTGAGAGTGTACAGAAAGGTTTACTCAGATGTCACTCCACTGTCCCCTTTCCTCTGCCTTTTCTGCACAGGCAACCCATCTCATTCATTCCAGGTTTATCTTTCTTCACAAACGAGCTTTGCCTTTTTTGCTTAGAAACAGCCCGGAAATCCTCTCTATGAGTTCAAAGACAGAAGCAGGTGCAAGAGAGGATCACAGAAGTGAAGTAATTTATCCCAGATTGCAGTACAAGCAAGGGGTGGGAGCCAATTTCAACCTTGAGTTTCTCTGGCTCTAGAGTACCCGCTTCACTGTAACAGTTTATGCCCTGGTGGGCAGAGCCGCTCTGGCTAACTTGCCACAGGTGAGCTAACACCACTTCTTTGTCTGTGACTTGTTACATCCTCACAACGGTTGGGGCTGATCTCCTTAAGCCATGACACTCTCCACAGCTGGAGTCCTGGGGCCGCTTGCAGCATGGGTGTCGGCGGCCCAATGGCATTCAGTACTGCCCCTTGGAAGGGACCGTCTGTTCCAGGACTCAGGAGGTTTTGCGTGGAAGAGCTCCTGGCAGGCTGCTCAGCTCTGACAGTTGGTGCATTCAGCCCCTTCCTTTGTCAGTGGGCATGACCTACAGGGCACTCGTGCAGGTGGAGGTTGCTGTGCGTGAGGGACCTGGTGCTAGTGAGGGAAATGAGCGCATTCTCCCCGACCCACCTAGTCTGCCTCTTAGTTCTTAGGCTTTTATTTACCCACCACCGTAGCTGTGGTCATGTCTGTTCTGGAAAGCTCATCTCCAGCTTCATTTCAGTCCAAGATTAACTTTTGAATTGCGCATGGCGGTGGTGCCTTCCATGGGGGGATTTTTTACAGAATCGTCTTAGGCAGATGCAAGATGACTAGTATTCCCAAGTGGTGTTTTAATAGGAACCTTGAGAATGTGCTGATCGTGTGAATGAATGAGTGGCAAATGAGGGAGTGCTGAGACCCAATCATTTGTTTTGGCTCCAGAAATATTCCTCTTGTGTGATCTCTTAAAGGATCAAGTCAACATGGCCTCTTGTACTGTTAGAAACTTGGCAGCCGAAAGGACACATGTGTCTTTAGGTGAACTTTCTTTACCATGAGCTCATAAGCTCATGATACGCTTAGGTCCTCATGATTTCAACAAGTCCTAACAACCCTGAGACTTAACTTTGTTTCCTGGGCCAAGGCATCCCTGTAGAGGAGATCATTCACTTCGCACGCTAAAGTTTTTGGGAAGTATGGCTCTATAATTTTCCTTGTTTTTTTAATGTGATACTTGTCCTTCTAAACCTTCTCTAGAAAAATATTTCCTGGCCAAGTGTTACTTACCTAAGCTATTCCGTCTCTCGGAATTTGTTTCCTAATCTGTAAAAAGGAGGAAGTTAGACTGCATGACCTCAAAGGGCCCATTCAGCAATCAGCTCTGTTAACTGCGTGCAGCATGGTAACACCTGCCTCTTCGCACGTGCGGGAGTTTGGAGAACGTCACATCCATCCCTTGCTCTCTTCTGTCCAGGTGTGTGCATGGGCAGCTCTACCCGGCACATCGTGACCTTCGATGGGCAGAATTTCAAGCTGACTGGCAGCTGCTCGTATGTCTTATTTCAAAACAAGGAGCAGGACCTGGAGGTGATTCTCCATAATGGTGTCTGCAGCCCTGGGGTGAGGCAGGCCTGCATGAAATCCATCGAGGTGAAGCATGACGGCCTCTCAGTTGAGCTCCACAGTGACATGCAGGTGAGAGGTGCTTTCTGTGGGGCCCACGTAAGGCAGCAACAGAACCTCGAGGAAGCCCCTGCTGGTGCTTGGTGCTAGCTGGTGTGTCTGTCAGGGGCTCTGCCTTCTGCCTCACTGGTAGAACACCACCTTCTTAGGAGGGGATCACTTCCATCTTCCTGGGGGCACGATTTCATGTTGTTCTGGGCCCAGATTGGTAAGAAAGGATCAATTTTAGGTAGCATTAAATCATAAGGGTAGTGCTGGTTTCTGGTGCTGGTCGAACACTGCGTTGGCACCAGGGCTGTTTACCCAGCAGGCATTATGAGCCCCATGCCTGGGGCCTGTGAGCTTCCCATAGGAGAATATTTTGGGCTTCAGTTAGGGCCTTTGAAAATATTTAGGGCCTAAACAAAATGTATGGCTCCAGAATTCAAAGAGAAAACTGCAAAACTGGTAAAAAATAAATGTTTGACTAAATGTTTACAAAAGGTTCTGTGATGCCAACTTCTTTATTTGTTCGTTTAGAAATCCTAAGTATTTCATGATGTGAAATCCTAAATATTTCAAGTTGTGATAACAAGCTTATAGGTTAGCTCTTCTCATTTTGTAAGAATTCCTGAATAGGCACACTAATTACCGAAAAATCATAGCCAGGCCTATATTAAATGAACAACTCACAGCCCCAAATTTTAAAATAAAAAAAAGCCTTCCAAAATTTTTAACATGAAAAATTATGTTCCTTGTGATACATGACTACTTTTTAAAAATATGCTTGACATGATGTATCGTGGGGCCACCAAAGAGCTAGCGACCAAAAATACATAGTACATACATACATACATATATACATGGACTTAACATAGTCCCACGTGACGCTCCTTGAGTTGGCAAAAGGCAACTTTCTCAGCCTATCTGGGAGGGGTTGCGTCCTTCCCTGTTGAATGCACACAGACTCAAGGCTGGCTTTATCCCCTGGGCTTACGGGTTCCAGGAGCATGGCCATCCATATGGGATTCTAATAACCTGTCAAGGTCTGCAAAGCCCCTTTACCTTCGATGAGCTACTGCCACATATCAGAGTTCGTGGCTGACACTGGAGTTGAGAGAAGGGACTGTCAGTAACTTCGGGAAGAAGAGCAAAATTCTAGGATTCCTTAGTGCTATGACTACTGATGAATCACTGTCTTCTTTGGACAGCTGACAGTGAATGGGAGACTGGTCCCTGTCCCATACGTGGGTGGGGACATGGAGGTCAATGTCTATGGCACCATCATGTATGAGATCAGATTCAACCATCTTGGCCACATCTTCATGTTCACTCCACGGAATAATGAGTTCCAGCTGCAGCTCAGCCCCAAGACCTTTGCTTCGAAGACGTATGGTCTCTGTGGTGAGAACATTCTCCTTTGCTCTAGTCTCAGGACTCTTGGCTGCTTGTATTTCTGGGTCTAGTTGATTGTAAGGTTCAGACACTGGTGGGCATGGAGAATGGCCAGGTCTCCAAGCATCAATACGTGGGCACCCAGGGCTACCAATCTTGCCTTTCCCCATCCATCTAGGGATCTGTGACGAGAACGCAGCCAATGACTTCGTGCTAAGGGATGGCACGGTCACCACAGACTGGAGAGCACTTGTCCAGGAATGGACCATGCAGGAGCCAGGGAAGACATGCCAGCCGATCTCCTGGGAGCAGTGTCCTGTCTCCAGCAGCTCCCACTGCCAGGTCCTCCTCTCAGAATTGTTTGCTGAGTGCCACAAGGTTCTCGCTCCGGCCACCTTTTACGCCATGTGCCAGCAAGACAGTTGCCACCAGGAGCAGGTGTGTGAGGCGATCGCCTTGTATGCCCACCTCTGTCGGACCAAAGGGGTCTGTGTTGACTGGAGGAGGACCAATTTCTGTGGTGAGTCTCCATAGGTGTCCTGTAAAGTTGTGAAGGCCAACTAATTGTGGGCTCACTCAATCCTCTCTGGGCCTCATATTCTTTTTCTGGATGATAAAGATCAAATTCCCCGCTTTTCCTATTACCTAGGATCCCATTTAGGATCAAATAAGATGGTAGATGTCTCAGTAATCTGAGTGTAGAATGTCTGTGTAAACAGAAGTGTTTCTGTAAGTCAGACAAAAGTGACTTTAATGTATTGGATACATACAGGCATCAGCAAAGGATGTTGAAGTGTGAGTGGAATTTTGCCACTGAAATACCAAGAAGCATCTTAATTACAAAGACCATGGGATTGCTATGGAGGTTCCTCCCCAAGGTCAGCTCCCCTACTTGGACTTGGCATTTATTTATCATTTAGCATGTAGGGGATACCATAATGAATCAGATGTGACTCCTGCCTCAGGGGGCGCTAGAGTGAAAAGAACACTGAACTTCAGCGCCCCCCCCCCCATTATTGAATATAATCCCTGATTTTCTCTGGAGGGAAATCAATATATGCAAGCATCTTTGAGTCTCAGAGTTTATAATCATAGAGCTGTCACAGCTCTAACCTGTGGCTGGAGGACTTGGGCACCCTAGTGCCAGCTCAGGGGGTGATCAGTTGTTCTGTGTCTATCTGGACCTTGCGTTCTGCACCTCAGAATCAGATGGTTGGACTAGACAACCCCTAGGTTCCTTCCCGCTCTGCTGTTCTGCCTCATTTCAACCTGCCTGCAGATCAAGGGACAAATGATAGTTCCTGAGTTACCCATAGTCCTTCTCTACCTACTAATTTCTTTGTCTACCCCTGGCTACTTATTGTGCATTTACAGGAAAATGCTTGGTACTCTAAATCCTTAGACACTCCTGCCACCTGCCTTGGCACCGTGAGAAGGGGTTGAGCAGGCCTAGAGTGGGACAAGTGAGTCCTCTTGTACCTTTTCTCCAGGCAACTCTTCCTAGCTGTGGATTCCTTATTTAATTTAAGAGGATTTTTCGATTCAATATACCTGTAATCAAAAGAAAAACCCATAAAACTTGTGAAGGCTACACAGCTCACATCATCTGTTAGGATGAACTTTGGCTCAAGTAACAGAGAAGGAAATTCTCTCTCACACAGTTGATCAGAGGGATTTCTGGGTTTCAAACTGGATTCTAGTTTTTTGCTCTGTCCTCACTTGGGTGTGCTTTTTTCTCATGGTTTAAGATGGAGCTCTAGCTGTCACATCCAGGTTCCAAACAGCGGCGTGGGGGAAGAAGGGAAAAGGGACAAAAGGCACGCGCCGCCGTCCTTTAAAAAAAGATTCCTGGAAGCCGCTATTGGCGTCTACATTTGCGCTTACAGTTCATTGGTCAGAGCTGTCGTCACGTGACTACAGTTAGCGGCAAGGGAGGTCGGGAAATGTAGTCTGTATTCTGCGGTGAGGTGCCTAACTTAAAGGTTTACGTCTATGGAAAATGGAGGGAATACAAATGGGTAGAAATTAGCCATTTCTGCCCCAGCAAGTTTGTCAGATGATCAGCCTCTTTGAAGCAGCCGCACCTCTGTTTCTCTCTGTTGGTGTGGGCTGAGTGTGACCTCGTTCTCCGTCCGTAGATATGTCATGCCCACCATCCCTGGTGTACAACCACTGTGAGCGTGGCTGCCCCCGGCTCTGTGAAGGCAATACGAGCTCCTGTGGGGACCATCCCTCTGAAGGCTGCTTCTGCCCCCCAAACCGAGTCATGCTGCAAGGTAGCTGTGTCCCCGAGGAGGCCTGTACCCAGTGCGTCAGTGAGGATGGAGTCCGGCGCCAGGTAGGAGCCTCGGTCCAAAGCCTCCCATGGGGCTACTTCTCCCTTGGGTCGGTAGGGTGAAGTGTTCACCGTGGCTGGTCTCCTTCAACGGTGGCAGCAAAGATCAACTCTTAAAGGGATCTCTAAAGAATAGGGAAGCAGTATGGCCTAATGGCTTTGGAGCCAGACACATCTTGGTTCAAATCCCGGGTCTGTCATATATTAGCTGCACAAGCAAACACCAAAGTATTAATAACACGTTACTACCACCACCACCGCCACCACTACTACTACTATCATCATTATATTGATGTAAGTAGAAGGCTACAGGAACCCAGAAGGGGATGGGAAGAGAATATTTATACTAATAGTGGTGTCTACTATGATTATATTATGTAAAGCTATATTATGTACCTTGCATTGTACTAAGCCCTCTATATTCATTATCTCAACATTGTTTAAAGGCTTGTTTTGCAGGATAGTAACAGTTACTGGTGGTCAAGAGAGTTTAAAGAACACTAGGTAGACAGGTTTCTCTACTGCATCATTCTTTAGAGTTTTTAATGCACTAATGTATGGTGCAAGTATTTAAGAGGGTTTTTGCTTCTCGACCTTATCTGACCATGGAACTTGTATGTGTGGTGGAGCGAGTGAATGAGTGTGTAGCATCCGCTTGGACTAGGGTTCCACAGAACACACTGGGGTGTCTTACATCATCTTAGTAAATACTTACAAAATCTTTAAGAGAGACCCAAGGCTTAGAGAGCTTCCTTTGCCCACGGACATGGTTTGTAAGTGACAGAGTTGGGAACTGGATTTAGTATTTAAAGCCGTCTGACTCCAAAGAGTGTGCTCTTTCTGTTGTATGACAATGCCTTTTTGCTAGATCTCCTTTGGGCCAATCTTCTTGGGAGTCGTGGAGTCATCATTTCCTGTAGCCCTCTACGGGTTATTGAGCGCATTTTGAAAAGATACTTACCAGACTCTCCCCCATCTTGGCCTAAGATGGCAGTCATAGCTTCAAAGTTGATAACATGTACATTTGTAGTAGCTGGTATGTGTGTCTGTGCAGCGTAGATGTGTGCAGGGGTCCTGTCCTTCCTCTCGGACAGTCATACTGCAGAGCAAGGTAGAGGGAGAGCAGATTTGGCTTCTAGCAAAGGAGAGTGTATTCTGATCAGGGGGTACACCCCAGACCTAACGTCGCCATCATCTTCAGGGAGGACTTTAATCACTAAGTGAACCAGGTGAGGTGACTCACTATATTCAATCACAACTAGGAGAACTCATGGTAAAGCTAGCTGACCAATCTAGAGAATGATGAATACAGTAATTTTAATAACTCCACTATTCTGCCCTGGACATTGTTAGCCACAAAATGGATCATTTTCTTTGATTCTCCCCAAAACTCCATAGGGTCATTATTTCATGTGCCATTGAATGGGTAAGGAAATGCAGGGTCAGATGGCAGGAGGTGATAAAACTGGGGTTCCTGTCCATGACATCAGGGCATCCCATAGCGTCCTAGCCCTGCCTTCCATCCCATTGGAACTGCGAACTAAACTTTGAGCTAACTGTGTGTGGAAGCACGGGCATTCATCCAGCTATTACTGGATGGCTCTCATCTGCTCTGTTTCATTATTGGGCTTTATCCTGGTGGACCCCATTTGCTCTCACTGTGGAGTAGATGAATTAGGAGGGAAGACCAGTCACACTCGACCTCCGTATTTCAACTTGCCAAACGAAATAGCTGCCTGTCCCGTAATATTCTCCAAAACGAGTAAATAAAACCTTACATTGCTCTCCCTGATCCGCACACTCCTGGGGTCCCTCCTGCTGGGCTCGAAGGGTAGGTACCATTTACGTGTGGTGTCAGCACCCAGTGGTACTTTCAGCTGGATTTGCTCGTAGTGGGAAGATGCTCTCAGAGTGAGGCAGAAATGGTCTCTACCTTCTTCTTTGGCGTTCTGCAGTGAGAAGGAAGCTGAGGTTTGTAAAGCGTTTCTGGTTCCCTGAGTGTCATTTAGCTGCAGGGTGCTGAGAGCTGGAAGTGAATTGTATCTTAGTGTCTCCACCCACCCCCTCTGACTCGATTTCTCCTCACCACTCCCCTCACCTTCCATCCAACACATTGGAATATCCGTCTGAGCTGTGTGGAGACTGCTTCCACGTAGTGCAATATTTTGGATATAGAAACGGTCTTATAAATATATTTCAGAACCTAGTGACATTAAAATTAGTTAATCAAAAACCATGAAGGGAACAAAGCCAGTTCTGGTTTATTTCAGGAAATACAGTTTAAATGGATGAAAACAAATATCTGATCAGCCACCTGCAATTTCAGCTTTTCCATTCAGAGAAAGAATAAAAATCTAACACGAAGAACATTTCCATTAAATGGAATTTCTTTAACTTAGAAATAAAGCCTAGACAGCTTTCCTTCAGGGAAATAATCCAGGGTATAAGTCTCTGGTGGTAACTTCGGAAGGGCAAAATATTTACCAGTTTCCATAGCTCTTGTTTATTTTACAGAACGCAGTGTAAACACGTGAGCCTTTGTGGCCGGCTCAGAGGGGATGGGGCCGAGCACTGGCAGTCCATCTTCGGGTTGGGGGATGTGCGGGGCAGCCAGGACCGCCTCCATCACCCGGACTGAGCGCCTGGATTCTGCGCTTCCTCCGCGGTCTCTGCTTTCCTGGCGGCCCAGCGCTTACATTTTCCTGCATCTTCCCCCAGATCCTTGGCTGGGGTGGGTGGTGCATGGTCACTTGCTGTGTCCCTTCTCTGACCCAGGGCTTTGAAGACTTCAGTTTTCCCTTACCATATTCTCTGTAGGCCGTTCTTTTGTCATCTTTATTGAATTTAGAACTGCAGCCAGTTCTCATTCCTGTTTGGTCCTGGGTCTAGTCCCGCCTGGCCCTGTAACCCGGTGGGTGAGACAGGACGGGCTGGAGTTGGCCTGTCCTGGTGCAGGACTGCCACCTGCTGGCGCGTCTGCTGCATCACCGGAGAGGTGATGCTGCTGCAGAGCTGGCTGCTGGTGCTTTTCGTTTAGGGCCTTCCCAGGGACAGTAGGTTCTGTCCCCTGCCTCGGGCACGCCTCATTAAAGCTTTCTGGGGAACTAAAAATTCCTGGAAGAGGAGGCTTAACACCTGATTTTGGCCACCTATTGTGGTCGATTGCCCACTCTCAGGATCGTGGAAAAGTTGTATTATTTTTTTCCTTGAATTTAGATATCTAAAGTTCACGTTGAAGAAGAGAAAAAAAACCCCAATCATTTTAAAAAAAAATATGATCCTCTCCTTTCTTGTCTTGTCACTTTTGCCATTTAAAGGTTTAAATATAGATCCCTTGATTGTCCATTTTCTTGGCCTCATCATCTGTGCAAAAAGCAGGAAAGAGGCAGGACAGAGCCAGGCCTGGGGAGATGTGAGATGTCCCCCTCCTCCTTCCACTCCCAAGCCTCTGAGGCCAGCACCCTGGGCCTTCCGTGGGCCTTCCCAGCCCCTAGGAGAGCACTGGGCTCCTGGCACCAGCTCCTGGCTTCTCCATGCTGCTCACTGTCACCAGGGTTGTCCTTATTCAGCACTCCTCTCTCTCTGAGGCAGGGTCTTGCTTACAAAGTGTCGGGGTGCACCTTGCCTACCATGTTAAACACCACTATGCCCTGAAGTGAACAGAGAAGGCCTCTAGAATCTTCTAGACATCCACAAGGACCTCCCATCCTCTGTTCCCACTCAGAATTCCTTCTCCTTCCCTCTGCCTGGGTCCTTCCCAGCCAGCACAGGTGCACCTTTGTGAGGTCTTTCTGAAGCATCCCAGCCTCCATGAACATTTCTTTCACTGTGGCTCTTGTATTTCTCATTTTTAAAAACAGCTTTATTGAGGTATATCTTACATACAGTAAACAGCACCTATTTAAAGTGTACAATTTGATGGTGAGTTTTGACATATGCACATTCCCATAAAGCCATCATCATAATCAAGGTAATGAACATTTCCATCAGCCCCCAGAGTTTCCTTTGAATGCATCCCTAGCCCCCATCTCCCATCCACAGGCAGCCACTGCTCTTACATTTTCTGGAATTTTCTATAAATGGAATCATGCAGTGTGTACTCCCTTTTTTTTTTTTTTTGCTTGTCTTCTTTCACTCAGCATGGTGCTCTTGAGATCCCTTCATCTTCCATGTTTCCATAGTTTGTTTTCATGGCTGAGTAATATGCCACGCTGTGAATGTATCACAAGTCATTTCTCTCATTCAACTTTTCATCAACGAGTCTTACTTCCTCAGTTTGAGCGTCAGCCGTTTGAGGGCTAGGACGGGGTATTCGGTCCCCACCCTTCCCAGCCCCGGCAGGGTGACTGGCCTGTGGCAGGCCCTGTGATTACCGACAAAGGCAGCTGGAGTGCAGAAAGCCCGTGGTGTCTGGGGCCAGAATGCCAGGTTCAATCCTGGGACGTACCTCCAGGTCACGCTCCTTGTCTGTGTCTCAACGCATCATTTCTAAGTGTGGATAGTGACAGTGCTTCCCTGATACAGATATTGTAAGCAGCATAAAGTGAATAAATGTAAAGCCCTTAGAAAGATATCTTGAACATATTTAATACTAGTTATTTCTGGGAAGCAGTAGAGCATGGTGTCAAAAAGACGGCTTGTGGGTTCGTCTAGTGGCTCCGCTGCTGTGATGGTGTGACCCTAAGCAGGGGCCTCAGCTTTCTCATTTGACAAGCTCTCTCATCATACGGATGTCCTCACCAGGGGGCTGCAGTGCGGATTAAATGAGTCATTTATATAAAACCCATAGAACAGGGGTGCCTGCATGGCTCAGTCCATTAAGCGGCTGCCTTCAGCTCAGGTCATGATCTCGGGATCCTGGGCTTGAGCCCCGTGTCAGGGCTCCCTGCTCAGTGGGGAGTCTGCTTCTCCCTCTCCCTCTGCGCCCCCCTCCCCAGCTCGCACTTTCTCTTTCAAATAAATAAAATCTTTTAAAAAAAACCCCATAGAACAGTGGTACATAGCATATGCTCTTCAGACATTGGCTGGTATTATATACTGAGTGAGGGGAAGGTGTCAAGGTCAGAGGGTTTAATTCTGGATGAGGACTGGCAGTTTGGGGGAGGGTTGTTTTCCTTGGAGACCTCAGATTTTCCTTCTCAGCTGGCTGATTGCTGGCCATGGAAATGGACGGAATAAGTAAGACCTACTTGACCTGGGAATTTTTTAACCTTTAAGCTACTGCATAAGAATGTGTTTATTCACGGGTGGGCAATTTATTTTATTTTATTTTATTTTATTTTATTTTATTTTATTTTATTTTATTTTTACTTAAATTCAATTAATTAACATATAATGTATTATTAGTTTCAGAGGTAGAGATCAGTGATTCATCAGTCTTATATAATACCCAGTGCTCATTACATCACATCCCTCCTTAATGTCTATCACCCAGTTACCCCATCCCCCCACTCACCGCCCTTCCAGCAACCCTCAGTTTGTTTCCTATGATTAAGAGTCTCTTATGGGTTGTCTCCCTCTCTGATTTCATCTTGTTTTATTTTTTTCCTCTCTTCCCCTATGATCCTCTGTTTTGTTTCTTAAATTCCACATGTGAGTGAGACGATATGATGTCTTCCTCTGATTGACTTATTTCTCTTAGCATAATACCCTCTAGGTCCATCCATGTAGTTGCAAATTGCAAGATTTCTTTTTTTTGATGGCTGAGTAATATTCCATGTGTATACATACAAGTCTTCTTTATCCATTCATCTGTCAATGGACATCTGGACTCTTTCCATGGTTTGGCTATTGTGGACATTGCTGCCATAAACATTGTGGTATAGGTGCCCCTTTGGATCACTACATTTGTATCTTTGGGGTAAATACCCAGTAGTGCAATTGCTGGGTCATAGGGTAGCCCTATTTTCAACTTTTTGAGGAACCTCCGTACTGTTTTCCAGAGTGGCTGCACTAGCATGGATTCCCACCAACAGCGTAAGAGGGTGCCCTTTTCTCAGGGGCGGGTAATTTACACATGAATTCAGTTTTAACTCTGCATTTGACTCTCTGGCTGAGTGTAGAGGGATTCCTGGTCCTGGCTCAGTGGTCCCCATCTGTGTTGGTCACAGTCTGCACAGCTGAGGTGGGCCTCGGTGCCCTCCCTTTGCAGGTGAGGAAACCGGCCCGGGGAGTGAAGCCCCACATTGGAGATCAGGTCTCCCTGACTTCGCAGCCCTCCTGCAGTGGGGCTGCCTGCCACGGGAAAGCTGCACGAAGCAGTCATCTGAGAGGCTCTTCTCTAGTCTCCCGCCACTCCCAGTACCAACAGTGTGCTGAGTCTGAGAGTCTTGCTGTCCTCCCCTCCACCCTTCCTGCCCCATACATGTCTTACCAATTCCAGGAATAAATGGAATCTCAAGCTGCCCCCCCCCACCCCGCCAGCTTCGGTTTGGGAAATGGCCAGCCGTGTGGCATGGGAATACTCACCTTCCTGCCCTGGCTCAGTTTTAGCGTCCCTGGTTCTTCTCCAGCTCTTCCCTCTCAGAGCCTCCCACTGCCTTTAGGTGTGTGTTCATCTGTGCGGCTCTCAGGGAGGCACAGCTCGGGCAGTGCCCTCCGAGGGGAGACGGAGCCAGAGGTGGGGGGGCTGACTTCCACGACCTCCGAGGCTTTGCGCCCCCATTGTCCTGGGCCCTCTCTGACGCTTGTTTCCCTTCAGTTCCTGGAAACCTGGGTCCCAGCTCACCAGCCCTGCCAGATCTGCATGTGCCTCAGTGGGCGGAAGGTCAATTGTACGTCGCAGCCCTGCCCCACGGCCAGAGGTGAGCTCCCCATGCACCCCCCTCCCTGCTGCTCCTGGAGGTGGAAGGACTCCCTGGAGGCCCTGGCCACCCCATGCACATACCTGGGGGCCAGATACAAACATCTGTTTCCTCTCCCCCCTCCTGCTCCACCCACCTGGAGTAGACATTCTCAGAGGTTAGTCCTGTCCCTCGGCCCATCCCCATCTTGGCCTTCAGACTCAGAGTCTCCAGGAGCGCACATCTGAGGGGGCCTCCAGGAGCGCACATCTGAGGGGGCCGCCAGGACACACTGGGGAGACTCACTTGTCAGAGGCCCATTGGCCAGATTCCTGGTGGGCCTCCTATGCAGGGCCTGTGCTGGTTTTCTGCAACATTTTGAAGGCCGCAGGCTGCACCATTATTGATGTCTCTGACTTCTGTGGCATTCTCCCTCAGCTCCCACGTGTGGCCCGTGTGAAGTGGCCCGTCTCCGCCAGAATGCAGAGCAGTGCTGCCCGGAGTATGAGTGTGGTATGTGTCCCGCCCTAGGCCAGACCCCGGCCCCAGCCGCAGGTGACCCACGCGGCAGGTGCTAAAAGGCGCGTGTGGGCTTAGGCACAGGGTGTGCCAAAGGAGGGGGGTAAGGGCTGACTGGCTCTTCCAAAGAAATGGCAGGAGTAACCTCTGGAAAGTAGGATTTGCTTCCGAGGAAAATTCTGCAGTGAATTATTAAATGCAAGGTTTGAAAGCATTAAAAAAAAAAAAAAAGAATGGGGTAATCTCTGGTGGGGGGCAGTGCAGAGATTTACTGAAGAAAAGGTCATGCCAAAGTCACTCATGTGCCTTTTCGAGAAAATCCTGAGGATACTAGATATAGAGAAGGCCACACACAGGGCACCTTGATTTCAGCAAGTGATTCGTCAAAGGGTTTCATTACAGGTTTGCAAACTCCACGGTGAGTAATGGGCTGAATAAATAGTGCAATGAGATGAGTCCAGAGCTGATGGAATTATGGTTAACATGGCAGGAAATCTCCAGTGCCCTGTCACTGTCCCAGCCAACGTGGTTATTAATTGTACGGATGAGGACATAAAGCACAGGCGTGTCAAATTTGCAATGATGCAAATCTTTGAGCGAGGGCAGATAGATCAAGTGACAGTCCAGGGGTCTAAAAAAGAATGAAATCATCTGAGAAATTTATTTATGCTGATGAAATTTATAAGGCATAAATAGAAGTCTTACGTAGAGGAAGATGTGGCTTGAGACAAACTTGTGGAAAATAGGTCTCAGAATGTTCATGGTAGAGAGAACTGGGGCATCCTTAGTTCAGGCCCCTCATTTTATAGATGTGATTGAGCTTCTACGATGTGCCAGACACTTTGCTTCCATTATTTCATGACACCTTGGGACTGACCCTGGAAGGTAGCCTTCCCCACCTTGCAGAAGACGAGACTGAGGCCCAGAAAGTTCGGGTGACGTGGCTGAGATCTGGATGTCCCAGCAGTGACAAGAGTAATCGACATGAGCTTATCATATGACTCGGATCTGTCTGTCTGTCTCTCTACCTGTCACTTCTCCCCTTTGCTCCCTCCCCCTCCAGCTCCATCTCATCATCACATACCTAACACAGTAGAAATCTGCAGGAATGTGGGGCACCCGCATAATAGTGACCTTGCTGACCTCTGACGGGGTGTCTGTCTCTCTGTCCTGGCCTCAGTGTGTGACCTGCTGAGCTGTAACCTGCCCCCAGCTCCTCCCTGTGAAGGTGGCCTCCAGATGACCCTGACTAATCCCGGCGAGTGCAGACCTAACTTCACCTGTGGTAAGGCTCTGTGGATGAGGAGGGAGCGTGGCTCCTGTCTGCTGGCCTGGGGAAGGTGTCCTGTATTTTAGTTCCTTGGAAGCTGGGCTTTGGGTACCTCTGGAACAGAGGGGGTAAGATCACACCTGGATTGAACCTTCCTAGCCACGGGCTGCTGCGGCATACCAGGTGTGGGCATGGCTGTGGGCATCTCCCTCTTGAGCTGCATTAAGAGACAGTTGGGCCTGAGATGGAGAAGCCACCAGATCCAACCTTCACTTACTCCCATCCTCCCACACACCAATGAGGGGAGGGAATGTTCCTTTGGTTTGTCCTCATCGCTAGATCTTATTCCCAAACAGATCTGTCAGTTTCCTCCCCCTTTGTATATCTACTGAATCACCAAATAGTATCACGTAAGCATAAGTTTGGGCTAAAGTAAGACATGGCAAGGAACACAATTGCTCTGTAGCCTCTATGTCAAGTGGACTTCCGGTCCTGTTGATCTAGGGTCTCACTTGAGCTCCTAGATGTAAGACCTGGAGGGTAAGAGGAGACCTTCTTGTATTTGAAGGAAGTTGGGACAAGGCGATGAGGCAAAGGACACAGGGAGGGGATTGGCATTCATAAAATGACACCGTGGGTTTGACACGGTTGCTAGCATTCTTTCATTCAACATTGTTGGAGGATCTAAAACGACAGGGCATTCATTGTTCTAGGTACCGAGCTGGGGCTAGGAGCACAGAAGCTACCAGCTTATAAGAATGCTTGCCAGTGAAAACAGTGTGGAGGTCCCTTAAAAAGTTAAAAATTGAGCTACCCTATGATCCAGCCATTGCACTACTGGGTATTTACCCCAAAGATACAGACGTAGTGAAGAGAAGGGCCATATGCACCCCAATGTTCATAGCAGCAATGTCCACAATAGCTAAATTGTGGAAGGAGCCGAGATGCCCTTCAACAGATGACTGGATTAAGAAGTTGTGGTCCATATATACAATGGAATATTACTCAGCTATCAGAAAGAACGAGTTCTCAACATTTGCTACAACATGGACAGCACTGGAGGAGATAATGCTAAGTGAAATAAGTCAAGCAGAGAAAGACAACTATCATATGATTTCTCTCATCTATGGAACATAAGAACTAGGATGATCGGTAGGGGAAGAAAGGGATAAAGAAAGGGGGGGTAATCAGAAGGGGGAATGAAACATGAGAGACTGTGGACTATGAGAAACAAACTGGGGACTTCAGAGGGGAGGGGGGTGGGGGAATGGGATAGACCGGTGATGGGTGGTAAGGAGGGCACGTATTGCATGGTGCACTGGGTGTTGTACACAACTAATGAATCATCGAGCCTTACATCGGAAACCGGGGATGTACTGTATGGTGACTAACATAATATAATAAAAAATCATTTAAAAAAAAAAAAAAAAGAATGCTTGCCAGTGCATGGTGCGCCCAGGCCTGTCTGGGTCTTAGAGATTCGATGACTGCTGTCTCCGAGATTCTATAGCTGGAAGGACCCTCCTCCTTCACAGAGAGGAGACCAGGCAGTTTTCACTTCTCCTCTATTAGAATTCCTAGCTTCCCATTTTTCCTTTTGGTTAATGTTCCTATTTTTCCTGCAGACTAACTGCTTTTTGGGATGATTGAAAATCCCACAGTTCCCAAGCTGGGCTCAGGGGCATTTCTGATTCAATATTCTGGGGTCTGGAGTTTCCTGGGATCTTATATCATAGCTGAATACTTATGAACCCTGACTAAAGGCACTGGCCAGTGTGGCAGGACGGGGGTATCACCTCGTGCTGCCCCTCAGCCTGCAGGAAGGATGAGTGCAGAAGGGAGTCCCCGCCCTCTTGCCCCCCACATCGGACACCGACCCTTCGGAAGACCCAGTGCTGTGATGAGTACGAGTGTGCCTGCAACTGTGTCAACTCCACGGTGAGCTGCCCGCTGGGGTACCTGACTTCAGCCATCACCAACGACTGTGGCTGCACCACGACAACCTGCTTCCCTGACAAGGTAGGGGCTGCTTCGTTCGGTCTGGGAGGTGGCCAAACATTTGCTCCTCATGAACTATTTGCCTAAACCGAGTGCTTGAATGGTGGGTGAGCAGTCAGCATTCCATCACAGCCTAAATGGACATTTAATGAGCTCAGGAGGTATTTCGAGAGAACCTACCATGTTCTCAGCATGGCTAGGTGCTAAGGTTACAAGCAAGCTATAAGACACGGTCCCCACCATCAAAGAGCTTATTTTGTAGGTTAGCTAAGGAACTAATATGATTGTATGAATTATTAGTTAATAGTTTACTCTATTCATTTGTTAATTGCTATCAATTCATCCATCTATCTATCCATCTATCCTTTCTTCCATCCATCCATCCATCCATCCATCCATCCATCCATCCATCCAATATTTACTGAGCAATAACTATGTTCTAGCAGAGCTGGAGCTTTGTTAGCTGTTATGGGAGAAACATAAGATGCAGACGACTTATGATCTTGCTAGTATATGGAAGCCTATAAACGAACTACAGTAAAGGCAAGGTATGGTACAGCTTGTAAAGGCAAGTAGCGGTCTTCCGGGGGAGAGAGGCCCCAAGATGAGCTATCGTGAGCCAGAACTGCAGCAGGAAGACCTGGGCACACTTGCAGCTGCTGGGTTATTGACAGTGAGCCCTGGAATGAATGCCAGGGAGAAGCCCTGCACGCTCGCTGCTTATGGGCTGTCATTGCCTCCAGACCTTTATGGTGAATAGAGCTTGAAAATGTATTTTAAAGAGGATAAAACTCGTGCATTCATAGTGACATTTCAGATTCAAATTCAATTATGAGGTTTTACTTACCTTATTTGATTTATACTTCTACCACTTCTCTTCTAAGTTGCAAATACTGGCTTCCTAAGATAATTGACATAATTAGTTTTTTGCTTTATATTACAATATGCCTAGAATAGTCTCAAAAATAACAATGCCAATATTATTGCTAACAATTTAAAGCAATTGAGAGAGGTTTAAGATTTCTTTGCAGTTCTTTATTTAGCCTAGGAACATAACTCATTAGGGATATATGGTCAAAATCCTGGGTTTTAAAGTTATTTGAAGTAATTATTTTCCTTGTGTGATCTTGCCAGTGCTTTGATTTATAGTTAATCAGATATTTCAGTTTGTTTTCCATTTTTAGTGCTTGCTTTTACTTCCTTTTTGATTTACTCTTTTGTTACGTGAAAGACACCGTGGCATAATAACATAGTTACTAATAATGCTGTAACAAACAGCCTCGCACAACTGTCATTTTGTATTTTGGGCCATGTGTCTTTTGAGATAGATTCCTGGAAGTGAGATTCTGGGTGGTAACATTTTCTAGCAGGCTTCTTAATAGAAGAAAGGGTTCTCATTTAATTTCATTATATAGCAGCTGGAAGAAGGAACAGGTAAAGGATAGTGGCTTATAAATACTTGTCCTGTTATGATGCGTATGAATGAGGGTGGAGACCTGTTCACAGCTTCAGAGGGCAGGTTTGGGATTATGTCAAAACTGTCATTAAGTGCCCTGATCAAACAGCACTTCATTCTTACAACGTCTGAGGATTATATTCAGCCTGGCTTACATGTTCCGATCCCAATCAACCTTTTAAACTCCATTTCCCATATCCCTTCTGTAGCCTATAGTTTTTCCAAGTAGGATACTTTGTCTCTCAAACATGTCCCATTCTTTGTGCCCCAGATTCTTTTCCTTGTTATGCTCCTTGTCATCTGTGGGCCTCCAGGGAGTGCTCGTTCATAGCCCCACTCACCTTCAGCCCACTCCTAATGGGACAGAGGGCTACGTGTGGATGGGTGCTAAGTCCAAGGACTTCACTGGGTCTGATGATTAGGGAACAGTTTTTTGTGTGACATGGGAGGGAGTTAAATGCAGTTAAGGTGGTGACGAAACTGGGTTAAGGCAGCCAAGTGAGTTGATTCTGAGCCTGTGGTCCAAGAGGGACTCACCAGGGGCCACTCGCGTACACCAGCAATGGCTCTCTAAGGCTGGTGAGCAGGGAAGGGAACGGAGCAGAACCTCTTTCATAAACATCCCTCCAGGTGGGCAGAGACCATGTTGGTTTTACACGCTGCTATATTCTCAGCACCTACAGCAGCTTCCAACACATAGTAGGTGCTTCCTAACCTCTCGTTGAAATGAGCAGAATGAGTTGGCTCACCGTAACCTTGTGTCTGCAGGTGTGTGTCCACCGAGGCACCGTCTACCCTGTGGGCCAGTTCTGGGAGGAGGGCTGTGACGTGTGCACCTGCACCGACTTGGAGGACTCTGTGATGGGCCTGCGCGTGGCCCAGTGCTCCCAGAAGCCCTGTGAGGACAACTGCCGGTCGGTAAGGGGCACAGAGGGGCTGGCCACTGCCTGGAACAGTCAGGGCAGCAGGGGCGTGGGGGGGGCGGTCCTTGGAAGGGGCAAGAAAGCCCCTTTCAGTAACTTCTGGTTCCAGCCCAGAGGTAAGGGGAAGGAGGGGCCTGGGGCTGGGGCTGAGTGAAAGAAGGCATGAGGAGAGGAATGCTATGCCATCCTGCTGTGAGTCCGTCCTTCTCTGAGTCCGTCCTTGGCTAATGGCCACGTTGGTTGTATGGTCTTGAGTCCAGAGGCTGTGGCGTTGGTTTGAGCAGAAATTGGATTTAATGCCTACAAAGAAGGACCTGATTTTTCCCATGTTTCCCCCTCAGACATCACCTCAGCCTGCCTCTAGAACAGACGCACGTTCTGATTTTTCTGAGTTCCCCCAGTTTCAATGTCCTACAGCGTATCTACACAGATTGGTGATTTTTTAGACCACATTTCTAATTCGTGGGACAGAAAATATGATCCCTGCTGCCCCAATTCAGTTTTTAATTCTTCTGGTGGTGACCTGCCCCCTAAGGCTCCTGTGTGCTCTGAGACACTCTATTCTTGCACATTTCAGACTGATGAGACCCTAGAAAGAAGGGAACACTGGTGTGCAGGGAAAATTGTGGGTCAAATTCTGGCACTGTTATTATTCCTTCAGTGTTATCAGGAGATGATGATGGTAAGAGAGGAGTAGCTGGGGCAGACAAGGACATATGTCTTGTGCTTGTCTTCATAACAGCAGTGGAGCTAATGCTCCTGATGCTGGATGGGAAGTGGGTGGTTTGATGATGGAAGGGAGGGCCTAAGTGCGAATCCCTGAAGTGGGAGAGTCTACTCAGCTCATCTGCTCTCTACCTGCCTTGCTGGTACTGAGGAGGAGTGGAGTTTTGAGGCACCCTTGGGAGAGGATGATGCGGTGGTATCCAGGTGTGTCCACTGGGGACACTGAGTTTTGGAAACCTATCGGTCTCCATCCATTCCCACAGGCCTGGGACGGTGATGGAAAGAACTTGCTATCAAGCAAGAGAGTGCTGCTTAGAGGTCATTTTTATAAAACCAGCACCCAGTGTGTGTATGTATATATATAATTTTAAGATTTTATTTATTTGACAGAGAAAATGTGAGGCAAGGGGAGGGGCAATCAGAGAAGGGAGAGGGAAAATCTCAAGCCAACTCCATGTGAAGCCTGGAACCCAACACGGAGCTTGATCTCCTGACCCTGAGATCATGACTTGAGCCGAAATCAACAGTCAGTTGCTTAACCAACTGAGCCACCCAAGCTCCCCAGCACCCAATATATTTTGTGTATTAGTAAAGAGTTTTGATTGCAAAGAATAGACTCCACTCAAGCTAGCTAAAATTAAAAGGGGATTTATGGAAAAGACAGGGAATCTCTCAGAAATGAAATGCAGGAGATGTGAGTGGGCACCACCGTCATACAACATTACTCTTCATTTGTCCCATGAACCCCTGTCTCTGCTTCTCTCTGCCCATCTGTTCCAGCTCCTCCCTGCAGGCTGACTGCCTCTGGGAGGAAGTTTTGCTTTCTTGTAAATTTCCTTTGCACGTGGCTTTATTGAATCTGGCTTCAACTCAGTGTGGCTTTGCAGACCCAGGGTTCATCCCTGTCTAACCTGACTTATTCAGTCTTTGTGTTCCATACAGTAACTTCTCAGGAAGAAAATTGATGGGCTCAGCTCAGCCTATGGATTGGGTCCTTTGTCCTGTTCCCACTCTAGTCCTGTCAACTGTTGGGGGGGTGCAGGTCACATGGTATAAACCTGGCTGTCTAGGGGCTGTGGTGCTGGAGGTAATTTCACAAGGAAGATGGGTACAAAGGTCAGGGGAATGGATGGAGGTGGCCCCATGTCTAGATCTCTTGACTGTATGATTGCTTGAGGAAATTGTCTTAGACACATGCCTGTCTTAGAGACTGAATGTTTACACCTTCTGGGGAGAAGGCGGCCTTGTGGTTTAGTTCCAGCTGAGGGGATGTGGGAGGCTGTATCATGTGTTGAGTTGAGGTGGGAGCTTCGGTGAGTTGAGATGGCCTCAGACTTCATTCTTCAAGGAGGGTAGTATCAGCTCCAGTCTGACTCCAGAGACATTTGGGCTCACTTACCTGAATTCATTTGCTGTCCAGGGTATGACAACAAGCAAACACAGGACAACATTACCAAAAAGGGATAACATTACCATCACCCTCTGATTGTTCTTTTCTGAAGCCACAGTCTGCAGAAATAGACTTTCCCTGATCACCTCCATAGTTCTCAGCTCTTCATGTCAGAAAAATGTAAAGCTGGCAAGGGGCATTACAGGCTACCCGTGTAATTTCGTAGGGGGGCCTACATGCATATGGCCTTGCTTCCATGTAGACAACAAGAGGAATTCCCACTCCTTTGTATAAATCTTGGAAGGGCTTTTCTTTGAAGGCTTATGACTGCCTGATTCCCTACCCTTAGACTCCAGAATCAGACTAAATCATGGAACCTTAGGAACTGTTCTGAGGACCTGAATATCATGCATTGTATTTTATTTATCCTATGATAAATAAATGATTCTCTTCCAGAAGGAAGAAGAGGTAGGGCTGCTCTTCCCACTTGCCAGATAGGATGCAGAGGACTAGCACAGGGAATGAAGTTGCCTATAGTTCTACAGCTCACTCGAAGCCAGTAGCACGGGAGTGTCCTGACTCCTGGCCCAGGGCCCATTCTGATGGGCTAGTATACTGGCGATACCAGCATTGCAAGGGCCGGTCTGAGGCAGCCAGGAGACAAGGGACCAGAGCTCCAAGCCTCCCACCTCCATGTCAGCTGCGGCAATTGTGCTTCAAGGATTGTGCTGCTAAATACATTAGGGATTTATTCTCAGGGGCATCTGTCTTCAGATTACGTGGATATTAGATGTACTTAGTTCCATTCTTTTTTTTTTTGGTAAAGATTTATTTATTTATTTGAGAGAGAGAGAGCATGAACAGGATGGGCAGAGGGAGAGAGAATCCCAAGCAGACTCCCTGTCGAGCACAGATCCTGATGTGGGGCTCAATCCCACGACCCTGAGATTATGACCTGAGCTGAAACCAAGAGTTGGACGCTCAGCCGACTGGGCCACCCAGGCACCCTACTTAGTTCCATTCTTAATGGGGGAACCAGTGAAAACAGGATGGAGAAAAGTAAGGAGAAGGTGTGATATGTAGATTTTAAGCAGGTGTAAGCTAGAGGATTTGGAGGAGTGTGGGAAAAGAAGGAGAGATGACACATAGGTTGAATCCTGGTGGCACAGCAAGGAGATGGGGCTGTTGGAGGCATGGAGGGAATCTTAGAAAGATGGCAGCCAGGAAATTTGGTAGCATGGCTAGGAGTACCTCAGTGTGAGAAGTTGGTGGGGTTTTGAGAACAAGGCCTCTGGTCTAGGAGTTAGCCAACAATGGACAACGTGTTTGCCCGCGATGGGGGGCTGTGCAGCAGCAAACAGGAAGATTATGCGAATCCAGGTGACTCAGCACTCTGAGAGAGGCACGCAAGAGTGACTCTAGGTCCCTAAAGGGATTAATGACTCTCTTCTGTGCTCCCTTGAGGCTTTGTTTCTTTTATGGCGCTTTGTACATTCTGCTTGTAGTGGAGGGTGTCTAGATTGTACCATCCTAATTTGTTGCCTCCTCCAAAGTACCTAGTACGTCATAGATGCACAACAAACGACTATTATGTCAGCTGATAAAAGACTGGGGACAGCTCAGTGGGCACTGTTGTGACGCAGGTGGGGATGCAAGTAGGTCCCATGCAGATGGTGTGAAGTTGAGCCAAGTCTCCGGAGTGCTTGTGTTCCCCCAGAGAGAGGCACCAGCGCTATGTGCGTCTCCTGACTGCCGGCTCATGAGTGTGCTTGTGGAGCAGAGCAGGCGTGGCATCCACACCCACCCTGAGCAGCTGCAGTCATTCCTTCTCGCTCAAGGACAGAGCTCCAAGATGAAGCATGGTCCTGGGTTCTCTTCCTGTGGCTCCTGGGACACACACTCATAGCAGTGTTTTGCTTATTCTTTGTATATTGCTTCAGAGTTTCCATGGAGGATTTCAGTCCAAGTCCCTAATGCTTTGGCCAGATGGGAGGACCTCCAAGAGGCAAGATGGGCTGGCCTACTTGCAGGACTGTGGTCTTCCTGGCAGGCTTTCTGGAAAGGATCAATCTGTGTACTTTCTTATCTTACTGTGCCCATAAACCACTCGGTAATATCAAGCAATGGCCAAGGGAAACCCAACTCTGCACATTGGTGAGAGGTCAGGGTTCTCATCTTGTAGAGGTGGTTGTCCCTGTGAGAGCAGACACTAGATCCCAGGCGTCCTGACTGTTCTTTCCCAGTCACTGAGGGGCCCTAGATTTGGCCATGATAAAGATCAGGCCAGTTAACTGCTGCTGAGTGAGTTCTGGGCTGTCTTAATACTCCCACGGACTGGATCTTGGTCTGAGAGTGGAAGCTTTCAGAGTGCAGGGTTATGTCTCTTCAGCTGGTGTAAGACCTAACTTAGCAACTCAGGGGTTGATGGCTCCTAACCACTTCTTAGCACGATCCTGAGGCTGGTAGATGACACAGATGAAAATGTTCACGCCAACCAGTCCCAGGACACATACGGGGTAGATAAGAACACCTGTGTCTCTGCTCCTGGGCTGTCCTAATCTCTCTTCTTTGTATTTTTCCAGGGCTTCACTTACGTCATCCATGAAGGCGAGTGCTGTGGAAGGTGTCTGCCATCTGCCTGTGAGGTGGTCATTGGTTCACCGCGGGGGGACTCCCAGTCTCACTGGAAGAATGTAGGTGTTGGGCCCAGGCTGGTAGGAAGGAGGGTAGTGACCTGACCAGCTTGGTTGGCCACTCTGTGGTTCAGTGCTGGCTTTGATTTCATCCCCCACCCTTTGGTCTCCCCACAGGGAGTTGCATCTGGCTGTGGTACTATCCGCATGTTCCTTGGGGTTACTTTGCCCTTTATAGGAACAGTTGAGATTGCCTCAGACTTCCTATTTGGTGGATTTGGGGAGAGGCCCAGTTCCTTCCCTAAGAGTTCTGTGAACTCCTGGGGGATTTGTGTCCTCCTGTTTACCCGGGAATCGGAGGTCGGCTTCCCCTGAGTGCTTGGTGTGGGATGGCCTCACCACCCTGCATGTGTGGTAGGCCCACCACTACCCTAAAACTCCACAGGCTCTGAGCACTGCTCTGCCCTGGGTCAGGCCACTCATCCAGAGGCCTGGAAGCCCCAGGGACAGATTGCTGGGCTGTAGGGGCCAGATGCCAGCATCCCTAGTCTCTTGCTATTTCCCTACAGGAGTAAGTAGGAAGCAGCGCCTGGCTAGGAAATGGATGGAGTTCCTTCCACATCCCTTCTATGTCAGCATGTGCTGCCGCTTCTTGGTCAGAGTGCCCTAGAGCCTCCGAGCTCAGCTCACAGCCAGTACCCAGGGTGGAGGGGATGTCCCCAGGCTTCCCTAAGGTGGTGAAGTCTCTGTAGAACACATGGCACTGAGCGAGGATCTTGGTCAGGGTGACTTTGACCCAGCCTCATTGAAGGACTTGGGATGCGCCCCATTCGTTCCCTCTGTGGGCCTTACCCTGTGGGTGGGACTTAGATGTTAAGCTGGGGCTCATCCCCAGAGCCCAGATCAGCTCCCTGAGAGAACAGCACACCTCCCTGGGCCCTCGGCCTCAACCTTGCTCAACTCCAGCTCAACTCCAGCTCAACCTTGCTCAACTCCAGCTCAACTCCAGCTCAACCTTGCTCAACTCCAGCTCAACTCCAGTGCTCTAACTGCAGGTTGGCTCTCACTGGGCCTCCCCTGACAACCCCTGCCTCATCAATGAGTGTGTCCGCGTGAAGGAAGAGGTCTTTGTGCAACAGAGGAATGTCTCCTGCCCCCAGCTGGACGTCCCTACCTGCCCGATGGGTTTTCAGCTGAGTTGTAAGACCTCAGAGTGTTGTCCCACCTGTCGCTGCGGTAAGGCGTGTGTCCAGGGGCTCCACCTCCAAGCCTCTCTGTCCGCTAAGGGCTTCTGAATTCTTTGCCTTTTCAGCAACTCAGGGAAATGGGCAGGATCAAAGTCCTCCTATCCATTCCTAATGCTTTTGCAGGAGAGCAAATAAGATGAGAGAAACATTACAGTTTCCTGAAGGTCATCACTGTGCTTAGTGGTGGCTTTCTGCCACTGTACCTGCATTTGCTCCTGTGAGTTAGTGAGTCCACCAGACTTCTCAATCATTCACTGTATTGCTTCTGCTGGGAAAAGGTACTCCAACTTCCCACCCCAACCCTGCCAACAGACAAACAAAATAGCGACTCTCTCCACCACGTGCTCGGAATTCTTTGGGACTTAAAGTTTCCAGAGTTGAATTTCCTTCTTTCAGAAGCCCAAGTGTCCTCCCACTCACTCCTTAAGTGTGGACCGCTTAAAAAGGCTGTCCCCTTGAGGACGTGGGGGAGAAGGATCTTCTCACTGTGGGCTGGGCAGCCTGTCCTTCCTTGGCAGGCCTGGGGGGAATAAGGCCTCTGTGGCTCTGGTACTAGGACCCACAGCACCTGGAAGAGGGTGGGCGAGAGACTGCAAATGTAGGAGAGGGGCCCAGACCGGGAGGAGAAGACCCTGAGGATATCAGCCCCGTACTTTTCTCTCTCCCCCAGAGCCCCTGGAGGCCTGCATGCTCAATGGCACTATCATTGGGGTAAGCCTTCTTCTCCAGGGTGGGTTGTGGGGGAGACATGGGAGGACTGTGAGAAGGGTGGGCAGCTCAGTCATTCTGAAGTGAAAATGAAAGGAAGCAGGGAGCCCTGTCCTCCACTTTCCATTGCCTCCAGGCTTCACAGGCATCTTGGTGCCCAAGCTCCCGCCATCTTGCTGACTCTCTAGGGCCTTATCTTCCGGCCCCAACTCAGGCTCACGAGCTTCTCTTCTGTGTGCAGAGAAGCAGTCTGATGGCATGACACACATTTCAATCCGTTCCCCCTCTCCCACTGCTCAGGCTCCCTTTCTGGCATAAAAGCTCTGACTTACTATTGTCATCCTTGAGGTGGGAGGGCAGAGAGGGAGTGGGTCACTGGACACAGGAGGAGCGTCAGGGCTATGGCTTATCTTGGCTGTGGGCCACTGGGCTCCCTCTCCTAAGGCAGATGGCTGAGGTGAGTGGGAGAGTTAAGGGGTCATTGTGCTGGGAGGCCTGACCCTGATGCCTCTGGTTTCAGCCCGGGAAAAGCCTGATGATCGATGTGTGCACGACATGCCACTGTACCGTCCAGGTGGGGGTCATCTCTGGATTCAAGCTGGAGTGCAGGAAGACCACCTGTGAGGCCTGTCCCCCGGTAAGAGGGTTGTCAGCGACCCAGAGTCCCTGGGTGCCAGGATACTTGGGGAATCCTAGCACTGGGACCTTGCTGGGGTCTGTAAATAAAGCATTTGTTATTTTCTGATTGTGGGCAGTATTTCACAACTATAATGAAGAGTCTTGTTTTGTAAACTTAAAGAATAAACATAATATTTGCAAGGCTTATGGTACCATATTTACAGTTCTTTATTTTTTTACACAACATTTTAAGAAGCATCACTACCCTTCTTTGAAAACATTAAAAATTAATTAGTTAGCAAATATTTATCAGGCACTTACTATGTGTAAAATTCTATACAATATTCCTTGCAACGGCTGTACCTCACCCTATACTTTCATTATTGGGCGCTGTGGTGGTTTAAAATCTTGCACCCTGTTTCTGCTGGGTCACAATGACTATGTTTGCTCTGAGGGTGGATTCTGGGAAGTGGAACCATCATTTCTAGTTGGGTAGATAAAGACCGGCATTTCACTGTTTTAATTATGACTCAGCCCCACCTCACAGAGCTGGACTAGTGCTTCTTCCTCAAAGTGCCGTCTGTGTTGGGGGCTCCTGCTTTTTCCGAAGACACAGTTGGACAGATGAGCTTCTTGTGAGCCAGGGGCACAGAATAGAGTAATGGCTCTTTTAGACGGTGCAAGTGGAGGGCTTTCTTCCTTGACTGGCCAGGGAGCAGGCAGGCTGTGGGGCGGCGCCTGGGAGGAGTCCTTCGCATGAGTAGGAGCAGAGCCAGCCAGAGCGCGAGGGGGCTTTGGGAGCACAGGGATGAGGAACACTTGAGCAGGTCCTTTATATGGAGCGTTCTGCATCTGTATTCTTCTTGGCACTTGGCACGGAGTCATGCTCAAAGTAGGGGCTTAATAAAATATCTGTGGAGTGAATGGATCTGTAGAAGACACAGCTATTTCTGACAGAATGATTCAAAGAGAACATTCCTGGCTCAATTAGAATGAAGCCAACTAAGTACATGCCTTTAAAATTAAAAAAAAAAAAAATATCCCAGTTGCTGCTCTAGGGTTTTGGGTGGTGTATGTGCATGTAACAGCTCCCCTAGAATACATATCGGCTTGAATAGGGAATGAGGTAATGCTGTGTGGAGTTTGTGGCATCTCTTCCACCTTGGATGTCCACTGAAATGCAATCAGTGCAGCAAGAAATCCACCCCCCCCAACAGCATCTCCAGCGAGCGCTTTCTAGAGGGCAAGCTAACTCTAACAGCGCCCTCTAGTGACCAGAAGGTGGCACAACAAGCTCCTCCGCACCCATAGAAATCCAGCTTCAGAATCAATCCAGTCTAGACTTAGGTTTCAGTATTTTTAAATCCATGGCCTTTTCTTTTTTCTTTTCTTTTCTTTTCTTTTCTTTTCTTTTCTTTTCTTTTCTTTTCTTTTCTTTTCTTTTCTTTTCTTTTCTTTTCTTTTCTTTTCTTTTCTTTTCTTTTCCTCCAAAATTCTGACATCCCCCATGGCAATGTCCCCGCTTCCTCCCTCTTAAGAACTGCTGCGTTCATCCTCCTTCCACGTATCTCTCTACTTTTGCTGAAAACTGACTCGGTTGTCCGCATTCTAGCTCAGCGTCCTTAACTGGTCTTGCCACGCTCCTCTGCTGTGAAGGTCAGAGAGGTCTCCTGCAAATGAGGAGCTGTGGTGAATTAACTTTAGGTTCGAACCGCCTACATCAGACGAAAGTGTTAGCGTCACCACGTTGAGTCTTTCATTTCCTCTGAGGGAGACCGTGCTTATACCTAAAAGGAGACCTGTAGAAGGTGGTTTGTGGTGGTGGGTGGTAGACATGAAGCTTGACCGGTGAACTCTCAAGTAAAGCATGAGAAAGAGAGGTCCCCTGACATGGAACGTCGAGAAGGCACCCGGAGGGACGTCCATGAACTGACCTTGAGCAGGGCGTTGAATACAGAGGATCTTCCAGGAAGGGGAATGGGGACCAGACTGTCAGATAGAAGTAAGAGTTAAAAGAGGACAGCAGCGGGAGGCAAGACTGGAAGGCTTTGAGCCACCAATGCAATTTACGGAAAGGGCTATGTGACACAGGCAGGGCAGTGTTTGGGGCATGACTGTACAGGGGCAGGACTGACTGGCTGCTCAGACCTACATAAGTGAGCTCTGGCTCCTGGGAACTTGGCCGGCCGGCAGAGGAAGTGGCTGCTCCTGATTGGATGTTCGGGGGAAAGCCCATTCAGCAGCGCCGTACTCTGTGTGCGCCTGCGTGCGCGTGTACATGCCTATGTCGGCCTACGGAGCGCGTAGGGCTGCCAGGAGTGGCTGGGAAGCCCTGCAGGGCTCACGTGAGCCCTGTTACTTGGTACAGCTGCATTCTGGCCTTCTAGGGCAGGGGACCAACAGAGGGAATGTTTTCTTTGTTTACTCCTGTAAGTGGGTCCTGCCATGCTCCCCCTCCTTCCTCCTTTTTTCCAACTCCAAAATCATTGCCTCTCTCCTATTACCTTCCACCCTCTCATCCTTTTCTTCCTGCTCTTTCTCCTTCCATAACACCCTCTGCCTTTCCCTATTCTTGGCTTAATTGTTCCCTCTGCCTCTCTGGTGTGTGGGTTTGTCTCCACCGCCCTGTCCCTTCACTTAGCAGCCCCCTTCTGCCTTTGTCCCCTGCCCACTCACTTTTCCTGTAAAGATTTTGTCCATTTTCCTCTCCTTGGGCCTGCTGAGCGGAAGCTGTTTCCTGGTCTCTTCTCCTAACACACACTGAAAAGAAAAACACCCAAATCCACACTCCCACAAAATCCTGCCTGATTTAAATGCTGTTTAATATCCTCCTTCTGACTGTAACCACCCACACTCACTCATACTCTTTATTCCGTCCCTTTCTTCCTGTCCCCTTTACCTCAGTCCTACAACTTCCAGGAATTGTACATTTTTGAAAACACCGTTTAAAGCTCACCAGTGAAAGACGACCTGATGCCTCGAATTCCAGTGGTGTCCTTCCCAGTATGGAGCGTGTGGCCTGCACCCAGGAGCCCTGATTCTGTGCTGACTCTGTACTCACTGGCTTTCTGCACAGCCTACTCCCTGACGGCACATTCAGTTCAGAAGCTTGGTTTAGGAGTAGCAAATTGTTTAAATTCATTCTGCGCTAGCTTACGGACTCCTAACCTTGCCTGCTGATTAGAAGCATTTAGCCCATGTGCAATGAACAAGGGAGCAATGCAGAGAGGCCCACATTTTCTGTTTGAGGGCTCCAAACTGACTGGCTAGAGCTTCATGCTAGGAAAACCTCAGGACCTGAGTGAATGAATCTCTAAGTGGTTATTACTAAATGTGGCAAAACGAGGAAAAGAATGACATTACAGTTGGCTTCTCATGTAATTCAATTTATTCTTTAAGAATGTTGTGAGATTATGTCCCCCCCCCCACTTTTTTTGGAGTGTTGGGTAGCATTAAAAGAGCTTTAATTTTGATGCGGTGATGAAGCAGCTGGTGGTAGCTTTTTGTTTTTTATTAATATTGTTGAAAGTACTCTTACTTTGAAGATAAAGAGTTGGTTGCCCTATGTTGTCTCCCAAATTTGGGGGCATTTTTGCAAGACAGTGAAATCCTATTGTCTGGAAGCTGCTGCTTTTTCCAGCTCAGATATAAATGAAGGACTGTCACTTACAGCCACTGTCAAGGAGTTCCAAGCTCAGCTCATCTCAGTGAGTGTAGGAGGCCTACTTAGAGCCAGGTGCTGGGATACAATGTCAAACCATAGACTTAGTTTGGAATTTACATGCCTCTTTGGGAGAACAAATGAAAATTTCAGATTGTGTTAAGTGTTATGAAGAGTGCGTGTGTGTGTGTCGTATCTTGCGAGACGTCTCTGAGTAATGATATTTGAAAGATTACTGAAGGATGAGAAAGAGCTAGTTATACAAAGCATGGGGAGGGGCATTCCAGGTAGAGGGATAATGTACACAAAGATTCTCAGGTGAGGAAGTTGGTATGTTCATGATCCTAGAAGATGCAAAGGGGTAGATCGTCAAAAGCAAGGGGATAGTGGTAGAAGATAAAGTCAGAAAATTAGGAAGGAACCATACAGGGCCTTGTAGAACATCCTAAGAAGATTGGATTTTATTATTTTATTCTGAATGCAATGGGAAGCCATAGAAATCTAATTTTTAAAATTTTTGTAAAATTATTATTTTTTAAAAATCAGGATAGTTTACCTATAATAAAATGCACAGATATTAAGTATATAGTTTGATGAGATTTGATAAATACATATGTCTGTGTAACCACTAAATTAGAAATATGAAGAAATGCAGCTAAAAGGCCAATAGGGGAGAGAAAATAAAATTCTAAACAAACAACTTGATTAAACCAAAAGAATATAGAAAAGCATTTACAATAGAACAGATAACAGGGAAGACAACAAATAAAATGAATAGCAAAATGGGAGACTTAAACCCAACCATATCAATAATTATATTAAATGTAAATGGGCAAAACAAAATCCCAGTAAAAAATGGAGATTGTCAGGCTTGGATTAAAAAACAAGACCCAATTAGTATGCTGTTTACAAGAGATATGCTTTCAATTTTACTTATTTATTATTTATTTTTTTAAAGTAAGCTCTACACCTAACGTGGGGCTTGAACTCATGACTCCTAGATCAGGAGTTGCACACTCCATCAACTGTGCCAGCCAGGTGCCTCAAGATTTGTTTTCAATGTAAAGAGATGGAGAGATTGAAAATAAAAGAATGAAAAAAGATACACCAGTCAATACTAAGAATAAGAAAGCTGAGATGGCTGTATTAATACCAAACAAAATAGACTGTAAGATGAGGAATGTTACCAAAAATAAAGAAAGTTATTTCATAATTATAAAAGAGTAGATTCATCATAAAGACACAAGAATCCTAAATGTGTATGCATCTGGTGGCAGAATTTCCGATATATGAAGCACAAATTGACAGAATTAGAAATAGGCTTATCCACAAACTTATATCATAATTCTAATGTTTTTTTCCTCAGTAATTGATAGAACAAGTAGGAAAAATATCAGTAAAGATAAAGATTTGGAAAACTGTATCCACCAACTTGACCTAATTGAAAATAATAGACTACTATACTCCCAAAGTGCAGAGCACACATTCTTCTCAAATGCACATGAATTTTTCACCTGTCTGGACCCAATTCTGGGCCATTAAAAGGTTAATATATGTCAAAATTTTGAAATCCTTTGGAGTACATTCTATGACCACAGTTAGATTGAAATTAGTAAGAAGAAGGTATTTAGACACACACCCCAGCATTTGGAAATTAAATAAAATACATTAAAATAATCCATGAATCAAAGAAGAAATCACAAGTGAAGATAGAAAGTATTTTGCCAGAGATAATAGCAGTTACTCCAGAGATTACAATATGCATCCTTGACTTAGCGTAGTCAACCTTGGTTTGATAATATGCAATTCATGTATGATGTACTTTCCCCCCATACTTTGTGTTATTGTTGTCACATAGCTTAGTTCTACATGAGAAGCAAATCCACAGATGTTATTTTTGCCATCCAGTACCTTTCAACAATTGTTTAAAATATTTTGTCAAGAATTTATAACCTATAGGGGTTGTCTATAGGGGGTCAGTCCAATATAAGCTACTCTGCATTACTAGAACGAGAACTCCATGGATGGTTTTTAAGCAGGCGAGTGGCATGACTAGACTTATAAGAAAGTCATTCTAGCAGATGTGTGGAGACCTACGGTACAGGGGCAAGAATGGAGGTAGAAAGACAAATTAAGACTGTTACCAGAGTCTAGTGGTATATGATGATTGGTTGGACTAGATGATGACAGAGGACATTGGTCATGACAAGCAGAGGATGAATTAGAGAGGCATTTTTGGCAAGATTTGGTGATGGAGGTGGGAAAATGAGAAAAAGAAAGAAGTCAAGGATGACTCCCAGATTTCTGGTTTTGAACAACTGGCTAATGAAGCCATTTACCAAGGTAAGGTACGATGGGAGAAGGATGAAATTTGGGACAAAAATCAAGTTACATTTTGTATATAAGTCTTGAGAAGATAAGAAGATAAACAGTTGTCAGGCAAACAATTGAATTCGTAAGTCTGGAGCTCAAGGGAGAGGTCTAATTAATAGGTCTGGCTGCTAGAACATGAGCAAGATGTATGTATGTGGTGGCAAGGAATGCCATCTAGGGGACTGAGAACTGACAAAGGTTAGCCAAGAGTTGAATGTTAACTTTCTGAACTCTGGGTGCAAGTGCTGGACGGGAGAGATCAGAGGCTAGAAAAGTAAGCCTACCTATGATGGGGGTGTTCTGGGGGGTTAACCAAGGCTGATTTTTCCCCTGGATACAGGGTTACAAGGAAGAGAAGAACCAAGGTGAATGCTGTGGGAAATGTCTGCCTACGGCTTGCACCATTCAGCTAAGAGGAGGACAGATCATGACACTGAAGGTGGGAGCAAGTTAAACTCATGTCACCATTTGGTTTCCTATTTTGGCATCTCTTCTTCATGAAAGAGGGACTACGTTTGGGTCAATATTAGCTTCCCACCTATTTCTGATTTTATAGAGAAAAGATGGATGGCCTATAGAAGGTACAGAATTTTCTCTTTTAGTAATTTTTTCACTCTTCTTGACCAGAGCGTAGTTGGTGTAAGGCCCATGATTGGGAGTTGGTTGATCTTTAAGATTTCTTCCAGCCTCAATTGTCTATAAGCCTGGACAGGCAATCAGGGTGACACTAAGTCTGATCTATGAGAGTGAAAATTAGTTGTTAGGGCTGGGTGGTGTCTCCCTGGTTCAACTCTGGTTCAGTTATTGATTTACTGGTTTACCCTCACTATGTCTTAATTTTTTAAGCTTCTAGGTGGTCAGAAGGGTTTGAGGGATTCTCTACATTTATGCAGCCCTATTCACAGTAAATAAGCTGGGACTCCACTTCTATTGTGTGTTCTGGGTGTGGAGACGGTAGATACTGTCTCAGTCTTGTTCTGTAGTCCTCCAAATTGTTTCAACAACTTCAAGGAGTCAAGGTCATGGTTTGAAGTATCTTTGCAACCCACTGTCTTCAGATTTGCTCTACCCGTTTGCCCTCTTTGTTTCAGCGTGATGAGATGCTGCAGGATGGCTGTGATAGTCACTTCTGCAAGGTCAATGAGAGAGGAGAGTACATCTGGGAGAAGAGGGTCACGGGCTGCCCGCCTTTCGATGAACACAAGTGTTTGGCCGAGGGAGTGAGTAGTTGGAGCTCAGTCCCTACTTTCCTCTTGATCGCTCCATCTTTGACTCTAAGAACAGAGTCCTTTGAATGGCATGCAGTCTTCTCTGACATGATGTGCCAGTGTCCAAGGGAGACCCCTGACCTAGGTTAAAACCTATGAGGTTTCAAAATCAAAGCCTGTTGGAGAGATAAAACTCTCTGCACTATATGGTGCTTTCAATAGATACCTTTCCCTCGGGGGGAGACTGAATCTGTGATCCTTGAATGGGAGGGTGAGAGATCAAATGATTTCTAGTCTCTCCTGAGAATGATGGTCCTGGCGACGCAACTGGGGGACAATCCAGAATAATCAGAATTGTTCCAGCCTGGTCAAGTAGGGTGGTCAGCCTGCTCTCAGTGTGATGGCAATGCACACTTTATGTCTGGGGACTGAAGCTCGGGACTGTGAGTCCAGAGCCAGGAATTGGCCTGGAGTGACCTGGAAGCTGTCCACTATGTCCTAGATTTGTGCCTAATCTGGGACTTTGCTGTTTTCTTAGGGGAGAGTCATGAAAATTCCAGGCACCTGCTGTGACACATGTAAGTATATCACCAATAGCTTGTCCCTTGAAATCTGCCAGACCACGTCCAGGGACTGTTTTCTTTGGAGGGAGCTTGTTCTGGAAAGATAGTTCTTAACCATTGGCCAATCACGAGGTTCAGTTCTGCAGGGAACTGCCACCCTCCCTGAACGTTCTTAGACTCCCCCGTCCTCAAATCGCCACTCAAATCCCTGTGAAGCAGTCTCTTCCCTTTTCCCCAAACTCCTAATGATTTCTATCCTCCTACCTGCCTTTCCCCTCCTAGAGGCTGGGAGACTCATAGTCCCCTCCTGAGACAGTGTCTTCTTTTTCCAATCAGAGCTCCTTGAAGAAAGGCATCCTTGACCCATAATCTTGACAGAGCAGACACTCATGACACGTGTGTTCTTTGAGGGTTAGAGAGCCGTCTCCCAGAGAGAGAGAAGCCGGTCAGTTCCCCCACCCCAGTGGGATGTGAGGGCTGCAGATGCAGAGACCACAGTCTTCTCAAGGGCTCATAAGACCGGTCTGCATTGATTAACCTCCCCTTCTTCACTCTCGGCCCCGCATGGCCTTGCAGTTTTGTTCTGCCAGTGGGTCCTTGTAGCTAACAGCAGCAGCTTGGGGCCAGAGTCTACAAGGCTTCCCATCAGACAGCAATCTCACCCAACATTCCTGTGTTCACCACTAACTTTCCGAATCCTAGTGTTAGTGCTGTAGTCTCTGAGTATAGAATCACCTGCCTGGGCTAATAATTTTTTGGTTTTGGTTTAGTGCTTTGTGTTTTTTGTTTTATTTGGGCTTCACGGGCCCATGTTCGGTATTGGGTAAAGAAAGGAAGAGTGAAAGCATGAATACCTTCAGTGTTCCATCATTCATTCTCTTCCTGATGGCTCACTCTGACAGTCCCTGCAGTTGCTGTAAGCAGGTTGCAGATCCAGGAAACATGCTCCGAAAGCTACTCTTTCTGTGATTCCTGTCTGCATACGTTTCAGAATGTTGAAGTCTGGAAACCATCAGGGAGAATGAATTCTCTCTGGGCACACTTTGCACGTGGAATTTGGTCAAGAGGCTGTCATCTTCAAAACTAGGCAGGGGGCAGCAAGGGGCCTGTGTTGGTCAGTACTTTCAGGAGGTGGAGACCCTTCATAAGGAGAGGAAGCCAGACTCAGGGATTTAAAGCTACAGCGAAAGAATATAGCATGTTGGCCTACATATGTTTTCCTTATTCGTTATTTTAATGTGGTTGGCAGGCTTTCACTGTAAAATGAAGTTATTTGGAAGTTGGGAGGCAGGCTAATGTGTAGTTAGAGTTGACTTAGTTTGGGAGCCATTCAAGAATGGAAGAGTCCCAGTGTTCAGATGGGGAATGGCGAGCTGGCATTAAATCTTAGAATTATCGGTGGGCCGAGTAGAGGTTCATCTGAATGCCACTAGTCCTCACCATGCCAGAGACCAGAGATAGGTATTCCCAAGGGGAGGATTCCATAAGGGGTCCTAGGGATCCTCTTAGCCCCTTGTGTGGTCATAACATTTGCCTTTCTTTTTTTTCCAAAGGCAAAGATTGATAGATATTAGTTATGGTTATTGGCTACTTCATTGCCCATTAGCTTCCGGATATAGTCATAAGCATAAGAAGATTGCTCCAGTCATTATGGTTTTTAGAGTCTACAATTACATAAAAGCAAGTCTCATGCATCTACATCACCATGCACAGTGGATCTAGGCTCCTCCTGCCATTAAAATTGTACCATTAAGTGAGTTAAACCCAGCCATAACTGTATCTCTGGATTGGAGGGCCAGGAGACTCTGAGGTGAACCAGGAGAACTTAACTCCCCTCCTGGCAGCTAGCTTTGGTGATGTGGTTACTGTGAAACTGACCTTTTCCCAGTGAAGTGAGGGAAATGGGCCAGAGAGCATTCTATAGAATCTCAGCCAGGCCCCAGGTGCCATCACTCACCCGCCCTGTAGGTGAGGAGCTGGAATGCAAGGATATCACTGCCCGGCTGCGGTATGTCAAGGTGGGAGACTGTAAGTCTGAAGAGGAAGTGAACATTCATTACTGTGAGGTAAGGGGGCCCTGGCTTCAGTGAGGCCTGGGTGGGGAAGGGTGGAATTATGTTTCCTGATCAAGCATGCATAGAAATTGCAGGAGTGGGATTTGGGTGTAAAAGGACCATAAAGATAGTGGGCACGTCAGACTTTCCTGAGATCTACCCTTGCAAATTGCCCGGCAGGATCCTGCAGCATTGCAACCCCCTCCCCCCCGCCCCGCCTCTGTTCTGTCACAGGGTAAATGTGCCAGCAAAGCCTTGTACTCCATCGACACGGAGGATGTGCAGGACCAGTGTTCCTGTTGCTCGCCCACTCGGACGGAGCCCATGCAGGTGCCCCTGCGCTGCGCCAACGGCTCCCTTGTCTACCACGAGATCCTCAACGCCATGCAGTGCAGGTGCTCCCCCAGGAAGTGCAGCAAGTGAGGCCACTGCCCTGGGCACCTGCTGTCGCCTGCCTCACCGACGATGGGACCAGCCAGAGTGCTGCTGCTCGGTCCTCCTTGTGCTCCGCTCTTGTGCCCTCCTGAGCCCACAATAAAGGCCAATCTCTTACCTTACAGAAGGCTGATGGTTCACTGCGTCTTCTAGGCTGAGATGACAGGGGTAGGCCGGGCCTGAGTTCCGAACCTGGTTCTGGGGGAGAAAGCACAGGCTCCATCCAGCCCCAGGCATGGCCAGCCTCTTGGAAAAAGTGGTGTCTGCCTCCATGGAGTGGGGAGAGGATTGTGGGGGGCAGGGTTTCTCAGAATCCAGCCCAAATCCCCAAAGGGATTTGCTCAGGAACACTGGGTCCTCCAAGCTATGGATCCAAGGGCTTCTGAACAGAGCAGAGGGGTGGGCCCTGGAGCCAGGCTCCTGCCAAGACAGACATGGTTATTGCCCGTGTGGCTGACGTTGGGATGAAGGAGCTTGAGCAGATGTGCAAGGGTTTCTCTGAGCCCTGGGCTCCCTAAGTTCCCGTGTATCCTCAGTGGCCCCTGCAGGAGGGAGAGGTGCTAAGGACTGAGGAGACTGGAAATGGGGTGCTGGCAGGTGCAGGAACAGGGGCCCATCCAGCACAGGCTCGGCCCTGGGGGATGAACCCCAGACCTGCGGGCAGGCCTGAATTCTACACATGATCCTTGCTCTACTGTGTGGCCCCAAATAAGACCATTAGTGGTTCTCAGACTTAGTGTCCTCATCTGGAGAATAGGAATGTTAGTCTCACTCATGGGGTTGAGAGGGTAAAATACGGCTGAAAGTCTGGGGGTAACTGTAAATTGTTCTTTAATAACATAAGAAGTGACAAGAATAAAAATGAGGGAAATCAAGGCTCAAGGTGGGGGAATAAGTGTCTCTTGTCTGTGGCAGAACATTAGGGATTGACTTTATCCTGAGGGAGTGAAAGAGCTGAGTTTCTTTTGGGCTGTATGCCGGATGGCCAGGCCCTTCCTGCTCCAGACATCTTTTAGTGGAAGGGTAGAGATAACAACACCAAACTTCACCCAGTCCCCAAATCACTAACCAGTAATGTCACTCTCAAGGAGAGATTGTCGTTGCTTAAAATTTATGTGAAGAGTTTACATGTATATGCTGGCAAGATGGTGAAGACTCTAGCTGCGGAGAGAATACCCATGAGAACAAAGGGAATGCCCTGGGTTTATGACAGGAATTTGGTGGAGAATTGATTTTCATTCCAGATCCTTTTAACACAGGAGAGACTCTACTCACGAAGTGCTGATGGTGGAGAGGGAAAGGATTTAGACATCATCCAATCCACTGCCCCGCCCCCCACCCCACCACCACACCCCTTTACAGGGAATAAAAGCAGCTCAGAGAACTTGAGTGACTTGCCAAAGGTCACACAGGTGCTGGGTGGCAGAACCCAGGTGCCCTGACACCTAGGCAAGAAATCCCAGGCCACTCCACCAGAGCCACGCCATCCCTGTTGCTTACAGATTCGGTCCTTGCTGGCAGGGAAACCAGTGACTACTGCATTTCTAGGGTTCACCCACTTCCGATGCTGTGGGAATCACCCAGAGGGGAGATACATTTCAGGCAAATGGCATGGCTTGTGTTGAGCAGTTTTGGTGGGGAGTTTAGTCGGCAGAGGAAAGGAAGAAAGGATAGAAGTTTCATATAACTGCTCAATAATTTACGGGTTGTCATCTGTCCATCCATCACCCAGCCTCCAACTTTGAGTAGCCTCCCAGGTCTCTGTAGGAAACCAGATCCAGGGGCAGGGAATTACCTCTCTCTCTCTCTTACTGATAGCCTAACACTCTACCTGGGGATGAGGTGTTACTGGAGGCATGGGCCACAGAGAAACTCAGCAGGGGGGCTACCTCTCCAGCAGAAGGTGTCAATTTCCCAACCCCCTGTGCTTCCGCAGCCTGAATTTCTCCTCAGATTTGCTGATAGGACAATTCACTGTCAAGAAAAAAGCCAAATCAGGAAAACTGTATGTTTTGATTTTTTTTTTTTTTTAATGGCAGGGAGCAGGGAAAGGAGGCTACAAGCAGAGAAAGCGGCAGTGGGGGTGTGTCTCTGCCACTTTCCCTTCCTCTGTGGGTATAACAGGGCAGGGCCTGCCTCTGGTCTGGGGGACTCTTCCTGCTGGCCCTCCGACCAGGTGAGACAGAGAGTTTTAGGGGGAGTCTTGAGGACAGAGTATACAGGGACTAAGGGATGAGAAAGTGCAGGAGGGAGGAAAGAAAGGGGATGGATAAAGGAACCGTGGTAGTGGTAGAAAGGCCTTGAAAAGACATGGAGAAGGGTCGCTGGGAGTGAATGCGGAGAAGGGCATTGTATGGGAGAGAAAGAAGCAGGAGAGCAGAGTGGTGGGGCATGGACTCTGAGCAGGCTGGCTGCCTGGGGACCCTAGCATAGCTCTTAGAGGCCAGCTGCCCGACCTCTTTTTACACGGCAGGTCAGTCCCATCTGTCAGGCACACTAGCAGCAACTGCCTCATAGGGTTGTGTCACAGCCAAAGAGTCACCTCGGGTACCTGAGGAAGTGAAGTCCTGGATACACACTAGCCCTGATCACTCCTCGTGGCTGGAATAAAGTTCTGGATTGGGACACAATACTTTTGGTTTTCCTTTTGTGCCGCCCCTGACTCATTCTGTGCTGCCTACTCCCCTTTGTCCTCTAGCAAGTGGGGAGCAATCACCAGCAGCTTTCCTTATCAGTGTAGGAGATACCATTCTTCACACCAAAGAATAAATAGCATACTCGACCTTAACATAATACCCTCTCGCGTTTTGGGTCCCTGGCATTCTTGAACTTGTGGAGCTTTAGGGCATCTTGGAGTTGTAATTCCATCACCCAGAATGGCCCTTCAGAGGGTCTTCCATTTTTCCGCTCATCACGGGGCACCTGAACGAGGCGGGAGAGATGGAGCATCCAGGCTCCCTCCTCCACCCGTTCCCAAGCGTCTCAGAGGGACGGTCCCAGGGAGACCTACCCAGCCCCCGTTCTGCCTCTTGCAGCCCCGCTTCCCGTCCTCCTATCTCTTGTGCCCTATCCCGCCCCCCCCCCCCGTTCCCGCCCCTTGGACTCTCCGGAGAGGTGAGGACAGCTGGGCGAGGAGCCTCCCACCCCTACCCGGCAGTGCCCGGGACGGACGGGGCGGTGGGGCGGGACTGGAAACTAATCAGCCGGACGGGGCCCCGGATAATCCGGCTGAACGTTCACACCCGACCCAGGTGAGGAGCACCTCCCCGCGTGGAGCAGAGCAGGCAGCTCTGCCTGGCCCGCCCCTCAGCCTCGCTAGCCCCAGCGCGGCCTGGACTCGAGCCGACCGCGGGCGCGCTCCTTCCCCACGTGCGGCTCGCCGCGCCGGTGCGCCCGGGGCGCAGCAGGGAGCCCCCGCTCGAACCCGGGCGGCGCGGCTGGCGGCGCGGGGCGGAGGAGGGGGAGGGGGAGGAGCGGGCGGCGGGCGGGGGGCGGGCACGTCCGGGCGCCGCTGAGCGCCATGGAATTAGCCCCGCGGCGGAATAAGCCCGTGCGGACGCCGGCGCAGCCGCGGGCCAGTCCGGGTTTCGTGTCCTGTGTGCCCGCACCATGGCCGCCCCCGGGCTGCGCGGTGAGTCTCCCCTGCCCGGGACTCTGGTCCTGGGCGTCCGGCCAGTTGTAGGAGGGAGAGGGGCTGCGAGTGACGGAGCTGGCATCCTAACTCCTCGCCTTTGGGACAGCTGACCCCACGTGAACCTGGAGAGGGAGGTGCGGGGCACTGGTCCCTTCTGCGCCGGGGTAGGGGAGCTGAGGGACGCCTGAGCAATTTCCCACGCACTTATTCTTATTCTTCTTATTCTTATTATTATCCAGGAGAGAGAAGGTAGGGCAGGAGACGGAGGATTGGTGCAGCGGCTTTTTGGTGATTCATTAGCCATTCTTACCCCTGCGTTTTGGCCTCAACTCATTACTAGTCGTTGGAGGTTTAGTTTAGCGTATCTGGGGCAAGCAAGCAACTGGGGTTTAATTCACAGGCAGTCTGCTGAGGACAGAGGTTCGGATTCATCCCCAGCGACTTTGACTTTGGCCTCCCTGGCGTGTCCTCAGGATTTCAGGAAGTCTCTTCCCACCCTAACCCAAACCTGCCTTAAGAGGGGCTTTTACACCTCAGGGTGCAGGGAAACACAGGCGCCCCTTTTCTTAGAGGAAAAGCAAGTGGAGGTGGACTTCTGGGAGGAGGACATTATTCTGCCGCATCTCTCAAGTTATACTGAGCAGACACACGCACTTGGGCAGGGTTGACCTTGCCCAGAAAGGGATTATGTTGAGAGTCTTTCTTCTGGTGGTTCTTGAGTGAGGCCTGAGGCTGGCATAAACAGTAAACCAAAGAACCGGAAGGTAGGTGTCAGTCATAGTCCTGGAGATACCTCCAGGAACCATGTGGACCCTGGTCCAGGACAGAAGGCCCCATTGAGCGAGGTTGGATCTAAGCCCAAAGGCAAGTGGCAGGTGGAGGGAGATCTTAGAGAAAGTAGGGGCTCTCCTTGAGGACTGTGGTACTCTGGGTTCCTCTACTTGCCTGCACTTTGTTCTCGGGACCTGACCTCAGAGCCCTGGCCCATCCAGCTGTCTGTCACCCTAACAGACATTTGCTCCTCTCACTGTGTCTTGCCACATACCTGTCATTTTGGGAGGCAAAGACCTAATAGGGTGGTCCTTTCCAGCAACCTGTAATGCTCTGTGAGTTGCCTGTATGTGGGAACCTGGGCCACTTTGCTGGCCCAATGAAGCGGATGTGTGAGGGGAGAAGGGTGAGTCCCAAACACCAGCCTCAAGTTCTGGTCTGGTTACTATGTGTACCTTCTCTGCCATTGTCCGTGGTAGGGCAAGGCTCGAGGACACAAGGCATAGGGCCTAAAGTGAAGCTTGTCTTTGATTTAATGAAATGAGGACCTGATTTCCTGGAAATCCACTCATCTGTGAACCCTTTCTGCTGGCTGAGAGAAACTTGCCCCACCCTATGTGTGGCGTTCTTAGAACACATGGAGAACAGATATTTGACGACTAGACGTAAGGATCTTGCATCTAGTTGTAAAATAGACTATTTGCGATCAGGTGGTTAGGCAAGGCCTCTCTGCAGAGATGAATTTGAACAGAGATTGTGCTAAATGAAAGAATAAGCCTTGCAGATGTCTGGAGAATGATCTCGCAAAGGCAAATATAGGTGAAAGACCCTGCGGCAGGCGTGTGCTTGAGCTGTCCAAAAAATAGTGGGGAAGCCAAGTGCCTGGAGCAGAGAGATGAGGAGGGAGAGCGACAAGAGTGAGCCCGCTCACACAGTCTTTTTTTTTTTTTTTAAGATTTTATTTATTTATGTGAGATAGAGACTGCCAGCGAGAGAGGGAACGCAGCAGGAGAGTGGAAGAGGAAGAAGCAGGCTCATAGCGGAGGAGCCTGATGTGGGGCTCGATCCCGGAACGCCGGGACCACGCCCTGAGCCGAAGGCAGATGCTTAACGAGCGCGCCACCCAGGCGCCCCATCCGCTCACACAGTCTTGTAGCTCGGGTCATCTGTTCTTGGCATTCAGAGGAAAGGTACACGAATATTCAGGCATCTACTATATCCAGACGCCGTGCTAGGTGCTTTGCCTCACAACAGCTTTGTCGTTAGTGTTCAGTCCATTTCATCGAAGAGGAGCCTGATGTTCTGAGGTTCAGAAATATGCCAGTTATATTGTGTTAACCACTGAATCATCACAGAAGGATAAAGTTGGAATTCAAACTTGTTTTCCCCAGCATCTCACCTTGTGGCTTTTCCCTGTTCATAAGAAGTCATTAGAAGGAGGTGTTGGTACCAGCAAGTAGGGGTGGGAAATGTGGGGGGACCTGGGGCCTTAAGGGAGATACTGATTTTACAAGGCTGTTAGGGAAATGCGGTGGTCACAGTCCAGGCAGGGCTGTTCCTCTACACTGGAGCTGACCCTTGAACAACATGGCTTTGAACTGTGTGCGTTCACTAATATGCAGAATTTTTTTACAGTACAGTATTGAAAGTATGTTCTCCTTATGATTTTCTTAACATTTTCTTTTCTCTAGGTTTGTTCTAAGAAAACGGTATATAAATCATATACAAAGCATGTGTTAATTGCCTGTCTATGTTACTGGTAAGGCTTCCAATGAACAGTAGGCTATTAGCAGTTAAGTTTTGGGGGAGTCAAAAGTTACACATTACTGGGGCGCCTGGGTGGCGCAGTCGTTAAGCGTCTGCCTTCGGCTCAGGGCGTGATCCCAGCGTTCTGGGATCGAGCCCCACATCAGGCTCCTTCGCTAGGAGCCTGCTTCTTCCTCTCCCACTCCGCCTACTTGTGTTCCCTCTCTCGCTGGCTGTCTCTGTCAAATAAATAAATAAAATCTTAAAAAAAAGAAAAGTTACACATTACAGATTTTTAACTGCACGAGGGGATTGGCACCCCTAACCCTGTGTTGTTCCGAGTCAACTGTATTTCCAATCTGGAATCATCATGGTTTGTTTATCTAGTGGGACCAAGCCCCAGAAGGCTGGTTGTCATCACCAGATTCAGAAGGAAATGTGCCACTGTGATCTACATTGGGGACATGGCTTAACCAGCACGGATTACCGGAGTTCCACATTTAGGGTTTACAGAGGCATGGGAAACTGACCAGTGACCGCGGGGGGCAGGCAGCCATGCTTAGTGTCCTGATGTGCCCTAGCAAACCTGTCTGACTATATTACGCCCCTGTAAGTGCAGCTCACATCGGCTCAGAGAACACCTATGTGCTGGACTGTATGCCAAATACTGTGCTTAGTGTTGGAGTTACAAAGATCAATAGGGCATAGCCCCTTCCTGTCAAGACCTTACATTCTAGACTCTTGGTGCCCTAAGACGATCTTAACACGTTAGCAGCCTTAGACAGTTGTTTGTCATGGGAAGGAGGAGGTGGGGTCAAACTCTGACTTGTTCAGACCACACCAATGACATTAGCCCAACCACACTGTAGTTATTTCAAGATGTACTAAACGTCTTTCTTGGACTCCTACCGACAACCCTGCTTTTCCTCCAGAAACTTCAAGGAAATAACTTTTAAGTGTGTCTGGCTGACAGCTCTCCATTTAGGTTAGCCTGCACTGAAACTACTGAAGGATCGCAATTCTCACACTTCCTCCCTCTGTTGAGCAAACACAAGTAGAGGGCACACTACCCTTTGTTAAAAAATAAAATTCAACTGAGTAAATTTGAAGGTTGAATTGGTTTTATTAAGTGATACACGGATCGGGCAACATCCCATCCAAGCAAGTAGAGGGGAGCTCTGAGGAGTCCTACAAAATGGAGGGTTTTTGTAGGAAGGAGGGTGGGGCAAGAAGTTATTAGCAAAAGAAAAAGGATTGTTTCAGGCCTGGAAATCATCTTTTTTTGGGGAAAGGGAATGATAGTGTTTTTGTTATGTGGTTTATTACCTCGCCAGTTTCGATGGGGAAATTTCAGACAAGCCTTTCAAAGGTCACATACCCAGGATAAAAGGTCACATTCCTGGGATAGGTTGACACTGTTGATTTGCTGGGTATGTGTGTGCACGCATGTGCCCGTGGGGTCACGTGCGTGCGTGTACTTGCACCTTGCAAATGACTCCATTTTGAGCTTGTTTCTTTTTTAATACCTTGTATCTTCTGAGTTGTTCATGGACATAGGGATAATCCACACCTTTTAGCAGTCCTTGAGGCCTGCTATACATCATTAGCTAATTAAAAATAGCTTAGAAAAAGCAATAATATATTTCCATTGTGAATAATGTTTAAATACAAATAAATAAAATAAAGTAAAAGTTCCCTGTTTTTAACGATTTTGGTAATTATTCTTCACCCAAATCCCTTCTTAATCTGTTTTTATTTTTGCCTGTGTCAAATAACTGTTTCTACTTATTATTTATTAATCTTCAAACAGTTTCCAAAAGAGGAAACCCCAGATCTAATGACATTTAAATGAACAAATGCGAAATAATGAAGGATTGGGAGCACAGTATTATATCACAAAACCTAGACTAAGAATAGGAACTGCAGTTGGGCAAAAATTTATCTGTGAACTTCCTGACAGGCAGGTCAGAAAACAGCAAGTTACATGGGTTTCACTGTCTAATAGAAGGAGGCTAGTTCTAGTTCACCGACATTAAACTTGAAGAAGAATGTCACAGTGATATTTGTGCTATTTATATAAGACATTGCCCAACACAATGAGCTGTGGTTTCATTAATAGATTTTTGGAAAGAGTATTATTCATCACGTGAGCATTTGTTGTTTCTGATTTTTTTAAAGGGGTGTTTGTGTTCTCTTCTTTCCCGGGCTGTTCTACCCTGTTATGTTTTTAAAAATGCTGTTTGCAAGCCTGTAGATCACCAGCCATTGGGCTAAACCTCTAATTTGAAAAGTAGTGGCTTATTGCATATAAAAAGCTCCAGGGTTCATCATCCATTTGGACCAGAGGCTGCCAGTCTGTTTCTCCTCTCTTCCATAGGAGGGGGACACAAGACCCCTCCTCAGGAACATCTCCCCAGGTTCCATCTGGTACCATTTTCCTTCAGCCTGAAGAACCTCCTTTAGCAGGTGTCAAAGTGCAGTTCTGCTGGCGACCAATTCTCTCAGCTTGTGTTTTTTTTTAAGGTTTTATTTATTTATTTGAGGGAAAGAGGAGGGGGAAGGGCAAACAGAGAGAGAGAGAGAGAGAATCTCAGGCACGGAGCCCAATGCAGGGCTTGATCTCAGGACCCTGAGATCATGACCTGGGCTGAAACCAAGAGCTGGACGCTTAACTGACTGAGCCACCCAGGCGCCCCTCTCAGCCTGTGTTTTTATGGAAAACTGCCTATTTCATCTTCTTTTGGAAGAATACTTGCATCAGACAAGTTTTTCCTTTTGGGACTCCAGGTGTTCTGTTGGTCTCCATGGTTTTGATGACAAGTCAGCCTCAATCCAGATTTTTATTCTACTCATGTGTAATACCTTCCTAACCTGGTAGCTCTCAATATCAATATTTTATTGTTATTTTTGGTGTTCAGCAGTCAGACTATGATGCCCAGGGGTGATTTTCTTTGTATTTTTCTTCCTTGAGTTTGTTGACCTTCTTGAATGTGGATATTATTGCATTTTTATCAACTTTTGGGAAAATTTCACTCACTCTTTCTTCAATTGTTTTTCTGCCCGATTTTCATTCTCTTCTTTCTCTAACATGTACGTTAGACCATGCGGTCCCACCAGTTCCTGAGACTGTGTTAAAATTTTTTCAGTCTTTAGTCTTCTGTTCTCTAGATGCGATCATTTCTATGGATCCACTTTTAACTTCACTGATCTTTTCTCTGCCTTCTCCACTTTGCTGTCAAGCTCATCTGATGAAGTTTTTCTTTTTCATATTGTACTTTTCACTTCCAGGAATTCCATTTTTTTAAAATGCCAGTTTTATTGAGATATAATCACATACCATAAAATCCACCCTTTAAAAATGTACAATTCAGTCGTTTTTATTCATAGAGTTGTGCATCTTTCACTGCTTCTGAATTTTAGAACATTTTTGTCATCCTAAAAAGAAACCTCGTCCTCATTGACAGCCATTCACCTTTCCTCCCTCCCTCGAACTCCTGGCAACCACTAATATACTCTCTGTCTCCATGGGTTTGCCTATTCTGGACATTTTATGTAAGTGGGATCATACAGTATCTAGTGTTTTGTGCCTGGGCACTTTCACTGAGCGTGTTTTCAGTGTTTGGCTGTATTGTGACATGTATCTGTAGCTTAGTTCTTTTTATAGCTGAATAATATTCCCTTCTGTGGATACACCACACTTGTTTATTTATCATTTGATGGACATTGGGATTTCCACTTTCTGGTTAATATGAATAATGCTGCTGTGAATTTCACATACAAGTTTTTGTGTGTGCATATGTTTTTATTGCTCTTGGGTAAATACCTAGAACAGAATGGCTGGGTCATATGGAATCTCTATGTTTAACATTTCAGGAATTGCTAGGCTGTTATTTTACATTCCCACCAGCAGTGTCTGAGGGTTTTAATTTCTCTACGTCCTCACCGACACTTGTTATCATTTGTCTTTTTTTTTTTTTAAATTGTAGCCATCCCAGTGGTGTAAAGTGGTATGTCATTGTAGTTTTGATTTGCATTTCCTTAATGACTAATGATGTTGAATATATTTTCATGTGCTATTGAATATTTCTTGCCTATCTTCTTTGGAGAAATGTCTATTCATATCCTTTGCTCATTTTCAAATTAGGTTGTTTGTTTTTTTGTTGAGTTTTAAAAGTTCTTTATATATTTGGATACAAGTCCCTATTCTGATATGTAACTTAGAAATATTTCTTTCCATTCTGTAGGTTGTATATTCACTTTTTTAATGGTGTCCTTTTTAAAAAAAATTTTTTTATGTATGTATGTATTTATTTATAGAGGGAGCATAAGCAGGGGGAGGGGCAGAGGGAGAGGGAGAGTGAGAATCTCAAGCAGAGTCCTCATACAGCCCAACACAGGGCTTGATCTCACGACTGTGGGATCATGACCTGAGCCGAAATCAAGAGTTGGATGCTCAACTGACTGAGCCACCCAGGCTCCCCATTAATGGTGTCTTTTGAAACATTTTTAATTTTGGTGAAATTCAGTTTGTCTATTTTTCTTTGATTGCTTGTACTTTTTGGTATAATAGCTAAGAAACCATTGCTTAACCTAAGGTAATAAGGATTTACTCCTGTGTTCCCTTCCACATGTTTTGCAGTTTTACCTTTTGCATTTAGGTCTGTGATCCATTTTTGAAAATGTGAATTTTTATGTATGGTGTGAGGAAAGGGTCCAACTTCCTTCTTTTGTGTGTGGCTATCCAGTTGTCCCAGTACCATTTCCCCACTTCTTAGTTCTTTTGTTGAAATTCAAGGTTTTATTTCTGGAATCCCAATTCTAATGACTGATCAATTTTTCTATCCTTACGCCTATACCACACTAACTTTGGAGTAAGGTCCTTTTTTTTTTTTTGTATTTGATTTTGTATCCTGTAACTTTATTGAGTTTATTAGTTCTAACTGTTTTTTAATAGTCTTCAGGGTTTTCTCTATATAATATTATATCATCTGAAAGTAGTGCCAGTTTTACTTCTTCCTTTCCAATTTGGCTGTCTTTTTTTCTTGTTCTTGCCTAATTGCTGTGCTTGTAGTAAGTTTTGAAGTCAGGGATTGTGAAACCAATTACATTGATTTTTGTTTGTACTTTCTAGTTCTCTGCACTTTGACAGTTTGCATACCTTCCACTTATTAAGATCATACTTACGTTCATTTATTAGAACATATTTATGTTTGCTGGTTTAAAGTCTTTTCTTTGTTAAACCCAACATTTGGGCTATCTTGAGATCAGGTGTGTGTTTTTGGTGATCAAGTCCTATTTATTTTAGAAGCATAAACAGCGCAACTAGGAAGGAGTAATGAGAACAAACACCAGTCTCCTTGACGGGGCCAGATCCAGCACACATTGTGTCTGTGTGTATGACCAAGGCTGGCCCAGCAGCCTTGACAATGCAGGTGTGAATCTTTCATGAGGTTGGGGATAGAGCAAATTGGCCCCAGGTCCCTCTGGGCCTAGTGAAAAAGGCCAGAGGGCTGAGATGAATTTTTACTGCTTGCTTTGAGTCTTTCCTGGGTTACTTATGCCTGTTTCTTGCATGTCTAGTAAGTTTTGTTGGTAAAATGGACATTGTGCATGATGCATTATCTTTCTCTCAAGAGAGTTAAACTTAGTTTTAAAAAAAGGTTTCTAGCATGCAGTTCAATTACTGGCTGATCCCTTAGAGCTTAATATTTGGGTTCGGTTTTCTGCTTCATTAAGGTATATTTTTGGAAAATGCAAGTTTTTCCCCATGATTCTCTAACTTGATAAGTTGCAACCTGTTATCTGTCTCTCCTATTGATCTGTTCAGGGCTTGGCCTTAGAAGTTTTTAGGGATAGTCTGCTATAAACATATTTCTAGCTTCTGGTTTTTACTCCTAAAATGGGGTCTTGTGTCTCAGCTGGATGTCTGGAATGTTAGGACATGTTAATGAGGTCTTACTGCTCTGGCTGGAATGGAACGTCAATGTCTTTCAGTACTGTGTGACCTCCAGCATCTCGTTCTGATCTCAGTGTTGTGGTAGCCTCTCTCTGGTCAGCCTCGTACATCTCGCCCTTATGCATATGGAGTCTTGCTCTCAGCCAAGGACTCATGAAGGTCCCCAAAGATCTCTCTGGACAGCTTTCTTTTTCTTTCTTTCTTTTTTTTTTTTTAAAGATTTTATTTATTTATTTGACAGAGAGAGACAGTCAGCCAGCGAGAGAGGGAACAGAAGCAGGGGGAGTGGGAGAGGAAGAAGCAGGCTCCTAGCAGAGAAGCCTGATGTGGGGCTCGATCCCAGATCGCTGGGATCATGCCCTGAGCCGAAGGCAGACGCTTAATGACTGTGTCACCCAGGCGCCCCTCTCTGGACAGCTTTCTTTGCACGAATTCCTCTTTTTTGCTCTGCCCCATAATTTCCAGCCATTTTAGCTACTCCAAGGCTTGACCTCTGCCTCCTTAGCTCAGTGGGATTTTGTTTTACTTGGATTCCTGCTCCCTGAACTCCAGTCAATAACGTGTCTTTATGGGGTTACATTGGAGGCTTTCTGTTCTCAGGAATTGCAGTTCCATGCTGATGGTTGTTCAGTGCCTGAAAATGGTTGGCTTGTGTATTTTGTCCTGTTTTCTAGCTGTTTACAGAAGAATGTCCTTCCCAGTACCAGTGATTTTATCGGTACTGGAAACAAGTTTTTGTCAGTAGGTTTTCAGCCAAAAAGTATTTTGTTGACAAATAGTTTCAGATGTAGGTCACTGGCAAAGGCCAGAAATGACAGGACTTTCTAATATTAATTCAAAAGTGATCTTCATGATCTAGAAAAGAGTGAAGTTGTTGTGTTTATTTAATTTTAATGAGAAGCTAAGATCCCAGCCTTAATTTTTGTCTTAAGGGAGAGTCGGACTATGGGGGTGCCTGCAGGCAAGGCGACAACTTTTCTTTGAAATCACCTTTGTTATTGCTCAACAGTGCTTAAACTCAACATAATCAAAGCTCCAGAATTCTATGCACAAAGCACAGGGGAGATTATTTTGCACAAAGCATAGGGGGAAAATCCTTCTGCTCATCTTTTCGGCATTTCAGTTTTTTAATCCACTCTTTCATTGAGCACCTATTATGTGCCAGACTGCAGTGAAGGTCATAGATGATATCCAGTCCCTACCTTTGAGTATCTCTCCTGACTTGTCGTTTGCAGAAATTATGAGGGGGCTGTTAAATCCGTCAGGCTGGGAGAAGTTTGGGAAAGGGTCTGTTGAGCAAGGCTCTGACGTGGGTATTTGACTCAGATGGTATCTCAGTGGGCTAATTACTGCACTTGTGAGTAGAGTTATTTAGTATTATCTGCATTGATAGTGAAAGGTACTATATTAGTTAGGGTAACACTCAGCTAGCTGCTCTAATGAATAGACCAAAAAATAAATAATGAGTAAAACTGAACAGTTTACTTCTGCTAAAGTAATAGTCCAGGTGGGTAAACAAGTTACTGGGGTGGCTCTTATCCATATAGCTTTTCAGGAACCCAGCATGATGGAGGCCTAGCCAGTTTCAGCTCTGACTTCCAAGGTGGCCCTGAGGGCTGTCCTCCCAGTTATCTGAAAGGGGAGAAGAGCACGGAGGGGCATGGAGGAGCACGCACAGAAGGTTTCTATGGGCCAGGTCTGGACGCAGTGCGTATCGCTCTGTTCACATTCCTCTGGCTGGAATTCGGTCTTGTAGCTACATCTAATTGCAAGGGAGACTGGGAAATAGGGTCTAGCTGGGAGTTCAGAAAGAAGAGGAGAACATGGATTTTTGGTAAGCACCTAGTAGTCTCTGTCTTAGGAGTTTATCAAAAATGATAATTTTAGTGTGGCATGGTCACACTTATTTTCCTGAATTAAAGTTACAGATTCACACATTTGTCTCTCCAAGTAGGTCTCTGAGGTCTTTAAGTTTCAGCACCCAGGGCAGGACAGGGAATGGTATATAGTTATTAAATGGTTTTTGAATGAAAGAATGAATTTTTTAATTTTGTTTTATTTGTCTGATGCCAAAGTCTCCAAATGAGGTGATGATATTGATGATAAGAACTGCTATTTACTGAGCATCTACTCTGCTAAGCTTTGTAAGCATGATCTTATCTTATTTTATTTTGTTTTATTTTATTTTATCATGGTCAGTGTACTCCTCTATTTCCCCTGTCCCCCCACCTCCCCTATGGTAACCTTTAATTTGTTCTCTATAGTTAAGAGTCTGTTTCTTTGTTTGTCTCTTTGTTTTTCCTTTGCTCATTTGTTTGTTTTTTTAAATTCCACATATGAGTGAGATCATATGGGGTGCATACGTTCCTTCGAATTAGTGTGTTGGTATTTTTTTTTTTTTTTTTTTTGGTAAATACCCAGTAGTGTGATTCCTGTATCATACAGTAGTTCTGTTTTTTAAAAAAATTTTTTATTATGTTATGTTAGCCACCATACAGTACATCCTTAGTTTTTCGTGTAGTGTTCCATGGTTCATTGTTTGCTTATAACACCCAGTGCTCCATACAATACGTGCGCTCCTTAGTACCCATTACTGGCCTGTTTTTAACTTTTTGAGGAACCTCCATACTGTTTTCCACAATGGCAGCTTCAATTTGCATTCCCACCAACAGTGCAAGAGGGTTCCTTTTTCTCCACATCCTCACCAACACTTGTTTTTTCTTGTGTTGTTGATTTTAGCCATTCTGACAGGTGTGAGGTGATATCTCATTGTTGTTTTGATCTGCATTTCCCTGATGAAGAGTGATGTTGAGCATCTGTTCATGTGTCTGTTGGCCACCTGTGTGTCTTTGCAGAGATGCGTGTTCATACCTTCTGCCCATTTTTAAATTTGATTATTTATTTTTTAGGTATTGAGTTGCATCAGTTCTTTATATATTTTGGATACTAACTCCTTATCAGATATGTCATTTATAAATATTTTCTCCCATTCCATAGGTTGCATTTTAGTTTTGTTGACCATTTCCTTCACTGTGAAGAAACTTTTTGTTTTGATGCAGTTCCAATAGTTTATTTTTGCTTTTATTTCCCTTGCCTCAGGAGACATATCTAGAAAAATGTTGCTATGGCCTATGTCAGAGAGATTACTGTGCTCTCTGCAAGGATTTTTATGGTTTCAGTTCTCACACTGAGGTCTTTAATCCACTCGAGTCTGTTTTTGTGTATGGTGTAATAAAGTGCCCCAGTTTCATTCTTTTGCATGTTGCTGTCCAGTTTCTCCAACATCATTTGTTGAAGAGACTATCTTTTTCCCTTTGGATATTTATTCCTCCTTTGTCAAAGATTGATCGACCATATAGTTGTGGGTCCATTTCTGGGTTTTCTGTCTATTCCATTGATCTATGTGTCTGTTTTTATGCCAGCACCATATTGTTTTAATTACTATCACTTTGTACTACACCTTGGAATCTGGAATTGTGATGCTTCCAGTTTTGTTTTTCTTTTTCCAGGTTGCTTTGGCTATATGGGGTCTTTCATGGTTCCATACAAATTTTAGGATTATTTGTTCTAGTTTTGTGAATGAAGGAATGAATTAACAGTGAATTGATATGATATTAGTTGGCCAACAGTTTCAGTTGTTTCTTTTAATAATATTAAAAAATCTTTATTTTATGAAAGTGATGTCTGACTAGAGTGAGCTAGAGAAAGCAGATGAAATGTGAAATACATACTTCATTTGTGCTTGGAACCCAAGCAATTCTTTGAGATGCTAAGTTTGAATTTGATTTCTCCTTTGGAACTCAGTGTTTTTCAGAATTCACATACTCTTCTGCAATCAACACATTGGGTTAAAGGAAAGAGAAGGAGAAATTATAAAAATAATATATGAACTCAAGATACAATTGCATATTTAAAAACTTTTTCTTTCAATAAAAATCTCATTAGGAAGGACCGAACCAAGGTACTGAGTTATACAGGACTTGGCTATCCCCAATCCTCTGAAGTGAGGTGAAATGATAAAATTCCGCCTATGGGTGACCTTTGAAAAAAAGTTGCTTTTTAAGTGCATGCTGTGTTATGATGGTCTTATGTGTTGATCTTGAGGTTCTTCCTGGAATGGCTCATATTTATGGTGTCAGTTTCAAGGAAGATGCTTGCCTTTCTATTTGTTACGGTACGTAGGCGAGCCTCCAGTTTATCTATAAACTGTATCACATCATTCAGGCACAAGTTAACAACATTTAATGACATTTAGAGTTTGAGTTTACTTAGACCGTGTAGAAGTCGTTCCTACCCCTTCCGATCTCAAGCTAGTATTATGGTCTAGGCCCTCCAGTACGCTTTAGAAGTCGGGGAGCCAAGGGAAAGCCACAGAAGTGGAGCATCTTACCCCTGGGTAAAGCACACGCCGCTTCTAGAGCCAGTCGGCCAACGTGTGCTCATGGGTTGCCAAGCATGGTAGCTTTCTTTTCCTTCTGCAGGGATAGGCTTCTTTGCTTCTGGGTTCATGTAGCACCCATTTTTTTTTTTTTAACACCCAAGCCAAGGCCGGTCTCTAGCTCAATATCTTTATGTTGGCCGTGCTAAGTGGTACTTAGTTTTATTTGTCCTGGGCTTACTTTATTCAAGTTCTAGGTGGCGCTCCTTTCTTTCATGTGCCAAGACCTTGTGACTAGATCTCTGCTCCCACTTTTGATTCTGTAGACCAGGGATCTCACCCCGGTGGCACAGTAGAGCACCTCAGACAAATTAAGTCCAGATCTTAAGGTGGAGCCCGGACATCAATATTTTAACTCTCTTAGCTGATTCTAATTATGTATCCGGGGTTGAAAACCAGCCGATGTCTCCATGGGTCCTCACCTTTCCCAGTTGCTGAATGCTAATATCTTAAGTCTGGCTCCCCTCAGAGCAGCCGTTGTATGCTTCTGTTTCTCCTTCTCCAGAACTACTTCTCTTGGTTCTGTCCTTTGGAATGTGGTGACCATCACGTCAAGGTTAGTCAAATGAGGATACATCTGGTTTTAAGTAAGAACAATTTGTATTTGGCTAGGCCTAGTAGAGGTGGAGTTATGAGAAATTAAAAAATGTGTCTCTCAAGCTTTCCCCCCACTAGTTATTATGGGCTCTCCAGTCCTTTAAAAAGTCTGACCCAGTCCCTAGGGGTGTTTCCAGTGTGTGTGCATGAACAATTCTTCAAGCATCTACATGGCGTTAACCATCTTAGTTGACGCTTGATGTTGAGAATTCCCTTTTTCCAAGCTGTGGGAAGACTGCTCCTGAAGTCAGTTACGTGCTAGTCCTCATGCTTGGGGCTAAGCATACGTGTGAACAAGATAGGCACTATTCCTGTCCTCAGGGAGAGCACAACGGAGCAGATAAGGCTTGCTCTCTATATGATGTGAACTTATCATATCAGTTAACCACACTGTAGCACAGAGAAAACTTTTGAGCACTTTTCTATAGATTATACATATATATGGGATATTTTATAAAATTCTCAGTTTCATCCATGTTCCTCTTCCCTCCTGAATCCCTCTCTATCCCTCATATCTCATTCAGATCCAAAGGTCGGGGTAGCCTGGTCGGGGAGCTATGATTGACAGCTAAGAGCTGTTTTAGGCTTTAGCTTCAGACCCAGTCCATTTTGGGCAAAAGAAATCTGTTTCACCTTCTTTGGAGAGCTGGGAATAAGACAGAGATCATCAATCTTGATTATACGAGGAGGAAGAGATGAAAGGTGGGAGATGTTTGTGGGTGCTGGAGGAAGTTGAGAGACATGGTGGGAATCTACCAAGTGTGTCCAGGAGAGGAGTCAGTCACCCTCATAGGGTGGTGTGTGTGCGTGTGTGCATGCACACGTGCATGTGTGTGGTATGTATAGAGGGGGTGGAGGAAGGGTTACATTTTGCTCACCATTGCATCACCATGCTATTTTCATGTTAATGAACTTGCACAACAGGTTATGATTAGCGAACAGAACAGTTTGGATCAATTATGCTGTAGCCTGGCTACTTCTTCCTGATGTAGGGGAGGGACATTTATACCTTAATCTTATCAGCCACACTCCAAAGCACAGCGTAATGGGCTGCCTATAAATAGGCTTCATTCGGGTAACCATCCAGATCGCAGGCCGAGGGTTTTGCCACTGAGGGAAATACTTCCTGAAATGCTTATTCTTTTCTTGACCTGGGTCTTCACTTTTAGGATCTTGGGTCTGAGCATCGACCATAAGTGCTGTTTGTTAGAGGCCTTTTTAAAGGGGGAGAGATGTTAAGAATGCTGCCGGGAAGGGACTTACCAAGTAGTCTTGGTTGAGAGGAGAGGTTTAGGGGCAGAAAGTAGAATAGTTCCAAGGATCAAAGACCAAGGACAAGAAAAAGCAGGTCACCTTCTGGAAGCTGCTGGTAGTTCAGTGTGTCCTGTGTGTGTGTGTGTGTGTGTGTGTGTGTGAGAGAGAGAGAGAGAGAGAGAGAGAGAGACAGAGAGACGGAGAGACAGAGAGAGACAGAGGGAAGGAGTGGGGAGTGGCCAGCAGGAGATGACTGATATTGGTAGGTTGACAGAAAAGACAGTAAGGGGCCCTGTAGGTCATGTTAAAAAGTGTGTATTATAAGCCAGAAGGGTCCTTTCTTTGCCCCTCCGGCCCCACCCCATAGCTGGCCGGCTGCTGGGACTATGTGGGCGGAAAAGGAACACGAGGAGCAGGAGGCATGCCTTGCTCTCAGAAGGTTGGTGATCTGAAACAGCCAAGCCCCGCAGCTGATTGCAAAGGACATAGAATGATTGCCTTTCTCTCTGCAATCTCTTTTTCTCCCTCGCCCATTGGAATATGCCTACTTCTCTTTTCTAGATGCTTCTCCAATTCTGGGAGGCCTTTCCTGCTAGCTCTAAGCAGAGCTGCGGGCTTCTGCTTCTATAGGTCCTTGTTCATACTCCAGCTTTAGCTTTTCTCTCATTCCTGAAATTATCTCCTTATTAGTCTCTTTTCCTTGTTAGTCTGCCTTCCTCGTGAGCACCTAGGGCAAGCCTTGGATTTCCAGTGTATTATATAGTGCCCAGGAAGTGCAATGGTTCTGAAATGAATAGAGATGTGAAAGACGACATATATGCACACCCCCCACTCCCAAGGACAGCCAGTTGTGCTTGGAGCATGGCATGATGGCATGTGTGTGGTGGGGAAGTGCTGCAAGGGGTAAGCTGGCTGTGGATGGGTGTTACATACAACATGAAGGACTGTTCAGACAGGTGGGCCGGGCCCAGATCATGAAAGGTCCTGTGTGCATGTCAGACAATCTGGACTTCATCTAGGAAGAGTGGATTGAATGGGAGTAACTTGGTCAGGTTGTGACCCCAAGATCAGAGGGGAGCAAGCTGAGTGTCAGGGAAGCCAGTTAGCTCTTACTTATCCATGTTCAAGGTAAGGTTGGACACTGTGGCCATATCATTGTTAGGAAGGGGCGGTTTGAGCACTGGTGGAAAGAGTGCTATTTTTGAGTCAAAATAAGCAGAGCCCAGGGGCCCCTGGGTGGCTCAGTCATTAAGCATCTGCCTTCGGCTCAGGGCGTGATTCCAGAGTCCTGGGATCGAGCCCCGCATCGGGCTCCCTGCTCTGCTGGGAGTCTGCTTCTTCCTCTCCGACTCTCCCTGCTTGTGTTCCTTCTCTCGCTGGCTGTGTCTCTCTCTGTCAAATAAATAAACAAAATCTTTAAAAAAAAAAAAAAAGCAGAGCCCAAGAGGCAGATTTGCAAATGGTCCTTTTTGTGTGGAGGGGACTGGAGGATCATCCTTCTGGAACTCTGGCCACATGCGGAGTCTGAGAAAGGAGCTCTTCAACAGGAACAATGGGGCAGGGCATAGGTGATCAGTAGGGCCATTGGGTCCAAATTTTAAGTTGGAACCTCAAATTTTCCTGCCAAATTCATGCGGGAAAGCAGGGTAAGACCTCAGCAAAAGTGTTAACCCTACCCGAAATGCAGCCCATCCATCCCAGGATGCTTGGGGACGGACCACGTGAGCATCTTCAAAATCTGAAAGTGCCCAGGTCTCTCTGAGGCCCACCTGGAGTCTTGTTCCTGGCCTAGGAGAGCGTGGATGCCCTGAAGGACCCCTCGGGGTAGCCCCGGCCTGTCTGGCTTTAGTGGAATCAATGGCCTTGAAGGGTTGGTGAGAGAGGCAGCCTTGTTCTTCACTTCATACTTGCCCTGCCCGTGCTTAGTAATGAGGCAGTAATGATGCCATGAGGGAAGCTTCGAGGAAGAGCGCTGCTGCCTGGACGTCTAGCTCCCACAGGACACCAGCTCCTGCTGTTCTTTCTTGGAGGCTCTGGAAACCTCCCAGGGCCCCGATGACTCACCTCCCCCTCCTCCCTGGCTGGCGAACCCACTTCCCTCTCCCAGTCTGTTCAGCCTGCTGCTGCCTTGCTCTCGACTGTGCCTCCTGGTCACTTTGCTCCGGTTTTCCCGCCATCCCCTACTGCTCGAGTGGTCCTTACCCCCTGACTCTCCACAGCCTGCGCCTGCCCTGCTCCCCTACTCAGAGGTCCCGCCTCACTCCGATCCTTTGCTGGGACCCTGAAGAGCCTCACCAAACTGTTGGAGAGCTGTGGCACGATTCAAAGGGTCCAGAAAGAATCGCTGCCCTGCGGTACCTTTCCCCCCACCCAGCATGGTGCGCAGTGCCCACCACTGGAGGGTATGCCTCACAGTAAGACTGGAGTCATGCCCCTACACACATGCAAGGCTAGGGACACCTCCAGAATGCTTTAGAGTTTCCAGAATGCTTTCACTTGTATTGTCTCAGGATGCCAGCGCAGGCTATCTGTACTCTGGAGTATATTAGCTTCTAAGTCAAGACAGCCAACAGCTAAATAGGGGAATGGGCATTGGAAGCCCCTGATGGTGGATGGAAGAGCGCAGCCCAGAATGGGGACCACAGCTGGGGAGGGGCCTTGGGTGGGCTGGGGGAAGGGACGGTATGAAAGGGACCCTGAAAACAAGCTCTCCCTGCTTTTTCATTTAGATTTGGGGCTCTCCCTGCCTTCATCTCTGTTCCTTTCCCTCCAGATCTCTGATCCTGCTCCTTTGCCTGCCTCTGTAGAAGCCCTCCTGGGTGGTGGAAGTTGGATCCATCTAGAAGGGACAGAGTTCACTCCTGAAATTGCGGGTTCTAAAGGCTAAGAAAGTGTGTGGTGGTCCCAGATGGGAAAGGAAATCGTAGTAATGGGGAATAGAAGCTGGTGCTTCTCCTGCCCCATCTAGGAAAGCTTCCAGGAGGAGGTGAATAGGGAGCAGGCAGGTGGGTGGCAGAGAAGGGGAATTCTGGGGACTTAGGGCCGAGTGACTGGTATGAAGCCGAGAAGTCGGGTGGGCAGAGGCAGATCAAGGGGCAGGCTCCGAGGCCCTGGAGTAGGATTTGGTAACAATCCCTCGCGTTTTCTGTAGCTCATGCACTTCCGAGGAGTTGTCGTCTTTCCTCTTGCTGTATCGTCACACTCACCCTGTGGGGAAAAGATACGATAATGACACCCTCCTCTCATGGAAGTAGATGTCAAAGGAATCACATTATTTTCCTGAAATCGTGGCAATGCCAGGACGTGGCGCCGAGGGTCCCCTGGCTCAGCGTGGGGCTCGCTGTGTGGCAGAGAGCTGATGGCAAGGCTTGGAAGGAGTGGGATGGGGAGCAATGTGGTTGTCAACCCAGCACTTCGCAGTTGTCTGTAGAACCGCCCCCCAGCTGCCACCATGTCACACCCATATAGTCCCAAATCACTGCCTGACATTTATTGAATTTCTTATTCCTGGCCTGAAAAAGAGTGTCGGCTGTGGTCTTGAACCACTCAGGCGGCAGGTCCTCCAAACAGCAGGCTAAGACCACAACACTGCCCTCCTCAAAAAGTGCAGCCCCCCCCCCCCCGCCCCATCACACGCCCCTGTGGTTCCACTGTGCTTCAGCCTCGTAGCCAATGGAGCAAATAAGAATATTCGGAAAGAGGGGAGTGGGAAGGAGGGCGGAAATAAGGCTGGAGGATACGTGTAACAGCTTTCGGTTCATGGTAAAGGGTTTCTGCTCTGGCAATGGGAAGCCATTGAAGGGCTTTCAGTGAGAGAGTGGGGCCATGGGACTTGGAAAAGTCTCTCTGAAGGTGGAGGAGGAGAATGGATCAGGGGCAGTGGTGGAGGTGGGCGGGTGCTGCTGCCAAGCTGGGGCTGCCCTCTGTCCATGCTTAGCCGGAGGCCTCTGGTTGTTTTCGTCTGCTTACACTTTGACTAGGTGAGGAGGGCCTTCCTTTCCCTGGCCCTAATGCTCTAGGAGGCTTGTGAGGGTTTGGATGGCTGAAGGATGGGCTAGTCCCATTTGGGGGAGTCATTTAGAGTGGTCAGATCTGGGCAAAAGCTTGGACCAGAGGGGTTCCTCCGACTGGACAATCAGTGGGCTGCCACCAGTGGGTGACCTTTATTCAGTGACCCCAGCCAGTAAATGCCCCACTCTCGGTGGTCGCCTGCTGACCGGTGGAGTCCATGGGATAAAGCGCGGAGGCCTTCGTCTGCTGACTTCACATGTGTCTGTGTGTTCCCCGAGCCCTGCCTGCACTGCCTCCGCTTGGGGGGACTTCAGGCTTACCTGCAGAGGAAGTAAATTAGCTTTGCCTATAGTATCTGAATATTTCTGTCTTAAACCTCTATCCGTAGCTTTTTGAAACAGGAGTGTGTTACTTTTGATTTTCTGGGTGCCTCATGACCAAAATAACAGGTGACCTACAGCTAGACAAAGAAGCACTTTCTAGCCAGAGGGAGGAACATGGGTCAGGCCCTGGGCTGAGAGAGCGTGTGGTGCGTTCCAGACACAGCCAACAGAGCAGCATGGGTGGGGCTCAGAGACACAGCAGGACCTGGGGAGAGGTGAGGTGGAGACGTGAGCAGGCCGGGTTATGCAGGGTCTCGCAGCTTGAGAGTGGTGGGAAGCACCAGCAGTCTCCACGCATGTGGGTGTCATAGCCAAGTTGACATTTTGAAAGGACCTCCTGGCTGCCTTTTGGGGAACAGTGAAGGAGAGTGAGGGTGGAAGCAGGAGGGGCTGTTGGGAGGCTGTCGGAGTCACCCAGCTGAATGAACACGGTAGTTTGGACTAGGGTGCTAGTCATGGAGGGGGTGAAAATAGATGGATTTGGGAGATGTTTCAGGGTAAAATCCCTAGGTGGCCTTCATAGCGGCAGGGAACACTGGAGGAGAGTTCTGCAGAGTGGATTGCAAGTTCGGTTTGGGACATGTAGGTTTTGAAGGGGGCTCTGAAGCATCCAGGTGGAGATGCCAGGTAGACAGGAGGATGTTTGGATCCAGGGGCTAGAAGAAAATAAGGGTTAAAGATAAAATGCTGAGGGCCATGAGCACATAGGTGATAATTAAGGCCATAGGAGTGAATGAGAGTATCCCGGCAAAGGGTGAGAGTGTGGAGAAGAAGCCCCAGGTCCAAGCTTTGTGAAAATCCATCCAATTGTTACAGAAGTGGGTAAGCCATGCCCCCATTGCACCCAGAGCCCAGGGAGGCAGCTGAGTCTTGCACACTCAGGGATCTGTTGTGCACGGCAGCCTCGGCCAAGAGCCAAGTGAACGGTGAATTAAGGAAAGATGATTTTCGAATGGGTAACACGTTCCATAGGCTGTATATGATGGCCTTTCCTCCTGATCAGACTCAGTTCGCCTTTGCTCAGCTTCTTGGAGGAGTCCTGTGGAGCGGGTTCACCTGCCTCATTCATCCTGATGCCCAGGCTTCACTCACCACCCCCCCCACCCTGCCCCGACATTTCATGGTGGGGGCCAGCCGTCTTGGGTCTCTCCACCTCTGTGAGTTGGAGAGCCATATGCTGTGTTCTCATTGTTGGTTGGTTGGTGGAGGGGAGGAGTTGGGCATGGAAGCAGGGCCTCAGGCAGCCGTGGTCCTTGTGTCAGAGGCAAGCAGAGGGAGCTGCTGGGATGACTGGCGGGGCCATGGAGGCCAGCCTCAAGCCCCGGGTTGTGCCTTCAGGGGCCTGTGGCTCCTGGATCGTGGTTTGACTGCAGCTGGGGGCTGAGCCTGAATCTGAGCTACCTCGAGTCACAGCTGTGAGTGGGAATATAGCTTTCCAGGAGGCTTGGGTGAGCGTCACCTTTGTCATCCGCTCGGGTGTACGTCAGGGTGGTCTTGGGCTCTTTTGACATGCATCTGGAGGTTTCCAAGCCTTTCCTGGGCCGTAGAGCCCTGTTCTCAGTTTTGCCCTGGGCCAGGTGGTGGGCAAGCATGCAGAAAGGCACAAGGGGAGAGGGATAGGGCAAGACGAGGGACTGAGGAAGGAAGCCCCTCCCTTGCCATCCTGAGCTGCAGGCCCTTCCTCACGCCACCAGCACGCACACCCACTGTTGCCCTTCTTTTGTGTTTTCTCCTGCCTTTCAGAACCCGGCCACCCTTCAAGACCAGCGTCAGGCTCAGTTCCTCTGGAAGCCTCCCAGCCTTGCTGGTCTCCCACAGTAGGGACTAGAGCCCACAGTGTATCAGTAAATTATGAGAGCTCTGCTCTGCTGGTCTTCATTGTGCTTCCTGCCTGCCAGCTCTGTCTTCGTGAGGAGTTGATCAGGTTTTCCAGTACAGGGACCGAATGTTCTAGGGCTCCTAAACTGTCCAGTAGAGAGCCGGGCGCCTAAGGGGCTGCTCCGCAACCTGGTGACTGACCGGAAAGCTCTGTTTCAAGCTGCTTTTTGTTCATTCCTTCTTGTAGCAGGTGCTAGGGGCTGAGCTGGATGTCCGGGCTGTGATTTCTTCTTGTACACAGCTCAAAACGAAAATGATAATAATTATAATAACCACCTTTCATTGCACACCCGGGGGCTGATGACTGCCCTGGGTGTCTTGTGTATGTATCTCTCCTTTGGTTTCTCACCACAACCCTGCCAGTTTTTGGGATTCTCATGTTACAGGTGGAAGAAAGAGGCCCAGAGAGGTCTCAGAGCAAGTGGCAGAGCTGAGGGTTAAGCCTAGGTGCCCTGCGCTGTGCTGCTTGGCTAGAAAGAGTATTTCTCAGAGATGAGGACAGATTGGGTCTGGTCAGCCTCGAGATCCTGGCAGCTCGTCGGCCCTGTCTAGGGTGTTTTGGTGTAAAGCGGAGTATTTAATACTTCGGTCCCCTCCAGTTCTGACATTCTGCAATTCTGTCACCGGCCTGCGTCCTTTCCCTGCAGGGGCGAAGCTGGAAGTTCTCTGACATAGCACTGGCTCCAGCTGTAGGTTGTCAGGGGGCTGCTCTGGGAAGGACTGAGAAGGGGCTGTGGAGCTCCGAGGCCCTGGTGGAGGTGACAGGTGCATGAGAACCCCTCAAGGGCATTGGAGACAGTGCTTTTGTCAGAGCAGGCCTCTGCCCTCAGGGGACCCACAGTTGGTCTGTCTGTCCTTGCTCTCTCCTTAAGGGGCATGAGGGCCGGCCAGGGTGCCGGCTGGCCTGGGTGCCCTGGGAGAGACCCTAAAACTCAAGCCTTAATTCAGGGTGTCTCTCCAAGGAGTGCTCCACCCACCCTGGCTCACCTGAGCCAGTGTCTCCTCTTCGTTGGGAATTGTAAGGGATTGCGATAGCCGTCATCTGAAGGAGCTTCTGCTGGTGGCTGCAGGCCCTGTGTGTGTGTGTGTGTGTGTGTGTGTGTGTGTAGTGAGACCCTCTTCCTCATCCCACTGCTTCCTTCTACACTCTCCCCTGCCCAGTGTGAATCTGGCTAACCAAGGCTGTGAGAAGGTGTGGCCTTTTTCTTAAGTATATCCCAGTTTCTCTCCCTTGGTGCCTCAGTTTCTCTGTGTCCTGGGTTTCTTGTCACCTGAAATTGCTTTGCCTCCTGTCTTTCCCTCTCACAGATATCCCACTGCTCCCTGGCTCCCCACGCCGGCTGAGCCCTCGGGCAGTGGCCAGAGGGGGCCAGGGCCCCAAACATGGACAGCAGTACCTCAAGGTGCCAGGTCCCCAAGTCCCAGGCCAGCAGGGTAGTTCTGATGGAGAATCTGGCCCGCCCTCCAGGGGAGGGAGCTCCTGCAGCGGCTCGGTGAGTGCTGGGGTGGGGTAAAGGCTGACCCTATTGGGGGCCCCAAGGGAGCCTCTTGACTGGGGCACCCTCCACCTGCGGGGCAGGTGTGTTTGTTGATGTGTGTGTCTGTGTGAAAGAGAGAGAGAGAGAGAGAGAGGCCCAGGTTTTTTGTGAGGGCCTTCTCCTCTCCTCTGTCTCCAAGTCCCAGGCACGCTGGAGCCTTGTGGGCAGAGGACAGGGAAGGGGAGCTGTGAGAGGCCGCGTGCTCCCACCTGTTGGTCTGCAGACTCCCTGACTCCCCTCACAGGTGTGAGGAGCCAGACCTCTGCCGTGGCTGCTCAGAGGCTCTCCCCTGTGCCTGGCGCTTCATCTGGTTGCCCAGGTGACCTCTCAGGTGGCTGCAGAGGCAGATGGGTATCAAACCAGCCATAAACAGGGAAACACCCAAAGGGAGGGAGGCAGGTCCCTCTCCTGCTCCGCCTTGTTCTTTCTCCTCCTGTTCTCTCAACCTCCCACCTCCGGGCTGGCTGAGAGCAGAAGTCGGTCCCCCTGCTGCGGTCTCTGGCAGGGTCCCTTTTGGTGGCTGCAGAGAGGAGGAAGAGGAGGATGTGGGGCTGAGAGGGGCATAGTGCCAAGTGAATCCCTGTGGGGTGCGGCCGGGGTGGGCCTGCTGACAAGAGATTGGCCTTTGTTCTGATGGATCCGGAGAACTTGCCAGTGAGTAATGTGCGTGTGTAAGTATGCGCGTGTTTGCAGGCCGGCCAGCAGATCTGCAAGGAGATGGGTGTGTGTGAGTGTGTTCCAGAGTGTGTGGAGGGCTGCGTGTGTGTCAGAGGGCCCTGGGGTGCTGTGTGTGTGCACAGATGTGTGTGCAGGGGAGCCGGTGCGGGGGTGCTGCGTGTAGGTGCTCTGTGTGAGTGTGCAGGAGTGCTGTGCGGGCACGCGAGGACGTACAGGGCTTTGCTGCTGGGTATACTGTCCGTGCGTGCGAGCGTACGTGTGTTCATCGTTGCCAGAGTGGGTCTGACGGTACTGGTGGCCAGGCTGTGGACAGGTGGGTGGAGGGCTGTGTGGGCTGGGTGTGGCAGAAGAACATAGGCCACTCTGTCCTTTCACTGGGGGGAGTCAGGGCCTCTGGGCCTGAGGGGCTTCCTGGTCCACCTCCCGGGGCCCAGAGCATAAGGTCAGCCTCCTCTGCTTGCTCTTCCTCACCGGACCTGTCCCGTTCTCTCTGGCCAGGTCATCAACAACTACCTGGATGCCAACGAGCCAGTGTCCTCGGAGGCCCGTCTGAGCCGCATGCACTTCCACGACAACCAGAGGAAGGTCGATTACGTGCTCGCCTACCATTACCGGAAACGTGGGGTGCAGCCTGGCCAGGGCTTCCCTGGCCAGTCGCTGGCGATCGTCTCCAATGGGGAGACGGGCAAGGACCCTCATGCTGGGGGCCACGGTGACATTGAGCTGGGGCCACTCGATGCCCTGGAGGAGGAGAAGAAGGAGCAGCGGGAGGAGTTTGAGCACAACCTGATGGAGGCTGGGCTGGAGCTTGAGAAGGACTTGGAGGTGAGGTTGGGCAGGTGGCAAAGGGCCGTGGGATGGGATGGCCCTGCAAGGCTGGGGTCCTGGTGATCAGTGTTACCTGCAGGGAGAGTTGGCTTTGTTCTGGCAGGTGGCATTTTTTTTTTTTTTTAATCTGGTGGGCAAACCAGATTTTCTTGTTAAAGAACTTGAGGAAGAGTCTTGGTATAGCTGGTGCCTCTGCCTAGGGGATCCCAGGTAGTGGTGGCGGTAGGGATGTGCCATTCTGTTCTGTGGGCATTGGCCTAGTTAGAGATTGGAAGTGAGACGTTTCTTCCTGGTGCTCAAAAACCCTATCCTGTGGCCTTCATCAAAGGTTTCTTTGAGATGAAGACCCAGATTGCCTGTTGAACTTTGGATCACATTCTTCTATGGGGGTTATACTTCACTAAGGAATGTGCTTGCCTGGGGCCCTCTGAGGGAGGTGATTCATTGGAAACTGAACATTGGACATGTTTTATCAACTTGTGAGTGACGTATGTTCTCACCTCTGGTCAGTAGCTGCTTAAGGGAATCCATGGAAATCCATTTATGTACATATCCATCTGTCCATCCTTCCATCCTTCCTTCCATCCATCCATCCATCCATCCATCCATCCATCCATCCATCCATCCATCTATCCATCCATCCATCCATCCATCCATTTCTTCATATCACAGTGATCCTTTAAAGACGACCTGCCCTAACCATCCCCTCCATACTTATCTTCTACCCTTCCTACCCTCTCATACCTGCTCCAGCCCATTGGCCTTCTCTTGGTTGTGTGTTGGTCACCCTTACCTCGGGGCCTTTGGACTGGTTGTCCCCTCTGCCTTGGGCGCCCTTCCCCAGACCTGTGCATGCTCAGGCCCTCACTTCTGACCTCTTCCTAACTGTCATCTCTTTCCAGACATCTTCTTGACCATTCTAGCTAAAGTACTCCCACCCCATCACTCTATTCCTTGACCATGCTTTACTTTCCTTCATCACACTTAGCATGACTACCTGAAACAACATGATAGATTTGTTTTTTTATCTGTGCCCCAACCAGCTTCATGAAGGCAGGGGTCTTGTTTGGTTCACTTCTGTATCCCTAGCACCTAGGACAGAGTCCAAAGAATAAAGTAGTGTAGTAGGGGCTTAACAAGTGTTAGTCGAATAAGTAAGTGATCTCCCTGAATCTCACATTCCTCATCTGCAAGAGAGTTAAATGCCCTGCCGGGCTGTAGTTTTACAGGTCCCGTTAATAGATGAGGCAATGAAAACATCTAGCACCATGTATAATACATAGTAGGTGCTCAATAAATGCTCATTAGGATTATTTTAAATAGAGTCATGCTGACGGGTGTGATGCCGTTCTCATCTGTTTTGTAAGATTCAAGTCAATACTGTCCCCAACCTGGAAGGGACCCCCGGGGGTCATTCATCCATTTCTCTGACCCCAGGAAGGATGGCATGTAGCTTGGCTCAGACCCTTGTCCTACTGACCTGTGCTGCTTATCTAGACCATTAAAGTAGGAGCTGCTTCTTTCATTCTTTCCACCAATGTAGGGATTGTACTCTTTGAAGACTAATTGGGGCTCCCTTGCTCTCTTGATTTTCACTTTTTGAAACCCAGAGCTCACTTGGTGCCTCGAACTGGAGTCTGGTGGGAAGGTTTCTCGAGGTAGTAGTTTTTTTTTTTTTTTAAAGATTTTATTTATTTATTTGACAGAGATAGAGACAGCCAGCGAGAGAGGGAACACAAGCAGGGGGAGTGGGAGAGGAAGAAGCAGGCTCATAGCAGAGGAGCCTGATGCGGGGCTTGAACCCAGAACGCTGGGATCATGCCCTGAGCCGAAGGCAGACGCTTAACCACTGTGCCACCCAGGCGCCCCGAGGTAGTAGTTTGTTTTGAGGACCAGGCAGGAGCTCTTGGCATTTCCACCGTGGGCGGCTCAGTCCCCACACCTCTCTCTGGGGGTCAGGGAGCAGAGGCCTGGGCCTCGTCCAGCTGCTCAGCTGGGAAACAGCATCATGCTCAGGAGGGTGGACTCTGGAGCCCAGAGACAGATGTTCACATCCCAGGTCTGGTGCCAGCTAGCCTCACAACCCTGGGTGAATGACTTGCTCCTTTGGAGTCAAAGTTTCCAGGTCTGTGTAAAGGGAATAGCTATACATTCTTTATCGGGTTGTTTGAAGATGAAAACAAGACAACCGAATTAAGTACTTAGAACAGTAACATTGCATGTCCCTGCTATCACTGTTATTTAGAGTTGCCAAATTTAGTAAATTCAAGATGCCTAGTTACGTTTGAATTTCAGATCAACAGCAGATAACTTTAGCAGAAGTATGTCTTGTGAAATATTTGGGACCTACTTAGGTACTTAAAAAATTATTTGTTGCTGATCTGAAATTCAAATGTAACTGTCCTGGCAACTCTTTTTTTTTTTTTTTTTTTTTTTTAAGATTTTATTCATTTGACAAAGAGAGCACAAGCAGGGGGAGTGGCAGGCAGAGGGAGAGGGAGAAGCAGGCTCCTGCTGAGCAGGGAGCCCGATGAGGGACTCCGTTCCAGGACCCTGGGATCATGATCTGAGCCGAAGGCAGACGTTAAACCGACTGAGCCCCCCGGGCGCCCCTGACCTTACTACTGCTACCAGTATCACTCCCAACTTTGCTACCCACCAGCAGGTTCCATTTTGGTTGCTCTTAGAGTCTCCCAGCTTTGGCTGGGAGTTAGGAGGGCCCAGAAATAGCTCTTGGGACTGACCAGTGTTAGATGGGGGCATGGAGTGTGTCCTGGATGGTTGTCTCCGGTCTGCAGCCAGTCAAAAGCGCCTCGCTCCCAGCCTCCCCCACGTCCTCCCCCAGCTTCACGGCCTACTTAACTCTTTTCCTTCAACAGGCCCTTCCAGGTGACTTGGACCCCCTTGTCACCAGAGCCCCCACCACTCATGCACCCTTTGTGACCTACAGTCCTGCAGTGTTGCCTCCCTCTCTCTCTGTGCTAAAAATTAATTATTGTTAGTTTTGGGACCTCTGATGCAAAGTGCTAAGTTAATGGCACTTGTCAGTCACAACATGTTATCATCATTGGTCTGCAGGAGGACCCGCTCATCACTTATGTAAATACCTCCTTATTCTTCACTATCTGCTGCCTCCACAGGCAGTCATTCCAGAGCGGTATGTTTCTGGGAAACGTATGATGGTGTCTTTGTTTCATGCAAGTTTTTCATTTAGAAAATAGACTATATTGTTTAGAAGTTTCAGATGTACAGAAAAATTGGGCAGTGGGTTCCCATATACTCCATCCCCAGTTTCCTCTGCTATCAACATCTGTGTTAATACGGTGCTTTTGTCACAATTGATGAACCAATATTGATATATTATCATTAAGTTCAATCTTTGCTTTCTTCAGATTGAGTTTTTACCTACCATCCTTTTTCCGTTCCAGGATCCCATCCCAGACACCCCATTGCATCTCGTTTCCCCTGCCTCCTTAGGCTCTGCTGGCTATGACAGTTTCTTGAAACTGGACATGTTTTTAATGTACTCAGGAGGCACTCTGTTTCACAACTCATTCTGTTTCTGACTTTTCCTGTCGACCCTGTATGTGGAGACCACGCTGCATGTGCGTCTAACCCATTTTTCCTAATGGGTAAGTGCTTTGCAGCCACTGCGGTTACCTAGTCACTTCCCTAAGGATAATGGGCACCCATGTTGGCTCCAACTGTGTGCCACCCCAACAAGATGGAGTAGGAATTGTCCCCTCCTTCTGGGCCAGCAGTCCTGGATTGTCTCCAGCTCTCCCCTGCACCCCCCACTCCCCGATGCCACCCTGTTGGTGCTAAACACTGGCTGGAGACTCATCTGCTGGAGCCTCCGAGGCCCTGAGCAGCTCTTCCGGGGGCCCGTTGGGGCCGGCACAACTCCTCTCTGTCAGGATGCTCGGTCTTTGCCTTGAGCGGCAGCTGGCACCTCACAGGAGCGGGGCTGCTGCTTGGCTACACCTGGGCGGCCACGGGAAGGGCAGGTGCCGTTATCCCCACCTGCTCGGCAGTCCCTGCCCTGCTGGGCTATGCTGTCTTTTAGGCTCTGATTTCAATTTGATTTTCAGATAAATGGAGAGGAAATGGGTTTCTATCAGAGACCCATTAAAAAGTATTCATTTAGCCTTACAGATCAAACGAATTTTGCATCCATCAAATCCTAATTGATTGAATATCATAGGAGTCATTTCCGACCCTGGTTGCTCTCTGAGTGTGCTTGACACAGGATGATGATTGGTGATGCCTTCCATTTGGTGTTTTACTTTTTTATTCAGTAGGCGTAGTTCCATGTATTACATTGTCCATGTTCATATTTGAAAGGCTATTTAGTATTTATCAGATGACTAAATGACAGTTTGCGTATATGTTTTCTTACGTGTAGCCATTCGATTAGAATTTCATTTAAAGACATCGCTGGAGGTGTCTATGGGCCTATGGGTGGCAGAGACGCCTACCTCCTCACTGCCAGTTTGGATACACGAGGGCTACCTGTCTGGAGATGGGCATCGCTGCCGAGTGGGAGGTGAACGTGAGCATTTGAGGGACTCACCCATCTCCGGCCTCCAGACGGGGCTGTGGAGTGGGTGGGCTGAACAAGGCCTTCTGTGACATGCCTCCTCCCAACCTCTCCCAAGCCCCCTGCCCTGACCACTACAGCCGGAAGGACAGAGGCAGAGACTCCGATGAACGAGGGGCACCAGGGGGATCCCAGAGCCAGGTGCAGTGCAGTGCATGTGATGGGCCCAGGGGCGTGTGTGGACTTGGGGTGTAAAGGCCTTCTCCCACCGTGCAGGCCCTGAAATTCCAGCAGGCATGGCCCACAACTTCATCTATGTGGGCAGCTGGACCTTCTAAACTGGGAGTGGAGGAGAGGGCATTGACAGGGAGCTCAGGGGATACCTTGCTCTGGACTAGCTCTCCGGGGACTAGGGAGCCAGAGAACCGAGAGCAGAGCTGCCTTTATTCAGCATCTGTGGCTGGTCCCTGGGCGGCTCTGGGCAGAGGAAGGCGTGGAAGGGGCCGAGTGCCAGTTGGGAGGCACCAGGGGCCCACGGCTTTATTCAGGACGCAGTGCTCTCCTCTCTGACTTGGTAGCAGGTGGGAGCCCAGGACTGACCAAATCCCTTCCCTCTCTGCAGAGAGAAGACCCTCCCCACAAGCCATAGGATGGCCCTAACACCTGACTGTTCCCCCTATAGCCCTGGACATCTGGCGTCTCAACCCGAATTACTGTAATGAGCCAGAGAAATAGGCTGGGGGCACCTGAGATCTAGGACATCATGATCTCCCATGGGCGCTCATTTCAGGGAAAAAATGTGGGCCAAGAAAGTCAGAATGTCTTCTTACTTTCTTAAAACCAGAGGCCACTGTTTCTTGACCTTTGTCATCACCACCTGTTCCCACTTCCTTTTCAGAAGAGTTTTTTTTATACATCTGATTAAACAGCTGGTAGGACCATGTGTCCTCCTAGGCCTGTGGACGGAGCTGGGGTGACTTTGGGAAATTACTCTCTGTCATTAATCCATGGTTTTACGGCAGGAAACCAACTTTCCTGAATGCCTTCTGTGTGGACTTGTGCTCCTTCAGTTAGTCTTTGTGACTCCCCTGCTAGGTGGCTGTTAGCCTTGTCTCTTTAAGGAGGTGAGAGGCTAGCGTCTCCATCATGGGGACATCAACGAAGTGATCCAGCTGGGATTTGAACTCCATCTGGTCTTTGTCATACTGGGGATGACTGCCAAGCCCTTGATAGCACTTTCCTTTTTTTTTTTTTATAATGATTTTTTATTATATTATGTTAGTCACCATACAGTACATCCCCGGTTTTCGATGTAAGGCTCGATGATTCATTAGTTGTGTATAACACCCAGTGCACCATGCAATATGTGCCCTCCTTACTACCCATCACTGGTCTATCCCATTCCCCCACCCCCCTCCCCTCTGTAGCCCTCAGTTTGTTTCTCATAGTCCATAGTCTCTCATGTTTCATTCCCCCTTCTGATTACCCCCCCTTTCTTTATCCCTTTCTTCCCCTACTGATCATTCTAGTTCTTATGTTCCATAGATGAGAGAAATCATATGATAGTTGTCTTTCTCTGCTTGACTTATTTCACTTAGCATTATCTCCTCCAGTGCCGTCCATGTTGTAGCAAATGTTGAGAACTCGTTCTTTCTGATTGCTGAGTAATATTCCATTGTATATATGGACCACAACTTCTTAATCCAGTCATCTGTTGAAGGGCGTCTCGGCTCCTTCCACGATTTAGCTATTGTGGACATTGCTGCTATGAACATTGGTGTGCATATGGCCCTTCTCTTCACTACGTCTGTATCTTTGGGGTAAACACCCACTAGTGCAATGGCTGGATCATAGGGTAGCTCAATTTTTAACTTTTTAAGGGACCTCCACACGGTTTTCCAGAGTGGCTGTACCAACTTGCATTCCCACCAACAATGTAGGAGGGATCCCCTTTCTCCACATCCTCTCCAACAATTGTTGTTTCTTGCCTTGTCTATTTTTGCCATTCTAACTGGCGTAAGGTGGTATCTCAGTGTGGTTTTGATTTGAATTTCCTTGATGGCTAATGATTTTGAACATTTTTTCATGTGTCTGTTAGCCATTTGTATGTCTTCATTGGAAAAGTGTCTGTTCATATCTTCTGCCCATTTTTTGATTTGTTTATTTGTTTCTCGTGTATTGAGTTTGAGAAGTTCTTTGTAGATCTTGGATACCAGTCCTTTATCTGTAGTGTCATTTGCAAATATATTCTCCCATTCCGTGGGCTGCCTCTTAGTTTTTCTGACTGTTTCCTTGGCTGTGCAGAAACTTTTAATCTTGATGAAGTCCCATAAATTCATTTTATCTTTTGTTTCTCTTGCCTTTGGGGATGTGTCATGAAAAAGGTTGCTTTGGCCGATGTCGTAGAGGTTGCTGCCTATGTTCTCCTCTAGAATTTTGATGAATTCCTGTCTCACATCGAGGTCTTTCATCCATTTGGAGTTTATTTTTGTGTATGTGTGAGATAGTGGTCAAGTTTCATTCTTTTGCATGTAGCTGTCCAATTTTCCCAGCACCATTTATTGAAGAGACTGTCTTTTTCCCACCGGATGTTTTTTCCTGCTTTATCAAATATTAGTTGCCCAAAGAGCTGAGGGTCCATTTCTGGGCTCTCTATTCTGTTCCATTGGTCTATGTGTCTGTTTTTGTGCCAGTACCATGCTGTCTTTGTGATCACAGCTTTGTAGTACAGCTCGAAATCCGGCATTGTGATGCCCCCAGCTTTGTTTTTCCTTTTCAACAGTTCCTTGGAGATTCGGGGTCTTTTCTGGTTCCATACAAATTTAAGGACTATTTGTTCCAGTTCTTTGAAAAACGTTCTCGGTATTTCGATCGGGATAGCATTGAAAGTGTAGATTGCTCTGGGTAGCATGGACATTTTAACTATGTTAATTCTTCCGATCCATGAGCATGGAATATCTTTCCATCTTTTTATGTCTTCCTCAATGTCTTTTAAGAGTGATTTATAGTTTCTAGAATAAAGGTCCTTTACGTCTCTGGTTAAGTTAATTCCAAGGTAACGTATGGTTTTTGGTGCTATTGTAAATGGGATGGATTCCCTAATTTCTCTTTCTTCGTTCTCGTTATTCGTGTACAGAAATGCAACTGATTTCTGAGCATTGATTTTGTATCCCGCCACGTTACTGAATTGCTCTATAACTTCTAATAGTTTGGGAGTGGCTTCTTTTGGGTTTTCCATATAGAGTATCATGTCATCTTGATAGCACTTTCCTATTCCCCCTTCCCCAGAATTCTTAGGAGAGGCTCCATCGAACACAGGGAAAATGCAAATGTGGGTCTAAGGATGCCCCAATCCAGGCAGTGTCTTGGTGATGGCTGCTGTGCTCTCATGAGTGTGGGGAGCATGTGCGCTGCTGTTGACTTGACTTGTGCTAATGACTGAGGAAAATGTGCTGATTTCCCCCTGGCTTTGCCTGTGTTCCTGTCCCGCGTGCCCCACGCTGAAGCCGCATGCAGGAGCCTTCTGCTTCTCACCTGCCTCTCTTTCCTGCCCCCAAGGGACCTTCAGGGGACACAACAAAGACAGCCCCGGCAACCCCTGCCCCCGGGACTGCACAGCTGAGCAGAGCAGAGCCTCCGCAGGGCTGGCTGGACCTCATCTCCCAGGGGAGGCCTCTCTGCAGCCTGGTGGGGGGGTACAGAGAGAAGGGAGGAAGTCAACCCCCCCCCCCAAACTGGGTACATATTTCCTTTTCCAAGGAGTTTAAAAAATTTACACTCAGTATTCTCACTCAATGCTAATGGCATCCCCGCTGAGGTGGTTAGAGCAGCTCTTGTCCTCTTGGCATAGGAAACCTAAAACGCCTTATTAAGCCAGTCAGGAGCCTGGCTGGGCCTTGCAGCAGCTCCCCCTGTTCTCTTAAAACGACTGTCCAGGGCGGCATTTTGTCTACACAGTCCCCCACCCGGAGATGAGCACTGTCCGGGTTGTGAAAGAGGTCGGGTTGCGGGTCTAGTGGAAGGCAGGCCGAGGGTTTCCGCAGCTGGGGTGTGACTCGCTCTCAGGTCCTTCATGCCTGGGGTCTTTCCTCTATTGGTCAGGGCTTCCAGAGCTCTCCAGGATTCCTCAAAAGGGGCTGGAAGGGGTGTCCGGGCTCTGACTTGCCAGTCCCACCCTACAGAGCAGAGGGCAACGGTCCGTGCCTGGCCTGGCTGAGGGGCCCTGCGCCGGGCACCACTGAGCTGGCGGTGTGTCCTGCTGGTTTTCTGTTACCAGGTGCAACCAGTGAGGTGTGAGAAAATGCGACCCTGGGATATTAGAGCTGGGAGGGCTTTGGATCATTTCTTTCAATTCAGTCAGAGAGCAGGGCCTAAGGTTGAGAGGATGTGGCTTATACAAGCTCACAGTGCTAGTTAATGTTTTAAGTAAATGAAATCTTGGTGATAGAGAGTCTGTGCCACAAGCAAGTCAAGAGGGCAAGCTTCCTTCTGTTCAGTCTGTCGTCCTGGTGCCTGAGTTGCTATCTTCCTGCACGGCTGAGGTCCGACGGGCGCTCCTGGTCCGACGGCGCCGGGGTCTGGGGCTGGTGCCTCTTCTCCCGTAATATGCCATGCTGGTTGTTAAATATTTTGAGTAGCCCTTATGCTTTCCAAGGGTATTGGCATCAGTCTCTGCATTTGCTGAAGAGAGGGTCAGGGGATAGTTGGTCTCCGTCCTGCTAATCATTCCCCTTCAGGGCAGTACTAGGTGTTTGGGGCTCTGAGAGAGACACGGGGAAAGAAGGCCCTTCTCGGTTTGTCAGCTGGAAAGTTCGAGGTCTTTGTGGGCAGAGGCTGCTTGGACAGTCACTTCAGCTGTAAAGACACTCAAGGGATAAGCTCTGGGGGGAACCTGCCAGGCTCTGTCTCTGCCACCCTCTCCTGCCTCTCATTTAGCAGTTTTTTTTTTTTTTTAAGATTTTATTTATTTATTTGAGAGAGAGAGCGAGCAAGCAAGCGAGCAAGACAGAAGGATTAGGGGAGGGGCAGAGGGAGAGCAAGAGGGAGAAGCAAACTCCTTGCTGAGCAGGGAGCCCGATGTGGGACTCGATCCCAGGACTCCGGGATCATGACCTGAGCTGAAGGCAGATGCTTAACTGAGCCACCCAGGCGCCCCTCGTTTAGCAGATCTTGACTGAGCATTTGCAGGTATCCCATCCTGGGAGCTGATGACACAGTGTGACTACGATGTGGTCTCTGCCTTCAAGGACCTCGTGGTCTATTAGGGGATGCTGACCTGACTGCAGAGAGTCAAGTGCAGTAAGATTGGGTACCAGCAGAGTGACAGACTATCTGGCCGACTCCCAGTCCGCCTCTGCCTGGAAGCTCTTGGCTGGATCACCTTCCCTCTGCCTGCCTCGGATGCTCGGGTCCTGGCAGAAGTGAGCAGGCTGAGTCTCAGACTCTTATCAGGTCTCTGGGCGGGATTCAGTCTCTGCACACGGAGCCGCTAGGGGAGCTGTGCAGGTTAGAAGGTTTAGCTCAAGCGGGTGTTGTAGTGGCAGGGTCTTTGAGCCTTCGAGGTCTGGAGACATCCGGGGCTCATATTTGATGCTTGGTAGGTGGGGAGGATGGTTCTGGGGCTGCTTCAGCCTGAAGCATCTCCTCACTGAAGACAGGGTCTCCCTGTCACCCCCGGTCAGCTCCTCTGGGTGCCTCAGTACCTCCTGATGAACCTGGGGCTGTGAGGCAGTGTCAGGAGCTCTTTAAACCTTGGGAGTTCTTTGAATAGAATTCAGGGGCAGAATTCATAAGCTTGGATGGTAGAACACTGTGCTTTATTTTCACCAACATTTAACTGGAACTTAGCGGTTACTTCAATTAAGGATATGGGCACAAACCTACATCCCTGTGAGTTCCTGTGAGTTTGTTGCTGACAGAAATCACACGTAGGTTCCTACTGGGTTATATAGCTGTTGCACGAATCTCCAAAAGCATGGATACTCATCGTTACTTTGAAATGATGACAATTTTGAGATATGCTGCCAGGTCTTGCTATTTCATGTATTGATAAAGAAGTGAGTATATGACTAGATCACGAGTTTACATTTAAATATTTTAGTAACTGTATTTCTGTATACTTAGTCCCTCCTCATTCTGTTAATTATGTTACACATCTAAAAATATTCTGAGAATGGGTCTCTAGATTTCAGCTGACTGTCTTAGGGTTCCAGGCCCAAAAAAGATTATGAACTCCTGCACATAACCCCTAAGGCTTAGGAGAAGCCTCAGGCAGTGAGTGGTGGTCCCGCCTGGCTGCTGTGGGAAGGGAGATCCCATGGGGACACCCACTGGCTACTCTCTCGAGACTGGCTGGCCCAGAGAAGGTTCCTGGGGAGTCCTGAGGCAGGGGGCTAATTTGAGGGGCATGTCAACTGAGCACACTGTGACAGCTGAGCCCTTACTCACCGCCACCCCCGCTATTGGGGCCTGCATGCCTAATCACATTTGAAAGTGTGTGCTTTAGTCCATGATATGCTTGAACCCAAGAAGGACATGGAGAGGAAAGAGGGTTGGGCTGAGCACCAGAAGACTGGGTTCTAGGTTTCATTCTGCCACCAACTGGCTTCTTTCTGGACTTTGACTTCCCCATCTAGAAAAGAAGGTTGGGCATCATCAGGGATTCTCAAACTGTGTACCTGAGAGTCCTAACTTCCTGTGACGTACACTGATGTCATCTGTGCTGAAATAAAAATTGATACTGTTTTCTCATTTAACTGGAAAATTGCAGTGATAAAGATAATTTTCTCAATTTAAAATTGTTCTTAGGGGCACCTGGATGGCTCAGTTGGTTAAGTGTCTGACTCTTGATTTTGGCTCAGGTCATGATCTCAGGGTCGTGAGATTGAGCCCCACATTGGGCTCTGTGCTGCTGGTAGAGCCTGCTTAAGAGTCCCTCTCTCTCCCTCTACCCCTCCCCCCCCAATTGTTTTTTTCCTTTAACCTTTGGAGGCTGGTCTCTCAGGAAATACTTGCTGGGGCAAAGGAAGTGGATGAGAAGTACAGGAATACTAATGGGAAAACTTAGAATCGGCCAACCATATTTAGTTTGGCAACTTAGTTTTGGTTGTGGTTTTTTGTTGCCTATCGTGTGAGTTCTTCCACTAAAATTTGTGTTTGTTTGAATGTTGGGATTAAGCATGTTGGTAATCGAAGGACTTTTGTAGAGGGTTCTACAAAGAGCATGATGACCTGGAGGTGCTCTAACAGCTCTTGTGGGTTCCAAGGCCCCTGCCTGCTTGGGCATTTGTGAGCATAGGCACCTGGGGATGCATTCTGCTCAGAAGGCTGACCTTTGCCCTGGATGGGCAGAGGGTGAGTGGATTGGTGAGTCTGAGCGGGGTGATGGCTCTTCTCCAGGGGAGATAGTGCTCATGTTTCCTTCAGGCCACAAACAACAGCTATTATGCCCTGATGTGTTCCCAGCCTTCCCTGTTCTGTGCACCATGACTGCGAAGAGGACAAACCGACAGTACTTTGGAAGCAAAAGAAAGGAGAGCTGGCAGGGTTGTTAGCCATGTCACAGTCTTCTGAAGTGGACAGTGCACTGTGGAGACCCCACCTTCCCTTGTCCCTCTATCCCTTTTGACTTGGAGCTCAGCTAAGGCAAGAGTGTTGTGAATCTTCCCAGCAGGATTCATGGAGATTGCCATTTATGGCGTGATGGCTCCCAGGAAGCCCTGGGTGGATTCTGATGGCTTCGGAATGTGTTCACCATCCGTTGAGCATCGCTGGTTTGGGGGTCTCATCTGCTGTATACCAGCCCGCCATGGATAGCAGCCAGACTCCGTGTCCAGCTCGGCAGTCCAAGGGGCCGGGTGACCACTGGCATTCTTGTAACTGTCTTGTTGAGTTTCTGCTCGGGGATCCATCCATTGCCGTCAGGTGTTGAAGGGTGGAGTATGTCTGGCTGTGAACGTTGTAGCTAAAGCTGTGTTTCCCCTACTCTCTGAACTCGTCCAGCCCAGGGAACTTACACTTAGCTCATCCACAAGCCCTTGGAGGGTTGAAGTTTCCCAGGACGCAGAGAGGGCCTGCGGCGTTTTAGCACCTTTTTTTAGGAACAGGAAGTCATAAGGAGCGGAATTTGATGGGTATGCTGTTCTGTTGTATTTTCTTTGTCAGGTGCAGGCACAGGAACCCCAAAGGCTTTGGAGCTGATGCCCCGGGGCCCTAAGTTTGCGTGGGTTTGCCGCTGGCTCCCTGCATGTACCACCCATCCCTGGTTACAGCATTGTGTGTTGCTATGTACTGTTCTCACTGTGGACCATGGGGTTGTAGGGGGTGCGTTCAGACCAGCTCATGCCGTGGTCTGTGAGCAGGGCGGGGCAGTGCCAGCTCTGCTAGTGGAGTGTTTTAGAAAACCAGTGGCTATTGGTAGGAGTTACTTCCTGTGGGTCCCCTGGACTTGCTCAGCAGCAGAATGTAGTGGGAAGAACTTTGTGTGTGGAGGGCAATGAGCAGAATTCACTGCCGTGTGCTTTTGTGCAAATTTGTCAGCCATGCTGGGTCGGTTTTCTTATCTGAGCCCTGCAGCCAGCACCTACCGCAGGTGAAAACTTTATAAACTTCAGAAAATGAAGTGTCCTTGTTTTCACAGTTCTTTTTTTTTTTTTTTTTTTTTTTTAGATTTTATTTATTTATTCGACAGAGATAGAGACAGCCAGCGAGAGAGGGAACACAAGCAGGGGGAGTGGGAGAGGAAGAAGCAGGCTCATAGCGGAAGAGCCTGATGTGGGGCTCGATCCCATAACGCCGGGATCACGCCCTGAGCCGAAGGCAGACGCTTAACCACTGTGCCACCCAGGCGCCCCTGTTATCACAGTTCTTTATAGGAACCGTGTGGGGTTTCCTCTCTGCCAGTGGGCCTGAGTTGGCTCTCTCACCTGTCCAATGCTTTCTTTAATTTTCTGATTTTTTAACCTCCCCATGTTCCAAACGAATGAAAATGCTTACTGTGTGGGTTAGGTACCCCCAAAGGGAGGAGAAGGTGCAGGGAGTTTACTGTCTAGCTGGGAGACCAGATAGACTCATGAGGGCACATGTGCTGACTGCTTCTTTTCTGGGTCAGAAAGTCTCACAATTTCAGTTGTTGAATACCATGATGGTGATTTTGAATCCACTGCTTACCCGTTGCGGGATTGTCAGGATCCCCGTTTACTATCTATACTGTTATTTGTTGAATACTTTTGCTAAATTGGCTCACTTTTTAAGCTTAAATTTATTTTAAAAGGAAATATTACATTGTTATAAATGGAGAACTGATATCACTGGCCAACAAATAGCCAATACTGCAAAAATAAACCACACCAGAAACAAAATAACTTTATTCATTCCTGGCTGGACACAGCTGGCAGCAGAAGATCTCAGGCTGGGGGGCCTGCTCACTCTTCGTTGAGAAAGGAGGCTTCACTAGTGTCCAAGTGGTTAGCGGTATATTGGCATCTTACTGAGACTTTATCTTTGCAGGATAATTGGAAAGGGGCTAACTTTCTCACTATTTAAAAATGCTATTTTTTAAAAAAGATTTATTTATTTTAGAGAGAGTGCACACATGTGCACACTTGAGTGGGGGGAGGGGCGGAGGAGAGAATCTTCAAGCCGACTCCCCGCTGAGCACAGAGCCTGATGTGGGACTCGATCCCATGACCATGAGATCTTGACCTGAGCTGAAACCAAGAGTCAGACGCTTAAATGACTGAGCCCCCTGGGCGCCCCTAAACATGCCCTCTGATACTCTGTTGTATCTGTTATTTGAGGCTCCTTGTTCCGTACTTGGACAACGTCACAGAAGCACTTAGTACACCCTCTGAGCTTCACTTGTCCCTGGATAGACTGAAGACTTTGAGAACTGGGGTTGTGTTTTCTGCTTTATTTCTTTGTACAGTGTCTGGCACATAGCAAATACTCAACAGTGTTTGTTGAATTGATTCAAAGCATAATGTGTAGCAAAGACAGTATCCTGTAGCGTTGAGGGGGCGGCAGAGAGCCTTAAGAGTCGGGCTTGGCAGGGAAGGCTTTCTGGAAATGGGCCCCTCTCACAGCCACCTGGAACCTGTCCCTTCTCCGCTCCTCGTGAGCCCTCTCCCATTCTTCCTTCTCCTTGGTTCCCTCACCTCCTTCTCCAACCAGGGAAGAGAATACCACAGCAAGCTGCTTGCCCCCAGAGCCACCCACCCTGAGGAGAAGGCTGAGGGGAGCAAAGACCAGGGTGTGGGGTGGGAGGAGTAGGGGGACGTGGGGGGAGGGGGAGGAAGTGGGGAGGGAGAGCTGGGCGGTCAGGAGACCTGCGGGCTAGGCCGGAGCCCTTACAGGCTGCCCTTAGGTCCAGCATTAGGGGAGTCTGGTGCCCTTCCCAGGGCAGAGGTGGAGCCCCGGGGCTTGTCAGCTGTCCTGTCGTGTTATTCCATCCTCCTTCCTCTCCGGCTGCTTCCCTTTCTTCTTGCGGCCAGCAGCCTCTTGCTCTGCACTGGTGGGCAAGTCCCACGGCCCCAAAGACCGCTGTGGCAAAGCCCTTAGTGGTGGTTGCGTTTATGTGAGGCTGGTCTCCGTAATGTGAATGTACAGTCCTCCAGAACAAGACACAGACGCTGTTTGCTGCGGACGCCGTGTCAGGAGCTGCCCGTATGACCCATGGCTGTGCCCTGAAGGCCCCTCTGCCGCTGGGACCCTACTTTCATTCAGTCCCTAGTAGTCCCAGTGTTGTGGCAGCGGGTGTGGTTCTCTCCCTCCTGCCATGGGAATCTGGACCCTTCCCTCCCTGAGCATCTTGCTGCTGCTTTCCCTGTTACTAGTAATGACCACTGTTCCACTGTGCTCAGTGCATCCAGTAACTCATTAAATCCTGATAACAACCCTCTGAAGTATTTATTACTACTACCCGTCTTGTAGATAAGAACACCGAGGTTACCTAACTTGGTCAGGGTCAATCAGCAGGTGTCAGGAGGGGATTCAGACAGACCCTGAGTCTGAGCTCTCAGTCACTATGGTGTCCCCCCTCTCCAGGGATAATGCTTCTGTCGTCTGAGCCTGGGGCGGGGGAAGGGATGGCCTTATTCTCACCATCGGGGTTGCCAGAAGTTAAAGCAGGTTCAGGAGAGGAAAAGGCAGCCTCTGAACTTGCGAGTATTCTCTGCTTACCTCTTTGCTCCCTGTGGTGCACACCTGTCTTCCCTCCTATCTACGTGGGAGGTCATGGGTTGGGGAACTGTTGCACCCCGCAGATAATTTTTAATTACGAGGTTTGTAATTTGTGTTTGTGGCAAGAATCAATCCTCTCAGGACGGGCCCTGAGACCATTAGATGGGTGTGGAGCCAGCAGGCAGGGACGAGAGGCAGCAGGGCTGCACAGGAGGGTGAGGGGGGCGGGGCACGGCAAGAACTGGAGACCGCAGGGGTCTGGGTCCGGAGCTGCTTGGGGCCCCAGTGGGGAGGACAGTGAGCCAGGGTGAAGGTCAGCTTCCCCGGGGAGCGGGGCTGGGATGATCCCCAGGTGTGCGTACTGCCCTTTCCTGCCTTCTGGCAGCAGAGTGGGTATGGGGGACCAGGAGGCGTTGGTCTGGAGCGTGCTCAGCCTTCCTTCTGTGTGGCTTCTCCCCGTCCGGTTCTCCCATCGCCCCACATCCTCTGTATGGACTCTCAGGTCTTTCCCTCAGACCCTTCATGTCGCCCTGCTGAAGCAGCTGCACTTTAACGGGGATCAAAGCTTCAGGCTTTTGGGCACCAGCAGGTGGAGCGGGGCTCTGGAAATCACACCATACTGGCTCTTTCTTTTTCCAAGAACCATGGCCCCACACAGGCCTCCCTCCTTCCTTTCCCCCAGCTGTCGTAAGCCGCTTACCTCAGAGCCTAATGCCATAACCGCCCGGCGACATTCGGGTTGGAATGCCCTTAAGTGCAAAGGTCTCTCTGCTGATCTGGGATGAAGGAGGAGGACGTGGTCAGTACATCTGGGGAGGTCGGTGTTTAATGAAGGAACCGGAAGGCAGACGGTGTTTCAGGGTCATGCAGGATGACCCCTGTAAATGTGCGGGTTTATTCCATGTGTGGCTACTTATGGAGGGGGAGTGGTTAATCTGCTCAAGGCTTCCTGCGTTCTGGGTCATTCCCTCCTGCTGTTAGGATGCTCAGGAAATGGAAGCTAATTCAGTCATTAATCTTAGCCTAAGTCAAGCTGAATCAGACGCAGAGTGTAATGCCCTCCAGGACCAAAGGGCTGTGGCTTATCTGTGATGCCCCTCACCTTCACTGGTTTGGGTAATTGCCAACTGCCCAGACCTTATCTGCCTACGTACGTACGTTCACATCCTGAGTGTCCTGCTGCGATGACTGGAACCAAGGGGAACAGGGCTGGAAGGTTTCCTGAAGGAGGAAGTTCTGATGCAAGCAAAGTTGGAATGCCAGACTGAATCTGAGTCCCAGCTCAGCCACTAAGCGATGTCTAAGCTTGGGCAAGTCGTGTGACGCCTCCTGCCTGTTGGTTTTCTCATTGGATCTCTGAATTGTTTCGAGGGAACATCTGACACACGGTGGACACTTAATAATTGGTCAAGGACACAAGCGATTCAGTTTTCGTTGCTATTCTAGTTTCTTAATCTCAGGTCCAGAGATCTCTAAAGCACTTTCGTCTTTTTTCTGGCCTCCAGGCTGACCTGTCTATGAATGAGATGCAGTCTCCCATCCGAGTGATGCCCATCTCCCTTCTGGTCTGGCTTCACGGACCAGCTGCAGACCACGACACCTGCCTGTTGTCACATTGCCCTGGGGAGCCCCTCTCTAGAAGGCTTTTTTTCCCCCCCTTTTCTTCTTTCTGGGGTCTCTGGAAAGCTCTCTCAAATACCTTACCAGAAGGCCGACTGGTCACTCACCTGGAAGCAGAGAGACCTTCGCCTCCCTGGGCCTGTGACTGGGTCTTCAATCTTTGTGCCCTGGTGTGAGCTGGCAGTCTCGCCTGTTACACTGAATACTGGATTTTAAAATCCTCATCAGGCTTGAAGTGTTTTCATGTCACTTGTTATAGTAGGTCCTTTTTCAAAGTGAATAATCAGCATCATAAATCTGTTTTCTAAACCTGGACTTTCACATCTCAAGCTTGTTTGAAGGGAGGCACTCCCCTAATTTTCTCACTGTGCTTTGGTGGGAAATGCTATATACCACACAGCTCTAAGCACATTCTGGCCTTTGAACCTACAGGAGGAAGAGAGAATATAAAACCGGCTCTCTTGCTTGCTTGTGCGGTATTGGAAAACTCAAGAGGGAAGTTCTTCTTGAGGTCTAACCTAACTCCCTCCAGAGCAACCATCTGTTGGTGAAGGAGCAGATCAGATGGAATGCATTTGATTGGCCCCACTGGGTCTCATGTATCTGGGGGATTTGTCTCCAGAGCCTCATTTTGAGGCTCCCATGTCCTAGGTAGTGGAGCCAGTGGGAGGATTGGAAAATATCTTCTTTATGGGCCCGAGGAGGAGGGAGTCTGGCAGTGTGCAGATGGGAGCTCTTCTCCCAGCTTGTTCAGACGCAGGACAGTTGTGTGACTTTTCACAGATCTTGCATTTCATTGTTTGTGGCTGGTTTGGTTTCCTCCATCTCCTGTCTCCTGTGGCATCAATAAACAGGACAGCTTGCCATTTTCTGCAGTTACCTTTTCCTCGGTGGGCTGCATGAGATGTTTGCAGGTTATCTTGTCCTGCAGGCTTTCTGTGTCCATGTCTTTCAAACATCTTCCCAGAGACTTCTCCATCACTTCAGATAATATGTCCCTATGCTTTGTAGTGACAAGGTTCTTTCTAGAGTCTGACTTGAACCTCTCTTGCTGCCATCTCAATCCCTTGGCCCACCTAGTCCTGGCCTCTAGAGAGGCCAAGAACAGCTGTTCGACCTCGCCCCTGTTCCTTCCTTGTTCTTGTTGGGGTATCACCTCCGTGCATCTAGCTTGTGAATCCCCCAGCAATTTCTTTGTCACTAGATCACATTGCAAGCTCCTGTCCAAATGCTGTCTGGCTGCTTCCTGTTCCAGGCATCTCCCTCCCACCTGAGTATTTGTGTTTCTGATTATTTATCCCCAGATGCAATGGCCACATTTTTCCAGGTTGAATCTGCTCATTGTTACTTCCTGCCTGGGTTTGCTAACATCTCCAGGTTCCTTTTGCAACCTCGGCTAGCTGGGCGGTGTGCAGACCGAATGGAGCAGGATGGGGAGAGCCCGTTCTCCTGCTGACAGGGGCCCCACCCCTCTGAAGTCAAGGCCCTCCCCAGGAGGACATCTGAACTGATGAACACAGAAGGCCATCAGATGCTGCCAGCAGGGGGACGACCTACGTGGAGACCTGTCCCAGCTGTTCGGCTTTCTTGTGGTCTCCTGAGCCGAGAACAAGGGGACGCCTTCCTGCCCTCTCGGCCTTGGCTCTGTCCGAATAGCCATCACCAGTTCTAATTAAATACTCCACAGATGAAGCCAATGAGCGCTAGAAGAGGGGGTTGGGGCCATTTCCTGTCCAGGGAGGAGGCTGGGCCAGGATGGCAGGGGCCACACAAGTTAAATGCTGAGGGAGAGTGAATGCTCCCCCCATTTTTTTTTTTTTGGAAAAGGAAGAGTTTATTTCATTTTAGTTTTTCCTCTTTTATTTTGTTGTGAACCCCGATGACTCAGAATGTCAGAGTTGCAAGGGACCTTTGAGAGTATTTAATGTTCGTCTCCTTTTACAGATGGAAGCCCATGGAAGTTTGGTCATTTTCTCCAGTTCCCAGAAGTGTTATAAATGGTCCCCTGCCCTCTAGATGGGTGCTGAGTATTAGGCGTGGAAAGTGAAAGTCTCTCGAGACTAGGAGAGGCTCAGCAATGGATGCCTTCCAAACAAGCCTGTCTTCCTCCCACCGTTCTTTCCGCACGCTTGCCCTTGACCCAGACCTGGAGGCCGAGTCTGGTGCCGTGGTACCTCTCCAGCCTCCCAGGGCTGCTGGTTGACCGTGATTAAATTGAGGTCCACGTGCGTGAATGCAGGGCAGTTGGGTGCTGTTGCCGAGAAAGTGGCAGAACTTGAGTGGCAGGGGGAAGCCATTGAAGACAGAACTTGTGCATCCTGCCCCCTGCCCCGGTTCTCTTTCTCCCTATCCCAGCACTTTGGAGTTTTGAACATGTTGCTATTTAGGAGGCTTCCTGAGAAGATGCTGATGAATTTGGAGTGATTTTAAAATTCATCTGGGGAAATAAACAGCTGCAGCTTGAAACACAAACACACACATTTGTGCTGCTATGTCTGCCACCCCCCTCCCCCCCAGCCATCTAGGAAAAGCGAACACACCCAAATCACATAGAAACACAGAAACCCATGTGGATGGGCTGAACGAGCTCAACGAAGGGAAAGGGATGAGCTGCCCTGCAGACTGGCATGTATCGCACCAGGAGGTTGCATGGTCTTAAGAACGTGCATCTGGCCTCCTAGAGACACTTGCATCCCTGGTTTGTGGGAACTCCTTGCAAGACAGGGCTGTTTCTCCTTTCTTCCCCTAGGGAAGGGGGAGGAGAAAGGGAACAAGCATTTGTGGTCACCCGAGTACATGCCGGACTCATATTCTCTTCAAGCTATTGTGAAAGTTTTCCAATTTTATAGAAACTGAGGTTTTTGGAGATGAAGCTCCATTTGAGAGCCATGCACTTTCCAGGACACTGTGCTGCCAGCGGAGTCCCCTGGCCTCTGTGGATCTTCCTGATTAAGGATCTTGGAATCCCTAGTGTTTGAGGGACCATGTGATTTTCCGGGATAGCTGCGAACCCAGGACATGTGTCTGTTTCCTCCTCTGAAGATGGAAGTCATGCGATTTGGCTATTTGGCTGAGTTGTCAGAATTCCTAATAACATGAAGCCTGTAGTCCTCTGAGCTGTGATCAGGGATGACTATTAAAGTGATATTCTCTGGCCTCTGAGCTGGAAGCACCACCCAGAGGCGTCATTTTCATTAGTCTGCTGTGCACCTACCATGTGTGGGCACCTGCTGGGCAGAGTGCAGAGTCCCAGCTCAGGTAGACAGCAGGGAGGGTCTCTCCCACCTGAGTGAGAACAGCCAGCTTTTTGGCTAAAGCTCGGTTTTACATGCCCACCGCCATCCCTTTTTTTCTGTCTTTAGGAACCCCTCTTTCAACCGTGTTATCCCTCAGTTATAACCTGCTCACGCTGCATTTTCATAGCCAGGCTTAAACTTCCTGTTGAAGTGTAACAAATATCAGCAAAGCATAAGTGTGCAAAGTCTAAGTGTGCAACCAAGCAGATACATGTGCATAAATGCCACCCAGATGAAGAAATAAAACGTTTCCAGCCCTCCAAAAGCCCAGCTGGGCTTCTGCCCAGTCATGGACCCCTGTCCAAAGGTCATAATATCCTTTTAGCTTCATGCATGAGTATTGCCTATTTTTGAACTTTATATAAATGGAATCATTCAGTATATACTTGGTGTCTGGCTTTTTTTGTTGTTGTTGTTCAACATTACGTGTGTGAGATCATCTATATTGTGTATAGTGGTGGCTTATTCATTGTTATAAAGGTATTTATTTTGTTGTTTGCGTGTACCACAATTTACTTATTCATTCCACTGTCAGTGGATGTTAGGGTTGTTTCCTGCTTTAGGCTATGAATAGTGTTGCTTTGTTTGTTTACAAATCTTTTGGTGAGTGCACTTCTGATGGGTGTATACTTTGAGGGGGGAGTGCTGGGTCATATGGTGTGTGTATGTTTGTTTAGCTTTAGTAGACATGACTGACCAGTTTCCCAAGTTGTTGTATCAGTTTATACTCTCCATTAGCAGTATGAGAGTTCCAGTTCCTCCACACAGTTGACAACACTTGGTATTGTCAGTTGTTTTAATTTTGGCCATTCTGGTTACATACATAGCGGTATCTCAGTGTGGTTTTAATCTTCATTCTCTGATAGCTGATGAGATGCAAACCTTTTCAATACGTATTGTTCTCCCCCGCCTCAGCCATTTGGATATCTTCTTTTTGTGAAGTGCTTGTTCATGTCTTTTGACCTTTTTAAAAGATGAGCTGCCTGCCCTTTCCTCGTTGATTGAAGGAATTCTTCATATATTCTTGGTACAAGTCTTGCACTGAGTGTCTGTTTTCCAAATATATTTTTTCTACTCTGTGGATTTCCTTTCACTCTTTGTGTCTTTTGGTGGATAGAGGTTCTTAATTTTATTCTAGTCCAATCTATTGATCTTTTTCTTAGGACCTGTGCTTTATGTGCTCTGTTTAAGAGATCATCGTATAGTACAATTATGAATATGTTCTTTAATGTTATCTCCCATAACTTTATTGTTAACACTTCATATTTGGACTACAGTCCACATAGAATTGATTTTTTTTTCTTGCATGTGTGGCATGGTATGAGTTGAGATTCATTTTTCCCCCACGTAGAAGTCTGATTGATCCAACAGCATTTATTGAAAGAACCGCCCTTTCCTATGGCTCTGCAGTGTTCCATGTCATCAAACATGTGTGGGGGCTGCTTCTGGATTCTCTATTTTATTCTATGGGTCTGTTTGATCATCTTTGCTCTAATACCTCATTATCTTAACCACTGCACTTTTTATTAAGTATCTTATAGACTTTCAATTTTTTTTTTAACTTACTATTTCCAGTTTTTATCTTAGGGAAACTCCTTCAGTCTGCCTCCCATTCCCACCACTCTGCCCCAAATGCTCTTGTAGAGATAAGCATTGTGGTCTAGTTGGTGCTAAAACCTAACAGAGACATTTTAGCTCTCAGCTTCCCTACCCTTACAGCAACATCCAGCACAACTGACCATTCCTTCCTGTTTGAAACACCATCTAATCTGATGCCACGCTCTCCTGATTTCTTCTCTCAGTCTTCCTGGCTAGGTTATTCTGCTGGGTTATTATTTTAAATGTTGGGATGCTTTGAATCTCTTTCTAGGCTCCCTTTTCTCATTTTACAGTTACTCCCAAGATTATTTATTTCTGACATTTCTGATGCCATCTTCATGGTAAGAGAGCTCCTAAATTTATATCTCGACTTAGAATTCTCTTCAGAGCTTGAAATCATGGATCATCTGAATCAGAGTTTCTGCAGTGGTTCGCATACTGAATTATTTTTTTTAACCCAGAATTTTAAAAAAAGATTTATTATTTGTTAGAGCGTCACCATACAGTACTGTATGGTGACTAACATAATATAATAAAGAAATATGATTATAAAAAAAAATTTAAAAGAGAGAGAGAGAGAGAGGAGGGGCACAGGGAGAAGGGGAGAAAGAGAATCTCAAGCAGATTCCCTGGTGAGCGTGGAGACTGATGTGGTTCTTAATCTCACCACCTTTAGATCATGACCTGAGCTGAAACCAAGAGTCAGATTCTTAACTGTCGGAGGCACCCAGGTGCCCCTAACCCAGAATATTTTTTTTTAAACCTTCCCACCCTTCTCTGTGTACCCAGATGCCCTCCAGTTGGGTCTTCAGGCAAGAGATTTAATCTCCTTGAGATTCAGTTGCCCAAAATCATTAATTGGGGGGGTTTTCTTTCCTTCACTTCTCAGGAAGTTGAGAGAATTACCTGATTTTTGCTCTCTTTGCTCTCTTAGGAGACAGGTCATATCCCTACAAAATGTTCGTTGTCAACCCTCTTAGGTTCCTATGAAGTACCCCTCATCATTTTCATCTTCATTTTGACCATCTAGGATGGTAGAGCTTCAAAGGAGGGGAAAATGAAGGCACAGAAATACCAAGTGGATTCCTCCTAATGCAACTGGTGGTCAGTAAGGCCCTCAGTTTTTCCCATCAGAGTCTGTCCGCTCACAAGGATCATTGATGATTCTCAGAAACCAGATGTCCAATCTCTAGCCTTGGTCTCCAGCCTTGATTAGTGGTCCAGGGGAGGGAAAGAACTGCCCCTTTCACTCTGCTGGGGAATTGACAAACAGGTCTGTTTATTTGTTTATTGTTTAGGCCCTATGATTCCTCCTGATAATCACTTTAGAACTTTTTTAGGCCAGAATCATCCCCTGTAAAGCTGGAGTTTCAGTGTCATAGTAACTACTAATCATGATTTCAATTAGATTGGAAGTTCTTTTTTTTTTTTCTTCTGTGATCCATTTTTTCTCAAATTTGAGCATTAATCAGAATCACCTGAAGAGCTTGTTTAGGAATTTTTTTTTTAAGATTTTATTTATTTGAGAGAGAGAGAGAGATTGAGCACCAGCAGGGGAAGGAGCAGAGGGAGATGGGCAAGCAGGCTCCGTGCTGAATACAGAGCCCAGTGTGGGGCTTGATCTCATGACCCTGAGATCATGACCTGAGCTGAGATCAAGAGTCAACGTTTAACTGACTGAGCCACCCAGGCACCTTAGGAATATATTTCTTTGTATAGTTTTATTAGTGGTTGCTCGAGAGATTACAGTAGATATGCTTATGTTTTCACTGTATACTCAGAAGCAGTATTTTACCACTTCAAGGGGAGTGTAGAAACCTTACCATCTCATAAGTCCCTTTACCCTTCCTGTTTGTCTCATTGTTTTCTTATGTATTGCAAAAACCCATTGGAATATATTGAAAAACCCATTGGAAACATTATAATTTTTATTTTTTAACTACAAAACATATTTTTAAAAAATCAAAAAGAGAAGAATGGTAGATTTCATTCACACAGATATTTACCATTTTTGTGGCTGTTTCTTCATTCCTGATGTTCTAAGTTTCCTTTTGGTGTCATTTTCCTTCTGTCTGAAGAATTGCCTTTACAAGTGCTTTTACAGCAATTGTGTTGGCAATAAATTATCTTAGTTTTCCTTCATCCGAGAAGCCTTTATTTCATCCTTCATTCGAGAATGATATTTTCACAAGATATAGAATCCCAGGTTGATGATTCTTTTCTTTTCACATTTGCAAAATGTTATTTTACTGTCTTCTGGGCCCTCATGTTTCCTGATGAGAAATCTGTACTCATTCACATCATTGTTTCCTCTTTATCTCTGGTGAGTTTTTCCCTTTGTCTTTAGTTTTATCAACACTTTGATTATATGTCTGGGTATGGATTTCTTTGTGTTTATCCTGTTTGGGATTTGGTGGGCTTCTTGAATCTGTACGTTTACATCTTTCACCAAATTTAGGAGGAAGTTTTCAGTTATTATGTTAAAATATTTTTCCTGTACTGAACTCTTTTGTCTTCCTGGAGGTTTGGTGGCATTAATTTTGGATCATTTTGATAATGTCTCACAGGTCTCTGAGGTTCTGTTTGTTGTTTTCAATCATTTTTCCCCCTCTGTTATTCAGATTGGATAATTCCTATTGATATTTTGAAAGACTTTCTTCCTTCTGTCACCCCCATTCTGCTATCGAGCCCATCAGTGAGCTTTTGATTTCAGTTATTGTATTTTTTTCTGAAATTTCTATTGAGTTCATTTTTGTATCTTCTTTTTTATTTTTGCTGAAATTTTCTACCTATGTATTTCAAGAGAGTTTCTATCTATGTATTACAAGTGTTTCAAGAGTTCTTTCTTGAGGCATTTTTATAATAGCTACTTTGAAGTGTTTGTCAGATATTCAGTATGTTTGTTACCTTGGAGTTGGCATCCATTGTCTTTTCCCATGAAGACATGTCCTGGTTCCTTGTATGCTCAGTAATTTCTGATTGTATCCTGGACATTTTCAATATTATGAGTCTCTGGGTCTTGTTTAAATTCTATTTGTGTTTTAGCAGGTAGTTGATCTAGTTAGGTTCGGGCTACAAGTTCTGGCCAGTCTTCTGTGGGCTGTGGTTTCAATGCTAGTTTCATTTTCAAAGGCTTGTGCTATTTGGATCTGTCCTACAGATGCTACCAAGTGGCCAGTTTGGGACATGGGCAGTGGTCTATCACATAGTTCAGTCTTTAAAGAATGTGGCATGCTATTTAGGGTCAAATGTTCTCAAGTGGAGCCCAAGGGTAAGTGAGGGAGTTCATGAACGGCTTTATGGGGTCACTTTGCTACGCAACTCCCTCTCCATGATCCTTCTGTACCTACCAGTTTTCCAGGACCCTTTTGTTTCCTCTTTTTCAGAATCCTTGGAATTTACTTATTCCCCTCTGCCACATACTTCCTACAATGGCACCTGTATCTGGGGTCAAGTGGTGGGAGGACGCAGAGAGAGAAGCAGCAACAAGGATTTGCTCCACCCTCTTGGGGACACAGCTCCTCTTTTCAGGGCAGAGCATTCCTTTCCCTTGGACTTCTAGGGGCCTGGGGGCTAGGGTGCAAAAGAATGGAGAAAAGAAGGAAATGAGGGTTTGCTTCCATTCTCTCTGAGTGTTAAGAGAGTCCTTTTTTATTTCTCAAGTCAAAACTAGGGGCTTTTCTTTGTGATGCTGATGATACTGACATCTGGCTTTTGGACCACCTCCAGTCTAAGCTGGGGGGGATACTGAAGGAGAAAGACACCAGTTTGGTACTAGTTTAAATCCCCTTCTTCCTCAGTCTGTTCACTTTTCAGAATTCTCAGATAGCTGCTGTATACCTTCTGTTCAGGTTTAATAGCTTTATTCAAAAAAAAGAAGCAGGGAATATGCTTACACATTTTACCTGGAATTGAGACTCTGGGAAGGCTTGTTTAAAACACAGCTTTCTGGCCCCCACCCTGAGGGCTTCTAATTCAGTTAGTCTCAAGGCTTGAGAATTTGTGTTCCTAACAAATTCCCAGATGCTGCTGATGCTGCTTATCCCAGAACCACATTTTGAGAGCCACTGATCTAGTCTATCCTTAAATAAACATGGGAAAACTTTTTATCCAGAGTAGAATATAAGTCAAGTTACTTCATTTTAATAATGTTAACTACCCAATGGTTTATTATATAATAAGCTGAAAAAGGACAGTGGAAATCCCTTGGTTGAGCAGATGAGATTAAAAGAAATAAAGCATTATGGAGCTTATTATCTATTAGACAGCCAAATAGGAACTATGGTTGATACTTTACAAGTTTATAGTTCTTCACAAGTATATAGCACTCAAAACTTGTGGAAATGTTGTAATGGAGAATTTCCGTTATCGAGATAACTGCTCTAGGTATAAATTTTTAAGGCAGAATATTATAGAACATCTAGTAACTCTTGAATTTTGTTGTTCGTAGGCTATTTCTTTGACCATAGGGAAGACAATAAGAGGAACTAAATTTTCATCTCATTTCTGAATAACAAGGAAGAACTGGTTGGCAAAGGAAGAACTCCATTTGGCCATGCCATCTTGGCAGTGATGAATGTCCAGAGTGTGGTCAGATAGAGGTACCAGGCTTTTCATGTAGATATGTTTTACATCTAAGAAAAGAGATATTGCTTGAATGTGTATCATAAGAATCAGAATTTTAGAAAAAAGAAATCCAATTCCATTCCCTGGTCATTAACACAGGGCTTGAGAAGTGCTTGCTGGGTTGAATTCTTTCTATCTCCCACTTTTTTTTTTTTTTAAAGATTTTATTTATTTATTCGACAGGATAGAGACAGCCAGTGAGAGAGGGAACACAAGCAGGGGGAGTGGGAGAGGAAGAAGCAGGCTCATAGCGGAGGAGCCTGATGTGGGGCTCGATCCCATAATGCCGGGATCACGCCCTGAGCCGAAGGCAGACGCTTAACCGCTGTGCCACCCAGGCGCCCCTCTATCTCCCACTTTAATTTGTGCTTTGGGGAAAATCCTGGAAGTCAGGACCGCTCAAAAACAATTAACTTCAGATTAGGTATTTATAAAGACAGAGCAGTCCATTGATCTGTTCTGACATGTGCACCTCTCACCTTGGGCTGTGGGTGGAAGGCCCTCTTCTGAGGGGGCCCAGGCGTCTTTAAGGCAGGTCTTGTTCTGTTGCCCAAAGCTGTTCCAGTGTGACCAGCTGGAAGCACATTCTCCTCTGGCCTGTGCAGTAGCATTGAGGCTACCAGCATCTAGAGCAGCTGTCAAGCTAGAAGAATGAGCTCTGCAGCCACAAGAGGCCTTGCCACTTTCCCCAGGCTCCTGGGGGAGATTTTCCATGCTGCCAAGGACTCAGTGCTGGTGGGAATTACCACCTCTGGGCAAAATTGTTTTTCCCAAGTTGCAGGTCTGGGCAGAAAATTAAAAATCAAACAAACAAAGAGTGGAATTATAGGCTCCAGAGGCCACAGACCAGAGAAGGCGCAGACCTGGTGAGTCCTTTTTTCCATCTGTGCACCTGCTTTTGCTTGTCCACAGACACACTGCCTCTGAGCCTCTGATTGTCTTTTATGTCTGAACTCTTAGCCCCAGGGCTTATTTGCACAACTACCATGAGTCCTCCAAGCCACCAGGGGGCAGTAAAGAGCTGTGGTGGGCTGCTTGGCTAAGTGAAACTCTACAAGCTATGGAGAGTCGCTGCCCCACTTAAAGAACGCTTTACTTCTCTTTCGGCCCTCACCTAAAAAAAGCTTCATTTTCCCTCTGCTTGGGAACCCCACTTTGTCATTCTTGAGCTGATTGGCCATCTGGTGGCCAGCACATCCCACCTCTGGCCCTCTCAGTGTGGCACGGGGAGGGAGGGGTTGTGGAGAAGACAGCCCCGTTTCCAAGAAAGCCACAAGCAGGGGAAGGAGATAAAGACACAAGACATTTAGAGTCTAAGAATCCCATCCTGTATAGTGGTCTTGACTCCTGCCATGGCTCCTGGGCGCTCATACCATACGCTGGCCCACGTTTTAGCAAGTTTCTTCTTGGAGGTACCAGTGCTCCTGTCCTGCTGTTCCCAGCAGCTTGTGCACTCCTTGAGGGCACGGGTCATTAATTTCTGCATCTCTGGGCAGGAGCGCTGTAGAATAGTGGTTCAGCTCTCCTACTTAGGGGCCAGGCAAGTCTAAATCCAAATCCCTGTGTAAGTCCCGGAAACTTTATCTTCTTCATTAGTTGTTTGTATTTACATTAAGAAAAGAAAAAAAAAAAAAAAAGAGGGGGGCACCTGGGTGGCTCAGTTGGTTGTGTCCAACTCTTGGTTTCGGCTCAGGTCATGATCTCAGGGTTGTGAGATTGAGCCCCTCATGGGGCTCTCGCTCAGTGAGGAGTCTGCTTAAGACTCTCTCTTCTCCCCCTCTGCCCCTCTCCCCTCTCTAAAATAAATAAATAAATCTTAAAAAAAAATAAAAAGAAGCGGTATCAGTAGTGTGTACCCCACAGGGCTTGTGTGAGGCATGCAGAAGATAATGCTTATGAAGAGCTTAGAGCTGTGCTGGGCAATTTGCAATGTTCGAAAGATCTTAGTTCCCTGGCTCCTGTCTTACTCCTCTTTCCTTGCTTCCAGAGCTTCTCACAGTGCTTGGCATAGAGAAGGTACGCGTAAAACGTTAGTTGAAGGACTAAGAAAATGACTGAAGAGAGCAAATCAGTTATGACTCAGCGATATGGGTCATTGGGCCGCCTGGGGACAGTCACCTGCATGTCCCTGGACACTGGTGGGAATGGGCTGCTGCAGGGCTGCGGGAGGGGCCAGCCCGCAGGATCAGAGTCCCCACTGGGGAAGCAGCACATTCTCAGGATCGGTCCCAGCCCTTTGTGCATGATCTGCACAGAATCATACATTTTTACTGAGGGTGCTGCTGTGTCAGGTAGGGTTACTTACTTAAATAACTGAATGTTGGAAGATTTAACTTTCACTGTCCCAAATTTCTGTGAATCCATCATTACCTTTCATTGGGGTTTAAGGCTACTGAAAATAGCTCCTTTCCATCTGTGGATTTTGTGGGTAACTTATTCCTTTTTGCTTTTTTTTTTTTTGTAAGATTCAGGCTTAAATTTTTCTTTTTAATGATTTTTTATTATATTATGTTAGTCACCATACAGTACATCCCCGGTTTCCGATGTAAGGCTCGATGATTCATTAGTTGCGTATAACACCCAGTGCACCATGCAATACGTGCCCTCCTTACTACCCATCACCGGCCTATCCCATTCCCCCACCCCCCTCCCCTCTGAGGCCCTCAGTTTGTTTCCCAGAGTCCGTAGTCTCTTATGCTTCATTCCCCCTTCTGATTACCCCCCTTTCTTTATCCCTTTCTTCCCCTACTGATCTTCCTAGTTCTTATGTTCCATAGATGAGAGAAATCATATGATAGTTGTCTTTCTCTGCTTGACTTATTTCACTTAGCATTATCTCCTCCAGTCAGGCTTAATTTTTAATTGCTGTTAGATTCAAGAGACATCATATTATAATTTTTTTGTAATTGTGAAATATGCGTAGTTTAAATAACTATGTACATAAGATTATACATACAATTTTAAACAACATAAAATGTATCATTCTAGCCATTTTTAAGTGTACAGTTCTGTGGCATAAAGTACATTCACATTGTTATACAACTGTCATCACTGTCCATCTCCAGAACTTTTGCATCTTCCCAGACTGAAACTCTGTCCCCATTAAATTCTAACTGCCCATTCCCCCCATCCCAATCTGTGGCAACCACCATTCTACTTTCTGTCTCAATGACCTTTACTCGTCTAGGTACCTCATATACATGGAATCATACAGTATTTGTTCTTTTGTGACTGTCCTTTTGTGTCCTTTTATTTCACTTAGTATAATGTCGTCAAGGTCATCCATTTTGCAGCAGGTGTCAGAATTCCCTTCCTTTTTTTTTTTTTTTTTTTTTAAAGATTTTATGTTTAAGTAATCTCCACACCTGATGTGGGGCTTGAACTCACAACCCTGAGATCAAGCATGCTCCCCCCACTGAGCTAGCCAGGCGCCCTAGAATTCCCTTCCTTTTTAAGGCTAATAGTCCCTTGTATGTATATAACCACATTTTTATCTGTTCATCTGTCAATGGATTGCTTCCGTCTTTCAGCTAGTGTGAATAATGGGGCTATGAACATGGGTATACAAATATCTCTTTGAGCACCTGCTTTTCCTCTTTGCTTTTTGACTTGCTTGAGAGGGTCAGGGTGGCTTAGGTTTGTAGGCTGGGAAGGGCCTCTCTTCCTAAAACACAGGTCCTGACTCCCAGGTCAGGACTCTATTCTGAGTCGTCTTGGCCCACTACAGGCATCTACTGGGTGATAGGGTCTGTAATTTCTTCTGGTGATCCCTGCTCATGGAGGGGGCAGCAGCATATGTCTCTAGAAAGACAGACACAAGAAAGTTTGCTCTGGCTTTGGATGGAGTCAGCCTTGATAGACCGATGTCCTGTTTCTCGAGTATGTGTTGATTCGCAGTCAGGGTCTGCAAGTCAGATGGAGGCAGGCCTGTATGGGCTCAGGGTCTTAATTAGCCACTGCTCAGCTCTCAAAATCATCCCCATTGGTGCTCATTGAGGACTGCATGGTTCTAAGGGATATTCTTAAGATTTCAGACCATGCTGGTATGTGCTCAATGGTTAAGGACTTGGACTCTCAGTGGTTAAGGATTTAGACTGCTCAGGTTCAAGCCTTGGCTCTGCCACTTATTGGCCCCTTGGGCACATGACCAAACCTTTCTTGGGCTCACTTTTCTTCATCTGTGAAATGGGAAAAAGAGTCTACTTTCTGGGTTTGTTGAGAGAATCAAATGAGATAATGCATTTAAAACCCTTAGCACAGAGTCCATAGGCTCTCATGGTTTGTCTCCTCCTCTGATTCCCCCCTTCAGTTTTCCCTTCCTTCCCCTATAGTCCTCCATGCTATTCTTTATGTTCCACATATGAGTGAAACCATATGATAATTGTCTTTCTCTGCTTGCCTTATTTTACTTAGCATAATCCCCTCCAGTTCCATCCATGTCGATGCAAATAGTGTGTATTCACCCTTTCTGATGGCTGAGTAACATTCCATTGTATATATGGACCACATCTTCTTTATCCATTCATCTGTTGAAGGGCATCTCAGCTCCTTCCACAGTTTGGCTATTGTGGACATCGCTGCTATGAACATTGGGGTGTTCCTTCTTTTCACTACATCTGTGTCTTTGGGGGTAAATACCCAGTAGTGCAATTGCTGGGTCATAGGGTAGCTCTATTTTTAACTTTTTGAAGAACCTCCATACTGTTTTCCAAAGTAGCTGTACCAACTTGCATTCCCACCAACAATCTGAGGGTTTCAGAGGGGAGCAGACTGGGGAATGGCGTAGCACGGTGATGGATATTAAGGAGGGCACGTGTTGTAATGAGCAGTGGGTGTTAGACGCAAACAATGAATCATGGAACACCACATCAAAAACTAATGATGTACTGTATGGTGACTAACATAACATAATAAAAAAAATAAAAAGATAAAACCCTTAGCACCATGCCTGACATATGGTAAATTGCTCTGTAGATACTAGATATTATGTTTGCTTACGGCCGCTTCCCTTTGCCCGCCGAGCCCTGGTCATTAGTCAGTAAGCACGAACCTCAGACGTAGTGTGGTCTGTGTCTGTAGTGCAATTTTCCTTCAGTTGTTCTCTCTCTGCCAAAGCCTGACATCAGCTCACCCAACCTGAAGTCTTGGTGAAAGCTCTGACACCTTGTAAAGCCTCGCTCTTTCCTAATAACTTTCTGTGTGAGTCAGAGGCCGCCCAGAGTGTTTACACTTCCGGACCCCAGCGCTGGGGAAGGGGTGGTGGCTGCCACTGGCTTTGTAAGCTCTCAGGCAGCCGGGGCCCACTGGAGAGGTCAACCCCAGCAGAGGAAATTTCGTCCGGCTTCCACGGAATAGGAATATTAATCTGACATGGGGCCAGAGCAGACTGGACCGGAGGGAGATGAAATAGTAGAGCAAGAATGTAGTGCTTTCTGGTAGAATCAGGCAATGGATGGCTGCAGCAAATCGGAACCAGATTTTTGAACATGGGTCTGATGGTGGCGGGTGGGAAGGTAGCGCATTCCTGCTTTGGGTCCTCTCTGCTCTTCATCCGCGGCCCTGCCCTGGGGCTACTTGTCCTTCACCGCGCTGGGGGAAGAGAGTGGGTTTGCAGGGCTGCCCGCTGGCTTCCTTTCACTTTTGTTTGGTCCGTTTTCTGTCCAGATGATGCAGAGCAATCTACAGGCCCAGGGTGTTGTCTTGGGTTGTGTGTTGGAGAGAAGGGCTAGGAGCGATTGCTATTTCCCTCCAGTGGAGACTATCAGGCGAGGGGGCAGCACCTTCCCGAAGCAGGCAGGACAACCTCGCCTGGCCCCCAGGAATGGTTTCCTGGCTTTTGTGTTGCCGTTGCCTGTTCACCACCTCTGGAATGGTGCGGAAAGCTGGGGCTGTCCTGGGTCAGGACAGGGATGGCCTTGGGGCCTTAGTGACCCCACCTTGCCTTCAGGCCACCTTGCCATCCTGCTGTGATGGCTTTTTGGCAGGAGGTATTTGCAGTTAGAGCCACAGGAAGGAGGGGTGGGGCAGGGTGCAGAGGGCAGGCTTTCAGGTGTGCACTTGGCTGGCATTCACATTGTCTGCACAAGAGGCTGCTCAGGGAGATGGGGTGAGGACCACACTTCTGAAACTGGAGCTGCCCTCGTGCACTGAACAGATGCCAGTGATTTCGTCCTCTGCCCTCATGAATGTTACAGCGTCCTTGTGGCGGCAGCTAGAATCACTGGCCACCTTGGCTGGTGAGAGGCCTGGATTCAGAATGCCCTTCCTTAGGGGTGCCTGGGTGGCTCAGTTGTTTGAGCATTCGACTCTTGATTTCTGCTCAGGTCATGATCTCAGGGTCATGATCTCAGGGTCGTGAGATCGAGCCCTGCTTTGGTCTCCATGCTCAGGGCGGAGTCTGCGTGAGATTCTCTCCCTCTGCCTCTCCCCCCACTTGCATGAGCTCCCTCTAAATAAGTACATAAATAAATACTTTAAAAACAAACAAACCAAAATGCCACTCCATTTACCGCTGGCAGGGCCATAGAATGTCCAAGTTCGGGGTTCAGGGTCTGGAGATAGATGACTGGGGTTTGCCAGCTCCATTTTTCACTAGCTGTGTGACCTTGGGCCACATTTTAAACTGTTCTGTGTCTCCGTTTCTTTCTCTGTCAAATGGTGATTATAATGTATCCTCACTGGGGCTGGTATGGGGAGTAAGATAGTGCACGGGAAAGGTTTAGAGCTAGTGTCTGCCACACAGGGGTTGGCATTCAGAGAGAGCAATCCTGTGATTTTTCCTGGGCTGATGGGGTGCACTCATGTTTGTGAGATTGACAATTTAACCAATTTAAAATTTAACCAATTTTCCCAACATAGGCACAGGGTTGCAGAGCTCACACATTTTGCCGAGGGAAAAGGCCATGGTCAATCAACATTTGCCATTATAATTATTAATTATAAATACCTGGCACTGTTTAAAGTGCAGTAAATAAACCCAGAAAATGTCGGAGCTAGAAATGACCGAGGTGTTAGTTTTTGCGTCCAACCTTCTGCTTCCGTGGAGAAACTGAGGCCTGGCAAGGCGACATGTCTTGCCAAGGCCCCAATTCCAGGCAGTAGGAAAGCAGGAGCTGGAAGTGAAAACCTGAGCTCCCAGCCCAGGGTTCGCACTGTTTCCCCACTGTTTCCCCCAAACTCGGAGAGAGTCCTGCAGAACAGCCAGAGATCTGACAGCTGAGCAGACATCTGCAGGTACAAACCCACTCAGGTCTTTGTGCTGTTTCCAGTTGATGGTGTTGATGACTGAGCAAGGGAAATTACTCAGGATGCACATGAAACTTACGGCTAAGTGACATTGTCTTGAGTGTTTGTACAGAGTGGCCGTAAGTTTATGAGTAAGCTCTGGCTCACAGGGCTTGTCCAGGTCTCGTTCACTGGTAGAGGAGAACCTTGGGGCAGGTGCGTCTCCTTCCTAGGGTGGACTGCGCTGGAGTCAGCGTGGGCTGTGTGTGTGAGCCTCAGATATTTAGCTGATCTCTGTGTTCAGCACCCCAGCTGGTGATGGGAAGCCAGGAAAGGGGGAACCCAGCCACCCTGAGATTGGAGGTCGACACACAGGTGGTGACCTCAGTGGTTTCCAGCAGGGCGTGTGGTGGGTGCTTGACAATTCTTAGTGATAAGGGGGTCCCACGGAACCCTAGCAGGAAAGCCACAGGGAGGCGCGTCTGCCCACGTGCACCCCTCTGTGCTCTGTCTTCCCCGTCTCCTAGAGAATTTTCCCTTTGCCCATCATCTTTCCAGCGGACAGCACTGAGTGACTCTGAGGATTGCAGTACTGTCCCCCCTGACCCCAGCTGGAGCAAGGTCGTGGCCTTTTTTGGGGGGGCCTGTGTCTGCTGCTGGACTTGGTGTCAGGAAAACAAAGACGGCTCTGTTTGGGGATGTGGGCGACCAGGCACTCTCCTTTCTCCATCCCCTTCCTGTTCCCTAATTGCTCTCTCAGACCACCCAGCTAATGCCTCTCCTCGCTTTGATGTTGGTTTCCTCTGAAGCTTGGACCAGAAGACCTGTCACATGGCTTGTCCTCTGGCCACCAGTCCCTCTGATGTCTGACCAAGCTGTGAATGTACTGTGTCCTCTGTCCAGCCGGCAGGCCAGGACCCGAAGCTGGCACAGTCCCTACTCCATGCCTGTGGGGAGGGGTGCAGGTCCTGGCCTGGCTGTTTGAATGTATCATTAAGGGCCATGGCTTTCCAAATCCCCTTCCTAAGAATTGGAGAAGATCGAGCATGGTAGCAGGATCTCAAGTCACGTGGTCCAGGAAATCACTCCAAACTTGAATTTCCCCTTTGTAAAATGCAGACCACAGCCTCGTGGGGTCTATCCACGGCCTCCTGGTATACCTGGACCCCTGATGGAAGCTTGAGTTGGGGGGAGGCATTATTTCACTCAGACGGTAGGAAAGGTGATGGATTATGTGGACCTAGTAGATACAGGTCTGGGTCTACTGCTGTCATAAGTCTCAGTCTCAACCTGGAGATGTTTTTGCCTGTTCCTTTCCTTCCCACTCTTCAAGATCCCTGAAGAAAAAGTGCTCAGTGCCATCCAGCCTCCCTCTTTCACTCGTGGTTTATGTTTTGAAATCTCTTTCTCAGACTCCCCAGCCACCCACCTCCAACCATAGCCCGAAAGAGTTAATTCGGTTCTTGGTCCCCGCCAGGAAGTCTCAATTTGCCAGCAGAATCAGCCCGGGATGAGCATTATTGAAATTACTAATTTATTTCTATAGCTTCAGTCTCCAGCCTGGAATGGAACAATGAGACCAAAAGTGTTCCAGACACATTGTTTGTTTAATAAAGAAACATTCTTCCAGCTGAACTGTATGGCTGTTGGATTTTCTGGGTTGATTGGTTAACCCCCTTAAGCAGTTTGGATTTCTCTTGTTAGAGCTGGTGGGCATAGGGGGTTGTGGGGTCCATGATCCCCTCTAATTGTTATATCATTACTCCCCTGACCCTGGCCTCTTACCTAGTCAAAAGGTTTGACTTCTGTAACATTGTCCTGCATCTGGAGAATTGGCTGGAGCTGTAAATCTCACAAAAATGAGTGTGCTGGATGGCCGCAGGAGAAATGACAGGATTGCCCCTTCTGAATTTCAGCCCCTTTGGCTTTGAGAAGGCTGTTGATTTTATTATTGATCATTGAGTTTGATCTGATGCATTTCACAGAGACTTGGCTCTCTGGTTGTGCTGTTGGCTCCAGGGGCAGCAGCTACGCTGATGACGAGTTTTTCCGTTCCCCCCGCCAGATGCAAGAGGTGGTAGGGTAGACGCAAACCTACTCCTCCCTTCCTTCTGGCAAGTCTGATTTGGATGCATGCATATGTGGGTTTCTTTATGTTACTGATGGCGTGCGTTAAAAATTGCTCTTGACCTACTGCCAGAGGCAAGGGGATAGATGGAATGACCTTTGGAAGACCCTTCTTGGTAAAACAGCTATGGCGTTTTTTTTCTAGTTATTCTATGGACTGGACATCTCTCTCTCTCTCCCTTTTTTTTCCCCCTGTACATATAGGTAGATGACTATATGACTTAGCTTGGAAGGGATGCCCTGAGGTCACCTTTATCTCTCTGGCTCTGGAAAAAAACCATCACAAATGCAACCCATGATGCACTGAGTTTAGTTGGGGGATTGGGGATAGTCAGTATGAAGTGCTCCCGTCCATCCCCCATCCATCCATCCACCCACCATTTATCAAATGTCTGCTAAATTTTAGGAACTATGTTTGTGTGCTCTATATTATTTAATTTCATTTAATATTTTTATTCAGTGAAATAAAAAATGGTTTCAACCCTGTTTTTACTTGATCTTTGGTTTGCATTTGACACAGTTGACCACTTCCGACTGGTTATTTTCTCTCCTGAAGGTTTGCAGGGTCTGTAACATGATTCGTCCCTACATTTGCTGTGCTTTTCCAGGGATCCTTACTCCTTCTCGTGTGTTCTTTCCCACTCCTCTTCTGGTGAAGTAGCAGGGTCTCAGGGTTCCGTCGTCAGTTCCTTTCCTCCTTTTCCCTTTACGCTTCTCTTCAAACTCTCTTTCTGGGCAGTTTTGCCCATGTTACCATAGCTAGGTTATTATTTACATGCATATGACAACTCTCAAATGGTCTTATTTAACTAAACCTATGTGCTCAAGGCTCCTCTGCTGACCATGCATGCCTGGACGTCCAGGAACAGCTCAAACACAGTGTGTTCATAGATGAACTCGGCATCTTCTCTGTCAATCCTGTACCTATCTTGAGGGCTGTCTTCACCATTCTCCTTCTCAACCAGGCTAGAATCTGGAAGGCTCCCTCGATGTCTCCCTTCCCTCACATCCACGTGGAGATCAAGTCATGTCAGTCCTGTTTTCCCCGTCTGTTCCCACCTGTCCTTCTCTAGGGCCACCGTCCTGATTCCAGCAGTCAGTACCCCCTTGCATTATTGCAGGGTCTTGTAACTGGTCCCTAGATTGCACCCCTCCAAATTATCTTCATGCTGTATTGGGGTGGTGTTACTCCATGCAAATCTGATCAAATCAACCCTTTATTTAAAATCTTGCAGTGGCTTCCAAGTACCCAAGACCAAATTCAACTCTTTACGCATGCTGTGGCAGGTTTCTGTGATTACTATCTTGCCCACATCTCTGCTTTATCTCCAGTAGGTCTCTTTACTGACGTGACGCCAGACGCATATCTTGGCTCCATTCATACCAAACCACTTGCTGTGCAGCTGCCTGACTCCACGCCTTTGCCCACGCTCTTCCCTCCACCTGGCATGGCCTTTCCCCCTCTAGGGAATGAGTCTCAGCTCATGCCTGCTCTCTTCTGTGAGGCCTGCCTTGACCTCCTACATCTCCTCCTTCCCACTTGTGTTGTACCTTGCAAATGTCATAATGATTAGTTTTCATGTCTGTTTCCCCACTAAACACTGAGCTCCTCAGGTGTAAGGATGGTCTTATTCCTATAACCCTAGTGATTCCCACAGGTCTTGTACCCTGAGAGAGCTCACTAGACGTGTATGGCTATATAACTCCCTAAGATTATTTTTCCTCTTCTGATTTATATTTGAACTGCAGATACTTTGTCACTTTTCTGGTTTGACTTTTTCTGTCTTAGCATAACAAAAACCCTCCAGAAACCATGAGAACTTCTGAAATTAGTTTTGTTTCTCCTGTCGGGTATAGTCAACTTCTATTATCCGCCTGTCGTTCCATCTGCTGTTTTGATTATATGAAGGCAAATTATTAATATGAACCGAGCTTCACTTGGGTTCCTAGGCCTGACCCTGGTGCTGCCTCCTTCCTGTTGCCCCCATCCTTCTACCTGGGAGTGGGGCCTACGGATGGCGCTAATGTCAAGCCATGTTTTCAAGGGAGAAGGATGAAGGACACTGTTCTGTTCTTGCAGACCCTCCACATCTGTGGTTGTGCCAGTGACCCCACATTCAATGTCCTCAATGGCCATTTCCACTTTGTTCCCTCTGATGCGATGTTAAGCCTGACCCGAGTAGAGAGTAGAACAGGATTAGCAATCTGCTTCTGGATAAAATCTTAGAAGGTATGCCTTTGCTCCGTGCTCCATTTTCCATGGAAACCTGAAATCTTAATGAAGTTAATGGACAGTGTGTTCCTCCAGGGGAGTGCTGAGTCTCAGTGTCACCTTCCCTGGCTTCTCTAAGTAACAAAATACACATTTTCAGCAAGGTTGTGTGTCTGTGTAGGACGCTGTATAGGTCCGTGTGGGAATCTGACATTCCCATAAATCTGTCGCTTCATTTGGGGATTGCTGTCTAGCTTTGTTGCTGTTGGGTACTTGTTTCTATGCTCTGTGGACTGAGCTTAAGAGAAAGTCCCTAATGCTAATATTCAAGGCAGTCGAGTGTTTGGGGCACACTTACTATTAGTTGGGCCTTGTGCTAGGGCTGGTAATGCAGTGGGGGAACAGAACTGGTTCCTGCCCAACAACGGAGTGTCATATGATGGAAAGGCAATTAAAGTCACATGGACCTGAAAGTAATTCTTGATTACATCACTTCTTACTATGTGGTCCTAAGCAAGTTACTCAACCTTTTTGAGCCTCAGTTTCTTTACTTATAACGTGAGGATTATTCTCCTTTGCTCACAGTCTCATTGTAAGTATTAGAAAGTACATCAAACATACTTTGGTTGGTACAGTGCTTTCCACTTACTAGAGACTCCTAATGACTGTCCACTGTTACAGTAGCGATTATAGTAAAATATAAAACTTAAATTCTCTGGTCTGCTTTAGCTGACTGTAATTGCTAAGATTTATAAGGCATGTTCCCTAATACAGACTCCGTTCTCATGTATTAATGCACTCTGCATGTATTAATGCACTAAATCTTCACAATACTTTTATTAATTTGTCGAAGGGGAGACGGAGGCACAGGACAGTTAAATAACTTGCCCAAGGTCACCTAGCTGGTGAATGGTTGGCGGCAGACTTGGTCCCAGGCAGTCTGGCTTCATATGACATACTCTAAGCACCATGTTGTATCGCCTGTCCATGACACGCTTAGTCTCCTAGTATTTCCAAGGTAGTAACTGTATTTGTTTGTTCAGGCTGCCGAACTCGTTGGCCGGCAACAAGAGGAGTTTATTTGCTCACAGTCCTAGAGGCCAGAGCCCACAGTCAAGGTGTCAGCAGGGTTGGTGGCTTCTGGAGGCTCACGGGGAGCCTTGGCCCCTGCCCCTCCCCGGCTTCTGGTTGTCGGCTGCGGTCGTGGCTTTCCTTGGCTTGCGGCCGCATCACTGCAGCCCCTGCCCTGTCTTCGCACTGCCTTTTTCTCTCAGCATCCCTTCCTCTTCTGCTAAGGCCACCAGTCATTGGCTTTAGGGCCTGCCCCCATCCAGTAGGCCTCTTCACTGATTCGCTCTGCAGTGGCCAATGTCTGGGGTTCGAGGTGGATGCGAATATTTAGAGGACATCATTCACTCCACTATAATAACCATTTGCTCTTTACTTTAAAATGGGAGTTGACAGAGGAATGTTTACTTACTGCCTTATTCCAAAAGGCAAGTGAAGTAATTCAAATGATGCTCTGAGAACCTAATCATATTTTAGAACATGATTCTTTTTTTTTTTTTTTAATATTTCAGTTACAGTTAGTTAACATACAGCATAGTTCTAGCCTCAGGGGTACAACATAGTGATTCAGCACTGCCATACAAACTCTCATCACAACAGGTGCCCTCCTTCATACCCATCACCTCCCCTCTGGGATCCCCTCAGTTTGTTCTCTGTAGTTAAGGGTCTGTTTCTTGGTTTGCGCCCCCCCTTTTTGTTTTGGGGAGGGGCCGTGGCCAGACAGTGGACTAAGAGGGACATTTACTTCTTTCTCAGGTGGCCGTGGCCCTGCCCAAGCCAGATGCCGTGATCCCTCACCCATACTCTTGCCTTAGCCTTTTCTCTAATCAGACACCTTCATCCACTTTTCATTGCCTGTGGCCTTGAGTTCTTCTGCTTTTCTCATGTCTGTCCTCTGAATGGGCTCTGAAGTGTCTGTCCTTCTGCCCCCTTGAAATGCATCAGTGAGAATGGAGGCTTCCTCTCTGTCATTCTGAACATGGCCTTGGTCACATCAGCTTTTTGTGTCGAAGCCCTGGGACCAGTGCTGCTTGCTGCAGTGATTTTGAGCAAGTCAGAGCCTCTCTGAGCTCAGTGGCATCTTTGGTGGAATGGGGATCCTCACATATCCTGAGTCCAGTGGCCTGACAGGGCTGGATGGTCTTTCTTACCTGTGTGGTGTAGTGAAGGTGGTAGTGACAGAAGTTAGGCAACCACTGCAGGTTCAGATGAAAGCACTGGAAGCTCCCACAGATGTCTGCCTTCCGTGGTTGATCCCCGTCCCTGGAGGGCGAGCAGTCGGGGTGAGTTAGCGTGGGAGGGGGTGGAGGAATGGATCCAGGAGGCAGAGTGTCTGGTCCAAACTTTTGATCAGGAGGTGCGCCCTTTGATGTAGCAGAATGGGGTTGCCTCCAAGAGCCGTGCCGAGGCCAGCAGGCCAGCTTGCCGTCCCTCCGCGTTCCCTGGCAGGCACGGTACAAACTTGTGTGGCTGGGTTTCGGCTCTGGGCCATCCTCCCATTGGGGCTCGTCTGCCTCTTGGTATCTCTTGCGTCTGTCCCGGTGAGGCTCTCCCTAGGTCATGAGATGTACAACATACGCCATCATATCAGAGCATGATGAGACCAGCACTTATTGGATATACGTATGCAGTATGTATGTAAGGCACAGTGTTAGACTGGGATTCAACACTTAAAAGACACAAGGCCGGCCTTTAAGTAGACAGTCACTGTAATGAGAGAGGGACCAGTGGAGCTGTGTCTGTCAGTGAGACCTGTCTGAGATTAAGGGTGGCAGACTGTGGCCTGCAGACCAAATCCAGCTCTCCACCTATCTTTGTGAATAAAATTGTACTGGAATTCAGCTACTCTCACTTACTTATGTGTCGTCTGGGACTGCATTTGCACATCAGCCACAGAGTTAAGTAGTTGTGACAAAGACCATGCCTGCAGAACTTTAAAATATTGACTATCTGCCCTTTTACAGAAAAAGCTTGCTGCCCACTGTCCTAGATGATGGGTACGCAGGCGAGAGTTCCGAATAAAAAATAGACACAGACCCTATGCTCAGGGCCTTTCCAGAGTTCGTTTGTGCAACTAACACCGGGTTCAGGGAGAAGTGAACTGGAGCAGCTGGCTGGGGGAGAGATTTGGAGCTGTGAGTGAGGTTTTTGACCAGGAAGCAAGAGGTCAGAAAGCAGGGCAGGTGAGCGGAAGGCATGAAGGGTTGGGAGGGAGCTGTGTGCACACAGGTGCACTTTCACAGGTTCCCTGCTGGAGCCGAGCAAAGACAGGAGCCTGCGACAGAAGGGGATTGCATGGACCTGAGGCCACGTCATGGTAACACAGGTGACTCAGTGTAAAACATCGAAGCAGCACGTGACCCTGGAGTTGGAAGGGTCCTTACGCATCATCTACCCCCACCATTCACAGCATTAGTTGCACAAGTGAAGAGAAGTGAAGGGGACAGAGGTGGCTTGTCTAAGCTCACCCAGCCAGTGAACGGCAGGTCGGGTGGAAGTCTCGCCTCTCTCTGCCAGGTGTGATCTGAGCCCCAGGACACTGACCCCATGACCTGGCTCTTTATGAGAAAGGTCTAGGAAACTCAAGCTCCTCCCCCAGCACCCCCTCTCTCTTAGCTTTTTTGTGGCTCTCAGACTTTCAGTCCTTTTTTCTAGCCCCTTGGAAGGTTCCCCAGTCTGTAAGCTACGTGAGGGCAGAGTCTGGGTAGGGTTTCTCTCTGTGAGCCCCTCCTTGTTCAGACTGGGGTCTCCATGAATGTGTGTGAAAGCAATGAGCCTCAAGGCCTTCATCCTCCTCTTCCCACAGGCAGGTACGAAGTCTGGGTTTGGTGGGCATCCCTTGGGTGGGGTGGAAGTAGGGCCATGTTACTGTTCACAGCCGTAGCCGGTGTCCCTGGGGTGGACAGGGCCCTCAAGAGGGCTGTGAGGCTGTTACGGAGACCCGTTCAGCTTTACGGCTCCCTGCACGATTTGTTACACAAGCTCTAGCCACCTGCAGAGCCTTTCCTCCAGAATGCTTCTCCACCCCAGAACAAGGAGCTTCTTTAAATGCTGAATGTCTCCCAAGCAGCTGCGTCAGCCGGGGGAGGATTCGGGATGCCATGCATCTTCGGTGATTGACAGAAACACCTCCTTTGTCCCGTCGTGTTGACAGAATGGCCAGAAGAGCAGCCAGAGATGGTGCTTCCGCTCAGGCCATCCCTCATCAACAGGACCTGCTCCTCCTGGCCTAGTCCAGGCTTTGAGCAGACTCCCCTTGGCTTCGCCCAGCGTGCTGGATGGGCGCCAGCCACAGTCCCTCCAGCAGGGCAGAGACGGTCAGGGACGTGGATGCGGAGGGGAACGCAGCAGGCATGTGGCTCAGACGGAGTTGGACAGTGTTTGCCCACGCAGTCCCAGATTTGTTTGTCATCCGTACAGCAACATAAAAGTTGTCCAGAGTCAGAGGCTTAGCTGGCTCAGCGATAGAGCCAGAGAACACAGGCCAGAATCCAGGGGACACCAGGTGTCATGAGAGAGACAAACAAACTGCTTTAGGCACTTACAGGGTTCTGATCTTAGCAGGGCCTATGCCCCCCTCAGGCCTCACCCCCTCTCTTTCATCCCCTTTAGCTGGTCTTCTTTATTTATAGCAATAGAGATGCTGGTCGCACATAGTGGCCCTGCCGACCTGCCAGGTTACCAAATACTGAGAAAAAGAAAAGGCTCATGTGCAAATCATACCCTGTCACCGAAGGAGATGACAGTGATGCACACCTGTCCCATGCACGCCCGTGGCCGGGGTTCCCCAGAGCCCTGCACATTGGCTCTTCATGGTGGTCCTGTGAAGGGGGTCATTTCTTCCCTTCTGTGGGCCAGGGTTCTGAGTAGTTAGAGAAGCCCCAAAGTCATACAGAAGGACCAGTAAGGCCGTCAGCTTTCTGGAGCCTGTTTCTTCCCATGTCCCCTCCCGGGACCACGGGCACATACTTTTCCTGGGGAAGCACTGTTTAGGAGGACTTTTCCAGAGTCCCGGCAGTGCAGGCCCTCTTTGTGGGCAGAAATGGAGATCTAAGTAGCATGATTTTTAAAAAATTGAGATAGAATTCTCAGACCACAAAAGCTTCCCTTTTAAAGGGTACAACCCAGTCATTTTTACTATATTCACAGAATTGTGCAATCATTAGGTAGGTGGTGTGATTTGAGCCTTCCTGGACTTTCTCCCTCTCCCCCATCAGCTCAAATCACACCACCTACCTAATGACTGGGTTGTACCCTTTAAAAGGGAAGCTTTTGTGGTTTGAGAATTCTATCTCAATGGGCCTTGGTGTCTGCCGTGAGTCCTGGGTGCAAGGAAGCGTTCCTGCCCCTGTCACAGTCCAGCTGTGTGGGACCAGATCTTCATCAGCCCTCCGTGCCTCAAGGGGTTGCCTCGTCATTGACTGACAAACTTAGATCTTGGTGGTCTCACCGTCTGGGAATTCGGGGTTAGACCATGAGCTTCTTCAGGACATCCCGGGCCTTGCTTGGCTGGAAAGGATGTGGGGTAAATGACACATGAGCCAGGATGAGGGACTGTTCAGGGTACAGACCCTTCCGAGCAACACAGAGGCAGGTGGCGGGTCTTACGGAGAGCTCCCTGAAACAGCTGCGTATCAGGAGAGGGAGAACTGCAGACATATTTTATTCCTACCTCATTTACCCAGACCTTGTTAAAGCCGGCGGACATCCTGAGACTAGTCTCCGGACTGCTTCTCCGATTCTCTAGGTTGCAGGATGAATAAAATGAGCCCAGAAGATTGTCCATCTCCAGCTTTCTCTGGTTTCAGAAACATCCATGAAGCTTCCTGAGCGTGGCCCGTGGGCAAGGCTTGGGAAGGACTCTACGTGGGATGTGTTGGGCTTTCCGGCCAGCCATGGTCTCTTTGTAGGCTAGGACTTGGGAGTGCTGGAGTCTTTTACTACCCACTAGTAGGTTCTGCGTTCCTGCGTTGGTCCTGTTCATTCCAGTGAACTCTTTGGAGTGCTTACTATACCATGAGCACGTGCTAGGTGCCTTCATGCTTGGGGAGCAATGCATGGACCCAGTCTTTAAGAAATTATTGCTTTGTTTGGGGGGTGCCTGGGTAGCGCAGTCATTAAGCATCTGCCTTCAGCTCAGGGCGTGATCCCAGCATTCTGGGATCGAGCCCCACATCAGGCTCCTCCGCTGGGAGCTTGCTTCTTCCTCTCCCACTCCCCCTGCTTGTGTTCCCTCTCTCGCTGGCTGTCTCTGTCAAATAAATAAATAAAATCTTTAAAAAAAATTATTGCTTTGTTTGATCCTTTAACAAATACGGATACTCCCAGGAGGTGTTCTGCTTTGGCCTACTGGTCATTTACAACTTATGTAGATGACTTTTCTAGATTATATTCTGGAGAGCAGGTTTTACTTTGGGGCACTGGAAAGGACACTAAGTGCTCCTGTCCTCTCTTTGGTTGTTTTCCTGTGGGTCAGCATCCAGGGTTAAGACGGGGGCCACAACCAGTCCATATGGCATCTTTGTGCTAATTGGAGAAAGGTCTCCCTTCCTCAAGATACTTTATTTCCATTTTTAAAAATTGTTTTAATATGATGATTTTTGTTAGATCAAGACTCTTTATTGCCATGTGGCAGAAAACTGTGATCTCTTAAAATAACTTCTCTATGGTTGGGACCCCCTTAATGTGACCCCCTTGTGCAGTACATGACCTGCACAACTGCACAGGGCCAGCTTGGTTAGGATAAGTACTAGAGTTTAGTAAGAATTCTTGCTGGCTGATGTCTGCTGCATTTTTCATCCAGGAGAGAGGTGCCTCATCCTGATTTGGACCTTCGATCCTTTCAAGTTTTAGAATATGAGAACAGGGATGGGAACCTTGGGGAAAGAAGACAGAAGAAATATAGCTCTGTTTAGCTGGTGATAGTTTCTGTGACTCTATGCTCTTGCTTATTCCTGGGAGGATGGGGGCTTTGCAGCCCATCAAATTACTTTTGTGGTAGAATAACTGAAAGACCAGTGCTTCGGGATGAATTGCTAAGAAAACTCCGAGCTTTCATGAAGTCAAAGATCTTTCTGTGTGGGGAGACCTTCTGAGTCCAACCTTATCATTTTATAGGTAAGCAGGAGGCAGAGGCCCAGGGGGAGGCTTAGGTGTGACATCCCTAAGGTACCCCAGATGGGAAGTGCAAGCACCAGGATCTGGGGCTCTGTGTCATCAGCTCATGCCTCGTCTCTCCCACTGCTCCCCCTTGGGGGTGAGCAGAGCTGGACTAGTGTGGGTCCACGTGAGCAGGAGAGACCGTAGGCTTTCTTTCTGCAGAGACCTCACAGTAGTGGCGTATACTGTTGGCGTGGGATATAATGAACCTGCTATGCAGAGAAACACCTCCATCCCCGCCGCTTCTCGGAGGGAGATTTTTCACACGTTTGGCTTTTTAATTTCCCTTCCTGTTGTCTCCGATGCCAAAGTAGGCTGAGCCTCAAAGCACATTTTGTGTTGGCTTCTTTTATCCCTTAAAACACACGTGTTTAGTGAGAACAGTGGTATTCATGGATTCAGTGAGGGGCTCCCGCCTTTCTTCTAGGACCTTGACTTGACAATGGCCCCCAACAGTAGATCGCCTTCTCTGCGGTGCCTCACTCACGTTCCCAGAGAAGTTCTACCTTATTCTCCCAATTGTTGTTGAGTGTGATGATTAATTATGAGGTTTTGAGCTAAAAGGGGGCAAGTAGCTCGGGGAAACCTCTGTAGTTTTGAGAACCCACTGCCTGCGTCTTGGCCAAATCAGAAGCGTCATCTTCAGCCGAGGTGGGAGGGAGTGTCCATTTCATCATGTTCCCCAGACCCATCATTCGTCCTCTTTTTTCTGGACCCTGAGTAACCTCTGGCTTGTGTTCTGCCCTGAATGCAGGTTAAACAGACAACATGTGTTTGATTCTGGGACACCATGCGCTAGGGTAATTGCACCAGCACAGAGGGCCTAGAGATAAAGACAGAGAAGCCTCGGAAATAATCTTGACCCATAAACAGTTAAGGAGAGAAATTCTTCTCTTTGTTGTGTTGTTTGAGATGATGTCACTCCTCTCTCTTGCTTTGTGTTGAAAACCTAATATGGGCTTAGCCCATGGTGATGCCAGGAGGAGCTAGTGAGCTCCAGTGCTGGGTCTTTGTCACCCTGGAGGTAGGGGAATCAGAGAGGCCCGCAATCAGACATGGTGCTGCATGTCCTAGATGAGTGACCAGTGAGGAGACTGGTCTTACTTACTTGAGGAGCCCGGAAGGGCTTCTTGGAGAAGGTGTGACTTGAGCTGGAGCTTGCATGGAGGACCGTCTTTGGAAGCGAGCCTCAGAGAAGTCCTCACGGCCCAGCTGAGCGGGACCCAGGGCACCGGCTCAGTCGGCACCGGCACCTTCTCCATATGATCTCACCACGAGGCTTCCGTCTGTTCCTTGTCATTCACTTCTTATTGCCCATTCTCCCACTTGCCACCTGTCCCCACCACCCCCAAGTCCTCATCTCCCAGCCTTTTTCCAGCTCCCCCCCCAGTGTCTATGTTTCTGATTATTCCCCCCAGTTAGTTACTTGCATTCTTCTGCATTGAATCTCATTTTGTTATTTCCTGTCCCATATTTTCTTAACTCCCCAGGTCCCTTCTCATTTATTTCCCCATCCTCTCTGGTGCTGTATGCAGTGCCGCCCACTTTGTTATCATCTGTAGATTTAATTAGTGGGGCTGATGACCCCTTCTCTTCCCGACCCGAGGAGGCTGCGGGGAGGGATGGGCGGTCTCAGTCAGGGCCAGCTCGATGGCAGCGTGTGCGCGCACGCAGGGTCACGGCTGTGGAAAAGCCAGTTTTGGCTGCATAGAGGGGACATGTTCCAAACTGCACTCTCGCTTCATATAGGGGAAAAAAATGCCCCAGGAGCCAGGTTTTTCTGGGAAAAAAGGGAGGATGCTGGAAACTGGATTGCATAAACCCCCTCCATTCAAATTCCTCTGGCCCTCAGACACCATCTGCAGAATCCAATTACTGTTAGCATCGAGCACCTATTATGTGCCAGGCATGGTGCTAGGCTCCTTTCTTGTATCATTGCTGGTCTTCACAATTGCTCTGTGAGGTCACTGCTTCTTCAAATTATTATTTTTCTGTTTTACCAACAAGAAAAGCGTGGCCCAGAGAAACTACATACCATACCCATGGTCACACAGGGGTGTATGGAAGAGCTGAGATGTTAGGCCGGGTCTCTCTGAACTCTTCCTTAAACGTACCCTGCTTCTAAGAGACCCCATCTACTTCATTCCCTGGCCCCCAAAACACTCTAGGCTAATGGATTATTTTCACAGCACTCTTGACAGGTGGGCTAATTCTGGATATTTTTGGAAGCGCACAAAATGATCAACTCTTTTAATCATTATACTGATGGGTCTCTGATCGGCTCCTCAGTATAAGATCCAAGATCTAGATGTTAGCTAATTTAGTAGTCTTTATTCATAAGTTTATTTCTTTAAGCTCTCCCTTAATATCTCTCAAGTCTGGTTTTGGTGGGGTGGGGGTGGGAAACTGGTGTGCTAATTGCTTTCATTAGTCTGATAGATCTGCGGGCAGCACACAGGTTTTTGACTGTAGGTCCCTGAGCTCTAGGGTAGTGATTCTCGATGGAGCCCTGGCTATTTCAGGAAGAATTTTCCTTGTGTGGGACTTTCCAAAGCATTGAAGCATATTTGGCATCCCTTCCTTCACCCACTAAATGGCCTTGGTGCTCCCCAGTCACTGTGACAATCAGAAGCTTTCACCCATTTCCAGGGGGAATTGGTACTACTCTTGTAATTTGCGTCAAGGTGACACAGAGACCATCACAGGGCCAAAGATGGCTGAGCAGGTAAAGTTCTGGTCCTCCAAAGCTCAACCAGGACTGCCCCTTGAATGTTTGGTTTGAGGAAAGGGTTCTTTAGCTGAATAAAGCATATAACTCGTGTTGTAGAAGGTTTTATAGCTTCTTGGTACATGTGCAAAGTCTGCCTGCCTCCCTACAGAAGATCTCTGTTATGAAGGTTGAATGGGCCCTAGAATAAAGAGCCAGGGCCTTGCCTATAAGAAATCTGCACTGGGTGTTATACACAACTAATGAATCATACATCCATCCAGGTTGCTGTCGTGAAGTTCATGGGCAGCAGCAACGTAGAGTGGGCAGAGTGGTCAGCACAGGCCACATCTCCGCCCTCTGGCTCCCTGGCTCCCACCCCGCCTCAGGCAGGCTGGGCTCCACACACCACGTTCATTCCTCCTTGCCCCTTTGTCTGCCTATCCCTTCTCTTCCTGCCACCCGCAGCCCTTCGGCATCTATCAGTCCCATTATAGAGTGTTTGCAGTACAACTGACCTTCCCTGTCCTCCCATGGCATCCTTTCTGGCTCCTCTAGCCCAGACCCAGCTCTTCCACTGATTTCTTCTATCAGTGAGAACTCTTGGTTGCAGGGACAGAAAACTGAAACCGGCTTGAACAACAAAGGGAATTTATGAGCTCATGTGATCAGAAAGCCCATAAGTAAATTAGGTGAAGCTCGATCCAGCAGTTCAAATGATGTCCCCAAGGACTACCTATTTCTCCATCGTTTTGCTTAAACTTCTGCGGGTTCTACTTCTATTTACTCAGTGGTCCCTTGGCTGACCCAGGTCTTCCCTTTATGGAGCAAATTGACTGCCACTATTCTCCCCAGAGTTCTGGTAGAAAGGGAAAGCTGCTTTCTCTGGAATCCCTGGCCAACATTTCCTCAATGTCTCATTGGTTCTGACTGCATTACAAACAGATTCCAGAACCAATTGTTTTGGCCAAGAGGAGGGATATGCTGATTGGCTCAGGCTAATTGGGCTCATCCCTGGAGGTGCTGATAGGGTCAGTTCCACTGAAAACATAGGCTGAGATCCAGGAGGAGTATTTCTCTCTGAACAAAATCTGGCAATTATTGATGAGTGAAAGGCAAGAATCATATGAACATTCACTAGTTGTCTTGTCCTTTTGGACGTTAATTACCCCCAGTCATGATTCTATTCATCTGTTTCATGGGTTAGATATCATTCATCTGGTTTCCAAAGAGTCTGAAAGCCGTGTGATGGTATGATAGCTTATATTTCTTCTGTATGCCCCTAACTCTTAACACATTGCTGAACACACAGTTGTTGCCCAATAAATACTTGTTGAATTGAAATATGTTGAGATGATTGAATCATAGGAAATAGTGGAGGTGAGGGAGAGGTGAGTCATCGCTAAGAGAAGACAGGGGCACATCTTTGGGAGGGAGAGGAGTTAATTAATGATAGCCTGAAGGTTTTATTTTTTTTATTTTTTTATTTTTTTTAAAGATTTTATTTATTTATTCGACAGAGACAGCCAGCGAGAGAGGGAACACAAGCAGGAGGAGTGGGAGAGGAAGAAGCAGGCTCATAGCGGAGGAGCCTGATGTGGGGCTCGATCCCATAACGCCGGGATCACGCCCTGAGCCGAAGGCAGACGCTTAACCGCTGTGCCACCCAGGCGCCCCTGAAGGTTTTATATAAGTGTATCTTCAGGAGGGGAGAAAAATATCAAAATCAAAGAATCACGTAAGTTTTGAGTTAGGAGGGGTATTAGCGATAGCGTAATTGTAGAGGTAACACAATGGGCTTTCAAATGCCTAGAAATGCTTCTCTCTGAGTGGGGCATTTATCACAGGGGACGAAGGAAGGTCAGGAAGGAGGTACCGGGCATTGCTGCCTGAGGATTTGATGGCTGCTGAATGTAGTGGTACTCATTGCTGATCTGTGGGATGATCCTAGGATTGACTGTCCCATACAGGGCATTTCGGATAACGCTACAGTGCTCTACGGGATGGGATGATGGGGCAAGAGAAGTAAACTGGGACTGTCCCAGCCCACCCAGGACCTGTGGATCATCCTTGGTCTGCATATGTATCAGCCACCCAACGGCGACCCTGTTGCCCACCTCCCCGCATCTTCCCTTCCCTTCTCTGGGCATTGAAATGCTTGCAGTGTCCTGAGGGGGGTGAGGGGGAAGCCCACACAGGGCTGAGAGCTAGCCTTGTGCAGCATCTGATTCCACTTGCGGGATGTTGACTGTCCAAAATACTTTCACTGTGACGAATAGGAAAGGCCAGCATTTTCCTCTGGTCTTTGCTCATGGTTTATCTGTGACCTTTTCCCCTCTGTCCAGGGCTGGGCCTGTGTGCTTAAAGCCTGGTCCTCAGCCCCTCCTAGCCTTCCTTCATTTGGGGAGAGGCCCTATCCTTTCTGCCAACATCTTAAGGGCTTATGGATTTTTATCCTCTATTTTTGTAGAAATTTGGTTCCTGGCTCATGGGTTCTGTTTAGCTTGTTACTTTATACATTGTAAATTCCCAAGAGAAACATCCTCTTTTATCTTTGACCTCACTTGGTGCTATTGAGGTACGTGCCAGGAACTATTGCCATGGTGAGCTCAGCTATGATTTCTCTCAGGTAGGACCCAAGAAGCTTGGTGAGATACCCACCGAGGTCAAGGGTATATGTTCTGTTCTTCAAAGGCAGGTGCAGGCTCTGTACTTCGAGGACCAAGACAGAGATTTGGCAGTGGCTGTCCCTGAGTTCGCTCTTAAGAAAATCCTTCTTTGGGGTGCCTGGGTGGCACAGCGGGTTAAGCGTCTGCCTTCGGCTCAGGGCGTGATCCCGGCGTTATGGGATCGAGCCCCACATCAGGCTCCTCCGCTATGAGCCTGCTTCTTCCTCTCCCACTCCCCCTGCTTGTGTTCCCTCTCTCGCTGGCTGTCTCTATCTCTGTCAAATAAGTAAATAAAATCTTTTTTTTTTTTAAAAAAGAAAATCCTTCTTATATATACGTTAGAGTTTGCAGAGTACTTTATGTAATCTCATTTGCTTCTGAGATACCATGGGATCCGTATGAACTTCTGAGTATTTATTTATGAACTAAAAACATATGGCATATTGTTAAATAAATAGCATATTTAATGCTATTTTGTGAGAAGTGTGGCACTGTTTTACATTTTCCCCTCTAACTTTTGTTGAGGTGGAACTGATAAGTGATAAACTGCAAATATTTAAAGCATCGAATCTGCTGAGTGCTGGCATATGTACACACCTGTGAACCATCATCAGAATTGAGGTAATGAACATATCTACCCCCTGAGAGACTCTGTGTGTGTCTTTTTACCGTTCGTCCTTTTGTCCTCCAGGTGGTATTAGTTATTACAGTTATTTTAACATTGTCTCTGAGTTCCAGGAGCTTCAGTGCCTCATCATAAATGGTGCAGCTGCTTAGTGACAGAGCTGGGCTCCAAGACTGGGTCCTCGGGCCCAAGTACCCATGGCCTTACCACGTTGTGTCATACATGGTGAATATTTTCTCTCATCTTTTCTGCAGGAGTTTTGAAGTAAATGAAGCCCGGAGAACGCTTAATCCCGCTCTGTTCGTGTGGCACTCCTCCCAGGGTGCCGTGCTGCCCTTGGGGGCCTCTGCTCGGGCATTGGCGGAGGGGCAGGTTCTCTGAGTCCTTGGTGTGTAAGACGGTTTGACTCCAGTTTTCCTGGGTTCGCCCACACTGCTTCATCGGCATCTGGGCTTTGAGCAGGGGTTTTCTGGAAGGCTCCTGTCTGGAGTGCAGTGATAGGTGATACACAGAGTTGACACCTTGGTACGGGTCCAGAGATAATCGCTTCTGGGCACCTGTCCATTTTGGTAGCTGACCCAAGGGATCCTCCCAACCTCGAGTGTCCTCCCCTTCCAGGAACTTTGGGGATGGCTTTTTGCTTTGAAAAAAGGACAAGATTGGCTGAATTTTTATTTCCGTAGGACGCTGGCTAGGTTGTCCCGAGTCTTTGGTTGGGGACCAGGCGAAACCTTTCTTATAAGAGGGGACATGCTACAGATATTTTGGGGGGTTCTGGGACAGGGTGCAGTGGGCATATGGTCCTGCCCTCTGCCTCTGCTGACCCATCTCCACCTTGGCCTGGAGAGTCTAGGGTTCAAGAGGAGGTTCCCTTGCTCTCATGCAAGGCCTCCCAGTTGATCTGAGAATGTGGGAGTCACCAAGGGCTTCTCTCACCCTCTCTGTGGGACCGTATGCCTGTGGTCCCTGCTGATCCAAGGTACTGAGGTTGGTGATATCTTAGGCGAGTCTGGCCCCACTTTGTCCCTCTCCATTGTCTACATGCTCATCTCCCCACCCTTCCTCTGGCAGCCCCATTCCTGGGCCACGATGTGCTGCAGCTGATGTTCTCGGCTCGCAGCAGGGCCCGGGCCCAGAGTACACTCAGGCGTCTGGGGTCAGCATCGAGGTGGCTTGGCAGGCCTGTGTGGGAAGGCGGCTTGTGGAGTATCAGTTTCCAGTGTTTGGCTGGGGCTGCCTCCCATTCATTCTTGTTTCTCTAGAGGGAGGACGTGGTCTTGCAAAGCCACATGCAGTCTTTGGATAACAACAAGAAGACATAAACAATACGGAGAATCTCACCAGGAATGCTGGGCCTCTGGTCCCTGCCAAGAGCCTTGAGAAGTGGCCGGAACACTGGAGAGAGGTGGCTGGGGGCGCAGTTCCCTCCCTCAACACTGTTGTCCCTCCATCCCTCATTTACCTACTCTCCTGTGAAGGGAGAGCCTGCAGGATTGCCGTCCGATGGAGTGGGAGCCCTCAGGGACTTGTGGAGCCATCCCGCTCAGGGACTGTGGGGTAGCTCCCGGTGTCAGGAGACCTGGGTTTCCTTCCTGGCTCTGCCGCCCAGTAGCTGTGTGTTCATGTCCAAGCAGCTGAGCCTCTTGCATTCTGGGTCTTCCTTTGTTATTTGAGGAAGAGGTGTTGGCTATCTTTGGAGGCCTCTTTATCTCCAGAGTCCTTTGGTCAAGTCAGTTCACCAGGCTCATCAGCTGGCTCTGCGTTGAGCTGTCCACACGGGGATGCTGAATGGTACCATGGAAGTCTGATGCTTGGCAAGTAAAGATACCGAAGACTTATATTTGAAGTCCCTTTTATTTTCCAAGGTATCCCTGATTCTTCTCCTTAAGGCTACAATGCCCTTTAAGGCTATAAGGCAGAGAGGTTCCAGGTTGTTACACAGTCCCAGCTCAGTTCAGATCGTGTTTTGTGAGCACCAGAATGGAAGTGTGCAGGTGGGTTAGGCCTCCAGGAAAGAGAGCAGTGGTCTGCACATGCAGGGAGGACCAGGGGCTACTGATGGGAACAGAGAGGCCCTCCTGCAAGGCCTTCTTGAGGTTCCTGGTCACGTGGACCTGTGCCTAATCAACCAGTGTCCCACACTGGGACACTAACAACTTGTGTTGTTAACCTGAGAAAAAGATTCAGAAATGACACTTAAGAGTAACTGAATTGTTCTCTTGAAAGAGGACTGGATTTAAATGTGGTTGGCCAAAGGTCACCAACTACTTTCTGGGCTGTGGCAGCCAACTTTTTAGGAATTAATCACAGGATCCAAGGAGAACTAGGGAGGCGCCTGTGCACACTGAAGTTATAGTCCTGCTCACTGAGCAAGTCCTGTATGCCAGTACTGTGTTGGCGGCTGAGGACAAAGCTGTCAGCAAGAGAGACACAAGTTCTTTGTCCTCCTAGAGCTTAAGGTCTAGCCAGGAAGACAAGCATTAGCCACCTACTCACAGTGATTGCACTAGCGACCGGTGCCATGGAGGAGAAGGATGGGGGCCAGGCAGCCGAGAGGGGGGACCAGGCATAATCCAGGGCTCAGAAAAGGCCTCCTGGAGAAAGCAATGTTTCAGCTAAGAAGCAGTTAGGGGTTGGCTGGGTCTGAGGGCAGAGGAGGGCTTTGCAGGGGAGGAAAGAGAGTGCGAGGAGGTTCTGAAGCGGGGCGCTGGCTGGAGCAGTTGGAAGCCCGTGGCAAGGGCTGTGTGGCTGGAGTCCAGGGAGAGGGCAGAGGTGCTGGCGTGTTAGAGAAGGTGCCGATGGTCAGGCCTGCTGTCAAGGTGATTTCAGAGAGGAAGGGAGGAGGGAGAGGATGGGACACTGGCTCATTAGGTAGGGCACAGCGGCACATGGGGACCCGACTTCACTTTGTGAAGTCCGTGTTCCACTGATCGAGTTAGTGGTGAACAGGTCTAGGACCAACTGACAGTGCAGCTTAAAAGAGATGGAGAGAGCCGCAAGTCAGGTTATGATTGAGGAGTACAGGAGGCCGCCTTACCTGTGGGGATACCTCCAAAACCCCCTGTGGTTGCCTGAAAATATGAATGGTGCTGAACCCTACACATACCGTTTTTGTTTTTTCTATACGTGCTATTCATTTCCTTGACCTGCCTCCTCTTCTTGGGTACCTTTTCCGGACCCCCAGGATATGGAGAAACAGAATTTGTAGGGTTTTATGAAAATAGAATCACAGTGAAAGCAGCAGCACGGTTTTGTGAGACCATTCAACTGAGCGGGGGCAATTTTTCTGGCTCTGTTGTCTATTTTGCATTCTCGTGCCTGGGGTAGTTGCGTCCCCAAGACGGTTGTGCTTGTGCTGGCTTGCAGAAGTCTCTGGGCACTGTTTCTCCTTTGTCTGATGACCACAACCAAGTGACATGTTGCAGTTCCTTTTCTGTGGACTTGAATTTTAGTTGCCTGATGAGGTTTGGAAGCCCCTCCAGTCACACTGATAACGTATTTATAGAATCTCTGCTAGGGATGGGCTATATGCTCTGATATGCCACCTCTTACTGACTTTATGTTGAATTTCGTGTTGGTTTCAGAAAGTCATGTTTTCTGACCTTGTCCTCAAAGCCTGCAGATGCACTACATTTTGAACCCATTAATTCCTTGAGGACACATGGGACATTTTGAAAATCTTTTTGATAATTTTAAAAGTTCAAGGGCAGTAAAGAAGGATTAGTTAGTCACAATCGTAATGTAACAGGAGCGGGTATTCCCTGAGTCTCTCTGTTGACTGCAGGAATTCAGGGAGGACCTCCCGTGTGTCCAGCCCCATGCCAGGTGCTGTGGGAACATGCTGTCCCTGCAGTCATTCCAGTCGGTGGAGCCCATCAGCTCGGTCATGGCTCACCTCTTGCATGGCCCACATTCCAGGCCCTGTGGCAGGGACTTCGCAGAAACCTTATCTCCAATCCTCACCACAGACCTGCCGTCTTTCTCATTCATATTTAGATAAAGAAACTGAGGCTCATTTGGTTCAGTGCCTTGTCCAGTCCTACAGCTGTAAAATCCAGGATTCAGATCTGAATCTGTTTTGATCTGGAGCCCAAGCTCTTTCCACTCCCCCGCGGTGCCCAAGAGAATCCGAATACGGGAAAGAATGGAAGTCAGTTGGACTTAGAGAAGTAGGAAACCTTTTTTTTTTTTTTTTTTTTTTTTTATTTAAAGCTCAGTCTGTGTTTCCCTCCAATTTTAGATTCCTGGGTTGGTAAAAAGAGCTTCTGCTTCTTGGTGATGGATCTGCTCAGGGGTTTTCAAGTATTTGTTTTTCTCTGGGAGACATAGCCAGTCACACCAGCCAACGTTTCACATCAGCTCATGTGATTTTCTTTTTATGAGAGGATAACAATATTGCATGGATTGAAAGGGACGCAACTGGATGTTAGCGCCATATGATTGCATTTCAGCTTTTATCTTCATTTAAAACAAGTCCCATTTGAGAAGAATGAAGGAGAAGTATGCTTTGCTGGAGGAAACTAGCAAAGAGGTCCGGCTGCAATTAATAGACCCTCTAATATCACAATGGCTAAATAATTTTACCTTTCACCTGAAAATCCCGGGAACAGCCCAGGGCTGTTATGACACTCTGAGGTTAGGACCCAGATTTTCTCTTGATACTTTGCTCTTTCTGGCCTTGACTTTGACCTCAAGGTCTGATGTGCTTGTCCCCATGTTCTAGGCAGCAGATCAGGGGAAGGGAGGGTGATGGAGGGGAAAAGGGTACCTACTGGCTGTCATTGAAGAGGGTTGCCAGCAGCTGCTTCGTGACACTTTCACCTACATGGCACTGCATAGAAATTAGTGTTATGGTTACATCTAATGGTAGGGGAGATACAGACTTGATTCTGGAGGGCCATACACTTAGTTTTAAAGTAGATGAAGGGGAGGAGAATGGCTGTCAGGGGACGGCTAGCAATCTGCCCCCAAGGCCATGGACTCTGCCTCTTGCCTTCCCAACCCTTCCTCAAACTTTGAACATCTGCAGCCACTTAACGGACATTCACTACACACTTGCACTACCAATTATAGATAAAGTTTACAAAAAAAATCATTCATCATAATTTAAAAGTAAGGACAAAACATCGTATATTAAAATCAGTAATAGTCATGATTTCATCTCCTCGGGAAGGATGGTACTGTTTGCCATCTTTCACCAAAAACATCTTTCCTGGGGCCGTGATGGAGAGCTGGGGCTACAGGTCAGCTTCCCAGCTGGTTTCCTTTCTTACCCTTCATTTTCTCTAAATTAGAAAAGCTTAAATTACAGTTAGAAGTAGCAGCAAGTGATGGATGACTCCGTCTAGTAATCCTGGATACTGTAAGCATAGACAGACCTAGAAATTGAGGAGATTCCTTGCTGAAAGCCACTTCCAGTATTTTGGTAGAACTATGTCGTCCTTGGAAGCCGGGTGGTTGAGTGTTTCATCTTAGGACTGCCTCGTAGATTCTTTATCCATCTTTTAATTTGATTTTAGTCCAAAAAGCATGTCTTTATGTTCTGTTACAGCCATTGGAGGTGGTTTGTAACTCTGCCCGGTAACATGTTACATCTGTCCCCCGTGGACAAGAAATCATCAGGTAGAGCATGGACTGCTTGGATCCAAATACTTTTTTTTTTTAATCCTACTATCTACGTAACTTTGGACCAACGATTTAAAATTTCCCTGCCTTGATTTCCTCAACTGTAAAGTGGAGAACGTGATAGTACCTGCTGACAGCATGGCCATGAATATTCTTTGTGCTGAAGTACATGACCATCTAGCTCTGTCCTGGCACGCCACACACGCTCAGGAAATACGCATCACGATTATTATTACTATTTCCTGATGTTTGCAAACTCTCCAAGACTTTTATACCATAATTCAGTCTTCATGCAAAATCTTTGTTTCTTCTTTCTCCTTCTCCCTTATAAATTACAATCTTTCATCCCCGAAGTGGGTGGGGTAGGTTCTGGGTGTGCGAATTAATCAATATATTGTGGGACTGCCATTCGTTATCATGGAGATAGTCCTCACTTGCATTACAAACATCGTAAAGCACCTCTTTACCTTATTCATTGTCATGCATTGTCATGGTCCGTGTACTTCTGTGGGGAATGCAGTCCTCTGGCTGCCCACCTATGTTTTTGCCCAGAACACTGGAGAAGCAGATGGTCAGAGGGTGGATTGTTGAACACATTCATTCTTTTTTTTTTTTTTTTTAAGATTTATTTATTTGAGAGCGAGAGATAGAGAGAGTATGAGTGGGAGAGGCAGAGGGAGAGGGAGAGAGAGAATCTCAAACAGACTCCACACTGAGTGTGCGGAGCCTGACGCGGGACTCGATCTCACAACCCTGAGATCATGACCTGAGCCCAAACCAGGAGTCAGAAGCTTAACCAACTGCACCACCTGGGTGCCCTGAACACATTCATTCTTTGCGAAAGAAGCTGGAGGGTGATTTTCAAAGGGGACACCTGCTTTTACGTGAGCAGTAACACCTTGCTGCACGCAGAGTTGGTCTTCTTGGTCCTGGTCTCTGCTTCCTGTTTCCCAAAATACACAGGAATTCAGTAGAAACCTCGGGGGGTGTAGGGGGTCAGCAGAACCAGAAGCCGTGAGCTTTCTCTCTGTAGAGCACATGCACTGGGATCGGATTCCCACAGTGCCCCTCGGCTGCACACCAATGTCAGTGGCAGGCTGGCCGGCACACCAGCATCTTCCCACTGCGGTGCCCAGGTTCCCTGTGGTCCCCAGCAGTCCCCTGATGAAGCAATGGTACCGTTGGCTTGTTCTGCTTTCTCTGTGAACACGGTGTTTGTCATGAATTCTGCAGGTGGTTTTAGAAGCTTCTCACCAAGAAGGGAGCTTTTGTCCATTTTTCTGACTTGTTTTGGTTTCCTCTCATTCTTCAGTGGCAAAACTAATTGAATTAGTGTCAGAAGTAGTTGTTTTCTTTGTGCTTGTTTTGAAAAGAATTTGAGGTTTTATTTGAAGATGGGGAGAAACTGACAGCTTCATGTCATAATCTGACTGATTTTTTTTTTTTTAATCGCAGACACTGTGACCAAGGTTACTGAGTCAATAAGACCTAATTTTCAAATACTCATCACTGCATTTCCTTTCCTTTCCATTTTTGGGTGAAATCGCTACACTCGCAGAATCACTTATGCTGGGACACAGGTTCATAATCTGTATTCACCTGGAGCCCTGTTCATGATTTATGCTGATGATGTCGTTTTGCATTGTACTGTTTACGTTATTATTTATATGACTACTTTTGGGCTTTGGTGAACCACTTTTATCATTTGGGGCTATGACACGGCACAGTAGGAACACAGATACTAACTTAACAATAAACAGTGAAACTGTGTAAATGGGGTGAACGTCAGGCTGCTCACCGAATGTCAGCAAAGGTAACTCCTCTCTGCTACGAAGAGCGCGATAGGGTTTCTGCAAAAATCCTAATTGCTTACGTTTCAAATTTGGGGACAGACTCATTTTAATTCTTCTTTTCCTCTGAAGCCACCAAGCCTCCTGGGACCACACTTTGGGAACAGTATTCTGTGGTTTTTGATGACAGCCTTTCTGGAATAGAACTGGTGAAGGGGATCTGGGCGGGAGGGGCCTGGGTCCTGGTGAAGTTTAAAGAGAACAAACACTAGAAACCGAAGAAACACCAGGTCAAGGGCTTCTCATTTGGGAGAGTTGGGGAGACAGGAATTTAAGCTATGTCCTTCTAAGTGTTTCCATTTCTTCTTCCTTTGTACCTTACAGAGTAAAAGCCAGGGATCCATCTTTGTCCGGATACATGCCCCGTGGCAGGTGCTGGCCAGAGAGGCGGAGTTCTTGAAGATCAAAGTCCCCACCAAGAAAGTATGAGGATGTTTCTTCTGGGTTTGGGGGCCTCCTGAGGGCTGGCTGGATGGGAATAGTGTGGGGACAAGGCCAGGGTTTGGGAGATGAGGGTTTGTGGAGTTGAAATTGCACTTGCCTCCCCAGGGACCCTAAGTATGGCGCAGAGATGTGGGTAGCATGGGGAAGAAAGTTGGGGTGGAGAGAGGGGCTGGGCTTGGGAGATCCCTTCACCTTGGAGTTCTACCTGGGATGTGCTTCACGAGAAACCAGGCATTGCCCTGGTCCAGCTTCTTGGTTTCTCTGTTACACCTCTTCTCTCCCTCTTCTTGGTGTCCCAACACCTTCAGGCATTATTTATTTTTTATTTATTTTTAATTTTTTTTGAGCAAATGTAGCAATGAGAGCAGACAACAAACCTGCTGATTGGGTCAGCAGCATGCAGGGAGAATAGCACCAGACTTGCTGCAAAAATTCCTATTCTGGTTGTGACCCTGCCACTAAGTACTGTGTGGTGGTGGCTGTTGCTTATCTCATCTGTAAAATAGAAGGTTCTTAATCAGAGTTGATAAAAAAAAATCATCTGGGGAATGTTTTTTTTTTTTTTTTTAAAGATTTTATTTATTTATTCAACAGAGATAGAGACAGCCAGCGAGAGAGGGAACATAAGCAGGGGGAGTGGGAGAGGAAGAAGCAGGCTCATAGCAGAGGAGCCTGATGTGGGGCTCGATCCCATAACGCCGGGATCACGCCCTGAGCCGAAGGCAGACGCTTTAATCGCTGTGCCACCCAGGCGCCCCTGAGGAATGTTTTTAAATTGTTTATGCTGGTGTCCCACCTCTGGGATTTTGATTCAGGTGGTTCATATGGAATGAGGTTCTTGACATCAGTATTGTGGAAAAACAAACATCCCTGTAGGTTCTGATGCATATTTGAGTTGAGAACCACACAGTTCAGATGATTTTTGAGGTTCTTTTCAGCCAACATAGTTTATGTATGACTTCAAAATCTCCCCAGGAATTCCTAGGTAAGTGTCCTTGTATAACAAAATCCACCAAACACTTACAAAGAGAAAGGAAAAGTGTCCACAGATTTATCATTCCTTTCTTTCTTTTTTTTTTTTTTTTTTTTTTAATTAGGTATTTTAGCAGAAAGGAGTGGCTACGGACTTGGGCCATTTGTGATGTCTCTAGGCAGCGTCCTGGGGCAGATGCTACTCTAGTTTCATGAGGGGTGATTTATAGATGATGTCTCTCTGTCTCTGTCTCTCTCTTTCTCTGTTTCTTTGTCTCTGTGTCTCCCTATCATTCACACACACACACACACACACACACACACACACACACACCCATAGTGTTTTATAAGTGGTTACCTAGCTTTGCAGAGATCGTTTTCCTCATTCCAACTACCATCACGGTAATTTCCACCCCCATCATGAACAGAACTCCATGTCTGTTGCCTTCTGCGTCACCACTGTTACCACCTGCCTTCTTATCACTGTCTGCACTATCATTACCATCTTCAGAGTCAGCAACACTGTTTCGATAAGCATCATTGGCTATGTTTATACCATCTTTGCTACCAACAGATCTACCGTCTCCATCAAAATTCACTCATCAAATACCAGCATGTGTGCCACCATCACGAATGCCCTACTCAGGAAGGGTAAAGTCTGTGGGTTCCGTTTTTATAGGTTTATTAAGACAGATGATACCTTCATGGCAGGTGGACAAATGACTATCAAATAGTGAACAAACGCAGACATGAATATCAGAATATCAGCTACAGACATTCTGCCAGTAAAAAGTAAATGTTTTGGGGTCCCCTGCCTGAGTGTCTTGTTTTCACAAGGACCGCACCAGGGTCTTTTCCCCTTCATTTGCACTGCTGTGTTGTCTCCTAGTTTTGGACCTCTTGCTCCTAAGTGCATTGTTCTCAAATGCAGGCGCCATCTTTGTCATGGCCCTCTACTCCTCCTCCACTGATGGTCTCCCTGATGCATCCCAAGTATCAGTCTTGGATGGAAGCTTCTGCTACCCCCTGGTAGTGTCCTAACCTGGCCAACCCTCTCAATTCTCTTTCTTCTGCTTCTAACTTCAATATATTTCTTTTCCTTTCTCTGGTTTATGTGAGTATCAAACGTTCTCTTCATCTCATTCTATTTGTATCTTGCTTCTTGTGTTTTATCCTTGCTGGCTGATCCTTGGAAAGAAGGTGAGCAAAACTCTAATGGCCATGCTATGGCTTCTATCACCCAGGATGCTCCTTATAGCAGGAAAGCTAGAGACATAGAAAAAGTGTCTATCCTTCTCTTCCCTCTTATGTCTCTTTCTTCTTTGCTCTCCTTCCCATCCTTCTTCCCTCCCCTTTCTGCCTCTGTCTCCTGATGCCTTTTCCTAGCCTCCTTCTCTGTTTTTGGGACATCCTGCCATACCTCTCATTTCTTTACCACCTTCTTCTCATCTTCATTCCCAGACTCAGCCCCCATGTAGTGCCTACCCCTGGTCTCTGTTTGTCCTTTCACAGGCTCATACCTTTGAGAGCATAGATCTGCTTCAATGACTCGTCTTCCCGCCACAGTTATATGCACCCACACGCTTAGCCCCCTGGAGCAACCACCTGCGGTTTAGGTAGTGCCTGCACTTGGGTTTGTAGATGAGATGACGAGGGCAAGGACATATTACAATGCAGCCATCTCTGAGTTTCCCTCCTTCTTCATCTTTTTTTTTTTCATTTTTAAAATAATTCAAATATATTTGACATAACCTTGCATAAATTTAAAATCTACAACTTGTAAATTTGGTACATTTATGTATTGTAATATGATTATCATTGTAGCAATAATTAGCAACTCTGTTACATAATTATTCTTTTTAGTGGTTGGAATAGTTAAGTTCTAGTCGCTTAGCGAGTTCAATGGCTATGAGACAGCATCCTTGTCTGTATTCACTATATCGTGCATTAGATCTCTCGTGCTTATTTCTTACTCGTTGCAGATAGGAACCCTTAAACCATATCTGTCCTATCCCTCCACTTCCCTGATCCCCTGGTAACCACCCTTTTACTGTCTGTTTTTACAGACTGGCTTCTTAGATTCCACATATAAGTGAGAGTACACAGGACATTTTTTTCTCTGACTTAATCTCACTTAGCGTCATGTGCTCAGGGTTCATCCATGTTGCAAAGGGTAGGATGCCCTTGTTTCTCATGGCTGAGTGAGATTCCACTGGGCATACATACCACATCTTCTTTATCCATTCATCTGTGGATGGGCAGTTAAGCTGTTCCCGCCCCCCCCTTCCTTTCCTTTTCCTTTTCCTTTTGGGGGCGTAGGATGGCGGATGCTGTGCAAGGCGAGTCCTCAGAAGCCCAGACTTCTTGCCTTGGTTCTGTGCATATTTGCTGTGTGACTTGGGGATGTCACTTCCTCTTTTGGAGCCCCAGGTCCTCATCTGTAAGATGGGCATAATAATACCTGCCCTATTTTTCTTAGATGATTGTTCTAAGACTCTAATTCCTAACCAGTGCTATGGAAATATAGGAGTGTATCGTTGTGTCCATGCACTCAAATATTTGTACGTGCATTCTCGATTCCTAGCCCCCCAGTCAGCTTCCCTGCAGCCAGCACCGATGGAAGGCCCACTGTAGAGGGTCTTTGGAGAGACACTGCAGGGCACAGAAATAATCCAGGCTCTCAGAGAGCTTACAGTCAAAGGGCGCAATAGGACAAATGCACATACCCAGACACCAAAGCATGAATTAAATACTGTCTCACATGGCAATTTATTAGTACAGCACGGGTCTCCATGTAGGTACTATGGGCCGGGGAGTCTGGGGACAGCAAAGTGAGGTGGTGGTTCCTAGAAGGCTGCAGACATAATAGAAAGAGCTTTCCCCCAAGGTTTCTGGGCCCCAGGCTTGACACAAGTGGACTGTTGTGGCATCCTTCTGAGGCTCCAGCCACGTGGCCCCCATCTTCTTTGTATTCATAGAATGCAATGGCTGACCTCGCAGGGGATGTCATGACCAGGAGAGGGAGCTATAACTCAGTCGGCGGGATAGGATGCATGTGTTTTTCATGATCAAACTGAGGACCTGATTACAGGGGTGGAGGTGGGGGTTACACCCAGTTCCTGAGATGAGAAGGGGGCATGGACAAGGCGGACGAGACAGGGCAGTTTGCAGATGGCTAGCATGGGGCCAGTAGCATTTTCCTCCTGCTGTTGTGGGTTTGGGAGGTGACTACAAGGAGAATAAACCACATTTGCAGAGGGCCACATCCTGGTGGCCGGGGGAATGCGGCGGAAGACTGAGGCGTGGCGCGGGGTCAGCTGAGCATCCTCCAGGCCAGTGGAGGTTTGTATCATAACTCAGCAGGGTCTGGAGAGACCAGGAAGATGGGGAGGAAATCACGAAATCGAGATCTCAAACCTGGACAAATCCATAGTAATGCGTCCAGGGACTCGGAGTCCTGAACACAGATATTAACCGGGAGGGGGAACCTTGGAAGGAAGCATTTGTTTTCCAAAAACAACAACAGGAGAGCCAGCATTTTGCGAGACACACTCAACACCCGTGCACGGGAAGGGGGTGGGAAGGCCTGGCCTTTGGGCCCGGGCAGCTCAGGAAGGTTTGAAATGGGTGCTTTCTCAGCCTTGCTCATTACCAGCCTTGATATTTCTCTCTCCTTCTCTTTTTATCCACGTGAACGAACATCCCCCCTTGTACCCCTTATTTCACTTATTCTCCGAGTGCTCCCTACAGCACAGACAAGGCTGGGAACAGACAACGGGGAGGTAACGGAGTCCATTCTTGTTCATGAAATCATGTTAATCCAGCCAGAGTCCACTGAATTTGGACAAAGCGACATGCCTGGGTGGGTGAAAATCACTTTCGTCCAGTCTGTCAAAACTTCGTGGCTGCTCCGAGTAGAGAGACTGATGTTGCAGGGGCCACGTTTGCTGTTCCCAGGAACCTGTGAGGACTTTAGCTTATGAACCCTTTGCATGCAAGTAGATGCTGTTAACTTCCAGCAAGTTCTGCCTTTTTAGGAAAGCAGGCTTAGAGCAAGCCTCATCTCCAAAACAGGAGTAACAGATGTCGTGGTGGGCTGCTGTAAGGAGCCGTGCTGATGTGGGATGTTTAGCACAGAGGTGCATGCAACACGTGATAGCTGGTACTATGACTTTTGTCGCTATCGTTGGTCATATGTGCTGTGCAGAGGGCAGCACAGTTGGCAACAAATTGGGTGGCTCTTTCCTGCTGTTTGCCGTCACAGCCAGCATCTGCAATGTTGGGGGAAATCAGACCCAGTTCTTTCAACCTGCCAAGGCAGCCAGAAGCCCAGACGCGGAATCTGTGGAGAGGCGGGAACAGATGGCCTTTGCACTGTGTGCTGGGGGATTTCTGTTTCCTAGAGCATGGCTCCTTGGGGCGTCCCTGAACATAATGGCTGCATATGCGAGGTCGGTGAGGCAGTCACTGGAGGAGCCAGCAGGAAGGCTGCTCAGCCCCGCAGTGCAGGAGGGAGGGCTCGAAGGCGCCCATTTTATGGGATAGACAGCAGATGTGGCAAATGGAGACATGAGTTTGACTGCTGTCTCTGCCCCCACGAACCTGGGATTAATTCAGATCTTAGCCTATTTCCCGAAACAGGACTTGCGATGGGTTACAACCAAAGTCATAAATGCATATGGATCATTTTTAAAAAGGACAAATAACAAAGAACCCTGTACTTGGCGGAAAGTAAGTAAGTTCAGGGGAAATGATGATCGTGGAAATGAAAAATAAGAGTGATTCATCCAAGTGCGACAGATTTCACTTTGAGCTTCCTGGGAGCCAAGGCAGAAAGGGCTGTGGCTCACATAATCCATGGCAATGAGCATCTATTTTGGCAGAGGAGGCAAACTTTTTCCTGTTGTTAAAGCATAATTGTTATATCAAGGACACAAACAGTAGAAGGGACCTTTTTTCAGTAATGAGTGCATATAAGGTGCTGAAGTGTTCTTTGTATAGCCACTTCGTCAGTGCTTCTGGGTAAGAACTGAGGGCGTCATGTTAAACTGCAGTGCGGGGTGGGTTCTAGTACAAAGTACTGTATGTCAGTTTCTCATGAGCCGAGGATTCAAAGACAAAAGAGCAGAAATGTCATTTCTCCTTTAAGCCTCTCCATGGAATTCATGGTTTGAAATATCTTTTATCTACTAAGCAGCATTTATTAAAGAATAATTCATCTTTTCATTTTCAGTAACCGAAAACATATATAACTGCCATTAAAAAATTTCTGATCAGTGTAAGAAAATTGGTGTTACCACACTGAGTGACTATAATTCCAGCTAAAAGCAAAGTCACTTGGCATTTTGGTTAACCTGAGTGGCCCCTTAGAGGAAAGTATTAATTCTGTTAAGCTTTGTAAATTACTGGAAGCTGGTCTCGGGTAGCTGCTACTGCCTCTCTAGAGATTCTGATTTGGTAACCATGGCTTTTGTAAAAGTTCCACGGGAAGACCCTCCCTCTGGCTCCTGGTGTCCAGCCAGCTTCAGGGTCGCTGCCCAGCCAGGACCAGGGCACCTCTTCTCAGTTATCTGGATTTGAGGCTTGTATTAATCAGGGCTCTCTCTCCAGAGAATCAGAACCAATAGGACGTGTGTGTGTGCGTGTGTGTGTGTGTGTGTGTGTGTGTATCTGGGTAGTGTGTGTATTATATATCTTTATTATAAGGAATTGTTCCAAGTGACTGTGGAGGCTGAGAAATCCCAAGATACACAGTTGGCAAGCTGGAGACCCAAAAGAGCTAATGGTGTAAGTTCCAGTCCAAATGCCCATCGGGTTTGAGACCTAAGAAGAGCCTATTTCAGTTCAAGTCTGAGGGCAGGAGAAGATCAATGGCAGGAGTTCCCTCTTACTCAACCTTTTTGTTCTATTCAGGCCTTCAACTGATTGGATGAGGCCCACCCACATTAGGAGAGCAAGCTGCTTTACTCAGTCTACCCACTCGGATGTTAATCTCATCCAAAAACACCCTCACAGACACTCTCAGAATAATGTTTGGCCAAATATCTGGGCACTCCATGGCCAGTCAAGTTGACATAAAATTAACCATCATAAGCACTTGTGCATAACCCTTTCTGTAGTGGTTTGAATAGTGGTGTCCAAAAATATATGCCCAAGCCCTAACCCTGGAACTTGTGAATGTGATCTTATTTGGAAAAAAGGTCTTTGCAGATATAATTAGGTAAGGATCTCAAGATACTATCATCCTGGGTGTAGGGTGGGCCCAAATCCAAGAACAGGCTGAAAGAGAATTGAGATCCACAGGCACACAGGAGAGAAGACCAAATGAAGGCCAAGGCTGAGATGGGAGTAATGCAGCCCCAAGCCCAGGGAACAGGTTCAAGAGGCTAATAAGCATACCTAAGGTCACATGGCATGAAGGGGTTAGATCTAGGTCTCATTTCCGTCTGATTGCAAAGCTGTGCTCCTACCTCACTTTAATGAGGAGTCCAAAATGAAGCTTGAGCTAGCATGGTCTAGAATAGCATTTCTCAGAGCCTAAACTGAAGAACAATAGTCTTCTGGGTTTTTTTTTTTTTAAGATATTATTTATTTGAGAGAGAGAGATTGAGAGAGAGAGAGAGCACGAGCAGGGTGAGGGGCAGAGGGAGAAGCAGACTCCCCGCTGAGCAGGGAACCCAACACGGGGCTCAATCCCAGGACTCCAGGACCATGACCTGAGCTGAAGGCAGATGCTTCCCTGACTGAGCCACCCAGGTGCCCAGTGGTCTTCTGTTTTAAAAGAAGCTCATGATCTAACAAACTCTAGAAACACCTAATTATTACAGTTTATCTGACAAATCAAAAGTTCTGAGAAGACTTTTAGTAAAGAACACAGTTCCATTTTATTCAGCTCTTTTCCTGCTGAACACTCATAGGTTATCTGTGGGTGTATTCCTAGGTATCCCAGGGAACCAGTGATCTGCAGAAGATACTCTGGGAAACTCCATCCTAGATGAAACACTCCTGGGCTGGGAGAGGGAACACATCTGAATTTTTCTTTTGTCGTTGCTTTGGACTGGTGCAGTAAGTTTCCTGAGCAGTCTTGGATTATAGCTTTCTCATCTGTAAAGTTTGGAGGTTGGACCCTGACTTCTCTGTCATAGACAGACGTGTCCCACGGCTGCTACTTCTTCAAGCTGTGTGTTAAATGAGGTACTACACTTAGCCTGTGGGTCCCTACTCTGTATCCGGGCTGCCCTTTGTCCCCGAGCCTGGTAACATCACTGGGTTTCCTCTGAGTTTTCCTGCCCATGCCTCTCTGTGGAGCCTACACTGAGCTCCCTGATTTAGGCTCTTGTCAGGAGGGAGTACTTTACTCTCTTCCAGGGGCTGGAGCCTTTTCAAATGCTTTCACTATTTGCCTCTGGTTCTGGAATGATCTCCCCATCTTCTCTACATATACAAATAAACAATAAAGAAACCCCTCTTTTGTATCCCAGCCCAAATCTCACTTCCCTCATAGACCCTTCTTTATTCCTTACTTGGAGTCTTAGGCAACCTACAGTCAAGATTTTTCTCATCTGTTAGTTTTTCCTTAACTACTTTGGATGCCTTATACTCTTGTATTTCCAAAGGTGCCATAAGCTCCCCCAACCCCCCCCCCCCAGAGAGTAGGAACTATAGTTTATGTTTCCTGTTTGTTTCCCGCAAACTGCAGTATGTTGCTGCCTAAATAATAGATGATCAGTAAATACTAGATTGACCGGCTGATGGATGCCAGACCCTGCTTCTCCCCCAGCCCCAGGACCTTCTTGCAGCTGTGATCCACTGTAATGGCGGGCTTTCAGCTCACAGCTGTGTACAGTTCATGCAGGCTTCCAGAACAGGAGGTACATTCTTTCCCTCCTCATCCTGACCAACTCCTTCCTTCATCGGGTGGTGAGCTAATTACTCCTTAGGGCTATTTTGATCTTTCAGTGAATCCTCTCTGGTGATCAGAAAGTAAAAAGCAGGAGAAACTCAATGAGCTTTGTCAAGGATGGAGAGCTTGTAGGCCCCTGGTCACAGGCAGAAAGGTTACTGTCTGCTCAGCCTTCAAGATGGCTTTCAGGGAGACTCTTCTTATTATTACCGGCAGTAATTTTTAAACGAACCAGAACTGTTGGTGTTTACGTAGGGTTGGCTGTAGGTGGGCCTTGCCCCATGTTGTCATTGTCTGTTCCCGGACATTTGTTTTTAATAGAGGCACAGCTGAGAGGGTAGTGTTTGTGTTTGATATCTTTATGGGCTTTTGGTGCACGCTCTTTGACTGCTATTTAAATAGGCTGGAAAGAGTGAGGAATACTTTGACTTTTTATTCCTTTTTTTTGTTTTCAGTAATGCTTCTCATTTTCAAAAATAAAAACAAAATAATTGATACCACCTACGTGCCGCGGTTTGAGCGAAGAACTGACATGGCACATGGCCATGTTCTAGACGTGCATAGGGTCCTGGTGAGACCGCACAGGCCTGGCCAACCTCATGCAGGTCTGTTAGCCCCCTGACGTGGGGCTCAAAACCAGTGACGCTGAAAATGTAATGGGAAGTGAATTTGAATGGCTGTATTAAGTTGTTTTAAGACTCAAGGTTAAAAAAAAAATGGAGATAGAAATGGTGACTTTCTTTTTTTAAAGCCTCGAGTCATACCTCTCTGAACCGGGGTAGCACAGGCAGCCTGGGACTGGCTGGGACCTGGACCCCGGACCCAGTTCTGGAGGGCAGCGGGCAGGCTGACCATTGAATTTACCATCCCAAATGGGGCCCTATGATTATGCCAGGACACAGTACTAGATGTTGAGTATGCAGGACCGTCCTGAGTAATGGGGCCATGTGGGCGCTCTTCCAGCTTGGCCATGGCTGCTCCTGAGGGTGTATGGGGAAGGCTGAGCAGGAGGGGAGAGGCACAGAAGCAGGCAGGGGCAGTCAGCTTCTGGCACTTGGGGCTCATGGACAGAGAGCTCTTCTTACCCAGTAAGCACTGGGGTTGATGACATAGTAACTCCTAACACTGCTTGAGATCCGATTGTTACATTTTCAAGAATTTTGCAAGCTGGTCATTACACCATTGGTAGCTTGAAAATGGCCATGACGGGCATTATTTATACCATAGAAATCCACAGATGGGACACATCAGCAACCCAAGCCCCCTCCTCCAGGTAGTTGCTAAGCGTTTACCAGCACTGCACCGATGAAAGCCTGAGGATGGGCAGTGGGTGGAACGGCAGAGTGGGACCATGGATGTGTCCCATGGCCGGGGCAAGGTCCAGCCGGACGGTGTTCTGTGATTCCTGCGGGAGGCAGGAAGGGCTGTTGGTCAGAGAGGGGCCAGGAATGACAACGTCTCTGTCAGGGACCCAAAGTGGATGCCATATCTGCCACCTCTGGTACAGAAACTGATTTCCCACCACTCGCTACTTGCTCGCTCTGCTCCAGCCACACTGACCTCCTTGCCGTTCCTCCAGAGTGTTTCCATCTCAGGGCATCTCAGCTCGCTCTTCCCTCTGCCTGGAAGACCTTCTTTAACTACCTGCAGAACTCCCTCACATCTCTGGGGGCTCTGCTCATGTGTCCCCTCCTCGGACAGGCCTCCCCGACCACCCTATTTGAGGCAGGTCCCCTGCTACACTCCACCCCCTTCTACTGTTTTTCTTTCCTGACACTTGGTGCTGCCCACCCCTGAGTCATGTATTTGTGTCTTCGTTTGATTGTCTGTCTCCCCACTACCTGGGAAGCTCTATGAGGGCAGGGATTTGGTTTTGTGGTGCAGTCGGCGCCTAAAAGGGGCTTGGGATGATGAATGAAAGAACGGGTCCCACATACCACACCTAATCTGTGGTGGCAGCGGGCTGCAGACTGTTGCCAAATGGGCTGTGAGGCCCACATGAGGGCATTTGGGAGGACCTCTGCCATCCATTAGGACTGTCTATAGGGATGGGGCTGGCAGCACACGAACCATAGTGGCCATCCCTGATCTGGGTTTTCAGCTGCTCCTTCAGTTGCCAAGAAACATTTGGGAAGAGTCTCATTGTACCTGGAATAGGGCGAGGTTGTGTATAGGGGGTCCTAGCCTTTCTGGAAGGCCACATTTTTCATACACGCACCCACCCACCCATCCACACATCCGTCCGTCCATCCATCCATCCATCCATCCATCCATCCATCCATCCATCCACACACCCACCCGTCCACCCGTCCATCCATCCATCCATCCATCCATCCATCCATCCATCCATCCATACGTCCATCCATCCATCCATCCATCCATCCATCCATCCATCCATCCATCCACGCATCCATCCATCCATCCATCCATCCATCCATCCATCCATCCATCCGTCAGTCCACCCATCCATGCATCCACCCACCCATCCACACATCCATCCATCCATCCATCCATCCATCCATCCATCCATCCATCCATCCATCCATCCACACACCCACCCATCCACTCATCCATCCATCCATCCATGCATCCATCCACACATCCATCTGTCCATCTATCCATCCATCCATTCATGCATCCATGCATCCATCCACACATCCATCTATCCATCCATCCATCCATCCATCCATCCATCCATCCATCCATCCATCCGTCCGTCGGTCCAACCATCCATGCATCCATCCATCCATCCATCCACCCACCCATCCACTCATCCATCCATCCATGCGTCCATCCACACATCCGTCTGTCCATCCATCCATCCATCCATCCATCCATTCATGCATCCATGCATCCATCCACACATCCATCTGTCCATCCATCCATCCATCCATCCATCCATCCATCTGGTGAATACCTGTTGCGTATCACTAGCTATGAGATGACCCTGCTGAGGGTGGGTGATTCAGTGGTGACTACAACCGGTCCTGGCCCCATGTGACTTTGTCATGGTGAAGATTCAGAAGAGAGCTGTATGAGCTGGGAGGCATCCACAGACGAAAAAGAGCAGGGTGGATAGAGAGTCAACCAGAGGAAACTAATTTAGGCGTGGGGCAGAGTGAGGGAAGGCACCATTTGAGCTTAGACCCAAGGGCTGCGTTAGGGTCTTCCAGGTAGGGAGGGCATGTGAAGAGGGAAGCATACGTCGTCCAGTCCTGAGGTAAGAAAAGCCCAGCCAGTGTGGGGAAATGAGAGGAGGCCCGCATGCCAGTGTGCGTGTGGCAGGAGGCAGGAGGCACGGCTCACAGGCACTTTGTCAGCCATGTAAGTAGTTTGGATTTTAGCCCATATTTTTAAAGTCAGCAAATATTCATTCATGTGTAGAGGACATACCAAAGCAGAATTGAAAACCGTAAATGAATACAGAGTTAAACAATGGGAGAGTGTGTGTTTTGTAAGTTTATCACTTTCCACGCTCAGTGGTGCTTCAGGGAGGAAATGGACCTGTGAGCACAGGAAGGGATGAAGAGACTCGTTAATTCCTGCTGTCAGTGTCACACAGTGTCTCCCCGTGGGAGCTAGGATGCAGCTGATCTCAGTGGCTCCTGGTGCTGCTTGCACCTCACATGCCAAGTGTAAATGCTTACGCGGGGGACTCCTCAGGTCCGATGCAGAGTGTGCATGCGCACGTGTGTGTGTGTGTGTGTGTGTGCACGTGTGACCCTCTCTTTGCCCTCAGGTACCAACATGAGGCATGAGAACAGGGGACAAATTCTGCTGCATCTTTAGCTTCTCTTCCTCATGACTTCTTGAGTTCAGAGGCTTCCACCCCCATCCAGCCGGTGGCTTGTGGTGCCAGCTCCGCACTGACGTTTCAGTGTGAGTGTGCCTGTGTCAGTAATGATGACCATCTTCATCCCAGCCCTACCGCTCGAGGTGAGCGAGTTGTTGTAAATGGTAACGGTTGACCCTCGGTTATCCAGTGACCAGAGGAATAGAGGAAAGCATAAATAGATTAAAAGAGGCAGAGAGGGTGCTTGGGGGGCTCAGTAGGTTAAGCGTCTGCCCTCAGCTCAGGTCATGATCCCAGGGTCCTGGGATCAAGCCCCACTTCGGGCTCCCTGCTCAGTGGGGAGCCTGCTTCTCCCTCTCCCTCTCCCTCTGTCTGCTGCTCCCCCTGCTTGTACACACATGCACTCTCTCTGTCTCTCAATTAAATAAATAAAGTCTTTTTAAAAAAAGAGGCAGATAATCGGAAGTAATACCTTTTGAGTCATGGGGTGTAAGCAGACACACGTATTCACAGCTGGGCTCACTCTCCATCTTTTCACCTGGTCTCTGCTCATCCCGCTGACTTTTCCTACGAGTTATAAGGACAGGCCTTCTTTGCTCACTACGGATAAAGGACTCTTAGAAAATCAAGACTATATTGTGTATAGTTCATATGGTTAGATCTTCTCCTTGATCTTTGGGGTCATGTTTATATGATACTGGGCAAGTTAGTAAAACTTTCTCTGTCTTGGTTTCTTTATCTGGAAAATGGGGACAGTACTGTGTATCTGTTCATGATAGATATCACCATAGCCTTGGTTCCTTGCATCCCGGGGGGGGGGGGACATGGTTCCCGTGCCGGAAGGAAACAAATCAGCCCTCAGACCACAGTGCTGTGCCCCTCCAGAGGGGAGAGGCAAAGGGAGACAAGGGGGGAAAAAGAAGTAAGAAAAGAAGGAATCTCGGTAAACCTCTTAGACTGTGACAATGAGGCCAAAGTGAGCTTTTATGAGAACCACATTTGAGCCCTGGAATAAAAAATAAGAGCAACATACTTTAAAAATTATTTATGATTTTAAGCACATGAAAGGCGTATCGTGTACCCAGGGAGGGCATAATGGGGAACAGCTGGCTAACATGTGTCTTGCCATTTCTGAGGATGTTCATAATTCTCTGATGTCCAAGAATAACAGTAATAACGATGCCGCTGCTGAGCATATTAATGATAATAAAGAGGATCAGAGTGCCTTTCCTGGATCCTGCTGGACACAGGAGAAGAGCCAGACTGCTGGGTTTGGTGGGGACCAAAGGGGAGCTCCAGCCTGTGTCTTTGAGGGATAGTGGAGCCCTTCTAAGGATCAAAGGTTGCAGGAAAGAGCCTGGATGGGGGAGTCAGGAAACCGGGGTTTTAGGCCTGGTTTCCCCACCGACTCTGGCAATTCCTTGCCCTTCTGAGTCTCAGTTTCCCCATTTGTAAAATAGCGACGCTAATACTACGTGGCAGGCACACTTGCAGAGTTTTTGTGGAGCCCAATGAGATGGTGCTCGCGGAAGTGCTGGACACATGGCAGATCATTCTGTGGCGGAAGGGTCCTCATCATCTTTGTGCTTGTCCAGCACCTGGCAGATCAACCATCAAGCTCAGCGCCTGGCATCTAGGCGATGCTTACAACATCACGAATGTTTCTTTTTCATTAAATGTCTAAAGCTGTAGAATGTTAGACTTGGACAGTACTTTACAAGGCACTTAGTCCAGTTCTTTCTTTTATGATTTGTTAAGTGGATCTGGAGCCGTGCACGGGCTAGGGCTAATTATCCTGCACTACCGAGCCGACCTGAGGACTCTATCCAGTGCCCTGTGGATGATGAGATTTTCCATTCTGCCTGATGGGAAGAGGTGCTATTTTCAGTCCTTTTAGATGGTTCTTTCTCCAGGCTCAGCTAGTTCCCTTGTATCCATGTGGCCAAATTCTCACAGGGGACCTTCTGCAGACCTCTGGGGCTCCTTGTGAAGCTCTTTCCTCTGGGCTACTCTGTCCTGTGGCCACCAGTGGCCTTGTCCTCCCCAGACTTACAGCTCTGTCTCCTCGGCTCAGGGGGCTCGATGGGCTCCACTTGTCTCCCCTTCCTGCCCCGTGGCCGAGAACTTCTCTTAAGGTAGTGAGCTGGAGCCATCCCAGCAGCCATCTTGCTTCTTTCCCATCTCCCAGGAACTTCGCTGCCCGATGGCCAGTATCTTGAAAACCATGGTCTTGGTCCATTGGGGCTGCCGTAATGAAATACCACAGATATGCTTATTAATGAGGAATTTTTTTCTCATAGCTCTGGAGGCTAGAGTCCAAGGCCAGGGTGCCAGCGTGGTCAGGTGAGGGCCCTCTTCCTGGTTCATTGCTCGTCCTTCTTCGCTGTGTCTTCATGTGGTGGATGGGGCTCCCCCGTCATGATCGAGTCATCTCCCAAAGGCCCCACCTTCTCATAACATCACATTGGGCTTTAAGGATTTCAAAATAGGAATTTTGGGGGAACACGGACATCCAGGGGGCCACAAACATTCAGACCACAGCAACCATTATTTCAGGGTGACCAACTTCCCCACAAGTTTTTCTGGCAAGTTGATGCTTAAGCCTAGTGGTGAAGGAGAAGAAGGAGTCGTTCAGGTGAAAAGGAAGGGAAGAAGTTTCAGGAATAGGTACAACGCATGCCCAGGCACGGAGGTAGGGAGCAGGTCCTTAGTCCTATTAGTTTAGTGTCCATGGCATTGGGCCATGTGGCCACCCACCTGTGTTTTATGGTGGGTGTGTGTCTGGCTCCATCCCCCACGAGTCCGTGACATTTGAGAAATCTCCTTCTGACGTTAAGTCAGTTGGACCTTTCAGCCTGGGCATGTTTGTTTGGGGTCTTGGTCGGGGCTGTGGAGTGGATATTACCTTGATGTTTCTGGTGAGACTCACCCTCTACTCCTTTGACATTTTGCCTGGAGGCAGACGATATTGCTTTCAGTGATTTGGAGTCCCCCCCCCCTCCGCCCCCTCCTTCATTAAGAAACAGTCAAAATTTATCCTGGGCCTATGCCTGGTCCCTCTAAAGGCATTCCATAGGTGCCTACTCCTCTTAGGTATCTCTCCACGTGAGCGCTACCAGGTCCACTGCCAAGGTGGGGTCAAGAATGGCGTGGAGGTTCTCAGCTAACCTTCTGCTCGAACAAAGCCCTGAGACAGCTGCTGGCTGATTAATCTGTACTAGTTGAATACAGGCATTCCTGACCTCTGCCAAGGCTGGGCTCCCATGTACCTTTGTAGTTGGTGAGGACAGGAAGGGAGCCAGTCTTTGGGCTTTTGGCTTTATTCTCCAGTCTGGTTTATTTCTACCAGGCCTGTTACCTTGTCTGTTGTGTCCCCAGCTGGGGCTTCTTGAGCAGCAACTGCCATCATCAATGCTGGTTTCCCCCACATTGATCATTCATTCATTCATTCATTCACTCATTAGTTTGTTCAAAGATAGCGAAAAGTTTGGACAGTATGCTGCCTTCACGGAGATCATGGTTCAGCCAGACATTAATCCAATAATCTCTCGAATAAATGTGAAATTATAACTGCAGTAAGTGCTGTGAAGGAGAGGACTTTGGGCCCATGAAATACTGTGAAGATGGGACTTGACCTTGTCTGGAAGCCAGGAAGGAATTTCCTCAGGAAGGGACTTTTGAGGGGGCACCAAGTGTGAACAGAGTTGGGGCGGGGGCAGGGAGGAGGTGAAGCGTGTCGAGTGCTCAGCACGTTGGGAAAACTGCAAGAGGGTCAGCGGTTGGGTGCAGTGAGCAAGGGACTATGGGGACAGGGAAGCGTGAAGACTCTTACAGGGTCTGTGTGAAGACCTTTGTGTGAAGACATGGGCTGTGTTAAGAACCTTGCTCTTTATCATTAGAACAATGTAACTGTTGAAGGCTTTTTTACAGGGAGGAGATATGATCAATTCTTGCCTCAGAATCATCACTCTGGCTCCAATGCGGAGAGTGAATGAGAGGTGGACAAGAGTAAGGTTGCCAGGTGAAATACAGGATGCCTGTTAAACTGAAATTTCAGATAAACAATGAATACCTTTTTAGTCTAAATGTGTCCCAAGTACAGCATGGGACTGTACTTACGCTAAAAAATGGTTCACTGTTTATCTGAAATTCAAGTTTAACCGGACATCTTGAATTTCTGTGACAAACCTGCTAAGTCAAAGCAGAAGATGTGGGGAGACCAGTTACTGCAGTAGTTGAAGGCTTCCCCGACTAGGAAAGTAGAGGTGGACGTGAGGAGAAGTGGACAAAGAAGAAATACCCTGGTGGGTCCAAGTCTGTCATTCCAGGGCATCTAGAAGGCAGAGTCCATCATCTTCCCTCCTGTTCTGAAGCCTCAATTTCCACGCACATGCCATTGAAAGGCACATGGTGGTGGGTATAATGAACGCATTGCTGTCTCAGTGCAGGGCACGGGCCTGGTCAGCACCTGCCCTCTGAGATGACATGGGAGATGTGTGCCGGGAACCCATGAGGGCGTTGTCTTTCTGCCCTCCCTCCTCCCCCGCCCTCTAGGCCCAAGGGTTCCTGAGGGGTGAACACTTTGCCTTACGGTGACCAGTGTGCGTGAAGGAGACATTTGACAGGATGGTGAGGAACTTAATGACAATAGAGGCATTGTTAAAAGTTGCACAGTGTTTTTCCCCCAAGATAACTCAGATTTTAGCAAATGAAGCAGTAGGGTAGAGCAGTCAGGAACACGGGCTTTGCCAGGGCGTTCAGATGCTTCGGCAGTTACTAGCTGGTTTACACTGTCAGCGTGCTGCAAAGAAACCGGGCCATTTAAACCCTTCTTCAATGCAGCTTGAACTTTTCTACCTTTTTGTTTGCCTAGAATGTCTTTTCCTGCATCTCTTCCAGCCGTATTCATTCAAACTATTTATAAGGTAATGTTAATAGAAGTATCAAACAAGATAACACATGTATAGAAAATAAAATAAGTGCCCATCACTAGGGAAATGACTAAACCAATTAGCATTCACGTCTGCTGTGTAATATTACGCATTCATTAAGGTATTTGTATGTGAACTGGCCTGGAAAGGTAATATATCTGTGATATATTGCTAAGTGGAACAGGCAAATGGTAGAACAATATGTGAAATATGATCATAGTTGTGTTTGGAAAGGAATGTATATTGAAAGGGGGATGAAACGTACTTCAAATTGTTAATAGAGATTTCTGGAAAGGAGGGAGGTATTGGGCTGGAAATGAAAGGGAACTGCTCACACTTAGTTAGCATGCTTTCATGATTTTGGTTTATTTTTTACTAGGATGGTGTTAAGTTTGGAATTGAAATAAAATCAAAATGCATCAAAAATTTTGAATGAGTAAACCTCAGTTGTGTTTCAGTTGTTAGATGGGGGAAGTTCTTCCCCTCCCCCAACTTATTATTTTATTAAAGAACAGAATGATAACGAAAGAAAGTCACCTTTCTGTGAGAGCCCAACACAAGTGCTGCTCCCTGGATGAAACATTTTCCTGATTCACCAACTGGATGTCCTGTCTCCTTTTTTGAACCCTAAATACTTTGTATGACTTTTGTGGCATTTATCTCTGTCTGTCTTGTATTTCATACCTGTTCTGCTGCCTCTCTAGATTTAAGCCCCTGGAGGGATATCGGGATAGAGAAGAAAATCGGCTTTCAAGCTGGAAGATCTGGCTGTTGGCTCTCGTTCTGATCTCCTTTTGCAGCATGACAAGTTAGCCCATACTTAGTAGCTGGCAACACAGTCACTTTTTTCTTTCTCATGAGTTTTTGGTCAGGAACATGAGCAGAGCTGGGCTGGGGCTTTCATCTGCTCCATGGGGTATCGAGTTGGGTCACTTGGTGGACTTTAGCTGGGGGTTGAACTGGACAGGAGGGTCCAAGAAAACTTCCCTCATAGGCCTGATGCATGTCCAGGCAGCTGATAGGCTGGGATCAGCCTAAGTCCTTTGTCTTTCTGACTCCTCTTACCTCCCCATGGACTTTCTCCTAGAGGCCCTGGGCTTCCAGAGACCAAGGTCGACCAAAGCAGAGCTGCCCATCTTCTAAAGGATGCAGCTGGCACGGTATCCCTTCTGCTGTGCTGGTTAAGCAGCTAAGAGCCCACTCAGATTTAAGGGGGTGGGAACAGAACAGCACCTCTCGAGAGGGAAATTTGTGTATAACATTTGCGGCCATCTTTAACCCATCGCAGCGTTGCTATGAGAAGTACAGCCTCCATGTCTCAGTGACTACATCTATAAGCGAGGAAGACCAAGAGCTACAGTGTCTGCAGAAGTGCCCACTGCACTGTAAGAAGCTAGTGTGCTATAAATAGCAACAATGATCTTGCTACCCTATGCCCTACTCAAGGCGGGTACTCGTCAGAGGGGTCATACTTTGAAGGCAGACCCATTCATCAGCGATTTCCTAGGAGGAGCACGCAAAGACAGGGATGTGGGGGATTGCGTAGGGGCATGGCGTAGCTGCAGAGTGCAGACTTCGATTCGGCTGACGTGAGGTAGATCCATGCCGTCGCTCAGTTCCTATCTGTGTGACCTTTCTTGACGCGTCACCCCTTTCTGAATTAATTTCCTCATCATGCTATGAGAGTAGTAGTGTTTGCTTAGCTGGGTTGCTGTGTGCATTGAGCTAAGTTGTGTAGAGCACTTAGTATGGCGACTCACATAGTAGGCCTTCTGTTTCTCTTCAGATGATCTAAGGAAGTCATGTGGCAGATTGGGCCTCCTCGCTGGTTTCTCTGCACTGGTTCCCTCCTCCATTCACACAGATGACTGAGAGGGTTCCAGAGCCCATGCCCTGTGAAAGCAGTGGGGGGTGGGGGGGAGGAAGGGCTCCGCTTGCTTCTGCCAGTTTCTCCCTCTTTCCAGAGTACCCCCCCCCCCGGTTCGGTGCCCTGTGCAGCTGTCGTTGTGAGTCACTCTTCTCTCGGTTGGATGTGACCTCCTTTCTAGGCCTGTGGTTTTGCCTTTCCTAGATGTATGAGATCAAATCGGAAGGCAGCATTGCAAAGAAGTTCAATGAGCTTCTGCAGAAGCTGAGCTCACCCCTGAAACCCAGAGTTCCGGAGCACAGTAACAACAAGATGAAAAACCTCTCCTACCCATTCTCCAGGGAGAAGATGTACCTGTGAGTATGGGTGCTGTGGGGTAGGGATGTGGGCGGGGACGGGAAGGGGAATCAAACAGCACTCTGAGCCCTCGGCTCCCACAGCGAGTGCCCCAGTGCCTGGGAGATAGGGGAGGGGGCATGCTCTCATGGCCAGGTGTTCCCTGGATCCGCTTCCTGAATCCCCTTCCCTAAGTGAGACTACCCCCAAAGAGCTCCCCCACATTTGCCCGGTGGCTTGTGGGGACACCTGCCATTTCAGTCCTTTGGCACGATGGATGGCCAGTCATGGAGCACACAGCCATAAACCTCGGGGTTCTGTGAGAAAGTGGTCAGATACCGGTTTCCCTTCTGTGGGGAAACCATTCCACCCAGTTCCTAGTCTAATAGGTTTTCAACATTATTGTAAGGAGCCCAATGAGGGGCTTGATCCCAGGACCCTGAGATCATGACCTGAGCCAAAGGCAGACGCTTAACCCACTGAGCCACCCAGGTGCCCCTCCTTTTGGGTTTTTATAGAGGCTTTGTTAGGTAGGCATGATTGATTAAATCATGGGCCATTGGAGATTGATCCAACCTTCAGCTCCTCTCCTCTCCCTGGAAATCAGGGGTGGGACAGAAAGTTCCAACTCTCTATTCATGGTTGGTTCCCCTGGCAACCAGCTGCCCCCTGTCCATCTTTAGGAGATTTCCAAAAGTCACCTCACTGATACAAGGTCAGTTGTGGTGGAAAGGGGCTTGTTACAAATAACAAGCCACCCATCTTGCCCTTGTGGCTCTGAAGGGGTTTCAGGAACTAAGGACAGGAGACCAAATATTATGAAAAAAAGATGCTCCCATTACTCTTGTTGCTCAGGGAATTCCAAGGGTTTGGGGAGCTATGAGTCAGGAGCCCGGGATGAAGACCAAAAGATGTATTTAAGTCACAATATCACCTCCCCTCATGAGGTGGCAATTCAGATGTAACTGTCTGTCTCTTAGAGGAAACCAAGACCCAGGGGCTGTTCGAGGTCACACAGCATGAAGTGTCTGAACTGGGACTGGCACATTGACCCCTGGCCTGCTGTTCTTTTTGTGCTCTGTGCTTCTTCCATGCTTCCCCTTCCCTGGGCCTGCCTTCAGGCCAGCGCTGGCATCTGAGCTGCCCCCCTGCCATGCATCTCCTGTTCATTCAGGGCCTGGGACCCTTCAAATCCAGTTCCTAAACACCATCTGGAAGAATCTTCTGTTCTTCCCACCCCAAAGATGCTCCCCGTCCTCTGAGTTTTCCTAGCAGTGGTCTACGTGCTACCATGTTCTGCTCTTCATCTGTTGCTAGGAGACCCCCCCTCCCCCCATGTAACGGGGCTCCCGGGGTGGGGGGTGGCTGGGAGCATATTCCAGGCATCTGGGTGTCCTCTAGCTCAGTGCCTGGAGCACAGTCCGCTCTAGGCAAGTGCTCTTTTTAGTGAAAGGTCACAATTTGAAGTTTAGAACAGACACAGGTCTTGCATAATTAGGAGTTTGGTAGCTGATTGGTGTGATAATAGTGACAACATTAAATGAAAGTTTGAAAAACAAAGAGTTACCATCCCAGCACCTGGAAACTGTACCCTTTTTGGTGGTGGTTATATTTTTTACTGTCTTTGTTCGTGCACAGAAATCCTTTCTACATACTTTTGTGTTTAAAACTTCTCATACTTTTATGTTTAAAACTTCTTATGAAACTCTTATGTTTAAAACTTGCTATCACAGTCTAGAATTTTCTCTTCATGGATTTCTCCTAATTATAATTTTCAGTGACTGCATGATCATCCATCCTATCGATTTTGGAATCACAGTTTATGTCCATAATCCTTATTACAAGTAACTTTGTAATGCACATTTTTATGTATGGAACTTTTGTCTTCTATTGAATTTATATTTCCTAGGATACGTTCCTATGATTAACTCTCAGAATTACTGCATCAAGAAAAGCAAACATTGTGTGCGTGAGCATGCGTGAATATGTGTGTCTTACACATCTTGCTGTGTTGCTTTCTGAAGGTTTGCTCTGGGCCTGGGGTGACAGTGGTCTCAGGACCAGGGTCATGAAATGAGTCGACCTTCTGTTTTCTTGGTGTCTCCAGGTACAACATCCAGGACAAGGACACCTTCTTTGATAATGCCACCCGCAGCCGCATTGTAAGTACGCAGGTCAACCAGGGGTGGTGGGCTGTGGGAGTGGGGCGAAGGCTGGGTACCCAGAGTGGCAGGCGTTTTCCTGCTCTCCCTGCTACCTCCCCTTGTCATTTGCTTGGTGTTGCCTAGCAACCGAGAGGCGTGTACAGGAGCTTTGGGATCTTTCCTTGCAAAAGGCATAGCAAGCCACTGCCCTCACTCACAGGTTGAGAGAAGTGCCTTCTCTTTAGGATTCTCCACCTAGGCCCGTCTTGGAATCACAAAAACGGGAAATGTGACAGTTGGTGGGGACATTCAGCTAATCAGGTGATCCCACCCCCCTTGCTTTACAGTTGGGGAAACCGAGGCTGTGAGAAACAATCAATGGATTAAAAAAATTCATACAGATCATTAGTGTCTGACTGAGGACCATCGCTGAGCTACTGTGTTTCTTTTCCTCTCAGAGGAGTTTTGTGCATTTATATCATAGGGGATGCTGGAACGAGCCAGTTTGTCCAAGAATAAAATTACCAGCCCATTCAATAGAAAGCCAAAATTCATGACTGTAGCTGTTCCTCTACATTTTTTTTTCCCTTTGAAATCAAGTTTTTGAGTTTTGCAGGATGATTGATTCTGATGAAAATCTGTATATGGCCTGTGCCCTTGTGGCCCCTGTCTGAGTTGTGGCCTGTCTCCATTCTCTGGTCCGTTTATTCTCTCTCCGCCTAGAGAGCATTCAGTCTAAGGACAGAGGAGAAAACGGGGGGCCCAAAGAATGCTGCACACTTATTCATGCCACAGTGGGAACATGGCAGTGTGTTTCCATTGATTCCTAGGGAAGAACTTAAGTTTCCACAGAGGAGGAGTGAGGATTAGATATCTAGAAGGACTTCCAAGTCAGTAGGGTGATAAGGATGAAGAAAAGACAGGTGATTAGAGGAAGCTACAGAACATTTCCAGGGCACGCTGAAAACATGGCCTCGACTCTTTGCTTGGGCAAGGAAACACCTCAGGTCCCTTAGCCTCGTGTTTTAGGAAGATTTAAAATGGGCACATGATTTCATCATCCTATAGAAAAAGGCATACACTTCCTGTTTTTTTGGTTGATGCTATTACAAGCTGTTTAAACCTCCTTGTGGCTTGGGTCTCATGTCTATGGGGGGAGTTATAGGGTGTTGTGGAGATTACCAAATAATTGCAAAGTGCTTGTAAAATAGTACAATGCCATATAAATGCTGTTCCTAATTATTATTGCTGTTGAATTACTGCATGGTATTATAAGTGAATTAAACATTCTTGGGCCCCATACTGCTGGAAGCTATTTATTTCCACTCCCTCTAGGTCTATGGCTGGAAGATGGGAGTGTGAATGATGATGGAGGAGCACACTTCTCTCATTCAGCTCTCGTTCTGGAAGCTTCTCCCTTTCTCCGGTCCATCCCACATAGTGAGAAGGGGGAGAAAAGAGCCTTAGAGTTTTGTCTTGGGGTCTACTCTGCCCTGGACTTTTGTCCTGAGGACCTTGTTCACAACTGAAAATGTCATCCCCATGTCCCTTCCTTGTGGGTGACTAAGCACCCTAACTATTTGTCCCAGAGCAGACTGCCTTGCTGGGCATCTCTTTATAGCCTGGTGCAGGCTTGGGACCCATTGGAAGGCACTAATAGGCCAGCAGGTTTACTTGTGTCCCTGTTTCCTCTGCAGGGAGGACTCAGCTGCCCTCCCTTACAGGTGAGAGACAGTCCTCTACAAGCCTCATGTCCAGGGCTTTGTTGGCTGGTTGAGGCATGCCGTGGCCATTAAGCTGGCGGCCTGCCGTGTGCCCCGGGAGTGCTCTGAGCTGTGGAGTCCTGAGGAATTGTCTGACTGGGGAGACAAGATGAGGACTTAGGGAAAAGCCAGAGAAATAATAGTAACAATGAGCAAGATGTAGGTGGCCCTTTTTTAGTTTGCCAAGCACGTTCATGGTTTCTTAAAGTAGCTCTGCGAGTCAGCTCCATTACAGAGAAGGCCATGGACCAGCAGGGTTCATGGAGAGCTTGCTCAGGACCCTTGGCTAGGAGCCAGCCCTGGAGGCAGATTTGGTGGCCTCCTTGTCCTGAGCTTTCTCCAGCGTGGCACGACTCAGGGAGAGGACAGTCTCGTCTTCCCCTTCCCTGACAGGCTGGCCCAGGCACTTCCTCCCTAGCCCTCCAGAGGCATGTGGGTCTGGGCTCCCTGCTGTGTTTTCCTTACCTCCTGTAACTGTAGTCAATTTATAGCCTTTCTTTATTTTTTCAGGGTGGGGCCAAGGGGGGAGTGTGTGTGAGGGGCTTAGATTCTTTGTTTCCTCAAAGCAGTCAAGTTTGAATACGTTTGACAGGCCGGGCACGAGCTTGGCACATGCTTGGTTTCCGCCTCCCTGGAAGCAGGTCCAGCTGCCTGGTCCACTGCCCACCCCCTCGTGTGATGACACACACGGTCACGGTGCTCACAGCCCTGCTGTTGTCCGTTTTAGGTGCACGAGATCCTGAAGCGCACAGCCTGTTCTCGAGCCAACAACACGATGGGTAAGGACCTGCTCCCCTGCCCCTGGGCCCAGGGGTGCTGATGCGCTGCCCAGGCGGCCAGAGCTGTCCTTTCAGCGGCTCCCTGTAGGGGGCAGTGTCGGACAGCAAAGAACAAAACAAACAAACGCCCCCCCACAGAGGAGGGGAGGCTGCTTTCACTCAGGGCTGGAAGTCCTGCTTGCTCTCCAGGAGAAGCAGCGCCCCATTTCTTGGGGGCCGGGTGCTCTCAGATTGTTGTAACTTCTCCCAGACCTTCATCCCTGTCTCCACAGTCTCTGAAAGTGCTTAATAATCACCCAAACATGGCAAGTGTTGTTTATTTACTTCTTTTTTAAGAAGAAAGGTATCTCACAGGCCCTTTAGTGCAGGTTCCTCCTTTCTCTGTGAGAGAGCTGGCCTCCCACAGGGTGAGTGACTTGTCCGAGGCCACACGTTAGTCAGAACGTGGCTCCGGAGCTCAGCATTCCTCTCACGGGAATGTGGCTGAATCTGTTCCCCTAGGGCTTTGTTTTTGAAATTTGAGGATACTAGTCTTTGCAGCAGGAGTGTCAGCATTTGGGGGCCCATACGGCAGACCAACTGATGTTGGCGGACTTTACAGAAGACACACATAATGGCTGAGGTAAACACGGGCGCTTATAAGCTCAAGCACGTGGCCTTTCTACAGGAACCACTCCACAGGCCGAGCGATTGCCAAAGGTGCTACCATCACTCAGAATTTCGTTGAGAGGAATTCCTTCAGAATACACTCTGGGGTGGCAAATCTTTGGCTTTTGAGGCAACTTTGAGTTACAAAGTGTCCAAAGTCATTGAGAGGCAAGTCTAGTGAATTATGTAGTCCCTAAAGCCAAAGAATAATAACAGTGCTACTGATAATAATGGCTAATATTGGAGAGTTGGAGGGCGGGCTCATAAGCTGCCACACTACCAAGAAAATGGTACTGAAGAAGGAACCAGAAAGGGTTTTATATAGTGATAGTGCTTTTAGTGTAGGAGAGAACTTCTCACGGGGGTGAAATATGTATGACTGTTTGCTTTCATGTATTCATCTTGCTACAGAATTACAAATAACACTCCAATTTTTAAAAGTTAAGTCTTCTGTGTGATGTTATTTGCCTGGACCATGGTGCTGATGAGGCCAGGGCATGAATGAGGGAGGTTAATTAATTAGCCCAGCTCGATTCTGTGGAACAGATTGAAGCCCTCACTTGGAGCAGCCATTTGTCCTTGGTTATAAGGACAACCAGAGGAGTCAAGAGATCTTAGAATGTATTTTATATTTTCTCATGGCTTCTATCAGAATTCCTGAATTTCTCTTACTTCTTGACCAGTTCATTCCTCAGTTCCATTAATCTGCCTTTTATCATGTCACACCATCCCCAATTGGACCAAACCTGCTCCCTCAGATGTCATAGGTGACTTCCTACTTTCCACATTTCATGGTCTTTTCCTTAGTCTTCATCTTTCTTAACCTCCTACATCTTTCCAAATCTTCTATACCATTCTCCATCTTCTGAGAGCTGATATCCAGGGAGGTGCTACTGCTCTGCTAATCTGCTGCCGTTCTGTTTCTGCCTCATGGACCACACTTTCTTTGGTTCTTCTTCTTTCTCCTAGATTTCAGACCTTTTCTTCCCCATATTCCCATGGCCTCCTTACTTTCTCTCTATACAGATGACTAGCAACCATGGATTTCATTCTTTCTTTTTTTTTTTTTTTTAGGATTTATTTATTTGAAAGAGAGAAAGAACATGAGAGAGTGTGCTTGGGGGGGAGGGGCAGAGGAAGAGGGAGGGAGAGAATCTCAAGTAGACTCCCTGCCAAGTGTGGAGCCTGCTGCTGGTTGGATCCCACAACCCTGAGATCATGACCTGAGCCTAAACCAAGAGTCAAACGCTTAACTGACCGAGCCACCCAGGCGCCCCTGGCAACCATGTGTTTCTATTTCCCTCTTTTCTCACCAGTTCCAGCCCCATGTTTCCAACTGCCAGATGGATACCTCCGCTGACATGTTCGTCAGAACCTTAAAATCAGTGTATCATGTATCCATTTCTGTTGGATTCCCTCTGTCTCCCACTTCTCTTCCTGTTGACCTGACCACGGTCTTCTCTTTATTTGCTCACACAGTTCCCTTCACCTGAATGTCCTCCCTCCATCTCCCCCATGCCCCTCCCAGACCAGACATGGCTGTCTCACAGGTTCTCCCAATGTCCTCTCCTTGGCATTCCCACCAAACTCCATGTCTTTCTTGATGATCTCTATGTCCGTGGCTTAGACTCCCAAACAGTCCTTGAGGTATGTCTGAATCATCTTTGATGCCCCAGTGCACCTAGCTGTCTCTTTCACATTCTACTCTGTCAGTTTGGTTCAGTGAATTAATTAAATATGCCTAGCCTGTTAGCCCACGCAGTTGCTGGTAATTGTGTCCATGGACAAATGGCTTAACTTCTCTGCAGCTCGGTTTCCCTTAATGTCAAGTGGGGATAATAACATCTATCTTGCAGAGTTTTTGAGAAGGTTAAGTACAGAACTGTTTGTTTTGTAAACTGGAAAATCCTTAAAAACTGAAGTTTATTTTGAGAGACAGTCTCTTGGTTGTTGAAAGGCCTTAGGGACCCTCTGCTTTACAACTGAAGGTTTTTTTTCCTTTGAGGATCTGAGTTTTTTGGTGATGTCTCAAATCAAACATCTTAAGAATTTTGTTGCTGTTGAGTAGCTTTCAAAAATTTCTTCCTTTTTTGACATTCAGAAAACATTTATTGAGCACCTTCTGTGTATCAAGTGATGTTATAGAAACAGAGAGATGCCAAGATGAATTTGACCTAATTTCTAGTCTTGAGGGGCTCTTAGTCTTGCCATGCAGACAGACATATAAACAAATAATTATGAGATAATCTGCTAGGTACAACTATAGAGACATGTCCAGAGTGCAGAGGGAACACAGAGGTGGAAGTAATTAACTTCTCTGTATGTGTCTAAGTATCAAGGTAAATTATCTAATATTCACTTTGTAGCTCAGGAGAAAGTTGGCATGTCAGTAATTCTACAAACGGGGACAGAGAGGACACATGACTTGTTCCCAGGTCACATACTGAATCACAGTGTCAGAATTGGGTCTAGAACTTGGGTTTCTTCGCTCCAAATCCTATTTTCACTCTCTTTGGGATGCTGTGAACAAGGGGCGGAATTAGGTTGAGTCTTTAAAGTCTGTTACTGCAGAAGCAATAGTGATCTGGCCACCAATTTATAGGCGCTTGAATAGTAAGGGAGAGCCTACCTTCTTTTGATATGCGTTGAGCCTGAGGTCAACACCAAGGTAGGATCTCAGCAGGGGCCTTGGCAGGGAAACATGGAGAAATGAGTTCAAGTTCTGTCTCCGTTAAATTCAGTTAGATTTTAGTCGGCTGTGTTGTGTCCATTAGCCTCAGTTTTCCTGCACTTATAAAATGATGAAAAAAATGAAGGAAAACTGATGCTAGCACATCGTAAAGCCTCTTCCTTAGTGCCATTCTAATGTAAGTTAAACCTTAAGTATGCGACTCATTGTACAATAAATTTTAAAACCCCATTGTTGATTTCTGTGCTTTAAAAGCATGGGCATTATATAAATCAAGTGAATGATGTTTTCTCTAGAGTCTCAGAACTAAATGCCTGACTATACACTAGATATCTTCATGCAGGTGCTCTGAAAGAACCTCAGCCACAGTGTAAACAACAACAACAAAATAACAGATTTCCTTTTGGGGGGACAACACAGCTCCCATCCATGTACCCCGAACTTCAGTGAACTCTGGTTCTTAATTTCTAAAGCCAGGAACTATAACAAAGTGCTGTTGGGTTGATCTCGCGCACGTGTCTGAAATAGGTACGATTTGACTCTTTACAGCCATTACCCTACTCTCCATCAGCTGCATTTTGTTTTCTACCTGAGTTTATTATCCCAACCACTAAAAGGTCTTCTTAGCCCCAGTTTTGCCCATTTTTAACCCATGCCATAACAGACAGCCTGTATGAGCTTTTTAAAATGCAAATCTGATCATTGCACTGGTCTGCTTGAAATGGTAAAATAGATCCACATTTGGCTTAGATAAAATCCAAACCCCTTAATAGTTACATATTGTTATGGACTTAATGTTTGTGTCTCCCCCCAACCCCAAATCCATACATTGAAGCCCTAACCCCCACCCAAAATTCTGTTAGTTCAACAGTAGCTGCCAATGAATTACTGGGTTTGTAACAAGGGACATATGACTGAAATTCTCTGATTCCCAGTGGAAGAGAACCCGGAGGCTGATTTTCAAGTTGTTTGTCTTCTGTCTAGGAAAGTCAAGTTCCCCCTAAGCTCTTTCGCAAATGTACCATGTTACTTAGAAGACCAGGAAAACAAGAATGTAATGACACTCAGAGGACTCAAGATAACATGGCCTTTTGAGCCATGGGTAAATTTGATTTTATTGCCCTTCTCTCCGGTTTTATAGAGAAGCACAAATGGCTAGAATTGACTTAGATTCCTCCAGAGGATTGTTGCCTCATAAAAAGAAGAGAAAAAGGGAGAACAGGACAGTGCTTGGCATTGTTTTCCAAGGTATTTTTATTGATCCTTCAGCCTGGGAATTACCTTTAATATTGTTATTACTACGGCCAGTTTACAAAGCTTTATTCCCTTTGCCAGTGTACCCAGTTACGAAGGGAATTAGAAGATAGCAAAAATAAGAAGGATTAGAATCGAAGATGGAAAATACATGAAAGATAATAATAATTCAGAAACACCCCCATTTATTCAGTATTATCACTTTTTTTTTGTTGTGGAAAATACATTTATTTGAGTGCCTACTTTTGCAAAGCATGAAACTGTATACAAGTTGCATGTGTGGAATTATTTATATTCCTGTCTTGTTCCACAAAATTTCTGAGGTGGCTTATAAGAAAAACAATAAAACAGCATAATATAAATAAATTAAGAAATAAGAACCAGGGAAAACACAAATTAAAATAGAATGTCAAAACTAGGGGGAAAAATAGAATACAAACATTCAAACCATAAGGCCCTGTAGTTCTTGTAGTGAGACTGCAAATTTGACCTTGAACCAAAGTGGAAAGGGAATATGGTTTAGTGGTTTAGCTCTTGATGTCCTCAGCAATGTCTTTTTGTACAGAAATTTTTCTGAAATCTCTCATGCTATTCTCTGCTCTCTTATGTAGGATAGATCAAGGTACATTCTCTGTGTAGAAGCATATCTAACCTTTTTTGGATGATTCAGGATCATCACTAAGAACATAAGTTTTAAAATATTTCCTTAAGAATCATCCAAGTATTGTCAGGGTTGTTTGCCCCATGTGCTCTGATATCTTGAATTTTTGACCCTGGTAACCTCCCTCTCTGAATTCTGCTCTTTCAGTTTTGCTTTTCTGTCTGGGAGACGGAAGAACAAGCTTATGAGAATTCGGGGTAAAGGGAGAGAGAGAGAAAATGCACTGAGGGAGGGTCTGAAGGATTCTGCCGTGGTTGTGGTATGCAACATTAGGGAATGGGTTTTGTGAGATCTGGGTACTTTTTCTTTCTTCTGGGCTCTCTGTCGTGAGAACTGATATAAGCAGATAGGAGATCTCTGAACGCAGAAAGTATTACTGTAACCAGAATTATAAGGACCCCTTGCACAAGTGCACTTCTACACTCATTTCTCATGTGATCCTTGAAACCACCACGCAGAGTAGGGTCAGCAGAGGTTAACCAATTTCAGGGTGGAGATATGTACAGGCCGTCCGAGATCAGAGAGGTAGAGCCAGGTTTAGAACCCAGGTGTCCTGGGTCCTCTCCAGTGCTCTTTAAGTTAGTTGGTAAAATAAAATAAATTAATAAAGGGATGAGGTTTTCGGGGAAAGATTTCTTTCTTTTTTTTTTTTTTTAATAATGATTTTTTATTATATTATGTTAGTCACCATACAGTACATCCCCGGTTTCCGATGTAAGGCTCGATGATTCATTAGTTGTGTATAACACCCAGTGCACCATGCAATACGTGCCCTCCTTACTACCCATCACCAGTCTATCCCATTCCCCCACCCCCTCCCCTCTGAAGCCCTCAGTTTGTTTCTCATAGTCCATAGTCTCTCATGTTTCATTCCCCCTTCTGATTACCCCCCCCTTTCTTTATCCCTTTCTTCCCCTACCGATCATCCTAGTTCTTATGTTCCATAGATGAGAGAAATCATATGATAATTGTCTTTCTCTGCTTGACTTATTTCACTTAGCATTATCTCCTCCAGTGCCGTCCATGTTGTAGCAAATGTTGAGAACTCGTTCTTTCTGATTGCTGAGTAATATTCCATTGTATATATGGACCACAACTTCTTAGTCCAGTCATCTGTTGAAGGGCATCTCGGCTCCTTCCACAATTTAGCTATTGTGGACATTGCTGCTACGAACATTGGGGTGCATATGGCCCTTCTCTTCACTACGTCTGTATCTTTGGGGTACATACCCAGTAGTGCAATGGCTGGATCATAGGGTAGCTCAATTTTTAACTTTTTAAGGGACCTCCACACTGTTTTCCAGAGTGGCTGTACCAACTTGCATTCCCACCAACAGTGTAGGAGGGATCGGGGAAAGGTTTCTCAGAGAGGTGGAAGCTGAGGTCTTTTATTCAGCGGATATTTATTGAGCACCTACTATGTGTCATTCATATTCTAGAACTAAGGAATAGTGAATCAGCCAGACACAACAGACACAAATCCCTGCGCTTATGGGGCTTACATACGAGGTAACATTTGAGCAGAAGAGGCAGTAAGTCGCCATGTGGCTGTGTGGCCAGAGAGTTACACAAAAGGAGAGCAAATAATACAGAACACATGACAGAAGCCACTCCAGAGAATCCGGGTCCCCACAGGAACAAGTGACACAAAGTAGGATAATTTAAGGTGGGATTATTGAGAGACCATTTACAAAGGTGTGGACGGGGAGTTGGGGTTGCCTGGAATGAGCAGCAATAAAGGTGTTCCTAGCTGTAGATCTATGAGGTGAGAGAGAGGTTACAGGAACATGGATGGACAGAGAGAACACGGAGAGAAGCAGGTGGCTGTTTAGGGAGGAGGTCAGGGGGTCCCATCTCCCTCTGACCTGCCAAACCCAGTAGAAAGCCAGAAAGCAAGGGAGCCCATTCATGTCAGATAGAGAAGGGGAGAGAGTGTATCTAGAAGGAGCCAAAGGAATATAGGCACATACCCAACAAGGCTGGAGAAGCAGGTGGCATTTTAGCTCTGGGATGAAAAAATTGAGAACTGTAGGTCAGGTGACATTCCCTCTCTGGGCCCATTTCTTTCTCCCCTTGTAATATGAAGAAGGACCCCCCCCCCCCGGTGTGCTTGAAGCTCCTAAGTCCAGCTCCAGCATTTCCTAGACTTGGATTCAAAGGAGCAACATGATCTCCTTTCCATGGGCTCAGGGAGGGGACTGGCTTTCCTATAAATTCACCATGAGCAGGTCCTGGGTCATAGCTAGGACTTGAGTTGCTCAATGTTTGTGGACCTCAAAGAGCATGGGAGTAGACGGTGGAATGGAAGATGAGGATTCAGGACCACTGGCTAGGGTGGTTGGGAACAAAGATTGCACTCCTACATCGCTCCTTCGCCCGTGGCCGTGGGTGGCATTGTTCAGGTGTGGTTGCGCTCTGTTGGCATCTGAATCCCCTGGTGTGCCTCTGGAAGCCCTGGGTCTCCAGACCCCACGCTGGATTTGCTGAATCAGAATCTGCAGGAGCAGGGCTCCAAGGGCTGCAGTTTTAACGAGCTATCCAGATGATTCTTTAAAGTTAGATAAAGATGACCGCGGGCTGGCAGCCACTGGCTTCTTGACCTACTCACATATGGGAATGGAAAGAATGGTGCAGCGTGCTCTGTCCTCTGGGGATTTGGCCACTGGTTCTCTGAAATACCCAAAGGTAACCAAGTTGTCTCTGTGAAGACCTTAATTGTTGCTAGTATTTTTCTAACATATGTCATATGGACATTTAGTGTTCAGTCTCTTTTTGTCCTAGCCAGCCGTAGGGCCCCTTGGATTTTCTGTCTCCTTTTTTTTTTTTTCCTCCTTTGGTGGAAGGATGGGCAGGAGGGGAAAAGCAAGCATAAGAAGACAAAGAAAGGGTTACTGACCATCAAAAAGAATGGGTGGATTGGCATTTGGTAATGATCTAACTTTTAATTGTGAGGGTTTCTTCTGTAACCCAAGCTTTCCCTCTTATTTACCCGTGGAAGTGAGGGATTATGAACTAATGCACACACAGTGTTCAGAGACCGAATATATTTGAGAGTTTGGGTTCTGCACGGTGGTGGTAGCGTGTGAGCGATCTTGGCCCAGCGAAACTCGGCCTAGCCCCATGATGCCTCCTTAATTGATGTAATATAAGGTCCACTGTCACGGCCCTGCAAATTCACCCTGTCATGGAATGCCTCTCTAAAAATTGAAGCGTAATTAACATACAGTGTTATATTAGTTTCAGGTGTCCAACATCATGATTCAACGATTCTATACATTATCCAGCGCTCACCACAATCAGTGTAGTCGCCATCTGTCCCCATACAACATGATTGCAATATCATTGACTCGATGCCTTTGAAGTGCACTTCACTGTGGAGAGAAATCCAAGCCCCCCTGACCACATCAGGGGGAGAGAGACACCTTTTCTACTTCTTTCGTGTGGAAGTTATTGCTGCCTCTTCATGGACAGAAAATTACAGATTGATGGAACTACATTTTCATAGACACTTTGGTGTCAGAGGCTTTCAACAAATGTATGCTTTGGGCATCTCTCCTCCCCACTCAGGAGACAATGTCTTAATTATTTTGACCGAAGCCAGACTGTGTTGTGTGTTGTAAACATCTGGTTTATCATTCATCCAGCTGAACTAGTTTATATTTTGTTAGAAGAAAAGGCTTGGGATTAAAGGCATTTAAGTAATTAAGCACACGTCAAGACAATTTGGTGATGGGTAAATATAGTCTCTGTTAAATGCACCGTCTGGGGCCTCTGGTTTAGATTTACGTCCGGCTGGAGTGTGGGGATGAAAGCAGAACGCCGGGCGGACTGGGCCCTGTTCTGGGGGGAATCAAAACCAAATGGGTTTTCAAGAGTTCACCACTCCTGTAAGTACCTGTCCCGCTGGCTGCAAGTTCCCTTTGAGTCCGGCCTGGAGGGACTAGCGCTGCAGTCCCTGTCACCCAGCAGCACTTGCAGATTTAATGAGGCTCTCTTTGAGAGGCTGACCATAAACTGTGCTTTGGTTGATCCTTTGTGTCCGGGAAACCAGAGACATTTTGGAGGCTAAAGGCTAGGCCTTGGGTTTTGTGTTCTGAGTGTGTGTTTTGGGGTACAGGTTCTGGTGCCTGAGGCCACCCTGCTCCGTTCCTTGACCCTGACCCTCTGGATGCCAGGGGACCGTGTTGCCAGGCCTGGCCGGGTCAGGCTGTGCAGAGCTGTGGTTGGCGCTGGGCAGAGGAGAAGCCTGAGCCTTTTCCTTTAGGGATTATAGTTCTAAGAGCAAGAGGTATGAAGAACCTAGTGTCTCAAAGGGACTGTAGGGATCAGTGGGGTGGTCCTTAGTGAGCTGTGCTGTGTTTGAGCTAGGCACTGCTTCTTTTTGTGGGGAGAGGGAAAGGACAGTGTCCTCTGTGCTTTCTCCTTCTTCCTGGCTCCCCTTCTGGGGGCAGTAGGATGAGCGGTCGGGTCTCTCTCTCTCTCTCTCCCTGGGTCTAAAGCAGAGAGGAAAGACTAGATGTGATCCTGAAGAAGAAAGCTTTGCCATTATAGCCAGATGGATGGGGCACGATGGAACCAATTAGCTCATTTTTTGCTGAAAAGAAAGGAAAAAGTTCAGAATTTCAGTTTTCAAAGCAGAGACTCTTTTTAAAAAAACGTTTGATTATTTTCTTCTTCTTTCAAACTGATTTCCATGCTTGTTTGGGGTTAGGATCTTGGTTTCTGAAGTCTGTGGGTGACCCAAGAGGCCAAAGCAATTCCCACTCTTGGGTGAAGTTGTAGATGACTAGTTATTTTCAGCTTGCCTTCCCCCGCATTCCTCCTCCTGTTATGTGCTGCTCCCTCCCTCTACAGTAACCGCTGATTGGGATCACCCGTGTGATGCCATCCGGAAAAGAGGAGGTACAAACCTTCGAGGACAGAGGCACATTCCCTTAGAGCATTTTGGGGGCTCTGCTTATCTGGGTTGGGACAACTCAGGTTTGATGACCGGAATTGTGCTGGCCCGAAGACAAAGAACGTTTGGTTGGGCTTCTTCTCTAGGAAACAGACTAATCAACCAGAGTTTAAAGGTTCTTCATCAGCAGAGGTTGCCATAGAAAACTGGGGGAGTGAGGAAGATGGGTGCCTGTGATACATGGGAAGAGATACTGCAATAAGTTTAGCCATGGGGCTGGTTACTCTCACCAGCCATTATCCCTTCTGTGTTCCCAGCAGTGAACTAGGTGCCGTGAGAGATACAGGTGAGGGGGGAATGCTCGCTGACCTTGGGTACCTTGTAAGCCTTCAGGGGACACACACAACATGGGCAGACAACATCCTACAAGGAAAGTGAGCTGTTTTAGGCACACTTTATTTGAGATGGAAGGTAGGGTACACAGATTTAGTCCTCCAGTGATTTGAGATCCTTCTGAGTCTCTGGCAGCAGGACCCATGAATTCAGGTCATCAGCTTATTGCTGTCAGACACTCAGCTACTGTGCTCAGTGCCCAGCAAAGCCGAGAACTCCACACCTGTTTAACTTTCTCCATGTAGCTTGGGAACTGTCTTCAGGGTACACATGGCTGCTGTAGCTACCATGGGTGTGAGTGCAGGGATTGGGGGTGGGTAGTGCGCAGGGTGCGGTCTAGTTTAGAGCTCGCCCCGCCTGTGATGCTACAGCGTGTATCCGCATCGACAGCCCTTTTGTAGCTTTGAGCCACCCCCCCACCCCCTCTCCTGACTCACGACTCCTCCCCTTGATTATTGTAGGGTGGCTTCGCATTGCTGTGGTTATGGCTCTTGAACTGATTAATGATGCTTAGAGTGAAATTGTAGTCTTGTGAGTAAGACAGATCTGCAGCTCATTCAGCCCCTGGGCACCCCTCCCCCATCCACACTCCCTTTACCCACCCTCTGCCCCCCTCCACCCCCCAAAGTTATTTCAGATGGTTTATGTTCATGCCAAGGAGGAAACTTAAAATCAGGAAAGGACTGGCCCCTTGGTGATGCTGTAGCTCTCAGCTCACTGGAAGAGTGGTCACTTCTGAGAGCGCCCCCTGCAGTCTCCCGAGGGCCTTTGCTTCTACGGGGGCATGGTCGGTCTTCCTGGCATTCCGTGCCCTAGAAATGAGGCGAAGAGGGGCAGGGTTTGAGGAAGAGGAGGCTGTCGAGGGGAGAGGATTGTCTGAGAGCCTCTGCGGTCTCTGAGTATGTGGGTGGGGTATCGCTTGGGAAGGGGAGGTGGAAAACGTCTAGATTTGTTATCCATCCTTGTTGTTTACCCAGAGCTGTGCAAATGCGGATTACTTAGCATTGGTACATGATACATGTTTCCCTCCAAAACCAATTTTCTTTCTTCTCATCTCACGACTGTCTGTAGTCTCTCTGGAAAAATGGTTCAGGGCAGAAAGTGTGTTTGAGATAAGGGAAGTCACCGTGTTCTAGAGCTCACCCCTCCTCCTCCCTCTCCATGATTATATGTGCATCCTCGCATGGTAGGGTCCTCGGTACTGGGGGTTGACGGGATGTAATGTCTCCCGTATGGGAGCCAGTGACCCAGCACAGACTATCCTGGTCAGAACATACAGACCATTTTATAGTCTCTGAATAAAACTGTGAGTGAAAGAAGTAAACAACACTACCTCCGTGCGAGGCGGAAAGCTCTCTGTTGTGGCTATGTTGGAGTTACAGGTACAGAGTCATTTACTCATTGAGCGTATATTTAGTAGGGTCTGCTGTGTGCACGTGGTGTTAAATACTGTTGGGATTAAAACATGAATCTCTTATGTGGTTTTCAAACTTTGTGGCCTCAAGAACCCTTTGCACTTTTAAAAATTATTGAGAGTATCCAAAGGACTTTTGTTTAGGTGGGTCATATCAGTCAATATTTATTGTATTAGAAGTTAACCCTGAGAAAATTTTAAAGCACAAGGATGCAGAAGCACACATTCCATTAGCTGCCGGGGGACCGATGCCATCCCATTCACAAAACTCCACTCTGTGCTCATGAGAGAGTAGGAGGGGAAAAAGCAAATCATGTCCTAGTGCTGTTATAAAATTAGTTTTGACCTTGTGAGTCTCCTGAAGGGGCCATGGGGATGCCCAGGGTTCGCCAGACTACATTTTGAGAACGACCGCTCTACCGCAGGGAGCTAATGGTCCAGGCAGACCAGCCACGGGTAGGGATAAACACTGCTCTGGGAAGGAACAGGGAGGCACCAGAAATGAGTTCCAGTAACATGTCATGGGATGCTCTGCCATATAATTTATTGATCCTAATGACAGTAATCTGTAGAGTCATTCCTGTGCTGTCACTGAACACAGTATCCTCTGATGGTGGCAGTGACGGAGAGTCTGTGGTGTTCCGGGGGCATGAGGACAGGGGGCATGTGAGGTTTGAGAGAGCACATTTGATCCTGGAACATGACTTTGTATTTGGGAAATACAAATATCGTTCTCATGCTAAGAACTAAAGCTCCACAGAAACTTCTAGATTGGGGGTGATGGAGGAGGAGGCAGCGAACCTCAGCTGGAGAGGTGGTGGGAGGTAATGTTTCCCGACAGACAGAGGTCAAGTCAAGAAACCCCTGCCCTATAATTACCTTTTTCATCTTCCCTTCGTCCACAGGCATTAACTCCCTGATAGCAAACAATATCTACGAGGCTGCGTACCCTCTTCATGACGTGAGTATCGTTTCCACCGCATGCTCCCTGTAATCTTTGAACGGTTCACACCACAGGTGACACAGTGGCTGAATGCATGCGAGGCGGGGCAGGAGGGAGTCACACTGCTCACCCTGGGCTGATTGTGGCCTCCTCCGAGCTGACAGTAATCTCAGAGACAACTGTCTCTCCGGGCATTGCCCCCATGGCAAGCTGGTTTGGGTGCGAGCGTTCCCCACGCTTCCTGCGGTGGTTTTGGGAGGTGGTATGAGAAGGCAGACGTGGCATGCAAGTGTTTGGAGGGAGGAGGGGTGGTGAAGGTGCATGGGCGGTGGTGGCAGGAGCTTAAAGGCCCAGGTAACACACATCCTGGGTGGTCAGACCCCGACACGACCGAAAATGATCTCTTGTATGTGATCATTTTGTGTGGGTGTAGAATTCCTCGTCCTTAATAGGCAAATACATAGTTAAGTGTCAGGTCTGTTTTTTAAAATAGATTTGAACATTTCTGAAGCAAATCTCTCAAAATTCCTTATGCTTTTGTTTGGTTAAGCAGAGAAAACAGACTGTAAGTAAAGCTTTCCTTGATGGGGGGTCGTGTTAGAAACATCCCGTAATACAGGGCAGAGACATTCTTCAAGAGGCTTCGTGAAGAACTTAACTGGCCCACGAACGAAATGCCCTCTCGGTGGCTTTGCGCACTGGTTGGTCACTTCCCTCGCGTGTGTCACACGGTTATGCCAAATCAGGCTGCGTTGTGGGGGGGGGGGGGCGCTCCCTGCGTGCCTGAAGGAAGTTCCAGATGACAGTCTCTCCCCACTGATAGCCTTGCTGTGGGCATATATGATGTGACGTGCTGCCACCTGTGGACGGGGGAGTGTGCCGTGGCCTGGGAGATTCAGGTGGTATGCTGGGCACGTGCTCTGCCATCGCCTTTGCTCTGAGAGGCACGGGCTGATCACGGACGCAGCGGAGGGGAGCATCTTGGTGTGAGAAGCTGTCCACAGGAAGCGCTGCAAGTGTTGCTGCCTAACAACGCGGGATATTGGCTCCTTACCATGGCGTGCCTTTGACTTTCCTCAAAAGGGGAATGAGAGAAAGGGATGACGCCAGAGAATAGAAAAGAAAATCCTTTCTCTGGTTTTGATAATTCCCTTGGCTTTATGCAGCAGCGTTCCTTTCTCTCTCACAGGGTGAATACGACAGCCCAGGGGATGACACAAATGACAGAAAGGTAAGCCGGCCCTGGGCTGCATGCAGCGCTGGGGCGGGGGAGGGGTGCGGGGGGGTGCTGTGGGTAGGTGTGGAACTAGCCCCAAACATCTTGAAAGTTCTATTTACCGCTTTAGTATTTTCAGCAGTTCTTCCACAGCTCCCTGCCCTCCAGGCGTTGGAAATGAGGGGGCCATTTCTGGTCATCAACATGACAGTGTGTGTCAGGGGTGCTGCTGGCTTTTAGTGCTCACCATCTTGAGGTCTGTCCAGCCTCGATGACCAGGGGGGCCTCAGCTGAGAAACAGTGAGAGTCCAAATTCTGTAATTTCTAGGTGGGGAGACTGAGACACAGAAAGAGTGAGCACCTTGCCCATGGTGACACTGCCACAGTGAACAGAGGGGAGACTTAGAACGCCTCTGACTCCCAAAACCAGTGTCCCTGTTAAAAATGTATTATTATTCATGCCATTGTGGGGTTTCTTTGGGGGAGTGTCATTTTTAACTTCTTCTTCTTACCCTCGAGGCAGACAAGTGGGGTATAGCCATTCTCAAGTTAGAGCTGAGAAATCTGAGGGAGAGGGAGGCTCAGTCGTATGCTCCTGGCAGCTGGGAATCAGAGGTTACAGTTAGGGGAGGGAAAGGTTCTTTGGAAGGACCCCTCCTGTGCCAGTCGCAGCACCTACCCATGCGGTTCTCTCCCGGCCCTCCACCCAGATCCCGGTTATTCTGCAGGGTGCGCCACCTTCCCCTGCCTTGCATGGCGCTCTAAGGATCACCTGCCTCTTTAATGGGGACTGCCCCATCAGGCTGACAACCCCTCATGCCATCCTCCCACCCGGCTTCCCCCAGCCCTCAGCAACTCTGGCGAGCAGAGGAGGGAGGGCAGGGGCTGGAGGGCTGAGGAATTGAAGCCCGAGGAGTACCCCCCCACCCCGCCCCAGCTCTGTTGTCTGGAAAATTATTCATCCCCCAAGTTGCCTTTTGAGCAGCCTTCTTTTTATCCTGCCTATTAGTCCCTGTTATGAAGTGTTAAGTATTAAAAACATAAAAGGTCTTTTCCAGAAATACTGCTGTGATTGCTTACACATGTCCCCTCTCTGCCTGCCCAGGGACTCTGCTGTAGTATTGCGATGTCTCAACCTCATCTGTTTTCTATCTGATGCTAATAGTCTCGGTGTTTAATTTCCTGAAAAGTCCCGGATCAGAGTTAAAGGGAAAGGAGGAAGCGTTTCTCCTCACATCTCACCTGGCTCACCCCAGCCGTTTTCTGTCCTCCCACTCTCTCATTTCATGTTCCTCCCCTTTAAAGAACGATCACCACCACTGCCCACCTAAGAATCCTCCTGCTGAGTGGGTGGTGACCCAGCCCGGCAAGGTGGAACAGTTTACAGAACATTCCAGAGACCAGGAACACGCAGTAACTGCTGGGAGAAATCAGCCAGACCTCAGTTATCTGCACAGAGGCAGAGGGAAGCACATTGTAGACCCATCTGAAATATATGTTTATTTGTGTTTCGAATGATGTTGTGTTATTATTAACAACACAATCTTGTAACAAAAATTTTTCCTCTCAGGACATGTTTTGTTTTTGTCCAATAGAATTATTCCCAGTGCACAGCCGAACTGGCAGAATGGGTAGAAGCTGGGAGGCAGGGAGAGACCAGCTCGGATGGAGCTGTGCCTTGGTGGATATTTCCCAAAGTTGATGTCAAAAGTCAGACAGCTATCTTTGAAAGACAGGAGGCCACTTTCTTGTGTCTTTGCCTGAGTTTGCTGGCCAGCTCTTATGTTCCCCTGCCAGGGTCATGGTTAGGGAAATAGGCTTTGCTGGGATGGGGTAGGAGAATCTGTGAGAGAGGGAAAGCTTTTTTTTTTCCCCCTGTCCATTTGGGTTAGAAAACTGATTCCCAGCAAGGTGAGGAGATGGTTCCAATGGCTGTAAACGATTGTCAAGTCAGGACGAAAACCCTGGTGTCCAAAGCCCAGCTAGCACTGTATAGCCAGGTACTCAGTGTCTTATGTATGGCAAGGGGAATTCTCAGTACCATGCTGGCCTTGTTCCTGCAGTTCCGGTGGTATATGGGTTGGGCCTAAAAGGATCCTCAAGAAAGAGTCCAAACTTCTGAATACATGCAGCGTATTGATTCGTTTTAATTGCATTATAATAGTCTACTGTTCTTGGAGAGGGCTGCAGGAAGGATTTTGGTTGGGTGCCAGGGAGAATCCTCACATCTGTTGCTGGAGGGCGTGAAGAAGGGTTGGGAGCTGCAGTGGGATCGCCCCTCTGGGGGCCTGTAGAGGTGACTTGCAAGGGCATCCCAAGCTGCCCGTCTTGCCAGTACCTAGATGTTCTCCTTGACTCTTCCCTGCAATTTGTGCCTCTTCCCCTGATCTCCCTGAGGCCCGGGCTCCTCGTGGGCAGATCCCAGGAAAGCCCGGAGGCCCCTGAGAATGCAGACTTCTTCCCTTCCAGCTTCCTATTGCAGTTGTACAGTCTCGATGACTCAGCTCCAGCTAGGGGCTGGAAGTCTCTCTCTCCCTGTTCCTGGACGGTAATTAACAAGACGCACCCTGCCTCTGGAGAACAGGGGTTTTCCGCCTTTCTAGAAAGCAGGGCAGCAGGAAGCGGGAGCAGTGTGGGTGTGGATGGGTCCCCCTTGCTGCCAGCAGCCACTTAATTCCACGTCAGCCAGACCTGCCTGGTTTTCTCAAGCATCCCAGGGAAGTGACCGTAAGCATCTTCGGAGGGCTGCCCGAGCCCCGCCAGCTCCCTGCAGCTTCCTTCCCCACATAGAGGGGAGTCCAGGGCACATCACTGGACTGCGATTTTCTTTAGCAGTTTTTAAACCCTGCGTCTTGGATTTTCCAGCTTTTGCAGGTAATTGTCTTCTCTAATGTATGGTTATAAAAGTGACCCCATGAAAAGGTGTGTGAAGAGAGTCAATTCTGTTTTTCTGACCAGAAAGGTACTTTTGTCCTGGTTTTCACTTGAGGATTGATTTTCCCCTCCTGCACTCATTTTGCTAATGGAGGAGGCCTAGAGAGTTGAAGTGACTTGCCCACAATTCAAACATGTCATTGCAGGATCTGGGGGTAGGATTCCCTTCCCTTACATTCAGTTCACCCTGTCCTGTCACCACCTCTCAGTTGGCTGTAGCTGGCACCTTTCTTCCTGTTAGGGGTCTGGCTCTCTGAGGAGCCGGAGGCCTTCGAGCGAGTCAGGAGTCTCAAACCTCTTGCCACTCTCTGGCATTGCAAATGGTTTGAACAGTTAGGTTCCTTTATGGTTTCATGAAATACTTAAACCAACTGACCCACTGTCAAATGTGATCCCGAGGAAGCCGACTGGCTGCTTGAATGCTCCGATCCATCAGGCAGGGTGGTCCCCGGGCATCGTGGCTTCCTGCCGTAGAGGTCTGGGGTCAGGCTGACATGTCTGGAATTACACCCAGGGACTGTCTGTTGAGAGGGAGCAGCAGACCTTCCCTAATCTATTCGCAGGCTTGGACAGTCATGAAGAGGACATTGGTGTAGCTCTGAGGGAGAAAGTGGATTTGCTAAAAGCTGCATTAGAAGGATCTCGATACTGCCCACGTAAAGGGATTGTTACAAGATGCTGTGGATGTCTTCCTGCACTCTGCTCCGCCATCTAATGCCCGTGGGGCAGAGACTCCAGAGCATGCCTCCTTCCAGCCGGCCTGCTAGTCTGTTCTGGAACCCTGCAGCCTGGGCTTTAGCATGACCCACTTGGTCTCTAAGTACATGTGAGTGAACACTTGTAAAGATGGGGAAGGGCCGACCATGCTCCCCACCCCTGCAGGGAGGCATGTGCCAGCTGGGCAGAGCCATGTGGGCACTTGGCCCGAAATGCTGGGTCACTCCCAGGTTTGGGGCTCTGTAGCTGCAGCTCCCTGTGATGTCCTCTGTTTCCACCCAGCCCAGCTGCACTGACCCCAAACAGCTCTTTTGGCCCATCCTCATCCATAGCCACAAACCAAATCTAGCTTTGTGCTCAGAGGGCACTACACTGAGAAAGGGACCTCCAGAGGTTTCTTACAGCATGCTCAGGATCCCAGCAGGGGTGAGGCTGGTGAGCGTGCTTCCAGTCTGAGCCTGAGCCGACTGTGCCGTACTGGTTCTTGGAGCATGTTTAGTTTTTCCCTCCAGGGCAGTGGCAGATAGGTGCTCTCCAGGCTCAGGTTGTGGCTCGATACCTGACTCGGAGAGGAATCCTCTCTGGAGGTCAGAGCCTAGGAAGGCAGGCAGTGACGGCCCAGAGCCCTCAGGAGAGTCCTTGCCTGTACCTCCTGACGCACGCTGGCCTCCCTTTGGGCCACAAATGATGTCACTGTGACAGCCAGGTGCTGGTGAGCGCAGGGATTGCGCTAGGGGAGGGAATAAAGACTCAGGGCACCAGAAGCACTGAGGTGAAGGGGAGGAGCAGATTTAATGAGGGCAGTAAGATTCGGTTAGGAGCCACCTGCCTGGAGGGAGCGGCATCCGGACTCATGGATTCGCATCTTCCTCTGCCAGTCAGGCCCTGAGTGACCCCTTGTGTCCGGGTTTCCTCCTTCGCAGGCGGTGCTACCTGTGGCTGCAGGTTCTCTATCAGGGTCCATGTGGTTTCGGGTTCTGTTTCGCCATTGTTGGGAGACACTATGACAATAAAAGAAGTCTAAACCCCTTAAGGTGGAATGCCAGTTCTTATGTCAGTTTATGAAACCAATCATGTCTTTAAAGGGCCTTAGGTGGAAAGGGTGACCTCTTGATGTTCAGCTGGATATCCAGAATACCTAGTTAGGGCAGGTTCTCCTGGACAGAATTCCTTGCGAATTCCATGTGATGGGTAAGGAGACTAGAGAACATAACAAGATAGCCAGTGTATTGCAAACTTGTCGATTCTAGACACATAATTTGATTGCATGCTCATATCTCTTCAGCATGGATATCTAGATGACGTCTAATTCCCTCATTTCCATGCGGATAATCTGTGCAGCTCGCCGGCCAAGAGTTTGAAACAGAAATGCGGGGTGCCGCAGGAGGGACACCTGGGTTTTGTCCGCAAGCTAGCTCTGCTCAAGTTGCTGCGCAGACATCACAAGATAGCACGCCTCGGCGTGTGGGTGCATTATTGCTCCCTTAACTTCTAGAATGTGTTCCACTCAAGTTGCCCCCACGCTGCCACGGAAGCCACTCTTGTCAAGGTCACGAGTGACCTTAGAGTCACCAAATCTGGAGCTCACTTCTCCATTCTCACCTGACCTGACCCATCAGCTGGGCATTTTTGTCTTTTGGAAACCAGTCGTCCCTTCGCTTCTGGGACACCACACATTTCTAGCCCTCCGCATCGCTGGCTGCTCTCCCAACTCCTTTGCAGCTCATCATCTCCCTGGTCTCCGAATGTTGCCGCACTGGGGCCCCACTGTCACGCCTCTTCTTTACCTGTTTCCTCTCCCTTGGTGGTTGCATCCATAGCTTCATGACCTTATAAATCATCTCCTGTCGGACACCTCCCAAATTTACATCTTTGTAAATTTAGGAGGTAGACGCCCCTTTGAAAATGCAGACGCTTGCACCCAGTTGCTTACTCAGTAGCCCCACGGGGATGCCTACAGGACACCTCAAGTTAGTGCATCCCAGAGTGAACTCCTGGTCCTGTCCTTCCTCACCTGCTGTTCCACTGCACATGAGGTCACCATTTACCCAGCGTCTCAGAACAGGTTCTCCATCTCACCCCATGTCCAATCCAACACTAAATCTTACTCTGCCTTTAAAACATTAGCGGAACCACCCACTTCTCATTACTCCCCCCACCGCCTCCGTGGAAAAGGCCGCCTTCCTCTCTCCTGGACCACTACAGGGACCCCGGCTCCCATGCTAGCTCTCAGTCTCTCCTGCACATGGCAGCTGGCGTGAGCGATCTAAGGCCAAGGCGGATCGTCTCTCCTCACCGCTGCACATCTCCCCCTGGCTTCCTTCAGAGTGCAAAGGGTCTAGCGTGGCCCGCGAGCTCGCAAGTGATCTGCCACCCCAGTACCTTTTGATGTTTTCTCCGAGTAGTCGCCTCACACTCACACTGCCCGGGCCACACGGCTTCCCTATTTCCCCCAGGACGTACCACATGCACGTTCCTCAGGGCCTTTGCACAGGAAGAGCGTTCTTCTGCCGGGCGCGTGCCCTCACTTCCTTCGGGTCTCAGCTCCGACGTCACCTCAGAGCGGCCTTCCCTTGCCATCTGTCTGAAATAGCACCCTACCCGACTCCCCTGCCCTTAGTGTTCTACTTCCTTGCCTTGATTGAACTTTCTGCGTGGCATTTATAAATCTCGTATGTTGTCATGTTTCTATTTGTCTCCACACGTCAGGGCATAAGCTCTACAGCAGCAATGACTTTGGTTTACAGCTGTCTCCAGCGTCTGGCACGTAGTAGATGCTCAATAATAAACCCTTGCTTAATGAGTGAATGAAGGAGCACCAGGCTTGTTTTGCTGGCCTAAGCAAGGCAAGGGAGTGCAGAAGGTGGGGTTATGATCGGCAGGTGCAGCAGGCGCTGGCCTGGAGTGTGATGAAGGTCACCTTTATTACGTGGGGAAGGGAAGTCAGCCTCTGTAGCCTCCCGCCTTTGGATACCTTCCTTGTGGTTGTCTTGTGAGAATTTTCCTAGAAGCTGGGCTTTGGGGATTCAATTTTGACTTGCCGGGGTGGTAGTGGGGGATAAAATTCTGACTTGCTAAGGTGAACAACAACAAAAAAAGGTGAGTGGTGGCCCCCCCACCCCTAATCTGTTTCCCTCTTCTTTTTTAGCTGCTGTATCAAGAGTGGGCACGCTATGGAGTGTTCTATAAGTTTCAACCTATTGACCTCATCCGGTAAGATGTGAGGGGCACTCTTGGGAGGACCCTGGAGCTGCACATTCTGAAAGATACCCGTCAACCCTCTTAACCCCTGGTGGTCTATTGGCCAAGCAGAGAGACCTGCTTTTCTGAGCTGTGATTGTCCCGCTTTATGTCTGATGCATGGGGAAGCAGCTCAGGGACAGGGAGGGGGATGGGGTCTGTGTGGGGCAGCAGATAATGTAATGGATACACCATGACTAACGTCTTGAGGTCTTCAGCACTGTGATCTCTCTTTCCCTGCCTGCTCTTCTGTGTGTGTGTGTGTGTGTGTGTGTGTGTGTGTGTGTGTATGAATGTAGTAGTCACTCTTCTATATTGTCCTTCACATTTATCCTGGGGAAGGACGGGGTGAAGCAGATCCTCAGGTTATAACAAAGTGGCCATGGTGTTGACCAAAAATAGGGAAGACATGGCAAATCGCACAAGGAATAAGCTGGCTGGTCTGAGTGGACATGTCAGCTTTTTATGGTTTCTTCACATTCGAAGGGAGAAGAGACAGGTTCTGGGAATCCTTCCCTTCAGTGCTGCCCCTCAAATGATGTCCTGGTACCTTGGGAGTTTCCCTAGCTTCTACTGAACATTGGCGAAAGTCCTTTGAGAGAACTTACTAGAATGTAGATCTGACTAGCCTAAAGTGGGTTGAGGGCTCTCGCAGCTCAGGGGGCTCGTTGAGTCCAGCTTCTTCCCAGCTGGAATGTTGGGGGGCAACACTGTGAGGTGGGAAAACACTGAGCTGAGAGTGGAGACCGGGTCCACCACCACAGTGGGCTGTTGCTTCTTTGGGGAAGCTGTATTCTCTCCGTGGTCTTCAGGATCCTGGTTATCACCTATTGGGAAAAAATAAGGGGGGGGGGTGCTGAACTGAGGCATCTGGGAGGAAATTTGGTGTCACATGCTCGTTTGGGAAAGATGGGGACTTTTGGCCCCATGACTGACATAATGGCCTCACTGCCACATAGTCACTTGTGCTTCTTAGAATGAGCTAATTAATCAGCTGGTAAACACAGAGAGTGTTCCTGGCTAATTGCCCTGGGCTTGGATTGTGAGAGGGGCAGCAGCCAGAGGGATTGTGTCCAGAGGGAGGAATTCCAGCTTCTTCTTGGAAGAAGAAAGCAGCCTGGGGGCCGCAGTTTGGGTAGGTTCACCGCCCACACAGAGATAGGACGGCCCTCCCAGGGAACTGGGAGCTCGGTTGGACGTCTCTTGACAGCAGGTGTTTGTTCCAGCTGAAGACCGTTAACTGAAGTGCTGGGGTCGCGGAGCAGGGCCACGGGGTGCCTGTGACTGAGGCTTCTTCACCCCGCGCCTCCCATTCCCAGGCCGCCTTGTATGAAGCACGGGCCACCTAGACTGTTCTCTGGGCCACACCAAGGCTGTTTCCTCCATGCTTGGTGGGCTTTGATCTTTCTGTCTGCATCCCAAGTGGCCACCCACTTGTCGCCTGTTTTCTCCAACTACTCGTTCGTTTTTAAAAAAAATATTATTAAAAAATAAGAATTCTCCCTACCAGAGAGCCTTGTCTTTTCCCCAGAGACTTCAGGTGACTGGCCGCCAGCTAAGTGGGAAATGGCTCCAATGTGCACTCAGTTTTGGCCACCAAAGCAGCCTCACCTGCAGGGGAAGAATTGCCTTTGGAGCAGAGCCCCGCTCTGGGGCCTGGCGGTTCCTGAGGACACAGAGCTCAAATCTGTCTAGACGGGGCATGGTGTGCTGCAGAGCTGGAGGCTGTCCACTGCTCCTCACACATCAGATGGCTCAGGGAGCTCCCACAGCCCCTGGGTGAGGCCAGCGGCTTGGCTGGTTTGGGTGGGAGGGGGGAAGGCTGGAGCCTCAGGCATCTCTCTGAGGCTGGCTGGAGGGGAAGGGAAGGGGACACTGGGTAGTGGCATGGGGGGTCTTGGGGGGCTGCTGTCTACCCAGTGCTATAAGAAACTCCCTGACCTCAAGGAGCTGCTGGAAGGAGAAAGTGACAGTAGTGGGGAGAGAGGGAAGGGCAGAGGCACGAGGGGCAAGCAGAGACAAGTAAGTAAGAGCAGGTTGCTGGAGGGTTTATGAAGAGAAAAGAGGGTGCAGGGTGTGGGGAATGGCTACCACACTCAGCGGGTACCACCTGAAACTGTCAAAGCCACCTCCTTCTTCCTCTTGTCGGCTGCCCTCTTTCTCACTTCCCAATGCCCGCTCTGACACCAGGTTCTGAGGGTGCTTTTCAGTGCCCTTTCTCTCCAGCGGCTTCTCCATCTCTCCTGCCGCCACCTGTCGGGACCCACCCGGCCTGCAGAGCCCCCACCCGTGGCTGCCTTCCCTGAGCCATCACTGGCCCCCACACTGTGTCAGTGCTGTTCCATTGCTACTTACTAATGTGAACTGTACCCTCTGTGCTTCATGTAGAAATTATACCCGTATGTTGGTGCTGAAAGATTACAGAAGCAGGGGAGTCTTATATAAGTTAGAAATGATAATTCGTACAAAGCTTACAAGAGGTATTCCTGCCTGTGTCCTTGGACAATCAGCTCCTGATTTTCAGCATGGAGCTTCTATTCCTCCTGTGGCTCCCCAGTGCTCCTTTCTTATGCCAACCATTTGGAACATTCTAAAGCATTGAGCAGTTGAGAACTCAGTGGGGGTGGGAGAACCGTTTGCATTTTGAAAGCCCCAGGACTGTCTTTCCCCTTCCACAGGCCTTCAAGCCTAAACTGGCAGTTTGGACTTTGAGGCTCCTTTCCCAGGTGTTGGAAATGGACAGAGGGGATGCAAGACACCCGTGCACCCCCCACCCCTGCCTCCTGCTGCTGTACCTTCATTCATGCCCAGCAGGCTGCACTGTGAGACTGCTGATAGGTGTCTCCCAGCCCAGCAGGGCTCTCCAATCCTGGATCCTAGCTTTGCTCTAGAAAGCTCGGGTGGGGCCTGTAGGCCTGAGCTGACTGTAAGTGTGTGTGTGTGTGTGTGTGTGTGTGTGTGTGTGTGTGTGTAAGTGTTGCCTGGAAAGTTCCCCAGGGAGGCAGCCAGCAGGGATGCCACTCACAGTAGCTCTCTCTGGGAACTTGCAGCCAGCAGCGCTTGTGCCCTGGCAGAAACACGGCTTGTGACCAAGACAATGGCTGAAATGATGCCTTCCCTGGAAGGAAACGACTCTTCTGGTCCCTTAGGAGCCATAAGAGGGTCCTTGCTGCCAGAAAAGTAGATTTTTGCCTATACTGCTCTGGGTTAACTCCCCAACATCCCAGGAGGGAAACAGCCTTTATTTTCTGGGGAACCTGGGGGCCTGGGGCCTTTTGGATTTGTACAGGTCTGATCCACTCTTAATCAGGGCCACGAACTGTCTTTTCACTACAATTCGTGTCTGCTCTCAGGCTGGTTTTCTTAGCTAGAAAGTTTTGGTATGGATGAGGCAAAGCAGTAGGCTTTCACTCCTAGCTATGTTGAAGCTGGTCTACAAAAATGTTGTTTTCAGCCCCGGCCAATGCCTGCATAGGACGGTGGGAGGAAAAGAGGGGTCCAGCCGTCTCCTAAGCTTAGTGTGATGGCAGCCCATTGGCTCTGGGGAGTTCACCAAGGGGATGATGCCCAGACAGCTGAGTATTCACCAGTCCAAATCAGGGTTACCGTCTGGAGAGGAGTGATTGATCGGCTCTCCCTCATTCCCGCCCCCTCTCAGGAATGCCCACTTCATGAGTGAGGCTTCCTAAAAATTGGGCCCTGGACAGGAAACCCATCCATGTGGCAGCTCCAGGGTTCTCTTAGCAATGTCCTGGCTTGAAGCCTTCAGATTCAAACACTTCCACAGTGACTCAAGTTTCTATGGGGTCGTCCTGATCGCAGAAGCCTTTCTTTGGGCCTCATCTGTGGTGAGACAGTGGCCCTGTGCCCCTGCCTTGCTACGTACACATCTCTGTCATTGTAGAATCCCAACTCTCTCCAGCCCCGCCTGTCTGCAGGCCGGGCATCACGGGAGTTGCCTTTCCCTCCTCCCATGCCAGGCAGAGGTCCTCGTCCTTGCCAGAGTTCTCCAGGACAGCCGCTGAGAAGGCTGTGTGATTTAATTCATCCCTCTTGGTCTCTGGGCCCCACTCTACCCTTCTGAAATGTGACCCATCCAAATCCCTCCAGAAGGAAGACAGAGGAAGCCACATTCTTTCTTAGGAGGCTTCTCAGCAGGCCAGGCTCAGGAAGGACCGGCTGCAGCTGGTTTGGGGGAGGGAATGCAGAGGAAAAAATGTTGATCAACCCGTGATTAATTATTTCCTGAGCCCTGCTGCCTCCTCCTTGATCCTTCTCTGGGATTTATAAAGGCGGTTCAGTCCAGCGCGGTAAGCAATCACTGATGCTTACAGTGAGCAAGTCTCTGTTCTAGGCAGCATGGGGAGGTGCGGTGATGAATAAGGTAGAGTTTGTGCCCTAAAGGTCTAGCAGTTAAATAGGGAGGTAGGCATGTGCAAGGCAGGATGAAGTGAGGGCTTATAAGGATTATAACATAGGTACAAACGTAATACTGCAGGACAATAGATAAAGAGTAATTGCTACTTGCAGAATAAGTGCCACCTCTTCCTGGAAGAGGTGGCACTTGAGTTAAAAATGTTCCTTTCTGGAGGGCTGAGGTTAAAGGATCTGAATGTGTCTTTGTGGCCAGCCTGGGCTACCTCGTGTGTGGATTTACTGTTTAGCCTGATGTCGACGTCCAGAAATCTCACTGACCCAAAGCTAGATCATTCATGACTGTTGATTGCAAGTGGTTAGGTCAAAAAGTTGACTTGGAAGCCTCACCTGTATAGATTCTGTGCCAATCTGGCCCATGCCTCTCATTCTGCCCTTTGAGTTAGCAGAGAAACCAGGGTTGGAAGGGGGCGAGGCTAGATCCAACGGAGGGGAGACCAAGGAGAGATGCAGTGTGGGACTAGCACCTTGGGCTTTGCATGGGTCCCAACATTTGAAGTATTGGATTTAGCTGGGAAGCATTTTGTATGCTGGAAAGAAATAGTACCTCGTAGGCCTAAAGAATGTTTTTCTTTTCCTTCCAGGGACGGGGGGACAGAGTAGACACAGAACAAGAGGCCGTAGCTGGTTGAGGCAAGGCCGAAACAAGGACGGCAATGTTCTGTGCTGTTATGTTCTGGCCCATTTTATAGATCAGAAATAAGTCAGGCTCTTTGTTAAATCTCGCTGTGACAGGGTTTTTGCTTAACCCACCGAGTGCCACTGACCTTCAGTGTGCATCCTCCCAGGGGGAAACCCCGTGGCCTGTCTCCTACAAGGAGTTGAAACAAAGTGCTCTCCACTCCGGTCCAAGGCTGCGCCCAGAGGCCGGCTTGGTCATATGAGGGTGACCTCTCAAGTCTCAGATCAGCCTTCCATGGATGGTGGCTCCTGCTTCAGATCAAACTCTTCATCTTTCTGCCTGTAGTGTCAGCCGTATGGTACAGATGGTGGATCCCCAGCACCGGGAGGTTACACACATGCACGTGCTCCCCGTGGCCGCCTAGAGTTCCACGGGCAGAACTGGGAAGGAGCAGGCTGTCTGGCTCACAGCTCATTGCCTCCTTGACTCTCTTACGTCCGACTTCCCAGGGAGGCAGAGAGGTTGCTATTATTCTAAAAATATATGGCAAGCTATATTCCATGTCCCTTTGGGCCCTCGTGGGCAATAAACTGTCGGTCACCGGGAGCCGCTGGGAGCAAACCATTGACGGCACAGAGGTGCAGTGTGCTCTGGGGTCAGCCACCTCAGGGCCCGGGCCTGGAATGAAGGGATTCACAGCATGTCCGTCTACAAATGCCCGGCTTCTGCTGCATCTGTTTCATAGTAGAGAGCGCCTTGCCTCAGGGGAAGCTTGTTTCTCTGCGGGATGTTTCTAGCCACTAGGAAGTCATGGAACCAGAGCAGAAACTTTGCCCATTTCCCTCTTCTTGATTCCAGATCAGCTCCCTGATGCTCAGTCCTTTAAATAATGGAAAAAAAATCCATTGTGTCCCTAACAGTTCTCCTATACCTGGGCTTCTATATATATTTTTTTTCTTCCACATAATCCTCTCCCGGGCCTTTCTGCACGTCCTCATGTGGCATGGGCTCTTCAGTGCAGTCACCCTCATGATGCTTCTCTTCGGGACTCACTGGCCTGGGGAACTCAGAGCAGGGCCCCTCTGCACACCTCACCTGGGGTCGTTGAACCAACACGTATTTTGCATTGACCTTATGTCAGACCCTGGGGTTGGGCATATGGAAATGAATTAAGCACGGCCCCATTCTGAAGGAGCTTAAGTTCAGAGTCAAATCTCTAAGCCTGTAGATGACCACAAGGCTTTTCTGGGAAACAAAGGGACGAACTGAGGGGGAAATTTACAAAAGGTAACTGTGAGACTATAAAAAAAACAGCATATGGAAAAGATCATGAGGGGAAATTGACCCCCAAACTAGTCATCTGTGGTGATGGGCTCAGGGGAATCGGCTATGCCTCAGGCGAAGATTATTGGGGGTGACAGTAACTGTTTCTAGAAACATCCATGTGATGTGCTATGGCACCCACAGACCCTGGAAATTGCCAGGAAACACTTTAGGATCACATCACTTATAAATCATGGCAAAGCCTCACATGTGTGTAACTCAGGTCATCACGCCTAAAGAAAAAACTCCCAGCCAGGCTGGAAATATTTCGGGGACGGAAAAGTAATGTGATCAAAGATTTGGAGAGGATGCATCTGAAGACAGATTTAAGCAAATAAGAGCTCCCTATCCAGGAAGAAAGTGGAGGAGGAGCAAGGCCACCACTTACTAAGTTAGAGGATGGAGAGAGTGTGCACGTGTTTAAGTCCTGAGGCACTGGCTTAGGGACATTTCCTGTAAACTAGGAGCAGTGGGTTAAGAATGAAAAGAACTCAGTTTTAGCTCCAGCTTTGTTTCCAGCTGATGTAATGTCTGGACAAGCCATGCTCTTCCGAACCTCAGTTTCCTTGGCTGTGAAAGAGGGACCGTAATACCTGTCCCACTTGGCCCGGGATATTATTTCGTGGACTGTGATAAAGTATTACACAAAGACTGTGGTGATGGACATAGGTTTGGTTAAGTAAAGGTATTATGTATCTGCTCCCTAGAGGAAAACAGTCATATTCCCTAAGCGAGCAGGATTTTATGTAGCTCTTCAGCTCACGAGGTTTGACAAATACTGTATAATCATAAGGCTGTAAATCAGTGCATCTCACTGTGCACTTTGTGTGTTTGAGCTCCGTGCCTCCAACGACCCTGCAGAGTGGGAATTCTTGCCTGAATTTTATAGATGAAGATACTGAACTCAGTGAGATACGGAGCTTCCCCGAGCCACAGAGCCAGCCCATCTGGGATCAAACCCAGACCTGCCCGATTCCAGAAATGCTGTTTTTTTCCCCTTGTAGCATGGGGCTGAAGGTGACACAGTGCTTCATCCAGTGGGATGTCAGGCTAGCTGGGTTTCCAGCTGTCTGGTGTTAATCTCTGAGGGAAAACTGGTGTGGGCTACTGGTGAGCGGAGCTCACCGGCCAAGTCAGTCCCTGCTGTACAATGGCGTTGTCGTTACGAGCATTCCCCTGTGTGTAACAGGAATGATGGGCCCCTCTTAGCTTGTTGAGCTGGATAGAATCGTTTGTGCCTCTATGAAGCAAAGAATGCCATGTTTTTGATTTCTCAATTCTATTTTTTATAGTCCTTTTGTTCTGACTTCTTCCATGTTAGGTTGTCAGCTGTCACTTTGTGCTTTTGTCAGCTGGGTAGCTCCCTGCACGACGCCACTGTGTGGCTGGGTCTCAGTTGCAGGTTTTGCAACCAGACACCCCAGCAGGTTTGCACCATGTACCAGGTGAGACTCTTCCGTGACCCGTCCCGGAGCCTGGCTCCTGTTCAGTGTGGGGTTTTGCGGAGGGTCTGCCTTTGTGAATGTCTTCTTTTTGTTTCCCAGTGAGAGTGAAATGGTGTTTCTTCAGCTCAGAGATGGGACCTCAGAGATGGGACCAGAATAAGTATGATACTTTCAGGTCACAAGAAACCCAGACTCTCAAAGATTTTTCTTAAAACAGAACTCAGAGTCTGTTAACAACATGAGAATCATCTTTATTTCAAGGGTTTACTGCATGAAGAGCTTTATCCTGGGGTTGGTGTCAAAGCTAAAAGAAGGGGGGGAGGGAACAGGAAGCTCAAAGTGTCATGGCGGGACACAGGGTGCCCTCATAGAAGGCTGCTAATGCAGGTCACAGAGCTAAGAAGTGCCCAGCAGGGAGCTGACACACACAGCTATATGTTGATGTGCTAGGCCCAGGTGGTAGAAAGTTTCGAAGGGGTAGTAACTGGATTTAGTGTGGTTTGTGAGAGAAAAAGGCAACTATGGGATAGGTGAGTTTGGAGTAGAAAGCAGCAATTTGAAGAAGAAAAGAAATATGGTTGGGAGATTTACAGGACTTGGATGAAGGCATTCCTGGTCAGGAGGAGCTGACTGGGAGAGACTGGGGTGGAGAAAGGGCTGAGAAGAAAGCCAAGGGCTACAGGCAGTGGTTGGAAGGAATATATGAGACAGTGAGGGAAGAATGCCCAGACAAAAGGGTCACGACAGGGGAGAATCAACTGTTAGGTGGTTTCTCTGGAATTTAGGTAGGTGGCAAAACAGCTTACAATGGTTTGGGGACCTATGTGCTCCTAGCAGTGAGCTGAGAGCAGACAGTTTTCTCACTTACTCTCCTGGGAAACTTTGAGCAAGTCATTCAGCGCCTTTGGACCTGGTTCAGTCTCTCTCCCTGACAGAGAGAGGAGAATCTGTTCTCCTCCGCAAATCCTTTAGGCTGGCCATGGCAGGTGCAAGCCTGTCTGTGGGAGTCAAGGACCTCAGGTAGATCTGAGGGACTGATCTTGCCCTAGAAAGAGGGAGGGGACTAGCATATGGATAAGTTACCATGGACACAGCCCAACTGTTTGATCCCGGGAGCCACGGTCTCACCACGTGGCTCTGGAACCCTTGAGCTCCCCGTTCCTGCTAATGATATTCCCTTGAGTGATGTTCTCCACCCACACCACATGGGTACGTAACCAACATAAACAGAAAACGTCTTAACACATTGAATAACATTGGTGGATCACACGTTACAACAACAACCACAAGATAGCTAAATTTAATTAGCCCGGCACGCCCAGGCTTTTCGCAGAGGGACATGCCTCTGTTTTAGAGATGGAAAACCACAGCATTTTGTGGGTCTGGAAGTCACAGACACAAGCAAGAAACAAAACCAAAACAAAACAAAACAAAAAGCTTCAAGATCCCTGCCTGGGAGATCACTGTCCTCCAGTACCTTTGGGATTATCTCAAGATATTCAGAGATATGGGTAGTTGGCTACCTGCGAAGGATTGCTGTCTGCCCCTGGCACAGTGGTTGACTCAGGTTGTGGAAGATGTGGCACTTAGCCTGGGTCACCCAGCCCATTGAAGGGACACAGGAAAATCCTCCTTGAGGGCACGGGCCTCAGGGCTGTTGGCTCGGCCTCATCGGTTTCTTTCATAGAATCCACATCCAACTGAACACAAAAGGGACGGAGAGGGGATTAGAGGACTGGGATTTTCAGCTTTTTATTTGGGCATTTTAGTCTGGATGAGGGTAAGGACAATGGCTTGTTCCCAACTGTTATGGATGAGAAAATGGCAGTATTTCTTTAGGTTCGTATTCTGCCCACTCCTCAGCCTTTAGTCAGGAAGGTAAGCTGCTCAGTGCAGAGAAGACCCACACCAAGGGTGTTTCTTCGCCCCCCCCATGGGCACTCCGCCCCCTGGAAGCCCCACCTGGTGAACCTGATGTAGATTCCTCTTGCCGGGGTTCATTTCCTTTTGCTTGCGTCATTCTCTGTGCTTACTCCACGGTCTGTTTCCCCTCTTTTTTAAATCCCGTGAGTTTGTATCTCCCTTTGGAATACTAGCCCTTCTCTGAAGGCTTAACATCTTTCTGTCAAATCCTGTGAGACTGTATCTCCCTTTGCCTATATTAGCCCTTCTCTGAAGGTTTAACATCTATGCAGTCGGGAAGAAGACTCCAGGTTTTGGGAAAGAGATTTAAGAGACCATGTAATTCAGTTCAGTTTTACCCAGCATATTCATTGAGCAGCACCTTCTCTGTGCCAGGCACTGTTGTAGGCACTGGAGTTAAAGTGATAAAAAGACAGATATGGACTGACTTTGGGTGATGAGATAATTTATCATCTAACTTAGAACACTTTTGAGTGTGAAGGTGAGCACTATTAATAGTTATGCTGTGTGTACTAGTTAGCTATTATCACAACAATGCTGCATAACACACTACCCCAAAGTCAGTAGCTTACAACAGCAGTCATTTATTTGTCTTGTTCATGTGCCTGTAGGTTAAGTGGAAAAGCTCTCCCTCAGGTTGAGGATTGGCTGGGCTGGTTCCAGGCTCCAGACTGTGTTCAGGTCTTCATAGGTCTATACATTCTCCTTAGATCAGAAGCTACCTGGAGCATGTTTCTTTCATGGTGAATCATGAGACCACAGTCCAAGGAATGGAAACAAGCAGTACTTCTAATGGTATCACTGACATCATGTTCACTAGTGTTCCATTGGCCAAAGAAGTCACATGGCCAAGCACGAATCCATGTTGCTGGGAAGTATACTCTTACGTAAGGAAAGAGGAATTCATATTTGCTGAACGCCAGTCTAACCTACCACACTGAGACAAGTGTAACCCAGACTGCCCCAGGGACATCTGGACCTGTGGTCCACGCTAGTTTGATCTCATGGGGCTTGTGATCTAGCAGGGAACACAGATAATGCATAGTTAATTTTAAGTGTGACATGGTTTACAGTAGAGGACCGTGGAGTACAATGGGAATAAAGATGTGGATACGTGGGATAATCCAATGTAGTTGGAGAAGGACTCCCTAAGGAAGTAACTTTGAACTCAGATTTGATACATGAGTGAAACCAAAGATAAGCCAGACAAAGGTGAGTGGAATAATGACAGTAGCTAATATTATATGGTACTTCCTGTGTGGTAGGCACTGCTTAAGCTCTTTGCATTTGCTAGCTTACAACAAACATTTGAGATAGATACTATTATAGTCATTTTACAGATGAGATATTGAAGCACAAAGAAATTGGTAAGTCACCCAAGCTCACACAACTAGTAAGTAAGAGGTAAGATTTGGACTCCTAAGTCTGGCTCCAAAGTCAGTCTCTTTGCCACAGTGTATACTGTCCCACTGTTGGGAGAGGGTGCCTAGGGTGCAGGAGCATTAGGTCTGCAGTGAGGGGAGTGATGGGGGACTGGGCTGGGGTGAAGCAGGTGTCAGAGCCTGGAAGATCCTATAGGCCAGCTGAGGATTTTGGATTTTATCCTAAGGGAAAGAGTATGTCCTTGAAGGGTTTGGCTTGGGTGGGTGCATGTGTGTGTGCAGCACTGACGTGATCTTGTTGGCTTTTCCTTTTAAAGGACTTGAAGTTCTTCCTTGTGGGGCATTAGAAAGAGATTGCTTGTTTTGTGCCGGACAGGGTGGAGGGGCAGGGGGCAGGGGAGGGGATATCTGGGGAGAAGAGCAGCTTCTGCTCCTAGGTATCTTCTGTCCTTCCAAGAGGACGTGATGGATGTTCTGGTGGTATGACACTGAGCTCAGAGTCTCTTTTCTGTTCTCTCCCTCCACATCCTAACTAACCCACAGATTTCACTAGGTTGTAATATCCCTGTGTCCCGGTGGCAGATGTCTTAGTGGGCATGGTGATGACTGTTACTAACAGCATCAACCACAACCCTCACCATGCACCCATTTCACCATGCCCTTTGTATGCATGATCTGCTTGAATCTTCATGGTTACCCTGTGAAATTGGCACAGTCATCATCCCCGTTGTCAAGAACAGGACACTGCAACACAGAGTGGTTAAGTCACTTGCTCCAGATCTCAGGCAGTACAACTTTAGAGCCCATTATCTTAACTGATTTGCTGCACTGTGAGGGAGGAAGATATTGGTGAGACACAGGAACTGCTTCCTGAAAGTGGCCTCAAGGTGTTGGTGGGGGATAGGGGACCAATGTGGTCAGATGTTAGATAGGATGATGAAGGGACTCCAGGATCTTTTAGAATAAAACAAATCTGGTTCCTTAAGCGGGTATTGCTGAAGATCATGGGGACTTAGGAATTTCAGATTTGGGGGGAGATCCTTGAAAGCCATCCCCTTACTTTATAAAAAAGAAACCAAAATCCTCTAACAGATTTAATGGGGCAGAGGGACAGAGGTATCATGTCTGAGGCCTTTTAGATAAGGAATCATTGCTGCTGTAACCTGCTGACATTTAATACAGCAGTGAGCTGGGAGGTAGAAGGGTGTATGGGTTTAGAGGTGGTGGGTGATGCTCCAGACGGGTTGACTTACCTGCCGCCTTCCTCACCTAACGATAGGGGGGTTGGGCCAGGTGAGCTATAGCATCGCTTCCAAGGCCAACTTTCTAGGCCCTATAGCTAGAATCTCAAACCTGAAGCTTGTCTGGGGGAAGGACCCCAGGTCTCACAAGGAGGCAGGTGGAAGTAGGGATTGGAGCCGGGGAGTCTGGATCCCAGTTCTAGACTCCATCCATTGGACTCACCACCACCCAGAACACCCCTGCCACCACACCCCCAGATTTCTCTCTTCCTCTCCCCTTTCCCAAACACTCCAATCTCTGTTTTCCTTTGCCTCTCCAGCTTTGATCACATCTGGAGCATTTTGTGGAGTTGATGCGTGTGTCTTTTCCTGTTGGGACACATGGTGTATATCAGAGACACTTAAGAAGCTTTGGACAAGTGGAAAAGGCTGCGTGGCATCTCAGGGGCTGCTGGCCTGGAGAGTGGATGGCAGCTGCATGGCAGGAGACCTGGCATGAGGGCTGGCTGACTCTCTGGGAAAGCCTAGAGGCCCAGCCTGGGGACTGTGGCTCCAAATGGCTTTGAGTTGTTCTAGTGGGGTTGGTGCATGGGAATTATGTGCATGTGTGTGCACATGCATGAGTGTGTAAGAGAAGGTGAAGGCCCTCTGCCTTGTTGCCATGGGATGCTGCCCTTCAGGGCTTTGCTCTCCATGGTAACTGGGTCTCTTATCTGCATGTATGCAATCAAATAACATAAACCAATGGTGTGTTTTCTTTAGGTAAACAATGAGTGAAGAATGTGACATGGGGCAGAGAGGTAGAGCAGTGCTCTGTGGTAGAAGCAGACAGATTCTGTGAGAGTGATTCTGAAGGACCTAAGGCACCCTTGCCCTACTTTTCTTTCTCCTCTTCCTCGGTGGTGAGGAGGGGTGGGTGTGCCTGGCCTGGCCAACTCTGTTTACCATTTGTTTGGAGCCTGACTTCTGGGCACAGTGTTTCAGGGCCCATCACAGCTCTCCTAAGTCCTTCCCACTCCTTTCCAGGGCTTGAGTTAGTGATCTTCAGCCCTCATGGCGGCAGGCATCTCTCTCCAAACCTCTCTGGTCCCCTCTGAACTTTCTCCTTCCCCCTCCTCCAATAACCATCAGGCTTTATTTTTTCTTCTTCCGTCTACTTTCCTTACCAATCCATCCCAGCTCTTCTGTACCCATTCACCCCTAGTGGCATCTTCCAGAGTTGGGGATGAGTGACACCCATCTTGGCCTGCTCCTGCTGGAGGTGATTTTGGAAAGTGATAGAAGGTATTCATAGGCTCAGGGTTTGGGCAGTGCTGGGGAATGCCACACAGAGTTCAGCTTAGAAGGTTGCTTATGTTCTTGCAACTCTAACAGAGAACAGTCCTTTCTATCCATGGCTCAAATTAAATTGCAGATGCCCCGAACTCAGGGTTAGGAACGTAAACAACTAGTGGGTTGTCAACTTCAAGCAGTGAACAAACTCGGCAGGAGAGAGGCCTGGAGGGGGCTGTCTGGGGATGGATTTTCCAATTGATGTTTTTCCAGAGGCTTCACTGACTTCTTAGATTCCAGGCACCAGAGCACCTCTCTTGGGCAGCACATCTGGGAGTATGTCTCCTCCTTTGTTGTGAGGCAGTTGAGAGTGGAGAGAGGAGAGGTTTCTTCCATTTAACTTGTCCTGCTCAGGGAGAGGATTTAGACCGAGGGTGGAGAATTGAGGGAATGGCCTGCAGAGTCACACTGGGAGTCAGACATTTAGATTGCAGCTGTGACACCAAGTCCCAGGAGCCTGGGTCTGAGCTCAGGATACTGTGACAAGGGCTGAGCTTGCAGGTCTGGCCCTTCTGTGGGGGTGGTAGGCAGCTGAACCATGTGCTGGGACTTGCTCATCATTGATTCTCTCATCATTCAACAACACTCCGTGGTTCTAACACCTATACTGTGGCAGGAACTGTCTGGGCGGTGGTAATGAAAACTCCTGTCCTTCAGGGAACTTATAGTCAACTTGGTGAAAAGATGAGTCAGCTAATGCCTAAGGATGCATGATGAATGCTCAGACAGAATATGTGCAGTGGAATTCGGAGGGCTCCTGAATCAGAGGAGGCCTGGAAAAATGCATGACTGAGCTGAGTTCGGAATCATGATGTAAGATGGGTGGGGAGGAGGGGGATGGGCATTCTAGGCAGGGAGAACAGCATGAACTAAGGCATGCAGTGATGAGAAAGCAGAGTTGTTCAGGGGTTTACAGGGAGCTGTGTGTGGCTGGAATGAAGAGTATATGTGTGGTGGGGAGGGATGTCAGGCAGGAAAGGTAGGCAGGCATCAAATCATAAAGCCAGCATGAAATACTTAGCCCAAATGACGTGGAAGGATTTTGAACAGGAAGCTGGTAAGATCAGACTGAAGAATGTTATTTGAAGGATAAAGTTCCCCTAGCTACTTTTCCCAGGAATCTGTCTAGTCACAGCCAGGGCAATGCCAGGCCTTGTGGAAATGGGGCATATGTGAGTCTTTGTGGGAGAGAGGGTGCCAGGGTGGGAGAAAGGGCAAAGCTTCTTGGAGAGGGAGACCTCACAGGAGTAATTAGAAGCTTGGGAAAGACAGCTCAGTAGCCCAAGGCCACGCAGCTAATTCACAACAGAGCTGGAGCTGCTGAGTGGAAGCCAGATGGGAATAGTGACCCCACAGTCTTGCTCTGTGGTGGCCCTAGCTTCTCTGTTCCCAGCATTACCTGTTACCTGTGGAAATGAGCTGCAAGAGTATTCATGGGAACATTATACAAATTCCACACACAGATTGCAAATTTACCATCACCCTGGAGTTTTGCCAAGATACTTTCTAAGAGCTGGTTTACTTGGTTGTGCTTCCTCTCCTCTGTTCTCTGTCCTCCTGGGAGTAGAGATTATGAAGAGTAGAGGTAGCACTGCTTGGCCAGTATCAGTCAAGGGGGTTGTGTCATGCCGTCTAGTCACTAGGCTCTGGGTCCTTGAGAATGGGAGGCATACTTGCCAGATTTTCCATTGGCACACATCTGGAAAAGGTAGCTACCTTGAAAGATAATAGAGTCAAGATTCAAAATGTCCTTCACAAGAAGAACTCTGATCCCAAACCAACAAGGTGAAATTTATAAGTGATAAATGTAAAGTCAGGATGTAAGTACAGTGCAGGACCCAAAAACCTGATGTGGCAGGCATTGGTGTGAGCGAGATGGGGGGTGGTCATGAGTTGAGCAGCTAAACACGAGCTCTCAGTTTGTTTTCAAACATGAACTTGTCTTAATTGAACTAATGAACTCATGGGGTGTGGATGGGGAATAATTGTGGTGTCCCTGACCTTGAGCTGGCAGTCCTCCATGGAAGCTGGTGCTCAAATCTGGACATTCCATTTTAAGAGGTATAGTGACATTAAAGAAGGGTCACAGGTGTTGCAAATCGGTGGCCCTGGGGAAGATTTCAGCCAGGAGACATTTCAAGGTATTTGGTTCAAAAGACGTTTTAGAAACATTACATGTGAATATTTTCAGTTGGAACCTATGCTCTCTGGTGCTCCACACCTCCCAACATTCCCACTGTCTTATATCCAGCAGCTCACATTTCTGCTATGTGCCTTTATCCTACCCATTTAAAGTGTGACCTTTGAATTAAAGCAGAGATTCCCAAGTCTAGCAGCACATCAGAATCACCTGAGAAACCTTTTGAGCACAGATTCCCTGCTTCCACATCAGGCCATGACGGAGTACCTGCTTTAGGACTAGCTTCTCTGCCATAAACTACTACAAACCTATTAAAATTTATGTAATAATTGTTTCCAGACATCACACAGCAGGCAGGTAGTTCCTGAAAGAATGAGGTTAGCCCCATTGTTGCTCTGAACAAGTAGAAAATAAAATAGCAAGATGGCATACTTCAATCTAAGCATATTGGTAATTACATCAAATATAAATGGCCTAAACATCAAAGTCAGGAGGTAGAGATTGTGAGATGGATAAAAAAGCAATACATAACTACATACTGCCTACTACATATTTCATATAAAAGGCCCAGATAGGCTAAAAGTACAAGGATGAAAGGAGGTATGGCAAATAAACACTAACCAAAGGAAAGCTGGAGTGGCTATGTCCATTACCAGACAAAATAAACTTTAGGTTAAGGAATATTATCAGAGATATGGATAATATTTGTATTGATAAAGGAGCCATCTCCTTAAGATGCAACAATCCTATTTATGATTGTGTGTACCTGACAAAACACATGGAACACAAATGAACAAAACAGAAATGGGAAATAGACAAAGCCACCATGGTACCTGGGGATACCCCAGGTACCCCTCAATAGTTGACAGGACAAGTAGCCGATTCGTTAAGGATATAGTAGATTTGAACAACATTGTGAATGAAATGATCCTAATGGATGTTCATAGAACCCTGAACCCAAACTGCAGCAAACATGTTCTTTTCATGTGCACACGGGCCACTGACTGAGCTAGACCATATTCTAGCCCTGAAAACAAGTTGCCGTGATTTTTAGGAATTGAGGTCATATGGCATATAGCCTCAGACCACAGTGGCATTAAGGTGGAGATTGTTAAAAAAAAGGCCCTCGTGCCTCTGCCCCTGTTTTTATGTAGGACCACACCTCATTTGTCTGTTGCACACTGACCTAAGCCCGTTCAGCCATGCACAATTCTTTTTGATAGCCTCTGAGGTTTTGAAGTAAGTAGCATTTATTAACAAGTGTGAAAAATAATAGTTCATATGATGTGTTCAAAATGTCCCAACTCATTGTTCTTTTGTATTCTCTGACCATCTCCATGCATGAAAGATTCACTCCAGGCAAATCCCTCAATTCCAGAGGCAGAACTTTGTCACCTTTATAAACAGTGTCAGGGAAATAGAATCCAGAGACTCAGACGTGGGGTCATTTCAGGGTTTAGCCTGAGGTATCATCGCTAGGACAAGGAGTACAGGCCTCCTTGGATATTTATAAGCAAGGATATGAGTATGTCTGAAATAGGTCGAGCCAGTCCAGGTTATTTGAACACCACTAATTTCACCAAACGAGAGCCCTTTTCTAGCATTCATCATGCTAGTCAACAGGCCATTATTTTTACCCATGAAAACCCGTTTCTGACACTCTATGCTAATTAACCAAGCTGTGCTTGTCGACAGAGATAAGCCAGGCAGAGTTGCCACCTGTAAGCACAGGCTTTCTGAATAGAGTGCCTGCTGAACACCTGGGCTGTCTTGGCTGGCACCTGCATCAGAGGTTCAGTCAAGTAAGACCCATCCTCTCACACTTTATATGATGACGTATCTTGAAGTCAATTCTACACATCGTAACATTTTCCTAGACGGTCTCCCCTTCTTTTAAAGATGTCCAGGAACACATGCCCGTTCCCCTACCCTTGCAAGCTATTCCAATACCTTGTGAAGTGATCAAGGTTTCCTTTTCCCCTTCCAGAACCGCTTCCAGAAACATCTTTATGCTTGTTTTTGGAGCCTCCCTCAAAATGTGCACAGCCCCTACTGCCTGCCCTGCCTTGTAACTTTGATTTAAGACTCGTAATTCCTGAGGGCAGAGAGCAGAGTTGGCCGAGTTTCCCTGCTAGCGTGTTTACAAGTGAACAGTCACGTAAATGGCTATTAACTTTCTCTCTGTGGTTGTCATACTAATTGTTTTATGCTCAGATAATTACTTTCAGTGATCACTTTGTTCACTTGTAGTCTCTCCTGAAATCAAAGGAAAGGCTGCACATGTTGAGAGATAAGAGGTGTTGCTGGACGTTTCTCTGTTTTCTTCTTCCGTGATGGCTTGTGGAGCCCAAGAAATCTGACATTGCTACTTAGACACCAGGGTCTGGGCTAAGTGATGCCTGGGAAATGAGGAGAAATTGGTTTAATTTTTTTTTCTTTTTATTTTGAAGTAATTTCAAACTCATAGGAAAACTGTAAAAGTAATACAAAGGACTCCCTTATTGTTGGGACTGAGTATCATTGGTTGTTCACATTTTGCTCTGTCATTCTCTCTCTCTCTCTCACTCTCGCTCTCCACATACATGAATATATTATGATTATTGAACCATTTAGGAGAATGTGGCAGACATCATGCCCCTTTATCCCTAAATACCTGAGTGTGTGTTTTCCAAAAACAAGGATTTTTTCTTATAGTGTGATTTCAAAACCAGGAAATTTGACATTGCTGTTATATCATTATCTGTTCGAGAATCCACACTGGAATTTCGGTGGTGCCAATAATGTCTTGTGTTATAATTTAGGGTTGGTATACTTCTTTAGTCTCTTTTAATTTGTAACCTTTTCTTAGTCTTCCATGACTTTGACATTTTTGAAGAATAAAGGATCATTTTGTTGAAGGTCTCTCAGTTTAGGTTAGTCTGATGTTTCCTCATGACTGGATCCAGATTATGTATTTTTAGTAGGAATCCTACATAAGCGATGTGTGTCCTTTTCAATATATCACAACAGGAGGCTCCTGCTATCTGTGTGTCCCTTTTATGGTGATGTTAGCTTTGATCACTGGATTATGGTGTTGTCTGCCAGATTCCTGCACCGTGTGTTACTAGTTTTCCTCTGTAATTAATAAGAAATTTGTGAGGACAGTCTTTGAGACCCTGTGAATATCCTGCTCCTCAGATTTTCACCCATACTTTCAGCAAGCTAGAATTGTTTTGGGGTTACTTTACATCTTGGGACAGCATTTTGAAGGAGAAAGTGTAGAGAAACTCCTTATTAAAGGCTCTGCTTGGTGTGTGATCATTCTCGGTTCCTGTTCCCTAATACCATATAGCATTCCCTGAAGGAAGTAGACTTTTAGATTATTTAAATTGAGAATAGAGAAAGGAAATTAATTTACCTTCAAATGACTGTGTGTGTGCCTGTGTGTATTTGGGGAGAGGGGAAGTGATCAAAAATGGGGAAATGGGAGAAGGAAGCTTGGCTAGAGAGGAGGAAGTTAGCAAAATACTGTTGAGTGAGTTCTTGATTTGATAATGTCAATGCACAGTAGTTTCTGTAATTAATCAGGTGAGCAACCAGTCAGGTTTCCCATTTTAGACACAGAATCCTAGATCTAGGAGGGTTCTCCAGAAGTCATCAGATTCAACTCTCTGCCTCTGGCAGGAATCAATGGAAATGTTGGATGGGGTAGGCTTTCCTTTACTTTTTGATACTTCAGAAGGGAGATACCACCATTCTTCTTAGATAATGCAGAACTGAGAACTTGGGGAACAACAACAACAAAAGATAAGTTGAGGTTTTCTTAAGAAACATTTTTAAGAAACATATACTCTGGAACACCTGGGTGGCTCAGTTAAACATCTGCCTTCGGTTCAGGTCATGATCCCAGCATGGGATTGAGTCCCGCATCAGGATCCTTGCTCAGTGGGGAGCGTGCTTCTTCCCCTGCCTCAGCCTTCCCCCCCCGTTCATTCTCTCTCTCTCTCTCTCCCTCTCAAATAAATGAATAAAATCTTTGAAAAAAAAAAGGAAGCATTAACTTTTCTAGGAGAGATGTTTCAAATCACCATTCCCTACCCTCATCAAGGTTCTTCTGGGCTTTATTTATTTTTCTTTTCTTCTCTCTCTCTCTCTCTCTCTCTCTCTCTCTCTCTCTCTTTTTGGCCCTTACATCTAAAATTGATGCCACTGTTTTGGGACTGTTCTGTCTGGACTATGACACTTACTTTATTTGGCACTTAGCACTCACTGTCCCATTATTGTTCATTACACTTTCATGTCGAACTGGTCTTCATTTGAGATGATCACTTTTCATTGATTCCAAGAGTCTGCTGATTGTAAGATGTACATTTATTTTATGTAGTACTTAGAGGTGAACATTTAAACTGATGAAGTATGGTATAAGAACATCGGTGGTAGAAAGTATTGTTTGTACTTGTTCACGTATTCATTCAACATCTATTCAGCATGAAAGGTTGTGCTAGTTTTTGTGGGGAGGTACAAAGAATTCCCTTTAGCACTTAGCCGAAATCCAAGAAAATAGGGGGAAAAATCGGACTTGGATAAACTTGAGTTTGATCCTCGTTCCACCATTTCCTAGCTTGATGATCTTGAGAAACTCGTTTAACTTCTCTGTGTCTCAGTCCTCATCTATAAAATAGAGTTAATACCCGTTCTTATAGTGCTTTTGTGAGGACTGGTAATAATATTTGAAAATCATATATTTTGTGTCTGACACACAGTGCAAACCTTATTAGGGTAGGCATTCAATAAATATTTGTAAATAGATTGATTTATAGGCATGCAATTAATGTGTTCTGTTCTAAGAGTGCATTAGAACTGGTCATTCCTTTTGACGTCTGAATTGTGTTCCCTTTGCTCTAATGGACACTGTTTTGTTCCATTTCCAGTGGAGATGAGGAACAGCTGGACACCAACCCTTTGATAAAGTCTGAGGACAGAAGTGGACTCACCCTTATGCATCGGTCTTGAGACCACAGGGAAATGATGTGTCATCTTACCCATCTAAGTGTTAGAGATTTGGGGGCCATTTAGTTCTCGTCCCCTCTGGGAGACCACGTGTCTGTTCTGACCTAACTGCAGTTACTTTCCTGGCTGTCAGTGTTAATGACAGAGCTGGGTGCCGCTGCTGTTTGGATTTGTTGACCAGTGACAATGATTTCCCTTGCATGTTCCAAGCTTGCTTAAAACCATACTACGCATTTTGGTCCCTGGGCGTTCTTTTGTTTTTTTCCTTTTTATTTCGAAATCCGTATGTGTTTTTCTGGCATGAGGAGAGGAAGATGGGGGTGGGGAGATACAATCAAATCCATATGTTTGTGATGCATTTGCCCCAAAATAATAAGACAGCATTGCTGGGGAAGAGCCTTTGGATGGCTTAGGAACCACTTTGGCATTGCCCCATGCATCCTCTACAACTCCTCAGCCTAGGCCTCTACTTGCCACGTTTTGAGAGGATCACGTTCATGTGGGGACACTGCTCTCTTCTCTCCTCTTTCTTCTTGCCTTTGTCCCTAAGACCTTGTCTCCTCTGTGTCCGCAACATATGGTGAGGCCATAGCTGATGATGGCTACTACAACCTTGAAAGACCATTCCTTTTCTCATCTGCAGTGCTGAGGATTCTTGGTTGATGCTGGTGCAGCAAGCCACAGCTAAGCGACTCTTGTGAGCTCCTTCTCTCCAACCACCTGTTTACTCCCTCCAAGCTCATGCCGGTGTCCATACCTGATTATTTCCTTTCTTTCACCCCAGCCCTTTCTGCATATTTTAAAGGGATATTTATCTTTCATGCATCTGCTATCCTGTGTCCACAGTTCCAGAAATACTTTGGGGGAGGTTTGGATAAGGGATTCATGACCTTCCTTTAAGATCTGGAAGCTGAGTTCTTTGGGGCCTGCCATGTTTGGGAGCTCATCTCCTCACGTTCCGGCGTGGTCCTTCCGGTTAGGGCGTTGTTCTGCACATACCTCAGGAGCCACGCCAGGGATCTGCAAGCATGTAACCTTTGACTGAAGCCGTAAGTTCTGCTAGGCTTCTACCTTTGTGTACTGATGAGAAGAGAACACTGGGACTGAGGTTGCATCTGAGCTCAAGGGAGCTCCTCATCCCTGGTTCTTAAGTCAAAGATGCTGGGAGAAAGCTCTTGGTCGGGGTGGGCTGGTGGTGGCAAAAGCTGCTCAAAGGTAGATTCTTCCAGAGAATCAGGATCCTGGTCACAGAGACTGGTGCTGCTCCTGCATGGCTTCATTCGTAAAAGCCATTCTCCTGAGCAGTGAATCACCCGAAGCTTGCTTTCTCCTACTTGCCATTACTTGACACATAGAGGAGCTCACTTTACACGCTCATCATTCACACATTCAGTGGGGATTTACCAAATGCTGGGAAAGGGCAGAGCTTTGTACAATGCCCAAGTGGGGAGAAAAAGATGTAAAATCCTTGAGGTGTACAGTAAGGCTGAGGAGACAGGACACAAACACTTAAATGATAAGAAAATAGTAGAGCCACAAGAGCTCAGGTAATGGAGGCAGAAGACATGGTCTCAGTCCCAGCATCCCCTGTTATAGTTCTTTGGCTTTGGGCCAGTTGTTTCAATCTGTGACCTTTACTTTCTTTCCCAAGGAGTCTTTTGGAGGATTGCATGTGATAGAGTATGTGAATGTACTTTGTACAGTACAAGGTGCTGTGCAAATTTTCAGTATTATTGATTTTAATAATAAAGCTGCTGTGCAATGCAGAACTAAGTTCTAGAATGTAGGTGAGGAATGAAGACATATGTCTGCCAACAGTGCTCATGGCCTGTGTGGGGTCTGAGGAAGGAATAATCAGATTGGGGTGGATATTTTGATCTTCTCCCTTGTAGCCTTGGTATGCCTAAGCATCTTTACTCCCAGGAACGATATGTGAGGATGGGGTTTAGATGTTCTTGGTTTATGTCAAGGTGTCGAGCCCGTGCTACTCCATTCATTACTGTCATTTGCTGTTTACAACGCCAAAGGCTACTGTGGGTGCTGGGCAGGGCACTGTCTGGGAACAGTTTCTGAGCCAAGGGAGTGTACATTGTCAGAGACCAGGGAGGTGCACATTGGAGAGATTAGAGGGAGAAAACTATTTTGAGGAACCCTGGAAGAAAAGATTTATGGTGCTCAGGACAGTGCATCTCAATCATTGGAAAAGCAATTAAGAGGTTTTTAATTTTTATTCTTCCATAATCTTTAACATAACCCCTATGGGCACATGGTCATCTTCTGGGTCAAGATGAGACAATGGAGATTGTTCCTGTTTTGTAGGATCCTGTTTTTCTTTGTGTGTGTGTGGTGGTGGTGGGGGGAGATACAATTATTCCTGTTTTCTTAACCATTAATCATATTCTAGCAATAGAGGAGGGAGGTATAATTGGCAGTGGAAAGAAGGGGTTTGGAATTGGTACAGTGGGACAGTGGAAAAGATCAAAGACTCTCAAAATAGACTTTGGTTAGAAATTCAGGTGCGTAGTTAACTGGGTGTGGATCTGGGGCATGGGATTTAACTTCTCTGATGCTTGTTTTCCTTATCTGCAAATGGGAGAATAATTTCTAATTCATAAGGCAGGGATTAACTTACCTATGTATATAAAAAGCAATATAGGTGCTTAATATAGGTTCTTTTTCTTCCCTTCCTTGATGGATGAGAGGGGAACAAATTTGGGGAAAAAGGAAGTCATCAAGAAGAAGTGCAGTGCCCAGTGACAGAATAAACAGGGTTATTTTTAAGATGAGAAATGCACCTTGAATTGGAAAGAAAAGCAACCGGGCCCAGTTAAATTTTCACATGGATGAACACTGAGGGAGGAATGTGGGCTGCAGAAGCTCACCAGGGGCATGGCCTATGTCTTGGCAAAGAGCAGACAGAGTTTGAGAGGGCTGAGCTCTCACAGAGCTTTTCTAGAGGTTCCACCATCACATCAGGTGTTTGTCAAAAACATCAATACCAACATTGTCCATGAGCTTATAGTAAAAGCTGTGCTTTGTATCAAGATGTTCTTTTCATCAACCTTTCAGCATGAACTATAACAGGTTTCTTGTCATGATTGTTACACATCATAGTGCTGGTCTTTCTTTCCCCTTGAGAATATTGAAGAATATTCCCACTGAAGAATGATTTTTTTTTTTTTGTCATACGGGGAAAAAGGCTTATTTTTTCCTGCCACCCACACACATTATGGAATAGTGAAGTCAGAACAGTTCTCCAACCTCTTCTTATTCTCATCTCTGGCCTCTTTTCTTTTTGGAGGAATGTGGAGTAAGGAAGCCACAGTCATTTGTGCTGGAACCTTCTGCTTTAGAATTCTTAAAGCACTTCTCATACGCTGTCTTAGTGGATATTTGTAACTGCTCAATGAGATGAAGGTCATTTTCATTTAACAGGGAAAACCGCTTGCTGGGGGACCTTGAAGTAGGGCCATTCTGTGACAGCTGTGCAGAGCTCAACAGGGCAGCTGGCCAAGGCAGTATGAGGGGGCTGGAATTTACTCCATGTTGTCACCAAGTCATGAGCCTTGGCACTTCTTTCTCATTCATACTGAAGGTAGCAGTGGTTCTGCCTTGGACAGAACCTTTCTGGGCTTTGGTTTCTCCACCTACCAAATAGGATTAATTTTAGAATCCTTATGCCAGAAGGATTATGTATTTTTAAGTCCATGTCTCCTTTTTTCCCTAAACTAGATTGGGAATTAGCACACGACGACGACGACGATGATGATGCTAGCTACCTAACACTTCTGAGTATTTGCAATGCGCCAAGTGCTATTTCAAGCAATTCATGTGTATTAACTCATACGACTCTTCTAACGGTCATACCACGTATGGTCTCTGTTATTCTTGTGTCAAATTCTGGTCTCTAATCGTGACTCTGCCTTGTTTTTGGCGGGGATTTTGGACAAGTCTGGTAATATCTTTCAGCCTTAGTTCCCTATTCTGTCAAATTAGAGGATTGTAACAGAGCAACAACTTCTAACCCCCCTCACGTTCTTTTTTGACTTTTAAAGTTTGTATTATTTAGGAAAGAGGTGACACACTCAAATGGCTAATTGATTAAGGGAAATCCAGAAAGGATGGGAAGGCACCCTAGGGATCAGCAACAGTGGGGAGCTGTTAGTACCACCAAGGCCAAAGGGCAAGGGGAAGTTGTGGTTACAGAACTCAGAGAGGGCTGTGGCTGGAGCGAGTGTGCAGGAGAGGTCCCTGACTGCCAGCCCAGGGATTTGTGGCCAGATGGTTGGGGGAAATCAGTGCCCCACTGTCTTTATTCCCCTACATCCTGCTGATGCCTCCCATTGACCAACACAGACACCAGAGAGCCAGGGGACCTGGTTGACTCTGTCCACTGAGGTCACCCTGGTGGGGGCACAGACCATGTGGAGCTGGGTGGGTGGGGGGTAGTGTATAGCTCCACACAGACCACCTTCGTAGCAGTGCATGTTTAATTACCTAAACCCCTTTAGGAATTGTTTTTAAGTCAATATTTTATGGAATATGATAAGGAAATGATTCTAAGTAAAAATATTTCATTTTAAATAAATATTAGTGGATATTGTACTATAAAATTCATTACATATAATCTTTTATAATATTCATTATACAAAAAGACAAGTCTATCCTTTTCTTTTTTGATAAAGGTAGCACACTGTTTATGTTATCACATTAAATTATGCAAGAAAAAAAAAACATGTCCCAACAGATACATTTTTAAGTAGCAGAGTGTGTCATCCTTGGTTTGGGTAATGATGTATATAAAAACGTAGATTAGATTTTATCATCATATTACATTTTCCAAATAGACGGAAAAACAGTTTGAGTTCAAAATTTAATATTTATTCTTCATTCCCAAATTAAGAGCTACAAGAGAAAGTTTTAGGTTACTTTTGCAAGGACTTCTCTGCAGATGACACATAGTAGTTGGGGACAACCCTGAACTTTCAATACATGAAAAGCCAATTGGATATAATTGAATATAATAGCTCCTCCCACCTTTTAATGTCGAGTTTTGGCAATGAGGGTATCTTTATATGTCATGGGAATAATTTTGCCCAGTAGTCTGCAGTTTATGGATCTGGGGTGAATATCATCTAAAGGCAAATTTATTGACTTTCTTGGCCATTTTTATGTTTTACATAAACATGTTAGATTTCAACATCAGTAGTCCTTATGTTTCCATCTTTATTTAAAGATTGTTATGGGTAAAAAATAAACAATATTTAAGACTGAAAATGGAAACAATGTAAAATGGTCAAAACCACTCAGTGATAAATGATTGGGGGACTAGGCATGAGTGTGTGTCTATAATCACCATCTGATGGGTCTCAGAGATTCTCACGCTGCTCATTAATAAACAGAAAATGTCTACATAATCATTTTATATATTACTTTCTTACAAATAGAAATTGGAATAGATGCCATCACCAGCTTCTCCAATGTGAGTGAGCTTCTGGGGAGGGTCATAGGATTTTGCAAACCATTGAGTGGCGAATTCTGTTTGAGATGAGCCTTAGAGTTCCTTTTAGTTTTTTTTTGTTGTTGTTGTTAAAATGGAAAACAAATCATAACACTTAGTAAACCAGAGGCTCCAGTCTGTATCATCAGCTACTCCGTTACCGAAGGGATGCCTGTCAGGGGTACAGTGAAGGCTTGACATCAGGCAGCCCGGAGATGGAGTGCAGATTCTTCTCTTGTTAGCTGTGTGACTACACAACACACTCACTTTCTCAGAGTCATACTCAGCTCATGCAGAGAAGAGGGATAGGCCTACTAACCACCATATGGAGTTAGTTATTCACTAAACAAATGCTTATGAAGCCACTTCTGTATGCCAGACACAGTCCAGGCACTAAGGAAGCAATAGTGAACAGGACAGAAAACATCTCTGCTCTGGTGAAGCTTATACTCTAGCAACAGAGATGGACAAAAACACCAAAAAACTTAGAAAACAATGTTAGGTAATGAGAAGTGGTATGAAGAAAACTGAAGCAAGCCCAGAGGTTGGGTGACATTTGGGATGAGGGAGATCACAAAAGGCCTTTCTGAGAAAGTGAGTGTTAGAAGGTCTAAGAAATGGGTGGCCCAGGCTAAGGACACAGCCATAGCAAAGGCCCTGAGGTGGGAGCAGACGTGGTGTGCTTGAGGAACAAAAGGGACAAGTGAGCTGGAGCAAAGCTGAAGGGGAGGGGGACAGCAGGAGAAAATGGAGTTGAACTGGTTTCAAGGGGGTGAGGGGCTTGGGGTCAGATCAAATAGGACCCTGTAGGTCATGAAAACAATTTCAGCTTTTATTGTACATGTGATAGAAAGTCATAAAATTATCTTGAGCAGAGGAATAATGAATTTGAGAGATGTTTAAAAAGATTCTTCTGTCTTCTGTGTAGTGAAGAGATTGTAGGGGCATGGGTGAAAGTGACTAAGGAGAGAGATTACAGCAGTGGGGCCAGAGTGTGAGTGGTGGAGATGGTGAGATATGGTTGGGTTTGGTATATTTTTGAAAGTAGAGTCTATAGGATCTGCTGATGGATTGGATGTGGAATGTGATAAACAGTCAGTGATTGTCCATGATTTTGTCCTGAGCACCTGGATTGTGGTTCTGTGTCCTGAAATGTGGAAGACTGGGGAGGACAGTTGAAGAGTGGCAGAAGAGGTAGAGAGACCAAGAGTTGCACTTTGGCTGTGTTGACCTCGAGACCCTTAGCCACCCATGGAGGAAGTGTCAGTCCAGCTGGTGGAATCATAAGGTTGGAAACCAACAAGCTGGAAGAATATAAATCATTTTGCTTTTTTCTATGGATCCATCTCAAGAACTGGGGATCACATAGCTGGGGAATGAAGCTTCTTGACTATTTTAGGGTCATTGAGAATTTACTGCCATTGCTGTTAACTCTTGGAAGGGCTTCCTGAAAGGAACTCCTCTCTGCTTTGTGGTACGGTGTGGTAGTTGAGAGCAGGGGCTTTTGGACCTCAGAGGATTAGAGTTTGAATATTAATTTGACAACCTAATGGCTTCGTCCACTTGGGTGAGGTGTTAGACCATTGAGTTCCCATCCCTTCATCTAGTACATGGGGATGTAATGCTTACTTCTAGGACTGCTCACAGACTTGTGAATTTTGTGCCTTGCTCATAGTTCCCCAGCTGAGAGGGCAAGCGGGGGCTGGAATGTACACCACACTCTCCTCCAAAGCCTTGTGCCTTGATGTGGTACTGTGTATTCCCAGAGGAAGGAACCTTTTCATTCACACAAGGACACCATTTTTGCTAAGCCCCGTATTCACTCACAGGATTCTTGTGAAGATCATAAGAGAGAATGCTGACAGCATGCACCAGAGTACCTGGAATGAAGTGAACAATCAGAGATGGAGAGATTTATTTTATTATTTTATTTTATTTTATCTTATTTTATGATCTGTTTCTTCTTTTGGCTGGGGAGGCGTGGCTGTTAATAGAGGTCTACCCACATGCTGAAGGGAATCCACAAACAGGTGGCAAGGATCAGAACTTGCCTTTAGTATTTCTCCTGGGTTCCGGGGAGGATCCTGCCAGGGCTCTGACTTCTGGAGCTTGGTTTCTTTCCTGCCTTGTTTTTCCTACTTTAACTCACTTTCCTAGCCCTGATTTTTTTTCTGCCTAATTTACCTACCTGTCACCTGCACCTCCCTTCTCCATTTGACCCTGAGCTTGGCATCTGGAACTTCTGGTCCCTGGTCCTCCGCGGTCTTCTGTTCTGTTTGCGCATCTAGACACATCTGCTGCTTGTAGGGCCTGTGGTGGGCCAGTCCAGCCCAGCCAGTTCTGATTCCTGGGCCTGGACCTGCAGCTTCCCTGGCTTCGTACAGTAGTTCTTTATTTGGAAACCTTTTAAAATAGAGGACTTGGGAGAGGAGAGGTAGACACTTAACAGAAGTGGCACAGGAGAGTGTCGTGGATGTAGTATGCTCTAATTCCGAGGAGTATTTTTTCCCCTCTGGAACTTCTGAAGCATTCCCATGCCATTAACTGGCATCTGTCTTGTCTCTTAATGTCAGGACTTGAGCCAAGTCCGGTTTTCACAGCCCTGAAGCCTAACCCTTTCTTCACTCTATTTTCTGAATTTGCCCCATATTCACAAAATGTTCTTTTCAGAAGGAGGCCTTCTCTTGGCCTCTCTGGGAGGGCTAAGAACTGAGAGCTTCCTGGCCCTCCATTACTGATTAGAGGAGCCAGCAACTATGTCTGCTGGCCTGTGCCCAGCATAGGGGAGGCAGCCTGGCTCCTGCTGACAGCTTTGGCAGAGGGATGACAATCCAGCTGTTGCTTCCCAACCAGTGGGACCCCCACATGGAGATGGGTTCAGGCCCTGGATTGCCAGGGCAGTGATCAGAAGGGGGAAGCTGGGAGGTGGGATAAGGGGAAACCTGGAGAACCTGACATCCTGTGACCTGGGCTTTCTCATAGGCATGTCTGTACTCCCTGGAGAGAAGCACCGTGTACTCCAGGTCTTGGGATTGTGGGTGCTAAGAAAAGAAACTGATAAGCACCATTCTTTAATGACTATAATGCTTATCTGTACAGAGAATGTTTGAAGTCACTTTTGATGTAGATTCTCTTCTTGGGTTTCTTTTCCAACAACCTTTCTGCTACCCACCCCTACCTCTCCTAGCCCCAGGGAAGGTAAGGGGGGGCAGTACTCCCTAGGAATAGGGTGGGAGTGGTAAGTGATGGGGATAAGACATGGGGAAATTCCCATCAGGCAGAAAGGGAAAATAAGCTTTTCCAATGAAGGAAGATTGTTATAAGAGAGAACTAGAAAGGTGTAGAAGGATGAGATGTCATTATTCTGGTGCCTCCCTGCCTTGGGGTCAGAAGGTTCTGGAGTAGGAGTGGGAGGTGGAAGCAAGAGGAGTGGGAGCACCTAGATATTTTGGGGTGAATCCTAGGGCCCAGGGTTTGCACCTCATATCTTAGAGTGCAGCCTGAGGAAATTACAAGTTCTTTAGAGAAGCCCAGCATCCAGCATGGTGCTGCCCAGGCAGCTGAAGAGGAATGGCTGTTACCCCGAAACAGCGCCCCCTACGTCCCACAGACCACAAACAGAGTCTGGAGGATCCAGAGGTGTTCTCATGAGCCAGCTGCTTTGAAGAGGCTGCCGCTGGGACAAGGAAGAGGCAGCGTATGCTGGAGGTGCCAGCTAGGTGCCCCAGTAGGGCCCTGATGACCTGGCCACCCCCTGGTGAATGCCCACACAATGTTGGGGGCCAACCCAGCCCAGCTCAGCTACCAAGTAGTGGGGACCAGCGCAGGGCTCCAAGGTCTAGACCAGGAAATTCTCAGAAGCCCCCTTCCTTCTCCCATCCTAAGGATGCACACATTTCTTTCTCACCTGGATACTACCTTGTAAGGGGGATGGTGGTGGGGAAGCTTCTTGAGCTGGGCAAGACAATCCTGACAGGGAGCTTGAACCTCAAATTGACTGTATATTTATCCCAAGCAGATTTTTAAAAAACCTGACAAAACCAAGTCACCTTTGGGGTGCCTGGGGGGCTCAGTTCAGTGCCTGCCTTCGGCTCAGGTCATGATCCTGGGGTCCTGGGATGGAGCCCTGTGTTAGACTTCCTGCTCAGCAGGGAGTCTGCTTCTCCCTCTTCCTCTGCCCCTCCCCCTGCTCATGCTCTCTCTCCTGCGTACTCTCTCTCTCAAACAAATAAATAAAATCTTTTTTTTTTTTAATGGTTTAAGTTTTATTTTGGAGCATCAACCCTGTGAGAAATATGGGTCTTAATAGGATTTGATTTCCATATGGGTATTTTCCCCAAAGAAACAAACAAAACATGTGACTGCTTGATTTTCAAATGTCACTTGTTTGCTCCAGAAACAGTCTACTTGGTACAAGGGTGTCCTAGAAATCCTACATCTATAGATCATAGTTTCCATTGCTGGTGGGTGATAAATAAAATCTTTAAGAAAGAAAAGTCACCTTCAACTGTTTTGCTTATCTGAATCTAACCTTAATTCCGACACTAATTTTTAACTTGCCTTGTAAAGTTTTGTAAGCATTAAATGACACACTGTGTGTAAAGCACTTAACCCAGAGCTTGGCATATGGTACATGCTGAATAAATGTTGCATTTCTCCCCTTGCTTTCCAGTGTTGACCCCTTATATAACCATAGTCCACTCACATTATTTCCAAGAGCTCAGGGTACAGGTAAGAGACATGGGTAATTTAAAAGGCAGAAACCACATTGGCCCCATCTCATGGCTTCACCAAGGAGAGGCCTTTGGTGGCTTGCCTAGTTTCTTTTATACCTGGGAATTTCCAGGCTGTCTTCCAGAGAACCAGCATTGTGAACTCTAATTAAAGGCTCTGAACTTTCTCTTTGGCATCCTTGCACCTGCCCACAGTCTGTCTCCTGAGGGGCCAGGAAAGCCTATGCTTTTCATAAGACCAGGAAGGAAGGTGCTGTGCTTGCCATCCTGTCAGGCTGATGCGGGCTTGGCAGGAGTTGAGAGCAGAAGTTGCCCCCCTCCGGCTGACTGGGCCAGCTCCCCTGGAACACGCCCTGCTGGCATGTCTGCTCTGCTTCTGATCTGAATGCTTGGGAATGGTGCAAGCAGCATCCAACCTCCATCACTGCCTTGGGCTACCCAGCCAAATGCCGACCTTGCATCTCAGGGCTGGCAGTCTAGTTCTGGAAGCCTTGTCTTTCGTTAGCATGGCCTTCTGTGCTTCATTAAGGTGAAAACTCCCTGTTCAGGTCTGGTGACAGACGGGGCCTGAATGACATGTACACCTGATGTGGATCATATGCCATCTGGCTTGAAGGCAAGAGAATGAACAAGGTGATTTTCAGGGAATCTGTTGGCCTGCAGATTATAAAACATGTGGTGTCTTTTAAAAATCATTTTAAGATTCCTTTGTCTATTTGGAGTCTTTTGTAGTTCCACACAAATTTTAGTATTATTTGTTCTAGTTCTGTGAAAAATGCTGTTGGTATTTTTATCGGGATTACGTTGAATCTACAGATTGCTTTGGGTAGTGTGGACATTTTGACAATATTAATTCATTTAACCCATGAACATGGAGTATCTTTCCATTTGTGACATCTTCAATTTCTTTCATTAGTGTTCTGTAGTTTTTGGAGTATAGGTCTTTTACCTCTTGTGTTAAGTTTATTGGATTTTTTTTGAGTGCTATTATAAATGTAATTTTTTTTAAAGATTTTACTTATTTATTTGACAGAGATAGAGACAGCCAGCGAGAGAGGGAACACAAGCAGGGGGAGTGGGAGAGGAAGAAGCAGGCTCATAGCAGAGGAGCCTGATGTGGGGCTCGATCCCATAACGCCGGGATCACGCCCTGAGCCGAAGGCAGACGCTTAACCGCTGTGCCACCCAGGTGCCCCATATAAATGGAATTTTTTTTTTAAATTTACCTTTTTGCTACTTTGTTATTAGTGTATAGAAGTGCTTACTGATTTCTGGGTATTAAGTTAGTATCCTGAAGCTTCACTGAACTCATTTATTATTTCTAGTAGGTTTTTGGTAGAATCTTTAGTGTTTTCTCTATGTAGTATCATGTCATCTGCAAATAGTGACAGGTTAACAACTTCTTTACCAATATGGATACCTCTGATTTCTTTATCTTGTCTGATTGCTGTGGCTAGGAATCCAGTACTGTGTTTAAAAGTGGTGAGAATGGATATCCTTGTCTTGTTCCTCATCTTAGAAGAAAATCTCTGTTTTTCTCTATTGAGTAAGATGTTAGCTGTGGGTTTTGAGGTATGTACTCCCTAACCGTACTTTGTTGAGAGTTTTTATCATGAATGGATGTTGATATGTTGTCAAATGCCTTTTCTGCATCTACTGATGTGATTATAAGACTTTTATCCTTCGTTTTGTTGATGAGGTGTATTATGTTGATTGATCGGCGAATATTGAACAATTTGATTGTGGTGATTGATCCTTTCAGTCTTGAGAAAGAAAAATAAAGCTGGAGGTATCACAATTCCAGATCTCAATATATATACTACGAGGCTGTAGTAATCAAAACTGTATGGTACAGGCACAAAATAGACACATAGATCAATGGAACAGAACAGAGAGCCCAGAAATCAACTCATGATTATATGATCAGTTAATTTATGGCAAAGGAGCAAGTACACAATGGGGGAAAAGAGAGTCTGTTCAGTAAATGGGGTTGGGAAAATAGGACAGCTACATGTAAAAGAATGAAACTAGACCACTTTCTAACACCATACATAAAAATAAACTCAAAATGGATTAAAGACCTAAATGTGAGACCTGAAACCATACAAATTCTAGAAGAGAGCACAGGCAATAATTTCTCTGACGTGGGCCATAGCAACGTTTTTCTAGACATGTCTCCTAAGTCAAGGGAAACAAAAGCAAAAATAACCTATTGGGACGACATCCACATAAAAAGCTTTTGCAAAGTGAAGGAAGCAGTTGACAAAACTAAAAGACAACTTAGTGAATGGGAGAAGATATTTGCAATTGATATATCTGATAAGGGGTTAATATCCAAAATATATAAAGACCAAAGGCAACACCAAAAAATAAATAACCGATTAAAAAATGGGCAGAGACATTTTTCCAAAGAAGACATACAAATGGCCAAAAGACACATACAAAGATGTTCAACAGCTCTAATCATCAGGGAAATGCAAATCAAAACCACAATGAGATATCACCTCACACCTGTGAGAATGGCTAAAATAAAAAAGACAAGAAATAGTAAGTGTTGGCAAGGATGTGGAGAAAAAGGAATCCTAGTGCACTGTTGGTAGGAATGCAAAGTGGTGCAGATACTGTGAGTTAACAACAGTATGGAGTTTCCTCAAGAAATTAAAAACAGAAATACCAAATGATCCAATAATTCCACTGCTGAGTTTTTACCCAAAGAAAATGAAAACACACATTCCAAAGGACATATGTACCCCTATGTTTTTGCAGCATTATTTATGGAAGCTATGGAAGCAACCTAAGAGTCAGTTGATAGATGAATGGATAGGAAGATGTGGCATATGTGTGTATGTATAATGGAGTATTACACAGCCATTAAAAAGGATGAGGCTTTTTTTTTTTGTTTTGTTTTGTTTTGCCATTTGCAACAACATGGATGGACCTAAAGGGTATTATGCTAAGCAAAATTAGTCAGACTGAGAAAGACAAATACCATATGATTTCACTCATATGTGGAATCTAAAAAAAAAAAAAAACAAACCAAATGAATAAACAAACAAAGAGCAGAATCAGACCTGTTAACACAGGGAGCAAAACTGATGGGTGCCAGTGGGAGTGTGGGCAAAATGAGTGAAGGGGAGTGGGAGGTACAGGCTTTCAGCTATGGAATGAGTAAGTCACAGGAACAAAAGGCACAGCATAAGGTATAGTCAATGATATTATAATAGCATGGTGTGGTGACTATGGTAGCTACACTGTGGCAAGCATAGCATAATGTTGAAACTTGTCGAATCACTGTTTTATACCTGAAGCTGATGTAGCATAGTGTATCCACTACACTCAAATAAAAAAACTAATAAAAATTTAAAAATGAAACCATTTAAAAATCAACGTATAATATACCTATAGAAAGATATATATTCAATATACAGCTTGCTGAATTTTTACAAGCTGAACACACCCATACAACTAGTACCCAGATCAAGAAAGAATATGATTAGCACTACTATCTGGACTTCTAGCACAGCTGTTTTGTTTTTCAAATTTATATAAACAGAATAATTAAATATATATATTCTTAGTGTGTGACTTCTTTTGCTTAATGGTGTGTTGATGAGATTTATCCATATTGTTGCATATCCTTGTAATGTGTCCATTCCCATTGCTGTATAATATTCCATTGGGCAAATATAGCACAGCGCATTTATCCATTTTATTGCTTATGGGCATTTGTGGGGTTTCCAGTTTGGGACTGTTATAAATGGTACTGCTATAAATGTTCCTGTATGTGTCTCTCAGCGTGCATGTATGTGCTTCTGTTGGGCATATACTTAGGAAGAGAGTTGTTGCATCATTGGGGATGCCCGTGCTCAGCTGTAGTGGATACTGCCCAGCAGTTTTCCCAAAGTGGATCTACCTGTATACATCCCACCTGCACCGTGTGAGCATCCTGGTTTCCCCACATTTGGCCAAGACTTGGTATTCCCCCTCTTTTTCATTTTTACCATTCTCTTGACTCTGTAGAGGTATTGCATTGTGATTTCATTTGCCTTTCCCTGATGATCTGATGATTAGGAAAGTTGCGTACCTTTTCATATGTTTATTGCTCAATTTGGTATCATTTTTTTGGGAGGGGCAGAGGGAAGGGGAGAGAAGGAATCTTAAGCATATGGAACCCAATACAGGGCTTGATCTCACAACCCTGAGATCATGACCTGGGTGGAAATCAAGAGTTGGATGCTTAAATGACTGAGCCACCCAGGCACCCCAATTGGGTATCTTAATAATGAAGTGTTCCTTAAAGTTTTTTGCTCATTTTTCTTTTGGATTCCTAATTCATATTGATCTGTAGAAGTCCTTCATGTATTCCAAATACAAGTCCATGTATACAAATTTTTTTTCCTATTTCTTGGCCTGTCTTTTTACTTAATAGTAGCATTTGATGAACCAAAGTTTTCCATTTTAATGTAGTAGATCACGTGGATTTTTAGAATAAATGTCATCAACAATGGTTAACATTTATTACTTGCTTACTATGTCCTCCTAGACCTTGCTCATTTCATTTTCACATTAACATATTTTTAAATGAAAAGAAAATGAAGCTTAGAGAAGTGGAAAGACTTTCCCAAGGTAGGAAACAGCAGAGGGCACATTCATGCCAGCTCTCCCCACTCCAGAGCCCCTGTTCTGTGATCTCTGCTGTACCAGACAGGGCACCAGCTGATATCCCATAGACATTGTCCAGTCCTTGGATGTTTTTGTTTGGCCTGCACATTTTTTTTCTAGTTGAATTAGTTGCCAACATCGAAAAATTAGGAGAAATACAGATTTCCAGGTTTTCTTGGAATATTGTAGGCTCTGGCAATACTGGTTCCATTTTCTCACATGTCTCTCAGGAGTGCTGGAGCTAAGTAGTTACTGGTCACTGTAGATATAACTAAGCCCTCTAGTGCTCCACTGGAGATGCTATGATTGGCCTGCTTTGATCATTTATGTTTCCTGCCTGGCTTCTGAAGGCATCTGAATTTTTGACTGCTAACTTGTTGCCCTTAAATGACATAATTGATTCTTTTCCTTCTTTGTTCCATCTGTTCTTACCCTAATACATTTTGACTTCACTACCTTCCTTTTCAAGGTACCTAGGCTCTGTGTTCAGGCTTCCTGTCCACCTTTCTGGCCATCGGCGCTTTTAGGGTAAAAAGAGGAGTAAATTGCTTATGTGGAACAGTTAGAAGAGCTCCTCAAAATATCCTCCCCCTTCCTTTAAGGGGTGGAGGTATTGTGTTTCCATAAAGCTTGAAATGTAATTCCTTTCCTGGAAGAAGTGACAAAGTACTCCAGTAAGGTTTAATTTATCAGATCAGCTCCTTAAGTATAAGCCTGGGAAACAACAGGAGAAAAGATTTGTAGATTTTATGGGTTAAGAGAGTGGTCAGGGAAATCTTGTCTCTGAATGGCTGAATGCCTCAGATGGGATGCTGTAGTGGTCTGGTTTCAGAGCTGGAAAAAATGTGAGAACATGGGAGGGAACTGGGGTTGGATAGATCATTACGTGCTGTCTTTCTCCAACTCAGCAAATTTTCCCTGGGCATGTCCCTGCCCAACCATTTCCTTCCCTTCTTTAAGTCCCTCCTTGAAGTCAGTATACTGTTGAGGAATCTCAAGAGCTGGAATCTCCAGTTAGCCTCACTGAATTGGAATCTTGTCTCTGATTTCTTAGTAGCTGTGTGACCTTGGGCTAATCTTTTTGTATATCAGTTTCTTCATCTATAATTGAGAGATAATAGCATACTACCTCATACAGTTGTGTGGACTAAAAAAATGAGACAATATTTAGAATCTTTTTAGAACAGAGCTTGGCAAAGAATCAGCCCTCAATAAATTTCAGTCCCTATGACTGCTGTTGTTATCCTGGCAAAAGCACTAGACATGGAGGGGTCAGATGACAAGGGATCAAATGCTTGCTTTGTCATCCATTAGCCATGTGTTGTTGGACAAGTATGTCTCTCCAGAGAGCTTCCATTTTCTCACCTGGAAAAGATGTCATGAGAATTAAAAGTGGAGCCAAGCAAGACTGTCAAGACAAGAGCACTAGGACAGTTTGCGTTATGTCTTATGTCTCTCTTGCCTTCTCTGTTCCCCGCCCTTTTTCCAGAGGTGGGCAATGTAGACTGGAGGGGAAGGCAAGATGAGAACCCATGAGGAGGCAGCTAACAGTATCACATGGTAATGGAAATAGGAACTGTAGTGATGTCCCTTCTTTCAGTCCCCATATTGGTAATTTGTGTTTTATCTTTCATCTTCTTTATTAGTCCTACTAAACATTCATCAATTTTATGGATGCTGTTAAACAACCAGCTTTTGATTTCATTGACTTTCTTTATGATTATTCTGTTTTCATTCTCACCGATCTCTGCTCCCCACTTTATTATATCTTTCCTTCTGCTTGCTTTGGATTGAATTTGTTCTTCTTTTTCTAGTAGAAGTGCAAGCTTAGATTGTTGATTCCCAGCTTTCTTATGTTAGGACAAGGATTCAATGCTATAAATTTCTAAGTATTGCTTTAATGGCATCCCACAACTTTTGATGTATTTTCCTTTTCACTCAATTGAAAATACTTTCTAATTTCCTTTTTTATTTCTTTGTTGACCTTTCTTTGGGTTCTTTGGATGGGTGTTGTTTAATTTACAAGTATTTATAGATATTTTCAGATATCTTTCTGCTGTTGATTTTTAGTTTAACTTAATTGTGGTCAGAGAATAAAATGTTCATTACTTCAATCCTTTTAGATCTGTTAGTTTCACTTAATGACTCAGAATATGGACTATCTTGGTGAATGTGTATTGAAAAGGATATATTTTCTGGTGTTTAGTGGACTGTTCTATAAATGTCAATTAGGTCAAGTTGGTTTGTAGTGACTTCTATGTCCTTACTAATTTTATGTCTCATTGTTCTCTCCATTACTTGAGAGGGAAGTGTTGATGTCTCCAATTTATACTTGAGAATTTGTCTATTCATCCTTTTAGTTCTGTCAGTTTTTATTGTATGTATTTTGATGTATGCAGCTGATCTCCGCATTTTACTGTGTGCATTTAGGATTATCAGGCCTTCTTAATGAGTTGACCATGTTATCATTAATTGATTACCCCTCTTTATCCCAGGTAATGTTCTTTGTTCTGAAGTCTTTGTATGTCCCAGCTTCCTTTTGATTCATGATTGCATGATATATCTTTTTTCATTTCTTTACTTTTTTTCTGTATGTGCCTTTATAATAAAAGTGAGTTTCTTGTATGTTTACATTTGTTATCATTCATGTATTTATATTTTAAAACTACCACCTTACTATTTGTTTTCTATTTGTTTTGTCTGTAGTTTCTGTTTTTCCTCTTTTCATGACTTCTTTGCAAATGAGTATATTTTATGGTTCCATTTCATCTCCAATTTTGGTCTGTTAATTATACCTATTTTTAAAATTCACTGGTTGCCTTAGAGTTTACAGACTCCATCTTTAAATTACTACATTCTATGTTAAATTAATATTATACCATTTCAGACCCAGGATAAGGGCCTTCCAATAGTATCTTTCAGTTTCTGCTTTCCTATCTTTTTTTTTTATAATAAGTTTTTATTATGTTATGTTAGTCACCATACATTATATCCTTAGTTTTTGATGTAATGTTCCATGATTCATTATTTACGTATAACACCCAGTGCACCATGCAATACGTGCCCTCCTTAATACCCATCACCAGCATATCCCAATCCCCCACCCCCCTCCCCTCTGAAGCCCTCAGTTTGTTTCCCAGAGTCTACAGTCTCTCATGGCTCATTCCCCCTTCTGTTTACTCCCCCTTCATTCTTCCCTTTCTTCTCCTACCGATCTTCCTATTTCTTATGTTCCATAAATGAGTGAAACCATATGATAATTGTCTTTCTCTGCTTGACTTATTTCACTTACCATAATCTCCTGCAGCCCCGAGATGCCCTTCAACAGATGACTGGATTGAGAAGATGTGGTCCATATATACAATGGAATATTGCTCTCCTGTCTTTTGTGCTGTTATTGTCCTACTCCTTCATACGTTATAAACGCCATAAGACATCATCACAATTTTTGCTTGATACCAGTGTTTCTCTGCCTTTTTTCCATTATTGCTTTCCTCCATGAAATTTTAATACCACATATATACTGTACATCTGTTTATGTTCTGTGACCCTTTGGAGACCTAAAAACCTCTGTAATACCTAAGATAGTTTTTGTCTTCCGAAGAACTAGTTTTATCCCCATGGGAGCACTATTTCATATAGTATTCTGGGTTGACTGTTTTTTTTTCTTTCCACACTTTAAGGTTGTCACTCTATTATCTTCTGACTTGCATAGTTTCTGCCAAGAAATTGGCTGTAAATCTTACCTTTGTTCCTCTGCATATAATAATCTCCCTTCCTTCTCTTCCCCTCCCCAACACCACCCTCACCCCAGCTTTAATTTAAAGATTTTCTATCTTTGTTTTTCAAATTTGATTATGATATGTCTAGGTGTATAGGTTTCTGTTTTTGTTTTTATATTTATTCTGTTTGGGGTTCTCTGGAGTTCTTGGATCTATGTTTTGTTGTTTTTTTATTAATTTTGGGAAATTTTTTAGCCATAATCCATTCAGATATTTCTTCTGTCTTCTTTCTTTTAATCTTCCTGGGACTTCAATTACACGTATAATAGACCCTAGGATATTATCCTCTCTCCTCCCCCTCCCCCAGAGCAGACTGCTGATCCTTGTCACTCAGTGATTTGAATGAGAGATGGTCCTGGGAGATGGGTGTGCTTCCATGCCCCTCTGCAACTGAAGAGGCCTTTTCCAGTTTCCTACCTTGACCAGTACCCTCCTTATGAGTACCACCTCCTTATGAGGCGGCAGTCATTGACTGGAATCTTATGAATGACTACAAACGCCTCTTGTATCTGGAGCTCCCAGTTATTCTAATCTGTCATGCTAACCATAATCAGCCTTTTGGAGTTTATAAGATTATATCTTTGTCTTTGTACTGCCTTTTTCTCCCATGCTCTGCAAATCTGAAAGTGTTCGCACGCCTCATTTTCCTTGGTGGGGCTTGTCCTTTTTTTAAATTCAATTCACATGATTACCTTTGGCCTCCACTCTATGATGGGTTCAAGGAAAGTTTGATGTTACAGATTATCTGGATTTCTCTTGTTGTTAGGGTGGAAGCCACATTTTCTTGCCATTTTCTATATCGTAGGTAGGAGCAGCACCTTTAGTAGTGGATAAATAGATTCTGTTCACTGTCTTATTCTTTTGTCCTCACATCAAAGAGTGGGCTGCACTCCCATTTCCCTCCTGTGTTTTATGTCATAGCCTCTTGAGAAATAAAATGTACAGTTTCTCTGTGGTTTGTATATTTCTCATCAGGTGTCCGTCACTAATATTTATTTAAAGGAAAAATCCCTTTTTAGAGACTTAGTGTGACAATTTACTAACTTCCTGAACTAGGGATCAAAAAGATATTAATTTTCTCTTTAAAAGGATTTTTTTATTATAAAATTAATTCATTAACAAAGTAGAGCATTTAAAAATGCAGAAAGGTAAAGAAGAAATGAAAACCACCCATAATCCCATCAGCTAAATAAACCATTGCTAGTATTTTACCAAAATGCTTCTAGTCATTTTTGTGAGTTTTATGGTTTGTGTACGTAAGTACACGTGCCCACCTAGATACTTTGTGAGTTTTATTCACATAACAAAGTTCTGGAAAGGTATTTTTTGTGGGTTACTGTAATGAGATGATAATGTGTTACTCATGTTTGTCTGGTAAAGATGCCAAAATATATGGCCTATTTTCAGTTTGCTGTTAGGGCTGGATTCCTTCTTGGGGCTATTTCACATGAATAGCCAGGATTCCCTGGGGTGTGTGTGTGTGTGTGTGTGTGTGTGTGTGTGGTTTCCAGGGAATGTACTTCATAGTGGAAGAGACCAGTTCTTGGTGCTGAGGTCCCTCTTGCGCCATCTAACTTCCATCTCTTTTTGTTTACACCGACCCATGGTCAGGTTTAGAACAAACAGAAATGGCAGAAGTATATGCTGTTCTTAATATGGGTTGTGATTTTCTCTCTTTTTCAGAAAGTATTTTGGAGAAAAAATCGGACTGTATTTTGCCTGGCTGGGATCATATACATCATTCCTCATCCCATCTTCTGTAATTGGAGTGATCGTGTTTCTTTATGGATGTGCAACAATCGAGGAAGATATTCCCAGGTGAGATGGTTTTAAAGAAAAAGCCTCAGTTCCCACATGGCAGTACTTTGGAGTTTCGTCCCGGTTGCAAGGATAGTTCACAGGCTTCCTTCCAAAGTCCTCACCCTCTATGCTCTCCTCCCCTTACCACACACATAATCTCCCTCCAGAGACAGATCTGGGAACTACAGAGTCTGGGAATGGCTTCAGAGCCTGCTGGGGATGGCTCCCTTCCTTTCCTACTTAAGCTCTTCTCCAGGGCTAGAGTCTGATGTGGGCAAGTAGATTCTACCTGCTGAAAAAACCCAGGCCTGAGAAGAGTGTTTTCCCCTCAACTTCATGACTTTTTTCTCTGGTTTCCCCTAAGACCCACGGTGGGAAATGTTTAGTGGCATTGGGTAGCGATCACATGTCGATACGGTCAACACTGTCGGGGTGAAATGTTGTGAGGCTGTCCATAGAAGCAGGCAGCTCTGGAACTGAGGGGGGCTCGGCTTCTGGTTCAGGAAGTCAGAAACGGCAGGTGACAGGCCCCATGGTGGGGCTTTTGGAGAGCCAAGAGATGGAACAAAGGCTGGTCCTTATGGTGAAAAGAGCCTTCAAAGAACATAAGCACTTAAAAATAGCATACTGGAGTGCTGGGTGGCTTAGTCAGTTAAGTGTCTGACTCTCAATTTTAGCTCAGGTCATGAGCTCAGGGTTGTGAGATCAAGCCCCGTGTCCAGCTCCATGCTTGGTGTGGAGCCTGCTTCAGATTCTCTCTCTCTCCCTCGGTGCCCCTCCTCCCCTCCTCACACTCGCTCTTTTCTCTCTCTCTCACAAAAAAATAATTGCATCCTTTAGGATGGACAGCATTACATATTAGCTGTGTGACTGGATAGTTCACTCCCCAGTCTTCCTTCCCTTGGCTGTAAATAGTGATAATCACACGTACCTTGTGATGTTGTTGTGAGGATTCAAGGAGACGATGTTTGGCACATGGTAGAATATTAATAAATAATTGTTGAAAGAATCAGCATATGTGGAAATAAAGTACAAGTGACAAAAGAGACACTTAACTTATATTTAGCATTTACATCTCTTGGCACTGTCCTCGAAAACCAAAGCATGGTTAATGTATTTTAATACTTTTTCAGTTGCAAATGGTAGAAATGCAACATGAACTAGCTGAAGCAAAAAAAAAGGGAATTTATTATAAGGTTTCTGGGGTGTGTCAGGGAACCCAGTGGGAGGCATGTGGCTAGCCTAAGGGACAATGGAAATAGGGACTCCTGTTTATCTCCCATCTCTGGTTCTTTCTTGTATTTGTTTCACTACAGATGTTCTCTATTGGATGTAAACATTCCTACTAATAGCTCATGGTGTTGTATCTTAGAGCTTTCTCTTTGATTGGTTCCAAATGAAAAAAGCCTACTGGCTTATTTTGGATTAGGGTGGAGGCCTTGGGCCCACAGTCGTGGCTTTGGGGCAGGATCACCCTGTACCAACAGGATGTTCCCTCAGTAACCAGGTCGATGAGGACACTGGGCAGACTGTCGGTGTCCACTGTAGTTACATGGAGGAAGTAATGACCATCCTGAAGAAAGGACCAAGAGGGGGGCTCCTTTGAGGAAAGGGCTTCACCAATGGCAGGAACCAGGTAGCTCTTCTTGTGGCCATGTTAATCTACAGAAATGGTCTCGTAAATTAGAAACTGGGGTTGGTGTTACCAGGAGTTAGAATAAAGCTAAATAACTTGGTATAAGAACCAAGGGTTTGGATATTTTTGTGTGCAAACCTCCAGTACCAACTGCCCAGTGTTTTGACTGGGCATTCTGGGACCATCACACAACATATGTGCTGGAGGTCCTGCCTTCCTCAGGCCATCTAGCATGAGGGAAAAACTAATACTTACCAAGTGCCTCCCTTGTGCCAGGCGTGGTGCTGGGTGTTTCTCGTGTACTAGTTTCTTTGATCCTGTAGAGATCGTGGTTGTAAACTGTTAGATTGGTATTATTTTCACTAACAGAGGTGGGGAAATTGATGCCAAGGGCAGTCATATAACTTGTCCAACTTTAGCAACTAGTAGTTGTCGGGGCTGCGACTTGATCTCAATTGCCTCCTGCTCCACAGTCTTTGCTTTTTCCCGTAAGATGTGAAGTCTCCCAGAAGGCTGCTGTCCTCCTTGGCAGCCAAGTAGTTTCAACTGACCTTGCCTGGTACTTTCTCAGAGAACATGGCTCCCATGTTTCTCTTGCCCAGTTTGATCCCTAGAGAGCTGGGCCTCAGGTTGATCCAAACTGGAAAACTCCACACTGTGCGTTAGAGAGCTAGTGGCAGGGTAGAGGGTGGCCATGAGTGTGCTCATTTACCCTGGGATTTAGAGCTTGTGCCTTGGTTCCCCATATGGGAATACATGCGACAGGGACCATGTAGCTGGAAATGACCATGGTCTACACATACTGAAAAATATATATCTATACACATGCACTCGTGTATATGCAGGTATATATGGATGTGAAATGTGATCATTATCACTGCACATGTCTCTTTTTACCTGTCAGAGTGTGTAATGTTTTACAAACTATGTATAGCAACCCGTTATTGGTTACAGAATCAGTTGAATGGTTATCTTTTAAATGAGCTAGAATAAGATAGGATAGAGTAGAATAAAATACAATGTTAGCATTCATCACAAGAAGGAAGTATAGGTATTGTTTCATGATGTTTTATTTAGCTATATAAGTGTGTTTATGGGAGAGGGAGAGAGTATGTATGTATGTATTGGCATATTGAAATCTGATGGAAAAGATTGTTTTTAAACTGTAGGTCACAGTCAAAAAAGTTTGAAATTGACTGTTTTAAAGCTGAAATTTTGGCTTTTCAGAGTCAGGGTGGGGTGTGATAATTTTTTTCCTATTATTTACATCTTCCTTGTTCAAGTGTATTATGAAAAATTTTTAAAAGAACTGCTCTTTTTTTTATATTTAATCTAGTTTATTTGGGTATCTAGCAAACATTCAGTTTACGCTTCATACAAAGAACTGCTCTTTAATCATAATTACATAGCCATAAAAAATCCAAGCTCGATGGGGTTGATGAAAACTCATAAAATACCACTCCCTATCAACAAAAGAATAGTCTTTAAATCCCAATACTGAATCTAAACAAATTCATACTCTTCCGGGATCTGTGTCTGTCAGCCACTCCTAAGCATGATTAAAAACTTGTACCATTCCTGGGATTACTTTAGAGGTTTCTAATTTTGACATTAAGCCTGGAATTTATTATCTATGTATCATTTTAAAAAATATTATATTTTGAAAACATTATAGATTAATAGGAAGATAGTACAAAGGGGCCCACCGTACCCTTCATCCAATTTCCCCTATGATTCTTTTTTTTCTTATAATAATATTTTTTATTATATTATGTTAGTCACCATACAGTACATCCCTGGTTTTTGATGTAAAGTTCGATGATTCATAAGTTCCTCTAGTGGTTCTGTCTCATATAACTTTGGGACAATATCGAAAGCAGAAAATTTACATTATGTGGAACTTTAAATGGTACCTTTTATTACTAGCAACCTTGATATATAAACACAAATATCACTTATGAATAATAATTCCATAAGTGCGTGATACATCTATAGAACTTTTTCTCTACTTACCAAAGGATTGGTTCCATTTATTAGACATTGGCTTACATGGGTAGGAAAGACTGGAGCATTAAAAAAAAAAAAAAAAGCTAAAAAAGAAAAAAAAAAGCTGATTGATCTAAACATCATGAAAAAAGTGGTTACCTTGGTCTGAGACCAGAATAGCAGATGCTGTGTCTGAATTTCTGGAATAATTCCCGTGTTGCACCTTCTCCCTTCGTGCAAGCACAGCCCTGTATCACCTAACTTATGAGCAATGAGTTACTGTTTAAGAACACCACTCACTTTGGGGTCCTGGTTCAGCTGACTGCCAGGCCATTTATCAACCTTCTTGGGCTTTCTAGAGAAAATGATAGACTGAAGAAAGATAGCATTCGATTGATAGCCTCAGTTGCTTCTAACTAGAAATCCGTGGATTATGCAGCTAGTGAATAACCCAGATGTGACTTCAGTTCTAGCTGAGCTTCCCTCACCTTTCCGCTTCCTTTTCAGCCTCGTCTAGAGAGGCAGCCTCTCTCAGAGAGCACAGAGTCATGTTAATGTCCTGAGGCAGAATTTCTCCAGAACTCTGTTCAAATTGCTTGCATTAAAGAGACAAACAAAAGACCCAATACGTATAAAGCATTCTGACTTCAAGTTGAAATGATTTGGGGAGTATCCATGCGACAGTGGCTGCCGTTTTGTACAAATGATTGATAGTTGACTGTCCTCCCATGGTAAAGCCGATAATTGACGCCCCACTTATGTTTCAAAGTGCTTTGCACTTTGTTAGCTGGTTGCTAGTGCTTTTTTTCATTCCTGACCTTTTAGCCTTGACTAGTTTTGATTCGGATTAGGTTGGTTAGGGATTATCCCTCCCCCAAGTCTATGTGTGAAAAAGAAAAAAAAAAAAGCCCCAAACAACAAAATGACAATCCCTGACACACATATTTGAGGCAGCACCGAGGAACTTATATGTTCTGAGACATGGCTTAAAAGCACAGCTCCTTACTATAATTTATACAGACCAACAGTTTTCTGTGTGAATTTGTTTTCTAAGAGGGGACTCTCCTCTCTGAAAGGAGTGACTCCTTCTCAACGATACAGCAGACACTTGTCTGACCCAAAAGACTTAGAATAAACCTTTTTCTCCGGTTACGCATAAGAACGTGCCCAAGTGAAGCCAGCATGGCTGAACTTACTATTAAGATGTTACTATTTAATATTGCTGTTGTGAATGAGTCACTGCTATTGACACTTGCCAATGGAGAGCTTAGCAGCAAGTCAGTGGAGGAATGAGGATTTACTCTCAGAGACCTTGAGTTTCCATTCTCTCACAGAGAAGGCCTTTCCTTGCTGGGCTTAATAGCTCATTAAAAACAATCCCGAAAGCCTGGACTTGATAGTGACAGCCCTCAGGAAAACGCTTCATCTTCATGAAGGGGAGCTGTACCCAGGCATCCCTTGACTTCTGGGTTTCATCAAAGCACTTGCGATAGCACATAGGATACCAGCTGGCTGACCCTGGCAATGGCCTCCCACTCATCAGCCATGCTCCGTAGTGTCCTCTGCTGCCTCTTTCCAGAGGAAACACAGTGGCGGTTTTCAGTATAGGACCCCCTGCTTCCCCGTGACTGTGTCTCCAGATGCTCTGTGAGAACAGCCAATGCTTCATTTTTGTGAAATTTTGAGTTCTCCACCCTGTTCCCCAAAACAATGAACTTAACCATCTACCCATTCCCCCAGGGAAATATTACACACCAGAGTGATGAGTTCATTCATTTTCCTACCAGTATGTAGAGTGGAGGGACGTTAAGGGAGCCAATTAGGGCTGATGGTTCATTGGTTCTTATTTGCAAGCACTCGTATGAGCCTGAATTTATTGGATCTAGCTAATCATCTAAAGAGTGAATGGCATTTCAACTATATTCATTAGTTCACTAAATAGAAATATACTGAGAATAGGTTAGAATATAGCTAATGGTTATTTGACTCATGCTTCTCTCAATAAGTGTCATAGAACCTAGACTTTGGAAGAATTTACCTTATTCTTCCATTCCCCCTAATCCCATTTCATGGTTTAGATCATTCTTAGGCTGAGGTTATAATCCCCATTCTATTAATGGTCGTGCAGCTGATGCGCTTAGAAAGGGGCTTCTAACCCAGCTCTGACTCCATTCTACTTCACATGGCTTCTCCTTGAGAAGTAAGAGCTTGTGTTGACCCAATTACACTCTTGTATTTGCTTCTCTTTGTGACCAGTTCTCACACATTTGTGGGGCAGCCAGTAGGCTTTTCAAAGACAGCCTGTGCTTGCATGAAGATGGGGAAATCTAACTTGAGGCAGGTGATGGATTCGTACTTGTTGGTGCTCCCCACCATCCTCTTAGATGCAGCACATTTTGAAGGAACTTTATAAAGCATCAAGCAGCATACAACATCTCTGACCTATGCTCCCTGATTTTCTGTTAAGACAGTCCTAGTGACAGGGGATCTGTACCTCAGAAGTGGCCTACCCACCTCATTGACAAAAATGCAAGAATAATGCTCTCATGGTAAAGAATCCAATTCCAATGTCTTTAACACACCTCGCTTTGGGAGTTGATCAGCTCAGCGATGGATTTGGAAGTGGGAGATGTTTTTAGGGTGATTTGCTTGGGGTAGGTCCCGCTTGATCTCCACTTGACCCAGCAGCCTCTCTCTACTGCAGCAAAGAGATGTGTGACCAGCAGAATGCCTTCACCATGTGTCCCCTGTGTGACAAGTCCTGTGATTACTGGAACCTCAGCTCAGCCTGTGGTACGGCAAAGGCGAGCCACCTGTTTGACAACCCTGCCACCGTGTTCTTCTCCATCTTCATGGCTCTGTGGGGTAAGTGGTTATCATGAACCTTGCTTATTTTGGTGATACCTTTAAATGGATACAGTGACCATGCTCTAAAACCCATATCCTTTGATTTATGTCCTTTAGTATTTAGTCCTTATACCTCAGGAAGTATTTTAGGAACAATAGCTTTCTCTCTTTTACTTCTATGTGTGAATAGAACTAGGAATATCCTCCTTGGCTTTATATATATATATATTTAAAAGCACAGAGAATGTTGATCTTGTATTAATCTCATGTATGCTTTATTCAAAATTTGAACCAATGCATGTTTGAAAATCCCTAGCGCACCCATAAGGCACTCCAGGTGTATCTACTAAGATATGTAAAGTCATAGATAGTCACTATAAGACTCAGAGTGGTGGGGTGACTGCCATGGCCATAGAGTTCGCTGGTAGTAAAAGTGAACCCAAACCTGATCTCTGACTCCAGGTTCTGGGCAATTTCCAGGATGCCATGAGTACAGACGGTGGAGATTTTACTTAATGCCAGAGTGGTGTTTTCAGTATTTCCACCAAAGGGATTTGTGAAGGAAAGAACAGATAGTTCCTTCATTTTCCTTCTCCTCCCTTTACCCCCAGAGTATTAGGGTAATAAACTTTCTCTGGGCCATAGCCATCTGACCATAAACACACACACACACACACACACACACACACACACACACACACACACACACTTCTATTCACAAACTGGAATGGAATAACCTGGAACAATAACCCCTGTGGTAACTGGTCATTTCTAAGAAGACACACCCATGTGTATCATACAAGGAACAAAGTCAACATAGCCACCTGACTTTCGCTTTTTACTCATCATTGAATCTACAGGCCCTTAGTTTCCCCATTGGATCACAGAACGGCAGGGCCATGATCCCACTGTAGAGGGTGCTTGATTATCATTGACTCCATGGGGCCTGGAGGTCATGCCAGGGTGGGACCATGAGTCACACATTCCTGAAAGTGTGAAGAGGGGGGAGGGCGAGGGAGAGGTCTGTTCTCTGTAGTGCTGGGAGTACTAATACAAGCTTTCTCTGTTCCCTGTAGGGACCTCTCCTTGGGTGGAGATAGAACCAGACTGGAAAGATTGCCATATTACTAGGCCACCAAGGAACATTTCCAGGAGACACTCTATTCTCTGTTCTCCGGTGGAATAGCCACTGCCCACAGACACATGGGCAGTAGTCAAGCCCACAGAAGTAGGGGCAGGGAGTAGGAGGAGGTGGCAATTGTCACCATGGGGCCCAGGAATTGTTCACAGGAGGGGTCAGTAGGACCAGCTGAAGCTGAAGCTTGTTGCCTAGGGAGTCTTAGGCAGCAGCTCTGTGTCTCCTTGTCAAGCAGGACATCTCGTAATTACCCCCAAATCCACCGGAACTGATTTGGAACCTGGAATACACATTCAGTTTTTGATGTACTGCAATCTTAATTCCTATTCATTTGTCTTAAGAGAGTCCCATGACTGAGTAGCTAAAGCTTAATGACGCTGGGTCCATGATCCCTTATGGACTTTCCTGGGATGTGTAATTCCTTGTTGTAGAGAAACTCGGTTTTCAGTGGTACTTGGCCGCTCTCAAGCCCCAACAACTACCTCTTCTCTTTCCTCAATAGCTGTAATTAACAGATGCTTCCCGCCCCCCTGGGATCTGCGATAATTTACTGCTCCCACCCCTGCCCCTCTCGCTCCCCCTCACGTGGCAGCACAGGAAAAGCATGAAGGGTGGGATGCGTCAGAGCTTCCTGGCATAGCGTGGGGTTCAGTTGTGTTTTTTTAACAGCCTTGCTGTGTTTTATGTGATTGTGTATTTCGTTGCAGCAGCCAAGAGCCGCTGGGCACGAGTGCCTGCAAATTACAATTAAAAATAATAGTACTGCCTCTCATTACCACGATTATTATGATCAGTGCTGGGTGGGCCTGGGCTGGGGCCCAAGCTGCCAGGAGGAAGGCTGGGGAGAAGTGGTTCTCCGCAGAGAGACTGTCAGTGGAGCAAGAGTGGGGGTACACGGAGAGTTGCTAGTCAGCAGAGCCTGGGTCTGTGGAGTCTTCAGGCCTCGCTCGTAGCTCCTCTGTGGTTCGGCTTCAGATTTAGGAAACTTTGGAAGCGAGCGAAGCCTTATTGAAAAGGGAAGTAAAGGGCCAGGGTTTCTGAACTCTGTTCTGAGTAGAAGTTAAGGGCGTTGAGTTAAGGGCCAGGCAGTCTCAGATGCATGTCTTGGTCCCACTCCTTGCCAGCTGGGGTCTCTGGCAAGACACTGTGGATCTAGCTCTGTGTCAACGAAAGTCACCACTCTTTAACAAGGTGCCAGGTGCCTGGGGCAAGGTTCTTAGCCTTTGGGCATCATCGTGCTCATCTGTGAGATGGGCGAAGGAATACCCACCCCACAGTGTTCTTGGCACAAGAGAATGAGATATGCGTGCAGAGCACTTAGCATAGTGCCTGGCAGAGTGTACACACCAGGAGCCGTGGGCTGTTCTTCCTCATTATGACGGGCCTCCCTTGTCCTCATGACTCCTCTGCAGTGACTTCTTTGCCCCTCTTATCTGTTCCCATGGTTTGACTTCTCTTGTCCATAGAGACAGAAGTCAGGAAGCACTGCGGAGCCTGCTGTATGTGGAGCCCTCAGGCACGGAGAAGAGCGTAGGAAAAGGAGGGACGCCCTCCTCCCCACCTTGTTCCAAGAGCATCCCCAGGCCCGTGCCCGTGTTGGGAGGTCAGGATGCACTTACGTGAAAAAGCATCAGATCCAACGGAGAAACCCTACGAATCTGTGTACTGTAACGTAGTGCCAAGTAAAACGAATAGAGCTTTTAGCCGCTGCGCACTCAGCCAGTCTGTAGGTGTTTGTTCTGCTTAGTTCTGTGCTGCGCTCGAGGCAAACAGGCAGCTAAGAGCTGAGGGCGTTTACGGCCCTGTTACTACACGGCAGACCCGAGTCACAGCCAACAGTGTAGCATGACACGTGGCAAAGGGTGTCCAGGCTTTTCCCGTGGGCTGTGTCGAGGTGCGGGGGTGGCTTCAGGGAGTGTCACTTCCCTTCCTTTCCAGGGCACCAGACCCTAAGGACAGTAGGAGTGTGGAGGAGACGGTACCCCCAGCTGAGTGGGTCAGGAAAGGAGGAGGGTAGCCAGTGGAGGGCAGCATAGGGGAGCGGGATAGTTTGTAAGAGTCAGGGATGAGGAGGGCAACGAGGAGGTGACCTTAGCAGCAATGCAGGTGTGAGGTTGTGTGTTGACAGACCGAAGGAACGGATTTAGATAGATGGGTCCAGCCACATATGCAAGGTCCCTCCCATCCAGAGAGAAGAACTTAGACAATAAGGAGCCATTGAAAGTCTAGATGGGGGAGTATTGGCTTCCTCCCTCTCTCTGCCCCTTCTTCACTGCCCAAATGCCATTGTTCTTCAAGACTCAGCTTGGATGACTTCTCTGGAAGCCTGCACTCCCTCTGCTGCCTGCCCACAGCTCTTTACTGTGCCATTCTTAAGGCCCTGATCTCTTCATGCCTTGTATTGTAGCTATTTACAGTCTCTCCCCTTAGACTGTCAACAGTTTGAGAGCAAAACCCACATTAGATTCACCTAATCTACCTCATGATGTCTGGAACAGTGTTTTGTGTGTTACAGATACCTTAGGCCCAGTTCCTTTTGCAGGATTGGACATTTATTCCAGCTTGCTCAAAGAACGAGAGATGTGTTGTAGAAAGCCAGGATTAAGCTCCTGGATGCAGATAAGGAAAGGAAGCCAGGCCTCCAGGGAAATCCTGGCCCTTTCTCCTTTTAGGTGCATGGTTCATCCCAGTTCTGCTTCTCTTTGTGTCTCTTAGTTCCAGTTTTCAAAAGAGAGGATCTCTGTGGTCCATCAGCAGGCTTTGGATGAGGTGCCCAGTCCTGGTGTAACAAGCCTCGGCTGTGGAGTGGAGGGTGTTGGTTCTCCCCGGAGCATGTTGCGCTGGCCCCTCGAGGGGCTGCTGGTGAAGCAGGCAGACTGACCGGCATGTGGGCCTGGGAGGCAATCAGCAGCCACTTGCTAGTCAAACGGAGGCCTGAGAGAATGTCTGTTAGGGGAGAGTTCTCCGTCAGCCATAGGCAGGAGGGCTTGGAAGGCTGAGACAGTGGCGTCAGGTGGAACCATGAGGAGACTCTAACATAACCTCAGGACAGGATAGTTGGGCCCCAGAGAAGGGAAGTGATGCTAGAGACAGAAAGAAAAATGGGAGAAAATGAGTAAGAGCTCTGAGGAAGGTGCAGGAAGAAAGAATGTATGTGTAGGGACATGAGCTTTGTCAAAAAAGACTACAGACCCTTCCATTCATGTTTTCTTTTCTTTTTTTTTTTAAGATTTTATTTATTTATTTGACAGAGATAGAGACAGCCAGTGAGAGAGGGAACACAAGCAGGGGGAGTGGGAGAGGGAGAAGCAGGCTCATAGCGGAGGAGCCTGACGTGGGGCTCGATCCCAGAACGCCGGGATCACGCCCTGAGCCGAAGGCAGACGCTTAACCACTGTGCCACCCAGGTGCCCCCCATTCATGTTTTCTTCATCCTTCCATCCTTCCTTCATTTCTTGAGATCACTGTTTGTCCTTTTCTCATAATCTAGAAGTGGGGAGAGATGCACACATGTGTGTGTGCTGGTGTGTCTCCCTTTACGTATATCTATTGGGCTCTCAAGGACATGGAATAGTTTGAGCAGTTCCAGCTAGAAGTACGAAATTTGAAATCACCACCTCCACTGGTGAACCCAATGGGTATTCAAAATGCACTCTTTAATAGAATTTTTTCTTTCTTTTTAAGCTACCATGTTTCTCGAAAACTGGAAGAGATTACAGATGCGGCTGGGCTACTTCTGGGACCTGACTGGTATAGAAGAGGAAGAAGTGAGTTCCCTTGCATACTTCTCTGGGTCCTTGCTTGGTTCCACCTTGCAGATAGATCTTCTTGAGTGAGAGGATCACTGACATTTGCTGTCACATCAGCCAGTCACTGGCTCCATGGTCTTACTCATGTTGACATGCACTGAGGTCAAGAGTTCAAATCCCCACTCTTTTGAGCTGTAAGACATTGGACCTAATGGGTAGTCTGACGTTGTAGGCACCCTCTCTGGAAAAAGAGATGGCACAAAGGAAAAGCCTTTGTGCTACCTTTTAGATTCAACTTAACATTCTTCTACCTCCCATTTCATGGGTGCTCATGTGCATGAAGCCAGAGAGTAAGAATCGCTCTCATGTAACCCAGAGCATGCATCTGTCAGAATGCCTCTGTAAGCCTACTGAGGGTCAAGGGAGAGGTGTGAATGCCAGATGCTGATTGCCTTTGATGCTTATGGAAGAAGAAAGAACCACTGAACTATTACAGTGTAAGCCCGTACAGCATGGGTGAAACTAGAGGATGAGCTAAGGGCAAAGGGTAGGTTCTTCTAGAAGGTTCTTCTCTAGTTTTATGGATAGATGATGTTTAATGGTTGACAACAAATCAGCTTCCCTCTGGGCTCTTATGAGAACTAGGGCCCCAGCCCTGATGTTGGCGAGCTGGCAATGAGTAGAGTGTACATGGTGGCTCCCAGTTCTTATCTAATGCCACATGCTACCACTGACTGAACAGTAGATGAGAATATTGGACAGGGGCTCCTGATATTGTGGACATTGTTGATGAGGTACTGGGGACAGTGTCTAGAAAGACCAGGAGGCGCTTGCATTTGCCTGAGTACCCACTTGCAAAGGCTGGCCACAAGCATTATGGTGGCTACACGGAAAGCATGCCTTTTCTGTGTTCTCCCACAGTAACTGATGTGCCTCGCTTTAGACTTGGGATTGCTGACTTTGTGGCCCTGATGTTTTATGACCAAACAAGGAAATCCCCAATTTAGTCTTGTTCTCAAGCCTGCGTGGCTTCACATGTCTGTCACATGATGTCATTTCTTCTCCCTGATGCTATAATTGAGCAGGTGGGCATTCCATCCCCATGCTTTGAGTGCATGTGCTAACTGTGTTCCAGTCCTGTAATTAAACATATGCCTGGTGACCCATGGTATCATGGGTTCCGTGGCAGATCAGAGAACATCCACGTGGATTCTACCTTCAGGGAGGAGAGAAATTAGGAAGACAAGCATCAGAGAATAATGAAGGCCAATTGCATTTCTTGGGAATTAATAGCCAAATGAGTGCTTCCAGTGGAAAGAGCTGTTCAAGTGGGACTGTGGGGGGTGATCTTGTTGGGACATCCTTGTCCTATGGGTTCCATTTGCTTCAGCAGAGAGAGAGAGAGACAAGGGAGTGGTGGCCACATGTGGGGAAGTGGGCGCTCTCGCTCTCCTAATGCAGGGCTTAGTGTGTCTCCCAAGAAGAGAAGAAGACACATCTTGACATCAGTGCCTGCATGGGGCCAGACACAAGCTGAGTGTGTCTGCTTAGGAGAGCTGAGGAAGCCAGCAAGTCTCTGCTAGGAAGGAGGTGTAAACACACACACACAAGCCATCAGTTATGACTTGATGCCCTCAAGAATCTCAGTCACAGGCCCCTGGCCGCGGTGGCAGGATAATCCATTTTGTTTCTGGAACCAGGTTTCCTGTTTTCTGATTAACCCAGAGATCAGGGGTAAGTAATGGATGGTACATGATCTCAGGAGCTCGTGTGCAGGCTGGAAGTGCGCTGGCCAAGACTGGTTTACCTGTGGCACAAGGAGATGTTCCTCGTGGGCTCTGGTCAGTCCTGATGGGTGATGTTACTGCAAGGTGGCTTGCTTCTACAGCATGGTTGGTGTGCCCTGCACGTGCAAGCCCAGGGCCAGGCATGGTTGAGATGAAGGGAGGACAGCCTTGTGTTTTCCTTTAATGTATTTGTATTTCAGACTAGGTTATCAAACACACTTTAAATTCAGTTCAATCTGAACATATGCATTAGGCACCTACTATGGACCAGGTTTTAGTATGGAGTGTGAAATTTTGTCAGGCAGTCTCTGAACATCTCCAAAGGATTACATTCATCTAGAGTGCTTTCTGGTCTCTAAATATTTAGAATACGATGGCGCGTATGTGAGAGAAATTTCTTCTAGCTAATGTAGCCAGAAGAAGAAATGCATTTTTTTTAAAGATTTTATTTATTTATTTGACAGAGATAGAGACAGTCAGCGACAGAGGGAACACAAGCAGGGGGAGTGGGAGAGGAAGAAGCAGGCTTCCAGTGGAGGAGCCTGATGCGGGCCTCGATCCCAGAACGCTGGGATCACGCCCTGAGCCGAAGGCAGACGCTTAACGACTGAGCCACCCAGGTGCCCCGAAATGCATTTTTTTAAATCAGAGTTTCGAAGACTGGTCCCATGTCATTGGGTAGCAAAGAGACGAAGTGTACGCACAGAAGGAAACAGCAAGCAGAAGTCTTGATCTGGGGAAGTTGGGGAGTATATCAGAAAAGTGAGATGTCTGGTAAGGGTAGTTGGCTGCAGGAACGGGTTTGGGGATGCAGTGGTGGACAAAGCAGGAAATATAGGCATGCAGCTAGGGCAGGGGGCTTCCTGATGGCTGGTCTGTCTCCTGTAGGTCATGGGAAGGCATGGAGGGCAGGATAGGAAGGTATTTATGACTTTACAAGAGTCCTAAGACTTCTCTGAAGTTTGTGGGCAGGTTTAACCTGCATTCAGGTGAGGAGCAGGAGGTATGACTGGGCACTGGGGAGAGGGAGGCAGGGGCCCTTGGAGGTTATGATTAGAAGTTTTTTCTGCCGTAACCAGATACTGTCTCCAGGTATCAGGACTCTTCCTGGGGCCAGCTGTCTGTAGCCCCAAGACATCGTGTTCCTCTGTGGCCTTCACCAGGAAGCACCTCCTCAGTGGGGAGGAGAGTGGTAACTCACACAGACCAAAACTCATTTGTCCTCTGTCTTCCCCACCCAGGGTGCTTCCACCATGTGGGCCATTCCAGGAAGGGTTGAACGAGTGGAGTGCCTCAAGTCCAGGTTGTAAATCAGGGAGAAGTGGAAGGAGCCTGGAGATAGTTTTCTTTCAGGGCAGGGAAGGACATGAACAACCAAATCCAAGCTCACCTTCCTGGTTCAGTGTGGACCCTGTCTAAGGGGGCCTTCATGTGGAACCGGGAGGGCTACCTCGAGGGATTTGGTAAAGGACCCTTTGGATTCTGTTCTTGCTGAAGGGAAGCCTGCCAGACCTCAAGAGTCTTTCGCTCTGAAGAGGGATAATCTTCAGCTCAGTGGGCCTCACTTGCCTGATTAGCTTCTGTCAGTCAGGCCCCAGGTGTTCCTCCTAGAGTGTGGCCTTGTCTGAACACAGATGTCCTCCCCTCCATCTTTCTCCCACCCCTTGTCATGATATCAAGCTTTAGGTGTCCTACATGGCGTCTTATCACATAGGAAGCAAGATCCTCTACCTCCCTTTCTGACCTCAGTACGTATCATTCTCCTCCTTGCTCAGAACTTCCAGCCACATAGACCTTCATTCTCTCCCCCAGCTCATTCTAGTCTTTGCACTGGCTGTTCCCTCTGCCTAGAATGTTCCAGTCTCCATGGGGCCTATCCTTTCTTGGCTTTTCCATCCCAGCCAAACATTACGTTCCTCAGACTAGCCTTCCCTGAATCCCCATTCTGAAGCAGCCATCCTGTTTTACTTCTTCTATTGTCCTTATCCTTAGCTGCTGGTTTCTGGTTTGTGAGTTTGCTTATTGTCACCTTCTTCTGCTTGAAGATAAGCTCAAGCTCCACTGTGGCCTCAGAGCCTGGAAAAGAGTGCACAGCACAGTAGGAGTTTAAAAACTCTTTGATGAAGACATTTGTTGAATGTCTCTCTGGATTTACCACTTCAGATCAGAGAAGGCTGGTCCTGAGTTGGCCTGGGGCCTTCCTTCAGCCAGCTCCTGAGGACACCAACCAGGTAGAAGTAGCTTTGGGAAATATTTCCCAGAGTCGTGGTGGGAGGGGTTATTATGTATTTGTGACGATTTTGCATCAGACCCTCAATGCAGAGAGGCTGTGTAGGAGAAACAGCAGGGATAAGGAGGACTGGCCCGTGGCTGGGTGCCCTGGAGCAGCCCACACGGGGGCTGGATTCTGCTCAGGCCAGGAGCTCAGTTTTCCAGCTCCCTGCCTTTGAGGAATTCTGTAACCCCACCCGACCTTCTTGGCCACAAACAGAGAGATCCTTGTCTGACCTGCTTCAGCTGGACTCTGCTTCAAGAGTCTTGGACTGCTGTGTATGTGCCGAGAACGCTCAGCTTGTTCTAAACAGATGAGGGGTTCTGAGTGGGGGCCCTGCGTGGGGCGGGGTGGGCCAGCCACATCTAGAGGGATGCGTGGACACATTTAGATGTCATGGCATTTCTTCGAAAAGTCAGAGGCAGGTCAAGAGCAGCCTCCTGGTCAGTCAGGGAATGTTCCTCAGCCCCTTTGCAGGGTATGAAAGGTAGAAACAACTCTAGATTGAGGGGATTTAGTATCCACAGTATGGTACTCACCAAAAAGATACTGCTGTAGTTTTTAAATGAAAATCTTCCATGGAAATAATATAAATGAAAATTGACCAGATTTCGGGGGCCATGGAGGACAACTTCAAACCAAATTTCTCAAAGTATTCCTGTAGGATTATCATTGTTGGAGGCAAAAGGATTTTTACAAGAAGTGGTGGGTTTAAAAACATTAAGCAAGTGTCTTCACAGTAGAATTTTTCAGAGCATCTAATATGCTCAGGTGATACGTTGTGTGGGCTTTTCCAATCTCTTAACCCCTGGAATCCCTTTTTAGCTGCAACTCTTGTAGTACACAAATTGGGAAATGATGTGTTGGAGAACGGATGAAGGTGAGAGACAAAATCAGTGAGTTTCACAAGCATGTCGAGGTTTCTGGGTGCTCCACATGGTGCTGATTACTGTGAGAAATACAAAATAAGATTAGTATAAAAAACATAAAAAGACTCACATGCAAAACAGCTAGGAAATAATAAAAGAAAAATACATAATTGAGAACTGCGGGTGGTATTAGCTATAAAATTCTAGGCTATTCGAGAGGGAGGAGACTCTACCAGGTATGCCACAGCAGAGGAGATGTGGAAGCAATGAGGCTGATGCAGCTTTGGAGATCGGTAGTGACGGGATGTCTCAAAACCCTTGGATAGCATCACCTCCTGTTGTATTGGTGATGTTTATAAGCCACGGGCATGGTTTCTCCTCTCCAATGTCATGGCATGTCCTGGGAAAGCCAAAGACTGTTCAGGAGCCTGGCTTGTTGGCTTTTGGAATCTCTGCTGTGTGAGCAGTGGTAAGGAAACGTGTGTCCTCTGAGTCAACTGTGAGCCAGTGCCTGAATCCTTGCCTAGGAGGTATCGATAAATGATGCGGGAACATGAAGTCCTCACACCTGTAGATATTCATCCTTGGACGCTGCAGGGGAGACCTGCCAACGAGGCCAGGTGTTCACTGTTAAATTCTCTTTGAAGTAAGTCATGCATCTTCCTGCTTCAGCATCTGCATTGATTTGACCGTAGTCCTCTTGATTAGTTAGGTGCTCTTTCCCATGCCTGGTGACTCACTATTCAGGTTTGTATTGCTGAATGGCTCAGCGATATCTCTTGAGCATTGGTGTACTTGCCAATGAGTTACTCACCTAGGCTGTACAGGAAACAGGTTTAGGCAAGTGAGTTTTAAGATTCCCTGTGGCCATCTTTAACTTTGATGTTTATTGGTCGCCATTTTAGCTTGCAGAATAATGGAGCAGGAAGAAGTTTTGTCGTTGCCCCAATTCCCAGCTGTGGGGCACATCTGTTTCTCTAGCTGGGATTTGGCTCATTGAATCTTAAAGTTTGAGGTATGAGAATAGTTAGTAGGATGACCAGATGCTTCTGTTTGTGTCAGTTGCCCTGTTAACGTTTCCTCTCTCCTTTCTCAACACCGGCGCCATCCCCAGGAACGTGCCCAGGTTTGGTTTTCAGTGTGTTAACAACTGTTATGTGTCCCCTCTCTCTCCCCCACATTGTGTTCCTGGTCTAGACTCCTTGTGATCATGTGTGGTGTGACAGTTCATGTCTAATAGCATTTGATCCTAAGTCCTGACTTTATTGTACTTATGGTGTCTGGTTATAACCCACAGGCCAGGGTCCCTCTTCTGCCTTTTTACTAACTACGCATTGACTCTTGGGTTTTAGGAACACTCCCGGCCTGAGTATGAAACCAAAGTTCGAGAGAAAATGTTGAAGGCGAGTGGCAAGTCGGTTGTCCAGAAATTGGGTACTGATATGACTGAGAATGAAGATGAGGTAAGATGCTGGCCCTTGCTGCCCGCTGTCTTCTTTATTTCTTAAGATCCTGTTGTCATTTCATTTGGAGCGCCTTCACGGACAGAGACTGGGCAGGAAGAAGGGGTTGACGGGAATGCGACAGGAAGGAGTGATTCACGACACTTCTCGTTGACCTGCACCCAGAGCTCATGGGGAGCAGGGTTTTGCCATGACTTGATTTATCTCTCTTTCTTGGGTGGCAGTGTCTGGGCAAAATGGGAGAGTAGGTTGGAGAAGAAAGAAATAGTTTCTGGCCCGATTCCTCCAGATTTCATCACCTGACTATCTAATAATGATAACTACCACCATACCAACTCGCACAATGGCAGCTAACCCTCGTCAGCTTGCTCCAGGCTAGGTGCCATTCTCAGTGCATTATGTTATTTTATTCTCACAATAAATTTAGGAGGCTGGCACTCTTCTTACGTAAATGAAAACTAATGAAAAAAGTTACGTTCGTAGCTTAAGTCAGTTACCAGAGGTCACCCAGCCCGTAAATGGTGTGTGGATCTGGGATTCCAGCCCCGGTCCATCTCTGGCAATCGGTGTCTCTAACCACTACGTGATACTGCCCTTCCAGTGCAGTGAAGAAGTCTAAGCAGGAAATGGCTCTTCGGGTTGGCAGAGGCAAATTTGTGCCTGTGCTCACTGGAGCTACTCATAGAGTGTTCCTTAGATTTCATTTTGTCTGGGTGGGCCTTCACAAGTAGGAATGTGATGGTGAACGTGTCTTCTGAGTCCTATTTCTGAGTTTTAGGGTGGCATTCAGACATTAAAACAGCTTCAGAATCTGTGCTGTGATCTGTAAATACTCATAGTGTGTGTGAGCCAGGGGTACGGGGTGGGGGCTCCTCTTTGGCACCGCCTGTCTCCTCTGAGCGCCACCCTGCTTTGAAACCGTGTGTGTGTGTGTGTGTGTGTGTGTGTGTGTGTGTGTGTGTGTGTGTGTTTATGTCTTTCCTAATCTGGCTCCTGAAAAAAATCAACAAGATTGGAAATCTGTTGTTTTTGCATGTGTCTTTTCTCCATCTTGGATTTGAATTCAAATTTCATTTAATTTTACATTCTTAAAGTTGGAACCATTCATGTTAACATGCAAATTTATTCAAGCACCAAAACAGAAGAATGTGGTGTTTTTGAGCCCAGAACACTGGGTTTTTTTCTTCTTTCTCTCTCCCTCTCTCTCTCTCTCTCTCTTTTTTTTTTTTTAAAGGCAACAGGACTTAAACAGAAGAGAAAGAGGGTGGCCCTCTGAGTTATTCTTTTTCCTAGACGAAAAGTAAGTCCAAGACCACCAATTATTTGGGGAAATAATGAATTCATTCTTAGCGAAGTCTAATCATCACCACCACCCTCATCAGAAAGCAAGCATTCTGTGTTCTGTCAGCTTCGGCAACTCCAGGCAACCTTCTTTCTCCACCCCAGAGCGATATACAATGGATAATTTTATGGAAATCACATGTAACTTTTATTGACCACTGACTCATTTAATTTTAATTCCATAGACGGGAATGCCAAGGAGCTGGAATTGCGTACATTGAGGCTGTGGTTCTAATATAAACTTTGCTTGGATGTATATGCATGATAGGTCACATAACTTTCAGGAACCATGAATAATTGAAAAACATCTGAATGCATTATGAATGATACATATGTTTATGTTTTAACATTCAACATCTATTTCCATTACACTGTCGAGAATGCAAAGCTCAAAGCCTCTAATGTCTTATGGGCACTGGGGAGAAAATGACCTTCCCAGATGAGCAGTGCAAGGTGAAAATGGCCTGGAATTTGATTGTCAACATCCTTCTTGTCCTCCCTCCATTCTGTTAATATTGTAAATGTTCTGTTCCTGCTGTAAATCTAGCCAAAGGTGGGAGATGACAGGAGGGGCACATGTTGCTGTCTGATGGGAGGGATGTTGCTCTTGCCTGTAGGAAGAGTCGAGGTCAATGCCCACGGCATAACATGGCTCTGGGGGCACCCTCGTGTGTGGGCTATTTAGGAAAGGCACCTTCTGCTGGGAAATAGAGAGGGACTAAGCCCCAAAGTCTGCTGGTTGTCTTGGATATGCGTCATTCATCCCAGAGGATCATCTTGGCTCTGCCTTCACCGTGACCTTCAGGCTGCACATCCCTACCTCTCCTTACTTCCTTCCTTTTGGATGATTAGCTACCATTTATTGAGACCCAGAGCGGTATGGGGATTTGGCAAAGACCACATAACTTGTGGGGAAGCTGGTAGTCAAACTCAACTTCACCTGATCCCCAAGGCCCATTGCTCTTTTTTTTTTTTTAAGTTTGAAGATACCTAGCCCATTTTTAAAAACATCTTTATTGAGATTTAGTTCTCAGACTGTAAAATTCACCCATTTAAAATCTACAACTCATTAGTTTTTGTATATTTGCAGATTTATGCAGCCATTTCCACCATCTAAGTTTAAAATATTTTTATCACCCCAAAAAGAAACCCTCTACCCAGTAGTTACCAAGCTCTGGGAAACAACTATTTACTTTTTGTTTCTATGGATTTGCTTATTCTGAACTTTCATGTCCGTGGACGCATGCAAAATGTGGTATTTAGCTTCTTTCACTTGGCAAAATGTTCTCATGATTCATCCATGTTTTAGCTACATCAGTACTTAGTGCTTTTTTATTGCCAAATAACGTTCCTTTTTGGGAATATACCTCATTTATGACTTGATGGACATCTGCATGGCTTCCACTTTTTGGCTGTTACGAATAACGGTACTATGAATATTTGTCTACAAGTTTTTGTATGGATGTGTGTTTTCATTTCTCTTGGACATATACGTAAGAGTGGAATTACTGGGTCTCGTGGTAGCTGCATATTTAACATTTTGAAGAACCGCCATACTATTTCCGAAAGTAACATACCATTTTACATTATTATTTTTTAAAGGTTTATGTATTTACTTTAGAGAGTGAGAGAGCACACCAGTGTGCAAGTGTGTGCATGGGGGTGGTGGGCAGGGGCAGAGGGTGAAGGAGGGCGGGAATCTGAAGCAGACTCCTCGCTGAGCGCAGGTCCTGATGTTAGGCTTAATCTCAGGAGCCTGAGATCATGACCTGAGCTGAAACCAAGAGTCGGATGCTTAACTCAGGCGCCCCCCATTTTACATTCTAACCAATGTATGAGGGCTCTGATTTCTCCACATTTCAGCAACACTTCCTTTTATCTTTTTTATTTTATCCATCCTAGTTGTGTGAAGTGGTATTTCACTGTGGTTCTCTTTAGTATATCCCTAATGACTAATGATGTTGAGCATTTTTTCGTGTGCTTATTGGTTATTTATGTGCCTTCTTTGGAAAAATGCCTATTCAGATTCTTTGCCCATTTTTTAAATTGTTTTTTTATGATTGTGTTAAGAGAGTTATTTACATAGTCTGAATACCAATCCCTTGTATGGTATGATTTACAAATATTTTCTCCCATTCTATGGATTTTTTTCATTTTATTGATATAATTCAAAGCACAAAAGTTTTTTGTCATAATTCAACTTGTATGTATTTCCTTTTGTCACTTGTGCTTTTGTGTCATATCTAAGAAACCATTCTTAGTTCAGTGTCATAGAGACAGACTCCTAGGTTTTCTTCTAAGAGATTATGAGGTTAACACTTACCTTTTAGGTGCATGATCCATTTTGAGTTAATTTTTCTGTATGATATAACTAAGGGGTCCAAATTCTTTTTTTTTTTTTTTGCACGTGGATATTCAATTGCCCTAGGACCATTTGTTGAAAGACTGTTTTCCCCATTGAATTATATTGACACCCTCATCAAAAATCTATTTACCTTAAGTGTAAGAGTTTATTTCTAGATACTCTGTTCTATTCCATTAATCTATATATCTGTCCTTATACCAGTACCACATTGTCTTAACCTGTGTAATGAGTTTTGAAATTGGGAATGTGACTTTGACTTTGTGCTTCTTTTTCAAAATTGTTTTGCCAACTCTGGGTGCCTTGCATTTCCATATGAATTTCATGACCAGCTTGTCAATTTCTGCAAAAAACCCAAGCTAGGATTTTTGATAGGGATTGAGTTGAATCTGTAGATTACTTTAGGAACTATTGCCCTCTTGACACTATGAAGTCTTATAATCTATGAACATGGTGTATCTTTATTTAGATCTTCTTTAGTTTCTTTCAACAGTGTTTTATATTTTCAGCATACAAGTATTGTACATATTTTGTCGAATTTGTTTATAGTTATTTTATTCCTTTTGATGCTATTGCAAATGTAATTGTTTTCTTAATTTCAATTTTGCATTGTTCATTGTTAGCATATAGAAATACAGTTGATTTTTTGAAAAAGATTTATTTATTTATTTTAGATAGAGAGCATGTGAGTGAGCATGGGGAGGGGCAGAGGGTAAGAGAGAGACAAATTCCAACAGACTCTTCTCTGAGCTTGGAGCCTGACATGGGGCTCGATCTCACAACCCTGAGATCATGACCCCAGCCGAAACCAACAGTCAGACCCTCCACCAACTGTGCCACCTAGGGGCCCCTTGATTTTTTTGTATATTGATTTTGTATCCCACAGCTTTGCTGAACTCATTTTTTAATTCTAATAGATTTTAGTGAATTCCTTAGGATTTTCTATTTATAAAATCATGTCATTTGTGAATAGAGATAGTTTTACTTTTTCCTTCCCCGATCTGGATGCATTTTATTTCTTTCTCCCTGCCTCCCCCCGCTTCTTTTTCTCTCTCTTTTTTTCCCAGCTAATTGCCCTGACTAGAATCTCTTGTACAATGTTGAATAGAAGTGATGAGAGCAGACTTTCTTGTCTTGTTCTTGATCTTAGGAGAAAAAAAAATGGGCCTTTCACTGTTAAGTATGCTGTTAGCGGTGTCCCATTGCTTTTTTGTTCTCTCTTTATAAGGCTTCCCAGAGAACAATTTACATCACATAACATGATGCTGATCTGAAATGAAACAGTCTATACTGTAATGAGGTGGTAACTACATGTCCACATTGGGGAGGGACGATACGATATGTCCCAAGGTTGTCAGGGTCATAGTACTCTCATCAGGAAGCTGGGACTCCTCTGCTTCAGCTGTCACATGGGGAGAGTGGATTATAGCCCCTGCAGTTCTGAGAGTTGGTGACTCTCTTTGTTTATGTGAGAGATGATGTTGGTCATTAGCCCAGAACTTTGGGGCATAGATGGTCTCTTAATTGTCTCAGATGTTGCTAATTTAGATATTCTTACATCTGTTGTTTTTATATCTGCCTTTTTAAAAAAGTTTTTATTTAAATTCCTGTTAGTTAACATACAGTGTAATATTAGTTTTAGGTGTACAATATAGTGATTCAACACTTCCATGTAATACCTGGTACTCGTCACAACACGTGCCCTCCTTGATCCCCAACTCCTCCTTAACCCATCCCCCCCCACCTCCCCTCTGTAACCATCAGTTTATTCTCTGTAAAGAGTCTGTTTCTTGGTTTGCCTTTCCCTCTCTTTTTTTTACCCCTTTGCTCATTTGTTTTGTTTCTTAAATTCCACATATGAGTGAAATCATATGATATATGTCTTTCTCTGACTGACTGACTTCGCTTAGCGTATTACCCGGTCGCTCCATCCGTGTCATTGCAAATGGCAAGGCGTCATTCTTTTTGATGGCTGAGTAATATTCCATTGTATATCTACACCATATCTTCTTTATCCATTCATCAGTTGATGGACACTTGGGCTGTTTCCATATTTGGCTATTGCAGATAATGCTGCTATAAACATCAGAATGCATGTATCCCTGTGATTAGTATTTTTGCATCCCTTGGATAAATACCTAGTAGTGCAATTGCTGGATCATAGGGTAGTTCTATTTTTAACTTTTTGAAGAATCTTCGTACTGTTTTTCAGAGTGGCTGCACCAGTTTGCATTCCCACCAACAGTGCAAGAAGGTTCCTTTTTCTCTATATCCTCGGTAACACTTGTTGTTTCTTCCTTCTTTTATTTTAGCCATTCTGACAGGTATGAAGTGATATCTCATTGTAGTCTTTGATTTGTATTTCCCCGATGATCAGTGTTGTTGAGCATCTTCTCATGTCTGTTGGCCATTTGTATGTCGTCTTTGGAAAAATGTCTATTCATGTCTTTTGCTCATTTTTAATTGGATTATTCATTTTTTAGGTGTTGACTTTTATAAATTCTTTATATATTTTGGATACTAACCCTTTTTCAAATATGTCATTTGCCAATATCTTCTCCCATCCTGTAGGTTGCCTTTTAGTTTTGTTGATTGTTTCCTTCAGTGTGCAGAAGCTTTTTATTTTGATGAAGTCCCAATAGTTTATTTTTGCTTTTGTTTCACTTGTCTCAAGAGGCATATCTAGAAGGAAGTTGCTACAGCTGATGTCAAAGAGGTTACTGCCTGTGATTTCCTCTAGGATTTTTATGGTTTCAGGTCTTTCATACATTTTGTACCTATTTTTGAGTATGGTGTGACAAAGTGGTCCAGTTTCATTCTTTTGCATGTTGCTGTCCAGTTTTGGCAACACCATTTGTTGAAGAGATTGTCTTTGTTCCATTGGCTATTCTTTCCTGCTTTGTTGAAGATTAATTGACCATATAGTTGTGGGTTCATTTCTGGATTTTCTATTCTGTTCTATTGATGGCTGTGTCTATTTTTGTGCTGGCACCATACTGTCTTCATTGCTACAGCTTTGTAATATAACTCGAAGTCTGGAATTGTGATGCCTCCAGCTTTGCTTTTCTTTTTCAAGATTGCTTCAGCTATTTGGGGTCTTATGTGGTTCCATACAAATTTTAGGATTGTTCTAGCTCTGTGAAAAATGCTGTTGGTATTTTGATAGGGATTGCATTAAATATGTAGATTGCTTTGGGCAATATAGACATTTTAACAATATTTGTTCTTCCAATCTGTGAGCATGGAATGTTTTTCCATTTCTTTGTGTCATCTTCAATTTCTCTCATCGGTGTTTTATAGTTTTCAGAGTACAGGTCTTTTACCTCTTTGGTTAGATTTATTCCCAGGATTCTTATAGTTTTTGGTGCAATTGTAAATGGGGTTAATACCTTAATTTCTCTTCCTGCTGTTTCGTTATTGGTATGGTGTATATATATATATGGTATGGTATATGTTGGTATGGTATATAGAAATGCAGCAGATTCCTGTACATTGATTTTGTGTCCTATGACTCTACTGATTTGTTCGTCAGTTCTAGCAGTTTTTTGATGGAGTCTTTGGGTTTTCTATATAGGGTATCCTGTCATCCACAAATAGTGAAAGTTTCACTTCTTCCTTGCTGATTTGGATACCTTTTTATTTCTTTTTGTTGTCTGGTTGCTGTGGCTAGGACTTCCAGTACTATGTTAAATAACAATGGTGAGAGTGGACATCCCTGTCTTGTTCCTGACCGCAGAGGAAAAGCTCTCAGTTTTTCCTCATTGAAGATGATAATAGCTGTGGGTTTTTCATATATGGCCTTTATTATGTTGAGATATGTTCCCTCTAAACCTACTTTGTTGTGGGTTTTTATCATTAATGGATGTTGTACTTTGTCAATGCGTTTTCTGCATCTATTGAAATGATCATATGGTTCTTATTCTGTCTTTTATTAATGTGGTGTGTCATGTTGGTTGATTTGTGAATGGTGAACCACCTTGCAACCCAGAAATAAATCTCACTTGATTGTGGTGAATGATTTTTTTACTGTACTATTGGATTTGTTTTGCTAGTGTTTTATCAATTTTTGCACCCCTGTTCATCAGGGATAGTGGCCTGTAGTTCTCTGTTTTAGTGGAGTCTTTGTCTGGTTTTGGTATCAGGGTAATGCTGGCCTCATAGAAAGAATTTGGAAGTTTTCCTTCCTTTTCCATTTTTTGGAATAGTTTGAAAAGAATGGGTATTAACTCTTCTTTTTTTAAAAAAATTTTTTTATTATATTATGTTAGTCACCATACAGTGCATCCCTGGTTTCTGATGTAAAGTATTAACTCTTTTTGAAATGTTTGGTAGAATTCACCTGTAAAGCCATCTGGCCCTGGACTTTTGTTTGTTTGGAGTTTTCTCATTACCGATTCCATTTCTTCGCTGGTTATCAATCTGTTCAAGTTTTCTGTTTCTTCCTGTTTCAGGCAGTTATGGGTTTTTAGAAATGTGTCTATTTCTTCTTTTTTTGGCATATAGTTTTTCATAATACTCTCTTATAATTGTATTTCTGTGTTGTTGGTTGTGATTTCTCCTCTCGTTTGTGATTTTATTTGTGTCCTTTCTCTTTTTTCGATAAATCTAGCTACAGGTTTATCAATTTTATTAATTTTTTCAAAGAATCAGCTCCTGGTTTCATTGATCTGTTTTGCTGTTTTTTTTTTTTTTTTAGTTTCTATATCATTTATTTCTGCTCTAATCTTTTTATTTCCTTCCTCTGCTGGCATTAGGCTTCATTTGCTGTCCTTTTTCTAGCTCCTTTAGGTGTAAGGTTAGGTTGTTTGAGATTTTTCTTGCTTCTTGAGGTAGACCTGTATTGCTCTATACTTCCCTCTTAGGATCACTTTTGCAGCATTCCAGAGATTTTGGACCATTGCATTTTCATTTTCATTTGTTTCCATGTATTTTGTTTTAATTTCTTTTTGATTTTCTGGTTGACCCATTAATTGTTTTTTATTAGCACGTTGTTTAGCCTCCATGTATTTGTGTTTTTTCCAAATTTTTCTTGTGGTTGACTTCTAGTTTCATAGTGTTATGTCAGAAAAGGTGCATGGTATGATTTCAATCTTTTTGTATTTGTTGAGACTTGTTTTGTGACCTAAAATGTGAGCTATTCTGGAAATGTGCCATGTGCACTTGTAAAGAATGTGTATTCTGTTTTAGGATGAAATGTTCTATAATATGTCTGTGAAATCCATCTGGTCCAGTGTGTCATTCAAAGCCATCATTTCCTTGTTGATTTTCTGCTCAGATGATCTGTCTATTGATGTAAAGGGGGTGTTACAGTCCCCTACTATTATTGTATTAGTTCCTTTATGTTTGTTATTAACTTTTTAATATTTGGGTGCTCCCATGTTGTGTGCATAAGTACTTACAATTCTTAGATCTTTTTGTTGGATTGTTCCCTTTATGATTATATAGTGTCCTTCTTGTCTCTTGTTAGTCTTTGTTTTGAAGTCTAGTATGTCTGATAGAAGTGTTGCTACTCGAGTTTTTTTTTTTTTAAGATATTATTTATTTATTTGACAGAGAGAGAGATAGCCAGCGAGAGAGGGAACACAAGCAGGGGGAGGGGGAGAGGAAGAAGCCAGCTCCCAGCGGAGCAGGGAGCCCCTATGCGGGGCTCCATCCCAGGACCCTGGGATCTCGTCCTGAGCTGAAGGCAGATGCTTAAGGACTGAGCTACCCAGAGCCCCTCAAGCTTTCTTTTGACATCCATTTGCATGATAAATGTTTCTCCATCACTTTCAATCTGCAGATGTCTAGGTCTAAAATGGGTCTCTTTTAGGCTTCTTATATCCATTCTTATGCTTTTCAAGGGTATGGGCATAATGAGGATAGTAGTAATGATAAAAATATGAGTAATATTTATGGGGTGCTTTCTGTGTGTAAGGCTTTACATGTTTTATTTCATTTAAGTCTCAAAACCATTATCATCTCCAGTTTATGCATGAGAAGCCTGAGGATTAAAGAACGAAACAGTTTGCTCGGTGCTAATACGTGGCGGAGCTAGAGTATAAGCCAGGTGGCCTGACTCAGAGTGATGTTCTTGAGGACTTGCTTCTCTGTCTTTCAAATGTTTTCCCTAAACATTTCCTCAAACACTACTAAAACGTCATCCTTGCTTCTTCTTCCTTGTACTAAAGGCAAGAAGGACAGGGGTATTCATTGGAAAGATGGGTATAAGATAAACTTGCTGCCCTATTGTTTCTTTTTGTGTAAATGCTTACGGGGTGATGTTCTATCTCCACGGAGGACAACAGTGGGTAGAATTAGCTCAATTTACAGCAGGAGGTTCAACAGACAGTAGGGAAAATTCAGGAACATAAACACAGATATATATGTTGTGTTTCCAAGGAAGAATATAGAGTCTGAGACTTTAATAAAAGAACAGGCTCTTTTTTTTTTTCTCTCCTGGATCAGTTTAAATCTTTTCTGGACTAGTCTATCCTGGACAGATTTGGAGGTTTTCTCAAGTTTCCCTCTGGGGCAAGATTTTTCTGTTTTTGCAGGATGATAAAGCTCTAAGCTGAGTACAAATGGCAACGTGCTATGGATGGTGGGGTTGGGGAGCAGTCCCAATCTTTCCTCTCATCCCTCTGACTTTTCACTCAGCCCCTCCTAATTTTCTAATTCCAGCCCATGCCTCCTTTTTTTTTTTCCCAACAAACTTTGTATTAGCCAGGGTACACTCAGCAGAGCACTTGTCAGTTGAGGGAAAACAATCCGAGGACCTAATTAGAGGAGTTCGAACCGGGCATGTAGGGGGAAATGTCCCTGAACAGTGAGGCAGCCACAGGGATTTGCTGCCATTCTTAGGACTGGAAAGACAAGGAGGGAGGCGTGGTTATGAGAAGCCAGGCTCCAGGACCACCCAGTGGGGGCCAGAACCGTGCGGGAGGTGTGGCTACTTCTAGAGATGCCTTCTGAAGCAGATGGGGAGAGTGGAGGAGAAAGAACCCGTGTCTCCCCCTCCGCCCTCTAGTCTCCGCCCACCCATTGGCCAAACCCAACTCAAAGTCAGTTGTTGACTTCAGTCTGGGGAATATCATTTTCAGGGGTTAGTACCCTGCAAAGCAAGCAGAGGAAGGGAATGGCAGAGAGTGGATCTGAGAAAAAGGGGCAGAGGACGGGCACAAGCGTTCAGTCAGTAAGTCAGCACATCCTTCCTCATCGTAGCTGACTAAACACAGAGCCTTACGAGCCCGGCCCTTGCTTTGCAGAGTTGAGAAGCTACTGGGGCAGAGAAATAACAATTTGGCAAAAAGCATAAGAATGCCCACCACTGACATAATCGTCAGTTGTTCACACCCCTCCGGAGTCATTGTGAATGTTTGTGTGAGCGCGAGTGAGTGTGTGATGGAGAGAAGAGCACGGCTGCTTGGGGAGTGATTAGAGCGACAGAGGTGGGAGCAGATAACTGATGGCTTCAAAGAGGAGGGGAAACGGATTTTTGTGTCAAGGAACAAGGAGTTTGTAGTAAGTGGGGGAGAAGGCAAATGTGAGTCTTAAAAGCATGTTCTCCTGTAAAACATACATCTAAAAGGACTCTCAAACAAACTCCTCTTCAACTGGCCCCGGGAGTTTCCCTCATGGGACTCATCACCCAACTATTTATCCAGTGTGGACGCGGCACCTGTCCTCCCATTGCGGCCAGCGCGGCCTGCGATGCTGCATTTAAAGAATGTTTTATAGGGAGCGTTGAAGCTGAAACCTGTGCCAAGAGGAGGCCCGGGGATGGATGGGTGTTAATTTACTGTACAGTGCACCACCCTGGGGACAATTATTTCAAAGGAAAACTCATCTAAAGTTAAAGTATTGAAACATTTACGACAGATGCCTCTGGCAGGCGCAACAAACAATCATGTGGAATAAATTATGCATAATTGTAGGGCCTTTGACGAGAAGGCCGGGACAACAGCAGCAGGAAGCTCGGGACTGTCGGGGAGCTCGGGGGAGAAGCAGGGCCCAGGGAGGATGGTCTGTCTGGGCCCCCACTCTGGGCCAAAGGGCTCTGGCCCCAGCTTTCCACAAAGGCCCTTGGTGGTCAGTTGGGATGTTCCCTTTGAACAGAATAAAGTTCCCTCAGGCCCTTTTTGAAGCCACTAAATGACTTGACCACTTGAGGGTCAAAGAAAAAAACAAAGAATCTGAGTAATTCTCTCAGACTCTACTTAGGGGTTAAAAAAGGTTCCCCCTTGGCACAGGGAAACAGTGGGGGCAGGAAATGACTCAAGGGTCATGACCTGAGGAGCTAGGGTGAAGCTTGAGCCTGGGGCCATTGCCGAAGGACTTGTATTTGCATGGGTGCCGACAGTCCTGAATCTGCTTTATTTTCTGGGTGTTTCATGGCCTCTTACTGTTAAGGCTGAGTTTCTGAAGGCTGGGGCCATTCTGGGCCTTCGTTCTGTCCTGTACTTCTGCACAAACTGAGGACTCACTGTCAGGAAAGAGGCCGATTCTATCCCATGCTGAAGGGCCTTCTGGAGGAGTCAAGCCCCTTGGTTCACAGACCAGCCCCTTACTTCAACTGAAAAGGACCGACTGACCAAGGGCTGATCCCCTCTCAAATCCCATGGTGCCACATCACTTATCCATGCTTGCCTGGAATTTCTCAGGTTTGATAATAAGGCAAAGGAACAGGTCACTGTGTACGATGTAACTCCATGGCTAAACACAGCTTACAAAGTTGAAGTGTTACTGAAAGCCCCCAACAATTTTATGTACTTTTATTTACTTTATTTTGTTTTATTCATTTTACGTTTTTACTGATTGTTATTTTCTTATATTTTTTATACATTGTTTTCAGCTCTGGCTCATCTGTTACTCTTTCTCTTTCTCTCTATCTGCCCCCCCCCCCCCGCCCCCGGCTCTCACTGTCTTTCTGCCATCTCTCAGGGAGAGCCTTCAGTTTCTCACCTCATGTCCCTTCCTCCCCGGGGCAGTCTTATCCAAGGGACGAGAAATGGGTAGGCAAAGGAATAGAGAAATGGATGTAGTGAGGGGACTAGGGAGTTAATCCTGTTTGACTTTAGAATGGAGATGTCTTCTTAGGAGTAGTTAAAGACTTAAATTTGGAATTTTGAGGTTCTGATCCCTTTCCCTCGTTGGTGGGATCCTGCCCCATGGCTCCACCTAGAGGAAGGGCAGGCTGGGATATACGGTCCTTGCCAGCAGCCTCCAGGCAACAGCCCCGGACTAGCAGAGGACAGTGGCCTTCTCTGCCACACCATCACGACGTGAGGGGGGTGTGAGCAATTAGACTCTGGGAAGGCAGCTGGAGGGGTTAGAGTGGAAGAGCGCACAGGTGATTGTATCACCCTTGAGAGTCACTGCTGTGGGAAGTGAGGAAAGATGGAAGTTTCCTGAGAAGGGAAATGTCGTGAGGAGCAGTGAGTGAGACGCGTATGCCTGTCGGTGTACCTCAGAGCCTGGCTAAGTCTTTCAGTGACTAAGTCCCTCCACTGGAGTTTGGGACTGACCCTTTCTGCACAGAATTTAGCCCTATCTGAAGTGGTGGCGTAGATAAAGTTTTTGAGTATGAGTACATTAAAATTGTGGGTTTTTTTGTTTATAGTTCTTATACAGGCAAACATTCTCCCCAGGAAAACTTCCACATTACAGAGAAAATGAAGGGCTCCCCCATCCTCATCTCCTCCAAATGTTATCTGTCTCCCTTGAGGTAGCCATAGTTACAGTTTAGTTTGTGTACTTCCAGACCTTTTCTTGGGAGCTTTGATTCATGGGTGACCTTGTATCTGTTTTGGTTCTGGGCTTATTTACACACATTCAGGAGAGAGTCATGGACTAATAGTTTCATTATGTTGAGAACGTTTCTTAAGGCAGGAAGGCAGCATTTTCCAAACGGTGCCACAAGACACCCCCAGGGTGCCGCACTGAGCTCACAGAGGTGTTGTGGAATTTGTACACATTTTTGAGGGAAGCCCAGCAGTACCCGATGTCTGTCAGACGCCACCGCCTTGGCCGTGTCAGCGTTAACACACATGATAAGCTTTTCAGTGTCATCCCGTCTTCATGAGGTTGAGTTCTCAGCACTTGCAGTACCAGTCCCGCACAAAGCCATCATGGAATGGGAGGCGAGAGCGCATGTGTCCAGCCTGACTCCAAGGTTGGCGAAGTGGGAGAGTGTCCAGCAGGCGAACACATCCTTTTCGTAAGTTGTTAAGGCTGAGAATGAAAGAAAATATTTTTTCCTTCAATTTGTGTGTATTTTTTTTCCCAAATGGCTATTAACATGGTTAGGACATACTAAGGACATACTTACTGATTTACTTGGACTCAACTACTCTTTAAGTGGAACTGTTAAGTGTTTCTTTTAGCCGAGGGCATTGTGTAAAAATTACGGAGACGTTCAGGGTACCATGAACCGAGAAAGTTTGGGAACTGCCGCATGAAGAGCTTCCTAAGTTCTACGGAGACTTCAGAGTGAAGTATACAGCCAAGAGCAGAGCAGCTTAAAGAGATAAGTAGTGAGTTTAAAGTTGCAGGAGTTTGTTTGGGGTGACAACATTCTGTGGCAAGGTGTGTGCTAGGAAGGTGCCAGGCAGACTGGCTGCTTCTGCGCTTGCTCTGACCACACTCCTAGGCCTTAGAGTACATCTGCCCCAGGACGGTCTCTGCCTCTATCTCTGACTATTCTTTCTCTCTCTCTCTGTGTGTGTGTGTGTGTGTGTGTGTGTGTGTGTGTGTGTGTGTTAGGAGGGGACTGAGGGTTTCTGATTCTGGGCATCCCTTTAAATCCTTGGGTTTAAAAATAAACCCGACATCTTCTTATCCAGAAGACTTTGCTTTCCTTACAGTCTCCAGGGTGGTTTGGGCTGCATGGAGAGGGATGCCAGAGAAGCACAGAATGTGTCCGTAAACATATCCCTTTGTGGAACATGGGAATTACTCATCCCAAGGAGAGACTCCTCGGGTGGCCCCGGCCATCAGATGGGGGGCTCTGGCCCTCTTCAACTGACAGCCCACTCTCAGCATCAGAAGTGCTGGCTAAAATAAGACCTTCCCTCTGCTCTCATTGTATACATTTCTACTGGCCCAGGTCTAAATTAAGAAGTTACAAATAAGGAGAGTCCCGAGGACTGTGTTATGGAGGAGAAGCTGGAGAGATGGGACAGCCCTTGAAATAGGAGCGTGGTGGGGGAGGCGAAGTGGAGGCTCTAGCCTCGGAGCAAAGGCTGGGCACATTCAGGATGGTATTTCAGACCAGACCCTCATGGAAAACACAAGGCCCAAATATGTGCAATGATGGGACTGTTGGAACGGCAGAGTAGCAAATGCAGGCCAGCACATACCATCGGGATGTGTGATGTTTGCCACTATTGACTTGCAGTTTGGACTTTTCTTTTTCAGTCTAAATGATTTTTCCATATATGGCCTGAAGCATGTAAATTAAATTTGTCTTTTGCTGTCTGGGCCAAGGTCATTATTTCACTTCCCTAGAATTCACTGGAAGCACACATAAGCCTGGCTTCAGGTTCCTCTGCTCTCTTCCCCATCATGGGCCAGAAAATCGAGTGTTGGTTTAAAAAATTCCTCTGGGGTCAGGTGTTCTGGCTCCCTGTGATTCTTTTGACAAGATGGTCATAAAGAAAGCTCTCAAGGAAAGCAGGTGGGATTGCTCTTTTGTGGACAGAGAAAACAGAGACCTCAAGATGATGCTCTCCTACCAGTCATGACCCAGGCTAGAGGAGGTTTCCGGAGCCTCCCATCTTCCCGCAGCACCGTGGCCCACTCAGCTATGCTCCAGCTGTCTAGGCTTCTCACTCAGAGCATCTGCAGTCCCATCACTGAGTTCTCCCTGGACGTGACTTTCTCCACTCCCATGAAGAATAAGGAACTAGGAGGAGAAGAAAACAGGGTCCTTACTTAAGTTTCTCCCAGATGTGGACTCTGAGCCAAGGATTTAGGTGCAAAATTTATTTGAGAGGTGGAACCCCCATAGTAGAGTGGCAAGGTGACGGAGGAGGGAAGGTAGCCGGTAGAGGGTGCCTTGTCAATCAAGTTCAACTGGAGCTGCTTCTGCTGGGAAATTCCGGGAGCTGAGCTAGAGCAGGCACTTCACAGTTTTACTTCCTGAGTGGAGAGAGAGCTCCCATCAGTCACCGTGGAGGGAAGCTCTGTGTGTGTGTGTGTGTGTGTGTGTGTTTCGCATGCGTGCCTGAATCCTCCTGCACTTCTGGCCTGCCATGAGCATGCACATAAGAGAAAAGACTCAAGCTTCCCAAAGAAGTCTTCAGGCAAAGAGGTACAGGTGCTGGCATTTGGAATTTGGGCCTCCCCACTGTACAGTAAGGCCCGTGGAGATTTGGAAGTAGACACCAACAGTATAGAGGTTCTAGGTCCTAAAATGCGTCAGTCACAATCCAAGAAAATCAGAAGCCCAGGAGTTCAGCAGAGGGAATTTAATACAGGGAAAGTTAGTTAGAAGGACGTCTGAATTGCTGACGAGCTCAACAGGGATGGTGAAGCAACTCAGAGGTAAGTAGCCGCAGGAGGTTGGGGACCTGAGGTGGGAGGGGGGTGTTAACCAGAGCGCAGGGCCAGGCTGCCTGGCGCTGGAACCATGATGGAAGCTACATGGTGGGAGATGGGGCCAGCAGGGGAAGGGCAGGCCAGCGGGTGCTGGACGTATGGTGGAGATACAGCCACTGCATGAAGCAGATCGATGGAAGGGAGCGATACTCAGGATTCTTCTTTTGTCTGCCTGCCAATCTGACGCCATTACTTGCATTGGCTGAGTCTAATCTGAAGCCAGTTGGTGAGGGAGTCTGGGAAATGACACTTCAGGGACCATGTAATATGACACTACATATTAGAGCAAAGGATATGCAGATCTGAGAGTAAACAGGAAGAGGCCTGGCCCTGGTCCTAACTCTTTATCTGACACCAATACATGCCTCCACCTTCTGTGTCACAGCTCTTCTTGCTACATGACTGTTGGGTTTGTCATCCCCAGAGCGCACTCTCGGGAATTTCCAAGGAATTTGGATGGACTCCATTTTGGGAAAGGAGCGGTGATAGGATGGGGAACATACTCCATACCCTTGTCTCCCATGTTCTGAGGTGTCTTAGGGTTGTTCCTGTGCCTTTTGTTCTGCATCTCCTGCCTCCATCGTGGGGGTCACTGAGGAAACACCACATCTTAAATATACCCCTTTTTGCTGTGTCCCCTATACTCTGGCTTGCAAAGGTTTGGTTTTTGCTCTGTTTCAGTGAGGGAGGTTTCTTTCCTTTCAAAACCTGGAGCATGCTGGGTTCTCTCTCTCTCAGATCATTACCACGTAGACATGTTAGCTTTTATCCGTTCAATAAAACCAAAGGTCAACATTCTGTTTTCTAGAAATAGCGATCTGAATTCATGCTAACTTGCCCCCCCTCCCCCGAGGATTCCCCAGGCCTTCAGTGTTTACCTCATTTGTTCTCCCAACTGTCCTGGAAAGTTCATCCATGTAGTCTCCTGTTCTTTCAGATGGGGCAGCCCAAGTGAGGTTTTCATGACTAATGTGTACCAAGACTAGAGCAAAGCCAACGCCAGTCTCCACTGCCCTTGGTTACCACTTCTGAGTTGGGTTCATTTAAGAGCCAACTTAATCCATAATATTGACTAAGAATTCAGTGATCCATGTTTCTATTTTTTTTAATATCAAAGACCAGATCAGTGGGTGTATTTAATATTCATAGGCCACTAGGAGAATGACATCCTAGGAGAATGACATGCTGCTATCCCAAGCAGGCCAAGGTAAAATATACATTGGAATTGTGTCCATGGAGGTGCCAACCCCAGAGACGAAAGGAGTTGGATCCCTTTGTGGGAAAGATAAGCAGAAGATGTTAATTTAGTTATGTGTCTTTGGGTTTCAGAGACTGGAACAGAGTAATTTGGGGAGCAGAGCGATCCTTGATTTAACTCACCTTCTCTCCCTGTCATCTCTATAAATCACACCTCTTTGGAAGAAGATGTCCAAAACCAACTCCTGTGGGGCCTTTCTTATTTCTGTTATCTTGGCTTTCAGCTGAAGTCCTTCAGATGTGGCTACAAGACAACCTTGAAATGTACTTCCAGATCTTCTGGGCTGACTTGGGCATTCCATTTTCTCTGAGAAATGAGCATGCTTTGTCCTCTGGCTGGTGGGAGATGGGAGAAGGAAAAACATTATCCCAGGCCTTGAGGAGCACCGGAGGCTTCTGCATGGTTCTGGCATAGGCCCCATACCAGGCATTTGCTACCGGCAGGAGCTGGCTGCTGCGCAGCTGGAACTCAGTGCTGGTCTGGCATAGGGGCGGCCTGCTCCACGAGCCATTCTTCATCCACAGATGTGCCAGAGTCAGTTCCTCATCTGGGAAGCTGCTGCTGTTGCTTTTCTTCAAAAATACTATCCTTTCCCAACATTATGATGCCACATGCAGGATTTTCTGCGCACCGGCTTTCTTTTTGCTTGGTCCAGGGCCGGTGGGCCTGTACGGATTTTTATGGCACCTTTGGACCACTTCCGTCCCTATGGTGGAGATACATACAACCTGGAAGGGTTGCCACCCACCCAGGGCCAAGCTGTCCTGCTCATCACTGGCCTGGAGCTGGACCCAGCTCAGGAAGGACAGGCATGGTGGTGTTCAGTTGGCTGTAGATACTTGACATCCAATTCATTTTTATTATAATGGTGCAGGGTCTACCAGCCAACTTACATAAATTTTGTTCTGAATTTGGGCATCTGCATCGAGTTTAGAGAATCGCAGTAGGAAGTTTGCCCTGGAAATGTACTCAGCCGATTATTCGCACTCCTTAGCATGAAGTGACTTCCATCCAAGAATCTCAGAGAGCTTGTCTATAAACATGAATGAATTAATCCTCCCAACACCACTGTGTGCTCTTTGCCAGCTGGATTATTTTAAGGGAAGTGACCAGTCCAGGGGCCTATAGTGAGTCATGAAAAAACTTGCTCATAACCAGAGGGTTTGGACCACAGGATGCCGGGTGGAGCCAGGGACCACTCTGGGCCCTTTCTCCCCCAGTGCTTGTGGTGTCCGGATGGGGGTCAGCTATCAGCACCATAATTGTGGTGATGCCTGGCCACCTTCCAGCTCAGCACACCCTCCTTCAGCATCCTCATCATCAGGCCCCTAAAACCAAGGCTTTGTCAAACTAAATAACTTATTTTTCCAGTATATAAAAGTAAAATGTGCTAAGTGTAGAAAATCTAAAAAGGGAAGTCATATATAAAGAAGGAAAGTAAATCATTCATTATTTCATCTCCGAGAAAAACTCTTGTAAGCCCCGTTTTAATGTTATATTGTCACATGGTTAAAAAAAAATCATTCTACATATTTAATTTTCTGTCACGATTTCCTTACTTAGTCTTAGAACATGAGGAGTTCCCAGTCTTGTTAAATACAACTCATGAGCATCATTTCAATAATTGCATAATATGTCATCATGTGAATGTATTGTATTTTTCTTAGCCCTTACCCTGTAGTTAACATATGATGAACACACTCATTTCTTTCCATGAATTTTGGGTTATTTGGACTAATATATCATATGAATGTATTATAGTTTTCTTAGTCCCTATCCTGTGGTTGAATATGTTTGCACTTCTTATTTCAGTGGGAGGATGGTTTGGATTCTTTCAGGAGGGCTATATTAATAGGAGAGATTACTGGCAGCTTAAGGTCTTTATTCGGTTGCTGGGTTCCTAATTGCACACACTGTTGTGCTTGTTGAAGGAGCTACGCGGATTCAGCCCTGGCATGTGACTGGTAAGTGGAGGCAGCGAGAGGGTAATTGCCCTTCTTGCCACTGCTCAGTTGTTCCCAGTGAGCTAAGGTGGGTCAGTTCACTGAATCCATGTTGTAGAACTTTCCCATTGACTTGGGTGCCCCTTCTGGGACAGCAGGGGGCCTTTGTTCTTTCTGCATGTGTGATAGGGAGAGCAGATGTTCTGGAGCATAGGTGGGTCATTATCTTAGACTCCAGGCTTCACTTCTGGTCTGGGAGCCATTTATCACATCCTGGGAATGGGCGGATAACTTGTATCAAATCCTAGAACTGTCTACATCTTCCGACTCCATCGTTAATGTGGAAAAATGCTTGTGGGGCAATGGATGGATCATGAGTGCTTCTCCAATGAAGATATTTTATCATTTGAACTAAGGCCGATTTTTGGCAGGGAAATCAGTGGGACAAATTGTGAGCTATGGTTTTAGCTCCAAGAGGAAATGTGTCCCGGTTGGTGAATGATCAACCAAAAAAGTATGAAATGATAACTTAAACTTCTGGAAACAATTTAGAGGGTAAGTAGGGTCACTCTGACTTCCGAGAAAGGGAAAGATTTTCTTGTTGTTGAGATGCCGATTTTTTCCCCAGCTTTACAACATGTACACACAAACAGTGTTGACTTATGGAAAATATTATTAATCCACAGAAGAGCCCTTGATAAATACTTTAATATGATGTTCTTTCTTTAGTATCATTTTTCATTTGACTTGAACTTTTCCATCGATAGTCACTTTATCTCCCCGTAGTACCTAGGCGCACCTTCACACCCTTTGATAAATCAGGAAAATGCAGTATTAGCCCCAAAACTGATCTAATGGGGCTCTGAATTTGGAATGCATTTTGTGCTTTTCCCTGTCTTTGCTTTTCTAATCATACATGATTTAGGATGGAGGCTCCTAACTAGTTCATGCTGTGATTCTAAACTGGGCACCTTTGAAATTCTAAAAATGTAAATTCTTAATCAGAGTTAAAATAAGTAGACCTCATTAAAAGGAAGAAAAAGGAGGAGGAGGAGGAGGAAGAGAATAAAGAGAAAGGAGAAGCAGGAGGAGGAGCCAAGGAATGACTGTAGCTACTATTACTCGTGGATAACAATGAGTGCCATGTTAGAACCCCATTCTCCATATTTTTTAGCCTTTTCCCATAAATGGAGTGTTTGGGGGCTATTTCTAGCTCTCTGGAGGCCCCAGCGGAAAACAAAGCTGGCAGTAGCACCAAGGTTGTCAGACCTGGGGCTTGGCTCATGTTTCTTGGGCCTGGTGTACAACCTGCCTTAGCCTCAGCTCCACTGGAAGTACTGGAGCCAGCCTCCCTGCCTCCTCTGTCCTTGTTAATCCCTGTTTGGATGGCAGGAAGTGGGGTGAGTCCTTAACTGAGGTTCCTTCTTGACCTTTGTTTGGACTCAGAGACTTGGGCTAAGAGCAGAGATGGAGCACTATTGTGAATTTGGCTAAAATGATTGTGTCCTTTGAACTTTTGCCAAACAAAGGTCACTCCTGAGTTATCTGATAGAGTGGCAGATAATCCACATGTGGGAAAGTAGAAGGAATGGGCCAGAATTTTGGCAGGCCTAAGTGAAGCAGGGAGGTTGCTCAAAGTCTGCCGGCTCTGGGCCAGATCCTGATACTAGATCTTGTTTCTTCCGGCTTTAGCATCCCTCCGTCTCCTTTCTTTGGCAGAAGCTGGGAGCTGGCAGACAGAAGGAGGGCCTAAGGTGGCTCCCCAAGAAAATGAGACTAGTGTCTCTGGGCCAGCTGAGCCCTGAGGGGAAGGGTGTAGCTGGGAACACCTCCTTCCCCCAGGCTTTTGTAGCCAATATCATGGATGGTAGATGGTGGACGAAGGATTCAGTCTGAGTTTTCCATGTTTGGGAACCAGCAGGGGAGTCTGGCCACTTGAAATCTGGAAGGTGGTGGGGCTGCCAGGGTGAGTCATGCCAGAGGGAACTTGCTAACAACTGTTCCATAAACAAGCCAGGAGTTCCCAGTTCCCTAGAGCCCACCATGTGTCATCTTCCATCTTTCTTCCAGGAAGCTCCGTAAACCTGGCCTCCTTGTGCTGACCCCTCTTGGCGATTTAATTCATGTGTTGTCACAACGCTGATTATAATGTTGGCACACAGGGTCGGGGGGATTTAGCATTCTCCTCAGCCACCTGCCCAAGTTTCCCCAAATGGAAAGTATGGCTGGACCGGCTGCTTTCTGGAAGGAAATATTTCAAGTAGTTGGAGACAAAAAGAAACCTTCGAACACCAAAGTTTATCTGATATCTGTATCCTTAGGTTAAGAAATAAGTAAGAAATTAAAACAAGAGTAATTGCATGTGTCGTATACTTGTTAGAGGACACCGATTTTGAAGGATTTATTTGTATAAATCAGAAACTCTGGAAGCATCCACAGTTGCTGTCTTCCCCTCACCCCCATATCTGATGAACCCCTGTCTGCCAGGGTGGACTTAATGTCCTGGATTTATCGCTTCTTCTTTATCCTCTGAGTTCAGGCCCTCATCACCTCTTGCATAGACCTCTTCAGTGACCCCCTGCCCCCCACTCCCCAAACTGGTCTCCTGCCCCTTGTCAGGCTCCCTTCCAGCTGTGTCAGAGGGATCCATCCAGAACGCAAATCTGATTATGACACTCCCTTGCTTAAAATCCTGTAATGCGCTCCAGAGTGTTCAGGATTATTTTCAAACTTCTTGGCTTTACCCGCAGGGCCCTACAGGACCCACCGCTCCAACTGCATCTCCCACTCTCCCACACAAAGCCACTCTGCCAAACATTTCCCAACTACTTGCAGGGCTCGGAGTGCGTCTTGCTGAATCATGCCTCAGTGACTTTGGGCATGCAAGTCTCTTCACTTGGAAGATGCTTTCCCTGTTTTTATCCAGTGCACTTCTTCTTGTCTAGAAAACTTAGGGCTAATGTCATCTCCACTGGGAGGCTATCTCTCACTCCCCTGGCAGACCTAGCTGTTGGCCTTTGTATTTATATTTCAGGGCTATTGTAACAAATTACTGCGAACTGGGTGGCTTCAAACAACAGAAATTTATCTTTTACGATTCTGGGGTTCAGAAGTCCAACGTAGAGGTTTTGGCAGGGTCACACGCCCCCTGAAGGCTTTGAGAAACTGTCCTTGCCTCGTCTAGCTTCTGGTGGCTCCAGGCATTCCTTGGCTTGTGGCTGCCTCACTCCAGTGTCTGCCTCTGTCTTCACTTGGCCTCCTCCGCTGTGTCCGTGTCTTTGCCTCTCCTGTCTCCTGGAGGGACACTGGTCTATGGATTTAGGTCCCTACGCTAAGTCCGAGATGATCTCATCTTACGATCTTTAGCTCAGTTACATCTGCAAAGGCCCTTTTCCCAAATAAAGTCACAGTCACAGGTTCCAGGGGTTGGGACTTGGACGGATGGTTTTGGGAGTCGCACTTCAACCCACTCCAGCCCTTATAACACCCTGTATATTCCTTTTAGGAGGGGCTTATGTTCCATAGACTTTTTAAGCATTAATTGATATTCCTATCCTCCAAGAATTAAATATCTTTGAGGGCAGGTCTTCTGTTTGACCTCCTGTGTCTTTGGCTTCTAGTATGGGACCTGGCTGCATCTCCACGTGACGTTTCTGTTACATTTAAGAAATAACTATCTAAGGGCTGTCCGTAGGTCCTTATCTTTAGCTCAGGCTGATGGCAGCATGCTTAGAAGCAGCAACTTGGACAGTATCACCTCTGCAAAACCCATCCAGCTCGAAGAACTGTTTTCTGCAGGTTTTTTTTTGGATCAGAAGTGCATTTTTAGGCCAATTGATTTTAAGGAATATCCAGAGGAGGACCTTGGAATATCACAAATCATAGGGAGAGCCCAAACGTGCTCATCTACATTCTAATGTGTATTGTCTGGTGCATGATGACTATGTGTACATTTTTTTTTAAGGTACCAAATGGCTGAGAGGAAGCACTAACATTTTTGAGCATGTTATGGACATTGCCTGGATTCTTTCCATTTCAAATGAGAGCTGGGCTTTCAAGGGAGAAGCCAGTCTTGGGGAATTGGTCAGTAAATTCAAGTGTGCTACATTTTTGAGACCTGCAGCTGTTATTCCCTGGGCCTCAGTTTATTTATTTACTTTTTCTTTCAACAGAATTGATAAGAACATAACTCTCAGCTTTTGGATTTTCTTTATCCGCTTGTGGTTAGAGTTCACCCTAGGAGTCCAAAATCCCATCTACCAAATCAGTCTACAAATGACTGGTGTGGCCCTACTGTGTGCCGTATACTTATCCATAGGCCTGGATAAATAAGGCCATTCTTTGGCTCTTTAGTCCTTTGGAAACACGAAGCTTACATTGTTCAGAGGGTTTTCATCTTTGGTTACAGGAGGCAAATATGAAAATAATTTGGCAAGAGGCTTCTAGCTCCTGTTTAACCACTGCCTTCTGTCTTTGAGGTCTCCCTTCCTAACCCACATTAACAAGACTGTTTATGTGAAAGAAACTATAAAATCAACTGTTCTTTTGGAAAAGGGAGGATGCAGCTAATTCTCAGTGCTGTGTAAACTATTTATGAAAGGCTTAAGTGTTCTCGGTCATCTCTGCCCTATGTCACGGACAGGGAAGAGTCCTGAGTGCCAGACCCCCTTCTCAGTGCAGAGCTGGCTATGCCATTCACATCTGTGGGGAGCTCTTGCAGCAGCTGGGACCTGTCCTGGCTCTCCACATCAATCACCTGTTATAGGCTGGCCCAGCGTTCTGGAATCAAAGCCTCTAAAATAATGGGCTTTTATGAAGGACTTCCCATCTTCAGGGAAACCTTCTTTTTTTTTTTTTAAAGATTTTATTTATTTATTTTGACAGAGACAGCCAGCGAGAGAGGGAACACAAGCAGGGGGAGTGGGAGAGGAAGAAGCAGGCTCCTATCAGAGAAGCCTGATGTGGGGCTCAATCCCAGAACGCCCGGATCACGCCCTGAGCCGAAGGCAGACGCTTAACGACTGTGCCACCCAGGTGCCCCCCCATCTTCAGGGAAAACTTCTAGTCACACTGATCTCACTTTCAACTGCTCACCTCTTCTGAACATCTTTCTTCATTCACTGTCTCACCACTGAATCCTCAGCCCCGCTCCCGAGCTCGCTCATGCAACATGGCAGATATTCAAGGCTCTGACCTCCAGCACATTCTCACTCTCATTGTGTAACTTTTCCAGTTCCCACCACTGTCCCGGACCCTTGGAGCCTCAGCCACCCCATCCCTTCTTCTCTACATTTTCTTCCACGGCCCATACCTGCTGACCCACGATGCCGCCTGTCCTTACAGAACAGTTAGGCTGGGGTTATGAGTTCTAGCTACCAGCTAAAGGCATTGGAACTATACCCCCACCTCTCTTTTGAGGCTTGGGCATCCCCAGAATTTCTCATAGATCACTCTGACAGTGCAGAGAAGAGAGAGGAGGAGGGAAGTGATGATGGTGATGGTCACTCATTTGCCCTAAATGTATTGGTTGCAGAAAATACAGATTCTCAGAGAGATTTGTTGAATCATATGTGAATGCAGAACCATGTATGTGAGTAAAGAAGCAGAGGTAAGCTCAGTGGGTGGGGATGCCGGGGAGGAGTTTCAAGCCCTCTCATGGCTTTTCTGGAGGCCTCTGGTTGGTTGCCAGACCCTTACTTGAATGGAACCTGAGTGTGGTTTAATATTGATCCCTTCCTGGGCTCATTGGTTATAGTAGTGGAGAGGTTTAAGTACTTGGAAAGAATTGAAATTTAAAATATTTTGATCAAGAATATGCTTTGGAGAATATTCCCGTCAAAGGGAAGGGCATCCTCCTTCCTTTTAAAGGCATGAGCCAGCAGTTGTACCTGTGACGTCTATTCATATTTCATGAACCAGAATTTAGGCAGCGGCCACGCCCATGGAAAGGGAGGCTGGGGAGTGTAGCTTTTCTTCTGGACATTTACAGACCCAGCTAAAAGCAGGAGCTCCAACACCGTGAAAAAGGAGAATGGATTTGGGGAACACCAGCGACCTTTGTGGGTGGGGGTCAATACATTTAGTTAATCCTACTAAGTACCGTACCTAAGTGGAGGCTTGTGGAAAAGCCAAACTAGAGGAGATTTGCAAATGATCCCAAGTGATATTTATTGAATCACTTATTCAGTAAGTATTTATTGAGCACCTGCTCTTTGCCAGGCACCAGGGTTTGTGGCTGGAAAAGTGAAGGAGACAGACTTGATCTCTGCCTTTGTGAGGCTTACAGTTTATGAGGAAGACAGACTTTGAATAAGGAAATAATTACTTATATTCTAACTTCATCCAGCGACACAAGTGGTATGGGACGGTGTGACAAGAGAAACTAACCTACTCTGAAGAGTTGAAGAAGCTTGGCTGATGAAGTGACATTTAATGAAGATGGAAAAGCTTAGCAGAAGTTGGGGGAAGGGGAGAGAGAGGAGCTGAGAATAGCTAACGTGTCTTAGATGCCTCCCTAAGTGCCAGGCCCTGTTTGAAGCACTTTTAATTTTTACAGCATGGAGCTTATAAGGTAGGTACCTTGATGATTTCCATATTACAGGTCAGGAAATTGAGATAGAGTTTAAGTACTCTATCTAAGGTCACACGGGGTTGGGTGACCTTGGGTGACCCCGTGGTCCCTTGACACCCGGGCAGTCTGACACCAGGGCATGTTTCCTGAACCACTGTGTAACTGAACAGGGAACCTGCTTAGTAGTCATGGAGAAGGATGCACTTTGGAATGTCTTATTGAGAGCAATGGCTTAGAGGGGGCTAAAGGAGCTCTGTAGGCCTGGCTAAGTGTTTGGCCTTTGTCTTAAGACCAGTGGGAAGTCACTGAAAGATTTGAAAAGCAGGGACACTCCACGATCAGATTTGCATTTTAAGATGCTCTGGCTGCTGTGGGGAACACTGGAGAAGTAATGCCACATGTGGGGACATCAGGGATGACAGTATCTTTTAGGCTGAGGAAGGAGGAGTAGATACAACTCCAGATATGGAGCAGGTAGAGTTCACCAGGTTTGGTTAGAGAAACAGGTAAGAGCCACATGCAGGTGTCTCGTTTGAACAGCCAGGAGGTGGTGATTTTATTTACTAAGGTAGGGGAGACAGGAGGAGAGGCAGTTGGGGAAAGATGATGAGGTCAGTTTTGTACATACTGAATCAAGGTGTTTATAGACTGTCCATGTGGAGAGGTCATTTTGGCAGTTGGATCCAGAACTCAGAAAAAAAGTCTGGGCCAGAGATATAAATGTGACATTTAGATGGTATTTGAAACATAGACATAGACAAAATAGGGATGTCTTTGTCGATAAATATCTTGCTATTTAGAATATATCATTTAGAATAAAATGAACACAAGACAGCTTAGCAATAGCACACAGCATGGTGTGAATTTCATATATGCCATCTGTTCGGAGGAAGGAGAAACCAGTGGGAGGCTGGGAAGACTGGCAGGGGTGGACAGTGTTTCAAAGATAAGCCCCGAAGATATATGGATCATGAGAGCATCCTCTGGGGGAAAAATCTGGGGACATGTTAGGTTTGCAGAACTGGGTCAGAGACTTCACCACTTTGTAACTGCCTCGCCTTGGGCAGGTGTTTGACTGCCCTGAGCTACTAGGATTGACAGCCATCGTATCTGACACACAGACTGGTGTGACTGCAAAGAATAAACAAGATCTCAACCTAAATGAATTCCGTGCATTGTAAAGCTATGCAGATTCGAAAAGCTGTATTATTAAGTGAAATTGCAGGTCCAGAGTAGACGAGATCATCTGGCTGGTACGTGCAGGAGTTGGCAGTGGAGCCCAGGTCTTCCAACTTTCAGGGAGAGGAACGAGGGTTGCGGTGGTTGCCAGCTCCACGTCCTGGAGCAAGTTACGTACCCTCTCTGACTCTCCTCTCCCTCACATGTAACGGAGGAGGTAACACCATCAACTCAAATATAAGCTGTTTCTCGAATGTTCACTATGGGCCAGGCACTGTTCTAGATTGCGGGATCACGGCAGGGAGCGAAGCAAAGTGCCTGTTTACAAGGATCCTTCACTCTGCCGGCAGGAGGACAGGCCACAGAGACAAACTCGTAAACATGCAATGTGTCAGAGGGTGGTGGGTGCTCAGAAGAAAGGTAAAGCAGAGTACAGGGGCAGAGAGAAATGGGACAGGACGTGGAGGAGAGTTGGACAGGGAAGATCTCTCTGATAAGGTAACGTTTGAGCAGACATCATCATGAAGTAAGAAAGCAAACAGTATGGATTCCTGGGGAGAGAGCATACAGGCAGAGAAACTAGTAAATGCAAAGGCCGTAAGGCCAGAATCTTCTTGATGTGTTTGAGGAGCAGTCAGGAGGCCGGGGTGACAGTAACAGAAAGAGCAAAGGGAGAGCAGGAGGGGGTAAGGTCTGAGAGGTGGCCGGAGGCAGGATCCTGTAGGGCCTTGGCGACAGCCGGGATGTATTTTGCGTGAGATGAGCAGGGTTTGCCATAGAGTGCAGGGTTTGCCACAGAGACGTAAGGGATAAAGTGTGTCCTACTGGTAGAGTTTCGGTGAGGAGGAGATGAGGTAGGTAATGTGTACAAAATTGCTTAATGAATTGGAAAGTTATGTTCAGGAATATTTCCAGGGTCATGTAACTGGCCAGGCAGTAACAGAGCCAGCATAGAACACAGTGTCCGTGACCCCCAGGCCACCTATGGCACCCTGGGTCTCCCTCAGAAAGCGTGGGGTGCAGTGTCCGTTTAGGACCAGGCCAAACCATTGAGCAGGGACCAAGGCACTCTCTCGTTCCCAAGCCAAAGGGGTTTGGGAACCTCAGTGACCTGGCAGCATTTGATTCTTGGAAGGAGCTGTAGGGGTTTGTGATCTTAAATGGGTAGAAAGAAGGGAGCTGGAACCATCCAAGGCAGTTGGGCTTCGGGCAGAAGAGATTATCTTAAATTAAACACAGACCTCTGCTCAGGCCTGGGCTAGAGAAGCTAAAACACCAGGACTTCAGAGGAAAAACCAACAGTTATGATAGGTTTTGGAGAATTCCTTTAATATCTACTTAGGAAGCCATAGAGTGGCCAAAAATGATAGAGACCGAATTTGTAAGAATTTATAGTTGTTTATATAGTATTAGGCATAGATTAAGCAGATGTAATAGTGTGTGAATTGGGGTACTCAGAAGTGACCTCGTATCGTGCACCCGGTCTGGAAGACCAGCTCCGTAGACGACCACATCTGGCTGAGGGCTCTGCCTGGCCCTCCCTTTGTGTGGGCAGACTGATACGATGCTGGAGGGTGATGAGGGGAAGGCACACTGGGGTTCTTGGCTGGGGAGCCTGGTGTTGGACTTCTGGCACCCTTGCATCTTCTCTGTTTGTTTAGGATTTTGGTTTTTTTTTTTTTTTCTCTCCGCCCGCCTCTTTTTCTGCCTTTCTTTCCTTTTTTTTTTTTTTCTCCCTCCCTCCGTCTGTCATGGGCAGAGGATATTAACCAATGTTTGATTTTCTCTCTATTAAAGTTATAATAGTTCATAGGACAACTATCTACATATCACACACCCAGAGTCCACCCCTACAAGGAAATCTCATCACAAAATTTCCATTCCCAATAAAATATGCCCTATATGCCTACTAAGTGGTCCTCATAAATCACCAGCTCTTAAGAAAATAAAGTGTCATAATTTTTTTCAATGAAACTTTGTTGGATTCCAACTGTATAAAAGCCATAATGATGAACAATCTGTTAGCGAAATTATGTTTCTTAACCAAAGGTATGATTTTCCCAGAAGTGACAGGCAATTGATATTCCAATTCCAATTACTTTAAGTAGGTAGGTTTTAAAAACATAACTACCTTAATGTCTATGTATTTTTCAAATCATTCTTGTTACAGTCTAAGGTTTCTTTGGCCACAGTTCTCTCATATCTGAATCTTGGTAGATTCAGAAATAGATTTCCTCTAAAAGCATAGAAAACATGGGGTGCAATTGAAAATATGTATACGAAATATATATAGGGTGTATAACACACACACACACACACTCATAGGCACTTATTCTTGCTAGAGAAGCTCGCTCGGGGGGTTTCCAAGGGCAGAATCAAGTCCAAGTGGTAAAAGTTTCAGGGAAGACAGATTTCAGATTCCTCGGGGAAGAACTTTTTTAACAGTCAAATCTGCCCACCAACAGAATTGGCTGCATCACAAAGTTCAGTAAAAGGCTGGGTTTTTTTGAGAACTTTGTAAATACCAGAAGCTTCCAATGACAGGACTGTTCTAAAAAGAGCATTATTTTATGCTTGCCCATTTAAAAACCATGCCTTATAGCAAGTAAAGAAGGAGCTGCTGTCATGGCACATGGTAAGTGTGACCTGCTGAACTGGGAAGGACTGGGTGGTGATGTCACAGAAAGCACACGGACAGGGGTGGATGTAGATTGTGATCGATGATGGCAATCTTGATAATGCAGGAGTCACGAGGGGTTTCAGACATTTATGTATTCTGGCAAGAAGCTAATGCTCTGAAATATTTAATTGCAATTCTGCAAATGTGTTCTATGCAATGAGTCCCCACCACCACCTTTTTTTCCCCCAATCTTTTTGCTCTTTTGGATCTAAGACTGAAAAATTCCAAAAACAGCACACATCCTTGTCAGGTTAGTATTCTGGGTATTCTGAATAAGTAATCTTCTATTGTAGTGAGTTCCCCACTTCAGGAAGTGATCAAATAGAAGGTAATATGGATATTGCCAGAAACATTAAATGAGGAGTTTCTGCTTTGTGCGGTTAGAGGGAACTGATAATAGGCTTTTAAAGTTGTGAAATATTTTGAACACACTGAAGAATTTAAGGAGTACACTAATGAGTGCCTATGTAACCAAAACACAGTTTTGCCATAAAACACATTTTGTCATATTTGCTTCAGATCCTTTTTTTTTTGTAAATGTCATTACAAATATAAATGAAGCCCTTCCTCTGATGTTCTCTCTCCTCTTCCTAGAGGTTATTAATATTCTGAAGTTTGTGTTTACTATTTTCATGGGTATTTGTGTGCTTTTATTTCATGTATATGCACACAAATACTCTACAGTATTTTTTGCACGTTTGTACAATTGATCTAAATGGTATCATACTACACATATGATTTTGTTGCTGGGTTTTTTGCTCAGCATTGTTTTTCAGATAGATCATGTTGATATATGTACTTTGAGTACATTCATTGGAACTGAATTACCATATTCCTTAGATTAGTATACTGGCGTTTATCTATCCACTGAACTTGATTCCTTATTTTTTTACTAACAGTGATGTATTTATGAATCCTCTTACACATGTGTCTGGGAGAATTTATATAGGAATTCCTCGAGGAATAGAATTACTTACTCCTACAGGTTACACATCTTTATAGGATATAATCAAATTGTTCTCTAAAATGACTGAACTAATTTATGCTCCCACTAATTTATATATCCCCACCCGTTCTTGCCGATGGCAGAATTTAAATTTTTCCAATTGATAAATATTAAATGGTGTTTCATCAGTCTTTAATTCAAATGTAGTCATTTTTTTTTGTTTTTTTGTTTTCTTTGGATTTGTGTCTCTTAGTGTTTTATTTAATCTTTCTCTACCCTCTAAGATCATAAAGACATTCCAATTTTTCCTAAAATTTTTTAATGATTACTTTTCTACATAAATCTTGAAACTACCTGGAGTTTATTTTCATGTATAGAGTAGAGCAGGGACCAATTTTCATGGTTTCGTATATGATGGTTTTATTTTACATTTTCTGGATTACTAATAAGAATGAGCATCTCTTCCTGTGTTTATTGTCCAGGTGAATTGATAGTTCTTCTAGTTTGCTCATTTTCTTGTTGAATTATTTGCCTATTGATTTACAGGAATTCTTTATGTGATGTGGGTACTATCCTTGTGAGTCCTATACATTGCAAATATCTCCTTCCCGTCTGTGGCTTGTTTTTACTATGACTATATCATTCTTTGATAACAATTGGCATTGTTTTGGTTGTTTGACAGAACTTGTGGAACAAGGCTCTGGTATGTGTTCTATAGAAGTGCTGGAGCATTCTTTATCAGTCTATTAAAGTGTGCTAATTGTGGTTTTCATGTTTTCTGTAACCTGGTGAAATGTTGCCTTCTTGCATTATCAGTCACTGACTGTGTTATATTGAAATTCTCCCCTGTATTGGGACATTTATGAAAACTGACCATGTCTCAAGAAGGAGGCAGGTGTGAACATGTTTTACAGAACTTGTATTATGAAAATCACATTTCCTGAAGACCATGCGTTAATTTAGAAATTATTTTTAAGGGTTATCAGAACTATATCCATATCTTTAAAATTGAAAAAAAATGTCTTCCAAAAAACTCATGGGTTGAAAAGCAATGTGAAAAGGATGAGAATTTAATGATGACAGTTAAATATTGAATTTATCAATTTCTCATGTAGGTCTAACAATTTTTGATTGTTAGTAGTTGCTATTCAATTAGAACTGATAGATTGGTACATTTGTTTGGAGTTGGTTCTTTCCTTATTGTAGCGTCGGTTCAGATATACTTAAATAAGATACTATTTCATATATTTTCCCAAGAATTAGTATGGTTTCCATACTTGGGAGGGGTCTGCTCCACATTTTGTGCACCACACTGCCAGAAATGGGGGTGCCTCTTCCATTTTCTCTGCAGTATACAGTCACATTTTCTGCAAACAATGATAATTTCCCCCCTAATTTTTGTATTTTATTTGTTTTCTTTTTTTTAATCCTACTGTATAGACAGTGTATTTCGTACCATGTTAACTAAAAATGTAGGCTTGTATTTTATTTCTGATTTTAAATGGAGTGGTTTTTTTTTTTAAAGATTTTATTTATTTATTCGACAGAGATAGAGACAGCCAGCGAGAGAGGGAACACAAGCAGGGGGAGTGGGAGAGGAAGAAGCAGGCTCATAGCAGAGGAGCCTGATGTGGGGCCCGATCCCATAATGCCAGGATCACGCCCTGAGCTGAAGGCAGACGCTTAACCGCTGTGCCACCCAGGCGCCCCTAAATGGAGTGCTTTTAATATTTTATCCGTAAATAGGAAATTTGCTGTGGTTTTGTTGTTGTTGTTGTTTGTCAAGACCATTTATCAGTTAAAAAGAAGTTCCCTTCTGTTCCTAGTTTGCTAGGATACTTAAAATTAAATTTTCAAATGCTTTTTCTTGAGTTTTTATTGAGTTGACTCAATCATGTGGCTCTTCTCCTCTAACCTTTGAATGTAAGGATCTTCAGTGATAGAGCTCTGAAGTTAAACTGCTCATGCATTCCCAGTAAAAGCCAAAAAAGTCATTATGTACTTATTTTTTTGCATGTTGCCTTATTTCGTTTGCTTATATTTTATTTAGGATATTTGCATCTATGTTTGTGAGTGAGGTTGGACCAGAGGTTTTTGTTTTGCTTGTACTGTGTGTCTGGTTTTGGTGCCAAAATTGTAAAAGCTGCATGTCATTAGTTCGGACTGTTCCTTCTTTTTTATTTTCTGCAATATATTACCAAAAAGCAAGATTATTTGTTTCTTCAAAGTCTGATACAACTCATTTTAAAAATGTCTGGGCCACCTGCTTGGTTTTTGTGGGTGGCTTTTTAATTTTGGAATTCTTTTTACTGGTTCTGTTCTAGTCAGGGTTTTATCTTCTTGATTCTGTGCTGTTAAATTATATTTTCTGAGGAAGTTGTCCATTTTGTACATATTTTCAAATTTATTGGTATGAAATTCTTCATAGACTTGTCTTTTGAAGTTCCTAATCTTTTTTGCATCCACAATTGTATTACTGCCTTTGCGATTCCAAATATTGTTTGTGTCATCTTTCTTTTTAAAAATATGATCAGTATGGCAGATGTTTATTATATTAGTCTTTGCAAAAAAAACAGATTTTGGTTTAATTTACCCTTTATGTTGCTTGTCTTCTATTTCATTTATTCCCATCTTCTATTTACTTCTTTCTCACTTTCTCCTTCTTTTTTCTTTTTTAAATATTTTATTTATTTATTTGAGAGAAAGAGCACGAGCAGGGGTAGGGGCAGAGGGAGCTGGAGAAAATCTTAAGCAGACTCCATGCTGAGTGTGGAGCCCCCACTGAGCGTGGAGATGAGGGGCTTGATCTCACAACCCTGAGACCATGACCTGAGCCGAAATCAAGAGCTGTATGCTTAACTGACTGAGGCATCCAGGTGCCCCCTCCCCTTTCTTTGGACTTTCTCTGGTTTGTTTTTTTTTTTGTTATTGAACATTTAACTCACTCATTTTCAGTCTTATTTCTTTTATAAGAAAAGAAATATACATTTATTATCATTTAACTTGTTCATTTATTCATTCCTTCCTTAATTCAACAAACATATATATGCCAGGCACTATTCTAGGTTCTATGAATTCATCAGTGGACAAAACAACCAAAACCCCTGCCGTCATATTTTTAAAAATTCTGTTTTGATTTCTTTATTCCATGAGTTATTTAGAAGTATGTTTTACATTTCTGTTGGAGTGAGGAGGTTGTTATCTTGGCTATTTCTAATTTATTGGATTTTGTTCAGAAAAGGTGGCACGCGTGATATTGATTTTGGGGGTACCTATGAGATTTGCTTTGTGACCTGGAATGTGTTGTTGTTCTTGTTGTTGTTGTTATTATTATTATTATTATTTTGTAAAAATTCCATGTGTGCTTGAAAGGAATGCTGACCAATGATCTTAAGATTCTTTTCAACTTGGCAGTTCAGTGGTTTCCTGTGAATGTCAGTAACTCTGCCTGATCTGACATGTTGTTCGAAGTCGTAATTAAAAGGGCCTAATTCACACTGAGGCTGATTCAGTAGTGAGTCAGGAGTGGTGCTTGAGTGCTCTCCACTATAAGACGAGAGTTTAATGAAGGCCAGTCCCTCTTCCTTTCCAGGAGTAGCAGGGCAGGGAATTATGGAATATCAAAACCAGAAAAACCCATTAGAGGTTGTCCACGACTGGCAGCAACCTTGCTGCGTAACTATGAGTAATTATTCAGCAGATACTTACATAGCATTTTAAGTATGGACTTTACACATACCAACTGTTCTCCCCCATTAATAACAATGCACTTAATCTTCATACAGGCTTTGACTGTTCTCTGATGAAGAGACTGGATTGGATTCAGGCGATGTCTGATCCCAGGGACCATGCTCTCAATGGTTGCATGATGCTGCCTCCCACACAAATCTGATGTTAAACTCTTAAAAATACATATTTTCCTGCCCACCAAAGACTTCCAGTATCGAAAGCCCTCCAGGGATAAAGTGTTTTGTTTTTGTTTTGCTTTGTTTCTAAAGCTTAATTTTTTTAGTAAGTTTTTTAAAAATTTTAATTCCAGTATAGTTAACATACAGTGTTATATTAGTTTCAGGTGTACAATATAGTGATTCAGCACTTCCATACATCACCCAGTGCTCACCACAGAAGTGCACTCCTTAATCCTCTTCACCTATTTCATGCATCTGCCTGCCCCACTTCCCCTCTGGTAACCATCGGTTCTCTATAGTTAAGAGTCGGCTTCTTGGTTTTGTCTCTAGGAATAAAGTGTTGAAAGCCATGTGCTTTACAAGTCTCCAGATTGATTCTGATATATAGCCAGGTTTTGGAACCACTGTCAGGCCATTCCCCTCATTTTACAGATGGGAAAGTGGGGCTAGAAGGGAGGAAGGGAAAAATCTGATCCCCTGAGGCTTGGCCCTCAGTACGCTCTGTGAGGACGCTGGGGAGTTCAGTGATCCCGACATTGCCCTAGGAAGCCAGCTCACCACACTGGCTGTGGAGCTGAACAGCTCAACCTTGCCAAAAGAAAATCCATGGACGGTGCCTCCATCTGACTTTCAGTATCTCTGTCTCTCTCTTTCTCTCTCTGTCCCTATATCTCTGTCTCTCTGTGTTTGTCTGACTGACGCTCTATCTCCTTAGGATTGAAGCAGAGATCCTGGGAGCTTTGGGGCACGTTCTTTTGTAGTGGAGAGAGCTTTAGAACCAAATGGGGCCAGTTCAAGTTCCAGATCTGCCACCCTCTGGGTTTGTCATATTGGACTGTGTGACTTACTGTCCTCTCAGCTTCCTCATCTTTAAAGAGGGACATTGCAAGACCGCCCTTGCAGTGTCTTGAGAGGACTGAGTGAGAGGACACTTGTGAAGTGCCTGGCACGTGGGCACACCAGCACATGTTGACTGAGGCTCCACGCTACGGCAGACACAGATCCAGGCCCTAGGGATGCAGCAGTGAAAAAAAGGGACAAAACCCCTGCCCACAGGGGGTTTGCAGTCTAGTAGTGAGAGACAATAAACGAGTGAACAAGTAGGTAGATCGTGTGTTCAGTAGCAATATGTGCTGTGAAGATAAAGTAAAGTAAGGGGATAGACTGGAGAGGCAGATAGAGTGGTCAGGATACGGTGAAGGAGCAAGCCAGTGGTGGTGAGGGTGAAGGGCTCCAGGCAGAGGGAGCAGCAAGTGCAAAGGCCCTGAGGAAGAACAGTGAGGAGGCCAGTGCAGCCAGATGAGAGAGTTCTTGAGAGAGGAAGAAGTGGCTGAGGGGGTGGTGGTGGGTGGCTGGAGTTACGTGTGGAGAGCCTACAGACCTTTGCAGGCCTTTGGATTTCCTCTGGATGAAATGAGAAGTCACGGGAACTCTGAGCAAGGACTGACATCGTCACTCACATTTTTAAATGTTCACCCTGGTTGCTTTGTGCAAACTAGACAATTGGGGGCAAGGGCAGAGCAGGGAACCAGTAGGAGGCTACTGCTCTGGTCCTGGGGAGAAAACCCGGGCCTGAATGAGGGGGCTAGCCATGAAAACAGTGATAAGTGTCCCTATTCTGGCTCTATTCCAAAGGCAAATCCCTTAGGATTTGCTGATGGAATGAGCGTGAGTCATGGGGGAAAGAATGACAACAAGGATGACTCTAGGATTCTGGCCTGCACACCTGGAAGGACACTGGTTAGGGAGGAAATCTGGAATTGAGTGGCACACATGTGACATGGTGACAGCCATTATGGATCCATGTAGAGATGAAGAGAAGGTGCTTGGATATGCTCAGGGGCACATTGTCCTCATCTATAAAGAGGGGTGTCATAAGACCGACCTTGTAGGATCTTGAGAGGACTAAGCGTAAGTACACGTGTAAAACACCTGGTCATGGGAACAACACATGTTGATCGAGGCCGTACTCTGTGCCAGACGCGGACCCAGGCTGGAGGGTCAGTGGCATTTAGATGCTTCCTCAGCTGTGAGATTCTCTGAGCTCACCAAATGGGTAAGTAGAGGTCGAGAAGAGAGATGCTCAAGAACTGAGCCTGGGCCTGTCTGAAGTTTAGAACCTGAGATGATGGGGCCCAACCAGAGTCGCTGAGAAATGGGGGGTAAAGTAGGGGGAGGAGTCCCAGACGGTCTGGTGGGGAAGATGCCTCAGAAGGGCAGGGCCATTGGCTGCTTCCGCTGCTGCCATTAACCAGGACCTGGCTGTGTGACTGGTGCTTAGCAGTCCCAATTTTCATTCTCCTTTCTCAGTTCACCTTCCCCTTCCCTGGCCAACACTTCCCCCTCAAGGTCTGCCTCATGACCTTCTGGTCTGGGAGTACGCTACTGGGGAGATGGCCTCTTGTCATCACTTACAGAGCATCAAGGCTGTGGACATCTTGCTGCAAACCCAGGCTAGCTCAGGAGGCTGGGGGTCTGTGGTAACACTGCATGGTGGGAACATGGCACTACACGTGAGTGTTGTGAACTGCTGCCAGGACCCGGACTTAGATGATTGCAATTATCAGAGCCCAATCTTGGCCTGCACCAAGGATCTTTGAGCCTGTGTCATAGAGGATGGGCTTAAGTGAACCATAGTGGCAACATAAATTCAGGAGTCTATGCATATCCTTGAATTCAGCATTCAGTACCAACCTGATGTCAACCAACTAACAAGTTAATGGCTAAAGAAGATAAATATCTTGGGGCGCCTGGGTGGCACAGTGGTTGAGCTTCTGCCTTCGGCTCAGGGCGTGATCCCGGCGTTATGGGATCGAGCCCCACATCAGGCTCCTCCGCTATGAGCCTGCTTCTTCCTCTCCCACTCCCCCTGCTTGTGTTCCCTCTCTCGCTGGCTGTCTCTATCTCTGTCAAATAAATAAATAAAATCTTTTTTTAAAAAAAGAAGATAAATATCTTACCTTATATCACAAATCTCCAGCTTAAGCATATATATGTTTTTTGAATAGCTTACATAAAAGAAATAAGATAAGAAGGACAAAAACTTAGAAGTCCTCCTTCATTCTTTGTGTTCCCTTGTACCCTGTATAGCTAGTCCACAATAAGTACCTTTGGCTCTGCTACTGAAATATATCCCTTATCTGAACACCTCTCACCCTCCTCCCTCCTGCTAACCTTGTCCAAACCCTAATCACTTGTCTGGGTTATTGCAAGAACTACCTGCCTGTTGTCTGGAGGCCTCATTCTCTTGTAGTCTCGTCTCCACATGTTAGCTAGGATGAGCTTTCCGAAGTATAGATCAGATAGTGTAGAGCACCCCCATAAAACCCACCAGAGCCCTCCCCATTGTGTCTGTAAGACCCCACAAGATCTGGCCTGCATCTCCCTCTCTCCTTCCACGCTTCACCTTATTCACCATGCAAGCTCTTTTTTCTGTCCCTGAAATATAATAGTTCACATCCATCCTCGGGTCTTTGGTTTGCTGTTCCTTCTTCTGGAAGGTTCTTTCTCGGTGTCCCTTTTGGCCATCTGCTCTCATTCTGCTGTCAGCTTACCACTCCCTCAGAGAGATCTTTGCCAGCCCTAGCTATAGTGGTCCTCCCACCTTCACCTTTGTGATTTCCCCATAGCACCTGTCAGTGCCCCAAATGGTCTTACTCGTTTATTTCTTACTTGTTTGCTGACTGCCTCTCCCCTCTGTGTGTCAGCTCCTTGAAGATGGGGAGTCTGTCATTCCCGTTTTAGCATATGTGCTGCTGAAGCGAGTGCAAAGATGGGGCGTCTGTCAGACTTGTCACTGCCACGTACTCTGTCTCTGGAGTAGTGCAGAGACTAGGAGATGCTCCTTCAGTAAATGCCCGCCGACTGATTGACAATCAGAACTTACACAATTTTAGGTCTAGTTTCTGATTTTCATTAGGTTTCCTGCTTTATTTTTATATCCAGAACAGGGTAACTTCTTCCAAGTATCATGAACATTGGTGATTCTGCTTGAAACTTCGAGCCAGTTGAGGCCGAGAGTGAGGGACCCTCTTTCCCAAGGTAGGCGTCGTGGGGCCCACCCGCCTCAGCTCCCAGCACCTGTTCTCACCAACCAGTGCCACAACACAAAGTGACACTGGGACAGGAGGGAACCTTGGGCAGCCACCTTTGAAACTCTTGTCCTGGGGTCACTTGGCTGGTGCCCCGGCTTGAGCTAGGACAGAGCAGGCACAGAGCAAAGGAGAATTTCACCCCGCGGAGGATGTAGACTTTCAGGAATCCACAGAGCTGGCCAAGTTATGTTAACATGAAGCTGGCCAAGAGCTTTGGCTGCTTCGTTTTCCTCCTAGAGATCCAAAGTCAGTAGCAACTGTGGATTCCCTCATTTCAGAGCACTCACTCTTATTTGGCTTTTTTTTTTTTTTTTAAGTATGTTGTTTCAGGGGAATCCTGAGTGAGAAAATAGTGAGGCTGGGAGGCAGGCGGTTCCAAAGCTGTGGGTTTCAATTGTGGCGGCTTTGGGACCGGATTCAGGGTAGTTTGAGACCCTTGTCACCTTCCCCTTCATGTCTCCATTAGTCCCATAAGTTAGTTCTGTTGCGAGTGCCTGTGTTAAAGAGTGACTTCATCCTTAGGTCCAGCCAGCCAGTCGATTCTCAGAGCAAAAATCTGCCTGGGTAATTTTAGACTTGACTTTGCCCTGCTGTGTCTGGTTGTGCAGGGCATATGGAGAGCTGCTTTCTGCAAGCGGTCTGAGACTTAAACATGTCACAACGAAGCTCACACACTGCCCACGTTGGGAGTCTGTCTTATGTCAGCATCTTACACAAGCAACATTTTAGCTGCCTTGCTTAGAAAAATCGTTTTCCATTAGAAGTCTCCAAGAAAGGAGGAAGGATACAGAGCAGGCGTAAGTTCAACAATTATTTTTTGAGTGTTTACTATGTGCCAGACACTGGGCTGGCAACTCAGCAGGGTCACATCCTAAGCAAGGCCACAGGGGAGACAAAGACCACAGTAGGCCAGGCATCTCTCCTTAAACCCACCCATTGCCATGGCACCCCTGTGGGAGTCTCAGTCCCCCAGCTTGTGTGTCACACTGGACTTGCAGGGGAGCAGGGCTCAAGGTGCAGGGCAGACAAACTCAGAACCCCCCGGTGGGTTTGGAGGAAAGGTAAGAGCCAGTCATGAGAGCAGACCAAAGTCCATGAGCGCTTAGGAGCAGGACCTCGGTCACTGTTGGCGAACCGGGGCCTGGCCCTGGAGGTCACACCCAGTGAGGACCTGAGAGGCCAGGCCCACAATTAGAACTGTAGATTCCAGGTTCCACCAAGAAGGTATTGAAATGAAGCCAATTCCTACCTCCTGCAAAAAGCTGGTCTCGTGTGTGCATGAGCCCATCTCTCTCTGTCCACTCCTGGGCTTTTCTCAAAAATGATCTTTTTTCTTTCACATTTATAATCTCTAATTCCTCCTTATTGCCTTTCTTGCCCTAAAACCAGGTCAAAGTCCTGCTCTCTCACAAACTCCACCTTCAATATGTACCCCCCTCAAGTACGCTGTCCTTGATGCCATAATCTGTCTCTTACTGCTGTTCTTCTGGAAGTTTCCACCTTGGTCTCCTTACATGCCCTTCAGTAACTTTGCCATCCGTTTCCCTTCCCAAATCTTCTGAAACGGGTCTCTCCAGAGATCACCAGCTGCCTTCCTAATTAGTACACCCTGTGGCTTTCACTTCATCTTTGCTCTGTGCATGGAGAGAGCGAACCTCTAGTTTGAGGCCTTGGCCCTTTAAGACTTGAACTTTCTGTGCGGGACAGCAGGATCAGGGCCTAGGAGACTGGTGTGTGGGGAGACGGGGTATTCCTGGTGCTTGCAGAGCTCTGACAAGAAAGGGGCGCTCCCATGGGTCAGGATTTTTCTCTTTAGCAAAGCGAAGGAAGAGGGATTGTGTAGAAGGATGCCAGCCTTGGATGAACCAGACACCACCCGGACCCTGTTACCTTTGACCTATTTGCAGAGTAATAGGCAAATCTGGATTATACTGTGTGCCATTGTCTCTTGGGTTTGCATAAAGCAGCATGCCTAATTGAGATTTTCACCTTTTTGGTCTCAGCCCTTTAAAACTAGGTTCCCAAGGATTTGAGTAGGTACAGATGGGATTAGATTAGTCAGTACTTTAAGCCTCCCTCAAAAGGGAGTTAGAGGAGTCAAGCCTTTGTTTGGGGGCAGCTGGGGCTTTAAGGATTGACTGTAAGAAAAATCCTTGCTGATGGTGTAGCCAGGACTTTGTGCTAATTAAGAGAATCCTTGATTAAAGCAGAGAGGGGTGACTGGTCCTTCTTGTGAAGGATTGTCCTTGCTCTGGGCCTCTTGTAACACTCAGCTGGTCTTTGCTTCTTGGGCTCCCATTCAGGCCAGGCTTCCTTCCCTTCATGATTTCCGAAAGCACTGAGTGTTCCAAAGCCATCCCTACCCCCCACGGGAGCTGATGGACTCAGCCCACTGACCCCGAGTCAGTGGTGGAGTTTTGGCCTCTTCCTCACCACTTTTGTTCCTGTGTTAGTCTTCATTTCTGTTCCCCTGCAAGACCCTAATCATTGAAGTAGGAACCTGGAAGAAGAAGAGGGCTTGGAGTGATGACTAATACTATTTTTTAGTGGTCTTATTGGATTTCACCAGACATTCATGATGATAATACAACAGTCCTCATAAAACGTACATTTCCTTAATGCTTTTAACCCTCAGCAGCAAAAGGTCAAGGTAAAGGCAGGAGAAGGGACCAGTGTGGGGCAGGAGGCCAGACCACTCCTATTCGGCAGTCCCGTATTTGCTGTGTAACCTCAGGGAAGTTTCTCTCCTTCTCTGTGTCTGTCCCCCCACGTGTGTAACAGAGGTAATCATGCTGGTCCCCTCCCTACCTCAGAGGGAATGAGAGGATGAATGAGATCATGTCTGTAAGTGTGTGGAATTCCTTGGAGAAAGGTACTATGGAAACTCACAGATGTTGGGTATGTGTGCAGCACTCCAAGTTCTCAGAAAACATGGCCTAGTGCAGGGGACACCTTGCATGATGCTAGCACTCAGCATCAAGCCCCAGCCTCCATACCATGCGACAGGGACTGGGTGTGCCCAGCCTCCATGCAGAACCCCACCTGACCAGCCCACTTACGGATGCTAACTCCATCCACAGAGTTTTTCCAGCAAGGCAATTGCACCTACTTCCTTGGAAGTATATCCCAGGGTTTCAAAAATCCCCGCTTTAGGGCAGTCTTCCTGGTGTGGGGCCATGGTAACTCTCATTTCCTTTTGTTCCATATTCAACGAAGGTCATTCATTCATTCTTATTTAGCAACTGTTCTCAGACAACCATGGAGTTAAGTGGTGAACAGGACAGGCCTGTTGAGCTGAGAGTCTGGTGCAAAAGGCAAATCATTAAAGAGCGTGTAACACAAATTGTGCAGAATTCTAATAGGTGGAAATATCGTCTTGTCCAGTCATTTATAATGTAGCTTAACTCGGTTAAAACAACATTTCTCAACATTTGCAGCAACATGGACGGGACTGGAGGAGATTATGCTAAGTGAAATAAGTCAAGCAGAGAAAGACAATTATCATATGGTTTCACTCATTTATGGAACATAAGAAATAGCAGGGAGATTGGTAGGAGAAGGAAGGGAAGAATGAAGGCAGGGTAAGCAGAAGGGGGAATGAACCATGAGAGACTATGGACTCTGGGAAACAAACTGAGGGCTTCAGAGGGGAGGGTGTGGGGGATTGGGATAGGCTGGTGATGGGTATTAAGGAGGGCATGTGTTGCATGGTGCACTGGGTGTTATACGCAAATAATGAATCATGGAACACTACATCAAAAACTAATGATGTACTGTATGGTGACTAACATAACATAATAAAAAATAAAAATAAAATAAAACACCATTTCTCAACTATTCTCAGCCTAAGACATGGCAAGTGCTTAACTCAGTCACTTAACATGTTTTCCAACCATTTCTAGATGGCCTCCCCTTTTCCTTCAGTTTCTTCTCTATACCACATGTTCCCATCACCCTTTCCCCCATTCCCCGCAGCTATGTTTGGGTGAATGCGTGTGCAGCCACACTTTCCATGAGCCACCTCTACTCGAATTTGGATCTTTCATCCTGGCTGTCATGAATGTCTTTGTAAAACACCCAGATTTCCCGAAACACTGAGTGGGACACGGTAGATGCAGGTGAGGCAAGGAAACAGGGTGGGATCTTTATATTGTCATTGTCTGCACGAGGAAGGAGCTAAAGGATACTCGGTTATTGGATGGTTATTGACTTGGCATTACTAACCATCAGAAGACTGTTGCCACCACGGACGGTGACCCTGCTGGCCATCAGAGTCGTAGCTGGCATCCTTGGGTGGGCTGCTTGCTGCGGGGTTTTGATGCTGCACGCCAGCCTCCCAGAGGGCCTGAGGAGCTGTTTGGTGTACAGGTCCCCAGCCTTCCCTTGAGATGCCCCTAGACCTTCAACAGAATGAACTGCGCCCCCCTTGTGCTTCCGTAGGATTTAAATGGGCTTCTCTTTTTTTTTTTTTAAGATTTTATTTATTTATTTGACAGAGATAGAGACAGCCAGCGAGAGAGAGAACACAAGCAGAGGGAGTGGGAGAGGAAGAAGCAGGCTCATAGTGGAGGAGCCTGGTGTGGGGCTCGATTCCATAACGCCGGGATCACTCCCTGAGCCGAAGGCAGGCGCTTAACCGCTGTGCCACCCAGGCGCCCCATTAAATGGACTTCTCTTTTATTACTAGTAACAGTTGACTGCCTTTGTGGCACCGTTTAATCGTATAGATCTGTTTCCCCTTCTAGACTCTGTACTCTTTGAAGGGGATGAAACGTGTCTGATTTGTCTTTATCTCTCCATTAATCCAGCACAGTGTAGGTGCTTAATAAATATTTGGGAAAGAAAGAAGGAATGTAGACATTTTCTATTGGAATCCATAAGGAGAGCTCTGGAAGTTCCTGTCCATGGTACCTAGATAGCACTGCCAATTTTAAGTGTTTAAGAAAGGTGTTCGTTTGGTTTTTTTAATGCAAACAATGTAGAAAGTAGTTCTGTAGGGGTCCACAGATTTGGCCGATGGCTTATGAGAGCACGCACATACTTTTCATTTCTTGGGGTGCAGTGGGCAGGCGGTGGAGGACTCTGCCAGGGGAGGGGAAGTGGAACCCTCCCGTTCCAGAGAGCTGCCCCCGGACCTGATCCTGAGGGAGTCTCCGCACTTGCTTGCTATGTAGAGGTTGCCCTACCTTGTCTGGGGGGCTGGCCCATCTCTCTGCCTGCTACCAGAACTGTTCCTTTTCCCGAGGAGAGGAAGCCAGTCTCAGTAGAATTATCTCTTCTGCCACTTGAGGGGAGTGCTGCTCCAGCTGAAGGATTGGGGATATGGCCAATTCCTCTGTGGGCAGAGCTATTTCCAGAAGCCAGACTGGCGCGAGAAGGCTGCCACAGGCAGTCGTCCTGTCCGGCCCTCAGCTCTCGCTTGAGACCGCTCTTCTCTGCTGTGGATGGGTGGAGGTGAGTAGTGAGGGAGGAATGGTGGTGAAGGAAAGAACTTGACCTGACCGGGAGGGGTGGACTGTCACCAGCCCTTGCTCCTGCCGTCCTTTCCATGTTCATAGAGACTGCTGGGGACACACCTAGAGTATTGTTGGTACCCTGAAAGGCCCCAGATTTCCTACTGTTCTTCTCCAGTCCTCTGCTAATCGGCTAAGTTCAGACAGCCCCACATGCCTCACTCTGAAGGCCAGGCCCCTTTCCACAGTGTCTTAACAGATGCTTGGGGCCTTTTTACCTCATCTCCCAGTAGCCATCCCAGGAGTAGAAAGGGCTTATTCCTTATGACCAAGCCAAAGTAGGCACAGGCAGGCCCCAGGTCACCCCGAGTCTTCACTGTGTACAGATCTGGCACCAAAGAGCCCTGACTTCCTGAGAACATGCCATGTACCTGACACAGAACTTGACTTTCCCTTATATTATCTTATTTAGTTCCTATTACATCATCTCTTGGAGTCAATTAATTTGACACATTGTATAAAGGGGAAAATGGAGGCTCACCAAAATAGGCAATGTGCCTGATCTCCTAAGCTGATAAGTAGTGGGGCCAGAATTTGCACCAAAGACCTATGATTGCAAAGCCTGTGCTTTGAAATGCTGTTTCAGCACCAGCCTCTCTAGGACCTCGAGAGGGATGATGCAAATGGGTGAGCAATGTGGACCTTATTCTTAGGTGAGTAATGGTTGGAATGGGAGCCAGTGTAACTACATGGGAAAGAGGCACCCAAGATACCTGCAAATGGATGTGTCCTGGCATGTCTTCCATCCTCCCAGGGGCATAGAGATTTACGATGGAATATGGTTAGTAGGGAAAGGTTTCCTAGAAGAAGTGATATTTCAAGCGAGGCCGAAGCCTGGGCCCAAGGCAGCTAGAGTAGTTGGGAAGACATTGTACTCTGTTGGAGGAGCGGTATTCCCAGGGGGTGCCGGCCCACTTTCACCCAAGACCACCAGCCCTCCCATGGTCCCCTGAGAGGGACAGCTCCCTGTGTAGTGCCCAGGCCATATAAACTAATTTCTTCTTACTCAGCTGTTTCCCCTTTGGATTATCAATTCCTCGATGGCAAAGACCTCCATTTCATTATCATATTGCCTGTGTCTAGCACACGGCACGAACTCAGTGAATATTTGTGAATTGGTGTTCTGATCCCTCAGGGGAGCAGTGGTCCGAGTGTTGGTGACCCAGGGGCTGAAAACCCCAGAGCAGCTGGTATTTCTGGCACGGCTGCTTGCCGCCAGATCTTGGTGCCACATTGTGAGCTGAGGAGCCCTAGGGCCTGGTAGGTGTGTGGGAGGGACACCTGGCATGAAGGGCTGCAGGGCGGATGCTGGGCCTGCTGAAGCTTTGAGTGTGACCAGAGTAGGAGTGGGGAGGGCTGTTTACAGTCTCCTCTTTCCATGCCTTCCTATCCCCGCACACATCTGCCACAGTGAATTATAGATGGTGGAACACTGGGCCACACAGGGGTAGAGGGAGTACCCGAGAGAAGCCGATTCAAGAGAGATCAAAGTGCAAGTGGAGGCAAGACAGCTGGGAGGCCAAACCTTGGAAGGGCTGGACTAACGGGTGTGCTCCCTTGGAGGATGGGGACGATTTCCAAGTCCCTGTCATGGCCTCCTCCGTGAAGCGGTCTCTGACCTCCCCGACCTGCACTGGCCTCTTCCTTCCTCCTCTAAAGTTCTTGTACATATATCATCTGTTTGACTCTTTGGCATGCAATTATGGTGACTCTGTTTTCTGAATTGGAAATCAAGATATATGACCTAGAGATGAATCTAATTGTTAAAATTGAGATTGTCCAGAAACATCCACTGTATGTGGCCAACACAAAATTGACTCTATGGGCCTCCCTGCCTTGACTTGCCTATTTAAATCTGTTGTTATTTATTTAGGGTTTTTTGTTTTTGTTTTTTAGAGAGAAAGAGCAAGTGGGGGTGGGGGAGGGGCAGAGGGAGAGGGAGAGAGAGAATCTTAAGCAGGGTTCACACCCAGCATGGAGCCCAACGTAGAGCCTGATGCAGGGCTTGATCTCATGACCCTGAGATCATGACCTGAGCTGAAATCAAGAGTCAGACACTTAACTAACTGAGCCACTCAGGTGCCCCCAATCTGTTGTTATTTGATTAGTTTTATTTTTTTTTTTTTTTTGAATTTTTAAAAGTTTTATTGAATAATAACTCACATATCTTACAGTCTACCCATTTAAAATGCAGAATCCAATGGTTTTTAGTATATCAAAAAATATATACACCCATCACCACCACAGTCAATTTTAGAACATTTTCTTCACTTTGAGAAGAAATCTGTATTTTTTTTTTTTTTATTAATAATGATTTTTTATTATATTATGTTAGTCACCATACAGTACATCCCCGGTTTTCGATGTAAGGCTCGATGATTCATTAGTTGTGTATAACACCCAGTGCACCATGCAATATGTGCCCTCCTTACTACCCATCACCGGTCTATCCCATTCCCCCACCCCCCTCCCCTCTGTAGCCCTCAGTTTGTTTCTCATAGTCCATAGTCTCTCATGTTTCATTCCCCCTTCTGATTACCCCCCCTTTCTTTATCCCTTTCTTCCCCTACTGATCATTCTAGTTCTTATGTTCCATAGATGAGAGAAATCATATGATAGTTGTCTTTCTCTGCTTGACTTATTTCACTAAGCATTATCTCCTCCAGTGCCGTCCATGTTGTAGCAAATGTTGAGAACTCATTCTTTCTGATTGCTGAGTAATATTCCATTGTATATATGGACCACAACTTCTTAATCCAGTCATCTGTTGAAGGGCATCTCGGCTCCTTCCACGATTTAGCTATTGTGGACATTGCTGCTATGAACATTGGGGTGCATATGGCCCTTCTCTTCACTACGTCTGTATCTTTGGGGTAAACACCCAGTAGTGCAATGGCTGGATCATAGGGTAGCTCAATTTTTAACTTTTTAAGGGACCTCCACACGGTTTTCCAGAGTGGCTGTACCAACTTGCATTCCCACCAACAATGTAGGAGGGATCCCCTTTCTCCACATCCTCTCCAACAATTGTTGTTTCTTGCCTTGTCTATTTTTGCCATTCTAACTGGCGTAAGGTGGTATCTCAGTGTGGTTTTGATTTGAATTTCCTTGATGGCTAATGATTTTGAACATTTTTTCATGTGTCTGTTAGCCATTTGTATGTCTTCATTGGAAAAGTGTCTGTTCATATCTTCTGCCCATTTTTTGATTTGTTTATTTGTTTCTCGTGTATTGAGTTTGAGAAGTTCTTTGTAGATCTTGGATACCAGTCCTTTATCTGTAGTGTCATTTGCAAATATATTCTCCCATTCCGTGGGCTGCCTCTTAGTTTTTCTGACTGTTTCCTTGGATGTGCAGAAACTTTTAATCTTGATGAAGTCCCATAAATTCATTTTATCTTTTGTTTCTTTTGCCTTTGGGGATGTGTCATGAAAAAGGTTGCTTAGGCTGATGTCGTAGAGGTTGCTGCCTATGTTCTCCTCTAGAATTTTGATGGATTCCTGTCTCACATCGAGGTCTTTCATCCATTTGGAGTTTATTTTTGTGTATGGTGTGAGATAGTGGTCAAGTTTCATTCTTTTGCACGTAGCTGTCCAATTTTCCCAGCACCATTTATTGAAGAGACTGTCTTTTTCCCACCGGATGTTTTTTCCTGCTTTATCAAATATTAGTTGCCCAAAGAGCTGAGGGTCCATTTCTGGGCTCTCTATTCTGTTCCATTGGTCTATGTGTCTGTTTTTGTGCCAGTACCATGCTGTCTTTGTGATCACAGCTTTGTAGTACAGCTCGAAATCCGGCATTGTGATGCCCCCAGCTTTGTTTTTCCTTTTCAACAGTTCCTTGGAGATTCGGGGTCTTTTCTGGTTCCATACAAATTTAAGGACTATTTGTTCCAGTTCTTTGAAAAACGTTCTCGGTATTTTGATCGGGATAGCATTGAAAGTGTAGATTGCTCTGGGTAGCATGGACATTTTAACTATGTTAATTCTTCCGATCCATGAGCATGGAATATCTTTCCATCTTTTTATGTCTTCCTCAATGTCTTTTAAGAGTGATTTATAGTTTCTAGAATAAAGGTCCTTTACATCTCTGGTTAAGTTAATTCCAAGGTAACGTATGGTTTTTGGTGCTATTGTAAATGGGATGGATTCCCTGATTTCTCTTTCTTCGTTCTCGTTATTCGTGTACAGAAATGCAACTGATTTCTGAGCATTGATTTTGTATCCCGCCACGTTACTGAATTGCTCTATAACTTCTAATAGTTTGGGAGTGGCTTCTTTTGGGTTTTCCATATAGAGTATCATGTCGTCTGCGAAGAGAGACATTTTGACTTCTTCTTTGCCGATTTGAATACCTTTGATCCCTTTTTGTTGTCTGATTGCTGTTGCAAGGACTTCTAGTACTATGTTGAATAATAGTGGCGAGAGTGGGCATCCTTGTCATGTTCCTGATCTTAAGGGAAAGGCTTCCAGCTTTTCCCCATTGAGAATAATATTTGCAGTAGGCTTTTCATAGATGGCTTTTATGAGATTGAGAAATGTACCTTCTATTCCTACACTCTGAAGGGTTTTAATCAGGAAAGGATGCTGTATTTTGTCAAATGCTTTTTCGGCATCGATTGAGAGGATCATATGGTTCTTGAGTCTTTTCTTGTTGATATGATGTATCACGCTGATTGATTTGCGAATATTGAACCACGCTTGCATCCCAGGTATGAATCCCACTTGATCGTGGTGGATAATCCTTTTAATGAACTGTTGGATTCTATTAGCAAGTATCTTGTTGAGGATTTTGGCGTCCATATTCATTAGGGAAATCGGTCTGTAATTCTCCTTTTTGAGGGGGTCTTTGCCTGGTTTGGGGATCAATGTAATATTGGCCTCATAGAATGAGTTTGGTAGCTTTCCTTCTGTTTCTATTTTTTGAAAAAGCTTTAGGAGAATAGGTATTATTTCTTCTTTGAATGTTTGGTAGAATTCCCCAGGAAAACCGTCCGGGCCTGGAGTTTTGTTATTTGGAAGGTTGTTTATCACTGACTCAATTTCTTCATAATTAATTGGCCTGTTTAAGAAATCAATTTCTTCCGGTTTCAATCTTGGTAGTTTATAGGTTTCCAGGAAGGATTCCATCTCTTCCAGATTGCTTAGTTTATTGGCATATAGCTGTTGATAAAAATTTCTAATAATCCTTCCAATTTCAATGGTGTTCGTCGTGACCTCTCCTTTTTCATTCATAATTTTAATAATCTGGGTCCTTTCTCTTTTCTTTTGGATAAGTCTTGCCAGTGGTCTGTCAATTTTATTGATTCTCTCCAAGAACCAGCTTCTAGTCCTGTTGATCTGCTCTACTGTACTTCTGGTTTCTGCTTGATTGATTTCAGCTTTAATTTTGGTCAGCTGCTTCCTTGTGCGTGGATTAGGCCTGTCCCTCTGTTGCTGTTCCAGCTTCTTGAGGTGAGAATATAAAAACTGCATTTTAGATTTTTCTATTCTTTTGAGTGAGGCTTGGATGGCTATGTATTTCCCCCTTAGGACTGCCTTTGCAGTATCCCATAGGTTTTGGACTGTTGTATTTTCATTCTCATTGGTCTCCATAATTTGTTTAATTTGATTTTTGATTTCCTGGTTTATCGAGTCATTCCTGAGCAGGATGGTTCTTAGTCTCCAAGTGTTTGAGTTTCTTCCAAATTTTTCCTTGTGGTTGAGTTCCAATTTCAGAGCGTTGTGGTCTGAGAATATGCAGGGGATAATTTCAATCTTTTGGTATCGGCTGAGACCTGTTTTGTGTCCCAGAACATGGTCTATTCTTGAAAATGTTCCATGGGCATTAGAATAGAATGAGTATTCTTTGGTTCTGGGGTGTAGTGTTCTATATATATCTAAGAGGTCCAACTCGTCGAGTATGGCATTCAAAGCCTTTGATTCTTTGCTTAGTTTTTGCCAGGGTGTTCTGTCTATTTCTGAGAGTGGAGTGTTGAGGTCCCCTACTATTAATGTATTTTTATCTATATGTCTCTTTATTCTGGTTAAGAGTTGCCTTGTGTATCTTGCTGCTCCCCTGTTGGGGGCATATATATTTATAATTGTCATATCCACTTGTTGAATACTTCCTTTAAGAATAATATAGTGCCCTTCTGCATCTCTAACTATAGTCTGTAGTTTAAAATCCAATTTATCTGATATGAGAATTGCTACCCCAGCTTTCTTTTGAGGTCCATTTGCGTGAAAGATGGTACTCCATCCCCTTACTCTCAGTCTGAATGCATCTTTGGGTTCGAAATGAGTCTCTTGTAGACAGCAAATGGATGGGTCATTTCTTTTTATCCAATCTGCAACCCTGTGGCATTTGAAACCAGAATTTAAACCATTAATGTTCAGGCTGAGTACTGAGAGATATGCTTTTAATTCTGCCATGTTGTCAGTAAAGTCTTTGTTTATATTGGCTGTGACTTTCTGTTTTGTATCACTCTTGGGGCCTTTTTACTTTTATAGAACCCCCCGTAATACCTCCTGTAGGGCTGGTTTCGTGGTTACGAAATTGGCTAGTGACTGTCGATTCTGAAATGTCTTTATTTCTCCATCAATTCTGAATGACAGCCTTGCTGGATAAAGGATCCTTGGTTGCATGTTTTTCTCTGAAAGAGCTTTAAAAATGCTCCCCCAACCCTTTCTCTCATTCCAGGTCTGTGTAGACAGGTCTGATGTAATTCTGATGCCTTTGCCTTGGTACGTGAGAAATTTCTTTGCCCTGGCCGCTTTCAATACTGTATCCTTGGATCTCATATTTGCGAGTTGCACTATGACGTGACGTGGTGTAGGTCTGTCATGGTTGAGCTTGGGAGGGGTCCTCTCTGCCTCTTGGACACGAATTTTTGTTTCCCTTGCTAGATTAGGGAAGTTTTCAGCTACAATTTGTTCAAATATCTCTTCTAGACCTCTGTTTTTCTCCACCCCCTCGGGGATGCCGATGATTCTAACATTGGATCGTTTCGTTGAGTCAGTAATCTCCCGTAGCCAACATTCGTGGGCGTGGATTTTTTTAAGACCATCTTCTATTTTTAATTTTTCCTCTATTAACCCATCCTCCAATTCACTAATCCTTTCCTCCGCTTCCGTGACCCTGGCCGTCAGAGCCTCTAGTTTTGCCTGCATTTGGCTCATAGAATTTTTAATTTCTGTCAAATTCGCTCTCATTTCCGCCCTTAGGGATTGTATATTCTCAGTAATATTTTCCTGAATACTTTTTTCAAGTCTACTCATTATCTTGACCATTGTTACTCTGAATTCCATTTCTGATAATTTGGTTACATCCATATCCGTTACTTCTGTGGCAGAGGCCCCTGACTCACTGTCCTTTCTTTGCTGGGGGGGGCTTCTCCTTCTTGTCATTCTGATGAAGAGAGGTTGCGGGGTTTCCAGAGCCCAAAATTATTGACTGGGTCCCAGGCCGTGCCCCTTGTTTTATAGGGATCTTAGAGATGTGGGCTTCTTCTTTAAAGATTTTATTTATTTACTTATCTGAGAGAGGGAGACAGACAGCAAGAACGAAACAGAAGCAGGGGAGTGAGAGAGGAAGAAGCAGGCTCCCAGCGGAGGAGCCCGATGAGGGACTCCTTTCCGGAACGCTGGGATCACGCCCTAAGCTGAAGGCAGGCGCTCAATGACTGCGCCACCCAGGCGCCTGGGTTGTGGGCTTCTTGATTTTTCAGCCTGCCTTCTGTGTTCTGGGGGAGGGGCCTGCCGCGCCGATACTCAGGCAACCCTGTTTGGGTAGAGTCTCCGTGCCCCTGCGAGGGAGGATGGGGATGGGCACTCTCTGAGCCGGTATTTCCAGGCTTTTGTTCTCTGGCGGCTTTCCCTGGCGGCCGGCTATGCCTCTTCTGAGGGTCAGAGCAGCAGAGGCTGCATTGTCGCAGAACAGAGGGATTGCGGCCCGTTCTCCACTGATGTTCTGGCCACTTTAACTCTGTTACTGTTGGTGCTGCTCAACCCTGCGGCGTCCCGGGATGTGCGCACCAACTCGGCGACCCTGCCCTCACTTCCAGGGCCGGCGCGTCTCTGTCCTTTGTGTTTCTAATGCCGCCAGCCACCGGCCGCCCCGTCTCTGTCCTTTGTGTTTCTAATGCCGCCAGCCACCGGCCGCCCCGCGCGCTCCCGGGTCTCCCGGTCTCAGTCTATGCCCGGTGAGCACACCTCGATTCCGGAGTTTCGTGAGAAGCCTGGTGGCGCGCGCACCCGGTTCAGGGTCTCAGTCTGCTGTTTCGCGGGTGCCGACCGCGAGTCCGCCCGCTCCCCCGTGCAGGTGGCCCGCCAGCCGCCAGCCGCCCCGCGCGCGCTCCGGGAGTTCCCGGTCTCAGTCTGGATCCCGTGAGCACACCGGGATTCCGGTGTTCCGGGAGATGCCTGGTGGCGCGCGCGTTCACGGCTCACCGGTCTCAGTCCGCTCTCTCGCGGGTACCCTCTGTGTGTCTTCCCGCTCCCCCGTGCAGGTGGCTGCCGCTTCCCGGCGCCCAAACACGGCGGCTCCCTCCCCCTTCCGTTTATCTTCCGATATCCGTGCACGGTTTACAGCTCCCCTCTTGGTACCTCAATACTCAGCGCTGGAGATGTTCATTTGTAGAGATCCAGATGCATCATCCTGCGTCTCAGGCTGATTCCGTGGTTATTTAGGCTGGTCTGGTACCTATCCAGCTCGACTCAGGGGACCGGCTGAAAAAGGGGTCCCCTACTCCTCCGCCATCTTAACTCCCATCTATTTGATTAGTTTTAAAGTCCTCACTTGTCTGAGCCTTGTCTCCTCAACCAGATTAAAGTCTGTTGAAGGGAAGACAGTAGACATGGCATTTCCTTGAGATTTTTAAATCTTTTTCAGATATCTGACAGTTCATCCATACTTTTGAGAGTGGGAGAGACATTTGAATCTTGCTTCTGTGTCTTGATTTTTTTCCTCCAAAATAAGACAGTTCAGGATCTTACCTGAGCTGTGTTTTCTGTCTTTAATTGTTGGCTTCCACAGAGAGGTGGCCACGGGAAGTCTTGTGATGATGATGAGGCAGAGGCCTGGAGGTAATACATCTCATGGTCCAGGCTCAGGATGCTTGAAAATGCAGAGTAGAGACAGGTCCAAGAGCACTGCAGAGAGGAGGTGGCCCTAGAGGACACTGGTGACATCATCACAGCCCTCAGTGCTCACAGGGTCCTAGAAGTTACCATTCCTCTCTGCTTTCTCCTAATAAGTACAGACACCTCAGTGTGGAAAAGAAAAAAAAAATCAGGGTTCTTATCTCTCCATCTCCCTCCAAATAAAACCAAATATCACCCATTCCACTCAGGTGAGTGATCTTTGTTGGGTATTCAAATATGACACCAACCAGATGGTTAGCTCCTTGAAGTCAGAGATCCATAGTTTATCATTTTGTTTCCCAATATACTTGGCATGGCGGTAGCCACACAGCAGAATTCAAGAAATCCAATACAGGGAAAGAGATGGCCAGTCCTTATGTGTTGCCTGCTTTCATGCCTAACTGCCTTCACAAACACAGGCTCTTCAGTGCCTAACATAGTGTTTCTTGGTCTAGGGCATGACCTGAGCTGGACACAGAATGTTCCCAGGGCATTGGAGCCAAACAGCATGCGCTGCAGAGCTCTTAGCCTTGCCTCTAGCCTGTGCCTGTGGCTGCTGTGAGAAACCCACCACTACCCAGGCCTCCACCCCTCATCATTATCACTGACCTTCCATATTCCTTCCCTTTGCCTAGCCCCACCGAGAGACAGAGAGAGAGAGAGAGAGAGAGAGAGAATGCAGCCTATTATTCAGTCAAGAATAGCAGTTTCTCTTGTAGCTTTTTTCATGTATCTCTTAAACCTCACAAGACCAGAATTCCCCTCCTACTTGCTGGTTTTGGTGAATACAGGAGTTGGGAAAATTTAAGAATCCCAAACTGTGGGCTGGGAAGCCTAGAAAGAAAGGCACAGGTCTTAGGATAAAGAATTCAAGAACCCTTGACCTAAGCCTATCTCTCTGTATCTGTTTCTTCCCTTTCTCCTCAGTAAACAGGAAAATCCATTAAAGAGAAAGAATCGATACCATTTTAAAAATAATTTAAGTGATGCAACGGACCTCTTCTTCCATAATTTTGTCTAGTTATGCCTTCCACCCCTCTGTTTTCCAGCACAGTCTATGCTAATCCTCTAGAACCACGAAGGAGACTTTCCAAGACTGTGTTCCTGAGGCTTAGTCAAAAGAAGTGTAGGTCTGTGGGTTGAACAGGGAAACGAGGGGAAAGAAGGGCTGTCAAGGAAGAGATGTAAAAGCTTAATAAATAGCCTTTTGACTCAAAAAATAGCCACAGGGGCCATAAGTAGTAACGGGCTCCAGGGAGTAAAAAGAGGATATGAAGCTGAATAAGGAAGGAAAAGGTTAGAGGAAAAGAGTGAATTTCCTCCTGGGTAGAAGCAGCCCCAAGAGCAGTAGGGAATTGGTTCATTAACTTTTAGTGGGACTTGCACTTTTTAGCATTATTCCCAGGGAGGGGAGTGGGAAAACGGGCGGGGTCAGCTACAGCCCTGAACGCTGGCCTTATTGGAGCTTTTCCCCAGGGACCCCCGGCTTTGGCCTCATCCTTGTGGGAAATTGATTACACCTTGAGCACTCTGTCCGTCCCTTCTGTGCTGTGACCTTGATGTCACTGAACCACAAGTCACAGAATCCATGACAGTCATAGCAAATGTGAGAGGTGGCAGTGACCAGCCTTACATATATGCAGCCCCCCCTTCCCTTCATAGAAGAGGACACCAAGGGCTGAGAGGGGAAGTGACTTCCTGGATGTCACATGGCTGTCCAGCTGTGACTCCATCCCAGGTCTGTTGATAGGGATGCTGCCTATTCTGGGTTTATCTTAGGTCTCTTTCCTGCTTAGGGATTGCCTTCCCACACGGTGCACAAGGTAGCGCCTGGTGCAAAAGTCTTTTGTGCTGGTTCTCTGACTAGTGACAGTGGCACCAGGGCCTTGGACAAGTAATGCATGCCTCCTCCACTCTGGGTGTGTCTCAGTTGAGTATGGGGCAAAAAGCTTTTCCATTCCTCCCTGCAGAGCAGCTCTGCCATTCGGAGACTGGTCCCTTATAAGAGTTTCACCTTGTCTGTGTCTTCTACCCTGAGAACACCGGTGAGTCACCTTCCATTAATCCACGTGACCAGAATGCCAGCAGGTGACCCGCCACGGCATATCCCCTGTTTGCTTCTCATCATTCCCTGGGATCTTTTCTTTCATCATTACATGGGCCTGAATTCATAGAGCCTCAGGGTTAAGAGGGACCATCTAAGGGTTCCCCTAAGTTCTACTATGTCTCTGAGAGGTGCTCATTTAGGTCTCTGCTTGAATGCTTCTAGGGATGGCGATTTACTACTTCCTAATGCAGCCTGTTCCGTCTTTTGGTCAGGAAGCCCACGGTTTCCACCATTGGGTCCCAGTGCTGCTCTCTGAGCACACATAGCAGAGGCAGAGCCATCTTCAGAAGGCAGTTCTTCTGATGTTGGAAGGCAGCTGCCCTGCCGTGCTTGAGTGTTTTCCATTCCCAGCCAAGCAGTCCATTTATTTCACCCATTCCTTACTTGATGCTGTTTCCAGACCCTTTCCTATTCTGGTTACCCTCTCCTATCTGTCAGTGTCCCTTTTAATACTGTGCCACAGAAGAACTTCAAAAGTGAATAGAGTTGGACTTATTCAATTAGTTTCAAATATCGTACATCTGTCACTATAGGCTCAGTTTTAGAGGCTGCATCACACTTTTGGCTGAATGCTGAGCTCAGATTCTAGAGAACCCCCTAAGTCTCATTGGGCTGAACTGACATTGGCATGGGCTGTACTCACCCATATGCTTTTCTGAACCTAAATGTAGGTCTTAACAATTGTCAGATTCAAACCCAACTTGCGAATTTCAGCTACTTTTGCTAGGCAATTGAGACCTTCATGGCTCCTCCTGCTGCCAGCCAGTGTGTTAATCTGCTCTTTCCAGCTTGGTGGTAATTGCACATGTGAAGCTTACCGTCTCTGTCTTTATCTAAGTCATCGATGAAAATAGTGACAAGGAAAAAGGAAAGGACTGTGGCACACTATCGAGGACCTTCCTTCACTGTTTCACTTGTCAACACCCCTTGAGTATTTTTACTCAACCAATTACAAGTCCATCTAATTCCACATGGTACAGAAAAAAGATGGTGTTCACTCCGTGTCTTCACTTTGCCTTGGAAAATGTTGACCTCAGATGCCAGTGTCTGCCTTGGTATGTCTCTGTACACAGAGACTATGGTCCCAGACACGCCAGTCTTTCCTTTGGCAGAGAGAGAGGGCTGGCAGTTTGGCTTCCTCACCCGGAGCCCAGAGATACCCTCACCACCCAGTTGGTGCCCTGAGGATTTTGGCTTTAAGCACGGGTGGACTTGGAGCCAACGTGAGGCGCCAGGGCAGGGCTCTGGCTGGACAGCCCTTCAGAATTCCTAGCGTAAATGATGCTGTCACATCTGGTGGAGGGTGGAGGTCCAGGGATCCAGCTATGCAGCTAGAGTTCCAAACTGAGAGTCTTTCTAAATTAGCATCAGGAAATCTTCAGGGTCACCCCCCAGGAAATACATGTCAAAATCTGCCAGCTTCAATTACCCAGGGGCCATTGTCTCTGAGCTGAGCCCAAGGAGTGGGACTTCTCAGCAAGGAATCGGGACCTAAGCCCTTTGATGGCTTCAGGGAAGAAAACAGTGTGTCCACAGTCTCACTCTTTCCCTGGGGTGGGTTTTCTCCCCTGCCTCTAGCGGATCCTCCCTCCTGCTTATCTTCAGCAACTCTGTCGATTTGTTTTCTCAACATTTCGTTCACTTGGGAGTGCCCCAGGTTCCACGTGGCTCGACTCTGCTCCGCATTCCTGGAGAGTGTGGGCTATGGGAGAAAAGAGGCTGTCCAGGGATATCGCTGCTACTCTGGGAAAGGGGAGCTCCAGGGAAGAGGCCCCTGTTTTCCACAGATGAAAAATGGAGACGGGTGCTCCTTTTCTCTTTCCCAAGAAGGAGGTATTTTAGGAACGGTGTAAATCCACACTGGCAGCCAATGTCTTTGGGTGGGATAGCTGAGCCTCCCCCTGCTGCCTATGCGAGGAGAGGACTGTGGGTAGGGTCACATGGGTGGCGGCGGTGTGGTGGGGGGATGAGGTCGGGTGGAACTGGTGGCTTGTGCCTTGGAGAGGGAAGGACAGCACAGAGAAGCTCCCCAGCACCCCGGGAGCACCTAACCAGGGTCTGGGCAGGACTGAAACATTGTCCTGTCTGCAAAGCCCCCTTTTGCTAAAGGGGCAGGAGGTGGGGTGGAAACAGATAATGGATGCTAACAGAATAATAACTAATAACTAATAAAAGGATAAACACATGTTGAAAGGATAACAGCTTCTTGAAACTCCAGACACCAAGAGGTGGAGTAATGTTGTCTTTGCTCGTATTTGGAAGCAGGTTGCGGCTTGGCCCCATTGCCTTGGGGGCATGTTGGTTTGCATTTCCCCTGTGTCCCCTGTAGGTCTGGCTTCTGTAGGAACAGGAATTTGTCTTCCATGCCGTATTCTCCTCTCCAGTGGGTTTGGAGGGCCTTCCCAGCACTACGCCCCCAATCCCAGATGTCTCACGGATCCTCTTCCTTCCCCTGCCTCATGCCTTTCCTGAGTCCTGAGAACCGCTATCTCTTCTCAAGTACCTGCAGCTCATGTGTTTCTTTCTCTTCAATTTGGTGTCATCTTTGTAGTACATTTTTAAAGGGAAGAACCTTTTATTCAAGCATTTTTATTTTTTTTAAAGATTTTATTTATTTAGAGAGAGAGCATGAGCAGGGGGAGGGGCAGAGGAAGAGAGAGAGAGAATCTCAAGCAGACTCCATGCTGAGCATGGAACCCGATGCTGGGCTTGATCTCACGACCCTGAGATCACAACCTGAGCTGAAATTAAGTCAGACGCTTAACCGATGAAGCCACCCAGGGGTCCCTTAGCATTTTTATTTTTAAAATCTTAGGATGAGATGGCATTTTAAATGATGTATTCTTTTTCTCTTTATAAAACAATCTTTGTTTACTGCAGGTAAATTAGAAACTATAAATAAGAAGCATCCTTCCTAATGTGATCACTGTTAACATTTCGGTATTTTTCCTTTGAATCTTTGTGTGCATTTGTGTGTCTGTGTGTGTAAATTAGATGGGATGTGCTGTACATGTTGTGGTCTGAGCTTTTCACCCAGGAATTATCATGAACAGGGGGCCACAGTTCATCTTGTTTGTTGGCTTGACGCTTCTAAAAGTAAACAGTGGCATCCTTTTGTTGTTCCTTTTTTGTCGGTACCAGACAGTTGCCCAGCATGTTTGTTTCTCGGCCAAGCCATGACTGAGTGTTCTTTTCAATTCTCTCTGTGTGTCTGTGAGATCCTCTTTCAGTGGCTGATGCCTCTCCAAAGTGTATTTCTCACCATGGTGCTCAGACAGCTTCCTCCCCGTCAGGAGAGGTTGTTGGCAGCTCTTGCTAAGAATGCTGCTGTCCTCTCATCCCCTCTTGCCTCTGTGACGGAAGAGAGCATGTCTGGTCCCTGGCGAGAAGAGAGGCCCTGAAGAGGAAGGGGAGCAGGGTGGTTGCACAGAGTACCATCTTGGAAGAAGTGATGCGGCTTCAGGTCCAGGAGCCCTCTGTTGAGGAGAGGTCTGGAGGGAAATCACAGAGTCCTCCTGCCTTAGAAGGGTTGTTTGACTAGAAGTAGACATGTCGTGCTCTCCATAGCCCTGAGGATAGGGTGAGCACATGAGCTGCACGAATTGCCAAAACAGAGGAGAAAGTAGAAATCATGGACACCTTTATTTTATAGATGAGGAAACTGGGCTCCAGAATGGAGAAATTCTTGTAGCAAGTAACAGCAGAGCTGGGACTTGGGACCAGGACCCCTGGCTCCCAGGACAGAGTTACTGCTACAGCCCTGTGTTAGAGCAGCTCTAAGAACCGACCAGACCGCTGGAGACATACTGGGTCAGGGGGCCAAGGGCAGGGGTAGCTCCTCCTCAAAAAACTTCGGGAGTAAGGCTGAGTTCACTTCCTCTTTCCTATAAGAAAGGCTAGGGTTTGGGGAGGTAGGGATCTAGGGGAGGGGATGACCAGCAGCCCTTCCCCGAAAAGCAGCCATTCAAGCAGGAGCTGTTTCTTAAGTGCCTGATTGAGGCTGACCCTGAGACCGCAAAGTCCAGTGGCTAAGCGGGCCCTGCCATCAGAGTGCTTACGGAGCACTGCTTTGTGTGGTGAAGGCTTTGCGCGTCACAGACACACTAGAAAAAGATGGGCAGGAATGGGCTGCGGCTGGCAGAAAACTTTTGGAAGAAGCTGGTGTCACAAGGATGAATGGGATGTATATATACATAGAAAGGCAACAGGAAGAGTGTCACCTCTGGCTGTGGAGTCACGCTGACCAAGACGCCGATTCCAGCTTCTCATTACATTCATTCATTCATCCATCCACCCATCTATCCATTTATTCCTTCATTTATTCAACTAATGTTTATCGGAGACCAGGAGCTCTTGTCGGTTTTAGAACTACAGGAGTAGACACCACAGACACCCCCTGCTCTCATGTAGCCTACATTCTAGTAAGGTTGCAGAGTGACCTTGGGCAGCTCAGCCTTCCATCCCTGTGCTTTAAAGCTGGCATGCTGACCCCATCTCACAGGGATGTCGTAAGCGAGTGAGGTGGTATGAAGAGGATAGAGTGGGAGGGCCTACACAAAGCCACTCTCAGCACCCAGTGCCTTTGGGTCACTTTTGTTATTGGGATGACATTATTATTATTGATTGTTATTTGAGACTGAGAGTTGAGAGGCAGACACTCTCTCAGTGTCTGGGAGCACAAGGTGACTGATGGGGAGCAGGAGGAAATGAGGACAGGAACATGAATTGGGAGAAAGCCCTGGAGGGAGAGAATTGAAAACTAGGGAGCAGAGTTGAAGCCCAAAGCGGTAGGTGGTGGGGGTGGTCATGGTACTCTGCTCTGAACAGAGGCCGGGGTTCCTGAGCCATGATGAGAAAATAAGTCACATTTATCCAGCACTCCCAGCCTACCAGATGCTCTGCTTAATATTTTGCAAGGATACTTTTGCTTATTCCTTATAGCTCCCCCAGGAAGCAGAGGTTTACCGATGGGGAAACTGAGGCTCAGGGAACTAAAATCATGATCAGGACCAAGCGTTAGAGGTACGAGCCAAACCTGACACTTACAGCCTCTGTGCTTGGGGTGGCCTTCCTGAAGTGTGGCGGACGTGGCCGGCAGCTGGTCTCAACAGAGCTCTGCACCTTTCCCAGGGAATGCTTCTTTTAGGAAGAGGTGGCCACCACCGCCAACAGGAGGCCGTGACCCTGGAGGGAGCCTCGTGCTAGCCAGCTTCTGTGTTTGAGACAGTGCTGCTTGCCAGAGCTGTGAAGTGCCTTCCCTTGTGGCTGGAGGGAGAGATTTCCCCCAGTTCCACGTGGGGAGCGTGGCATGTTTATATAGAGGTACTGACTGTGTTGGCTCCCAAAGGAAAGATGAAGCGAGAGCCCAGTGCACAGTCTGGGGACTTGACCCGAGATTCTCTGGTGGCCTGGAAAAGATGTGTACCTTGCCGATTAATTCAGAAAGTTGCCAGCCCATGACGGTTTTATTTTGCTCTCCTTTCCTTTGCTCATGAGCTACTGGAAATTCATAATTATTTATACTGGAGAGTGTAAACATTGTTTCCTCCAGGGGGTCACCCTCTCTTGCATGTGACTGAAGCCAGTGCTAAAGAAATGTGACTTCTTAAGATCATCCGTCTGATCCAAGACTAGACGGAGTTGGTCTGGTTGGTGCGGGCGGATCAGGGGTGAAGTGGGGGAGGATGGTTGTTTCTGGAGAGCCAGGAGGGGCAGCGAAGGTCGCCCCGGGAGAGGAGTTCTCATCCCTTCCCCAAACCTGGTGCTGCCACTTTACCCCCACTTGACCTGCCTGCCCTTCCAGCTCAGCTCTGTCAAGGGCTGGGCCTGACTATTTCCAGCAGGTAACCATTAGAATCCTTGTGATTCCTAAAATGAATACGAAGTAGGAAGAAAACCATTATTTCTGCTTCTCTGGTGAGGGGGTAGGAAGTGACCACTGGCTCAGGAAAGGCTTGTGCTACCAAAGTAAACCATTGCTGGTCTGGCTCTGAGAGGAGCCAGCTCTCAGTCTCTTCATGCTTACTCCAGGTGCCATTAATTTGGAATTTAGTAATCAATCAGATTCTACTAATATTTATTTTATGAAGTGGCTACTATGTGCCAAGTACTGGGCTGAGGTTTTCACATAGTTAGGTCATTTACTCATTTGAGGAGAGAAGGGCTCAGAATTTATCTTTGCATGATCTATGAGGAGAAGGTTTACTAAGCAAATGAGTGGTGTGTGCGAGATTGCCAGGGGAGATTTCAAACTACTTAAGTAAGAGGACAAACTGCTTCTAAGAAGCCCGCCAGTGCCTCAGAGATACTCCCTCATGCGGTACTAAAAAACTAAATTCAACTGAGTGAATTTTTAAAATCCTTTCGGCTTTTAGTGATTCATGAATCGGGCAGGGTCCAATCTACCAGGTAGAAAGGCGCTCCAAAGAGCTGGGAAAATTAAAAATTGAGAGATTTTTATAGGCAGAAGGGGATGGAACAAGGAACTTACTGGCAAAGAGTGGATTGTTTAAAGCAAGATCACTTTCTTTTGGGGGCGCCTGGGTAGCACAGTCATTAGGCGTCTGCCTTTGGCTCAGGGCATGATCCCGGCGTTCCGGGATCGAGTCCCACATCGGGCTCCTCCGCTGGGAGCCTGCTTCTTCCTCTCCCACTCCCCCTGCTTGTGTTCCCTCTCTCGCTGGCTGTCTATATCTGTCAAATAAATAAATAAAAAATCTTTAAAAAAAAAAAAGATCACTTTCTTTGGGGGGAAGGCAGGGGTCTGTCAGGTGGATGACCTCACTGGTGCGGACAGTCCAGACAGACTGGTTAAGATCACAGTCCTGGGAGAGGCTGAACCTGAAGTTGGGTTACTTATCAAGTCTGGGTTGGGTGATGTGGGCTTAGCGCAAGAGATCCCATGTTGGGTCTATTGTCTCTTTTTTAATAGCGGGCAAAGAGCAGGTCCTGGAGACCGTGTGGTAGGAAGGACCCGGGACAGAGAATCAACAGAACTAGTTTTCATTTCTGGTTCTGCACCTTGTCCCTGCCACTGCACAGTACCACCCACTCCCCATTTTTCCAGCTTGTTCACAAAGACAGGGCCTTCCTCAAGCCTCACCAAGAGTACGCAACAGGGTGTGTGGTGTGCCTCCTTTTGTGTCAAAGAGGGAGAGAATGCGGATAGACACACACACACATTTGTACTTCTGTATTCACAAGACATTCCATAAGCTCTGGAAATTAGTAGTAGTGAGAGGTAGGAGTGAGAACTGCTCAGGTGTGGATACAGGTGGGAGGAAGACTTGTGCTACCAAAGTAACACTGGGGTTTTGGAGCCCCTGGGACACATTACCTATTTACAAATTAAATTAATAAAAAAAACCTTCCTGAAATCCAGAAACAATATTATATAGAACTTCCAAACAAAAGGGAAGTTAGGGCATTATCTGCTCTAAGACACTAATGTTGGCTCTTTCTAAGTGCTCTGAAATTATCTTTGAAATTGTTCATTTTGAGACTCTTGCACAAGACAGATGTTATTTCTCATTGCCAGGTCATTTGGCAAAGATTTTCGATGTATCGAGTCTCCACTACTTTCTCTACTTCCTCAGCAGGTGCACGCACGCACACGTACATGCGTGTGCACACACGCACGCACCCTCCCATACATGCCTATAGAAAGCTGACTCTTCCACCAGGGAGCTGACATCCAGGGATCGTCCACACTAGGCCCAAACCTAACCTGAAAGAAAGTGAGCTGAGCAGCATTTATTTGAAAAACTTGATTCTTCGACCCAAGGACTGTGCTTTTTAAGTCAAGAGCATTCAGAAGGGGACAGAGTATGGAACATGGCGAGGCCTCTGTGAGGCACGAACAGCCTCCCCGAGAATGCACTGACAATACAACATGCCACGTGAATGGACCACAATTATAGAGTTGGATTGAACTTTCCCCCCCAGTGTCATAGCGTTGATACATTTTTACATATCCTTGGATTAGAGGGTGGGCGGCTGGGTCATGGGCTCTGCCGGTTACCTCTTGGTTCTGTGAAAACCCAGGAGATGCCACGGAGAATCCGGCGTGTGGGGAATCCAGCCATGGCTTGAAGAGTTGCCTGACTTAGAGAGGAAGTGTGGAGGCAGCCTTGAAAGGCTGGTCCTTCCAGCTCCCAGCCAGGAGGAGACACACAGGCCTTGCCGTGCCGGGACGTGCATGCCAGTGCAGGTCCCACAACAGGCACGGGTGGGGGGGGGGGGTCTGAGGTGGCAGAGATGACTGGGCGGTGTTTCTCACGCTCCTTGGTGTTTGCTGGTTGCCCAACCAATGTGTGGCTGCAAGAGCGGGAGAAAAAGTTAGAACATAGGGTGAGAAAACACAACCCATCTGGTGACTTTGCTGTCACGGAGGTGAAGAGATTTCTAGGACATGGGCCTTGGCAAAATATGGTCAGAGGAGAGAAATGGTTGACTATGTGTCCATGCTTTCAAGTACTGTTTTTGCTGCTTGTGCTAAGTTGTTTTTTCCTTCAAGGGGTTATTTGGGGAAAATTGTATCGATCCCGGGGTTGAACTTCTAAGCAAAGGCAATCTGCAGCCAGCTCTAGCACTGCAGATGGCCATGTTCCTAGTGTGGCTTTGGAGAAGTGTGTTTCTTTTTGCTCAGCTCCGTCTGTCCCCTCTGCCCTGACACACACACATACACACTGCACACGCATGCATGCAAGTGCGTGCACACACACAAACACACAGTTCCTTCCTTTGCAGAAGAGATGGGCAGTCCTCTCTCTATTCTAGAGCAAATCCTTTTGAAGGGGAAGACTGTTCTGATGACATTTTTGTCTCTTTGTACAGTTTGCGAATAAACTTAAAACTATCATTGTGAGCAGATTTGAGGAAGTTGCTGAGGGCCAGGCCTGTGTGCTACACACTCTTGGAGCCTCTAGTGACGCCTACCCAGTGCTCTTGGGGACTCAGCAAATGTTTGCGAATGATGATTGTGACTTTGAGAAGGCCCCATATTCCTTGAGTTTCTCAAGTGAAAGGTGGAGGGGGGGCCCTGGCATGGGAGAGAAGGTGGAAAGATGTTTTTCCTCATCTCTCCTCGCTTTTGCAGTGGTAAACCTCCCCCGAAAGCAAACCTAGACCTTCAAAGAACCCGTTTCTGTGGGCAAGCGTGGCTGTGAGTGAGCGGGTACCAGCTGTGCAGGACTGTCACCTCCCCAGAGCTGGGGGCCTGGGGGTCTGGGGGTCGGGGAGATTGCCTGGAAGGAGGAACCTATGGTCCCAGACCCAACCCCCCCTCTAACATGGTGTGGAATCTCCACATGTCCTCGGTTCTGCCTTGGTTCCCCATGGGTAAAGTGGGACTAGAAGACTTGCCTCACATTGTTGCCAAGAGGGTGGTGTTAGGCACATTTGTTACTAGAACATTTCAAACATGCACAGAAATGGAGGAGACAGTGGAGTGAACCTTCAGCTCCTCCAATCAGCTTCAATAATTACCAACTCACAGCCGGCTTGTGTCATCTGCACCCCCACTCATGGCTTCTTCCCCACTACTGGCTCCCAACACCAGAACGTGAGGACTTAAGGGAAAGACACAATGGTGTGGAAGTGCCTTCTCGAGTCCCTAACAAGTAGTCGATGCTTCAGAAACGTCTGTGGTATCTGAACTTGGGACAGTACGAGCTTTAGCGTGATTACCCCCTGGCCTCTCTGGGCGGCAGGCTTGTGGGGGGAGGTGGATGCCCCGCTCTTTCTCGCTGTCTCACAGTGAGAAGACCCCGTCGTAGGAAGCGACTTGCGGAAGGTCATGTAGCCCGCAGGATTATGAGGCTGTCACCAGGACCCTGGTGTCCCGTGTCCCGCGTGTGTGTGCCTCGTTCTGTGCTGCCGCCTCCCGTGTTGATTTTTCCTTTTGGCTCTCTTCTTAGAAAGGAACAGGAGACATGGAACATTTTATGTGGGCTCACAGTTTAAAGAGAACCTGTTTCTGGGGCTAAAGAACCACGGACACAACTGCTTACTGTCTTTGAAGCATCGGCACATCCAGTTCAGTTCATCAGACGCTTAGTGCGTTACCTTTTGCCTTGATCTCCAGAAAGTGGGAGATGAGTAAGAGATGGTGGCCGCTCTCAGGGAGCTCACGGTCTCCTGCGTGCAGAGACACGCAGATAACCAGACTGAGCAGAAAGCCGTGAGCCTGTGTCAGCCGAGGTTGCGGTGAGGAGGCCCCGGGGCTCCTGAGTGCTGTCTCCATGGAGGATTACCAATACTACCAAAACCGCAGCCCTGGCACTGTGGCGATTTGTGCTTGCGTCTATACAATTCTAAAAGCTGACTGCTAGATTTAACGCTAGCCCTGTAATTTTTTCATGAACTAAGAGTCCTTTTTTTTTTTTAAAGATTCTTTAAATGTATCCATTTGACAGAGCGTGCAAGCAAGTGCACAAGAAGGGGTAGAGGCAGGCAGAGGGAGAGGGAGAAGCAGACTCCCCAAGGAGCAGGGAGCCCTATGTGGGCCTCGATCCCAGGACACCAGGATCATGACCTGAGGTGAAGGCAGATGCTTCACCGACTGAGCCACCCAGGCACCCCAAACAAAGAGTTGTTATTAGGTCAGTTTCACAGACCACTGGAGGAAGAATGGCTCCCCCAGCGGAAGTACCATCTAGGAATCTTTTATTCTGTATTATCCACCATGGAAGTTGAGGCCAGTTGTGAAGAGTTAGCTCCCTGCAGAGCTAGGAGGCCCAGTCTGCACAGACCACCCTCACTTCTGATACAGATGGCAAGTCGGGGGTCTCCAATACCACCCTTACATCTAGTGACTTACTGGAAGGACTCACAAAATTCACTGAAAGCTGGCATCATTTATTTCAGGAAAGAACCCAGGTTGAAATCAGCCAAGGGACAAAGTGCATAGGGTGGTGTCCAAGAAAGTACCAAACACAGAACTTCCGGAGTCCTCTCCCCATATGGTCAGGACGGTGTCACTTTCTCAGCATCAGTGTGTGACAGTGCTCGCAGAGTATTGCCAATCAAGGCAATTCCCCAGATCGCATATTACCTGCATGGCTGACCTTTAGTCTCCAGGCTGTCTGGAGGTAGACCTGATGCCATGTGGCCCAAAGACCCCATCATAAATCATATTATTATGCTGTCTGGTGACCAAACCCCCAGACAGACAAAGACGCTCCCATCAGGCATGGCATTCTAAGCAGCCAAGGCAAAGGCCAGACCTCTTTTTGGTTAAGGTTAATCACTTACTACACAACCACCAAAGAGTCTTCATCTGCAGAAATATCAGTGGCCAGCTTTCGGGGGAGCTGGAAGCTTGGGGAGAAGAAAGGAGATGGACATAGTAATGAGCATAGTTCTGAAAATTGTTTTACTTTTTCAAGGTAAAATTTGGTAGTGAGGAATTTAAACAATTTTGTTTTTCCTTCTGGCTCCTGAATGGTCACTAAACAAATAAATCACAGAGCTGGGGCTAGAACCTGACTTCAGGAGTGCTTTCTCAACACAGACCAGTGGGGACAGTGAGCCCTCAACTCTAGGGCAGCCCAGGGAGCTGCTTGATGCTTTCCCCCCCACACACACTCAAGAAGGAGGGAAAAAAGAAGTCAACAGGGATGCTCCAAACAGGAGAATGTGAGGCTCTCTTTCCTTCCCTTTCGTCTCCCCTCCTTCTCTCCCAGCAGTATTTCTTGACAACATGGTGAATTGGTTGGGAAGAAGGGAGAGAAAGCAAGAGGGAGGAAGGAGACTCCTTGTTTCTATCAGGCATTTGTTGCTGTGGTACCTTTCTTCCAGGTTACCTGCCATTTTCAAGGGGTAGATTTCCCTCCCCTCCTCTGCCTCAATCTTCACTGTTTTTGAATCAGAAATAATCAAAATATAATGCATCATCCATAAATTCTGATCTGGCTCATGCAGGATCCTAGAGAGCCCTGGCTGCTCTTTGCCAGGGCCTAGAGGTGGAGGGGTGAGTGGTGGTGAGGTCAGGAGAGGCCAACCTGTCATTTTAAGCTGTGCATTTTGTTCCCTAAGTAGAAGGATGCCCTGTGCATGACCTGGGAGCCAACTCCAGCCACTCCTGGGGGTTAAGCATTTGGGATGACTTAAGCTCATTGGAAAAACAACAACAACAAAACAAGCCCAAACCCTTAGCCTGTGACACGGGAGGTGGCTGTGCCCTATGGTACAGAGCAGGGAGACTGCTTGGAGCAGCTGAGGCTGCAGATTTTCCGGGCAGTCATTGCCCAACAATGCAGTGAGTCAGGGCCTGGAGAGCAAGGAGGTGACGTGTGTTGACTCACTGGGTAGGGGATGGGGGGGGGGCAGGGATGTGAGGCAGGCTGCAGAGTGGAGGGGGTTCCCCCAGGTGGACACCGCACTGGGTCACCCTTGGCTTCTGGTTCTTGGCTGCAGGTGGGGAGAGGCAGGGCCCTGCCTCACTTTCTGAGGCAGTGAGTAAAATCTCTTCTGGGCACGGAGTGTGCATGTCTGGCTTGGTCCTGCCAGTCTGTCTCTTTTTCAGGGAGAGAACTATGAGCAGGATGGAAAAAGAAACTTGAGAAGTAAGTACAGATAGATCTTCTCCTTAATGCGGAAGCTGGGGATGGAGAGGCTGAACATTGAAAACACGGCCACTGTCCTGAGAGCCAGTAGTAGTGTCTGCAGTGGGTGGTCTGAGGCTAGAGTAACCAGGAAGATGGGTTCTTGCCCAGGGCCAGTAACAGTTTAAGGCTCAACATCAGGAGACAGAATGAGAAGGCTCCAGTGTATGTGCAGCCCCAATGTGCAGATCAAACCCCTCACTTCTGGGATGTCTAACAGTCCCTTCACCCTCTGTGTTTCATGGAGAGTCCCAGCAGCCCAGGGGAAGGAACAGAGGTGAAGGGCTGGTGGGAGAAGAACATCTTCAGGATGCAAGGGGGTGGATTGTTGATTGGCATAAGGTCAAATCATTATTTGCTGGCTGGAGAAAAAAATACCTTGCTGGGGTGCAGAAGTCCTGAGTTGTGATCCTAGGTCAGGTAAGGGGGTAAAGCAACTTTTGTCAAACTGCCATGGGACAGGTAGTTGGCCGCCAAAGAAGTTCCCATGGCCAGCTGGGTCTGTGAATGCTGGATTACGTGGAAATACCTCCGGTTTTCTCAGTCTGTGGGATGCATTGGCCTATTACATTTCCTAAGAGAGAGAGAGGTTGTGCACGTGGATCATCTGTGAGTACTTGGACAATCCAGTGTTTTGAAGAACACAGTATAAGGAATGCAGGAAAGATAAAAAGAACGCAGATTTGGAATTATCCAGATTTGGATTAAAACTCCAGCTCAGGGGCGCCTGGGTAGCGCAGTCGTTAAGCGTCTGCCTTCAGCTCAGGGCGTGATCCCGGCGTTCTGGGATCGAGTCCCACATCAGGCTCCTCCTCTGGGAGCCTGCTTCTTCCTCTCCTACTCCCCTGCTGTGTTCCCTCTCTCGCTGGCTGTCTCTCTGTCACATAAATAAATAAAATCTTAAAAAAAAAAAAAAAACTCCAGCTCAGTGACTTACTAATGTATTAGTGTAACCCTCGTCAAGTAACTATCTTCTTGGGTCCTAATTTCCTCAGGTGTGAAATAGGTCTAATAATTCCTGTCTCATAAAGTTATTGTGAGGAATAAGTGAGATCAGATATATAAAGAATCCCGAAAAGTGCCTGTAACATAGTAAGCACACAGTAAAGGATGGATGGATGGATGGATGGATGGATGGATGGATGGATGGATGGATGGATGGATGGATGAGTGGGTGGATCAATGGGTGGGTAGATGGGTGGGTGGGTGGATGGATGGATGGGTGAGTGGGTGGTTAGATGGGTGGATGGATAGGTGATTGGGTGGATAGATGGGTGGGTGGAAGTGTGGATGGATGGATGGATGGATGGATGGATGGATGGATGGATGGATGGATGGATGGATGGAAGAGTGGCTTGATAGATTGGTGGATGGATGGATGAGTGGGTGGATAGACGGGTAGGTGGATGGATAAGCAGATTGATAGATGGGTGGATGGATGGATGAGTGGGTGGATGGATGGGTGGTGGGTCGATGGGTGGGTGGATGGATGGATAGACTAGTCAGTCTTGGACCACTACCTTAGCTAAGCAGAGTCACTATTCTGGGGTACTCCTGGACCACAAAGCATGATGATATGTGTGTACATGTGTGTGCATGCACACATGTGTATATAAGCACTCATTCATGCATTCCCCTGAGTCTTTTCTGAACACAGAAAAGTTAGGAGTTCCTCCACCATGCTTCCACGGATTCCTGGTCATGGCCATGTCCCAGCAAGTACTCTACTGCACTGCAACTGTTTACGCATCTATCTCTGTTGTGACATTGAGAGTCTCAGAGCACAGCCCAGTCCCTGTGCACAAGAGATGCTCACAAAATCACTGTAAAAGGACTTATCAGCACCTCTTCTCAGTAGTCTGTCAGGTAGGGCTACCGTATCCGAGAGGCCTGACCCCAGCATCCTATTAATGTATTGTAACCTTTCTTGCATGTCAAAAATAAATCCTCCGGACTCAATACTGACTCGGGAGTCAGAGGGGCTGATGACAAGGTCTGTATATGGATGAGATGAGGGCTGGGTAGTATAGCAGTGCAGTGGGTTCTACTGATAGCATCTGGCCTCAGGGTCTTCCCTTCTTCACCAGGTAGCCTGGTGGTAGTCATCTGCAGCAGCTGCTGTGGGTCTGCTTGAATTCATGGAAGCCCAGCTTGCCCTCCCATGCTGGGACCTGCACACACAGTCCGCTCAGTAGCCCTTTCTGGGCAGAGCCTCATCCTGGGCCCTGTGTGGCAGTGACAGCAGAGAAACCTGGGCAGAGACGACCTGTGCCTCCAACCACAGAGCAACCATCCTTCACCTTCCTCCTCCATTCTGTCCCCTTTATAGATTTTTCTTCCACTCTTTTGCTCCACTCCCCTCTCTCTGCCAGAGCCTGGTGAGGCATGCCAAGGACACTGACTCCTGTTATGGTCCTGTGGCTCTGTCTGGGATATCCTCAGCCTAGCTGGACAAGGAGAGCACTGAACCCAAAGGAGAAACCTGCGTAGATGGGGCAGGATCTCCCCTCACCTACAGTCCATACAGAAGGAGACATCCCCGTATGGATTATTTCACTTTTAAATTTCAGAATGGGTTTCTGAAGAGTATGTGTTCTAGTGGCTTTGGGCGTGTCTGCAGGAGGTCCCCGGTGTTAGAGAGCACTGTTCTCCTGAAGTGTAATGGAGGACATCTCCCTTGCCCGGGGCCCCCAAGTTTGGGAAGATCAAAGGACTGCTTCTGCATGTCTTACCCCGGTTTCCTTGCTGGGGCTCCTTTCCATTTGTTTTGAGCCCTGTTTTTAATGAGGAGGAATAGCAACTAACCACTGTTGTCTACTAGTTAACAATATCTGAAACCAAACCAACAACATGGCAGGCTCAAGTTCACTGTCACCAAATACCATGATGAGAGTTAATTACAGTGTCTCTTTGCCAGTTCACTGTTGTTGCAAGTTCCTGAGCAATTGTTTCTCATGCAGTCCTAGTTACAGACTAGCACTAGTATACATGTATCCGTAACCGTCTAACTGGTGTAAGAGGAACAGCTCTGTCCCTGGGCTGAGGCCAGAGCAAATTGACATTATTACTAAAACAACGAACAAAGGGCCCTTACTGGGAAGAGTCAAGTTCATTATTTATTCATTTGCACGGGCAATCTTTCAAAGAGCGCACCCTTTAAATAAAAGTTACCAACACTTTTCTGAATGTCATTTTTTTTCCACACGGAGAAGGCTGTCCACCTCTGCTTTTGAATGGGGGGCAGTGAACGTCCCCTAATATGGTGCCTGTGACCCTGCTCTGTACATAGTGGGGAATTTTAAAGCCCAACAAATTCATAAAATGCAAAGTAAACTTTACAAATGAAGTCAGGTAATCAGCTGCTGTCTAGGTCTTCTCTAACATGTCAGACATGTGGCACGAAAATCAGACCAGGTCTCCGCTGCTGGCCTTCCAAGCATGGCTGAGGCCCAGCAGGTACTCTTACCTCTCTCTTGCCCTTCTTACTCCATGCGCTGCCAACACAATGTGGTGGTAGGTCTGAAATGTATCCCTGTACTCGAGTGTGATCGGTGCCTGCCCTGTCCCTGTAGTCAGCTTGTGGGACGGCGGGGAGGGTGGGGATGGGAGCCAGTTGGCAACTTGGCTGGGCCAGCAGTGCAGCTGACATGACAAATTCTGCGTGGACACTCTCCTCATGAGGGAATTGTCTCCAAGCTTCCCTCCACACTGTGAGCTCCTCTCCGAGACTCTGTTCACAGAGGGGCAAGGGAGGGGTGAGTCTTGAAGAACAGTATTTCCCAAAATGGGCTGATCTATGGCATCACCCATGAAGCATTTTCAAAAACAGATTGTTTCACCCCCAAGATTCTGAGAGTAGATCTGGAGCATGGCCAGGAATTGGTTCCCTGAGTGATTGTGATAATTGGCTAGGGTAGGAGCCAGTGACATTCCTGGGTGTCCCATTCCAGCCTCACCCCTGTACAGTGGCACCCGTCTTCTCTTTCGCCTGAGCATCTGTGGGGGACTGAGCCCCCAACTCTCTCCTGTCCAGTCTCCAGGGCTCAGGACCTGCTTCCCAGCCCCTGTCCGCCCCAGCACAGTGAGGTGTGGATACCCTCCGACAGCATCATCATGGTAATAGATACAGACAGGAATGCAGAGCCGTGTGTGTTTGGCAGGAAAAAAAGTAAGAATGACAACTACGGAGCCTGAAGAAAGCAAGAGTAAGGGGGGATTTCATGAGGAACTTCCCGTTTGTAAATGAATGTTCTGCAGATCAGTTCTGTATTCTGTGAGCTGGAACATAAGGAAAGGGTTCAAACTGAAGCTAGAAGCTTCTAGGTTGGACTAAGAGATAATAAATATGTGACCTAAAGGGACAAGACACACCAGGAGGAGCTAAGTGTGGCTGCAGGGTCTCTGTCACAGAGATCTTCCTGATTAGCACAGGATGGCTTAGGGCTTCCTTGTCTGGAGGCAGGAGGACGATCAGAACACAGCCAGGTATCAGTTGCCCGCGAACACTATTTCCTATAGTACTTTCCATGAGAAAAGCTGTCCTCATTGGCACATGCCTGTGGGACTTGCCCTTGACTATTTTTCTTAAAATCTTGAAAGGTCACCATGAACCTTTTGCATTTTCCCCTTAGGTCTCGGCACTGGTGTGTAACGTGAGGCAGTGGCACAACATTGTTCTGTGGGCCCCTCTTGTGTGGAACTAGATTTGACGCACTCAGAGACGAAATACTCAGGCCCAACCTTATGAGCACTGGGTGCTACCAAAATGCGGGAGGCTGTTGTTTACAGACTGAGAACGCACCCTCTGAGTCATACTTGCCCATGAGCTCCATGGGCCAGGCTGACCTCAGTGCTGGAGATCCAGTGCGGAATTAGACACAGAGTCTGCCTGCCCCCACGGAGCTTATGTTTTCCTTAAAGAGACAGAGAGGAAATAAACAAGAGAACTTTGACAGTGAAAAGAGTTGTGATTGAGAATGGTAAGGGCCAGTGGAGGGACTGGGCGTTGGGACAGATCTCATGGCGGGGGGGCGGTGCCAGTACTGAGAACGGAAGGGTGTGCAGAGGGCCCAGCTGGGTGAAGAGGTGGGAGAGGAGTCTGACAAAGGTCCTGGGGTGGAAATCAGTTTGTGTGTTCAGTGGACAGGAAGGAAGCCAATGGACCGGAGCAAAGGAAGCAAGGGATTGAATGGTAAGACATGAAGGAGCCAGAGCCCAGATCACGTCAGCCTTGGAGTCTGGCACAGGGCACATGGATTCTCAGTCCACGGTCATTCAGCTTAAGGCTTTGGTGATGTTCTAGTGAGCGTATGTGTTAAGGATTCATGTGTAGTACTAGTGGAGGGCGCTGATGGCTTGAGCCCGGACTACTCCTTTTACAGGCAGGGAGGCCTGCAGAGGGACAGGAGAGAAGGGTGTCCCCTTGAGAGACTGAGTGGGGAGGGGTGTCTCCAGTCTGAAACCAGGCAGGGCACCCAGTGGAACAGTGGGGACTGGGGTCAGGGAGGGAGAGGAGCTCAGCCCAGTACTGGAACCCAGGAAGGCCAAGGCAGCCGCTCAGGAAACAGAGAAAGTGAAGCAGTAAGCTGTCTGGGGAGCCCGAGGGGTCAGAGTAAGCAGGCTGGACCTCGGAACGGGAGACAGGGAGCCAGAGTCTGTTTTTCTATGTCTGCTGGGAAAACCGAGCAGTGGGAGGATTAAAGAATGTTTTCCATTTTAGCCACAAATTATACTGCATTCAGCCCTGGGCTTCAGGCATGCTTGTAGACTTAGGTGCTGTGCCACGTGACTGCCTCATGCTCCTTTGCCAAGACTTTCCTCCTCGATGGAGGCCCTGTCTCTGAAAGTCTTTCCCTATCTCTAGAATCCGTAGATGGCTCTGGCCTTAGTCATGGGCAAGTCCACGGGGCTGAGGGTCATGAGCTGTGGGCTCAGCCCAAGAGGCTGTGTGTGCTTGGGCTGTGGGCACTAAGACCAGTCTTAGGGCCCTCAGGCTCAGTGAAAGGAGGGACATGCACTCCAAAGCTGGCCTCACTCTTCTGGACAGGCCATGAAGGCTTCCTGGACAAGGAACTATTTTAGAAGAGAGAACTAAAGAGAGAGAAGATGGTAAGGTTGGTGGGATCTCTGTTCCTAAAGTAGATGTTTTTGAGAGTTCTTGAGGGCTTGCCCAACAGAGGGAGCACTGAGCAGCCATGTGTGAGGCCAGAGTGGCATCAGAATGGCAGAACGAGACCACACGGGAGGCTTGTGTAGCTTTGGAACAGGAAGAGTGGCCCCTGAGTCTGTGCTGTGGGAAGCATTGCCCAAAGTGAACTGGGGTTTCTTTGTTACTTTGACAAGGAAATTTCGCCTAATGTGTTCCAGCCAGAGCCAAGGTCCCTGGGAGACGAAGCCATAGTAATGGTGGTAATGCTATCAGGTAATAAGTACTGGGTTCGAGCTGGGTGCCAGGCACAAACCCAGGCAGATTCCCAGGTGTTGCCTCATTTCATCTTCACAGAAGCAGTCTTGCATAGCTGCCCGTATTTTCAGTCCCAGGTTTCGGGATGAGGGAATTGAGGGGTAAAGAAGCTGGTCACATGCCTGCAATCACATCGTAAGTGTGCAAGCTGGGAATCAGACCCAGGCGGCTGCCTCCAGACTCACCTGCCTTGCACAATTCTTGGGAACACCACTGGCTTTCCTAGCCAGGCTGGTGGGAGGCCCAGCTCTAGCAAGGAAGAAGCAAAGGGGGATGAGAAAGAAGATAAATGAGCAAAGAATTTTTTTTCCTCTCAAATGCAACTTTATGGCCCCATTTTACAGATTGCAGGCCCCCAGCCCTGGGCCTCACTATCTTTTTTCTCATTATTTTTTCAGTGTGTATCTAGAGGGCTCCAGAAATTCACAACAGAACTCCTATCAGTTTCTGGCTTTCATTTATGTAGTGAAAAGGAGACCGAATCCCATTTCTGCCTCTAACATACACTGTCCTGTGAGTGGTGGAATTTAGGACGTGGGCTGCCTCAACTATTACTGTCCACCTAAACCTGGGCTGAGATGTCCCCCTCACAATGATGCACCAATGGGTCAGCTGATGAAAGTGAGTAAAGCTCCTTAACCCTGAGACCTACAGCCACACAGGACCAGGTTGTCACCCCTCCTGTCCTAGAGCCTGGGAGTCCCTGGGTTTTCTTGGGTCCTCACCTCTGACAGTGCCCCAGGGACACTCCAATGGAAAAGTATCTTGCACTTCTTCTCATCACCCCTCTCTGCCTCATGGTTCACCCCTTCTCAACCCACCATCCTCCATGTCTCCCGTGTATTAATGTCTCCCGCAACCAGCTGTGTCAAATCATGGTGTATCAGAGGCATCGAGCACAGGGACCTCAGGAGTGGCACTTGGTCAACTTGGAGAGCTTGCATTCTTGACAATGACACTGGAATAAACTACTGCTCTTTGACATTATTCAGACACAGTTGAACCTGGGTTAAGACTCTTCTTTAGAGTTCCACCTAACCCCCCTTTTCAGTCAATCTCCCAGTCCTACTCTTGCATGGGCCCCCTGCCTGGGCCAGCTCCCATAAGTCATGACATTTAACCAGTCCTCATTTACCGAAGTCCTTGGAAATACATAGTTCCCCCGGATGATTTCCCTCTGAAACCCCATCCAAGCACTGCCAACCCTCTGCATCCTCAGTTCTCAATGGTATTGCCCCTGACCAGAGTAGGGGTTTGGATTCAGTCACCACTATGTCGAGAGAAGACCTCCATCTATTATGATGGCTGGATCCCTTGTCTCAGGAATTCAAAGCAAAGTGTCCCTAAAGGCAGGACTGAGGGAGGAACCATCAATCTTTCTCCCACCTAGCATTGGCCTCACTGAATTCTAAGTGTCGAGGCCGTGCCCTCCTTGCCTCCTTGCACAGAGAGGGACCCAGGTGAGGCTGGTTAGGTGTGTCCACGAACCTGATGGGAGACACATTGATTGCAAAACATTTACTCAGCTTACACGACGTACCTGCTGCTGTGCTTAAACACCAGGTGCATGCACAAGTAGGGTTTGGCCTCTGGCCTCCTGGAGCTGGCGGCCCCTGAGCAGGAGAGACAAGGACATCAGCAGGTGGAGCAGAAGGTAATGAGACTGACGCTCAGGGCCTGAACTGTGGCATCAGGAGTAGAAAGGAAAGGAGGAGCAGACAAAGAGAATGTTTACGGAGCTGGATTCTGTAGGACTTGGGGCAGCTCGAACTGAGTGTTGGGGAGGAAATAGCCCAAGCAAATGCCTTAGTCTCAGGTTTTCTCTGCTCAAAGGGTTATGGTTCAGTTCGCTGAGTCAGGGGATGTAAAAGAAGAAGAAGGTTTCTGGAGCAAGATGATTCTTCTGGGACATTTTGAGCTTGGGACATTCCACTGAGCCTGTGCCCTTGAGTTCCCTGCCCAAAGCCCATAATTTCAGTCTAATTATGAGGAAAACTTCAGCTAAGCCTATATTAAGGAATATTCTGTAAAATACTTGACCAGTACTCAAAACAAGGTCATCAACAGCAAGGAAGTCTGAGAAACTGTCATAATCTAGAGAAGCCGAAGGAGATATGATTAATAATGTGGGCTCTTGTGTGGGACTCTGGAACAGAAAAAGGATGTAAATCCAAATAAAGTATAAACTAGGTAATAATAATGTACAATATGGGCTCATTGGTTGTGAAAAATATACCCATATTAATAGGGTAATAGGGGAAACTGAGTATATATACCTAGACTCTCTGTACCATCTTTGAAGCTTTTCTATGACTCTAAAGCCCTTCTAAAATAAAAAGTTTATTTAAAGAGAAGAAAGAAAGTAGAGGAAGAAATGCTCATACGTTACTGGTGCAAATGCAGAATGGCACAGTCATTTTGGAAAACGGTCTGGCAGTCGCTTATAAAATCAAACATAGACTTACCCTATGACTTAGCAGCTCCACAACTTGGTATTTAACTAAGTGAAATGAAAACCAGTGCTCACACTGAAAGCAGTACACGAAGACTTACCATGGCTTTATTCGTAATCACAAGAAACGGAAAACAGCCCAGACATCTCTTGGTAAAGGGACCGTGGCATGTCCCTACAATGAAGTGTTACTTGGCAATGAGAAGGAACAAGTCCCCGAGAGGGCCACACGGATGAATCTCCACTGCATTGTGATAAGTGAAGGAAGTCAGATGCAAAAGGCTCCACACTGTCTGAGTTTACTTACGTGGCATTCTGGGAAAGGCAAAACTCAAGGCACAAACGGCAGGTCATGGCAGGAGCTGGAGATTGGGGGGACGGACTCCAAAGGGACATGGGGAATATTGAGTGAATTGGAGTTGTTCCTTGTCCTTGATTGTGGCTGTGACTACATGCCAGTGTATGTTCATCACAACTCCCAGAACAGTGTGCTAATAAGGTGAATTTTGCTGTAGGTAAATTGTACCTTGATTAAAAATTGAAAAAAATAAAATAACTCAGGGATGATTGGCCGCTTTTCAAAACTGCTCTCCACGGGGTTTGTTTAAATAGTATTCTCACCTGCTGTACGTTCACTGCTCCCATTACCAACTGCTCAGTCTGCCAAAAGGGCACTTTGGTAGCATTACGTGAATTTTGCTGTGCTGTTTGCTATTTGGAGACTTGGAAGTGGGAGCCGTAGTCCAGGGACGAAGACCCAAGACAGCAGAGACAAAGAAACAAACACAGACGACAGCTAGGCTTGTATCTTAATGGGGGCGTTTGCTAAGTGCTTCCTAATCACCTGCTTTTGATACAATCATGAAGCTGATGAGATCTTACTTTTGTACGACGCCTTACAGCTTACAAAGCTCTCACAGCCGTTCACTTGTGATCCACACAATGCCTCTGTCACTTAGGTGGGACAAGTGTTGTCACGGCCAGTGTTAAAGGGAGATGGAGGGGGCACCTGGGTGGCTCTGTCCATTGAGAATCTGACTCTTGGTTTCCGCTCAGGTCATGATCTCAGGGTCATGGGTTCAAGCCCCACATCAGGCTCCACGTTCAGTGCAGAGTCTGCTTGAGATTCTTCCTTTCCTTCTCCCTCTGCCCGCTCCTGCCCCTGCCACTTGTGCGTGTGCTCTTTTTTAAAAATATTTATATTTATCTGCTATATTTATATTTTGTATATCTATTTTTATGTATACTATGTATATATTTGTATTTATCTACTATAAAGGAGATGAACCTGAGATTCTAGGAATTTTCTGAGGTCACTTGACTAGGAGGTAATAGAGACAAGAGTTAAACTCAGGGATATTCAACGTGCAAGCCTACTTCTCTGTCTCCACCCCATGCGCTGGCAATGGGACTTCCCTGCATAGTGTATTTAAATTAATGGCATTTGCCATGCATCTTCACCTCTTTAATGTGCCAGTGAGTGTAGAGTTTTCGTTAGTTTCCACCATCAGAGCTGGTTATTATACATAAAGCCTGCTTTACTCACTGTCATCTTTACTAGTAGCTTTGGGGTCTTGGAAGCAGTCTGCAGTCTTTGTGTTTCTCTCAGCCCTTGTGTTTGTATAGCGTCTGAATGTATGAGAGCTGTGTGTATGTTGGAAGCTGTGACTTCCAGAAAAACAACAACAACAACAAAACTCATCAGGGTAAACATGAGAGGGAAGGTGATTTTTCAACAACACCAGAACATCTACATCAAAATGAGTCTTTTTCTCTCAGAGAGCTGCTTTGAGAGGATATCCAATTCAGTTGCTTTTTAGTCATCTCAGTTTTATGCAAAGTAGTAACACCATGTTCCTTACCAGATTAGCTCTGAAAATCCTTCTCGTTGATTCCTTGGCGGGTCTCTGAGCTCCTTCTGGGCAGGACTGAGCCTTCTCCCCTCAGGGTCCTCAGGCATCCAGAGCATGGCCCTCATGGGTGCTCAGACTGTGTCTCTGGAGTGGAACTGAACCAGAACTCCTTCTCTAGGACAGAGTTGTCACTACAGGGTGGAGGCTGGTCCACAGATACCTTATCCCTCTTGACCTTTGACCTGAAGAGCATGGACAACCACTAGACAGGAAGCCTTAGCCCAGACTATCTCAGAGGCCTGACTTTGCCCATGGGTTTATTAGTCACTCTGTATAATTGTACTTCTTTCTTTGAGCCCATTTCACCTTGGCCATATTTCCTGCTCCTTGACTTGTGCTTCCCTTTCCACCATTTCTTCCAGGACTGTCCACTTCTGCCCTGGGGGCCCTTCCGAGCCTCATATCACCCTCACTGACTGGCTTTTTCTCACCCCTTCCCTCACGTCATGGGCTGAGCATAGGTTTTTCCACGCCTTCTTGCCCTGTTCCTTACTCAGAAGCCCCACTGGGGAGGAACTGGTAACCAGTGGAACCTCTAACTGGGCTTTTCCTGGATCACCACTGGTATTTCAGAGCACCCCTGGTTTGCTGGAACTAAAGGCAGAACCTCTCATCTCTAGGTCAGAGAGCAGGAAAAGAGAGAATCTCTAGGTCAGAGAGCAGGAAAAGAGAGAATCATCGAAACCTCTCCTGCACCAAGGGGGCCTCAGGAAGAGCCTGCCATGCTCTGCCATGTTTCCATCCAGAGTTCCTATTGAGTGTTATCATCTACCACTCACCCTCAGTTTTCCTCATCAAAGTCTTGGAGGAAAATGTCACCAGTGTGAGAAACTAAGAATTAACACTGGAGGAGATAAGTAAAAGAATGCTATTCCCTCTTAACGTTGACTTCACTTAAAATATGAATGAGCCTTATTCCAGTCCTAACAGAAAGGAGTTTATATGCTCCCACCTATTCAGAATGGCTGCGACCTATAGTTACCTGTTCTCACTATGTGATGGAAAGTCTGCTGGTCTCGGAGTCTAGAGCCTGGATTCTGTCACGCTGTCTATGCAAGCTGAGTATCATTTGCTTATGTCATCTGGGAATGACAGTGCTAACCACTGAATGGCTTCTGCCCTAACACTCACTCGCACCCCCATTACTGATCCAGCTCAGCCCTGTGCTCAGGTCCAGCGTGCAGAGAGAAAGACCCAGCCTTCCTTTCTCAAGTTGCCCACAGGCTCACTCTCCAGATAACCCTCTCTCTCGAAGGGCAAGTGGTTCCTGAAGCGTTTTGGTGTGGGTGTGCCTTCCGCCTCATTAGACTGTGGGCCCCCTAGGATGGTGATCATATCCACTTTCTTCTCTCTCCCCACCATGCACGGCTGGCTTTTAGAAAGAAGTCTTTCGGGCCAGGAGGGCTCTTAGCCTACAGTACAAGCTCTCAAAGGCTAGATGGCACTGTTGCTAGAGCCAAATCAGGTGTGTTGGGAAAGAAGTGGGAGGAGGGAAGAGAAACCAGAGCAGGAGGGCCTGGACTGTTGACTTTCTGAGTTTGACTCAGACTTGTTACAGAGATGCATGAGGACTCCTGCCAGCATGGCTTCAGTGGGTCTTCACCACAACCTTTGTAGTAGACAGGACACTGCACCAATTCTAACTTTATGGAAAACCAGCTCAGAGAAATCAAGTGCCTGGGCTCAAGTTAAATGGCAGCTCATGAGCAAGGATTTCTGCCATCGTGGCTTGTTGGCATTGCCCTGCCAGGGCGGGCCCCTGGAGTTCGCCCAAGGAGGACTGTGGTTGGTGGCATGGCTGTCCCAGGACAGTGGCTTGTGTGAACTGGACCCAGTCTGAGCAGAAAAGATAGGGTTTGCAGACAGACTGACTGCAAGGCATCAGCCTAACCTCTGCCTCAAAATGTTTACTTTTGTGACCAGGGGAGAATACAGTCGTTCTGGAGGAAACAAATGATAACACATACAGGTTCTTTGCAGAACAGCAATTGTAGGTAATTGGTACGCTCGCTAGGATCTAAGGTGAATGGTTGATGTTTCATTTAAATAATGACTTATCTTGGGGCGCCTGGGTGGCTCAGTCGTTAAGCGTCTGCCTTCGGCTTAGGGCGTGATCCCAGCGTTATGGGATCGAGCCCTACATCAGGCTCCTCCACTGGGAGCCTGCTTCTTCCTCTCCCACTCCCCCTGCCTGTGTTCCCTCTCTCGCTGGCTGTCTCTCTCTCTGTCAAATAAATAAATAAAATCTTTAATAAAAAATTTTATGAAAAAAAAAAAGAATGACTTATCTTGACATGCTGCTCTGTGGTTGGGTTCTATCTGTCGTTTGTCCATTGCGTCATTATGTTCACATATTTCTCATTAAAATGAAACAAAGCAAATAAAACCATGCTGTGCAGTAGGCAGGATGGGTGTCATGAATGTGCCCTTTTTACAGATGAAGAAATAGAGGGTCAGAAATGATCACACGGCTGACCACTGAAACTTCAGCTCAGTATGAGGCTGGAATCAATTCTTGTCCTCTTTTTACCATACTTTTTCCAGGCTATGCAGAAATCACAAAATTAGGTGGGCTGTTGTGGATATGAAGCGTAGGGCATCAGAGAACACCTATTTAGAGTAATGAATGATTAAGGATACGCAAATTTGTGCCAGTTTGAGACGAAATCGATACGTCTGTTGTTTTTGCCATCTGATTGTTTGTATTCTCCTGTTTCCCCAGGATGATGAAGATAAGCTGACCTGGAAAGATCGTTTCCCGGGTTACTTGGTGAACTTCACCTCCATCTTGTTCATGGTAATTTTCCTGATGGAACTCCTGCCTATGACTTATGCATGTAGTTCCGTCGAGCAAATGCTGTGGGTGTGTTATTCAGGTATGCCATGGGGATAGCAAGGGGCTAGTAAAGATGAAGCCACAGTCCTCTCTAAACAGGGAGGATCTTCCCTGATGGTGAGGCTGCTGTGGGTGTCAGTCACCGGAAGAAGCAAAGGTGATTCCCTCAGCCCCGGGATGGCTACAGAAGGGGGTTCTGTCTTCCCAGAGAGAAGAGGCTAGGGAGGTTCTATCTTCCCAGGCTTGAGCACAGGCATTTGAAGTTGGAACTTCTGGGGTTGGGCTGTGAGGTGGTGCCTTCCGCGTTGAGACAAGCCAAGACCTTGGAAGAGGTAACCCAGGTAAGGTGGTCGCAGAATGGTGGTTCAGGCCGCGGGCTGGCTCTCCCTGAGGGTTTATGGAATAGAACAGACCTCACCCAGCATGGGCTTTGTGTGAGCCTGATTCTTTAGCTCCCCTGTAGTTGTTGTGTTTATTTCCCTATGTTCTCCCCTTAGAGTTTGGAAGACCCACGTGGGTCTCAGCTGTGTCAGGGAAGATGAGGAGTGAGTCTGTGATTTCTGTCCAAGTCAGATCAATAAAGTGGTAGTACGTCATTCTTTGGGAGCCAGGATGGGTGAGGTAGCAGTGAGTGGAGCAAGAAGACCCGGGAAGGTGAAACTCAGAGGACTAAGCTCGGGTCCCTGAGACCCCAGCCCTCCCTTTATGGGTAGATTGCGTCTAGTATCCAAGACTGGAACTTCTGTTTTACAAAGGAGAGTTGTGTCCTTACAGCATTTCTAAGCAGGGCTACACATTAGTTGTAGGGTTGGGTGAGGATTGCTTATTCTGGACTGAAATCATAATCATTTTCTGGACCTACCTGCCAGCGTTACCTCTGGCCCTGACCTGAGGTTATTATTGCTGTTATGATCATTGAGGACAGGATCCACGTCTTAGTCTCAGAAATTTAAAAAGAGAAGGAATCCTAGGCACTGTCTATTTCAGCGCCTCATTTCACAGATGAAGCACAGAGGTGATGGGTGCCTTGCCAAAACTGAGCAATCTGCATTCCTTACCTTCTCATTGCTTAACAAGAGCAAGGCATGCAGAATTTATTCAAGAATATGTGGTGAATCACAATGTGTTAAGCTGGAATGATGTAAAGTTTAATTTAGCATTTCAAAGCCTCCCACAATGTGCATATTGTTGTCAAAGAGTTTATTCATTCATTCAAGAAATATTTAAGGTGGGGGACGGGGGGGGGGGGGGGGGGGGTGCCCAGCTGGCTCATTCACTGCAGTGTGTGACTCTTGATTTCTGGGTCATGAGTTCAAGTTCCACGTTGGGTGCAGCGATTACTTAATATAAAATCTTTTATTTTTTTTTATTTTTTATTATGTTATGATAGTCACCGTACAGTACATCATTAGTTTTTGATGTAGTGTTCCATGATTCATTGTTTGCGTATAACACCCAGTGCTCCATGCAAGACGTGCCCACCTTAATACCCATCACCGGCCTGTCATAATCCCCAACCCCTCTCCCCTCTGAAGCCCTCAGTTTGTTTCCCAGAGTCCATAGTCTTTTAAAAGAAAATTTAAAAATATATTTAATGGGTGCCAACTATACGCTTGACAGTGTTCTTAGGCATTGGGGATAGAGTAGAAAATAAAATAATCTCTCCTTAAGGAGTTTACAGATAGCAAATACGTACATAAATAAGGAAACTGATAAGTAAAATAGACTTCTATCTCCAGTAGCAGTAGGTTAGGATATTTGTAGCATCCTATCTTGCTGAAAATAAGAAATATTGGATGAATATATTTTTCATTTTTAAAGCCTTGAGGGGCTAATAGGTTAGTAAAGAATACTAGGATATTACTAATACAGATCCATCTAAGGGAAACGGAACCAAGGAGACAAATACCTGGGCATTAATACTGTTTTTGCCTTGAGGACATTTTCCCATCTAGGCAAACTTGGGCTTTGGTTTTTGGTGGTTGTATGAGGCAAAGAGGGTAGAAATTGGGGTGTGGCTGGCTCAAAGTGGAGATGCTAACAGGAAGTTCTCACCAAGTTAAATTGGAATTCCACAGACTTACACTTTCAGAATAAAGATGAAGTAGAACTAAACCCACCCCCTCCCCACTTATGGGACTGCTGAGAACAGTGTTCTGGCTCTAAATAGAGCAGGGAGAATCAGGGAAACAAAACCCCGTCCCTGAGAAGTGGCCATGGACGGTCCCCATCCTGGACTTCCAGCCCGGTTTGTCACTTGAGAGGACCAGGGAAGCTTGGCTGTGAACTTGGCCAGGGCAAGTCGTGCTTCCAGGTGCCCGGCAGAAGCAAGCACACATTCTCTCTGTGGGAAGGCAGATTTACACCAGTCCTCAAAAAATCCTCCCTCAAGAATTTTTCGAGGGGCGCCTGGGTGGCTCAGTCGTTAAGCGTCTGCCTTCTGCTCAGGGCGTGATCCCGGTGTTCCAGGATTGAGCCCCACATCGGGCTCCTCTGTTGGGAGCCTGCTTCTTCCTCTCCCACTCCCCTGCTTATGTTCCCTCTCTCTCTGGCTGTCTCTATCTCTGTCGAATAAATAAATAAAATCTTAAAAAAAAAAAGTTTTCACGGGCAAGGAGGAGAATGCAGTTAAAAATAATCAATTATACAAGAAGCTAAAGTACAGTGAAAGAAAACCAGTGCGGAAAGACGGCAAAGACTAAAGACACTGGAAATATCAGTCACAGGTTAAAACATCCAGTTTCAAAATATCTGCAAAAAATAAGAAACTATTTTGAAGATTTTATGTATTATTTGTCAGAGAGAGAAAGCACATGCACCAGCAGGAGGAGCAGCAGGCAGAGGGAGAAGCAGGCTCCAAGCAAGGAGCCCAGTGTGGCACTGGATGCCAGGACCCTGGGATCATGACCTGAGCCGAAGGCAGATGCTTAACTGACTGAGCCACCCAGGTGTCCCAAAAATAAAGTATTTTAAAAATGACCCTAAAGATCTGAAAACTAGTCAATAAATCTTCTAGAAATGAATGTCAATGAATGTGAATATGTAATATATAATAATATATGTGGATATATAAATATACATATGTATAATATTGTATACACACACACACACACACACACACACACACACACACACACCCCAGGGATGGGTTTAGCAACAAATTAGACATAGCTGAAGAGATCATTCGTGAACTGCAGTTCAGGTTAGAAAAAATTATCATAATGTAGCACAGGGAGGCAAAAGACTGAAAATTCCAAAGAGACATTAATAGAGTGAGAAGATTTCACATGTATTTATTTGCACTACTGGGAAAAGAGGTGAGAATAGTAATGAATGAGATACACTGACTGGTGGTCTCCTAGTCGGCTAGTTCCGCTAACAGAATTCCAATTCAGAGATTGAAGTATCCTGGCAAAATTCAAGCAGGAAAAATAGAAAGAACTCTATCTCTGTGAAATCATAGAATATATATGACACGAGAAACATCTCACATGCAGTCAGAAATCAAAACACAAATTACCTTTAATGAAGAGACTGTTCGATTGGCCACTGATTTCACATAGTGGTTGGAAATCAGAATACGGTGATGTGTTTATCTTCATATGCTGAAGAGAAAACAATTGCTAACCTAGAATTCTATACCCAAGAAAAATATAATGTAGAAGTATTAATATAAAATAAAGATATTTATAGCCAAACAAAAGCTGAGAGTTTTCAACCAACTGAATCTTTCACTAAAGGAAATCCTAAGAATGTTCTTTGGATGTGATCCCATATGGAAAACCATATTTTTAAGAAGGAATGAAGAACAAAGTAGTAAATATATGGGAAAACCTATGTGATCTTTGACTGTAAACAATGATGATGGTATCTCATAGGGTTAAAAATAAGGTAGAGGGGTGCCTGGCTGGCTCAGTCAGTAGAGCATAGGACTCTTGATCTTGGGATTGTGAGTTTGAGCCCCACATTGGGTGTGGAGCCTACTTAAAATAAAAAATAAATAAAAAAATAAGGTAGAATTACAGTATACACACTAATAATAGCATATAAGTTGGATAGGCAGTAATGAAACAATAACATTGTAAAGTCTTTATATTTCCTCCCTGATAATTTATATGGAAGCACAAAAACTAAGAATAGTCAAGACACTCTTGGAGCACCTGGGTGGCTCACTCAGTTATGCGTCCAACTCTTGATTTCAGCTCAGGTCATGATCTCAGGGTTCTGGGATCAGGCCGTAGCAGGTTCTGTGCTCAGCAAGGAGTCTCCTTGAGGATTCTCTCTCCCCTTCTCCCCACCCACCCCTTCTCTCTCAAATAAATAAATAAATCTTTAAAAAAAGAAAAAAGAATAGTCAAGACACTCCTGAAGAGACATAAAGAGGGCTCAGGTGCTCTACCAAGTGGAAGCTTACTGTAAGACAGTAAGAAGTATGACAGTGTGATATTGTTGCAGGGATATAATTAGACCAGTGGAACAAAACCAAAAGCCAGGAATCAGATCCACGCAAGTAGCACCGCATATACTTGGAGAAAACATGGCTCCCCGAGAATTTCATCATAGGATGCAGAACAGAGAGAAGTCCAGCAGGACTCTAAGGTTCTTATCCCGAGTAATCAAAAGCTGGAATTCTCCCTTCCCGGGATAGGGAGGAATGCCTTCATGATGGATATAAATTTCCAGTTCAAAGGAGACCGAGTCAGATGGTGTTGATGGTATTTAAAGCCATGAGATTGTACAAGGTCACCAGGGAAGTGAGGGCAGGTAGAGGGAAGTCCAAGAGTTGAGTTCCAAGACACTGCCATCTTCAAGGGTGGGAGCATGAGGAGGATCCAAAAACCAAGAACAAAAATAAGAGCCAGGGGAGCGTGGGGAGTCCTGGAATCCAAGAAAGAATTGCAGGGGGAGGGCAGTCAATTACGTCAGCTGCTGGTGATAGGTCAGGTGAGGAGAGAATGGAGGAGAGAAGCTTGTCTGCTGTCTGAGAGAGGAACTGGTATCGTCAGTATCACTGTCAACGACAAATAGGATACTGCATCACCACTCACAGATGCGGGCATACCTTTGTTTTACTGTGCTTCATTTTATTGCACTTTGCTGGTATTACATTTTTTACAAATTGAAGGTTTGTGGTAACCCTGCATTGAGCAAATCTATTGGCGTCATTTTTCCAGAGGGTTTGCTTACTTCTTGCCTCTGTGTCATAGTTTGGCAATTCTTTTTTTTTTTTTTTTTTTTAAGATTTGCGTATTTATTTGATAGAGAACATACATGCATACGAGCAAGCATACAAGCAGGGGAGGGCAGAGGGAGAGGAAGAGAATCTCAAGCAGACTCCCACTGAGCAGGGAGCCTAATGTGGGGCTTGATCCTATGACCCTGCAATCATGACCTGAGCCGAAACTGGGAGTCAGACACTGAACCGACTGAACCACCCAGGGACGCCTAGCTTGGCAGTTCTTACATTATTTCATACTGTTTCATTGTTATTACATTTGTTACGGTGCTCTGTGATCAGTAATTACAGCTGACTGAAAGCTCAGATGGTAGCGGTTAGCATTTTTTAGCAATAAAGTATTTTTTTTAAGACTTTATTTATTTATGTGACAGAGATAGAGACAGCCAGAGAGAGAGGGAACACAAGCAGGGGGAGTAGGAGAGGAAGAAGCAGGCTCATAGCGGAGGAGCCTGATGTGGGGCTCGATCCCATAATGCCAGGATCACGCCCTGAGCTGAAGGCAGACGCTTAACCGCTGTGCCACCCAGGCGCCCCTGCAATAAAGTATTTTTTAGTTAAGGTATGTGCATTGGGTTTTTTTAGACACAGTGCACACTTAGTAGACTACAGTATAGTGTAAACATAGCTTTTATATGCACTGTAAGACCACAAAATTCATTTGACTTTCTTCATTGCAATATTTGCTTTATTGTGGTGGTATGGAACCTGCAATACTCTTGAGGTCTGCCTGTTCTGAAAACTGGCTCGGTGGTAGGTCACCTGCCCAAGGTTCTACTTTTTTTTTTTTTTTTTTTTTTAAATTCCATGGAGACCTCCTAACTTGACTGGAGGGTGCAGAAAATTTTTTGTGTTCTTTAAGAATAACATATGATTATTTCTTTGTTCATCTTCCCTTTCCTAACCCCACCCACCTCCACATCTTGATACAAATGGGAGATTCTGTGTCAGAACCAAGAACTAATTGCTACATCTCACTGTGCCTGGGGTCCCCCACCTGTAATCAGCCAGCACTGAGCACTGGACTGGTTGACCAGGAGCTAGGAAGATAGTGGTAGGGATGGGTTGGAGCCCCTTTAAAAATCACCCTTCTAGGGGCACCTGGGTGGCTCAGTGGGTTAAGTGTCTGCCATCAGCTCAGGTCATGATTCCAGGGTCCTGGGATCGAGCCTCACATGGGGCTTCCTACTCAGTGGAGAGTCTGCTTCTCTTTCTCCTGTTCCCCCTGCTTGTGTGCTCGCTCTCTCTCTCTTTGTCAAATAAATAAATAAAATCTTAAAAAAAAAGATCACCCCTTTTCAGTCAGGTACTCTTAGGTTAACTGAGATAAGGATTAATAGCACTCCATTTACTTCAAAAGTATTACAGGTTGGACAATAAATTATATAGTTTCCTATCTATTAGATTTTTAAAAATCTTTATTTTGTGCTAATTTTTCCTCTTTTTTTTTTTCATTTAAAAAAAAGTCTCAGTCTTCTAAAGAGAAGGGCTTGGCCCTGCCCTAGAACAAGGTGGGGAGAGGGAGATAAACAGTCATGGTGGTATCTATAAGCAAGTGGGATTTCCTTACAGAATTAGGGTAAGCCAAAGGCACCCACTGCAACACACGTGAGTACTGAATATCCTCCCCCCCCTTCACCCACTGTGACTATGTCTTGGCAAAAGATGCCGAGGCCCTGGCCATGGGCAGGGTTTTAGGGACGCCAGTCTGCCAGACCAGCGGGGATATTTTTCATGGGTTGGTGAGAACAAAAGAACGGCCCAGTGCTGTGTTCCTCTTCCCCATGAGCAGGGTGGGGCGGGGGCAAAGGGAGAGAGAAAATCCCAAGCACAGTCCCTGCTGAGCGTGGAGTCCAACTCGGGGCTCAACCCCACAACCCTGGGATCAGGACCTGAGCTGAAATCAAGAGTTGGATGCTCAACCGACTGAGCCACCCAGGCACCCCTTTCTTTCCTTTTTGAATTAAACTTGCTTTGTTTTCTTTATATGTGGGAGGAGATTATCAAAAGCAGTGTCCTTGCTCTAAGCGAGGTGCCTAGGAAGCTAGGTGCTTCCCTCCCACATGCCCAAGACAGTCATCTACTTCAACTTGTGAATTGGGAACCAGCCATCAGAAACTCTGCTCCTGTGCCTGGCTTGTTGCAAGGGGCCCCTAATTGTGCCCTACAGATCATCAGCCGACTCATCTTTTTAGAATCTAGATCAATCATGGCACTTCTCTGCTCAAAATTCCCTTAAGCCTCCACATCTCGTGAGATATAGAAGCCAGCATCTTCGTGCTACATCCTTGTCTGTACACCCTTGCACATCCTTGTCCTGCATCCTCCTCTCCACCCCCACTGCTCCCGTTCTTTCTCCCTTAGCCCCCCTCTGCCGAAAGCCCCTTCCCTCAGACTTCCCCCGTGACAGCCTTGATGAAATGTCACCTCCTCACCCGCGCCTTTCCTGACCACCCTTTTTTTTTTAAAGATTTTATTTATTTATCCGACAGAGATAGAGACAGCCAGCGAGAGAGGGAACACAAGCAGGGGGAGTGGGTGAGGAAGAAGCAGGCTCATAGTGGAGGAGCCTGACGTGGGGCTCGATCCCATAACGCCGGGATCACGCCCTGAGCCGAAGGCAGACGCTTAACCGCTCTGCCACCCAGGCGCCCCCTGACCACCCTATTTTAAACTGCAAGCTATCCCTATACTCCTGTTTCTCTTTGTTTCTATAGTATTTATCACACTAGATATACTATTTATTTGATGTGATTTCCTAGTTGGTTTTCTGTCTTTCCCCACTAGAAGATCAGTGGCGCAAGGGCAGGCGGTCCTGTGTGATTTGTTTGCTACTTTATCCCTGCCACTTAGCATGGTGACTGGCACATAGGAGGCACTCAAGACGTAGCTTATAAATGTCTGAATGAGAAGATAAGTTAATTAATCAGATTAATAAGTTGCCAGGGACAACTTATTATGTCAATGATAAAGTCGGTGTGTGTGTGTGGTTTAAAATTGAGCTACTAATTCCATGTCCTGCTCTAGACGGGTGCGCTCCCATTGGTTCAGTCCAGGTTGTTTCTGACCTGTCATTTCTGCTTGCTTTTTAAAAATTCTTTTCCCCAAGCCTTTCTCATAGGAAACCGACCCAAAATGACTTCCGTGGGATTTTCTCTAATCCCTCCGCTCTCCACTCAGAGCATATGAAGCACGTGAATTGAGCCTGTACTCTGTCCAGCTGCTACGAGGCTCATCCTTGTATATGTGCAATGATTTTTCCACTTTGATTCAGAATGCAAGACCTGGAGGGTGGGGACCAGGCTCGTTCTCCTTCCTGTCTCTCATAGTGTTAAATGGTCTCTGGACCCCACAGCCTGGCTTTTGTTACAGTTTGGCTATGTCCACAAGTGAAGCTACAGGATCAGAACACCAAAAGCAATGGGGAGCATGATGACGTTTCCATGTGCATGGGAGCTAGGTTCCTAGAGCTAGGGACCGGCAAATCTTTACCAAGCAGGTTTTATAGTAAGGTGCTGCTATGAAAATGGCACAAGGTGCTGAATGCAGTACAAGACCAGTCCCTGCTTTTGGCCTATTTGAGGGGAGACAGATCACAAACATGAAATATACCCAGCATATATTTGCTGAATTTAATAAGCAAAATCAGCATTGCGGCCAGAGTGGTGAAAACAGTGCTGGATTTAGTACTAGAGGACCTATGTTCTAATGTCAGGATGGGATTGTAGATGTGGGAGCCACACAGTAGGGTTCAGATCCTGGATGGTCAGTACATCACATCCACAAAAGACATATTTGATGCTATTGTTGTAAGGATTAGTGCTCGTGGGGATGGGCATTGAATAACAAAATCAAGAGAGCACAACTGGTTTAGTTCGTGATGATGTTACCACCGCTATCATCCCAGCTTTGCCAGGAACTGCCCAGACCTTGGACCCATCATATTGCTGCTTCTTGGGCCTCAGTTTCCTTATATATGAGATTAGAGGCTGGATGTGGACGTTCCCTGAATGCTGAAATCCTTTAACTCCTACCAGAATCCCAGAGACTAGGGTTGTAGTCTCGCCTTGTGACCTTGAGCAAATCACTTCTCTTTCCATGCCCATTTACTCATCTACAAAGTGGTCATGGGACGGGGCTGGTGTTCTTCAGGCTCTTCCAGCTTGAGAATTGTAATTCCTGAAGGGCTTGTGGGAATCCCTGAAGGACAGGGCAGAGCTTGGTTGCCATAGTGGCATGGGAAATCAGGGGCTGAGAAGTCAGGATGGCAGAGAACAGCAGCAGGGGGCTGGGGAGGGGAGGGCTGTGTTGTAGGTAGGGCCGAGGAGGAAGGGAGGGTGGGGAAAAGGGCTTTCCTAAGAGAGCAGTACCTCCAGAACTTGAAGGCGCATCTTGTTTAAGTGCAGATTCTGAGCCAGTGCTTGAGACCCTGCACGTTCCCCAAGCTCCCTGCTGATACAGCAGGTCCACAGAGTGCACTCTGGGTAGCAATGAAGAGTTTTCTTCCTTCCCCAGTTGAGCAGCTGGGCCTCTTAGAGAAGAATAGAAGCTGATCTCCTCCCCACTCATTCCTCCGTGCTCCACCCCCAAGACCCCAAAGCCAAGGATGTTTTTGCCATTGTTGTTTTCCCCCAGACCCACCCCCAAATGCGCACACACTCACTCTCTGATGCCCTGACCACCCCCCCAACCCCTGCCACCATCAATACCGCCATCACCGGCCTTCACTGCAAAAGTGATTTTGGGGGAAAAGAATCTCACACCACGTTTTCCAGGCCCTTACTGTCTGGCAGTGACAATCCCAGAGGAATGGGAAGTGAAAATGTCTACATTGTTGGAGAGCAGTGATGTCATGTCCAGGTTTTCCCACTTACAAGGTCGTCATTCCTCCATAGTCCTGGAGGCTGGGGCCTCTGCGGCTCCCACCCCCACCCCGTGTCAGAAGAGGGGCCTCCTACACAGTGTCCTTCCCATCTAACCTCTCCTCCACCCTGACACCCCCTCTACCCAGAGAACATCGCCATCCTGCCTGCCTTAGTGAGGCCTTCTTTTTCACACGGGGGCCCAGAGGGTAAACACTAATATTTTTACGGTGCACAGGGATAAACAGCCAAGGCTGCATCCCCAGACACCCCTAGAGGTATGATGACATTCATACCTAGATTCCTCTGCAACCCATTCCCCGTTTGCCCCCCAATGTCCTACACACTGCTTGCAAAGCATTGCCTGAGCCAGAACCCCCTCCCCTCCCCTCCTCTCCCCTCCCCTCCTCTCCTCTCCCCTCCTTTCCTCTCCCCTCCCCTCCCCTCCCCTCCTTCCTTTCCCCTCCTCCCCCTTCTTTCTAGGGAGGCCGCACATAGTCCAGGACAGTTTGTAGTTTCAGAGGGAACCTTTCTCCCCATGTTTCTGTGTAGCTCTCCACAGCCAGTGCCAGTCCCCCATCCCTGACCCCAGGGGAAATACTGCCTACATAGCCTCCTCTGCGGAAAGAATTCTAAGAAAGAAGACTTCGCTTGACTAAAACAAATCCGAATTTTTCTCTGAGCAGGTTATACACCTAGACGTTCCGTCTCCACCCTCTGCCCTCTCTGAGAGCTCACTCAGGGCACTTTCTTCTCCGAACATCCTTGCGCTTCACGGAAATGGCCCTTTCTGGGCTGCGATGGGAGAGGAAAGGGGCTGGTCTGGGAGAGGGGTTTATTATTCTTAGGTTCTAGAAGGAGGAAATGGGGTCCCTTAGAGGTCCAGTGGCTGGTAAACTTTCCTTTCAACCTAACAGCCAGAGATTTTGGCACCAAATGAGAAATCCGAGTCCTCCATTATAGTTGCCTGGTAGAGAAATCTTAGAGTGATATTTTGTTCACCCTGAGAACCGAGAGTCTACAAATCTCACTCCTCGTTCCTCTCTCTTGATTCTCCTTTGGGCAGCCTTCCTGCACCCAGATCCCGAAGCTCTAACTCACTGCTTCTCAGCTTAAGACACCTTCGGTGGCTCCGTTTCCCTTCACCGAGAGCCCAGTTTATGCCATTATTCCAGCTGGCCTCCTCTCTCCTGAGTACAGTCCCTTCATTGAGCACGTGATACCTTCTCTTGTGTTACTCACTGTGGCTTAGTAAGAGTTCAGCTTACGTCCATAGTCGATTGGAAGCCCCTAGTGAAGGAACTCACGTCACGTGTGCTGTACACACCTCAGTGTCCAGCGTTTTCATTCTTAGGGTTTTGTGTGTGTTGCCAACCATTTGGCATCTGATAAAAAAGGAAAGACGCTCTCTCATGGACAGTGCACCTGTCCTCAAGATTTGCATGCGAGTTTAGAGGGTGCGCACGAGTGGACTCCAGATCTGTAGTTCCTGATGTAGCGACTAGGACGGTTGGCTGAGCAGGTAGAGCTGCTCAATACTTGTCTGCTGAGCTCTGACTCTGCCTGTTTCCCAAACAGATTGCCCTGACCTTCTCCATTGTCTTTGGGGTCATCGTGTATCGCATCACAACCGCTGCAGCCCTGTCTCTCAACAAGTCCACGCGCTCCAATGTCCGGGTGACGGTGACGGCAACGGCAGTCATCATCAACCTCGTGGTCATCCTTATCCTGGATGAGATCTATGGCGCTGTGGCCGCGTGGCTCACCAAAATCGGTACGGTGTCACCAAATCATGTTTGCCCTAGGCCCCCTTGAACATGGTCAGTGCAACATGTGCAAGGTTTCTGGTGGTGGTGACCAAAAATGAGAACGAGGAACGGGGACAAAATGCTTTGTACAGTGGGTTTTAATTGGAGACATGAGGAAGTACGGTGGTTCTGTACTCGCAGGTCCTGCCAGAGGCCTCCCCTCAGGCAGAAATCTTCCCTAGAACATTCTCTATCAGTTGCCTTCCAGCCCAAGTTGATTAACTGCCTCACTGTCCCCTAAGAATCATCCATGGGGTCTCTTCCCTTTAGCCTCACCTAGAGGCAAGACAGGTTCAGCGCTTCCTGTTACAAATCTCAGCGTTTTAGCCCTCCTCACTTTCCCAGGGGTGTTTACAGAGTCGAGAAAGCTCTTGATACTTGAGCCCTGGGAGGGTCTTATCTATCCCCATATTGCCGAGGCCCCAGAAAATCCACACATTCCCCACGCACTGAGCAGACTTCAAAGAGGCATATCAGACTTCCCAAGCTTCAAGCCAGTGAGAAAAATGTGGTGGCCTCCGTATTCAGACGTGTCATTTGAGCCGCAACCTGCTGTTGCCTGAGCGCCACTTTTTGGCATTTGTGCTTATTACGAGGGGGAGGGCTGAGAGCTGAGACCCTTTCCTCATGGTACTTACCCTGGGTGGCCTGGATGCATGCACCTCTTTCCCTGGTTGAATCTGGGCACTAGGACTGTCAGCCTCTCACTAACCTCAGAAAAGTTGAATTAATGATATGATGTCTTTAATTCACTGACCAGTTAGAAGCTAGACACTTGATAGGATAACCCCGTCTTCAAGAGAGCCTTCCCTAGAGGATCAGAAAATTCCAGAGAGGTTTCACTAATTCTAGTCAAAGGGATTCTTTTGGTGCCTTTCCCTTGCCTGGGCTCCACTCACAATGGGCATTACTTTTATTTCTATGTGGCTATAGCCAAGGTACCATCTAGAGTGGAGGCTCTGCTCCCTTTAGGCGTGTGCATGTTTATAAATGTTATCTGTGTTCCTTAGTAAGTCTCTTGAGAAAAGTCAGTAGAGGATGTCGCTTCAGTGTGTTTAGTGGTCTCTGGGATTCTATGGAAACGCTTTGGGGGAGCCTCCAACACTCCTGGGGGCTCAGGGGAGGCTGGAGACAAGGGCATCAAGTTGGATTGCTCACAGATAAGTGGTATTCACACAGGCAGGTGCAGAGGGAGGAGGGAGTGAGCAGGAGGACAAGAGTTTCCCTGCAGAGGGAACAGAATGAGAGGGAGAGATCAGATCCCTCAGGGGCAGGAAAGGCACGTGGAAGGGTGCACATGGGCTGGGCTTGGACGATGAAGGGGAGAATTTTGGTGCCAGGGGAGGAGCCGAGAGCTCTGCCTATGGAAATAGGAAAACACGAAGTGCATCCGGGATGCGAGAGGAGCCCAGCGTGGCAGCTCCTTTTTGGGTCTGTGGCACGTCCAGGACACAGTGGAGGGGGCAGCTAGACCCAGAGCATTGACTGAGAGCTGAGTTTTCAGTGGAAGACCTTGGATACCAGGCTGAGAACTCTGCTTATTTTCATAGACGAGGAGAAAGCGTTGGCCGGAGCTCCAAGGGTCATCCAATAAAAAAGTACCCATCTTTCTGGCCTGATCACTGAACCAGCTGAGATGTCAGGCCAAGTCAGATGTAGGCAAAAGCCAAGATTTCACTTTTAAAGCTAAAAAAGGCTACGTGGGAGGAAGCAGCTTGGCAGGAGAGCCAGATAGGCTTCCTAATACCAGATGACAGACAGACTTCCCCGCCAGTGGCCGGCAGCAAAGGACAGGGAAGCCTGGCCAGTGTTAGGACTTGGTGGGTGGGCAGAAGAACACCTGTTCCCTGCAGGCCCTTGGTTCCCAGGAGGAAGGGCAGAGGAAGTGGGTAGACAAGGAATGCCAGTGTCACCTTCCAGACAGACCGGTGAGATAAGCTTCTGTCCCCCAGGAGGGGAAATGAGAGAGGTGGGGGAGATGAGGCAGGCATGACTACTAAGCCCTCTCCCTCCACATCGGGGAGACATCAGGAGTGGAAGGAAACGTTCCCCATCCCCCGCAAGGGTTCTGACCTCACACCACTAGGGAGTTTTTGAAGAGGGTGATGTGATTGGAGCTGTACGTTTGCAAAACTATCCTGGCAGGGACGTAGGATGCCCCGGAGAAGAGAGAGGTGGGAAGGCCTAATGCAAAGAAGATTATTGAGTGTGTGGGCAGGAAGGAAGGAAGAGAGGAGCAGGAAACCAGGGATGGTGCAGAAACGTCTCCCTGCCGCCCATCTGCATTGCTTTATGTCACTTGTCTTCCACGGCTTTAGAGAGTGGGAGGCCTAGAAGCTAGTGTGGCCCACAGTCCAAACCTCATTAACAAGTATTTAGTGAGCACCTCCCATGTACACGGCTGGGCAAATTCTCTTTGCATTGGGCCGGAAAACACTTTCCACACCATGAAGCTACATCCACTGTTTCAAATAGCACTCCCTCCCTCACCCAGAAAGTGTAGGCTCCTCCTGGCTGTGAAGCCAGGGGCCAGTAAGGAAGTCTGTGCCCTGGAAAGGAGATGAAATTCTAACAACCACAATTTGTGCTTTGTGACAGTGATACTCATAAAGCGGCTTGGAACTTGAAAGAATTCCATTATCCCTTTTCATCCTCACGAAAACTGTGGGTGGTCAGCAAGGGAAGTATTATATCCTCATTTTACGAAGGTTCACGCTCAGAATCTCCCTCTAAAATGCAAATACCTTTTGTGCGATGCTGACGTGAGTTTCTTACTGTCTGGATTGAAGTGGTGTATTGGGTCTCTGTGCAGGAACCCACGTGGGCCTCGTCCCCAGATTGCTGCTCTTGTCGGCCTTACACTGGGTGTTCCCAGAGGGCTCGGAGAGGTGTTTTTGTATAGTGGAAGAGCCACTGAATTCAGGAGCCCGGTGGAAGGAAACTTTGAGCTCTGGGCCTGGCTCCTTCTCCCTCCTATCCCCGGATGTGTGGCATTGGGCAAACAGGGAGCTTTTCTGGAATGAAAATTATTGATCCTTCCTTCATCATTTTCCTCCTTCCCGTCCACAGATTGTCACCTCTGTGTGGGCTGTTGTCATAGCCTAAGGACTTTCTCTGGGCCTCTAGCTTGGAAATCCCACCCAGTCAGTCTTTCTCAAACTTTCTTCCTGGCCTGCGGGAGGGGAGCACCCCTCCCATTAGCTCCCATAGAGCGTTTCCTTTTGGTCTTGGGTCAAATATAAACTAGCATTTGAGGCTCTCAGGCACTTTCTTCCCAGTGTCCTCCTGCACCCTGGTGACCCACTCCACTCACGGTCACCCCAGATGACTGTGTGTTCCCACTGCTGGGCTGTGCTTAGGCTGCTGCAAGCACTCTAACAGCCCTCAGTGACCCTCCTTTTAAAGGACCTTGAGAGGCCTGTCTCCCCCATCCTTTTCTGGACACTCAGCCCTCGGGAAGTTTCTTCCCACCCAATTCTGAACTCCTCGGGTGCAGATCACGTGTTCACTCGTTCACCCCCTGGAGGATTGCCTACGTTGTGCCAGGCGCAATTCTGGGAATGCAGCTGCAGACAAGGAAGACATGGTCCCTGCTCTCACTGTGCTTACGCTGTAGTGGGGGAAAGATAGATAGTGAGCGGGAACATGTCAGTGAGGGTGAGAAAGCAAAACGGTCCTGGGACCGTGGTTTGGGGTTGTGCCCTCCGGTCAGGTGGTCGGGAAAGGCCTGTCGAGGTGGTAACATGGTGGCTGAGACCGGGGCGACAGGAAGGCACCAGTGCACAGAGACCTGGAGGGAGGGCTCTAGGAAGAGGGGACACCACACCATAGATGGGTGGCCCATAAACCAGCAGGTGTGAGTAAGTTGGGGCACCTTATCTGCTCACTGTCTTCTCTCATCGCTGGACTTGTCTGTGCGTTTACTAGTCTTGGAATAGAGGAGGCTCTGCCAGGGTAAAAAATTAATCTTAAAATAAATCAGGTACATAATGTGAAGTTGTTTATCTGTCCTCACTCATGCTCCATGTCCAGGGTGGCAGGGCAGGGGGGCTCGGGCTCTCACAGCCACTCAAGGACCAGGACCGATGGAGGCCACGTGGATGCCACGTCGGCTGTGAGATGTTCCAGTCCAGGAGCGCCGTCCCTCACTTCTGCTCACAGCACGCTGGCTGGAAGCAGCCTAACTGTGAAGCGACAGGAAAATGTGTAGACGTGCGTGCACATTCCCTGGGCAGGAAAGTTCTCTCTTGCTGGCTCCAGCCAGGCCACAGAGCCCTAGAGGACAGCTACTCACTCTTACATTTCTTTGCATCCCCGACGTGGGGCCTGCCTCACAGATCTTAGCACAACTTTGTCGACTTAGTTATGGACTAAATCCATCTCTGTCTTCGTTTGTGCATTCAAAAATTTGTTTTCAGGGAATGCCCATAGGCTAGGCATCCTGCATTTATGCGATCGTTATTTCCTATTTACTAAAGGATTTGAGGAAATTTAGAGATGAAGACGGTAAATGTGAAGTTGTCTTGATGGGACGGTGACAGAAAGACGCAACAAAGGCATCAGAAGAATTGACACATCCTTAATGGCCGAGGGTGTGTGCGACCCCACCGACGGAGGTGGCCGTGCTCAGCGGGGGTGCCCATTGCACCTGCAGGCAGAGGTGTGGCTGTGCAGTCCCCAGGCCTCCCTGGGGACAGAAAGCTGTGAATAATGCCACCTAACGGAACGAGGATTCTGCCAGGCTTAGGGGCTTCCTTTGCCATTCTCACGCTGGCTTTAATACCCGTCTGGCTTCTTGCCTCAGATCTCCTGATTGATGAGGAGGCTGTGATGGCCGCCTTGCTCACCAGGTGCAAACAGCTGGTGTAAACAACCCCAACAAGTTCCCAAATGTTTCCTGCAAGGCTGGGTGGTGAAGACCAATTTCTTGGGAGCATCCCCCAACAGGCCCAGACACCAGGCCTATCTGAGGTCCATTCTTGCTACAAATATTTATGACCAAAAAACTAGAATTTGCCAAGAGTTGGCTTTGCCGTGGTAGATAACAGCAGTAATTGTCTCCCTGGCTGCCATATAACAATGATCATGGGCTGGTGCCTACGCAGCCCTGGCGGGGCAGGGATGGAGCTCGAACCTGCGGTGGAGGGATGGGGTCGTTGGGGAAAAGTGGATGAAACTTGGGCCCTTGGCAGCCAACGCCCCCTATTGTAAGATGTGTAGCCTGGTTCAGCATTATCAGTGATTAGTTTGGGAGGATCCCAGTGAATGGATGGGACTGGATGGTGCCCACTGATCTGTTCATTCTTGAAGGGGTCCCAGGTGGTGGTTCTAGGAAAGGGTCTGGCTCCTGGTATGGGAAACAAACAAGAGCTGGCCAGGACATCAGGACCTCAGATTCCCAGGCCAATCAGACAGGGCTCAGATGTCCTGGGAGGCCAGGGGATGAGGCAAGGTGACAAGGGTCACCAAGTAGATGAGCTCGAGGCATGTTTCAGTCCTAGTCTGTTCAGCTGCCATCCCAGAATCCCACAGAGTGGCTATAAACAGAGGAAATGTGTTTCTCCTACTCTGGAGGCTGGAAGTCTGAGATCAGATGCCAGCAGGGCTAGGGAAGGGGCCTTTCCCCGGCCACAGACTTCTGGCTTTGACCTCACATGGCAGAGCGAGCGGGGGCCTCTCTGGAGCCTCTTTTACAAGGGCACTCCACCCTCATGGCCGCAGCCCCTTCCAAAGGCGCCACCTCCTAATACCGTCACATCGGGGATTAGGTTTTCAGCCTATGAATTTGGGGGGCACACAAACACACAGACAATAGCAGCTTCCTCCTTGGGACACAGGGCGATACCATGCCTTTGAGGCAGCAAGCTTCTGAGCCCACAGAGAGGGAGCAGAATGTCTCCTGCTCCTGAAAACTGTAGGGTCTTATCCTGACTGATAGAGGCCTAGGTCAGGCATGGCCTAGAAGGGGAGCCTATCTGCACTCTAGTTGGGGGGAAATCTTCTAGTTGGAGGCAGAGTGGGGGAGGCAGGGCTCACAGCAGGCTCCTAGACTGAATAATCATGATGCCTGCAGCTTGTTTTTACCAGGATCAGCCTCGCTGTCTAGCTCTGCCGCCTCTACCTCCTCTTCCTCTCCCTTCCAGAACTGTGCACAGTGCTGGTTGCGTGTGGGCCTGGGCAGTTCACCCTTCACTCTCCCAGTGGCAGGGCTGGGCTTCTTGTAGGTACTCAAAGAATGGTGACTGTGTCAAGTCAGAGTCTCCAATTCTCGTGAAGATGGCCCTGTTTGTGAGTTGTTTAAATATTGCGAAGGTCCTGCAGTGTTGCCGCCCTGGGGCCACTGAGGTGGGGCCAGGACGTGAACAAAAGGAGGGGTGGGGTAAAGGACCTGGTTTTAATGGAGTGCCCACCACCATGTACCGGGCACTGGTGGGCATTGTACACACATTATGCCATGGAATCTTCACCATAGGGCCAGGAATTGGTCATCGCTTCTATTTCACTTCTGGGAAGCCTGAGGAGGGTTAGGAATTGACCGTGAGCACATGGTTAGTGGTGGTGGTGGTGTGTGTGTGTGTGTGTGTGTGTGTGTGTGTGTGCACTGCACGCCGAACACTGCTCTAAGCACTTCCGGTTTATCGGTATATTTAATCCTCAAAAGAGCCCCCAGGGCGTTGGGGGTCTTAACATGCCCATTTTAGAGTCAGAAGACTGAGCCACAGACGAATAACAGGCCCGAGGTCATGGGGCTGGTAGGGGGTGAGTCAGGCCTCTGCTGAGACCATGACACTCTCCTGTCTGGTAATATGTAGCTGTCCTTGTCAGGAAGTTTTAGAGGTGTTGAGAAAGCTAAAGAAAATACCACGAGAGGCTCCAGGAGGTTTACGAGGCAATGCTTCCACCCAAGTGAGTGGCAGGTGGCAGGGGTCTCAGGAGGGACAGGGAGACTCAGAGGGAGCTCTGCATGCAGTGTCACCTGCCTCCTAGGCCCACGCACATGAGGACACCTGCATAGGTTCCCAGGCTCAGGTGTCTCGTGTGCTTTATTAAATTAAAAAAAATTTTTTTTTCAAAAATTGAAATGCCTCAGTCTAAAATTTTGTATCCAGTTCTAAGCTATCCCCAGGGAAAGCCAGTCTATTACAACTAAGGAGAAAAGAGGGAGGGAAAAAAGGGAGAGGAAGCTCAGTACCAAAGGCTGCCAGGACATCAGAAATTCTTTAAAGAAGAACATTTTGGACATACCCGGATGGATCTAATTTTCCCTCAAATGTGGACAACGTGCGTTTTCAGAGTCAGAGGAAATCACTGCTTTGTTGGCTCCGAGTACTGGGACAAGGGAGGTCGGCTTCACTGCAGCCTCGGCCTGCCTGGGAACGTGCTTTCACAGCAGGGATACGTGTGGACGCGTGTAGATGCGTGTGGGCCAGGACGCGTGCCTTCCCGGGGTGGGGGTGGGGCGGGGGGAGACTGTAGTGCCGGTAATTTGAAATCTGGCCTGAGAGTCAGGTCTGCGGGGCTGTGTTCGTGCTCTGCCCCCAGCTCCTGACTCTCTGGGTGGCCTCAGGAAGAGCCTCCTGCCTGCCCGGCTGTGAGGCCACGGGAAGGGTGTGGCACAAGGGGGTCCTGCCATTGTCTGGGGGCCCCCTCAGTGCTGTGGGCGTGAAGTCTTGTGAATGTTGTCTGGGAGGGACAAGGACCATGGGAGGCTGCCGCTAATGATAAAAGAGACCCGATCATGGTTACAGCCCAAGTTCGTGGCACCATTCATTCCAGTTATAGGAAACTATTAGTGGTAACATGCTACCTATAGTAGTTTAATACAACTGGCAAGAATTCCTTCCCAAACTTGAGCTGTAGCTAGGAACATGTCTCTTTCATGTTTCCGGTTAATCACGGAAGCACTCCTCTCTCCTGTTAGCAGGAAGTCCAGTATATTCCTCTCCTTGGAGGTTTCTGAGAACCCTGACTCAAGACTTAAACCGTTAGAAGAGAAAGGAGTATGATGGGCATGGTCGGTTTGCTGTGGTTTCTCTCCAGACCCCTTCCCCCTGCTTCTTTGCCATGTCCTGCGCCCCCAGGCCCAGCAGCTGGTATCACAGGGGCTCCCCGACTCTGACTTCCAGTTGGGTTCAGCAGACAGGAAGCCGTGGGAGAGCAGGAGGAAGCTCAGCGGGCAGGAGAGGGAGTTGGGGCTGGTTCCGCACTGCTTCTCCCCCATCTCTGGCAGAGCTGCCTCCTTTCCTAACCACGGCTTCTACGGGATGAGTCGTCATTCATGGTCCTTCTTGGGCTCCAGGGACACCACTTCTTCTTCTCACCCCTTTGCTGCTCTAAGTAGAACCTTCCTTAGATGAACTTCCTTTGAACCACCTGAGGTGAATTCTGTTTCCTGCTGGGATCTTGAGTAGTAGAGGCGGTCGGGCCAACATCCTTGTTTAAACAGGGAAGTCCCTGCAGTATGGCAGCCTCCGCTCTTTCGGGTCTCACTGCTACACACCATTGCTGTTGGACACCGGCCCTGTCCCACCTGACGGAAGTGGCTGGGCCCTTGCGGAGAGGCTCCTTCTGTACTGCGGGTCCCGGACAGCCCATGCTCCCCAGGCAAGATGATCTTCCCCTCCAGAGTAGGCTCAGTGGAGGGGCTGTTGCCGTCATGGTCCCCTGCTTTCACCTCCACCCCCACCTCCAGGATGCCCTCCGTCCCACAGACCCAGGACCGAGGCCTCTCTTTTCCCCCGGGAAGTCCACCCGAGGAGCATACAACTTCTCCTCTTAAACTTGCACAGCCCAGTAATCTGATGCTACCCCTCTTCATCCCCCTCAGAGAGAGGTTACCCTCAGCACCTCCGGGGGCCCTCACCAGCCCAAGCGATGCCCACCCCGACCTTCTAGGAGGACTCCGTCAGAGAGTTTTAGGTAACGTGCTGGCACCTGTCTCACTAAAGAGGAGACAGATGTGCAGATTACACGCCCACTACAGTGCTCTGCTACACTCCTCAAGCAGACGTTTGAGCCCTTCCCCTCTGCTTGGTGCTCTCCACGCTTGATTTCCCTCAGTGTTTCCAAGAGATGTTAGGACAGTGAGGCTCGGCAAAGGAAATCACTGGGACCGAGAAGTCCTTCCAGCCCAAGGTCTTGGTCTGCTCTTCTGTTACAGCCTTGCGACTTGTGTCACAGAACGCAGAAGACCAGACGCGGGAAGCACTTGGGGCATCACCCGGTGCACCGTCCACATGAGGCCGCGACCGGCTCGAGGCTCTGGTTCCTCGAAGCTGGAACCTGTCTGGGCGCTTAGGAGGATGGTTTGAAGTTGGTGCTGTGCTCCTCCCCGATGGGGGCATGGCCCCGGGCGGACAAAAGCGCGGAGGTCCAAGGACGCCGTGTGTCCAACTTTGAACTCTTAATTTTTCCTCCAAACCTGTTACTTCTCACCCATTTATTTTCCGTCTCAGGAACCGGAACCACCAACCACGCTCATACCCAAACTCGGGTGTCGTCCTGGACCCCCCTCGCTCTCTCTTTTTTTTCCACACCTAGATTCCAGTCTGTTAAGTATAGCCCAGTCCACCTTCAAACATACCCCAGATCTGACCACTGTTCACAGTTTCCATCGTAATACTGGTCATCTCTTGCCTGGACTCCTCATTGGTCTCTCTGGTTCTGTGACTGCCCCCCCTCCACACACACACACACACACACACACACACACACACACACACACACACACACATCCACAGCTCATTTTCTGTGATCCTTTAAAAATCTAATCTTGCTCTATCCCTTCCCTCTACAGAACCCCAAGGCGACTTCCCATTGTGCTTCCAGTGAGGTCTAGAGTCCTTCCTGTGGCCTGTGGAGGCCCACTGACCCGCCCCTGCTTCCCCTCCAGCTCTACTGCCTAATAAATGCTTTCTCCTTGCTCAGAATGCTCCAGTCCCTGGGGCCTTTCCGTTCCTGTCTGTCGAGCTCTCCCGTCCACAGCCCTCCCCTGAGGCTGCCACCCCGGCTCCTCCCCAGCCCCTCTGCACTGGCTCCACAGTATCCCTGGGGCCTCAGCAGAGAGGTCAGCTCCCCAGAGGCCTTTCTTGACCACTCTGACTCAAACAGCTTTCCTGCCCCCCTTTTCTTCTCCTCATCTCACTGCCTTTTATCCTCCTTGCTCTCCAGAATGGTATGTTTTTCTGCGCCCCTCTTCTAGACTGTAAGCTCCACACGGCCGGGAGCATATTGTTCTGGCCACCACCATATGCCTGGCACGTAATAGCCCCTTGAGAAATATTTGTTGAACAAAAAAAAGGATGAAAAAGATAGAACATTCCCTCTGAGCTGCCTTCCCTGGGAAGACGAGGAGATGGGCTAAGGTGGCATGACTCTCTTCCCACTCACTGGGCTTGGTTTCCAGACCAGTGTGTTTGTGAGATGACCCTCAGGAGTGTCTGTGGTCACAAACCAGGCACACCTACCTACCTGTTCTCTCCCTGCTTCTCTCATTGCCACGGGGAGACAGTCCTAGTAGCGCCACTGTATCAGTCAGATGGGAAATCCGTGTCAAGTGCCTATACAGTGCCTGGCACACAGTGGCCCGTAATGGGATCAATCAGTCTCTCCCCTCTCTCTCTTCTCCCCCTTCCCAGGTGCTCCCTGCCTACTTAGTCTCCTTCTTTCTTAAAATGAGGTGCCTTGTGGTGCTGTCACCTTGGGCAAGGCTGCTAGACACACAGTAGTTCTCCCGTCCCTTCGGGAGCCAGAGTCATCTTCCTGACTCTAAGGGAGGTGTCCCTTACACAAAGATCCTCTCTAGGGCTGCAGGAGTATCTAGGGAGCACCTATCCCGAATCTCCAGTGCTGGGGCTCTCCGCTCCCTGAGGCAGTGCATGGGCTGCTTAATTACCTAGTTGGCTGGCTTTTCCTGCAGTGATCCCCTCCCCGTGGCCCAAACATGGCAACAGCATCACACAGGAGGCTGAGACACACCTACCCCCACCCCCACAAACACACGCGCGCGCGCGCACACACACACACACACACACACACACACACACACAAAGGGAAGGCTAGGTGGTAGGGCTGTCAGAAAACATTGCTATTTGCAAAAGCTTGATCTGCCCTGAGGGAGAGGCAGGGAGAGGAGCGGACACCTTAGCCTTCTGACTCAGCCCCAGAGCCTCAGGCTGGGGCTGGTACTACTTGAAATACACACTCGGACATCTCCTGCTCCCTGCATCTGTGCTGGCCAGGCTGTTGTGGGCTCCAGGGGTACTGAGCTGCTTTTCGAAAATTTAGATCCCGCAGCTGGCATCCTCTTGCGGGCCATGATGTTTCCATATGATTAGGATGGAGCTTTGGGTACTTTGAATTCTGAGCTGCCCCCTGGGACTAACTTGGGCTTTCCTACTAATTATTTTCCAAGGCAGTTTACAGCTGGATCATTTGTACTCATATTTTTTCATGACACAAGGCCCCAGAGGTTTAACACTTAAGAGAAAAGGGGCTGGGCCATGGCTCGGCCCAGGAATTCAATCCGATGGCCCTTGTGGTCCTGGATAGAGTCTGCCCTCTGTTGGGAAGCTGCCTCAGCAGGTCCGGAGCAGGCGAAACCCTCAGAAAGCCTCTGATCAATGCGGGGTGACTTTCTGGGGGACATGGGATTTCAGGAGCGAATAAGGGTGGAGAGGGGTTGCCTTCTACCTGTTCACGCGCGCTCCATGTGGACTCCCTCCCGGTCTACCCCCGTAGCGGTCACAGTGCGAAGGCACCGTGTTTGGAGTTTTCTGAAGCACAAGGCTCTGGGCCGTTTTCTCATGGGCTCGGCTTCAGGCCACTCCAGAGGTCTGTATCTTCCTAAGGGACCCTGCCAGTGGCCTGAACTATAGATTGTTCTTCTTGGCCCGAAGACATCACCCCATCCCAAGTGGACTCTGGGAGAACTTGCCCTACTTCTTGAGTCATGTAGCCTCTGTCATAGACAGATGAGGCTTCCCGTGCTGGCTGCGGAGCGAGATCCAGCAGTCCAACCGGAGCTTCGGGGCTTTGATACTCCCTACCCGTACCCCAGTTATCTGCGTTGCTGTTCCCTGCAGGCTTCCTTCCCCAGAAGGCTCAGCTCAGCGCAGACCATGGCTTTAGAGCTTCTCTGAGGTGGGGGCATCCAGCTGATTTAGTGGCCTATCAAGTGGATTTGGATTGTTTATTGGAAGTGCCCATTATTTATGATGGCTTATGGCCCTAAGAGCACAGGCAAAGGCTGTTTTTAGAACTAAAATGAATAAATAATAACTAGGCCCATGATTTATCAGCATGGAGGAAGGGAGCCACTCATTTCCAGTTGGAGCAAAGCATCCTGACAGGATTGGATTCTCTTTCCCAAGAACTTGGAGGAAATTGCTACAGGGATTGGGAGATCTGAGCACAAAGAGTTCAAAGGAGATTATAAAAGAAAATCAAAGACACGTGCCTCTCTGTACCTCATCCTTAATCCCTTTCTAGCCACATTTACAAGACAACTTTTCCAAATTTTCAGCTCCTTAGACCTGATTACTTATTTTTGGGTGACGTAAGTTTTAATTTTCTTATCCCCCAAATATTTTAAAATGAGACAAGAAGTGGTTGTTACTATTGAATTGGCTGCCTCGGGTACACTAGGCAAAGGCTCAAAATCCCCCTGAAAACCTTTTCCTTCCTTCCTTCCTTCCTTCCTTCCTTCCTTCCTTCCTTCCCTACTTTCCTTTCTCCCTCTCTTCCCTCCCTCCCTACTTTTCTCTCTCCCTCTCCTTCCCTCCCTCCTTCCTTCCTTCCTTCCTTTCCCTTCCTTCCTTTCCTTTCCTTTCCTTTCCTTTCCTTTCCTTTCCTTTCCTTTCCTTTCTCCCTCTCTTCCCTCCCTCCCTACTTTTCTCTCTCCCTCTCCTTCCCTCCCTCCCTCCTTCCCCCTTCCTTCCTCCCTTCCTTCCTTTCCTTCCTTCTGTTCCCTCCCTCCCTCCTTCTTTCCTCTTTCCCTTCCTTTCCTTCCTTCCTCCTTTCCCTCCTTCCTCCCTCTCCTTCCTTTCTCCCTTCTTCCCTTCTCTTCCCTTCCCTTTCTTCCTTCCTCCTTTCCTCCCTCCTTCTTCTTTCCCTCTCCCCCTCCTCCTTCCCTCCCTCCTTCTTTCTTTCCTTCTTTTTGTCCTTCCGCTCTTTTTCCTCCTTCCTTCTTTCCCTTCTCCTCCTTCCTTCTCTCTGTCTCTGTCCCCACTATCTCTCCTCTGTAACCCAGGCACAACAGGGCACATGGGCAGTCTCTGTTCCTGGCCCTGTGCCCATCTTGACATGGGACTCAGTCCTTTGGCATATCCCTCCCCTAAGAACTAATCCAGGATTCTTTGAACACTGGTGAGGAAAGCAGGTTTGAATGCATCCTTATGGAAGTTTCTGTGGAGAGGCTCATAAGGGCTCCCACTGCAAATGACAGGAAGTTAAGGAAGATTTCTGCTGGGTGCCTCTGCCCCTCCCCCATCACTCATATTTTCTTCTTGGCAGTGGCTCTGCCTCACCTCCTGTCCCTCTCTGCCCCGCCCATGGCAGGGGCTGGAGCCTGTCTGGGTCCTGCATCTAACTGCAACACTCCCATCTCTTATCTCGTGGATAAGGCAGGGAAATTTAAATTAATTAAATGAAATTGAAATTGAAATGAGGGGGATTTTAACTCTCTTTTGGCTGTTGCCTACTTGTGACTGCATACCCACAGGCAATGGTCCTTCCTTGGAATGTGACAGGGAATTTTTAGTAAATGATAAATATTTTTTTACTATTCCAAATCATATTTTTTTCATGTCATTCATTCATTCCTTCACTCATTCATTCAACAAATACACTTAGTTGGGTACATCTAGTGCCCACTGAGGCCCAGCAGAAGGTGGGTCTGACTGTGCTTGCTGGGGAAAAGCCATCCACACTGTGCGTGGCAGGGCCGGGTGGCGTGAGGCTGGGAAAAGCCAGCGTTAACAGCCACGTGGGGGTTCAGAATGAGGAGATCTCAAAATGGAAAGTGACCTTAGAAATGGATGGCAGGCATTTCCTGGGCCTCAGAATTATTTCCTTTCGTCAAGAAAAATAGGAATCAGACTGAAGAAGGGGATAAGAAGGGGATGTGGATCTTGATCCCAGGGAAGACTTGAGAAGTGTCAAACAGGGACACACCAGCCTCTTTGTCTGCAGACTTGCTGGGTAGCAGGGAGGGGAAAAGCCCCGTTACAGGTGAAATACCTGGGGGGCTTTGCTAGTGTCCATAAACAAAAGAAGAAGTCGCAGTGTTCGTTGTGAGTGGCACGTACAAAGCATCATCCAGATGCTTGCTGGGCAAGGCAGTGTGGGATTGGCTGGACTTCTAGCCCACGGGGCTGGGCCCGTGGCCCTCCAGGCGTGGCAGGAAGGAGAAAACCACAAAGCCGACTGCCAGCTGACGGATGTCGCAGTAGACTTTTCCAGCTTTGTCTCCTATAAAATTACGGCAATGTCTCCAGATTCCCTAGCAGACAATGTTTATTTCCAAAGGTGTCTGGAGGGCATCAGGAAGCGTGGGCTGGAAGTTCTGTGGAGGTGATTAGACCGTTCCAGCTACGTGCCAACAGGGGCACTTACTAGCTGTCCTCCCCACTGATTGGTAGAAAGTGCTCACTGATCAACATGGAAATAATGCCCAGAACCTTAGGGGCTAGAGATGTGCATAAACACTTGGCCACAGCTGGCCTGACTGTGCTGCAGAAAACAGGGCTGCCAGCTTGGAGGAGGTGATGGTGTTGCAGAGCACTGTTTAGGACACCAGGAGCTATCATTTATTGAGATCCAACACTTGCCATGCACTTGGCTGAGGGCTTTAGAAGCATCCTCTCCTGTCTTCAACAACCCTGTGAGGGAGATGTCGGTAGCCTTTCTCTATAAGTTCAGTCCTCTGACTACGCTCTGCATTTGAAGTCAGGTGTGTCTGATGTGAAAATCTGGCCCTACAGACATCTCTGGAGCAAAGCAAGCACATAGTCAGTCCCCCTAGCATACAGCTGAGCCCAGAAGAGCATGACTGGGTGCTCTGTAGGTTCAGCATGGCCTGCCAGGGCCTTGAGGATGGTTCAAGAGCATAAGCAAACTAAAGTAGGCTTCAGGATGGTGGGGCTGTTGGAGAATGAACCAGTTTTCAGTGTTGCTGGCTGCCCAGAGGTGATGCCATGTTTCTTAGAGTTCATGGGGGCTAGGACTCGACTAGATGATGAGTAGCTCTCATTTCCCCAGTACTTAGGGAGAAGTCGAGGCCAGGATTGCAACTGTGATAGTAGCACTATGGTGTCTCTAAGCTTTCCGGTTCTCAAGGGGGCTGACATTTGCCTATGACAGTCTCCTCAGTAGGTCTCTGCTCATACTTGGACCACCACTGATGCTCCTGGGCGTCATCTCTTATACTCAGGACTGTGTTCTAAGATTGCAAATGAGTGAGAGGCTCACTGTGCTGTGTGGGAAAACAAGTCATGGAAATACAGCATTCTTCTCCCTAAGATCCCCTTCCACCGTGACGAGAGGGGGGAGGTTTCCTTGCCACTCATAGATTAAATCTTGAAAAGACCTGGCATTTTTCAAAAGGCTTTCCCAGAGACCTTGGTAGATGAAACTCCTTGTAGGAAGTGTGGAGTCGTCATTCATCCTGGCAGCACGCAGCTGGTGCTCAATGAATGTGACCAAATATTTCTTAGGTACATATCATGTAGGCTGGGGGTGGAGGGTAAGGAGGTGAAAGAGGAGGTGTGATGGAAACAGCAGTCAAAAGTCCTGATTTCACCGATTTCACCGTGTGATGGAGTAAATATTGTCTTTGGAGACAGGTGGATCTGGGTAACTCTTATGTAACCCAAACCTACGGCCTGTGTGATCTAGAACAAGGCTCTCCCCTTTCTGCACCTCGACTGCCTTTCTTGTGCTGCCCCCCTCACGTAGGTAGGGAGGGAAGAAATGAGATAGCAGGTGTGTGCGCCTGGGTGCGATGCCCCCGTGGAGCAGTGTGGAACAGACACTCCCGTACAGCACACATATTGCTTTGGCTTCCCTGGAGGTCCCCGCAGCTCTCTGCCTGCGAGCGTTCTCTGGTTGCAAGCATGCTCAGCCCACGTGCAGGACAAGGCGGAAGTGCTAGGAAGTCAAGTCCAGTGGTACCCTTCACCCAGTGAGGGACTCCACGTGCTCCTCAGCGTAATAATTATGAGGGGTGTTTCACAGTCTCTTAGAAGATCCCAGGGGGACTAAGCCCCAGTCGCCTGCGGCGTTAAATTCTTCACGAACACATCCATGCTGCCTTCCCTCCGCTCTCTGTCTCACAACCCCACTCCCTACCAGGCTTTCTGGGAGCACTTCCCAAATAAACTATTTACTCCCAAACCACTTACTTCTTGACATAGCAGGTAACCCCAACTAAGACAGAAGATCAATGAAAGCTCCTATTGTGATTTTTCAGAGGGCATGGATGTAGGTAATTAATACAGAAAAATATAAAATATATAGATGAAAAAGAGATTACTACCATCTGAAGTCACCACCAGGGAAGGCTTCAGGATGGCCATTACAGGCAACATTTGATCTGATTGCTAAAGGATGTGAAGGATTTGTACATCAGGGGATGGGCCCGGGAAGGGAATATCAGGAGGGGAATTAGAGTTTTGCATCCACTTTTCCGAAGATTCCTAATAAAGCTATGTGTGAGTCAGTGGGCAGACAAGTCAGATGGGTCCGTGCGTCAACCTCATCTGGACACAGAACCTTCTGGATGGCACGGTCCTGGTACTTTGGCCCTGCGCTCGACACACTTTCAGGCAATACTTATCAGTGCACATGATGCAGGGCTAGTGCTTTCTTTCTGCCCCTGAAGTGTGGCCCTGTAACCTCCTATCTTTGCCAAGCTGTTTGTCACAATCTGTGAATCCCCAGCAAACACTCTGGCCCGTTGTCCACCGGAATATCCCATGGGTCTCGAGTCTCCTGAGGGCATCAGTGAGGTTTCTGCCCAGTGTTTCCTAGGGTCCTTGGGAGATTATGCACTGACTCCTCTGCTTGAACCTCATAGGACTCGCTGGGGCTGTGACCCCCAAGTTTGAGACATTAGGCTTGTCTTTGTTTCACTTATCTGTTGATCCTTCATCATTTGAGTGAGTGAATTCAAGTGTCCCAATCTATCCAGAGAGCATACAGATGCAGGCTTTCCTGCTGGAAATGAAGGAGGCGAGAAAGAGAAAAATGTCATGGTGCCCAAGATAAGTCTTTGCTGCCTGTTGACTGTAGTTCCTTGGTTAACAAGGCTTTTTCATCAGAGACTTTGGTTCAAATAAAATCTTACAGAAGTGGCGATCACACAGTTAAAAGCTGAGTTCCCCTTGATGAGGTGAGGGTGGTTGGAGGAAGTCCTGCCTGCTCAGATCCCCCTTACAGGAGCAATGCGTGAAACCACTGCTGGAGTGGATAAGAGGAGGGAAGTGGAGGAAGAAAGGTGATGATTATATGTACCCTTCGCCTCCTGTAGCTTCATAGTACCTGGCAATCCATTTGGGACTTCCCAGATGAATTCAATTCTAATGTGCCAATGACAGATCTCTTGGTTTCTACTCTGAAGGAATGGGAGCTGAGAGACAATGGTTCGTGTAGTCGGGATTAAAACTCTGAGGAGGTGAAAAATCTGTCTCAGTCTTACCAGCTTTGCTCTTACCTTTCAGAGGTTCCAAAAACAGAACAGACTTTTGAAGAACGCCTGATACTCAAAGCTTTCTTGCTAAAGTTTGTCAATGCCTACTCTCCCATCTTCTACGTAGCCTTTTTCAAAGGGAGGTGAGTATAATGGTGTCACACATGGAACGGCAACTTGTCCCTAAGACTGGGTCCCCCACTAGAGTCAGCTTGTCCCCACTGTCAATTCACACCCTCTTCCATCCCCACAACACTGTTTGTGAAGCAGTGGCATTAACATTATAGCATTTTGGATTAGAATCTTCAGATTCGGATAACCAGGGAAACTACAGGGATTTGACCCTGGGCCCCAAAGGGTGAGTCTTAGAATAATTTGGGCCTCCCAACTCTGAGAATGAGATAGGAGGGAATTTCAGGTCTAGCGAGTGGCTTGTAGGTCTTGCAATGCAATTCTGGCACTAGCTACCCTGAGTTAGTGCAGACTTCGCAGATTAAGGGCACAGTCTCCCATGAGACTGCCCTCACTCCAGACACTAGCTGCAGGCTCTGGTGTTCCTATGCCACTCATGATTCAGACCAACTGGCTATGACCACTAACTCCTCAGGTTTGCTAATTCTCTAGAATGACTCACAGAACTCAGGAATAGTCTATACTTAAAATTACGGTTTTATTATAGAAAGGGGGGGCGTACAAATCCAAACCAGCAAAAGAGAGAGGCACATAGGGTGAGGTTTAGGAGGGTCCTAAACAGAAGCTTCCAGGTCCTCAGGATGCATTAATTTCCTGGCACATTGATGTGTCCCACCACGAAGGAAGCTCATCTAAGCCTCCATGTCCGTGTCCAGAATTTGTAAGGTTGCAGTACGTAGGTGTGATTGGTTGAATCATTCACCATGTGACTGAGCTCAGCCTCCACCCCCCCACCCCCCCCCCCCCGAGGTCAGGCTGCTATTCCCTGGATCAAAGCCCAACCCTCTAACCACACAGTTGGTTTTTGTGGTATGGCCTCCCCCATCCTGCGTGATCTCATTAGCATAAATTTAGGTATAGTCCCAAGAGCCCACCATCAATAACAAACAGAATCTTATGTGGAAATTCTCAAGATGTAGAGGCTTCTCCAAGAACCAGCAACAAAGGCCAGATTCTTTATTATGTAACATGTCTAGATGTAAAATCACTTCTGATACTATTTCTCATGGTCAGAGCAGTTGGCTGCCTATAAGGAGATTTCCCAGTAGGCATTAACTTTGTCAGGAAAGCTTCCCTAGCACTAAAATCTCATCGAGCAGGCATCCATAACAAGAAATACTATTGTGCATGTTTGATAGTTTATTATAAATAGGTTTGTGACTAAAACCACAACCCCCTTCTTGGGATCTCTGCCATTGACTCTTATGAAATTATAATGGCAGAGAGACTGTCCATATTAATGGGTATATACTCCACTGGTGCTTTCTCTCTAGATTTAATGTCAATAGCAAATTTCATACATAGATATTCCAGGCCAAAAAATAGGGTCCCAACCCTGAGATAAGTTTGTGGTCTGTTGAAAGAGATGGTCTTGTCAACAGCACACCACCATAAGTGCCACCATAGAAGTATAAAGAAAGTATGAGGGAAATACTTCATTGTGGACAGAGATGGAAGACTTCACAGAGATGGAAAGATTTGAGCTGAGCCTTAAATAGATGGGTAGGATTTCCACAGGTAGACGAGGGGCTAACAGTTCAAGTAAGAAGGAGTCTTCTCATTACTTGGCTGGTTCCATGATTGGCTTTTCCCTCTCTGCTTCCCCTCTTCTGACCCAACTTCTTGTCCTCCAATAAGGTAGACCCAACTTGGAAGAGGAAGGAGGCAGGCTGCTTCCATGCCTTTGAATACTCTCAAGAAGTCTGGATTTTTCTTTTCTGATCCCAGGAATCTCTACTTGCAACTTTGGCCTGTCTCCCCCTCCATTTCCTGGGAAATCAGAAGCTCCCACCCAGGAGCCGCGATCAGAAATCAATTCTTGACATTGGTTGAGGGAGGAAGGTGCACAGACAGTACACTTAGGGATAATCCAAACCTTGTGGCGTTGAGGCTCCGAAATTGTCACAGGTGCCCACAAATGGGACCTTCCCTGCCCCACGCCAGCCCCAGCCCCAGCCCCTGTTCCCTGGACCTCAGGTTAAGAGACTAACCCTCGATGGTACAGGTGACGGCTAGCCGAGAACAAGTGCACACGCCCACCCATGGGTGATTTAGCTCCGCCCTGGATGGTACTTTCCTGGGGGGTGCTGGGCGGTGCTTCCTCCACGCAGAAGGCACGCCTTCCAGCAGCCCCGCCTTCCTCCTTCCCTAACGCTCCCGCACTTCTGGATTTCAGGTTCGTGGGCAGACCTGGAAGCTACGTTTACGTGTTCGATGGTTACCGCATGGAAGAGGCAAGTAGAGCCCCTCGGCTGGTGGTGCGTAGGTGCACGCCCGGCCCCGTCCGTTCCCCCTCGCAGCGTGCCTCACTTCTTGCCCCTGCTTCTCTGAGCTCCGCTTGGTCTAACCACATCTTCCGTTATCTTCTCTTCTGGCAGTGTGCTCCGGGGGGCTGCCTCATGGAGCTCTGCATCCAGCTCAGCATCATCATGTTGGGGAAGCAGCTGATCCAGAACAACATCTTTGAGATCGGAGTCCCGTATGTAATGACCTCGTCTTCCCCCCCACTTGCCGCCAGGGCCTAGCCCCACACGGCCAGACTTCCAGCAGGACGTTCCGGCGCCCTCCTCTCCGAGAGTCCGGTTCTTTACTCCTCTGTCCACTGGCCAGTAATCTTCCTCATGAGGCAGGGCCCCTCCCACAAGGCTTGTTTGCCGATCTGATTTGGGAGGGTTGAGGCTTAGAAAGATTAATAGGCCCTTGCTTCGAGAACCTAATGGCTAAGACGCAGAGCTAGGAGTCAGGTAGTTTGGACCTCAAAGTGTAAAATACGATTAATGCGCACTGTCCTCCCACCGGATAAGTAAAAAAGACTCTCATGGTGGATATAAATGAATAAGGAAGTTTGAAATGCTGTGTGATAATTTTGAGAAATCTCTAAGAAGCGGTGGGATATATGATTTTAGGAGAGGAAGGATGCAGAGCTGGTAAAACTCACACGGGATCTCCATGTGGATCTTCTCTCCCCTCCCACGTGGTTTGATACAAATTTCATAGCAGGACCTCTTTCAGTTAGGTATTGCACTGAGAGAGGCATGAAAAGAAACAATGACTCACAGGCACTGGATCTAAAAGAAATGAAAACTCAATAATGAAAGCCTACCTTCAGGTCAAAGAACAATGTAACCTCCCACCCCCATCTTGCATTTCTATTGCTTTTTGGTGCTCACGTACCATTTCTTAGGCTCAATGCTTCGGGTGTTTTTCTGCCCTCACTCTGAGACAGTCTCGGGTAGCCCTTGGGTGTGTGCTTTTCTTGGAGGAGGATGGGTAAGAATGTCGGTGTCTGGGTATCTTGTAGCACCCCCCTGCTTAAGCCAGCCTCTAGTCATCGGTCAGGAAATGATCACTTTTGAGAACTCCGCCCTCCCAAAGTGTGCCCTGTTCCCAGCTTTCTGATCGAAAGTCGTTCGGTGATAGTCAAGCAAAGCTGGAGACACACATGGTCACCGTTCTCTAGGAGCTTACCATCTCAGAGAGAGACCACATTTGTTATGGATAAACATCCAGAAAATATACAGACCAAGAAAAGATGTACCAAAGCCACATCTGGCTCCTTTGAAGCTACAAGACCAGCCCTTCCACTCCTGCCACAAAGGAAAGTCTCCATTCTCCTTCAGACATCTGGGGAAGACACCTGTCCTTCCAGTGTGTCGTTATTCTGCTCTGGATGGAATTGTATACAGCTTGCAGGCATGAGATTTATTCATCCCTGGACATCTGCTCTACCACTTAGTCCATTCACTCTGGACCCAGAGGCCTTTCATAGAGGATAAGAGAGACAAGAGCTCTGGCAGATGTTTGGACAATGTATTGGCATGTCCCCCCACCTACCAACTCCATCGGCTCCATAACAGATGAAATGAACACACGGCTGTTTGCCTTGAAGGCTAAATTTCCTTGTTTATGTTTGATACATGTTTAATATGCCACACTTTAATGGAGGGCAATTGCACAGTGACTCATAAAGCTATGGGCAAGTCACTTCCCTAAGTCTTGCTGTCCTCCTCTCTTGATGAAAATGATGGCATTAGAATCATCTCTAAGGTGTTCTCATTTCAGCTCTCACGTTCAGTGACCCTCTCCTTTAATCAGTGAAACTGGACACTGCTGGTTCCAAATACAGGTCCCTTCTATTTCAAAAGATTGTTCCTCATTTCAGTTTCTAGTCTGTTAGAGGACACATGCAACATAATTATGTAGTTAATTTCGTATGTATGTAATATATTAACTATATGAGATACATAGTTAATTATAATAATAAATATGTTGTTAATCCCTGAGGATGTAGGACAAAAATTCTTCTACCAAGCCCCAGTATTTTTATCTCCAAAGTTCTTTGTACGTCTACAGGCCGTATTCTGAGTTTGGCCACGTGAAATCACTATGATGGTGATGATTGGATTTTCCACTCCCTAGTCAGAGCCTGCTCTCAAGAAATTAGACCCCACCCAATCCAGAGTTCGAGCATCTAGTGATATCCTTATGTGTGACACCGCTGAGAAACATGACATACTCAAGAAAAGAGAAAGGAGTCTTTCATTGTCAAAAGAGAAATGACAGTTGAACCTGACAGTACGGAAGGAGAGGTATAAATTGAGGCATTATAATATACTCACTGTGTGACCTTGGTAAAGTTATTCTAAAAAGATTTTCATGCAACCTGGCTTATGTGAAAATAAAGGTTGGATGAATGCCCAGCCGTCCAGAAAATAGAAGATATGGAGTCCAAGAAAGGAGGAGCCATTCTTCGGGGTTCCAGGCAGCCTAGGTGCACTGAGCTGTATTACCTTTATGTCTGTAAGTGATGCTTCGTGAGTGTTGCTTGTCCAAGAATGAGATTGGAAAGACCAAGTCAGGAGCACTATTTTTCTCTTCTGTTCAGGGCCTGATGGCTTTTGGCTCCTGTACCTTCAGATTCTTTCCCCAGAGGAGATAAATATTAGTCTTAGAAGCCAGATTTGATTTTTAAAAACAGAAGCAAGTCTGAGGAATTAGGTAGGTGATTATACTAGTTAAGAATAATTGGGATAAAATATATAAGATTATGTAGTTAGAAGATGTTTATCATCTACTTCTGAAAGCGATTTTCTAAGATTCTTCCAAAGAAAATTTTGAAATATTAAAGACTATCTAATTGACTTTTATCAGTAACGAGTCAGCTATAATTTCTCTCTCTCTCTGAGGGTGAAACATTCTTATTAGATTCTGTGTGTGTGTGTGTGTGTGTCTTGCAAAAAGTACCATATCCACAATTTTGATGCCCTTGAGAATCTTACAGTCTAGTAGGTTTCTTGTAGAACATTGTTTCCCAACTTCAGTGATTTGTGAGCTATTTTTTTTCATACAGCATGCAGCCTTTATTTATTTTTTTTATAATATTTTTTTATTATGTTAGTCACCATACAGTACATCCCTGGTTTTTGATGTAAAGTTCGATGATTCATTCATTGCTTATAACACCCAGTGCACCATGCAATACGTGCCCTCCTTACTACCCATCACCAGCCTATCCCATTGCCCCACCCCCCCTCCCCTCTGAAGCCCTCAGTTTGTTTCTCAGAGTCCATAGTCTCTCATGCTTCATTCCCCCTTCTGATTACCCCCCCTTTCTTTATCCTTTTCTTTTTAAAGTGTTTTTTCCTCACACCTACCTAAACAGCTATTTGCATATTCATCTCCCTTTTTATTTAAATAAAATAACCAACTCACTTTTTATTTAAATTCGTAACATTTCTGAAAATGGAAAACGGACACTGTCAGCTACCATGAATAGCAAGTAGAAAGTAGCAAGTAGAAAGAAATACGATAAAAAGTAAACATTATTAAACAACCAATGACATTGGTCCATGATCTGCATTCTCTTTGTTGTAAAGGAAGTTGCACAGGCACTGGGGAGTTGTTAAAGACATGCCAGCAGCAGACTGGGGTTTTCTCCTTGACTGCCATCAGACAGGCTGAACGAGAGCAGGAAAGGAAAGAAGTCTCCCAGATGCTCTACTGAGATGGAGGCCAAGTGCAGAGACCTCCAAAGGTGTCAAATGAACTGCTGGTGCGATGTGTCTGTGTCTCGGGAAACCTTGCTTTAGAGCAATAGTATCACCTGTTAATCCCACAGGTTTCCACAAGGCTGGCACAGATGTGGGGCATGTGCATGGATACGGTACAGCTGCCCTTTGGGACCTGGAAAAGCCTCGCCGCCTCGCTCAGAATCTCCTTGGCTACCCCTTAAATCTGGCAGGTGCCAGATCTACCCCCAAATCTGCAGGGCTGTCCAGCAGCCTGGCTCGTCCAGGCACTTTCCCCCAGGCAGTGGTAGTCCCACCTTGGCCAGGCCTGATTCAGAGGCCCCTGGGATGAAGGAAACAAAGTGCTTCAAAGGGAGGCAGTAAAACTGGGGGCAGTAGGCTCCTTAAAGACAGCTCTGCGACTAATTGAGGACATGATAATAAATAAAACTGGGTTGCGTGATCTGGCCTCGGACTATCCCCACTCAGCAACCCCAGGCTTCTGGGGCCTGACACAGTTGTGACAGATGCTTTCCAGAGAGGAGCTGGATGGTTTTAAACATTACAGGCCCCAGAACAATGCTCATCGGCATCTCCATCTGAGATGACTTCAGACATGGAGGGCTGCGTGGCAGAATCGGATCTTGTGCTATTTATTACCCGAGTCCCCTGACGGGTTTCCATTCCTCCCCCACTGCTGCCCCCCACACTGTGCCTTTCCCATATGTGTTTGTGCAAGATAGACTTTGCATCAAGATCGCATGGGGCCCCTGAAACATGCCACCCCACGTCCCAACTTCTCACCATAATTTTAACTCAAACTTAGCTCCAGTCATTCTTGAAGCAAAATTGGAAATGGGCCTTTTATTATTAAGAAAGGTAGATTTTTTTTTTGATAAAAGATAAAATGCTGTCTTTTTCAAATGCTTCTCCTGGGCAAAGCCTGAGGCAGCCAGAGCACATATATGAATACTTCCAGCAGCAAAATGTCCCCCCATCCTATTCATACTAAAAACACCAGATCACATCCCAAAATAGCTGTAATGTACCCTGGACACGGCCGGCAAGATTTTATAAACTTTCTGCTTTTTTTTTTCTTTTGGTAAATGTGATAAATATTACATTTCAAGACATAAAACAGTCTCTCTTTAAAGCCATCAAAGGCGAAGGAGGTCTGTGTTCTCAAAGACAGTGGAATCTGGCCATGAATCAGAAGTTTAAGGAACAAATTTGAACCTTGTCAGGTGTCAAGGAAAGGAATACATAGCTCAGAGGTCGCGGTGTTCCTCTTCTTTGGCCCATTTAGGGCTTGGTTCTGCCTTCTCTAATGAGGCCTGAGGTGTGTGGAGCCAGGGTCCGTGGGGCGCTGCCTGGGGTCCAGATTCCTGTGGCAGGAAGGCCTAAGGTGTGACGGACAATCACCATGGTCTTGGGGTGAGCCCGTGGGGCACAAGCAAAGGAAAGGCTCCAAGCTTTCCGGACAGTTTCTCAGACCTGTCATTAAAAAGGGACGGAAAAATAGCAGAGCAGATGAAAAGGACAAGGGGGTAACATCAAAGGAGTTATTTTAACGAGCAAGTGCATCATACGGTCGGAATCATAATCTGAAGTTTTCCAAACGGCCCATCTGTATGTTGTACAATTTGCAGGATTCCTGTTAAATCCTGTTCTCGAGGGACTTTATTAATTTTTTTAATGCACACTGAGATCTCCAGGAGGGGAACTTCTGGGAAGAGGGGTGCATAAGAATTATTTGTGGATTCCCCCCCGCCATCGTCTTTGACCTCCCTACAGTGTATAACGCTGTGATGAAGTCTATCCTGAAACTCCCCTTCCACCCTTCCCTTCTTTGCTACATGGGCTCAGAGTTGACCTTCTGTTCCTAAGACGGCTGCTTTCTTGCCCTTGGAAGGCTCCACTCCCTCTCCCCAGTCCTTGACTGTTGGTGTTCCTTCCCGTGCTCTATCCACAGGTGGGGCTCATTGCTAGGGTTTCGGGTCCTCTCTCCAGGGTGATTCTTACCATTGTTAGCTTCCACCCGGACCTGTTTTAAGGGCTGTAGACCCATGTATAAAAGGCTTACTAGATATCCCTACTTAGTTGTCACGTGGGATCCTCTGCCACAACCATTCCTCCCCTTCATCAAAATGGCCTCTTCTCTAGTGTTCTTGTTTTAGCAAACTGTATCACCATCCACACCCATGCCCTAGACCCCAGAATGGTCCTTGGCTCCTCATTCTGCTTCCCTTCCCGTGTACGAGTCACCACCAGCTTCTTAACTCTGCTTCCTGAGCCTGTCTCAGCCTTCCTCATATCCACTGTAGTCACCGTGGACTCTGCGGCCTTAATCTCTCACCTCAGCCACTGCCTAAGATGGCCAACAAGGCCTTCCATGCTGCGAAGTTGGTGCCACCTTTTCACTCTTCTCTTTCCTTACTTTTTCTCTCCTCATCTCTGCTCGGAGCCTTTTGAACTCCTTTCAGTCTCTTCTCTGAGCCATTCTCATATTTGCTTTGGGCCATTGCACAGATCATCTCCTCTGCCTAGAACACGCCTTCTCCCTCTTTCCCATACTTCTGTCATCTTTCATCATTTAATTGGTTTACACATCTCTTTCTTGGGGAAAACTTTCCCTGATTTAGGTTAGGTTAGTTTTCTGTTTTCTGTTTTCATAATTATCTAAATCTCTCCCTCCATAATGCTCATTACACATTATCAGTAGCAATTGTTTAAGTGTGCGCTTCCCCAGCTGGATCACCTCATTAAACACATCGGATGTCATGTTTTTTCCTGGAGACCATCATCTGGGAATCTTCGTTCTCCTGTTCAAACCCAAACTGTTCGTTCACTAAACCTTCTACCTAGTTACCAATCCCAGTTAGACCCAGCACTTCCTTTTTCTGATGGATTTCTTGTTTGCTGAATTCCATTGTTTTCTTTCTTATTTTATATCCTTGGTTGGTGAAATTCATTCTCCAAGAACTTCATGAGGGTGGATGCCTAGAAGGATATCATTTTTAAAACCTTGCATGGTTTACATTTTTTTATTCTGCCTTTGCACTTAATATATAATTTGACTGGGTATAAAATCCCTTGCTAAAAGTCATTTGCCTTCTCAATATTTATAAATTTTTCTAGCATTTTCTAGTGTCGAGAGCTGATGTTGAGAATTCTATTTTTTTGTTTCCAAATAATTTTTAGAGAATCTGTCTCTCTGGAAGTGGAAGCTTTTAGAATCCAGTTCATTATTCCTAGAATGGTGAAATCTCACTATCATAGGCTTTGGTGGAGGTCCTTTTTCTTATCATTATGCTGAGTAGGTCCTTCCAATCAGAAAATGCATATCTTTCAGCCCTGGGACGTTTTCTTGTATCTCCTTGTACTTTCTACACCATTTTCTCTGTCTTCTCTTTCTGATTAAATGTTGGAGTTGCTAGACTGATTAATTTTCTTATCTTTCTTTCCCATTGTCGTTTCTATTTTTTTTCTGAGAGTTTATTGATATTTTAACTTCCTATCATTTTATTGGATTTATTGCAGATCTAGAATTTCTCCAGTTCATTTTTTTCCTCTGAATAAACTTTTTACTCCTGCTGATATTGGGGAAATGGTAGTTAGTCACCTGGGCAATATGGGTAGACAGAGAAACTAGAATCTGCTGTTCCATTGACCAATCACTACTGCCTGCCTTTGATGATACCTGAATGATACCTGATTGCCTGAAACTCCTGAACCCTTCTGAGATTGCAGCATGAGTGGGCTTGCTTTTCTCGGCTGTCTTTCACTGTAGGGACTTGGTATTCAGCCATCACGGCTTCACCTTCATCCACTGTCTGTCTTCCAAGATATTTATTAACATCTCTCATACATTGCTGTACTCATGACTCTTTTCTTTAACCTTGCGGTTTTAGACATTTTAAAATTCATTCACTGTCACTTTAGTAGCATTTCAGAAGTAGAAAGGAATATGTGCTCAATTTCCATATTTAATTAAAACCACTGATTTTTCTTACTAAAGATTTGGCCCAAATTTTCTGGTTACTGGTATCTGAAGCAAAAGTCTCAATTTCAGTTCTGATTCTGGACCTCCTCTTCCTCCATCCTTCCTTCCCTCTCCCTTTTCCTTTTTTTCTTTTCTTCTCTCTCTCTCTCTATTTTTGTTCTTCACCTTTCCTTCTGTCTTGACCTGTAGACAGAGTCTCAGCCAGTCCACACTATTTGGCTTCAGAATCTTTAAGTTCCACCTAGGTTTTTTCTTGATTTCTTATTACCACAGAATTATTGCTTGCTCTTTTATTATGAAATACTGTATTTTACTGCTGCTTCTGTGGATCTCATTCTTTAAATTCTTCTGTGATGGTGATGATGATGATGATGCTGGTGGTGGTGGTGACAGGGACAAAGATAAATATATTTATTGAGCTCTTAGCATGTACCAAGCCTTAAGTTAAGCATGTTACATAGATTATCTCCTTTAACTGACCTATGGGCTAGTTAATATTTATTTTCTCATAGATAATAAAATTAAAGCTTATGGAGTTTTAATAGCCTGTCCAAGAAAATACAGCTGTTGAGTTGTGAAACTGGGTTTTAAGCAATTATTTTCTGCCATCAAAAATCAGACTTTTACCCACTATACTACACTATTCTACGTCTTCTTGATGGCAAGTGGTATTACACAGGACACTGATCAAAACATTATTTTGAACCATTAGATTTCCACTAACTGTCAGGAGCATTTTCTAACGATGGAAGCCATACCTAAATGATATCGAGAACACTCCTCTGGAAATAGCTGCATAGAGGTTAGATGATCCTGTGTGGGAAATGTGGGGGGAATTCCTGCATTGGATGGAGCATGGACTTCAAAATCCCTTTAACTCTTCAGATCTGTGATTCTGACTGTTCTGCTATTAATTCTCCTCCCAACGATCTCCTAGAAACTTTCTTCTAGATTGATCAGCAAAACTGGTACCTTGTTCCTTTACCTAATTTCATTCTTTGTGATGGTGTATCAACAGGAAGTATGAAAAGACTATACCCTCAGACATATTTTAGCATTTAATAATAAAATTAATAACAGTTATTATCTAGTGAATGCTTGCTGTGTCCAGATATTATGCTAAGAATTGTATAAACATCATTTCACTTAATCCTCAGAGGCTGGGCCATTATTATTTTGGTTGACTTAGTCTACTTGAGCTGCATTCACAAAATATCATAGACTGTGGCACAAACAATAGATGTTGATTTCTCACAGTTTTGGAGGCTGGAAAGTCCAAGATCAAGGACTGGCAGAGTTTGGTTTCTAATGAAGGCCACCTTCCTGGATTGCAGATAACCATCTTCTTACTGTGTCCTCCCTCACGTAGTGGAGAGAGAAAGATCACTGTCTCTTCCTTCTCTTATAAGACTACCAGTCCTATTGGATTAGAACCCCGGTTTTATTACCTCACTTAATCTTAATTACCTCCTAAAAGCCCTATTATCCCCAAATGCATCTGGGGTTAGCCCTTCAACATATGAATCTTGGGGGGGGAGTCAATTCAACCCATCAGAGTGGTAGACAACATTTAGGTTGGCTTTAATGGAAATATGATGCTGTTTATGTTATTAAGACCTGAAAACATTTGAGCTGGGAGGAGAGCATCTTTCTAGTATTTTCTAGACATCCTGTCTTCCCCATGAAGAGGGCAGATAGATCACCTGTTATATAATAGGATGGTCTCAGTATTTGGCAAGAAGGGCCAACTGCCTTGTTCCTTCTCAAACAGTAGGAAGAGTTCAGTTTCTTTGGGTTTGAAGAAACCTGACCCTTTGTGGGGGGAAACTTTCATCATCCTGTTAAGAAAACCTCACATTGTCTTAAAGAGAAAAGTAGTCTCTTTAGTTCCCTCTCTCTGTCCTTGGAGCAGAGATAATTTTAGTGTTAAAAAGCCTTAGTTTTTTTTTTTTTTTTCCTCCTTCAGTCTGTAGAACTAACTGTCCTCCAGAGCTTTTGGTGACTGGTTCATTTCTTTCCCAGGAAGCTAAAGAAACTATTTCGGAAGCTGAAAGATGAGACAGAACCTGGAGAAACTGACTCTGCCCACTCAAAGCATCCAGAGCAGTGGGACCTAGACTACAGCTTGGAGCCATACACTGGACTGACTCCAGAGTACATGGAGATGAGTAAGATCCCATGATCTTTCCTTCCACCTGGGGGAGGATCACACAGGGGGTCTGCATGAAGGGCAAGGAAAGGGGTTAGGGAAAGGACAGGGGAAGTCTCTGCATCTTCCTGGGCTTCATGGATACACAACGTCACCTTCAGTGCCACATGGAAGTGAGGAGGGTAGGGCAGAAGGAACCCTGGAATCAGAACCAGGAGCAAATCTATTACCACCTTGACACTAGGGTGATACACTTTTCTTCTTGGCCTTCCTCTCATCTATGAAATGAGAAGTTTGGTCTCTCAGGTCCCTTCCCATGGTGTCTGTCATTGACAAACCTGAAACGGAAATAGTGAAACCTGAAATTTAAGAATGGACTGTCCATTAAGCAAGAGCAAAGTAATCCTAGGACACTCAGGGCAAGGATACATCCATCTTTGAAATGGAGACTATAGGAGAGTCCAGCACTCTACTCAGGTGGGGCTGGGTAAAGTATCAGCTTTTCTCTTAAAAAGTTGGGGTGTTTTGTGTAGGGGATGAGAGGTAGATTTCTAGTTACAGAGCCTCTTGCTGTTCTTGGCGAAGGCTTGAAAGTAGGACTGCATGTAGTACAGGCTGGTGGAACACAGTCATTTCACATGTGGTTTAAAAGCCATGAGTTCTCCGTTACAAGTGCCCCAACTTAGATTAGCTGCCTTCAAGTTCTTGGTTGCCCGTGAATAATCCTGACCTTTTCTTGGGGTGGATATTTGAGAAGCCTCTTCATCAGAAGTATCACTCGGTAGTTTATCACTGGACCTATTGTTGTGCTTGCATAATGGTTGTGCCTCCTTTGGTTCATCACTTATGAATAGGGGGCCCCCAATGCCTCTCTGTGCACCAGGCCTCTCACTTGTTATTTCTCATGGATATTTCTCCTCTTCGGTTGATAAGAATGCATGTATGCTAAGGGTAGAGGGTCTAGAGTAGTAGATGGCTATAAAAGGTCTGTTCTAGTTCTGGGGTTCTAAAATTCCAGGCAAAATCTGCACTTTGTAATCTAAATACACTCACCAGAGAAGGAACAATCATCATATCTGCTTCAGGAACAATAGGCTAGGACCCAGTTGAGGTGAATATGTAGCTCCTTATGCTCTCTGTCTTTATCTCAGCGCTACCGACCGACTGCTGATCCCTCTCTGGCACTGAACCAGGTATTTACACAGGTGATCACTCACACTCCAGATGCCACTCCTCTGTGTCTGCCATCCTGTCAGGTAGAAATTGCTGCCAGAGGCTTCCATTGGGGAAAGGGCTTACATTAAAAATCCCTGGGCTCTGTCTCCCAACCCCCAATCCTCCAACCCCAGTCCCCCACCCCCACCACACAGCTATCCATATAGGTGTTCCCGGCCTGCCTGCCTGTCTGTCCAGATAGCTGGCTACTTCCAAGCTTCCTCTTTTGAGTCCTTAAGAGCAGAGACACTTGAGCTTTAACCCCTGGGTTCAAATCCTGGCTCTCTGACCAACTATTTGGACAGCTTTGGGTAAATGGCTAACTTTTATGTGTCTCAATTTGCTTTAGCTGTAAATAAATAAAATTAATAATAATAATAATAATAATAATAATAATAATAATAATATGTACCTCATGGGATTGTTGTATTTAATGAATTAGTATCTGCGAGGTGCTTATTGGAAGAGTGTCTAGCACATATAAAAGTTGTGCTGTCGAGTATTGCTGTTTCTTTCAATGGTCTTGAGGTGCCAAGAAAGCAGAGCGTAGGGATCTATGTGCACTTTGTCAGCCACCGTGGCAGTGAATGGACACCCACTATGTGTTCAGACTTGGGCACTTTATGAAGTAATGAGAAGAGGAAAAAAACCCAAGAACTAGACTTCGTGGCTTCTAGAAGACGTTCATACCCCGATTTTGTAGACAGAAATTTGCCGCGGCACGTCTGCAGCGCGCAGCCGCAGCACCCTTAATTCGTCGATTGGGGAGAAGGACGAGGCACAGACAGGTTAGCTTGCGAAAGAGAGCGCGGGTGCAGGGGACAACCGCCACGAGTGATCGCCCCGAACAGCTGCAACCTCGCGTATTTATTGGCAACAATCAAAGGCAATTACAATCACAATCTATCAAGGGAGTGATCCGTATTACATTCTAGTGAATAGTAGCGCATCACGGGGAGGGTCACGGGATAGTGGTGCATGATCACGGGGAAGGTCATGGGATGGTGGTACATCACGGGGAAGGTCAGGGGATCAGGTGATGTAACGTTTAGCAAGTAGGGCCTATTCTTAAGCATGTTTCTAGGGGCCCCGCGGGCCACCGCCAAGTCAAGAGCAATCAGGTTTCAGCAGTGTTCTGCACCAAAACAGCTGGGCATCCCCAACTGGCAGGCTGGCCGGGCGTTCCCCGCCGCTTGACTCTTAACAATGAAGGCTGCAGGGTCACCAGAAACATGCCTTCCTATTATATCCCTAACATAAGTCTTCGGCCAGTGGCTGCTGCAGAAATTAATTCTGTAGATTAAACAAAACACAGGTGCGTGCGCGCGCACACACACACACACACACACACACACACACACCTCTTTACAGGCTATAAGGGAACAAATCAACCATCTAATAGAAAGTTTGAAAATAGGGAAAAGAAGGGAGCAGGTCTCCCAAACTTACCTCATTTCAGCCCAATTTTTATTAGCAGTTTGGTGCCATTTCTTCTTAGACCCTTTTTGTTATGTATATGATTTAAAAATAAAGTTGTCATCATATGCACACATTTGTTGTTTTTTCAGTTAGTATTAGATGAACAAGTATTTTCTTTTTTTTTTAATTATAATAATATTTTTTTATTATATTATGTTAGTCACCCTATAGTACATCCCTGGTTTCTGATGTAAAATTCGATGATTCATTAGTTGCGTATAACACCCAGTGCTCCATGCAATACGTGCCCTCCTTACTGCCCATCACCAGTCTATCCCATTCCCCCACCCCTCTCCCCTCTGAAGCCCTCAGTTTGTTTCTCAGAGTCCGTAGTCTCTCATGTAGATGAATAAGTGCTTTCAAGTTGTCATATAATATTCAAAACTAAGAGCTGCATCATAAGTGATCCCTCTAATAAGTGTACCATAGTTTATTTGCCGATTTTCCAGTGAAGCACAGTGGAGGCTCATTTTCCAATTCTTCCCCTATTTTAATGATCTAATATATATTGTCTTCATGCATATAATCTTTTCAATATTTACTAATGATTCTTCAATGTAGATTCCTACAGATGTGATTACTAGATTGAAGGTATGGCCATTGTATAGTTCTTGGTTTACTTTACCAAATTGCTTTCTAAATTAGACCGATTCACCGAGCTACAGGCAATGTACAAAATACTCTTCCAGCAAATACAAATTATTTAGTATCCTGAAGTAATGTGATACGAAGGAATTATCAATGTAGAATAAGCTTGAGATTCTCAGCCTGTAGCCACCTCATTCCACCTTATTGATTTGAATATTCCAGACTCATTCTGTAAGACTCAGGTTTCACAGTGCTTCCTCTGTGAAGTCCTCATAGACCAAGCTCCATTCCTCCTAAGAGGAATCATTATTTGCTTCTCTGTCCCAGCATTATATATGGTATACACAGTGATGGTGTATCTTACAGAATTATGGTAATATTACTCACATAGCTGTTCTTCTGCAGACCCAGTCTATCAGATTCTAAAGAGCAGTGTGTAGGAATCATGGCTTATTCATTTCCATGTCCTTCATAACCTAGCACATTTCCTGCCACATAAGAGGTACTCACTGTGTCCTATAAACAAAGATGAGTAAATGAATGGTTTATTAATTAATGAGGGATGGTTTCTTAACAGAAGTTAAGTGTTTACCAATTTTAAGTGGCAAATGAAGGATCATCTTCAAAGTGGGGCTTGTTTGATGGTGGGTCAAGGATGTTTTGAAGAGATTTCCAGTTGTAGATGGGAGGTTGGACTTGATCCCCAAGGTCCCTTCTGGGTTTGATGGTCTGCATATTAATGATAAGAGTAAGGGAGAGTATTCCAAAGAAAAGGACTCACAAGGTCCAAGAGTCTCCTGGCCATGAGTAAGTGTTGCCAAAGCAAATGGTAGATGTTGGGTAGGAAGGGTTTGGATGAAGCTATGGTAGTTTAATGGTGAATCCAGAAGATCAGACAAGTTTGTGTTTCACATCAGGCCATAGGGAGCACTTGTAAAATCTTGGCCAGCTGTGACTGTGTTTTCCTTGAGGAAACAGGCAGCAAGTACAGAGGCGAGGTATTAAGACAAAGGAAGGAAGAAGAAACAGGAGGGTTCATTCACTCATTCTTTCATTCATCAAACACTTATTAAGCACATAGGGGAGGAATGAATTTGGAGACCAGGACAGGGTCAATAGTTCAGAATGATATTGATTCAGTCTTCTGTGGAGGAGGAAGCCTGAATCACACATGGGTTTTCCCAGCTGAGTTCCACAGAAACTCACTCCCAGAATTCTTTAGGCCATTTCGCTAAGCTATCGATCATTTTAGAGACATGACTGTTTTATTTCATACTTTATATAAGTGCAAGTACTATGTTTCTGAGTTAGATTCCTTTCATTCCTTTTGCCTCTGGAATATCCTCTTCACCCTGGAAGGGAGTATTTGCTCCCATGTACAATCAAAGTCTGGGCTGCAGACTAAACTTTACTAAATATTACTCCACCTAGTAGTATAGGCTAAGCGAGGGTAGGGGTGGGCTCTGGAGTCAGACCACCAGGCTTCTAGTCCCAAGCCTGCATCAGCTAGTTACGTGACTCTGGGCTTGATGCGTAAAGTCAGCCAGGCTTAGCTTCCTCATCTAGAAAGTAGATTTGATGAAAATAGCACCTACCTTATAGAATGGTTCTGAGAAGTAGGTCATGGATATAGAGTAGTTAAAAACCAGTGCTGGGTACACGTAGGCTCTCCGTGAATACGAACTGCTACTATTCTTGTCAAGAGTCCAGTTTCATTCCCTTTAATCTAGGAATGAACTAAAAACAGTTTGAAGCCCAGTTGCTGGCCCAGTCATTTAAGCGTCTGACTCCTGGTGTCCACTCAGGTTGTGAAGTCAGGGTCATGAGATCGAGCCCTGCATCAGACTCCACACTCAGCAGAGAGTCTACGTGAGATTCCCTCCCTCTCCTCTTGCCCCTTCTGTGCATGCCCCTGCTCACTCTTGTGCATGCACTGTCTCTCTCAAAGAAAGAAAGAAAGAAAGAAAGAAAGAAAGAAAGAAAGAAAGAAAGAAAGAGACAGAAAAGAATAAATAAATAAAATCTTAAAAAATAAAAAACAACAACAGTCTGAAGCCCTCAGTGTAGTGAGCCCTAGAGGTTCTTCCCAACCCATGAGTGTAGGGCTGGGCAGTAATGTTGAAGGACTGAGGGTACCAGACTCCAAAGCAAATCTAAGAGTCCCACTCAGAAGCATGAGATGTAAACACTCCAAGATGTTTGTCTTTTCAGAGACCTCTACGCCCTTAGGGCTCTACTTGTCAAGTCTGGCATCTCAAATGGGCTCTTTCTGTCATCTGTTTATCTAAAACCTACAAGCTTTTGGGGCGCCTGGGTGGCACAGCGGTTAAGCGCCTGCCTTCGGCTCAGGGCATAATCCCGGCGTTGTGGGATCGAGCCCCACATCAGGCTCTTCAGCTATGAGCCTGCTTCTTCCTCTCCCACTCCCCCTGCTTGTGTTTCCTCTCTCACTGGCTGTTTCTATCTCTGTCAAATAAATAAATAAAATCTTTAAAAAAATAAAATAAAATAAAACCTACAAGCTTTTGTTCCTCCAGTCATCTGAAAAATAATCAGTATTGTCTTCCTGATCCAGGAATTCAATTATCCCCCTTAGAGCCTTCCTCTGGCTTCTTGAATACAGCTCAAGTTTTGAGGCTCCAAATGTGGGCGACAAGATGACTTTCTTCTGTCATTCACATGGTCATTAGAGGAAATCTCATTTTTCTTGGTCACGAGTTTACATCCTGTCAGACTTTCATGGAAAGGGGGGTGCATTGTGCTTGCAAACATACCTACTCACTCATTTGGAGTGAAGGCCAGATCATGACTTTGGAGGGCCAAGGGCTATCCATCCCCCCTGATGTCTAGATGCGTCCACCAAGACCTGTGAGCGTCGCCCAGTGGATGGAAACACATCGGGCAGGCCGTGCTCAGAGAGCAGGGTTGCAACACCCTCCTGAAATTGCAGATTTGAACTTGTGGGTTCAGGAGGAGCACCCCAGAGTGGCACAGACCCCGTCTTCTCCTCCAAGATTCCTCTCTGACTTTGCAGCAACTCCAGCTGGGGAGAGTCCCGCTCAGTACGATCCAGAACCTTTTTTATTATTGGCTCCTTACCTCACTGGTTTTGCCCCTACTAAGAATTTTGCATTCCCACTCAAGCCCCCACTGTTCCTCCTTCTTCCTCTTCTTTTTTATTTTTTTAATTAATTAGTTAATTTTTAAAAGATTTTACTTATTTATCTGTGAGAGAGAGAGCATGAACAGGGGGAGCGGCAGAGGGAGGAGCAGAGAGGGGGAGAAGCAGACTCCCTGCTGACCAGGGAGCCTGACCTGGGGCTCGATCCCAGGACCCTGGGATCATAACCTGAGCAGAATACAGATGCTTAACCTACTGAGCCACCCAGGTGCCCCCATCTTCTTTTTTTCATTATCATCTGTGTTCCCCATGCTATACTTTTCATCTCCGTGGCTTATTTATTTTATAACCAGAAATACTTACCTCCTTTGCGTGATTGCAGATACATCCTAACGTGTCCCCTGCTTCCTTTTCCCCCCTCTTCCCCATTTCATCCTCACTTTTTAAAATGGCTTTTCTAAAATGCAGTCCAGAGCATGTGTTCTTTTCTCCATAAAATCCTTCAATGTTACTGACTTCCCTTAAGTTAAAGTTCCAATGCCCGGCAGGGTGTAGCTTGCAAGGTCGTCCAGGAGCTGGCTCTGCAAATGCGCACCTGCTTACCTCCTGCTTCCAGGGCTGGTTTGCCTGTGCTGGTCTGTCTGCCTGCAGCAAGTTCTTGCTGAGTTGCTCAGGCTCAGACAAGTCTCTTGGAAGCAGTTTTGGGTTTGTCCATCAACAGTTCTTCTGGGTCTCCTACACCTGCTTTGGTAGAGGGAAAAAAATGTGAGTGTTTGAGGGCAGAGACCCCCTTTTTCCTCCCTAGACTCACCACTTGGCACATTTCCTGGAATGGAGTAAGACCTTAATAAGATCTTTCTTTCTTTCTTTCTTTCTTTCTTTCTTTCTTTCTTTCTTTCTTTCTTTCTTCCTTCCTTCCTTCCTTCCTTCCTTCCTTCCTTCCTTCCTTCCTTCCTTTCTTTCTTTCCTCTTTTTTTTTAGATTTATTTGTTTATTTGAGAGAGAGACAGAGAGCATGAGCAGGTGGGGCAGAAGGAAAGGGAGAGAGAATCTCAAGCAGACTCCCCACTGAACATGGATCCTGATGCGGGGCTCGATCTCACAACCCTGAGATCACGACCTGAGTTGGAAGCTTAACAGACTGTGCCCCCCAGGCGCCTCTCAGTGAAATGTGTCTTGAATGAATGGCACTTTAGCTCCCTTCCTTCAGTGGCAGAGAAATAGGGGCCTCACTCCTTTCTGTCCCATGATATTTGGGGAGGCCTTCCTTTTCACTGTGGACATATTTAGATATATTTTTTATATGTGGCAATTTTCATCTCCCAAGACCAGAGTGAACCATGTTTATGATCAGGGCTTCCCTCGAAGAAAAGTCACTTCTGGCTCTAATTTGCTCCTTTGCCTTCGGGGATCAAGTCGTTAGTGGAAGTGGACAGAGTGGAATGCTGTCCCTCGGACTCGGATTTAAGCTCAACTCCGATTTCTTGTCTTCCCTCTGCAGTGCCCCCATCCTGGCCATCCCCTGAGGGCATTGCTGGGTCAGCACCTGGGCCAGGCACCGAGCCCACAGAGGCAACAAGTGGGACCCAGGCCCTCCAGGACCTCAGGGACTAGCGGCTGAGAGAGAGGGCCAGACAGTTACAAGCAAGGGCCCTATTGTTACAAAACAAGCACGAAACAAAACGCAGCTCACTGTGCTTTCTTCAGAGAGGCTAGGCCTTGACAGCTCGCGTGTGACTGAGCAGAGGTGTGCTGTAGAGAGCTGTCCATTCTCCTCTTTGTTCCGGGCTGTCATTGCCCGCTCACCAGACTTCCTTGGGTTTTAGAACTGTACTGAGGCTGAACAAACTCTGGCCTGGAAACAAGATAGCCCTCTCCCAGCCGCCACCTCAGGCTTGTTTTGAGGCATTAGACAAGGCCAGGAGGAGAACCCATCCCGGGGAAACATTTCTCCACTCCTCTGCCTGGAGACTCCACTTCCTGGGACGATTCCTGCGTGTGTGGCCACAGGGATGGCTCCACCACCCTCCAGGCCCCGAGCTGAGAAATCTCAACATCGCTGTTCCTTCACTCTTCGGTCTCCACATACCTCCCATCCAGCTGGGTTGATCTTTTCTCTGGAATATCTCTGGAAGCTGCTGCTTGTGCTCAGCCTCTCAACCTCCTGCACCTGGTGCTTTTCCCAGCACACCCTCAAAACAGCCCCTCGCAACCACCCCCATCTTGCTCCTGCCCTGTTGATGCTTTCCAGCGTTAGTGTTGGTCTTACCATCCATTGTTCAGAGATTTCCAGGGTATCTTTACCAAGGCCTCTGTGGGAGGTTCTTTCAGTGTATTTAACCCTAGACTCCTTTTTACACATCCTTGGTCTGGCCAAGAGGGACCCCAACAGACAGCTTCTCACCCACAGCCTCCATTTCACTCCTTTCCTGCCTGACCTTCCCTAGCCACCTTGCCCTGGAACTCCCTGGGCCTTCTCATTCTGTTGTCCCCTCCTCTCCAAAACCCCTCCCCTCCCCAGCCCTCCGCTCCCCTCCCTCCCCCATTCCTCAGGATTTTAGCTGCCCCCACTCCCACCCCAGGATTTCAGACAAACTGCCTCCTCAGACAGCGATGCCTTTGATACCTCTGATAACTAACTTCCTGGGGGCAGGTTCCCGGAACCACAGGACCTAGTGCAGGCCCCACCACTGCACCAGCCCTGAAAACACACCAGAAAGCCCTGATACAGGAGGTACCCCTTCTCTGGCTCCGCCTTTCTCTTATCTAGGCTGAAACATCTCCCTTCCAGCAATGCTGCAGTCAGCTCTCAAGTACCAATGGGCTGATAATCCAATGGGTGGATTACCAAGAATGGGGGTTATCCCTGTTTCTCTTTCTCTGCCCTCCTCCTCCTTTCCTGTCTCTCCCGCCCCTCCTCCCCTTTACTTCTGCCTTCTCCCCTCCCCCAGCTCAGGCCTATTATGTACTTCTTTCCAGCGAGTAAGCCAAGGAAAAAAGAGAAGGCGTAATATGAACCCTTCCATGCTGCTCGTAGGTAGCAGCCCTGGGAAATAGCTTGCCGAGAGAAGAGAAGTCTGAAGTCCACAAATGTCCAAACCTTGTTGGAGGCAATAGTTTCTGCCATCCCTGTGGACGACTGAGGTTTGGTGGTAGTAATCCTGTCCCTGCTTCTGATTCTTCTGCACCTCTGTCTTCAAAGTGAAGCCCCTATTCTCTTCAGATGATCACTGTAGGGCAGAGCAAAGAGTCTCTCTCTTTCCTGTCTTCACAGGGTGTCTGTCAGGTGAGAAGTGGGTGTGAATTCAGCTCTGCCTTTATCAAGAAGTGTGACCTTGAGCAGGTCATATCATCTTTCTGGGCCTCACTTTCCTCCTTGACATGATAGGGAATTAGACCAATGATGATTTCTTCCTTGCAGAGATGTGACCCAAAACCAAATGTGATCATATAGTTTAAAAATATAAGGTAAAGCAGAGTCAACATCGCCCTCACTTTCTCACATTTCCAGATTATTTTTGAGTGAGAGAGCAAGGGAGGTTTGAGCATGCACGAAACCTGGCCACCCCAATGGAAGTGAATGGTGCACATAGTCATTTTTCACTGAGTGTCTTGACAAGAAGAAAGAGTTGCAAACCACTGGGCCAGGTAACCTCCAGGGACTCTTCCAGTGCTGGTATCCCAGTTCATACATCCAGAGAGAAAATGCACCTTGAGGCCAAGAGGCACAGGGAGTGATGCATGGTGCCTAAGGATGCCCACATACCCATTAATGGAACTGAGTCTAGAGCCCCTTTCCAGATCTCCAGATCATTGCACAAGAGACTTTCATCAGGACCCATGGGAACTCGATCTTTTGTGGAGGGATAGGGATAGCTTTTCTGCATCCTTCCCAACAGACTAGACCTCCCAATTCAGAAAGACCCTTGTCTTGGGCTTTGAACAAAAATGAGAGCAGTGAAACCAAAGCTGCTCACTCCCTCTGGTGTGCCTGACATGGTGATCCCTGGCTCTGCTCTCAGCTGTCAGCTTCCTTCCCCGTGATCTCTAGGACCACCCATGCAGACAGGAAGTGCACTGAGCCCACTCTGAGCCTGTCAGTTGTAATGGTGAGGCAGGTCATCAGTTGAGGGGGGCAGCAGGGAGAGATGTATTATATTTACATTTTTCTAAATTGAGCTGGAACCAGGGCCCAGGGCCCAGCAGGCATGGGGGAGGGGCCCCCCCAGGTGAAGGGGGAAGCTGGGAGTGGGGGGTGGGGCAGGAGTCAGCCTGTGAAGGGGGCACTGGCGGTAGGGAGCTACCTCTGGGCAGCACTGGGTGGTGGGGATGGGCTGACCCCAGACAAAGAGAAACCTGAGAGTGAGGGATTAAGCTGGAGAAACCTGTGAGGGGAGCTGCAAGCTTTCGAGGGAATCTCCAATATCAAACCCTTTTCCTGAAGAGCTTACTAAGGGGGACTTCAAGGGTAGTCCCCCACCCCCACTGCTCAGGGGAGGAAAGAATGCCGGCCCAGGAGCAGGCCATGACATTAATCATCACTGTCCCCAACCCCAAAATGAGGCTTCAAAGCTTTTTGGCCACAGGCCCCTCACAGCCCCATTGTGGAGTTTTCTTCAGGGCCTGATGGGAGGAAATTCTTCAGTTGCTTTAAGGGCTGCAAGCATAAGTCTCTGGCACTTAAGGCAGTTTGACTTTTACAGAGTGGAATTTGGCATAAGAATGTAGGCCTGAATTTAATTCTGGAAGTTCCAAAAGAATTGCTTGATCAAGTTTTATTACCATTTTACCAGATAAATAAGTGATACAATTAAACACCAGTGGCCTACGTTCATATTCACGAAATTGTGAAGGGAGCTTCTTAAGGGCAGGATTTGTGTCTTATTCATTCATAGCACCTAACCACAGGGCCTGGCATACAGTAAGTGCTTAATAAATGTTTGAAGAAGAAAAAAGAGGAATAAAGAGTGAAAGAGGTAATCCTATAGTGAGGACCTTGAAGACAAAGTGACAATTGGACTCTACAGACATTGCTATTCACCAGAGCTCTCTCAGAGCTGTGTCGATTTAGCTGGGACAGTCTACCCCCTGACTTCCCCCAACCAAGGGACAAGATGCCTTATTTTCAAGTGCTTATAATGAGGGAAGGCTATCCTCTCAAAGGCAGGTCTCTACAGCAATACATATTGGCAGACTTGTCCAATCATGTGGGTAGTTCAGGCAAAATATCCCATGTAATAGTCAGCTACTGCTATGATAAAGCTTTATAACATGTAGCCCAAATTCTCAGTGAGTTGCAACTAAGAGAATAAAGAGCTGAGTGTCTTCCCCCGGGTAATGATCAGGCAAAGGTAACCACTTACTAAAAAAAGAGTAGAAAGGTTCAGATAAAGCAATGACTTAGGTAACACCCAAGATCCCTTCCATATTCCAATATCCTTTGGTCATGGATAGTGGGGACCACACTGGTTAACTTCCAAGTTTCCAACAGACCAGACCTATAAATCTAGTCCCAAGGGTGTCTTAGCTGTAAGTGATGAAATATTCCAGAGTATCCGTACAATCATCAGCACTGAAGCCCGAATATTCTTTCATAGAACTCCAAGATTGTATACTACAAGGCAATGGCTCAAAGAGCCAGGAAATTCCTTTCCCTGAGCCATCCTGTTTATACAAACTGAGTCATCTCACTGGATAATCAGGCACCTGCCATCTTCTCCAAATGGCATTTAAACACAGTTCAGGCAGTATCCAGGGTCTCATTCCAGTATTTCTGGGAAGTAGGGTGATTCACAGTTCATCTCTCTCTCTCTTTTCTTTTCTTTTCTTTTCTTTTCTTTTCTTTTCTTTTCTCTTTCTTCTTTCTTTCTTTCTTTCTTTCTTTCTTTCTTTCTTTCTTTCTTTCTTTCTTTGTTGCTTTTGAAGCATGCATTGCTTGTCATTTTCTGTGCTAGGAGTCCCTCTCCCCATACATAGTTAAGAGAAAAGGCAAGAGTATATCTGGATGCCATACCCCTCAATGTACTACAGCAGGCTCCTGACATGCAGGAGATACCTGGTCAGTGCTTGTGAAATGAGTGGATGAGTAAATGGAAGGCAGTCTTTAAGATTAAAACTTATTGAGAACTCCATCACTTTCCCACTTCTCTTCTTGCTGTAAGAGCCAGGAAGCTCAGCACTCATTCTGTTGCTCCACCATAGCCCTGGAATGGGTCCTTAGAGTTTGCATATTTGTTTCTCCCTCCTTTCTCTGTTATTTCCTTTTTTTTTTTTTTTTATAAATTTGGTAAACCTAATTATGTGTTCTTCTTGTTGACTTTTTTACAGCCCTTTGGGAAGATGAAAGGGCGAAGGAATAAAGGAAACAAAGGTTCTCAGTCATGATCTATCGCTTGGGAACTTCTTTCTGATCGTGCTTAGTTTCGTTGCCCTTCCGCCCCACTGACTGTGTTACCACAGCCCATGGGTAGATGAGAGGATGGATGGATGGATGGATGGATGGATGGATGGATGGATGGATGAGAGGAAGGAGTGGTCTTCACATTCCCATTTTGCAGGTTGATAAAGTAGACAAGAGTGAGTAAGCCAGGCCATTCATTTGTTCACAGTACACCTTTACTGGAAATTTACCAGGCCGTTCTCTGAAAATCAGAAATAAATCAGTAGATCTCACCAACTCAATTCTCTCTAGTTTTAAGAAGCTGAAGTAAGGGGTGCCTGGGTAGCTCAGACAGCTAAGGGTCTACCTTTGGCTTAGGTCATGATCTCCAGGTCCTGGAATTAAACCCCACATTGGGCCCCCTGCTCAGCAGGGAGCCTACTTCTCCCTCTGCCTCTGCCCTGCTTGTACCTTTCTCTCTCAGATAAATAAATAAATCTTAAAAAAAAAAGAAGAAGAAGCTGAACTAGGTCCACTGATACAAGCTTTTTGAGGTGGCACAAATGCAGGCCAGACAGGAGCAATGACACAGAAAACAGCAGGGACAGCTCTGACGCACCAGCCGTAGAAGACATGTGAGTGAAGATGCTTTGGAGAGTGAAAATCTCAGTACAGATTGCCGGTTCTCTGTCCGACAGGAAGATTAGAAATCAGATTGGAGAAGATCTGCTAAAGGGAGCTTAAGAGACATGAGAGGAGCTTGGGGAGGAGGATGAACACTATCGCATCAGGGCCGATTGTTTACCCTTTTGTGCGGTGAAAGGACATTGAGGTTGGTTGGCATCAGAAGCTGGCTTTGTTTCCCACCTTCATCAGTTGCTAAGTCCATGGCCCTGGGAAAATCATTTCACCTCTCTGGGACTCAGCTTTCTTACTTGAAAAATGGAAATAATAATACTTGACACCGAAGATTATTTTTACAAACCAGAGACCATGCTGCCTACACGTGGCAGATGTGTAGGAAATGTTGGTTGAAGCTCCATGAAGTCTGAGCATTTGGAGTTTGGCTTAGAGGCTATGGAAGGGAGCAATGATTAGATTTTTCCAGAAGACCATAATGTCCAGGCCTTTAAGCTCCCTGTGGCTGAGAGCCACATTCTCCTGCCCTTTGCTGTGGTCATCAGCAGGGTTCATCCCAGAAGGCTCCCGGCCCTCACCTCTGTTCCCAAGGTAGAGAAGAGGGCTGCTAATGGACTGGCCTACATTATACTATCAACCTATGTTCTGCTGTTAAAACTAGACTCTTGAATTGTTGAGTAGCAGGACTCTCAAGTCACTGGACACCTTCTTTCTCCATCTAAAGAAACTAGTATTTCACAGTTCATGTGGCAGTGAGGAAAAAGTGGGGACTACTGGGTCTCCCTTAATCACAAAGAAGTGAAGAGAATATGCCTTGCTGGTCTGTCCCAATGTTGCACTGATGTGTGTGCAGTCAACGTTTAATATTTAAGCTGTTCCTTCTAGCCTGTTCCTTCCTGTTATGACTTTCAGAGTTTCTGAATTGAGCTGGATCTGTTTTATGAATCCCAAGTGACTCCATACATACTGAAGAGGAATTCCACTTCCTGTCTTTATTTCCTAAGTTGTTTGTTAGGAAATTAGGATTGGTGTTTTTCAGGACAGATCTTAACTACCAGCCATATAGCCAACCTTCAAATGCCTCCTTTACTTTGCTCTTCAGGTCAAGCCCAGTGGTTGTGAAGCCTTATGGATCTGCTGGTGAACGTGAATTATTCCCACACCAGTGCTCTGTTAATGCTACCATTAGAGTTCTAACTCTGTGGCACCAGCAGGATTTGTGTACATATCCACCTTTTCCACTGCGTACTATGAGCGCTGGGAGGATGGCACAGTGATTTGTTCATCTTTGTTTCCTAGCAACAGACATGGTGCCCAGCATATAGAATGTGCTCAATAAATGATCGTTGGATGGGTGAATGAATGGTGAATGATGGATACTGAGAACCTTCTTATATTCTTTCAGGGCTTTTAGCTGTTTTCCTAAGCAGTAAAGGCCCGTGCTCATGCCCTCATTCTCTCTTCCTGTTTAATGATCAACCAACACTTGCAATTCTTTTTTACAGGGGATACTCTCAGTGGTGAGCCCAGTTGGCTTCCTTTGCCCTCAGGGGAAGGGCATCAATGGGTACAGCCTTGAAATATGGGCTGATGAAATAAACAGTGATGACCTTCCCTTGCTCTATTTTCACATAAGCCTTTATATTAATGGACTGTTTCTAGCTGAATTTTTTCAGTGACTGCTTCTTGAGTGAGAAGACAAACTCACATCAATGTGTCCCTTAGTAGTTTCCTTGCACTGCTTCTTAGTGGTTCAAGAAAGGGAGGATTCTTAAGCCCCCAGTTTTTAATCCCCTTAAGCAGACTGTGTTGCTTTTACTAAGCTATAGAAACTTTGGGGGAAAAATGCTATAATGATTTTCATTAGATTTAGACTCTCCTGACTGACTGGTTTTATACTCACTTTCTTACAAGTCGGAGTTCTGTGCAAGTCACAGCACTGAGAACTGCCGTGTGGAGGTGTCAGCCTCTCATGTCCCATCTCTTCTCACCATCGCTAAGTGATTTCCCTTCACACAGTTGAGTCGGCCTCTTTTTGTATCTGTTTTGTGTTTACAGCTGGTGAAAAAATAAGTTTGTATTTATGAACTAAATAACTTCCCAACACCTGCTGTGGGATAGGCACCACACAAAATTGTGAGGACTCAGAAAAGAATCAGATATGTCCCTGGTCTCAAGGGGTTCCCCATCAAGGGAGCAGGTCAAATAGACCAGTAGAGCAACATGTGCAAGGTATGATGGGAGTAAGGAGGAAAGATGCCTGTGGCACTCACTTCTGCCTGGGCGAGGTGGTGGGACTGGGGTGGCGGAGGATCTTCATAGAGGTTAGGTTTGAGTTGGACCTGAAATGTAGATAGTAATTCATTCAGCGCATGAGAAGAGAAGGAAAACTAAAGCAGCACAGATAGTAGTGGTGTGTATGAAGGCTCAGAAATATGGAAAATGTGGTGAGTTCAAAGAGGTACCAATGGTTTTTGAAATGGTTGGAAAGCAGGCAGAGTTGGTCTCCAAGCATACCAGCTAAATATTAGCCCTGAGCTCAGAGCATGGGTAGGGAGATGTGTTTGGAAAAATAAATTAGGGTTAGATCACAAAGGGTCTTGAATGTCGTGACAAGAATTTAGGCTTTAGTGTGTGTGTGTGTGTGTGTGTGTGTGTGTGCGCACGAGCACAGATGTGATAGGAGGGTGGCTATTTTCACTGAAGAATTTTAACTAAATGAGTGAAAACTGTGTTGGATCAAGAGCTTTCCCACCAATCCTGGCCAATCTATTCTACCTAATGCACTATTTTTCTTCTTTAAGCAGATCGTCCTGGAATGTCCTTGCTGGAAGCCATCTTGTTTAGTTTAAATCCACCCCTCCTTGTTATTTTAACCTAAGCCCAGGTAATGAAGGCCAGGATTTTAATTGTCTCCAGCATCAGGCAGTATGGGGCTGGTGTTGATTTTAGAAGGTCCTGGAAAGTGAGAGGAGAAAAACAATGGAGTTTGTGGCTCGGCGCGTCTCCCGTCTTTGTGCTTCCAGCTCAGCATTTCTGGAGCCCTTTACAACCAGGCTTTGTAAAGACTTAGCTGAAAATCAACTTACGGATTCCTCCCTAATTGGGCTTGGCCAGGTTTAATCTGGTATCGGTCAAGCCAAGCTGGCTTCTATTAGGCAGTGCACTGAGGGTTCCCGGCGACGTTCTTATCCTAATGGAGGCTGACTATTTTTAGAAGCAAATCTTGGTGTTGGTGAAGGCCGGTATCACTGTGTCCTCTGAAGTGAACCCAGACGGACGCCTATCTGATACAGCATTTAGGACTTTGACTAAAATGAAAAAGTCTTGGATTTGGCATATGTATCCTAGAGGGTTAGAGTTTTGTATATTTTTTTTTCTTCCCAAGATAAAGCAAAGCTTCCTATTTGTTTCTGCCTCTTTGGGTTGATTCCTGGAAATGTGCAGGCAGCACCTGCAGTTAGAACATCTGCAGAGAGTGGCTCCTCGTGGCCTAGGGTACCCTGAGGAGCATCGGAGCGGGGACAGGGGTGTCGTGTCACTGCCCCAGCACCACTGGCCTTTGCTGAGCCCACCTCCTTGAGGTCATCCAGTGCTGGACACACAGGCTTACATGGCAAAGAGAAAAATAAGAACCGTGTCCTGGCCTTGGGGTAATTCATGTGAGCATTGAGTCACCCCTGAAAGTCGTTTATGTTGACCCAAACAGAGACCAAAGGGAGCCTGTGTGTCTGGAGAGTTTACGAAGGTATAAAAAAGCAAACCATCAGGGCAACCCCAGGGAGAGGGCTCCTATCTGCTTCTAGAGATCATGCGAAGGAAAGGAGAGTGAGTGAACAGTCCTATTTTCTTATATTCCAGAGGACACTGGGTGTCTGGGTGCCATTTGTGCAAGTATGGTGAGGGCGTGCTGTCTACATTTACAGCCACTCAGAAACAACCTGCCCCTTCCTCCCACCATCAGTCTCCTTGCCGGGCCCTTGTTGGGGCTTTGGAGAGTTTGCATGGTTTTGCTCGAGGAAGTCACTGACAAGAAGAAGAACACTTGCCTTGTAGAACTGAGCTCATTAGAATAAGAAGACCAACTCAGAAGTCCATAAATGAAGACACGTTCATATATATACTTAAACACAGACATGCATTTTACAGGTTTTAGAAAACTTGTCTAACATCTGTTTTGCTTTCCTTATTAATTCCATCCCCTCCACCCCCTCTGCCCCCATCCCAACCCCTGACTCTAAAGCGAATTCCTCAGCAAAGCCTGATTTAAAAGATGCCATCGACCCTGGATTTTGAACTGACTCCCAGAGCTTGTTTTTGAAGATTTCTCCTCCCCCTCCCAACCGCCCGGACCCCTTCAGCCAGCCAGCTTGGCAGGCATCATTCCAAGGTCCCAACCTTGACACATCTGCGCCTTCTGGTGCCTCTTGCCACCAACTGACACCTGCCAGTCTCCTGGGGCCAGCTGAGAATCCACTGGGCATCAAGGACCGTGGCAGGGACAGACATCCCTCAGCAAGAGCAGTAACCCACACCCGTGGGCCCAAGCAAACTGCCAAATCAAAAGCGGTTCCATGCATGTTCTCTTTCTCGAAACTTCTGTGGTTAGGCATAGACCTCTGTGAACATTTTCTATTTTATTATTATTTTTTTTAGTTTGGATCCTGGGTTTTCGTTCTTAATTTGAATATCCTAGAAACTTGAAGCTTATCCAATAGAAGGAGAAATACAGCATCACTACAAATCAGACCTCGAGAGGAATTTTTTTTTTTTTTACGAATTAAACAACTTCTTTTTTTTACAGAAAATCGTTTTTTTCCCCCTACAATCTTGGAGCTGAATCACTACCTCAGTTCAAATCCAACAAAACTCTGGAGACAAACCAAATCTTTCCCGCAAAGGGGAATAGTGAGGACTGTGAAAAATGGAGAGCTTATGCCTAGGTAAAGGGGTGGCCTCTCCTCAATCCCTGCAGGTTGTTCCATCAGGGTCACTGAGAACAGTTGTGTAGGTTGTGTACTGCACAAGAGCACTACTTCAGAGGAGGTGCCATTCACATCATAGATGTAGATATCTATCACTGATGATGATGATTTCCTGGAAGATGCCTGTGGAGGGTTTTGAAGAAAGGATACCTTCTAATTTGCACAAAGGTGACGTATGGGCTGTCAGAAGCCCTGGAAACCATGCTGCATGCAGCTCTAATGTTGCCGGATTTCTTTTTCCCCCTCCTCCTCTTTTCCTTTTCCATCTTTTCCATGGAGGGCCTGGAAACATGGCTTTTATTTTTTATTTTTTTAATAATTTTTTTTTATTATGTTAGTCACCATACAGTACATCCCTAGTTTTTGATGTAAAGTTCCGTGATTCATGTTATACGCAACTAATGAATCATGGAACTTTACATCAAAAACCAGGGATGTACTGTATGGTGACTAACATAATATAATAAAAAAATATTATTATAAAAAAAAAAGTTCCATGATTCATTACTTGCGTATAACACCCAGTGCACCATGCAATACGTGCCCTCCTTACTGCCCATCACCGGCCTATCCTGATCCCGCACCCCCCTCCCCTCTGAAGCCCTCAGTTTGTTTCCCAGAGTCCATAGTCTGTAATGGTTCATTCCCTCTTCTGTTTACCACCCACCCCCACCCCCGCTTTCTTCTTCCCTTTCTTCTCCTACCGATCTAGAGGAATTTTAACCAGTCTCTTTAGAACTTATCAATGAGATTGCTGAAGCCCATTGAAACAGAGAGAATTACTCAAGGACATATGGCTAGTGAGAAACATATCCAGGGCTAGAGGTCAGGCCTCCTGACTCACATTCAGTACTTATACCTTAAATTTGTGTGTTTAACATATCCATATACAGTATACGTTGCAGCCACCTGTAAATGTTGATATTTATCCCAATAAGGGGATAATAATAGGTAACATTATCGAATAATTATTAAGTGGCAGGCATTGTTCTAAGCACTTGATTTGTGCAATATCATTTACCCTGGTGACAACCCAGATGGGTATTGTCATCCTCAATTTGCAATCAAAATAACCAAGACCTGGAGAAGTTAAACAACTTGCCCTTGGTATGTAGGGGGTTCCTATTAGACTGTGGCTTTCCTGGGCCTCAGGACTGTGGTCGCTGGGCCACTTGGGATGGATGGGGCCCTTGCCTGTCTAGTGGAAAAGAGGTGTGAGTAGATCAGCCACAACGGCACACAGCGATGGCTGTAACAGAGGCAGGCACCAAGGTGGGGCAAGGGTAGAGGAGCAGGAAGGGGTTTGTCCGAGGAGATGGCATTTGAATGGTCTGGGGGATGCGTAGATGTTGTTAGCTGGAGAGCTTGTGCTCAGGTGAGTGGGAGCACCTGCTGCCTTCAGGGAAGATCCCGAGGGGGAGAAGCTCAGTGCCAGAAGGCAGAAGCATGATGGGCTGCGGAGGAGAAAAGGTGAGATGGGGCTGGAGAGGTAGGTGGGGAGCAGACCATGAAGTACCTGTCTCCCAGGATAAGGAATTTGGCCCAGAGCCAGTAAAGAGAGGGGAGCCCACAGCCATTTTTATGATGGGTAAGTGACAGGATCAGACTACCGGGGGTTTTGAGGGGACTACAGAAGCCTGGGCAGACTGGTGACAAAGGGTGGGGGGGTCGTGCAGTTGCCCATCCTGAAGTGATGAGGGGCTGGATGCCTTGTAGCCATCTGATTGGCACAGACTTCCTCCCCTTTGCTCGCGCTGCTTCCACGGCTTAGAATGCTCTCTTCAGTCCCGGCCCGTCTTTCAAGACCAAGCTTAGGTGTTTGATCTGGAGGCCCTCCTCAGTCCCCACCCTGGATAGGCTTGCGCTCCCCCTCCCCTGGGTCTCCGCTATCTCTGGTACATTCCTCATTCTCTCTTGGCACGCAGAAAATCTCGGTGCAAATCTTTGTGTACATTTCTCTGTTCTGCTTTACACCCAGCTCCGTGAAAGCAGGACCAGACCTTTGCCTCCTGAAATACTTGGCAAGGTGCCTGACATTCAGTGAGCTCTCAATAAATGTGTGATGAATGAATACACTTTCTAAATAAAGGCAGTGACTATGGGTATGGAAAGAAGAGGCCAAATTTGGGAGGTGATTTTTTTAAAGTTACATCAGGGGTTGGCAAACTATGGCCCAGGGACCAGATCCAGCCCACTTTATATACTGCTTTTGTAAATAAAGTTTTATTGGAACACAGCCAAGCACATCTGTCCACGTGGTGTCTCTAGCGGCTTTTGCTCTACAATGGCAGAGTTAAGTCATTGTGATAAGACGGTGTGGCCTGCAAATGCAAAAATATTTACTGTCCAGACGCTTACTGAGAAAGATTGTCAACCTGAGGATTAAAGGACCAGGATTAGTGACTGGAGATAAAGAGTGATGGAAAGGAAAGAGTCAAGACTTTTCCTTTTCTCACATCTCCACACTGTGCCTAATGCAGAGCTTTGCTCCCGGTGATGGCCTTGGCCTGTGGGCCTGTAGGCATTGAGAAAGATCCACGACTATAGGGCAGGAGGAAAAGGGAGCCTAGGAAACCAAGGTGGGAAAGAGACCCTGTAAGAAAAGACAAGGGGCTGTAGCTGCAAGGCCAAGTTTACCTAGATCCTGTTTCTTCCCCGTGAAGCTTCTCACGCTCTTCTCTCTCAGTCATCCAGTTTGGCTTTGTCACCCTCTTTGTGGCCTCCTTTCCTCTGGCACCTGTGTTCGCCCTCCTCAACAATGTCATTGAAGTGCGGCTTGATGCAAAGAAGTTCGTGACTGAGCTGAGACGGCCAGATGCCGTGAGAACCAAAGATATCGGTATGTCCCCTGCTTAGATATAGGCAGTCCCCCCGCCTCCATCCGTCCCCTCGGGCTCGCCGCCATGACCTGCCACCACCATCACACTCTGTCTGGATTCAAGAGGGCTGGGGGAAGCCCTTGCCTCTTCATCCTTTGGAGCTCCTCATCCTCCTATCTTCGGGCTCTGGGAGGCCTTTATCCATTTCCGCTGTCCCCCTGGTTTTCAGACAGGGGCCACCTAAGCCTTTCTAGACAAGCCCATTCCTGGGGGGCCATGGAAACCTCTACTGCCCTTGCCCACGCAGCACCACCCGAGCTGCAGCCTTGTTGTCACCAGGGCAAGGGCAGGAGTGAGCCAGACACCCTGCTTTCTGTCTTACAGGGATTTGGTTTGACATTCTCTCCGGGATCGGCAAGTTCTCTGTTATCAGCAATGTAAGTGTTCCATCTGTGACACCCTAGTTCTGTGGGAAGGGAGCCACAGAAAGGGCCTCCAGAGTTGCTGAGGTCTTCAAAGCTGGGTACCAGCCCTTGTTACCTCCCAGCCTTTTCCTTCCGGAGCTTTGCTCAAGGCAGTGCCCTGGTTCATGGTGCGCGCACGCCTTCTAGCTCATCGTGCGGAGGCCAGGGCTGTGTGACTTTCCCGTTAATTTCACTACACTAAAGAAAGGTAATTATCCACCAGAATGCATACCTTGGCCTTAAGAGTCAAAATCTGATCTTTCCTCAGAGCCAAGAATAATGAGGAAAGAATTCTGCATATCTATCCATCTCTTTCCTTTCTTTTTCTACTCCCAAGCTAAACAATGCCTGGAACGTTGCCCAGGCCGCGGTTCTTAATTACAGTTCCTCCAAGCTGTCAGTGCGAAGTCGTAATTATCCCCATGGACTTGGGCACGCGTAGGTTAGGATAGGACATACGAGAAGAGGTGTCCTACCTGTTGTGACCTCCTTAACTGCCTTGTCAGACATGTCCACATTTCAGAGGAAATCCTGCTGGGCCCAAGCCAATGACAGCTTTTGCTTCTGCCTTCTGCACGGATGGTGGCCAGGCAGGGCCTTTTGTTCCATCTCCCAAGAAAACCCTGCCGGCCTGGCACATCCCAGGAAAGCCAGCACCCGTTTTCCCCTGGGAGAGAAGCATTGGTTCTGGCTGTGGCTCGGTTGCCTATTAAGAACACTATTAAAATGAGTGGGGAGGCATGAGGAGAGGCAGAGAGAATCAGCCCACTGCATGTTGAATGCTCGATGAAGGAAGCGCACATCTCAAGGATGACAAATAAGGCGCAGTTTGGAGACTAGATCAGTAGCTACTTTGGAGTCGTGTTTACTAGAAAAGAGGCCTTGCATACTAGGCACTGTCCGTCATGCAGCAGAATGACAAGAAATGTTACCTCCCTGGCCTTTCTAAGACTTCCTTACTTATCTGAAGAATGGGAGAGCATAGGACCCATCACAAAGGATCATTCTGGAAATTATATGGGAAGATGAAAGGACATGTAGCAAGTGCTCAGTATGTTACTCATTCTCAAATATGGTTATGGCCATCCACACTCATACACACATTTAGAAAACAATACCTAAACTACATTTTTTTTTAAAAAAAGGGCTTTAATTGTTGGTGCAGAATACAGTATAAACACCTGCCAGAAAGATTTAAGATTTTCTTTGCAGAAAGTACCTCCACGTTCAAACATGCAATCATTCACTCGTTGTTTGGTTTGCTCTGTAGACATTTATAGAACACTTAAATATGCTAGACAGTATGTTGGGTATGTATGGTGGGATCCGGCAAGACCCACTCCTTCCCCCACTCCTTAGGTCTCAGTGTTCTTAAGTCAAATGGATGAAAGAACGACTTCCATTACGTGCTGTGCTAAATAATGCCGAGGGACGACGGTCACATGGAGGGAACTGTGGTACCATATCCTTGGGATTCCTGGTTCTCCGGTGTCCCCTGGAGGCCAAGATTCATGGTCATCCAGTGTCCCTGCATTTCACCTAAAAGTGGCACTCTTATTACGATCAGTAATTTTCTCAGAGAATCTTCCACTCTGCCTTGGCTTGGCCAACACCAGTGTCAGCTGGGCTATCTCAGAGGTGCTCATTCCCTCCAGAACCCAACGAACCACGCTGGCTTGACATCCTTGGGAACCAGCCACTGTCTAGTGGATTCACTTATGCATATCAAAGGTGGAAAAGCTGCGTGAGGTCAGAGTAAGGACTTCTCTATCAGAGCAGTGCCTCTGGATGGGGAGCCCAAGGGGGACCAGTCTCTCAGCCAGAGGCACCCTGTGCCACCTGGATAGCATCCATCCTGACTGCCCCTCAAACACCTGTGCTTCTGTCCTTCAGGCTTTTGTCATTGCCGTCACCTCCGACTTTATCCCCCGCCTCGTGTACCAGTACGCCTATAGTCACAATGGGACCCTGCACGGCTTTGTCAACCACACCCTCTCCTTTTTCAACGTCAGCCAGCTGAAGGAAGGAACGCAGCCAGAAAACTCACAGTTTGACCAAGAGGTTCAATTCTGCAGGTAAAGTAATCAGGAGGAGGAGGGCACAAGCAGATGACCAGAGGTGGTAGATCTAAGTAATTATCTGGAAGTAATTTATACCACTCTCCTCTCCCTCTTTCTCCTGCCCCCAGGCCCCCGAATCACTATTTTCAGTTAATCAGTAAATATTTATTGATCGCCTTTAGCCAGACACTATGGAACAAAGAAGTATACAGCCTTGCCTCGACCACCAAGGGGTTTGTGGTCTCGTTGGAAGAAGCAAGCAGAGCAGGTAGGACAGAGCAGGCTATTCAGAGAGTCTGTCTAGTGTGGACCATGAGCACTGCGGGTGTTCAGAGGAGAGGAAGATCAGTGGGGGCTAGAAAGGAAAGGGTAGGCTTCCCGGAGGGCCCAGGAGGAGTGTAAGACAGAAAGAGAGCGTATGCTAGGTGGGGAGTTGGCATGGGCTGAGTCGTGGAGGAAGGATGAATTTGGGGTGTTAGATGACCACTTAGGGGCTAGGTAATGTAGTTAGCAAGAAGAGCACTTACAAGATAACAAAAAGGAATAATATAGGAAATACAATATATCAAAACTCCCAGGATGGTGTAAGCCAAAGCGTTGTTGAGTGTGACCAGGTAGGACAAGGTAGATAACGGGAAATCTTGAAATATTGCAGGAATTGTAATGTGATGCAATAGGAAGTTACCTGTTTAGTACCAGAAATGACAGACAAAGTGTAGGCTTAGGAAAATTAATCTAGCTCAGAGCAGAATGGACTAGAATTGGGAGAACCCAGGGAGGGCAGCTAAGTTGCTGCCGTCAGTCAGACATGAACCACGGTGGGCCTAGCCCAGAGTGGTAGAAGGAATTAAGAGGAAGTGAGAAGATGAGCTATTTACTGTAATACATGACAGTGTTGGTGGTAAGAGACATAAGAGGGAGCCCGAACCAAGGATATCTCTCAAGGTTAGGCTGAAGTCAGAGGTGGGTACATTGACAGCAATGGGGAGGATGCTAAGAGAATCCAATTTTATGGTACATACGATGAATTTTATTTCAAGCACATCGATTAAAAAAATGGTGGGAAAGTTTTCACCTAACCCCTAGACACACTAAGCTGGAATTCCTGAGAGTCCAGTCAGAGCTGCGATTGAAAACCACCAGCCTGGGGATCATGGAAGCCAAGACACAGAAATCTCTCCATTATTGACCCAAGAAGGGCAAGTGAAGAGAACAGAGGGGAATGAATTCTTTAACCATTTTGTACCCTTGTGAGATGATAGTCCCCATGAAGGGCTTGAGCAGAGATCACACCTCATATATTAAAAAAAATAGAGCAATAACTACCAGAAGAACCAAAACCTAAGTAAGGTATCGAGGGACAAATGGAGGGCTTTTCCAGACCTTTCCCAGGCGTGTCGAAGAGCTGGTGCTGCCTCCGTCCGAGAAGCGGTGCCTCAGTGGTGTTTGTAGCGGGATGACCTTGAGTGCATCTGTCGTGCGCTCCCACTTGCTACCCAAGGCCCGCCGTTCGTGAGATGGCTTCACTTTCTCACAAGAGAGCAAATGAATCAGTCTTCCCAACCTAGATGACTGAGTGACACAACCTTACCAGTGTGTGGTTTGAATGGAAGGGTATTCTGGTCCTAGCCGGGATAACTGTAGGGTTCCACTCCAGCCAACAGGGAAGAGACTCAAAACCAGGGAGCAGATCTAAGAACAGGTAAGTAAATGTATTCACGGATATTGATTTATGTCAGCTTAGATGTTTCCAGTACTTGCACATTGGGGGCTATAAGGAGTCTCACTCTTGAACTGAGGTCCTATGCAGGCAGATTCGCGGCTACACGACGCGTCCACCCAGGGCCGCTCCACCGTCCGTCCGGCATGCCAGGCTGTCTGTCCCACCTGTGAGATTTCGGCCTACAGATCGGAAGGACCTAGCTCTACTACACAGACGATGTGTCCCAGCTCGAGGCTTTCCTGGTAGCGTCTAGACCGGCTCCAGCAGGTTGCATGAAGTCAGGCAGCAGTCAGCACTGAAAAGTAGTATTTACAAAATGATTTTTAATAACCGGGAGGTATAGGAACGATCTTGTTGAAGCTCCTCATTCCACGTAAAAGGAAACTGAGGCTTAGAAAGGTGAAGAATTCTCCGAGCTACCGAGGTTTCAGTGACAGATGCTGTAAAAGTCACATGTATCCACGCACGCAGGCTCAGCCCCCAGACGCGGCAGGGAGCAACGCCAATGTGCGTTGTGTGGGGAAGCAAGCTGACACTGTGTGGCTTTTTTAAAAAAGATTTATCTATTTATTTATTTGAGAGAGAGGGAGAGCACAGATGGGGAGGGGCAGAGGGAGAGAGAGAAACTAAGCAGACTCCACGCTGAGTGTGGAGCCCGATGCAGGGCTCAGTCTCATGACCCTGAGATCATGACCTGAGCTGAAACCCAGAGTTGGACACTTAACCCACTAAACCACCCAGGCACCCCTCATGTGTTTCTTTTTTCTTTTCTTTTCTTTTTTTTTTTTAGAGAGATCACAAGCAGGGGAGTGACAGGTAGAGGGAGAAGCAGGCTCCCTGCTGAGCAAGGAGCCTGTTGTGGGACTTGATCCCGGGACTCTGGGATCATGACCCAAGCCGAAACCAGATGCTTAATCGACCACCCAGGAGTCCCATCCCCCTCTATGTTTCTTTGGTTGGTCTAGAAGCACTGAGGGTCTGTGACCTTGCCCCTGACCATCAGATTTTCCAGAAACACTATGAATATGCTTTCCAGATATATCAGGGGCTTAACTGGCCTAAACATAAAAGGACTTTCATGGGCCCCCATATTGAAAGTTGAGAGTAGTTCTAATTTTCAGCAAGACTTGATTCAATCAAGTCTGCTAAACCAGATCTTTCTATACCTCCCTCCCAGCTCTACTCCTGTCAGTGACTAGAGTATGACTACCAACAGCTACTGGGTCCAAGTCCAAGTGGGAACATACATACCTCTTTGTGCTCATCGGCTAGGGTCAGTGTGCATGCCCTCCCCAGAACCAGTCGCTGTAGCCAGAGGAGGACTTGGGCGTCGGAGGAGAAGTGATCTCTGTCTGAAGCGCAGAGTAGGAGCGGTTTCCTGGTGAGAAGTTAAGATGAATGGACACAACAATAAATGCCCAGCATACCAGGGATTATTAGGACACATGGAGCAGATCCAGCTTTGTTGTAGCTGCTTTCAGAGTCACTGGACTTCCCAGCCAGCTGCAAAGCCCTGAGGACTCTTCTCTCCATCGTTTCCACACAAGCTGATGGGATCTGGCTTATTTGTGGCCCATTAAACAACAACAACCAAAACCTCTTCCAGCCAAGTGGCAGAATTATTACTGGGTGCATGTGTAGGAAGTGCATTCTATATTTCTGCTAAGAAAATGTATCTGCAAGATCAAACCAAAATGATTTTTGGAGCATGTGTCATGTTTTCCTTACCCAGTACCAGTAAGGATTATGGGTTCACTGTGCAACTATTTCCGAGACCTTACGATAGAGGCTTGTCTTTGGTTCCGTAATAAGGAACAAGACACAATGCCTCCCTCAAGAAGTCTAGATGGAGGAGATGAGCAAGGAAGCAAGCAATTAAACTCTAGCTTTCATAATTTATGATAGTGTAACTGCAAGGACCTCTGAGAGCCCCGAAGAAGGAGGAATGCACCTAACCCAGACCTGGGTATTGCGGGGGAGCTTCACGGGGGCTAAACCCTGAAGGTCAAACAGTACAAGGTTGGCCAGACTGATGCTCTTGTCAGCGCTCCTCCTTCACACGACCAAGCTGGCCTGGCTGGTGAGTGGGGTGGGAGGAGTGCTGGGAGGACTGGAAGGGAGCCTCAAGTGGTGAAGGAGGTTGGGGAGAGCAAGGCCTTCCAGGTAGATGGGCTCCTTGGTGCCCGGTGGTGGCAGCTGGCGTGGCAGATAAGCTCTGAGGGGTGAGGCGGGAAGAGAATACAGAAGCCAGACCAAGAAGAGCGTGGTGGTCTTTGGAGGTGTGTGGACTCCCTCTTAGGGTGGTGGGGAGCCACAGGGAGCAGGGATGAGAGCATACTTGTCATTGGTGTTCTCTCTGGCTGCAGTGTGAAGACCAGTGGGTTACATTTGAAATAAAGAGATGCTTGAAAGCACTCTGCGGTGTAAGCAGGTGTCCAGGGAGCAGGGTCAGGCTATTATCTAGATACAACGTATCACAGAGGTGTCCTTTGGGGCTACCTTTTCCTAGATAGATAACAATTGTTGACGTACATCTCTGCCTCAGTGGGTCATACTCATTGCATGCTGTGTGAACTGGCTGGCTCACCAGAGTCTCAGGGATTTTGGAGGGGTGGCATAACATACTGATGTCGTTATAAGCCAGGAATCATCAGTGGCTGTAAGAGATAGAAATGAAGGAGAATGAGACAGAGAGAGAGAGGAGGGGGAGGGAGAGGGAGGGACAGATAGGGTGGGGGAGGGAGGGGGAGAAGGAGAGAGAGCTCTGTAGCTAGCCCCAGAGCCAGTGTTTAAAACTGCTTCTGTGGTGGGAAATGAAAAGTTTGCCCTGATTTTCTGGCAAACAGTTTTGGGAACTCGATGACCCCTCTTATTCTTAGCTTTCAGTGACCTCTGGAGATAAATGTGGTCAAATAAAACTGAGGTCTTGGGCTCCAACCCAGCCTCGCCAGGGATAGAGGTATCTTAAAAATAGCAATAAAAGTTAGGACAAGTCTCCAGCTGCCCATTTGAGATGCATTCCCAGCATTTTTGGAGCAACGTTTGCTTCAGTGCTCTCACTGCGCTGGCGGGGCTGCTCCGTGAACAGCCCAGTGACGTCAGTCTGCGGGCACGAGCAGTGGCTATTGATGGCGTGGAAGGGCTACCATGTCCTGGAGGGCGGACGGTGGCCCAGGATCCTGGCTTCACTGGAAGGGAGTGGAGGGGTCAGCAGGGGAGGACCTGGCCAGGGATCTGCGTCCCGGAGTCGGAGAGCCTGCCTGGGCATGGTCAACCCAATGGGTCTGCTGGGGAGTGCAGAGAATCCTTGGGTGGTTCCTGCCGGGTTTCTCTGCAGGGCCTGAGTTCTTTCATATCCCAAGGTCACGTGAAAAGTCTTTGAAGAGGCGAGTTCTCTCCAGTCCATGCCGTCTCTCATCTGCTCCTCGCTGAATCCAGAGGGAGAGTCAGCTTTTCCGGGTGTTGCCTTTCCTGATCTTTATCGACCGCTGGATTAACGTGGTTCTCGTTAGTTCCTAATTACCTGTGCTGTTTTCCCTTGTTAAAGGCCAATTTCAGAAGGCAGTTGGAAGTAGCTCAGATGGTATGAAAATATCGTATATAATTGTGTTTAGCATTATTATGACATTCATTTCCATTGGGACTATTAAAACAATTTTTCTTTAACATACCACTGTTTGGAGTTGAGAAATGTATTTACTCACTGATTCATAATGTAACTAAAACCTCATTTTTGGAAAAAGCCGTCCCTGATGGTTGATGACTAACTCCTCAGTTTGTTACTTCGGCACCCTTCCTGCCCACGGCGATTTTGGCTGATGGAATCGTGGCGGATGTCCCTGTCACTGTCACTGGCCACCCCTGCAAGTGAGGATGGGAGGGGAGCATCTGTGCTGGGAGTCTCGCTTCCCCCTCCACACCTCAGTGTCCCATCTATAAAAATGGGGACTTGGAATGAAGAATCTCCAAAGATTCTTTTCTGCTTCTTTCTTTAAAAAATGTAATATTTCATGATACATGTAACATACTAAAAACTCTAAACATTACGGGCAGCCTCTCTGACTGTCCCACGTCTGCCTTACCCTCTGCCCGCTCCTAGGCACCACCCCAATAGTACTCATGGCAAAACATTTATGCGTGTCTTTCTCAGACTGTCTTCCGTGTGTTAACACCAAGTGAGCTCATAGAACCTTTATGGGGTTTCATGGCTTTGTTTTATAATAATGAAATATATTTCAAATTAATGAGAACCTATTTCTTTAGGTAGTGTATAAATTCAACTCCATATGATTTTTCATAGTGTTAGAACAATTTAGATATAAAATGATTTAAAGCTAAAATATAATGATGATTTTTGTACCAGTTTCACTTACTGTGTATGAGTCTGTCTCAGTTAACACTATAATTTTGCTCCTCAAAGCTTAGTATAAAAATGTGTTTGGGTCCACTGAATATTGCCATTAATTTTATCCTGTTGAAATTATAATTTTTTTTTATCATAAAAGCAATTCTGTATATGTATGTATATATACAAAAGGAAAAGACTTTCTTCATAGTCCTCGCCCTAGTCATTCTCTCCAGAAGAAACCATTGTGTTTATTCTCTGTGGAAGCCTCCAGAAATCACAGTCACATGCATTGTCTTATTTAATTTTCACTGTGCTTTACTTTAACATTTAATGTACGGGCACGCACGTATTTATTTATGGTCGGTGGGAGAGAGCTGGAGCACTTCTGTGTTTTACTAGCTCCATTTTACAGATTAGAATGCTGAGGTTCAGAGATGAGAAACGGGTTTCTCAGGGTCTTAAGCTAGTAAGTGACAGAGGCCACTCCCAGTGCACACTTGCTTTTTAAACACTCTAGTGGTTTTGTAATTATAAGCCTCTCATTATTACGAGACTCAAGGGCACTCTCAAAATTAATATTAAGGCTCAAAGAGAATGAAGAGAGCTTTGGCGGGGTGTTGATGAGATCTAGGAAAGTCTCCTAAAATCACACCTCTGAACTTAAATCCCAGCGAGCAGGTGCAGGAAGTGACCAGATGTGGGGGTTCACCCAGTACTTGGCCACTCAGCGAGACTTTGGGAGAACCACACTCCTTCAACCAGGAGGAAGCATCTGGTTTTGGAAGGCCTTTGAGCTGCTAGAATGGAGCAGAAGTTCTACCTCCCACTGGCCTGAGGCTTACCTATTTTGGGCCATTTACATGGACACAGATCCTGGGAGAAGCCTCTGGCCATTGTGGTGATGGCTAACTCTGACTCACATCAGCCTGAGCGGAAACTTAGAGCACCTGTGCCGGGTGCTCAGAAACCCCCCTCAAATGGCAGGAGGCACTGGGAGCAGGGGTATACGTGCTCTGTCCTCTTCACAGGAGAGGTGTCAGCTACCTCCAGGCAAAGGAGAAAGAAGAGCTACTGTTTATTGGGCACATATCTGATAGGTTGGGTGGTATGCTCTTCATTAACATTTCCTCTTCATTACATCCCTGAATGTTGAGGCCATTTTATAGCCCAGCACTTTGGCCATCAGAACATCGGGTAACTTTCTAGAGGACATGGAACCAAAGTGGTAGAGGTTGCATCAAGCCCTCACCTGGTGACTCGAAAGCCCACATTTTTGCCAGTGCTATGCACTGGGCTTAGAAGCCAAACAGACCTGGCTGACAGCCGTCACCGTCGTGGACACAATTAAGTCCATTGGTCACTCATCTTTTTTTTTTTTTTGAAGATTTTATTAATTTATTTGACAGAGAGAAAGAGAGAGAGAGAGACAGAGCACAAGCAGGGGGAGGGGCAGGCAGAAGGAGAAGCAGGCTCCCCGCTGAGCAAGGAGCCTGATGTGGGTCTTGATTCCAGGACCCCAAGATCATGACCTGAACTGAAGGCAGGTGCTTAACTGACTGAGCCACCAGGCGCCCCAGTCACTATCTTTTGTGGCCATTTCTAGTCTTAAAGATAATTGTCTCTTTGTTTAAGTAGTGTCTTCTTGTTACTCAGTGAAAACATTTGATAAGCTTGACTTCTCAGTATGACACTTGAAAAAAATGATGAAATCTGAACTTATATTGGAATGTAAGCAACCAGTCCGTTCCTGGTGGTCAGAGGCTTACGGGAATAATATTTTTCAAACTATGAGTCATTGTTCATGAAAGGGTTAGGAAATCACCTTAGTGGGTCATGATCAGCATTTTAAAGATGAGAATAGGGTAAGACAGGAGAGGATAAAATCAGAAAATACTGGGGCATCGCACACGGCAAGGATGTGATTTTTCTTTGCAGTGATGTCTACTTACATGTGCGTTAATGGAAAATGATTTCTTACTACTGTAGGTCACAGTTCTTTTTAAAAGTTAGCTTCGGAAAGGGAAATACGAACAGATGCATTATTCATTAAATTGTGCATTGTTCTTTCTGTGGGTAGTTTGTCCTGTAGTTCCAACCAGAGCGACCTATAGCCCATTGGCATGGGGGTGTTTTCAAGTAAAGCTTTCTGGAAATATCTGTGTTAATCTTTCCTCAGATCTTTGATTCAATGGACGTGTTTGTTAGATTTTAAAAATATTTTGGACACTCAGGGTGGGCAAAGGGACATTTCCAAAAGCTGTGGTGAGTTAGTATCAGAGATGGGACCAGAATTAGAATATTTATGGATTCTTTTCAGACTGGGACAAAGAGGGGTGAGTGGTGGCTCCTAGAGCAAGGCCAGTGAGCAGCTGTTCCTTCATAGATGGAGCGAGAGCACAAGAGAAACAGACTTCGATTGTAGCAGGAGGTATGGGGCTGGACCTGGGGAAGGGTGTCCCCATGGTACAGAGTGGGCATATGTGCTGCACCGGTCCTCCTGAGGTCTTTAGAGGAGATAAATCCCCTTTTGCCATGGGGTCCTTCGGGGGGCAGCTGGAGGGCAAAGAGCCTGAGCTTTTTCCCACCCCAAGGTGTCCCTCTCCGTTTAGCCATGCTCTCCCTCTCTCCTGTTAGCAAGCCTAATCTGGAGCTGGCCGTGCTTCTGTCCTCAGCCACGGACGGACATGCAGAATCCCGTGGTGTTTTGCTGGGCTGCAGTTAGCTTTGCTTTTCATCCGGATGTCAAAGCAAGGCTGCGACAGCTGTGAACAGCTGTTGGAAGGTGGGGTGGGGGAGGGGCGGCTCCTGGCCCCCACCCAGCCCTAGCCGACTGCTTACTGTCCACCTCTGGTTGTCTGTCTGCTGCTGACTCTGTGGATCTGCCTTTTTCCTCCTGTCTGTGTGCACCTCTTTTCGTCTTCCTCTTTGTTCCTTCTCTTCTTCCTGCATCTTTCCGTGGACAGTTGGAAGCCACCATGCTTTTACCTGGACCTTTTAGGGCAGCTGGCTCATTCCAGGTGGGGAAGGAATGAAAGCACCCATTTCTGGGGCGCCTGGGTGACTCAGTCCATTAAGCATCCGACTCTTGATTTCGGCTCAGGTCATGATCTCAGGGTGGTGGGATCGAGCCCCGAGTTGGGCTCTGTGCTCGGTGGGGAGTCTGGTTGAGACTCTCTCTCTCCCTCTGCCCCTCCCCCTCACTGTCTCTCAAGTAAATAAATAAATCTTTAAAAAAACACAAACAAAAAAACGCCCATTTCTGAGTCCCCCACCTCAGACCGCAGCTATTGGCAAGATGCTTTGTGACGGTAGAGGAAAGGCCTGCTTTCAGCCAGACTTGGATTCTCTACTTAACTCCAGTCCTTGCTGGCTACGAGAGAGACCTGGGCAAGTAACTGACCCTCTCTGAGCCTCAGTGTCCATCTATATTCTATGGGGATATCGGTGCCTGCCGGAAGATGCTATGGAGATTAAGTGGGAAAACTTCCAGAAAAGCTCCTTGCTCAGGGATTGGCATGTATTGCATGTTCAGTATAGGTTGTTGGCCTTCTTAGCCCCTCCTCAGACAGTCCCCACCCTGCCTTCCTCGGCAGCCATGCGCCCCACTCGGTGGCCTGACGCCACCCCACTCCTTCCCCCAGGGCTTATTGTGCTTTGACTAAGCATCAAAGATCTGTTGAATTCCATGGAGAAAACAGTTCCATGAAGGGTCATAATTTTTCTGATACCAGCTCTTGTCACTTTTCCAGGCTTAGAAAAAAGTGAGTCTGAAAAAAATGAGCCTTTTTTTTTTTAGAGGGAGGGAGGAATGGAGGGGAGGGAGAGAATCTCAAGCACAGTCCCTGTCTAGCACGAAGCGGGGCTGGATCTCACAATCCTGAGATCATGACCTGAGCCAAAATCAAGAGTCAGACGCTTAGCCGACTAAGCCACCCATTTGCCCCGAAAATGAGCGGTTTTTAACATGAGTCATCACAGAATGGGGGTGAAAAGGCAGCAGTGAGGAAAATCTCTCCATGGGTCTGAGAAAGGGACGTGAGCTCACGTCAGGCACTGATATTTTGTTTCTTAAGTCACGTGGACAGATCATAAACGTGGTCAGTAGAAGAGAATACTGACCAACCATCACTCTTACCACCATTCCCCCAAATTCACTCATCCTTGAGCTTGGTTTGAGTCAGCCTTTCTTGGAGTGCAAGAATGCAGCCACCTCTATGGCTGTGGTCCCAAAGCAGCCAGCCAGGAAGGAAGCCGGGGGTTGTCTAGGGGCACCTGTGTCTTCCCTGAGCCCACGGGCTGCTGAGAACTGTCCAAATTTTCTGGACATTACCCTCCCATCTTGAGCTTATGGGTCAGTGGGGCCACCATGGACCCCCTATGCTGGGCTCCTCTCATGATTCCTGGGCTCTTCTGGAAGAAGAATCCAGACACCAGAGGAAGCTGTGGGGGATGTTAGAGAATAGGGAAAAGGCATTTCCAGGCCAACACTGGGTTTTTTTTAGGACTTTGATCCTTTTATTCCAGGGACACTTGTTGTGGGGCTGTGAATTCCTCCCTCCCCGCTCTCTGCTAATTCCCAAGTGTGGGAGCCAGGAGCTAGCCTGCTGCTCTGATCCTTGAGGATCAGAAGCACCCCCTTCCCTCCGTCTCTTCCCAGTCTTAACGCTACATTTCTCTCTGGGCAGGTTTAAGGATTACCGAGAGCCACCGTGGGCCCCGAACCCATATGAGTTTTCCAAACAGTACTGGGCCATTCTGTCTGCCCGTCTGGCTTTTGTCATCATCTTCCAGGTGAGTTGTTCGGATAGGGAGTAGAATCCAGGCTGCAGGAGTAAAGACAGCCGTGTCTCCTCACCTGCCCCTCCACTCCATGTTTTCATGGCACTGTGACACTGGGGTCTCCGCAAGTGGCAGGCAGAAGCCAGTGCCTCCCCAGAGGAGTCAGGAAGCACTCTTGAGAGGACCTCCATTAATGGATAGATTTGCAGAAAGAGAATAGAACGCAGAGTAAGGTTACAGGACATATGTGGGATAAGATGCAGGGTGGAGATAGATTCCCTTTTAGACCTAAGACAAGAAAGGAAGCAAGAAGAACAGTGGGGACCAGAGTCTCAACCCTAATGCCAACAAAGCCCCGCCTGGTCTCCGCAGCTCAAGAAAGGGCTCGAGTTCTGAACTGTTCTTCTAGCTCTCGGCTGGCTCCCTCCTTTGTTAGCGTGCTCCAGCCCTTGAGACATCTGGCGCGGAGGGCCCCCGGAGCCATCCGGCCATGCCTCCATGGATGAATAGCAAACTCGAGCCCCTGATCGCTATCTCTGACAATAGCCGTAGCTCGGGTTGCATGGCTGAGATCCGTGGGTGTGCGGCCCCAGTTCCCACTTGGGGTCCTGCCGCCCCTTCAAGCGGGGCTGGAGCAAGAGCCCAGATCCTTTTCTCTTCTACTCCCTCAGGCTTTTGTATTCCCTGAAGGCAGATCTCTGGGGGGCTCTAAGATATCCTGCCCTGACCCTAGCCCAGGAAGTGGAGAAGCCCATCGACTAGTCTTTCACCTAAAGAAGACAGCCATTCTTCCTCCAGGGAGATGGGGCGATGGATTTGCAAAACTCCCCCCTGCAGGCGTCCCCTGGCTTTCGCACAGGTCACATGTAATACTCAACCCCATATAAGTTGGTTTAAGAGGAGAAAGTGACTTGAAGCAGTTCTAGAGCATGGAAGGCACCCAGGAGCCTCTGGAAGCAGCAGCTGGTCCCCTGGCCCTCCCCTGGGCTGTAGGTGTGAGGGAGGTTCAAGGTCATGGTGGGAATAGGTTTGGAGCCTGGAAGACAGCTGTGCCCTAAAGATCTCATCCCAGGCTCCATCGCTGTCCCTGGATCTCAGAGTGAACGTGTGATTGGCAGGCAAAGAAGGCCACAACTGGGGGAGCGAACTGGGCAGAGCGTGGCTTGGGGAACTGGGTGGGAACCAGGTTATAAAAGGAGCTGTCATATATTGGTGCGTGCTGGCTCTGTTGTGATGTATTCACCACTTCAGTGGAAAATGCTGCAGGGCAAGGGAGTCCTGTACTACCTGTGTTTGCAAGAGTGGGGATGGGGCTTAGCAGGTGGAAGAAGGAAGCCAATTACAAGTGTGCCCAGAAGCTTAGAATGGAGAAGGGGGAGCTAGAGGCGGGGGCCCTAGACGGGCTGGTGTGACCGGCTTAGCGGGATGGAAGAGAGAGCGGAATTGGGTGAGGGTGAGGTTGGCTGAGGCCAGAATTCAGTGCAGAAACCAAAGGTCCATCTCTGATTTGGAGGACAGAGGGCAGACTGGAAGCAAGAGAGGAACAGCTGGCTCAGGGAAAGCCCTGGAGAGGCCAGCGGGCCCTGCGCCCACTTCCCAGGGAGCTCCGGAACAGGGCGCCTGGGGGCTGAGAGGCCAGGCGGGAAGGACAGGAGGGAGAAAGCAGTAGCTGACACTTCTCAAGCCCTGCCCCGTGTGAGGTATTGACTGATTTCACCCTCACGCCTGGGGGCGGGTGAGGGGGTGGGTACTGTTACTGCTGCACTTTCTATATGGGGATATTGCGGGGCTCCTCTGCTCGTTGGCTCAGACCCTGCTAGTAAGTAGCAGAGCCAGGTGAGCACGGCGGCGTCCTGCTCCTGGGCCTGTGCTCACCACAGCCACTGCCCCCACCTCGGCACCACACTGCCCGCCCCACTGCCGAGACCGCTGCTCTGATGAGACAGGGGTGACCAGGGGTGCCCTGGTGTCCCAGGGGGCTGGGCCTCTCCTCTCAACCCCTCTCCCTGGCTTTTGGCAGAACCTCGTGATGTTCCTGAGTGTCCTTGTGGACTGGATGATTCCAGACATCCCCACGGACATCAGCGACCAGATCAAGAAAGAGAAGAGCTTGTTGGTGGACTTCTTCCTGAAAGAGGAGCATGAGAAACTCAAGCTGATGGACGAGCCGGCCCAGAGGAGCCTGGGAGGGGGGCATCGCAGCAGGAGCCGGGCGCCCAGCTCAGCACCGTCGGGCCGGAGTCAGCCAGGCAGCATCGCGTCCTCTGGTTCTCAGCACACGAACGTGTGAGCAAGCCAGCCCCGAGGTGGGCCGCCGCAGCAGCCAGGGACCTCACAGAGCGGGGCTGTGCACCAGCGCGGGCGTGGTGGCCGGCGTTTGCCGGGGTCTGGCCTGACGGGGTCTCGGAAAGGTGTGCGTGTGCAGAGAGAGAGGTTAGAGTGAGCGAGAGAATGAGCATGGGCAGGAAGAGAAATGGGGCTGCTTCTCAGAAACTTCAAGCTTAAGTTTCTTTTAGGTCCTCTTTGTATCCTTTGGGGGGCTTGGTACCCTATTTTGAGTCACTTGGTGAAAGAACTGGGTGTCTCTACCCCAGAGCTCCCAGGCGCCACGAGCCTTCCCTCAGGTTCCCTCAGGCGTCCTCTCTCAAGTGGCCACAGGCTGGGAGAGAAGCGAGCCCCCATCCTGAGGGATCCCTCTCCCCTTCCCACCATCTCCCTGAGCAGACCCCTCGGAGTCACTTGCAGCTGGGGCTGTCACGGCCCCACTGCGTGCAAATTAAGTCACAGGGCTGATTGCTGTGGCCACTGGACTTGATGGTGAGTGGCAGAGGTCCAAACCCGGGCTTGTCTCCAGTTCATGTCACGGGATGCTTTGAGCTTGTGCAGCTAACCATCACTTTACGCAGGTTCGGATTTAAAGTCATAAAATAAATGGAAACGTTCTTTGTAAAGTTACGTCTCCTTGTCTTTGGTTCTCTCTCTTTCTGTCGCTTCCTACCAACATTTATTGAGCACCTAGTACATCCCAGATACTGTTCTCAGATGAGACATGGAGCAGAGTACAAGAGAGAAGATCTCTGTCTCACAGAGCTTCCTTTCTGCGGAGAGACAGACAGGAAGCTGGTGAATGTATAGGATTTCAGCTAGTCATAAGGGCTAAGGAGAAATACAAGGGATAAAGGTGAAAGCAGGGGAGGTAACAGGCTTACCATTTTACATATGAATTAACGTCAAGCCCAAGGTCGTTCAAAGGTTACATCTTTCCTCCCAGAGCCTGGGTTGGGGTGGGGAGTGTGTGTGAGATTTTCAAGTATAGTTGGAAGCAAAGGCCAGACACGGTTCATCACTGTCTTTCGCACACCTCAACCTGCTGTACAGAAACCAGTTACATGGTCCTGTTCCTCAGGACCCGGCCCCAGTTCCTCCCGGGCCAGTCTGACGAGAGTACAACTCAGCGTCTGGAGGGCAGCTTCAAGGAGGGCCTCGCCCCAGAGGATGAGTGTTCTCAGGTTCCAGCGCACCTGGGGGTCGGAGGGCCCATGAGCACTGGCCGCTCACCCTGGCTTCTGCTGCCTCCTGGCCACAGGCAGGATCGCACTGCTGCCAGCTCTTGCTCTGGAAAGTGGTCCCTTCTTTTATGGGGACACCAGGGCATAGATACAGCTTTAGTGGGAGCAGCAGGCCAGGCTGTCCCATGCACTCACGTACCGGCAGCCCTACAGTACATCTTAACCACATCACGCCTTCCGGTTCACGCTCAGCACATGAGCCCAGATGCAAGCTCCAGTATTATCAAAACAAAACACTGCATTGCCTTACAACAGGCTTCAGCTAACTTGGGGAGAGGGGAGTGGCCGACCAGGAGTGTTAATGACATGGAGATGCCAGGCCCATAAAAAGGACGCTCTCCCCAGGAACAAGTCCTACCAGGGTGGGTGGAGTTGCCGCGGCGGTCCACACTGGGGGTCAGGGGCTACCTCCAGCACCAATACCCAGAGGAACCCACCTCTCTTCTTTTTTTCAAGTAAACTTTTTTATATGATCACAGAGATGCCACTTGCACCCCACGAGTCAGATGGTCAGAAAACCAATGAAGAAGAAAGCAAATCACCCACAGTCCCCCCAATTTTGAATCAACATCACCAATTGCTGTGTTTCCTTCCAGACTCTCGTTCCCTCTCAAATGCATCGTACTTTCAGTTACAAGTCTGAGGTATATGTTGTCTTGCTGTTTCTACTTCGTGTATCTCAACCATCCTTTTATCCCATAAATTTCAGTTCGGTTTTGAATCTTACTCAAACCTGCGTACCAACCACCTACACGTGTCAGGCTCTGGATCAGGCACTTGGGATACATGACTCGACACAATGATTCCACCCCCAGGAGCTTACGTTCCTGTGGGTGAGTCAGGAAGACATCATGAACAATGAAAATAAACCATATGGTATGTTAGAAGGTATGAAATGCTGTGGAGAAAAAGTCGAGCAAGCTAGAGGGGATTAGTAGTGGGAGTAGGAGCTCCATTCTATTTCCTTTGCACAATGGGCCTTTTGCTTTGTTTTTTTCCTGCCCTGCTCAGTCCTGTTAAGGGATTGGAGATCGGGTGTGGAAGCCTGGGGTGGCCGGAGCTCACGCCCGAGGGACTAGGTCAGACGGCGCTTCTTGGGGAAATCTAGGTGGAGAGGAAGGGAGATTTCATCTGCCCAGATATAGGTTCCCACCCTGAAAGGATTCTGTTTTCTCCCTTTCTCCCACTACAAGTGAATTAGGAATTCTGTGATTTGCCCCCACCCCCAGGCTCAGATCATCTCAGTAGCACCCCCATTACCAGCAGGACCGCCAGACATGCCTAGCACCATCCCAGCAACTGGGATTTAGGCTCCGTAAGAACTTCCCAAACGATTTGTTAAGCTGGGTAGAGAGGTGGTAGGTGCAGTCCTAACTTAAAACAAACAATAAAATCTTCTTTGAGCTCTTTAAGGAAATAATAAATTATTTTTTTTGCATTTTACAATGAATTTTGACATTTCACTATAAAATGCAAAAAAAAAAATTGTGAACAAACATCTCGAACACTGAAGAAAGGAAAAAATACCATTCCTTTTCCTATGCCCTTTCTCCAGAAATAGTAACAGTTACTGTTTGGGTTTATTTTGAGTTCATTCGTGTTCTCGTGGTGTGTGTGCGGTCACCTACCTTGGTCTGTGATACCATCTATTTTGTTTCATCATACAAGTAATATGTACTCATTGAAGAAGATTTAGAAAATGCAGAAAAAGTAAAACATAAATAACACAGTTGAAATCATCTCAGTTTTTACCTCCAAGAGAAACAGCCATGAGCACCAGGTGGAGAGTTTGGTGACCAACAGTATTTACCACAGGGTTCATCAGTTTTTCCTTATTTAGAATAAAAAGAAATGGAATCCATTTGATGGCTGATTTAAATAAATAATCTTAATGGCTGTTTCCTTGATGCGCTCATTGTAAAGAAAAGAGGGTATAGAATAAAAGGTGACTTCCCTTCCCATTTCCCCCTCTCACAGCCTCTTCAGAGCAGCCCTGTCTGGAACAACCCTGCTTGGGAAAATAAATGGTGCTTTTCTCAGTGAGGATTTCTTTCCTTCCTTCCTCCCACGCCTCCTCCTCCTCCTTCCCCTCCCCTCCCTTCCCCTCCCCTCCTCCTCTCCCTTCCGCTCTCCCTCCTTCCTTCCTTCCTTCCTTCCTTCCTTCCTTCCTTCCTTCCTTCCTTCCTTCCTTCCTTCCTTCCTTCCATTTTCAGCTTTAGTGAAAGGTATAATTGACAAAAAAATTGTAAGATATTTAAAGTGAACAGCATGGTGATTTGATACATGTATACATTATAAGAGGACTCCTCTCATTGTTAATTTTTTTTGCTCTCTATAGGAGATATACATTTTTCTTCTCAAATTTTATTTAAATTTTAGTTAACATACAGTGTAATATTGGTTTCACTGAGTGATTCATCACTTACATATAATACCCAATGCTCATCACAGCTGCCCTCCTTAATGCCCATCACCCATCTAGCTCATCCCCCACCCACCTCCCCTGCAGCAACCCTCACTTTGTTCTCTGTCATTAAGAGTCTCTTATGGTTTGCTTCCCTCTCTCCTTTTCCCACCTTCCCATGTTTTCATCTGTTTTCTTTCTTAAATTCCACATATGAGTGAAATCATTCTTTTTGAGAGCTGAGTAATATTCCATTGTATATATATATACCGCATCTTCTTTATCCATTTACAAGTTGATGGACATTTGGGATCTTCCATAATTTGACTATCATAGATAATGCTGCTATAAACATCGGGGTGCACGTGCCCCTTTAAATCTGTATTTTTGTATCCTTTGGGTAAATCCCTAGTGGTGCAATTGCTGGGTCTTAGGGTAGTTCTATTTTTAACTTTTTGAGGAACCTCCATACTGTTTTCCAGAGTGGCTGCCTCAGCGAGGATTTTAAAGATGCAGAAAACCATCATCAACTGCTTCTCAAATGGCTGTTATTTTGCCATATCAAACTTTGCTTTTCTGCGAGATGAATGAAAGTCTTTTGGTTTGCTGAGCCACCCAGCACAAGGTTCTAGCCTTGTTTAGTGACTAGCCCGTGTTAAGAAAGACAGGGGGGACGCTTACCAAGTGCTCTTCTAGGCCGCCATAAATTGTGGTAGGAGATTCTGCCAGGCCGTGGAAGGCATTTCTAGAAGCGAGAACAAGAATGAGATGGAAAAACTCAGGGATCAGTCTTTGATCCCATTGTTGCTTGAAATATGTAGTCAAACAGGGTCTGGGGTTAAAAATAAATGAGGAAAACACTCCTGTCTTTTCATTTTGTTACAGTGTTCCCTTAGTTGGCCAGAGTATGCCTTTGGGAAAAATGTTTTTTAACGATGTGGTGTTAATGCGTCCCTGCGGGACTTAGGCGCTCACCCCCTTGCTGCTGATGGTCACAGTTGGAAGCCCCCCTCAGAGCTGCTGGAAGTCGAAGAGGGCTGCCTGGACCAGGGCCACTCCTCGCTTGGGGGCTGCCTCTCATCTCTGCAGGGGCATGAGGCCCACTGGCTCAATTCTGGATAATTCTAAGTGTTACCTCAGGCCCAAAGCTCCATGTGCAATTGGCTGAAACGTATTGCAGCCCAGCTCTTCCCCCTGCCCCATTCTGCTCACCTGGCTCTCCCCTAGGAGTCCTTCTGGAGCACACGTCCCAGTCAACCCCCTATAGGCCAGGCATGCTGCTCCCCATCCCAGAGTCTGCTTCCCAGAGAACCTGACCCAAGACACAACACACGGGGCATTTGCTTTTGTTGGAAAGATGACTTGACTGGATTTACCTTTCTTGGGTCGCCAATCCTTACTTTCCAAATGTTGTGGCTCTGGGGATTGATGCATGTTCTTCCAGGGCTTCCAAGGAAAAACCTCTGGAATAAGCCTGATCGATGTTCCTTTGAATGTTGCCTTTTTCCAATCCTGGCTTGGTATTAGTAGGATTTTAAAATGTATTCTTGGAATTCAAACATTTCAATGGAATATGTCTTGATGTGCGTTTCTTTTATTTAATATGCCTGAAATGAGGTGATCACCTTGTCTGCATATTCACTCCTTTCTCAGCTCCGGAAGGTACTCTTCCAGAGGAGTCGAGTATAGGCATCCCAACTGTTTTGATTACTTTAAGGAAACACTGAAGTTGTGGGTTTGTTTTTTGGTTTTTTATCCTCATATCCACCTTTTTTTTTCTGAGCACATGTCTCCCTGTCCCGATCAACTATATTTTAGGAATTTGCCCTTCCCAGAGTTCCACATTCCTTTTTTCTCTGCCCTCTCTTGTTGGAAACAATACATCTATAATCGCCAATAAATTATTGGAGCAGTTTCGAAGCTCTCACTTGTAAGATCCTCCATGGATAACCTGGAAGAAAGGTGATTTCTCCTAACCCCCCATAACCCTACTCTTCTGAACTCCCTGTGTTATTAATGGCCTTACCTTTACCTGGTGTAGGTACTTCCCAAGATACGCTCCCTGCTAGTAAATGAAGAGGTTGGACCAAGCAAGCATCAACATCCATTCCTGTGCAGACACGTACAGTTCTACAGGTTAACTACGGTCCCGCAAACATGAAGAGTGTGGTCAGTCTTAACTTCCACGTTGCCATTCTACTCATCTTTTGCAACCCAGGCCCTGGCCAGCTGTGTCTCCGATATTCTCACCAAATTTAGCCCAGGGAAGAGTTGCTGGAGTTTCTACTCTTGCCCCAACCCACAGGGTATCTGATCTGCTCAGCCACAGCAGAGGGCGCCAGAGAGCAGAACCCGCCCTTGAAGGCTTAGCCACTCATTCTGGAAGACAAAGCAGATGTTTCCTCAGAACGCAGCCTTCTTTGCACATCTGGCTAGCCTCCTGCTCCCCATCTCTCTTCTCTACAGCAGGGAGTGGCAGTGCGCCCCGAACCAGACCCCTCCCAAACCAGGCTAGAAGACAGACGTCTCATCAGGACTCTTGCCCAGACGCGGTGGAACCCACTTATTCTCCCGCCCCTCCCATGGTGCATGCAGCTTTATCTGCAGAAAGGAAGTGCAAGGCGAAAGCCAGATGGGAATTCAAAAAGACAGCTCTACATATGAGTTCAGGAACCTTCACGTTTTATCGCCCCACCTTTGTCTCACTTCCTGTCTGTCTAAGAGCAAGGAGCTGAGGACTCAGGCTTCCAAGCCAAGATGTCTTCCTCAATTAGGGGAGTGAAGCCATAGGCCCTAAGGGAAGGAGGCAGACTTTTGACATGGATCCCACATCATAACCTGCTCCTAGTTTTCTCCCAGCATGATGGACTCTGGTTGGCCTGCATCTAATTCTTCAGAGAGTATGTGTCAACTTCTATCAAGAACCACATCTGCTGGGTCTGAGCGAGGCTGCAAGTTGAGAAACAGATGAGGCCCTGAGAACAGGCCTCTTCAACCCTTTTCTATGGGCCACGTTCCTACTCCACTCAGAAACCTTTCTCAGTATCGGCCTTAACAACTTTGAATTTGGTTTTCTTAGCTGCCGACCTCCGTCTTCACTGTACTGACTCCACCCATCTCTTTTGATTGCTCACTGTCTTGTCACAGGGCAAGTTTTTTTTTCTCTTAATTATCTTCTCAATGGCTCCCACCGCCTTCCAGAAAGCCTCCTGAAACTCCACTCTAGGTCTATGGGCAGCGTACGTAGAGCGCTTTTCAATATCATTATGTCCAAAGTAGGTAGTATTATTAACATGGTCAGGTCCTGGCTTTGTGGAGCCAGAAGCTCCTACAATTTTAGGGAGGCTCTTTAAGACAAAACACCCCAAATTATAAAATAAAATCAGATACAAAAGTGAATATTTAGCATGAAAATAAAAGTTCCAAATACAATTTTAGGCAAAATCCATTAAAAAATAGTTTTATTTTTTTAATGAATGGACTCACTCACCTTTGTATTACAATACTGTTCCCTCCACATCTTCAGTCCTGTGCTCTTGGATTCCTTTCCATAACCATGTTTTCAATTAAGAAAGAGAAAGGTAATTCATTCTTTCCCCTAGCCAAGTTGATCAACATTTGCTTTATGTTTCTTTTCTGTTTGTTTGTTTTCGGCAGACCCTGCCGCAGGTTTATTTGTACAAATAACACAGGAGGACACCATTCCTGTGCAGATAGATGCCCAGGGGTCACCCCAGTCCTTCTGTCCTTACGCTTCTACACTGGAGCCTTTGTGGTGGCCTGGACACCAGCATGTTTCCCGAGCTTGCAGGCAAGCGATGTAGGTAAGTCCATTGAACCTGTGGTTGCTGCCCTTGCGATCTTGGGCTTGACCTCCCTGGGCTTGGCGAGGGCCTTGATAGCCTCAGCACGTGCACTTTCTGGCCTTGGTGTTGCTGGCTTGCGTCTCGTCCAGGCCCTTCTTGCTGTGCTTCTTGGCAAAGCGCATGTTCCCTGGGAACTTGGAGTCCTCCCCGTTAAGAAATTCATATCTTTGTGGTGGGGCTTCCTGATGCCATTTCTGTGCCGTTTTCATGAGGTTGTGCGTGCTGTGGTTCTTGGACTTGGCTGTGTCTACACTGAAGCTTGTGGCTCCCGAAGCGCCTCGGGCTGTGCTTTTTATTTCTGATGGAAAATATAGAAGCTTAGGAAGTTTCTTTCAGGTCCTTGGCCTGTTGTTGGTGATTGCGTCTGACTGTTCAGATGATTGTCAAATTTGGGAAAGCTTCTCTCAAGTTTCTTTCACATATAAGCTCCAAGATATGAAAGAATTTTCCATACATTTCAAAAGCAGTTTTGCCTCCACTTTCCGTATATCCTGGGCTCCCGTGGGAGGAGCTTCCCTGTAAAGCTGCCTCTTCTCATTGGCCCCATTTTCGTTGTCACTGGAACTGACGCTACGAGGACTTCAGCCCCCCTGGTGCAAACTCCAGCCCGTGTTTCTTTGCCATCAGGACACCAGGACACCTCCCTCAGAAGCCCACTGGCCCTGGGTGCTCTGCCTGAGGCCCCTGGAGTGACATAGTGGTAGTGACAGTGATGACAGTCCCTGGGAGCCAGGTGCTGTGCCAAGAACTGTCCCCTCGTCGCCTCGCTGAATCCTCATAACCTCCTGTGAAGCATCTCTCTGCCCCATTCGGCACTTAACCAGATGAGCCTCACCACCGACTCGCACGGCAGCCCCTCTCTTTCATACTAATCACTTGGGTGCCCACATCATTTTGAACAAAACTGGAGCGAGAGGCCACGGATGTCTCCTACCTTTGATTTCTCCACGTTCCCAGGGTGTACTCCATCCAAGGTGGTCTTCAGGGGCCCCTTGAAGAAATGGCAGGGGAGAATTCCGTCCTCTTTGGCTAATGCCACGCGGGGCACCATTGGGGACATTTGCCACTCCACATGAGCACCCTGGCTGGACAAGACTTCTGATCATAACAAAGTCATGCCCCACACTTGGGCTCCAATGTATGGCCTCGCTGTGCTGGAAGGCCTGGATCCCCAACAGCTTCTGGCCTTACCACCTATGCACTAGGTTCAGCCCTTCCCCAAGAACAGCCAGATCTTTGTATTAAGTCAGGCTCACCAGCCTGGATACCCCTTTCATACAGGGACATGCCCTCTGAGGCCCTGGGGTCTTCCTAGCCACACTGATCCACTCTGATAAATGACGCTTTGGGATTTTCCATTGGGGGTTTCAGAGTGTCCAGAAAAATCTTCCTTCCAGACCAAGCTGAGTCTAAGGGTTTGCCTCTTGAAGGCCACAGAAGCTCCTAGTCTCCCTCCACTCCAGGGAATCCTTTGTTACAAAGAAGGAAGTCTCTGTGTCAGCCTTCACTGAATCCAGAGCCTCTGGTCTGACCTGGCTAAGATGGTGTGGGGTCATGGCAGGGGATTCGGACACTCTGTCACATGCAGATGCAGAACCTGAGGCTCAGAGAAGCTCTGCCTCTCCTCAAGAGACCAAAGCGACGAAGTGACCGAGCCAGAATGAACTGCAGTCTGCCTCCTCCCAGAGCCTCTGCTCATAACCATTCATTGGAAAAAGCGAAAAGGCACATTGCTCAGCTGTGTGTGGATAAAGCCTTTGTGGGGACAGCGTCTCATATGATGCTGAGACAATGCACTTACTGGAAAATGCACTCTGTTTTGGAGCTGGACTTGGTTCTAGTAGCCACTCTCCTGGTTAGGCAAGCTCCAGCTTCTCTGAGCTCTTCCTCTCTCTGGAGCATGGAGAGGATACCTGCCCTGCCTCCTTCTCAGGGCTGTCCTTGGTAGGCCACCGAGCATGAGATCAGTGTGAAGGAGTGGTATTAGAACAAACACGTACATTTCTCAGAAGACAAGCATTATCATCAATGGCTAAGACAAATGTATGCCCTCTTTAAGATCCACTGCTAGAGACAGTTGTGGCCAACAGTAAATCTAAAGTCCAGGCATGGCCGTTCCGAGAGGATGGCACAGATGCCAGGAAATGGAGTCCTTGCGTGCTGAAATGATCTCTGCAGAGTACCCAGCAGTGCCTGGTTAGCATTCTTGACATCAGCACGTTTGCTAAACTCCATTTTGGCCTGGGTTTCCAGATGAGTAAACTATTGAGGAAGACCTCAAAGGCAATGTCACTGCCCAACATTCACTAGAATTATTGTCTTCCCTCCCCACTTCTGTTAATGTGCCTTGGCTTTTAAAACAAATGCCTTGCTCTGACGTCGAGTAAGTATGTCGTGGTTTTTTAAAAACATTGCACCAAGTCCATTAAAAACATATCAAGTGATACCCAAGTATAAGCTTCAGTCACTAGACCATGATTTTCAGAAAATGCATTAATCTAAACTAATTTTTCATGGTTTTTGTGGTTTCCTCGAGTGGTCTTTATAAATGTCTACTAAAGAAAAGAGAGTTTATTGTGGGAGCAGGGTAGACTTCTGGATTGAAATGCTTCATCATCAAGACTGAAATGCCCTCAGAAGAAAACTCTCTTTTCTACTGATCTTTGGATGAGTACTCATAGCATCACGGCTCATGGAGAATCCAAGATGGTGACTCTGGTTATACCTGTTGGGGGTGCTGTTGGGGGTGCTGTTGGGGGTGCTGCATGGAGGCTATTATTTTCCAGGATCTCGGAGTCAGAAAACACCAAAGGACCTTCAGAGAGCTGGCAGCCAGGAATGGGCTTTCTGAAAAGTATCTTCCATCTATCAGTGAATGTCTATAGTCTTGAATCTATTTTCAGTAAGGGCAGAAATGAAGACTCAGGTGCCCCCTGAAGAGCACCCCCTCACGTGAGAATTTACACTGGAAAGATATTACACAGCCATTTCTCTACCCCTTACAGGTGGGGCATGTGGGCAGCGGCATGTCGTTTGGAAAGCAAGGGGTCAGGTAAAAGCATGTCTCACTGGCAAAGAGATTTTTAAAAACAGAAGATATTTCTGTTTCTTTATAGATTACCCATTTTGTTCTTTTTTTTTTTTTTTTTAGAGAGAGAGAGCGTGCACATGCAAGGGGATGGGGGAGGGGCAGAGGGAGAGGGAAAAAGGAAAAGAGAGAATTTTAAGCACTTTGCACACTCAGCACAGAGCCCGACTCGGGGCTTGATCTCACGATTCTGAGATCATGACCTGAGCTGAAATCAAGAGTCAGACACTTCACCAACTGAGCCACCCAGGTGCTCAGAAGATTAAGCACTTTGAAAAGAGCTTTAAAGCCACTATTAACATACGAGGGGATTAAAGTAGGGAGGGATCAGAAAGTATTTACAGAGTGTGTCAGGTAATGGACAACATGAGGTTTACCAGTTCCTTAAATTCCTACAACAACAGAGGCTACATAGCTTCATGAGTATCTAACTGGACTCATCCAGTTACTCGATCCCTACTGTTTGAGCAGGAGCACCGCTCCAGACTGGCTGTGGCTCCCCGCTGCCTAAACCTCCTCTTTGCCCATGATTGGACAGGGTGCCCGGCCCTGGTCTGACCTTTCTCCTCGCCTGTGCCATCGTCACTGGGCTGAGATCCCTGCCCTCACCTCGGTTCTCATGTCCAGGGATCCTCCTGCAAGCTCTCATCAGCCTTGTCCCTTGTCCCTGGGTGTGCCCTTCCATGACGCTTCTTAGGACAGGTCGGGAGACTCCTGGTCCACTGCGGTCATGCCCACTGAGCCCAGCCTTAGAGTTCCACCAATTCCTTCGACAAACACTTTACTATTACCTCCCTCATTCTGCAAAGGGAATTATGCATGCATTGTGGGTCTGGGATGGGAAAGGGGTCGGATATGTAGGTATGTAACAACCATTCATTAGGACTATGTTGGACCAGGCACATCAGAGTTATTATCTGTAATCCTCACGAAGACCCATAACAATAATCCCATTTTATGGGTAAACACCTGGTGCTCTAAGACACTCTCTGATTCACTTAAGGACATCTAGCAAATACTCTCATGAGCCATAACTGAAACCCAGTTCTGTCTTAGAGGCTATGCTGCCATCAGTGTTTTCTCCAGGCTTTCCCCCCATTATTTCATGATGTAAACTCTCTACTTTGGCCAAACCCATCTGCTGTTATCTCTTCCATATTCCCATGTTCCTTTCCTGGGCTTTTGCTACATCTGGAATGCTCATTTCTGGTGTGCTGCCAGAAAACCCATGGTTTTACACCTGACCTTTGGTTCCCACTCAAGGCTGCACACACCAAAGGGCCAGCCTTTTCTCTGCACTGTTTTTCAAACTGTCCTCTCTCCCACCCCCAGCTCCTCACTCTTCTATCACGAAACCCCGCAACTGGGCTTGCGTGCCACAGGCCTCATGTGAGCACACTCACCCCGTGGAAAAGTGTGTTCGGCTCACCCATGGGCTTGACTTCCCTTAAGGAAAATGAGCAGATGTGCATCATCTCTAGGATCCAGAGCCTGGCGCAGTCCCTGGACACCTAGTCTGCACTCCATAAAGGTGGGTTGCTGCAAGGCAGGAGGGAGGTAAGGAGCAAGGTGGGGCTGGAGGACCTGCCACACTAGGTGTTTACAAGGTGGTCGGCTTTGAGGCTTTCACTGGAAAACAACACTGCCCCACCACTGAGCTCTCCACAGAGAACCAGAGCTGATAGCTCATGGACACGCCAGCAACGCTAGATTGAGGACTAAAATATTCAAATAATTTTCTGCTAGATTATAAATAGCCATTGCCCACCCCTCTCCAGCCCAAGTTCTACTCTCAAGTGTACCCCTGGGCCACCCCAGCTACTCCCTGGAGGGCCCCTTCTTCTCCCTATGATCCTGGAAGTAAATAGAGGAGTGCTGCTGATCACACCACGAGGACCTCAGGACTCTCTAGTCCTCCAGGCTGTTCCAAATATCTTTTCATAAAAGTACCAATTCCTGGGTGCCTAGTCCTGGAAATCACATCGATTTCCACTTGCCCTCCATCTCCCCCCAACCCAGAAACTCCTCTTTGGCAACATCCAATCATCGTTGGAATTTGCTCAGGTACCCTGAGTGCAATTTGCTCCCTCTTGCCTGCAGGCTCCTAAGTCCCTGCAGGTGGCCAACATAAACAAACCTGGAGGAATTCGCCTGAGTTCATTCCAAAGGAAACAAGCTGGGTAGCTGCCTACCTTTGCCTTGGCTCCACAACATAAGTGAAATCCAAGATGGGGAAAACCTTTGGCGTCTATCAAGTTGGCTTCTCTGTGGAAATCTTATCAAGAAATGTTGGCCCTTCCAGATTTCCTGAGGAGACTGTAGCAAAGGCAAAGGTTTGTGTGTCTCCAATTCTTCGGGTCCTTCCTCTGCCCCCTCAGATCCTAGGCTCTTCCTAAAGGAAGAGGTAATTATCATTTTTAATCTGCTCTGAGGATATGTATTAATCACAGCTGGCCCAGTGTCACATCCCCAAAGCCCTGGAGAGTCTCCGCCTTTATTATGTTCTAGTGAATGTACTCTGAGCCAGTTGGCATCCTTTCTGAGGGCTACTAAGTGGCTAAGATGCATCTGCATTCAAGACAACTTATGTTTTCTCAACACCAGATAATAGATTTAAACACGAAGTAACCCATTTTAATGAACACCTGCTATCTTCTCCATGCAATAAATCTTTTGCCGGACAGAGAGGACAGTGCTCACTTTATTCTCCCTGCTGACACTTAATTCATTTCCTTCCCCTCTCTCCCTCCTGCTGAGAAAGGGCTCCCAGACGCTAAAATGTGCCAGACTCTGGCCTGGTTGGTGGTGACATGACTCAGACACACACCGATAATTCCTGTGGCTTGTGGATTCCTCTGGAGGTCACCTCCTTCATCCCCTTGCCTCTAGGCCAGGAACCATATCAAACTCATCCCAGACTGGTATGCCAAAGACCAAATGGGCCAACGAGCTCCGGGCCTGGAACAAATTAGTCTAAGATGAAAGGAAACCATGTTCCAGGAAAGAGAGAATGGCAACTAGAGCAGATAATACAGACCAGCCTCTGGTACCATATTGCCAAAGGCCGTGGTGGCCAACCTCAGGCTGGTGTCATTACAGCCTCAGTGAATGTGAGAACGGTGTACAGAACATTGGAGAGGGGGCAAAAGTTAATGATATAGAACCTAAATTCAGACTTTATTGACTCAAAATCATTTTTGAGAGATGGAATTCCACAGCTACCATAAATTGCACTGGTGGCATGGGCTGGCTTTCGGGGTCCAGAGGGGAATAATGCTGTGCCAGCTTCCCGGGGTTCACATCCCACAGCTTCATGAAACACAGAAATCTTTTTTCGCTTAAGGCCTCTGCCCTTGAGATTCCTGTGCCTGAGATTCTCACATCCCTTGCCCCCTTACATTATTCAAGTCACTACTCAAACTCTTCCTTCCTCAGAGAGGCCTTCCTTGACCACTGTGCATCCAGACACTTAGGGGTATACTGCTGATATATTCCACACTTGGGAGGACAGACCCACAGAAGAGGACATGGAGCCCTGGGAGTGGGCTTGGGGTGATTTAGTCAGAAAATCCTGGGGTCTTGAATATCAGCAAAGTGGTCTATAAGGGGGCACTCCTCACTGCATGGGGAGGCAGACAAAGTGCGTGGCTGGCAGATAGCTGGAATAAACACAAATATTCCCTTGAAGGATCCAGAGGATTTGTGCAGGCTTCTCTCCTCAAGGCCATCTCAGAGATACAAGATGGCTTCTGATCCAGCCATCACTTTATTCCAGTAGAAAAAGAGTAAAGGGGTTTCCTTTTCTTAGAAGCTTTCTGGAAGCCCCACTCTGTAACTTCTCTTTACACCTTATGGTCCAGGACTTAGTCACATGGTCTCCCTCTCTGAAAGGGAGCCTGGGAAGTGTTGTTTTCCTTGCTGGGCACATTGCCCGGTGTGGGGGGGGGGTCAAGGTTAATGTTTCATTGGTGAGGGAAAAAGGGAGAGTAGACTTGCGTTGGACACTGAGTACTCTCTGCCCCCATTCTTCCACATGCTTCTCCTGGACCTTTAAATAAAGAAGGAAAAGGTCTAGTTTAAAGTTGAAGGTACATGAAACAGAAGCTCTAGGGGGAGGTGAGGCTGTTCATCCTGGAAGGGGCCAGATCATAACCGGCCTTGAATGCCGACTTAAGTAACAGAGAGACTCCAGGCGTGGCTCATGAAGCCTCAGGTGGTGATGGCTGCCTGTGTTAGGGGCTTGCTTTGTGCAGGGCATGAAGTCCAATGTTTTCATATACACGAGTTCTTTGGACCCTAATAACCTTTGGTAGATTTCGTGGTTTTCATTTTCCAGAGGAAGAACTGGAGGTTGTCAAGTGTCTTGGCTGTCAAAGGCTGGCTTTCTTCCTACTGTATCTGATTCCAAAGTTCATGTTCCTACCCCCAAGAAACAGCCTGCCAAGTGTCCAGTGGGAGCTCCCTGGAACCTTCAGTCCTCAGCCTGCTCTCTTCTACCACCACCCCTCCTTTCTCTCCTTGCAATCCTTTCCTTTCCCAACTTCCCTACTGTTGCCCTCCTGCTCCTTCTCTCAGCAGCAGCCCATGCAGCCTACAAGTCAGGGTTGAAGGCTCTCTCCACCCTCTGGCCCAGGCAGGTGGCATGGTCCTGCTGGGAAGACCACTGGAGACCCCTGTGCTGAAGAGTGGGGGAACATGGCAGGCTTGGCTCCCTGCCTCCAGTGCAGAGTACAGCCTGGGCCAACTGATGACATGAAAGCTTCCAAGGGCTTGATGACATGAGGTTATGTTGCACATTCTGGCACCCCCCACTTGGTGGGTGTTTCTAAGACCCAGCACGTAAGGAAATGTGCCCAGGTGGTATGCACTCAGTAAGTATGTACAGATGCCAGGATGGTGACTCCTTCCCTCTGCAGTCCCCAAACCGTCTGCATATGCCTCTTGACCTCCCCCCATGGATGAAGCCTGCTTCTATAGGAGAGAAGAGAGGATGGGAAGGAAGGAGGAAAGAAAGGAGGGAGAGGAGTAAATGTGACTCAGGCCTCTGCAGCTTACAGGTCATGTGAACATCTGGTGCCTAGCTGAGGCCCCAGCTCCATCTCACCAGGTTCTCTTTCCTAGGGATTTCTGGTAATCCCTGGGAACCTTGCTCTTGCAGCATCAGTGTGTCTCAGCTGCTGCTGCTCCTTAGCTAGTGGTTGAGCTCCGACCGTCATGCCAGTCCTTGGCAGATCCCCTCTTACCCTCATGGAGTCCAGCTTCCCTTGAGATTCCACTTTTCACTGCTCCTATGTTGACAGAGACCCATCCCTTAATTCTCTACAATCAGGCAATCAAGAATCAAGATTATCCGGGCTTTACTAAGAGACAATCTTATACAACTTCAGGTTGCAAGTGGCAGAAATCTTCCTCATGTAACTCGGAAGTTCAGGGATAAAGTTGACCTGGGAGCCATGGATGCTCAGCCAGGTCTTCTTCCCTCCCTCTCTCCATCCCTTCCACTCACCTTTCCTCCTTCTCTTTACTTCTACAGGGTGACATCAGAAGGGTAGGGCTAAAGGTAGCTGTAAGTCTACATCATCCCAACTTTGTGACTACAGAAGGAAAAGTCACTTGCCTGGCATCTGTACATAGAGAGCAGGGAAAAAGTGTGATTGGGTAATAAGTCTACCCCGGCCCACTACTTGTAGCCATGGGTATGTTTTACCCCGTCAGCCAGGTCTGACCCAGAGGGATTCAACGTGACCCACAGGAAGCTGGCATTTCCCAAACTCTGTCATTTCTCCCAGGTGATCTGCTTGGTTCCTCGAGGCCTTTCCTAATAGCTCAGAGTTCCCCTGGCGAGATGCAGAATAGTCTTCTGGATTCCCAGCATTGGACCTGAGTGCTCAGGAATTAAAATCTATCTCATGTAGAAAATGAGAACGTGATTCTAGAAGAAGACCAATTTTTCAAGTTCCTTCCAGGGTTCATAATCTGTGGCTCCAGGATGCTGAAGTCTTGGGAGAGTTGATTACAATGCTCCTGGATATTTGTTCGGAATATACTTATTGGATATACTTAGTATAAAGCCCCTTGTTGGCAAACATGATGACTGGATCCAGAGGCTGTCCTTCCATGCCTTGGTGGATCTGATGGTGGCAGGGTGTTATCATGTCCACTGAGGTGCAAGGACCTACCTTGTTACATTGAGTGGGGAGCTGGTCTCCTTGACCACCTTGTCCAGTGTTCTATCCTCTGTAGCACATTGGCTCATGGTCTTAGCCAGGAAACCATAGGACCCAAGCCTGCCTAGATAAGAAGACTCCTGGAAAGTGGGTCTGTTGTGTGCTCTTTGCCCTTTCCACAACCTCAAAAGCCACTGATCCGGGGGCCAGCTTGTTCCCTCTGACATTCGACAGATTGGGTGTAGAATGCTCTTTCCTTAGGACTCTCCCATTTTCCCCACCACACACACCTCATGCACACTTGAGCTCATGCCATGGGGATCATATATCCCCTTCTGCCAAATGTTCTCTCTGCTGAGATGTTCTTTTGTGAGTTTCACTTGTGATGACAAGGAGGAGATAAGGGAAGTGAGGTAGAGATGAAACTGCATTTTCATCTTGCTGTCTGCACTGCCTGATTGTGTCAGAAGAGTTCAGCTTTTATTGAGTGATGTGCTGATGCAGGCAGGGAGAAGGCAGTCGGTCCAGGGGATATTTTGGGGAAGTGTGAGAATCTCATCCTCCTGATCCACTAGCTGGCGTCTGCACTGAGCATTTTCTCTTAGCCTGGTTCAGAACAAAGTGTTAAGAGAGATTCAGAGGCATGGAGGTACTAGAATTTGGAAGGGCAATTCGATAGATGCACTTGAGAACACAATGTTCTCAGGAAGCAGTGTCAAGTGCCAAATTTGTGAACAGAAAATTTTTGGTGGACATGGAAGCACTAGCTATTGAGGTGCCATTTGAACTGAGCCAAGGAGTGTGATTGGTTTTCTACAAATGGAAAAAAAATGTGGGGAAGTTACGGTTGTCCAGGCAGTAGAGAGCTGGGCTGCTAGATGGGGCTGTGACTACAGGGGTAGAGAGAGAGATATAGGTAGACAACAAATAAAATAAGAATTAGGACTTGGTCTTTTGTAAAACTCTAGAAGGCAGTTTGAATCAATCAATCAATCAATCAATCAATCAGCATTTACAGAGTTTTCTCAGTGTGCTGGGCGCTGGTGACTCAGAAGTGTGTAAGAGATTATCTGGACCCTGATACTCTAACATAGTATAATTGGAGAAGAATGCATTTGGCATAATAAAGTGAATCTGCATAAATCAGATAGGAAGCTATGATTCTTATCCTAGAGATGGCCATGGTAGACCAGACATTGTGCTCCCTATTGCATTCAGGTGTAAACCAATTCTCACTAGCTGATTAAGCTGAGTGACCGGAAGTCCTTTTCAAAGGAGAGGGTGCCTTCTCCACTGCTCTCCCCTCCTACCTGTTGGAGGCAGAGTCACAACAAAAGAAGTCTGTGTCCCTGAGCTGCAATCTTTCTAAGCAGGACACTGATATCGGACTGTTAAAAGAGTCAGAAATATACCTCTATCATGCCAAGCTACTGATATATTAGGGTTTATTTATTACAGTAGCTGGTACTTTCTTAGCTCTTTCACATTAGGCATTCCCTGTAAGGAAATCAGTCAGGTAAGCCCTTAGTAGCATTTTCTGGGACCCCATTCTAGAGCTAAGGACACACAACTGGACTTATGTGGAGCTTGGCAGATTTGGAACTTAGGTTGAAATGACTGAATTTGTTTCTTAGGGTGTTCTGACTCTGCTTCCTTCATGTGCCCAGGAGGGAAACCATCTCCTGCTCCTGCCCTCTCTCTTTCCCTTTGGGACTCACAATAACCTAGAGAGATCATGTGCTCATCCTCCTTGCTTTCCTACAGACTCACTCCTGGGAGATCCTGGCCTGCCACTGAAGGAGATTCTATAATCTTTGATTTTCTGCCAGATCCTTGATCACAAAAAATTTAATACAGTTTCATAATTTAAGACACTAGATACAGCTTTCCAAAACCCATTTGAGCCATTTCCCCAAAAAGGCATAATATTGGTAATGAATCAGAGTGGATCCTAAGGAAAAGGGATACAAAGCACATGAGTGAGACAGTGATGGGGTTATGGGGAGCGTGATAGGGCTCTGTGTTATCAGACCCTGCAAGCCCTCCAGACCTACAAGAGGGTCTGCTTTGCCTCTGTAGAGGGCCAGCCTTGGAAGATTGGAGAAGCTTGTCTCTGGTGCCCTCTCGCTTCCCCACCCCAACCAGGCCTGCTCCTGAGGTCCTTGTCCAGCTTCTCCCCACTGTCACCCAGAACCCACAATATTCTATTCTGGTCCCAGGTAAGCATATTTATAATGTCCATTTCCCAGAATTAAATAATTTCTCTTCTTAAGAAGAAAGAAGAGGGAGTTGAAGAAGAGCCTTCTGAAGATAGAAAAATATCTAAGGCTCAAAAAAAGAAATTACTATAGCTGTATAACACACAAATTGGTGTAACCCCTTCAGAAAGTTGTGTGCCATTTTTCTGAAAGCTAACATATACATTCCCAAGGGGCCGCCAGAGTCCACACTCAAGAATATACCAGGCAGATATGCATATATTTGTGAAAAACAGACTATAAAAGAATGTTCATGCCAGCGTTATTTTTAATAGCCTCAAACTGTTACCGAACTTCATGCCTATCCATAGTACCTGGATAAATTGATCGTGATAAATTTATACAATGGAATGCCTTACAGCAAAGAAAAAAAAATACAACCTTTACTACATGCAACAACATGAATCTCACAGACGTAATATTGAACAAAATAAGCCATACATGAAAAATATTTTTATGATTCCATTTATACAGAATTCAAAAACAGGCAAAAAAATAAATAAATAAACAAGAGTACTGTTATTTTGGAAGTGACTGACTGGGAGGGCAGGAGGGAAGCTTCTGAGGCCATGAAGGGGTGTTCTTGGTGCCTGGAATGTTCTATGACCTTGACTTGGATGGTGGTTTCATGTGCTTCAGATTTATGGACCTTATTGTATGTCTACTCTGCTATAATCTTAAAATGTTCAGATGAAAAGGAAGCTTTTAATTAGGATTGCAGACACTGGCAACTGGCAGCTAAGTTACTTCAGGACGGGGCATCATTGACGGGGTCTGTGCCCTCGGCCTATGGAGGTGCTAAAGGCATGTCCCGTCCTTGTCTTCAAGGAGCTCTGGACAGTGTGGGAGCAGCTCTCTGCTTTACCCTGCATCAGACCTGAGTGGCCTGGCCAACGGAACCGGAAGTGGAACAGCTCAGCCCACCAGAGTCCGTGGAGGCTAGCAGTGCTGCTTGCCTGACATCCTCTCCCAGGCCATTCACTGTCCCACTTGGCTGGATAATATTTCATTGCCTTTTTTCTCCCCTCAGACCACCAGCAGTTCCCTCCTCACCCTCTTTCTCACTGAAAAGGCGGAAGCCATTAGAAGAGGAACTCTGCCCTCCGGGTGGGCCTCCGAGCCTGCCCGTCTGCCCTCTGCTCTCTCCTGTCCTGACCCCGCCTGCCCCACCTGTTTCTCTCTCTGGGATTATTCCCATTAGTGCAAACAAGCTGTAATAGATCCTACATTACGATAAAAGTGGAAAAACATCTCCTTCCAATTATTGTCCCTTTTACCCACTTTCCTTGAGAGCAAAATTCTCAAAAAAGTTTTAACTCTCAGTGGTCTCCACTGGGAAGACTTTTCTCCTGTTCCCTCTCAAACCCTCATCATCTGGCTTCTATCGCCGCTACTTGTCAAGGTTACCAAGCACCTCCCGTTGTGCAGTCCAGAGGTGTTCTCAGCCATTACCTTGTTGAGAAAGAGCAGCACCTGCTACAGGGGGTTGTACCCTCCTCTCACTGTTCTTCACTCAGCTGCAGGGCATCCCTTCCCCTGGATCTTCCCCCTTCTTCACTGGTTGCTCTCACTTGTGCTCCTTTTCTCATGTTTGTTTGCTTGTTTTACTTTACTCCTTGAATCTTTTCTCCCCCCTCTCCCTATCCTTACCTCATTATTTCTCACGTAGTGTCAGGTTTTAAATATGAATTCCAAACATCTATCTCTGATTGCCTATTGAACATTATATGAATATCTAATTTTATCTCACATTTAGTACCTTCCAAACCAGCTTCCTCTGGCAGGATTCCCATCCCAGTGTATAGCAACTCTGATTTACAATTGCTTCGGTTAAAAACCTTCCATGGTTTCAACCCTCTGGGGTCTTAGTCCAAAGAGCCAGGCTTTCATCCAAATGCCACCCACAGTCTTGGTCATCTCTGGTGATGGAAACTCCATCCTTCCAGCTGCTAGGATCAAAACCCTTGCCATCATCCTTCCCCCCTCCTTCTTTCATGACCTACATTTGTCAGCTCTACTTTCAAACTGTGTCTGGAATTGGACCACTTCTTGCCAGCTGTAACATTCCCCAAACACTGCTGCCCCTGCAGGACTGTGACCATGACCTCCTGAGCTCCCTGCTTCAGGCCGTTGCTTCCTCACAGTCTGCTGTCAGTATTCTCCCCCTCCAAGTCAGGTCAGGCATTTAAACCTGTCAACTGTCTGTGTCTTTCCTCTGCTCAGAAGCACCCCGGGGGCTCTCTTCCCATCCAAAGTAAGAAACCAAGTCTTTCCTACCTGATCTGGACCCTGCTCCTTCTCCCACTTTCTCTGCTTCACAGGGTGATATTCAGAATGTTAAATGGCATGAAAAGGTGTCCACAGAGGCACTGACCAACCTGAACGGGTGCCCACCATCGGGCTGGGGGAAGGGCCTGAAAACGCCCTGCTGTACGGGGTGTTCCCCCATAGTCACTGGATCCGAGGAGTTCCAAGGGGGAGGCAGGTCTGTGGGGCTAGGGTAATGCTGAGGTGGCACTTGAGAGTTTGGAAGAGAGGTTGTTTACCAACCAGCTTGGGTGGATTTCAGTATTTTAACAGTCAGTACTCCCGTATATGTATGTATCGGCTGACCATCAGCATTGCTCCTGCCATTTTCCTCCTGTTCACTCTGCTCCTGCCATGCTGAGCCCCACTGCCATGTGCCGGGCACTCCTGCGTGGGATGCTCCCCTGCATGTGGCTCACCACCTCACTCCTGCACACCTCTGCTGACATTTCTTGTTCTTAAGATGCCCATCATAATCACCAGCATCCCTGGCACCCGTATGTCCCTGGTTGCTCTGCAGAGTTCTCTTGACAATCTGATACACCTGACATTGACTTATTTATTTTTTATTACCTATTTCTCCACTGGAATGTGAACTTCAAGAGGGAAGGGGATTTGTTCTTCTTTCTACCGCAGCTCCAGCCCCTGCCCCCAGTAAGCACTCAATGAAATTGTTAGATGAATGAATAAATGAACACTCTGTCATTAAATAAGACCAATAATCAGTACCAACCAGCCTTTAGGTTAAAGCTCAGAATAAGGAAAAACTTTGTGTGGGTCAGAGCTACCTGTGGGAGGAACGGGCTATTTCAGAGAGATGGTGTGCTCTCAAGTTTGGGGACTCTGTGCATTATGTTGGGAAATCTGGCTTCCACCAAGCTGGACCTCAACTGATGCAACTCAACCTGTCAGGGCCTCTGTGTCCCCATCTGCAAGATGGTGTAATATCACCCGTGTCACAGGGTTGTGTTGAGAGGATATGTGAAGTGTTATCATAATGCCCCACACATGTTAGGCTTATAGAGTTGTTCCCCTCCCCTTTCCTTCTTTTATCCCTTCAGGGGTGTGGTGGTCCTCAGGTGGGCATGCAGCTTCAAGGATGCATGAGTAGGTGGGGCACACTGATTCAGGCAGGGGCTGGAGAGAGGGGTGAGGGCAGGGTTTGGCGCCATTGCTCCTACTGGGATGGCTCCAGGCTGCTGAGTTGGAGGGCACAGAGCAGGCCCCATCTGTGCCACCAGGCCTTCTGCGATGATCTGGGAGAAGTGACAAGCACTACCCCAGATCATGCATATTCAAAGCCCAGTCTGGTTCCCTGGCACAATGGGCTAGAACAACAAAGCAGGTAACAGCTTGCCTCCTTGAGTCAAACCCTGAGTAACTGGGTCGTTTAGGTTTGAATCAAGGGGGCAGGATGGGATCCCAAGAAGACATTATGTCTTTTTCTTTGAATTCAGGTGGCCTCTCTCTAAAAGAAGGGTTCTCATCCAAGATTCCATGACTTCCAAGATATGTTTGGATAGAATTCACCCAAGAACTTGGATGGGAAAAAATACATGTTTATTTTACTAACCTAACTGAATTGTCACACACATACTTCTATTTTGAGTATAGGCACCAGATCCCATTACTAATAGTGGTACTAGTGACTTTGTCACCAACAGAACTCACAGATAGCTTCATATCACATCCTAGTTGTTGCAAATGTCATGAAATGCCATCATACTCACCACTACTTTGAAATAATGGTAGCTTTTTAGCATTGCTACAATGTGTTTCATTTGTAATACTATATATTTCATTGTATTCTAGGTTTTACAAAAAACATTATTCTGAGAAGTGGCTATGGGCTTTAACAGACTGCCGGAGTGATCCATGGCTCCAGACACTTCTCTATACCACCTCATTCAAAACTTCTCTAAACCATTTGGAAGAGACAGATGTATGTTGTGCTGGGTCTTGTGTGTGTGTGTGTGTGTGTGTGTGTGTGTGTGTGCGTGTGCATAGATATGTTTATGTTCCTGACCCAGAAGTAAACCATCAATCTAATTTCAGAAACATTCCTCCATGTCAAACTCTGATCCTTTCTTCCTGCCATAAAACCAGATTACCTGGTGTCAGCAGGCCTGGAGAATAGCTACCTATCAGACACTAGTCTTCCTCACACCACAGTGAAGTCACCCTGAGCCGTCTCTTCTTACACATGATTGTCTAGGTCAATGGGCTCCTTATTCCTGTGCCTAATCTCCAAGCTCTGATCATCTACCCACCCAGGACCACACTGGCACTGATTATCTTCCTGAGCTTTCTCATCTTTCCCCATCTGTTATTCACAGAAGGTTTGAGCTGCTTTTTAGATCCAAAAACTTCACTCTACGAAGAAAAACAAAATACAGTACAATCAGCTGAAAATTAGTAAATTGTCAGGTCCCCATATAAAAAGATAGGAGCTTCAGAAGAGCCCAGGAAACTTTGCTGATGTCAGTGTCCAGGTCCCCTATCTTCACCCCTTCTTCTCTAGACATGTTGGCAAGACTCCTGGGCCTGAAAACACCTGGGCAGTCACCTTTGCTGTTTTTTCATTTTAATGAGATAGGTTGAGTCATGGAAGTAAGAAAGAAAGATAGCAGAATGGAGTGTTCAGGGTTGACCAAGAATGCCCCTAATTTGGAGCTACTGAAAGCCAGAACATTCCCTCCCCTGTCTCCATCTTGTGTGGCTTGACTATAGAGGTAAGGACCAAGTAATAAAAACACAGACACATAATAAGAAAGTACTATTCTTGGCCCTGAAGATACACTGGTGGATAAGAGGATGTCTCCCCTCACACTTTGCAGAGAAAAATGAAACATAAATAGATGAAAAGAGAACAACGTAAGAGAGTATATTAATGAAAACCTTTCTTAGTTGCATGTGACAGACGCTCGATTAAAGCTAATTCAGGGAAAAGAGCACAGGCAGCAATCTCTCTGACATCGGCAATAGCAACATCTTTCTAGATATGTCTCCTGAGGCAAGGGAAACAAAAGCAAAAATGAACTATTGGGACTATATAAAAATCAAAAGTTTTTGCACAGTGAAGGAAACAATTAACAAAACTGAAAGGCAACCTACTGAATGGGAGAAGACATTTGCAATTACATATGATAAAGGGTTAGTATCTAAAATATATAAAGAACTGATACACCCCCAAAATAAATAATGTAATTAAAATAAGGCAGAAGACATGAATAGACATTTCTCCAAAGAAGACATACAGATGTCTACAGACATGTGAGAAGATGTTCAACATCACTCGCTAAGGAAATGCAAATCAAAACTACAATGAGATATCACATCACACCTGTCATAAAATGAAAAACACAAGAAATGACAAGTGTTGGTGAGAATGTGGAGAAAAAGGGACCCTCTTGCCCTGTTGGTGGGAATGCAAATTGGTGTAGCTACTGTGGAAAACAGTATGGACGTCCCTCAAAAAATTAAAAATAGAGCTACCCTACAATCCAGGAATCACACCTACTGGCTATTTACCACCCCCCCCCAAATACAGAAGCATTAATTCAATGGGATACCTGCACATTTATGTTTATAGCAGCATTATTTACAATAACCAAGCTATAGAAGCAGTCTAAATGTCCATCAATAGATGAATGGATAAAGAAGATGTGATATATACAATATATATCAGTATATATATACTAATATATATAATGGGATATTATTCAGCCATAAAAAAGAATGAGATTTTGCCATTTGCAACAACATGGATAGGGCTAGAGTATAATGCTAAGTAAAATAAGTCACTGAGAGAAAGACAAATACCATATGATCTCAGTCATATGTGAAATTGAAGAAACAAAACAAATGAGCAAAGGAAAAAAAAAAGAGAAAGAGAGACAAACCAAGAAACAGACTGTTAGCTATAAAGAACAAACTGATTGGGGTGCCTGGGTAGCTCAGTTGTTAAGCGTTTGCCTTCGGCTCAGGGCATGATCCCAGGGTCTTGGGATCGAGCCCCGCATTGGGCTCCTCTGCTGGGAGCTTACTTCTTCCTCTCCCACTCCCCCTGCCTGTGTTCCCTCTCTCACTGGCTGTCCCTCTCTCTGTCAAATGAATAAATAAAATCTTTAAAAAAAAAAAAAAGAACAAACTGATGGTTATCAGCGGGGATATGGGTGGGGGATGGGGGAAATTGCAAATGGGGATTAAAGAGTACATTTAAGATGAAAAAAACTATAAAATGATTTTTAAAAACCCCAGAAAATAGACAAAAGACTTGAACAGACACCAAAGAGGAGATACAGGTGGAATATAAGTCATGAAAAGATGTTCCATACCCTTATCCATTAGGGAAATACAAGTAAAAGCTACAATGAGATACCACTACATACATATTAGAAGGGCTAAAATTAAAATACCGACAATGACAAGTGCAGATGAGGATGTGGAACAACTGGTAAGATGTATGAACAACTCATATGCATTTGCTGGTGAGACGGTAAATAGCATAACCACTCTGGAAAACATTTGGTAGTTTCTTGTAACATTAAATATGTACTTAATCATAGGATGCCGCAAACCACTCTTGTACATGAAAGCTTATAACAGCTCTATTCATAATCATCAAAAATTGGAACAATTCAAATGTCCTTCAGTTCAAATGTTTGTTCAACTGGATAAACAGATACCAGTATATCCACACAATAGAGTACCACTCCGAAGTAAAAAGGAACGCACTATTTATACATGCAGCAACTTGGCTGAACGTCAAAGGCATTATGCTGAGTGAAAAAGCCAGTTTCAAAACATCACTTACTGGGTGATTTCCTTTCTATGACACGTTTAAAAAGAAAAGAACTATGGTGATGGAGAACAGATCAGTAGTTGCTGAGGTTTGAGTTGGGGAGACTGTAACTATGGAGGGAGTTTACTGGGGTATGGGATTGTTTTGTATCCTGATTGTGGGGGGTGGTTACACAAATTTATACAAGGGCTAAAATTCATAGGACTGGATGCCAAAAAAGTAAATTTTACTATACTGTATGAAAATTAGTTCAAGGAAGAAATAATTTATTAGCTTATTAATGGACTTAACTAATGTATTAGTCAGTTTTCCCTAGATTTTGCTATAGTGACAACTACTTTTCAAATCTCAGTGTCTTACGTTTACAAAAGTTTTTGTTACTCATGTTATACATCCTTCACTGGGTAAGAAGGACCCGGACTTCGTTACTGGGCCAGATTGGGAGACCCTTTCTTGTGAAGGAGGAGAAAAGCAAAAAGTAAAACTGTGCATTAGTTCTTCAAGCTTCCGCTCTAGGTGGTGTATATCACTTCAGCCTGCAGTGGTCAAATACAATGGTTTCTACTGGCCAAAATAAGTCAAACCTGGTATTAATGGTGGTGGGAAATATACTCCTATAGTGAAAACCCTCATGAAGATACCTGTAGGAAAGGGTCCAGTGCTGAGGGAGCAAATATTATAGTGAATACTACCTCTAGCACAATTAACATTTATTGAGCATATATTTAATACCAGGCACTGTCCTAGGCACTGGAGATACAACAGAGAACAATACAAACAAGGTCCCTGCTCTCATGGAATTACCGAATTCTTGATGATGGTGGGAAATATGGGATAATGTAAAAAGAAACCAACAAACAATAAGCAAAAAGAACTAGAGAGTGGTAAGAATCAGTGAAGAAAATAGAGCATCATGAAGAGTACCAGTGCTTGGTCTGGGCTGGCAGGCAAGGTGACGTTTAAGTTCAGATCAAAAGACTTAGTCATGTGGGGGGTAATCAGAAGGGGGAATGAAGCATGAGAGACTATGGACTATGAGAAACAAACTGAGGGCTTCAGAGGGGAGGGGGGTGGGGGAATGGGATAGACCGGTGATGGGTAGTAAGGAGGGCACGTATTGCATGGTGCACTGGGTGTTATATGCAACTAATGAATCATCGAACTTTACATAAAAAAATTAAAAAATTAAAAAAAATAAAATGGAGGAAAATCAAAATTGAATAAAAAAAAAAACTTAGTTATGTGAAGAACCTCAGGTGTCTCCTAAAATCTTGGGGGGAGGGAAAAGTGTTTGGTCCTGTCTCTCCTAGCATGTGTAAGAATGCCTGAAAATGATTCTCACTGGCCACACTTGGGTCACATGTTCATCCCTAAACTGGTCAGAATAAGAACAAAGTCTTATTGGCCAGCATGGGCCACATGTTTCTCCCTCTGATGGTGCCTTTCGTTGACAGTCCCATCGGAATCACATGGGATGGGATGGGAAGCATATCCCAATAAAGACAGGATTTGAAACAGGAAAAAAGTGAGGGATGTCTACTTCTTGAGAACCATGGCAAATGCTGGTTGGCTGGTCAGCCATTGATAAGACGACTGTGATTCAGGACCAGGAGGCCTGGATTCCAGTCACTGCTCTCATAGGTGTTAGCATGGATGGTTCTCAGCCTCCTTACATGGGAAGTCTGGGGGCATTAGACACCCTTCTAGCTCATTTCCATTCTGTGACTATGGTTTTTAATTACCCTCTCCCACCTCTCATTTAGTTAGGATGTTTTGGTTACAAGTTATGGATGACCTTGACTCAAAAGTTTTAAGAAATGAGGGGGTTCATTTCTCACATAAGAAGGCACAAGCAGAGCTAGCTCCATAGGTCAGGGCTCTGGCTCCTCAACCTTGTGGTTCTCCTGCTCTGTCCTCTTCCACAGGGGGGCTTCATCTTTAGGCTAATTCCCCTCACGGTCACAAGTTGGCCATGGTGGTTCCAGGTATCTCACTGGATATTGTCCAATGGAAGAACGGTGGCCAGCTCTTTCTTGTATCTCTCATTAAGAATGAAGTAACCAACTCAGTCTCCCCTGAAGTGTCTCCCTTCTGGAGGTGTTTACCTGAGAAATGTCAGAATTCCTTCAAGAGGGATAAAGGAGAAGTGATGTGTAGGTAATAAACAAGGTTTGCTTATAGTTGCCACTTAGGATGGGCTCCCCTCTACAGAATCCTCTTCTCTCTCAGCCCTGACTGCTCTTGCTGCCTGCCTAGCAAAGGTGAGGAATGCAATATTTCCCTATGTGGCTCTAAGGATACTGGTAGGATGCAGTATGAGGTGAGAAACTTCTTTCACATGTGACTGTACAAATGGAAAAGAATATTAATCCCACACTGCATTAATCTCATTGCTTCCTGGATTATTCTTCAGAGAATAAGAAAGCCATGGCCCAGTGGCATGAAAGATAAATGACCTGCCCATTTTGAGCTTTCACAGAGGAAACTGCTACCTCTCCCCTTATTAATCTATAGGTCCAGAAGAAAGACATCAAAGTCACACCTGCAAATGCTTTGGATATTGGCATCATCAGATATCGAAATAAAATAAAGACCTTTGCTATGCCCAAAGAGATAAAATTGAGGCTTGAAAAAATTAGTAAGGAACAAAGACTGTCAAAGAAACTAGTGAGATGTTATTTTATTTTATTTTATTTTGACCTTCATATTTTATTTATTTATTTTTTTAATAATGATTTTTTATTATATTATGTTAGTCACCATACAGTACATCCCCGGTTTTCGATGTAAGGCTCGATGATTCATTAGTTGTGTATAACACCCAGTGCACCATGCAATATGTGCCCTCCTTACTACCCATCACTGGTCTATCCCATTCCCCCACCCCCCTCCCCTCTGTAGCCCTCAGTTTGTTTCTCATAGTCCATAGTCGAAACTAGTGAGATTTTAAAGTGAATCACATAGAACTTCTAGAAACCGAAAAATATTAAAATAAAACTCAGTGGATGGATTAAACAGCAAATGACACAGCTAAAGAGAAAACTAATGACTCAGAAGACAGATTCAAAGAAATTTTCCAAAAGAAAACATAGAGAGACAAAAAAAGATTTTAAAAAAGTTATGTCAAAGTATGTGGATATTAGAGTGAGGAATTATAATATTTACATAATTTTGAGGGTATGGATACCTCTGAGGAATTACATACCTAGCAATCCCAGTCCAAACCTTAACCAGCCCAACAATTCACAACCAAGATAGAATTCTTGCTTTTATATATTGGGAGAGAGAGAGATGAGAACATTCATGTGGCAAAGCTTGATATAGCAACCAAAAACCAAAAACTAGAGAGTAGTAGGAACAAAGATAAATAAATTGTGATCTATATTTTATGTGCCATATATATATATATATATATATATATATATATATATATATCACACACACATTATATTGTGACTGCGGAATGGTATCAAAAAGTGAAAATTAATGAACCATTATGGTATAGATCATCATGGATGAGGCATGAAAGTAATGTGGAATTAAAAAAGGCAAACCACAGAAAAATACTTGCAATATTATTTCATTCATACAAAGTTTGAAAGCATGAACAGCATGAAAAATGGAATGATTTACTGAGTAGGGATACAAGAGTATGTGAAAACATAAAGAAAAGTGAAGAAATGATAGGCAAAAAGTCAGGTTAAGTCCAGGGGCTAAGGGAACATGATGGGATCAGGGAAAAGCACACGGGCTAATGGTCTACCATTTGAGTGGAGCAGTGGCTTCATGTGCACATTTATTGATTTCGACACCCTTTTATGTTAAAATTATCTTTGGCGTATACTTAACATATTGAAATAAAGGTATGGAAAAATACATATCAAGCAAATATGTACCAAACACATAACCAAGTTTTTTTTTTTCAGACAAAATGCATTTTGAGGTAAACTCCATCCAAAGGGAGAAAGAGAGATACTACACATCAGTAAAATGAATCCATGAAGATAATATAGTGACCACAAACATGTATGCATCTAATAACAAAGCCTTGAAATACACAAAATAAAAACTGAAACTTAACTTTTGAGGTCAATAGATCAGTTATTTGTTGTAGCTGGTGATTTTAATACATTCCTTCATGAAGCTTATCAATTAAATTGACAAAAAAAAGAAAAAATATGGTAGATTTGAATTATACAACTGTGAAACTAATAAGCCTGAACTAATACACATATATTTTACGTGTAATAAATATAGAATGCAAATGCTTTTCAAGAACACATGGAACATTCACAAAAGTCAACATTAAACTGGAGTGACAAAGGGAGCCTCAGTAAATTCCAAAGAACCAGCATTGCACAAACCCTTCTTTGACTAGAATGCTATACAATGAAGACTTGATAACAAAAGGATACTTTTTAAAAATCCCATATGCCTGGAAACTAAAATGAATGCTACTTAATAACCCCTTGGTTAAACAGAAAGTCAGAGGGGAAAGTATGAAGTACTTAAAACTGAACGGGTAAAAGCACCAGATGTCCAAATACGTGGGACACAACTAAATCACTTCTTTGAGAGAAATTTACAACTTTAAATACATTTATCACAAAGCAAGAAAGAACAAAAACAAATGAGCTAAGCTCCCAACTCCAGAAGGTAGAAAAAGAGCAATTCAGTAAACCCAGAAAACTAAACGTAATAGAAAATAAAAATGAGGCAGAAATAAAGAAAGAAATGTATCTTATTCGTGAATGGTCAATCTAACATTGTAATCATTTCAGCTCTTTCCAGAGTAATCTGTAAATTCATTGTAATTCCAAGTTAAGTCTCAAAAGGATTTTTTGAGGGACATAAGCTTATTCCAAATGTATCAAAGAATATAGATCCACAAATAGCTAATTAAACTTTGTAAAAATAAAGTAAAAAAATCTTGGTAAGAAGAAAGTCAGTCAAGATAGTCATCTTACTCAAAAAAAAAAAAAATAGTAATATGAGAGGCGCCTGGGTGGCTGAGTTGGTTAAGCATCTGCCTTTGGCTCAGGTCATGATCTCGGGGTCCTGGAATAGGCCCAAGTCAGACTCCCTGCTCAGCGGGCAGTCTGCTTTTCCCTCTGGCCCTCCCCCTGGCTCGTGTTCTCTCTCTCTCTCTCTCTAGCTTGCTTTCTCTCAAGTAAATAAAAATTAAAAATTTTTTAAAAAAAGAAAATATGAAAATATTACAAACCTATAGTAATGTAGCAATAAAGGCAATGTGATTTTGGTGCAATAGAATTCAGTGCTAAGAACCCTCATTATATTCCTATATATTCCTTTCCTAAATACACATGTGTGAATCACCACAACATAATGAAGATAAGAATTACATTGGAGGTCAATGAATTGTATACCTACCTTATCAAATGTAAATGTGATCTTTTAAAAGATTAATGATCTATATAGGGAAAGTAAAATTACAACATCATAAAGAGGTAATACATCTGTAATTTTGGTGTAGGGAAGTATTTATTGAATGATACTCCAAAAGCACAAATGACAAGGAAATTTAAAAAAAATGATACATTTGACTTTATCAGAATTTTTGTTTAACAAAAGACATCACTGTCAAGGAGAATAAATCAATAACAGATTGGGAGGTGTTTACAAAAATAAAAAATAAGCCTGGAACTAGTATCTAGGAATTAAAACCAGAAATCAGCAGCAAATACGTGGGTTCCCAAGAGAATAATGGGGGAAAAGTTATGAATAAGCAATCCACAATAGGAGAAACCCAAATGGCCAACAAGTATATAAAGAGATACTAAATCTCACTAGAAGTGATAGTACTAGCAGCAGCAAATAGTAAGTCTATTAACGCCACGAGGTAATTATATTCGTATCTCTATTTTACAGAAGCAAAAACAGAGGCATAGAGAAGAGTCTTTTCCAAGGTCATACAGGTAGTAAGGGATGGACTGAAGATTTGAACCCATACTCTTAACCACCACAAAACCCCAAACTTTGCTTTCATCCACGTGTCAAGGATGTCGGTAAGGACTCAGGGAAACAGACGGCTTTGTACCCTGCTGGCAGGAAGACAGTCTGGTGCCGAGGTTCTAGAGAGAAACCTGGGAGGGGTGAGCACAAGCCAGCATGCCTTTCCCTACCAGAGGACGTGAGCAGAGTTAGGGGCAGAGGCCTGGGTACGTGTGAAGGGGTGGGTGCTCCGTGGAACACCAGGTAGTGACTGTCAAGATCAAGACTTAGAGGGACATAGAGCATCACGGGAGAATCTGAAAAATGTACTTTTAAGTTAAGAAAGAGAAGAAGAATCAGAAAGTCCATAGCACAATGCCATTTATGTAGATTAAACACACAAACAAGGTATGTTCAAAATGTGTTTTAGGAAGTCCGTTTCTATTGGAGTGCCGGGGTGGCTCGGTCCTTTGAGTGTCTGACTCTTGATTTTGGCTCAGGTCCTGATCTCAGGGTCATGAGATCAAGCCCTGTGTCTGGCTCTGTGCTCAGCATTGCAGAGGCGGCGGGGGTGGGGGAGTGGAGGGTGGTTCTGCTAGAGAGTCTCTGGCTCTGCCCTCCTCCCACTTGCTCGCGGGAGCTCCCTCCCTCCCCCTCCCTCTCTAGAATAACTAAATAAATAAAGCTTAAAAAAAAGAGAAAGTCCATTTCTGTTAAGGACTTGTGTCAAACACATTGGGAGGGCGGTGAGAGGACTGGGGATCGAGGACGTGGAGGAAAAGATCATTAGACACCACCAGTGGGAATCGTGCGTGGTCACAGTTTGCGTGATTAGCTCTGTCTTCCCTTCATAGCGCTGCGAACTCACTGTCTGAGAGGTCCGCCTCTCCAGATGCCACCTGCCCCTGAAGAGCCCTTCCTGGGGGTTCTGCCGGGTCATGGCTGCCAGAACTCAGACTTGCCTCTACGAGACCCTGGCTTCCCTGGGCTGTGTAATTCCTTGAATGTGGAATTTTGGTCACGTCCAGACCTCATGCCTGAGGCTGGGCATCTGGCACTCTGTGGTACTGACACAGAGCTCCATCGCAGCCAGGTGGCCCTTCAGGGGAAAATGGCTTCTCCTCACCAAGGCCTATCCACCACCCCACCTGCCTAGTGCTAAGCTCAGCAGGTCCCCCTACCCGAATGCCTGCCCCTGTTACTGCCAGCCTCTGCCAGGCTTAGGGGACAACAGGGTCCCTGACCCAGAGCTTCCTTTTTCCTCAGTCACCCCAGTAAAGGAGAGGCCCTTCTTGCTCCTTGCCCTGAGTGGCACTTCTCCCAGACAGCCCCTCCCTACTCTCATTCCTTGGCGTGCACACAGGCCTGGCACTGGGCCTCCAAGTTCTCAGCGTCAGACGGCAAGAGCATGCCAGGTGTACCTCGGGCCAGCCTTGGCCCTGTGTTCCAGCTGTGTGGGCTTTCAGCATTTTTGCATCTGTCTGGGCTGCGTCACTTGGCACTTTAAGATGTGTTGCTTTCTATTAAGGTCACTTCCCATGTATGCATTTAATGTCCCCTGCCAGACTGATGACTTTCAAGAAACAAAGCTTGTCCCACTCCCCAAGTCCCTGGAAATGCATATGTGTGTGCCCCGGGGTAATGTTTGTTCTGCTATTTTTCAGTGGTGGGATGGACAGGCCCCGAGCCAGGCATACCATGGCATCGCAGCCTTCACCCCTGCTCCCATCCAACCTACATGACCAGGGTGCAGTAGGACCTGATTAGGAAAACCAACAGAGCTCATGGAGTAGAAATAACAACTTTTGGGAGTCTGGACCTCTACCGCTTACAAAAGCCCTTTCACAGACATTTAACTGGTCCAAACTCCCGAAGGCCCAGAGCCTTACCCAGAGCTGTGGGGCTGTAGGTGGCTGTGGCAGGCTGGACCTCCCATCTTCTGCACCCACCTCTGGGATTTTCAGAGAATCCAAGTCTGACCAGCTGCTGCCTTTCTCTCGAGTGGAAGTTACAGTGTCTGTGCACTGGAGTTTGGGCCCAGCCTTCTGGCCTGTCCTGCTCTGCAGAAGCAGGATGCTTTCATGAGCACCTCGGCCTACAGGGAGGGAATGCTAACCAGCTCTAACACTTCCTTCCCCAAATGGCTTTCCTCCTAATCAATCCCAGGAGCTCCCCCTTTGGCTGCAGGGAGATGCTGACGGAGACACTCCAAATGCTCAGTGCCACACAGTAGCAACTTCGACTGTAAATACCCCAAATTGTGTTTAGACGGCATTAAAGCCTGGTTAGTTAGCAGCAGGAAGCTGGTCTAGGGCCCTGCCTCCATCCTGGGCTGGCTGGCTCTCTGCTCACACGAGGGACAGAATGAGCACCCTTGCGGGCCTGTCGGCTTCCTCTGAGGAGTGTGTCTCTGTCCCTATCCCTTGAGACACAGCAGGGCTGGGGAGAGAGCTCTAGATGAAAATGGGGTTCCCTGCCTCCCTGGCCCCTATCATCCTTCCCTCTGTCCCAGCAGCCGGTGTTGATAAGAAAAGCATGGCTCAGGGGTGGATCCTGGTTACTTTATTATAGTTTCCTGTGGCTGCTGGGACAAATCACAACTCAGGGGCTTAAGACAACAGAAATGTATTGTTTCCCAGTTCTGGACCCAGAGGTCCAGAGTCAGTTCCACCAGGCCCAAACCAGTGTGTCTGCTGGGACACCTGCCTCTGGAGGCTCTGGGGGAGAACTTGTCCTGTGTCTTCCAGGGCCCAGTGGTTTGTGTGTACATCCCTCCCCTCTCCGGGGTCAGCGTCTTCTCTCTCTCTGCTCATCTTCACATCACCTTCTCCTTGGCATGGGGTCAAGTCTCCCTCTGCCTCTCTCTTATCAAGATACATGTAATTGCATTTGGGGGCCATCCAGAGAATCCCGTATAATCCCCCATCTCAAAATCTTTGCTTTGATCACTTCTGCAAAGACTCCTCTCCCCACCATGTATCAGGTAGCGTTCATAGGTTCCAGATACCAGGACGTAGATATCTTCTGGGAGAGGAGCATTTTTTAGCCTTTTCCAGCCTCATTCCTCATGTTGTTGGTGAAGTTTACTTCCTCTCTCTTGGCCTCAGTTTCCCCATTTGTGAAGGGTGAGGTGTGGCTAAGATGGCTCTGAAGCCCTTCCCATGCTCTGGTGTCATTAACTTCCCCCCACAACCCGATCCAGCAGAGCAGCCCCCACTTGCCTCAGGAGGGGCCAGCCTTTCCTCAGCCCTGGAGCCCGTGTTTGCGGGCGGGGGGCACATTCTCCTCCCCACCAGGGCCATTTCCTGGGGAGTTTCAATTGCCCGAGGTGTTGGGGCAGTGACTGAAAGGAGGCCTGAGCAGCCTGTGCTCTCACGGGGTGCCTGTCAGACCTGCACCAACACCTGCCACCAAGCTCCAGGCCTGGGAGAGCGAGAAGGAAACAAGGGTAGGGGGCAGATATGCAGGACCCTTCCCTCCCACCCCTGCACCTAATACACGCCCATCCAGTTCCTCTCAACAGGAACACTGAAGGGTGGCCAGTCGCTGCCCCACCACCCCCTCTCCTCCCCTCCACCCCAGCTGCATGTTCCCTATAGTAAACACATGACCTCACGTCTGGCTGCCTGGCATTCTGGAAGCTGTCCAAGGAGCCTAGGCAGGTGGGTAGCAAGCCCCTCAGCATGGAGCAGCCGCAACCCCAGGCTGCACCCTCAGCCCTGTGCTCTTGGATTTTAAAACCAGACTCTGCGTGAAGAGAAGGGACATATGCACCCCAATGTTCATAGCAGCATTGTCCACAATAGCTAAATCGTGGAAGGAGCCAAGATGCCCTTCAACAGATGACTGGATTAAGAAGTTGTGGTCCATATATACAATGGAATATTACTCAGCTATCAGAAAGAACGAATTCTCAACATTTGCTGCAACATGGATGGCACTGGAGGAGATAATGCTAAGTGAAATAAGTCAGGCAGAGAAAGACAAATATCATATGATTTCTCTCATCTATGGAACGTAAGAAATAGGATGATCGGTAGGGGAAGAAAGGGATAAAGAAAGGGGGGGGTAATCAGAGGGGGAATGAACCATGAGAGACTATGGACTCTGAGAAACAAACTGAGGGCCTCAGAGGGGAGGGGGGTGGGGGAATGGGATAGACCGGTGATGGGCAGTAAGGAGGGCACGTATTGCATGGTGCACTGGGTGTTATACGCAACTAATGAATCATCGAGCCTTACATTGGAAACCGGGGATGTACTGTATGGTGACTAACATAATATAATAAAAAATCATTAAAAAAATAAATAAATAAAACCAGGCTCTGCAAACCTGGTCACAAGCCCTGTGCTCACTCCCTCTCTGTTCTGTGGGGCAGCCCCCAAGCCCCTCCTGTGTGATGTAGGTTATGGTGGCCTGAGGTGACCTTGCATTTACTCCCCCTCAGCATTGCTGCTGTGCCTCCTCTCTCCCCCAGCTTACCTACCAGGAATCTTGGCACCATCAGCAATTACCCAGGCAGAACTCTGTTTCTGGGGCCCTGGCACATGCCGAGGACTCTGCTAAATGCTCTACCCATGTGAAACCACCTTCTTCCTCCAAACCACAATTCTGAGAGGTTTGTGTTTTTCCTGACTTCTTTACAGGTGAGCAAGTGGAGACCTGGATAAGTCATAGATTGGCCCATGGTGGCCCTGCTGGTCAAGTGGCAGCCTGGGGTTTGAACCACTCTGCCCGACTTCAGCACAGGTGTCCCACCAGCTCGGAGACATTCCACAAACCATTCTTGCCCCAACACATGTCTCCCCTCTGTCTCTTTGCCAAGCATGTCCTTCTCCACCTTTGAGGCCTTGATCACCTCTCAACAGCATTGTCGTGATCGCTCTTTTCCAGAAGCCTCCTTGTACCTAGGTTCATTCCAGACCACCCTTGTCTTTACTGTAACATTCCTCGCAGACACTGGGTTAATGTTGACATACCAGGTATAGTCCTGGGCAGCTCTTGGTCCTCAGTTTTCTAATCTGCAGACTGGCAGTGTTGCATGAATTTACTGTCCTCTGTCCTCACCTCTGCTCTGACCTCCATTCCCTCATAGACCTATCCAGCAAGCCGGCTGGAGAGAAAATAGAGAGCCAGTGCCAGCCCTGCCCCTCACCTAGCCTCCCGGCCTCCGATGTGACCAGCCCTGCCCAGGGTAGAAAGGCCATGGGGATCCAGTGAGCGCTCATGTGGTCCTTGTTCCCCACACTGACTATCCATGGGGCACCTTCCATGGACTGGTTTCACTCAGCCTCCTCTTCCTGGCTTCTGATTGGTCCCCTGGCAAAGAGCACAGGCTCGGTAGTCACATAGACTCAGGTTAAATACCAGCTCTGCCACCCAACAGCCATGTCCTTGAAACTCTGTAGGTCTCAGTTTCCTCCCCTGCTAAATGGGATCATATGACTTCGGAGTGTCATAAGGTCTGAAGGAATGTAGCATAGTAGCTGGCATAAGGTTACGGGTAACTCCTCTTACTCCCCCCGCCCTGTTCTCCCCTATATTCTTGCCCAGACTTGCAGCCTAGTGTCCAGCCATTGCCCAAGGCTCTGGGTGGAATTCCTGGGTCTGACGACCGCCTAGCACTGCCTGTTGCTTGGAGGTTCCGGATAAAGCCCAGCTAGTGTGTGCCTCAGGCTTCATGTTTAAGCCAGCTTAGTGCCTCTGCAGGAGGCTCTGTGGCATCCAGCCCCACTCCAGCTTCCGGCTTGTGGCCTGCCTGTCCGGTAGGACCATGTCATCGCTATACCTCCCAATATCCAGACCCACTGCCTGGGCCTCTGCTTTCCCTTGTGGCGTTTGTCACTCTGCCCCATCTCTTGTTGGCTCCTCCACTGCCAGCTCTTACTGTGTCCCCATGACCAGCTGACCACTCCTCATGTAAAGATGCAGCCTCTGGGGACACCTGTTTGTCTACGAAACAGAAAATCTGAGGAAGATTCTAGAACCAGACACAATGCCTTGCAAGTTGTTTTCAGGCCACAGACGAATCATCAGCAAAGATAAAGAAGGTGAACATAGCATTTGGGGTGCTGCTATTATTACAACCTTTTAAGATCAGTTAAGGTTGGATTTTACTGGGGTGAGACAGGAAATTATGGTACCTGAAGCCTGGAAACAGTCAAGACAGTGCAATGATTTCCTATGGTGATAGTGATAAAGCCCAACCAGGACTCAGAATCAGCTACAAGAGGTCCAGGACTTGCCGCCTACCCTAGCTGTCCCTACCCCATCCCCATGCCAGAGAAGCTCTCTCCCTCTTTGTCCTTCTGTGAAATTCTGCTCCAAACCTTCCGTCCCTACAGCTTCTACCCACAGACTGGGAGGGCTGGTAGGACCCAAGGGACCACCTGGACTCATGGTTCCCAAGTTTGGCTGCTCCTCAAAACCACCGTCTAAAACTTACAGATTCTGGGCTTGTGTTCCAAGTCCGCTGACTCAGAATCTCTAGGGGTGAAAGCCCAAGACAGTGGGATTTTAGAAAACACCTAGGTTATTCTTCCAAACACCCCGACTATAGAACTTCTGGCTTACCCCCATCCCCTCATCATACAGCTGAGGAATGAAGTTGAGCGGGGAGGCAGCTGGCTCAGGGTCAGAGCCAAGCAACGCAGAACTGGACAGACCCTTGGAGGGGGTCCTCTGACTATCCCGTGATCCCATCCCTATCGGCCGGCAGCATGCCGACCCTCAGCTTGCCAGGTGCTCTTCCATATAGGTATGCCTGTGGCCATGGTGCTAGGCTCTGAGGTCATAGGCCAGCTCTGGATCCCATCTTTTATCTGTAAACTGGGGGCAGGCATGTAGTTTCTACTCTCCACTGATCCTGTCCAGGGAGCCTGGGACTGGGCTCTGCCCCTGGGATCCAGTTATGTGATCTTTCCAACTCATTTTGCCTCCAGGAGAACAGGCCATCGAAAATAATCTTCTGCACTATTCCAATTTGGGAACATTTTAGATGTGCCTACGTTCCTCTATATCTTTTAACTCTACCATAGAATACATAATCCTCTTGGAACAGGTCGCTCAAGCTGACAAAACCTTGAATTGTCAAGGTGACTCATTCCTTCCTCTTCTCCAAAGTGTAAAGCACTTCACTGAGAATCATAGCCCCTGCTAGTCATCCAGGGGCATTGAGGAACAATGAGGAGGCATGGATTTACAACATCTCAGCATAACAGGAGAAAGTTGGTTCTAGAATCTTTTAATTCCTTATTTCTGTGTGGTAATATTCTGTCAAACAAGGACAATTCACATGGCATCCTCAAGGAAGGAAAATATTTTCTGCATCTTATTTCATAGTAAAGAAGACAATATGTCCACATGACTTTTATGTGGTTTTCTGTTTTGAGGATGAAACAAGCACCAGCCCTTCCTCCCCAAGTGAAAAATTAACATGTTTCATAGTTTACAAAATGCTTTCACATGCATTATCTCCCCAAACCCTTTGAGATAGGTATTGTTCTATCGCCATCACACTCTGTACAGACATGTAAACTGAGGCTGGGTTGTTCAAGTTCCTTCCATCTGACCACTGACTGTGTTTCTCTGAAGGCAGAGCTGACCCGCTTGGGGCCGGTCCTGCCACGGTGGTCTCATGTGGCCTCAGGACCCTGCCAGCCCCTCCCTGATCTCTAAGTCCCCTGCTCTGCTGCTGGCCATGGATATGTCCATTTCAGCTGTAATATTGGCCTCAAGTTGGGGGCTGCCAAAACTTGGGCAATTTATAGACATTGCTCTTTTTTTCCGGTATGAAAACCTTGCATTTCAGATCAAATGCACTGAGACTGAGAGACTGTCCTGTAGATTTTCCATGCACCCCTCCAAATCTTTTCTCTGCCCTTCCCTCCCTGCTCTGTGCTACAGGGCTGACCCATAGGAGCCAACAAGGTCTACACCAATGGACTCCCTTGTCCACCAGCATGCAGTTGTGTCCAGCCCATGAAGAACATCGGCAGGAGACAGGAGAAGGAGGTGAATGAGGTTCAGATGTTTCCCAGCTTTTCCTTGCAGAGGTCCCAGTTCTTGCCAATCCATCCTCTCCACTCTGTCTGCAGCTTCCAGGAAGGTTATGCCTTCCAGGCTGGTGGCCGTGTCCTGCACAGCCATATTGGAGCCCGAGGCAAGAGGAAATCTGAGGGCCCATGTAGACATGCTTTTATATCATTTTTAACTGTCTTTTTTTTTTCTAGAACCTTAGCTGAAAAAAAACCTGAAAAACTGAAAATGGGTGTATCAAAGGTCACATTTTTTTTGTATTTCTAAAATATTTTATTAATACTCCACACTGAATGTATTATAATTTTATTTCCCAGGCTTGAATGAAAGTGAACACATCAATAATACTTTAAAAATCTGTTTCTTGGCTATTCTCATTTTTAACTGAGAGTTGAGAGTTACAATAATAAGAGGAAATAATTTTGAAAATGTTTGATGAATGTAAGATTTATCAACAGATATAAATATACTTTCTGAATTTAAGAAGAAATGAAAGGGGCTCCTTGGTGGCTCAGTCAGTTAATCATCTGACTCTTCATTTTGGCTCAGGTCATAATCTCAGGGTCGTGGGATAGAGCTCCTTATTGGGCTCCATACTCAGCAGGGAGTCTGCTTGAGATTCTCTTCTTCTCCCTCTGCTCCCCACCCCCACCCCACTCACTCTCTCTCTCTCTCTCAAATATATAAATAAGTCTTTAAAAAATCAAGAAGCAGATTCTGAAAACACTATTGCTGAAGTTGCTTTTATTTTAAGCCAGGGAAGTAAAATTATGATACAATCTGGTTTTGATGTATATAAAATATTTAAGTTTCAAATAATGCCGAGTTATACCATTTACTTTAAATTTTCAATATTTTAAAAACTCTATGTTCTAGAAAAAAATTAACCATTAAAAATATACAGAAATATGTAACTATAGGGATGCACATTTTTTCCTTTTGCCTCAGGCTCCACCATGGCTCAGCAAGGCATTGCTGGATCTTGTTTTTAGGATTTTGATGTTTTGTTCTGTAAGGGTTTTATATATATATATATTTTTAATGTTCTGTGCTTAAGTAGATACCATTTTTTAATTTTTTTAAGATTTTCATTATTTATTTGAGAGAGAGAAAGAGAGAGAGAGCACAAGCAGGGGGAACGGCAGCGGGAGAGGGAGAAACAGGTTCCCCACTAAGCAGGGATCCTGATGCAGGACTTGATCCCAGGACCCTGGGATCATGACCTGGGCTGAAGGCCAATGCTTAACTGACTGAGCCACCAGGTGCCCTGAGTTTTTTATATTGATTTTAATTTGAAAAAATATTGCTTCAAGATACTCTTTATCTTGACTGCTGAGTTGTTTGGTCACCCTTCACTAGCTCACCCTCATCTGGCACCCCCTGGGTCATGGCGCCATGCTGTTCCTAGCCCCGGGGTGCTGCACCTTCCCCTCGTGCCCACGTTTTTGTAAACAGTCCATTACTACAAATCTCTTCAAATTATCCACTTTGACTACACCTCCGCTTCCTGCTGGGGTCCTGACTAATACAACAAGGTCAAGGAACTGCCCCAAGGTGGCAGAGCTAGCAGGTAGCCAAACCAGGGTTCAAATTCAATTCTGTGTAACTCCAGAGTTCTCGCCCACTCCCTGTGCTGTGTGACCTCCCTCGTGGGAACAAGGACTTGGAAAAAGTGAGGCTGTCCCGGAGACAGCTAACCTACTGAGGCACCTGTGCTCTTTCCCTGTCTGGATGGGCAGGATTGCACAAGCTGCTTCCCACCCCCCACCCCCAACTGTTTCCCAGGGCACACTGCCGGCTGGAGCTGTTCGTCCTCCACCTGGGAGTCCCCAGGCCTCGGGCAGGCAGGCTTCAGGAGAGGATTCCATGCTAGACTTTTTCTTCTTTTCCAACTCAGCCTCTAATTGAAAATGACCCCATGCAGCTGTCAGCCTGGAGGCCTCGGGTGTCTGCACCCCAGCCTGTGCCAATTGCTGAGATCCTTGTTGTGATGACATCAAGCGCATACGCCCAGGAAGACATTAACAACTGGTTATTTGCCCCTGACAGGAAGGCGCTGGAGAGCACAGCCTTGGGGCTCCTGAAGCCTGGCAGTGCTCCTAGAAACCAGAGAGCCCCACGCATGGTGCCCGTTCGCAGACACAAGCAAGCCCCAGCCTGCCCTTCGAGGGGCGGGGGCAGCTGGACAGAGGAGGTGCCTTCTCCCGTGTTGCAGGCATTGAGAACACCTAGTGCAGTGCCTTGGAAGGGAGCCACAGACTGACTTTCTCTGGCCACACTTTTGGGACAGAATTTGCCTTCTCAAGGTGGACCCTCTTGTTGAGAAAGCAAAGACTAAGGATGGCTTAACTTCTCTGGGCCTTTTTCCTCCTCGGTGAAATGGAAGTAACTACACTACCTCTTCAGTTGGGAGGGAGGAAGGCATGATCTGAAGAAAGAAAAACAAATGCTTCTCTCTCTCTTTCTCTCTTTTAACAGAGAAGCAATGGGATTTAATTCACCCCTTCTGAACTCCAAGTATAATGTTTGCACTATGCTGTAGACTTGCCCTTTCACTTAAGGATTACCTAACAAATCAAAACATTTAGAAATATTAGAATTAATGAGAACACATAGGCGTCTGTTCCATAAATGCCTATCATGCAGCTGGGAAAGACAAGGTACTGTTCACTGGCTAGGTATACGGTGGGACACAGACAGATGGGACCACGGCGCCAGGTGGCCCATGTTCAGCATCCAATCAGTAAATAAACAAGTACACAATACAGCATAAGGCGGTGGTAAGCACTATTCGAAGGGATAGAGAGCAAAGGGCATTGTTGAAGAGGAGTGGGGTAGTGGTGATAGTGGGTATTCTAGCTCTGGTAGGGATTGAGTAGAGTTTGAAATGTCATAAAAAGTTGTCAATGAACAGATCTGGGTCAGCTGGATCACAGGCAGAGGGAACAGGTAGTGCAAAGGCCCTGAGACAGGAATGTTTGGCAGATTTAAGGAAAAGCAATACTGCCCATGTGGCTAGAGCGGGGTTGGTAAGGGGAGAGTGATGGGGGGTATGGCGAGAGAAGTAGTTGGGGCTGGATCTTCTGGGGTCTGGTAGGCTCCGATAAGTTTGGGATTTATTGTAAGTATGGTAGGAAGTCACCTGGAGGGTTTTGAGTTGAGAATGAACATAATCAGACTTGTTTGAATGGGATCTTTTTGCTCACTGGTTTCAAGAGTATGTGGGGGGGGAAGGAAGGAAGTGGGAAGACTAGTTAGATTGTGTAGAAGTCCAGGGGACACATGTTCATGGTTGGTGCCAGGGTGGTGATGGAGGCAATGGGAAGCGGTTGGCTTCTGTGACATTACAAAGGGAGAGTTATAGCATGTATAATGGGTGAGACCCAGTACAAAAGAGAAAAAGATAACAGGTTGTTTACATAAATATATATGTTTTTGCTTTGTTTTTACATGATGCGCCTCTATTTTTGGCCTGAGTTGCTAGGTGAGCAGAGGAATCACTTACGGGGGGGGGGGGGGTAACACTGGGAGACTGGTTTTGGGAGAGGGCTATAAATCAAGAGTCTGCCTCTGAGTATGAATAGTATTTGCACAGAGAGATGCAATTTGAGTAAAATGTGAAGAACTATAAACTCCTAAGTCATAGAAATATCTTGCTAACTGACCTTTGTAACTGCTGATCATTGATTAATCTGGCTTTATCACCAGACTTTGAGAAGAAATAACCAGATCTGAACCTAGTGATATATTAGCACAGGCCCCTGGGGCTTTTCTGATGATGAAGTAGTAAGTTCCTTGAGGGCAAGGACTCTGCCTGTTTTATTTTTGTCATTTCCAGTGTCGTCCGGCTTTAGGATAGACTTCTAACAGAGGTTCATTGAACCCAGAAGGGAAATGTGGAGTGCTTGTACCGAAACAGGGTCAATGCTTACCAGACTTATGAGTGTAGAACTTGCCTGTGTGCTCTTGATTTTCAGCTTGCTTACTTCCCATGACCTCAGGGAGGCCTTGACTGGAACACTCAGCCAAATCTGCATCCCCCACACTAAAAGTGGCCATTCCTGGATCTGATTCCATTTCACCTGATAGCTCATGCCACTGAGACAGAGGTGGCGTGTGTGTTGTCTAAATGGTATGTGTCATCTCTATTATAATTCAAAAGACTGGCCCAAGTGGCTGGTACTTTATGCCACTCAGTTTTTAAGAGACCTTGAAAAATAAAATCATATCACGTAGACAGTTGTCTGTATGTCTTCATACATAAAGCTGGAATTGGGTGGGAAACTGTATTTTTAAGAAATAAATTAGTGCAGAGGCAGAAAGGGCAGACCACATGCATGGATGGTCAAGGCAGCAAAATAAGGGAGGGCTGGGATGCCGTAAGAAGATTCTGGGTGTATCATCTCTAAGCTGTTGCTGTATAATGAACCACCCTGCAATGGCCATTCATCACTCACAAGTCTGTGGACCAGTTCTGCTGATCGGTATTGGGCTTGGCTCATTTTGGCTGATGTTGGCTGGGCTTGGCTGGACAATTCTTCTGGTGGTGGCTAGGGGTCATTCATGTGTCCCACCTTCCAGTAAGCTAGCCTGGCACATGCCAGTTACAGGAGTCCAAGAAGGAGAAAGGAATTGTGCAAAGCCTCTTGAAACCTGAGCTCCAAATTTACTCATCAATACTTCTAGTGCATTCTTTTGGCCAAAGCAGCCACAGACCAGTCCAAATTTAAGGAATGGGGACATAGGCTCCACCTCCAGATGAGAAAAGTATGAACTCATATTGCAAAGGACTTGGATACAGGGTGGGGTGGAGAACTGGGGCCATTTGTGCAGGGGGGGCACTCTGCTTTTCATTTCTTGTCAAATAGGGTCCTCATGATGCATCGTGTGGCATATTCCAAAGGAAGGACAGCTACAGGGGGTAGCAGGCAGGGACCTGAGCACCAGGAAGGAGGTCCTCTCTTTCCTATAATTAATTCCCAGAGATGCTAGGTTGTGAGACTTTTCTTCAAAGAAGCAGCACCCTTTGTGAATGTTATCTGGGGGTAGCCATCAGAAGCTCACCCCCTTCTAGCTTCTCCTTCCCTTATAGAAAACTGAGTCACAGAGAGGGAAGTGATTTGATCAAGGTCACATAGCTACTGCTGGCTCCAGGAGAATCCAGATGTACATGGAGGGACAGAAAGTGGGTTTTTTTGTTTTTTGTTTTTTGTTTATGTTTTGCTTTTTTTAAACTTTTATAATGTAAAATAACAACCCATTCCACAATGAGGGAGGGAGTCAAACCCATTAGGTTGTAGGAAAGCATTTTGAGAAATGAGAAAGGGATTTAGGGACCTTATAGGATAAGGATGTGGTGGACAAAGGGAGAGAAAGTTGAGGTCTCAGTGTCCAGAGACCACCCATTGCCTCTGAGCAGCCTGGCAGGAAACAAAAGGGCATCTCATCTCAAGGAACAGGTCATCTTTAAAGAAAAATAATCAGCATCATTTTCCTTTCCTGACTGAGGTCCCTTTCCTTGTCTTCTCTGCTCTATCATGCTGTATTTTCTCCATTTCTTCATCAAAAAAAAAAAAAATGCGCAAGCTAAGTCTTAAACACTTATTTATTTTTAAGATTTTATTTATTTATTTGACAGAGATAGACAGCCAGCGAGAGAGGGAACACAAGCAGGGGGAGTGGGAGAGGAAGAAGCAGGCTCATAGCAGAGGAGCCTGATGTGGGGCCCGATCCCACAACGCCAGGATCACGCCCTGAGCCGAAGGCAGACACTTAACGACTGCGCCACACAGGCGCCCCAACACTTATTTTTTTTTAAAGATTATTTTTTTAAGAGTGAGAGAGTGCACAAGCAGGAGGGGCAGTGAGGGAGAGAGGATCTGAAGCAGACTCCGAGATGAGACTCCGAGATCTGAAGCATGACCCTGAGATCATGACCTGAGTCGAAAGAAAGAGTCTGATGCTTAACCGACTGAGCCACCCAGGTGCCCCTTAAACACATACTTAATATAATAAAATATATTTATTGAATGCCTGCCCTGTGCTGGGTATTCTTACAGGTGCTGATAATGCCATAGCAGAAAGAAGAGCCAGTCCCTGTCGTCAAGGTGCTTGCGCTCTCGTGAGCACAGAAACACCAGGCGGACGGGACATGGCAGGACAGAGATGGAGTGCAGGGAAGGCATCCTCGGGGAGGTGACCTTTAAAGTTGCCATCTGAAAGACAAGAAGGAGATGGCAAGTGGAAATGTGAGGAAAGAGCATTTGGGGTGGACAGAGCAGCTAGGGCAAGAACCCCCGTGAGCACACCAGAAGGGGAGGGTCCTGTCTGCAGCCTAACCTGTCACCTCTAACGCAGAACAGGTTGTGCTCTCCAAACAAAGAGTTGTTTTTGTTTCTCTTTTAAGCTTTTTCCTATGTGAAAACAGGCTGTCAGCATCGGCTCAGAAACCATTTGCTCGCCCGACGGGGGAATAAGCACACGGCCCTGGTGCCTTGATCGCCTGTAGTTAAGCCAGCGCCCTGGTGTGTGGGGCAAGAAAGATTTGAGCGCTGGAACCGCATCCAATTTCCCCCAACCCCAGTAACAAGATCTCATGTACTTGACAAGCGGGCCCTCTCCCCACTTCCCGCACCATCCCTGCCCCCTGGAATTCCTGGGCGAACAGCTGCACCGGGGGCTCAATTTTCAATGAAACAATAAAATACTCCTGCGTGTCCCTAGGAGGATGGCATTTATGACTGGGGTGGGCCAGATTCTCTGCACAGACACCCCCTCCCCGATTCCCAGGCTCGCCAGCCCAGACGTCCACATGTCCCACAGCCTGTCCTTAAGCCTCTGGGAACTGCAGCATGGGTGCCCCAGAAGGTCCTGGCCCAGAGCAAACTGGTGGAGAAAAAAAGACATGCATAACCAGTAAACAGAAGGGCCTTTGCCAAGAAGTACCACGCGCACTTTTGCAGCCTGGGCCATCCAGCAGGGCACCCTCCTTGGCAACACACCCTCTCCCAGAACCCCGCCACCCCGCCCCACGCACACAGCTGCCTTGGGGAGACTGTCTGCTCTCTGGTTCAAGGACAGGAAAGCCCTTCCTGGCTCCGAGAGGAGAGAGAGGAGAGCGGGTGTGGCCCACATTCCGCCAGCATCGCACACCCCTCCCCCACTCCCTGCCTCTGTCCTGCGCTCTTCTTTAACGGAGCAAGAAGTCCTTGACTTTCCTAACTTTCTCTTGTGCTCTGCAGGCTCATTTGGACTTGCTTCGGAGTGCCAGACTGGAACTTCCACGCTAAGGGGCCAAACCTTGCAAGCTTCCACGTGGGGGCGCAGCGTGCCAGCCCTCCGCTCAGTGTTGGCCCGCACCCTCTGCCTCAGGCTCAGAGTTTGTGCCGTTATGTTATACACTTAATTTGATTTTGTCCTTCCTGCTTTATAAAAACAGAGCCATAGAGAGCAGGGGTAGGAGGCATAGGTCTCATAAACGGAACATAAATGAGACGAAGATAGGCGTCATTAGGCATGCTCTAGGAAGAGCAAAAAAGCCACAAGCAGGCACTTACCAGAATGAAGTGGATGGACTGTGTTCCATGGGTGCCAGAGGTGTTCCCGCTGTAGGCCCTCTACCCAGAAAGCTCTTCCCCTGAGCTTGCACAGTGCTCTTGCTCACCAACCTTCCAAGTCATTGCTCAGAGTTCAGCATATCAGTGAGGCTTCCTGACTCTCCTGTCTACCCTCCCCTGCCTTCTGGGACCTTAATTTTTCTCTGTTCTGCTTTCTACCCTACCTTCCCCGCCCCTCCCCCGCTCCCCCTGGCACTTAATCACCATCTCACCATCTCACAGACTGACTTATTTATTATGTGTCCTTTTTATTGTCTGTCTCCTTCCATAAATGATGGATCCCAAATACCTTGGCTGGGGTCTGGTACCTAAGACATTTGACATTTCATTCATATTGACATTTCATTATGAATGTTGGATCGTAAAGGAAATAAATTAGCGAACATGTTCAAACTATGGGTAGCCTATTGCAAAAATTGCGCAAAACAAGATGAGGTGTACTCACGAGGTTACGATTTCTTTTAGGTCCCTGGGAAAATACACACCTCGGCTGTGTAAGTCTATGACTCTGCTTTTGGATATTTTATTTCAGTGCACAGTTTCAGAAACACTGTACATAACGGTAGGGATGACTTTTGAACAAGCTGAGCTCAGAGTTAGAACAGATATAGGTTATGAGCAGAATTCAAGGAAGGAGAGTGAAACCCAGAAAGACTTTTTGGAAGAAGCAGTGGGGCTTGCCTTTCTAGTGGTTGATGTTTGGCACATAGTGAGTCAGGTTTTGCAGCAAGCTCTTGCCAAGCAGGGATGGGCTGGGGACTAGAGCCTGGGCCCATCTAGAATGCTCAGCCGGTGTTGGCCGTCTGCCTTTGCAGTGAGTATAACCACCTTGTGCACTCCTTCTGATAGGGAACAGGGACAAAACGTGTGGCTGTTCCCCAAGACAGAGGAACAGAGGGTGCAGCTCCCAATGAGGCCTGAGGGAAGGGAGTGAGTAGATCCCCTGGAGCAAGGACGGGGTTGGTCCCCACTACTGGTTTCCCCTGATTCTCCAGATCACATCCTTGATAAAAACATCAGCTATCCTGTAGTGAGCACTTGTGAAGTGCCCCGTCCTGTACTAAATGCTTTGCTTGCAATTATAACTCACTAACTTTTCACTATGACAACTATCCTGTGTTCTTTGGTTCCTTTCCCTCCATTTCCCAGATGAGGAAAGATAGGATCAGAGGGGCTCGTTTGCCCCTCATTGCACAGTGAGTGTAGGATGGAGTTTGTATCAGAGCTGCAGCTGCCTGGCTCCAGAGCCCGTACTGTTAACCCCCTCGAGGGCTGCAGAGAGAGGGGGCACACTGGGGGACCAGTGTCACCTCCCACTAGCCCCTCACCCTGAGGGAATGCAGAGTTTCTTTGTGGAATGGATAACAAAACCCAAACCCTTTCATGCTGCTGAAAAAGACAAACAGAAAAACCTTACACACAAAACCAGAGAAAAGCTTATATGGGTTGACCAGATGTACAGAGTAGACAATGCCCTGCGAGTCAACTTCGTTTTGGGTTCAGGGAATTATTTCTCTTTCTCTACATGCAAACACAGAAAATGTGCATCATTTCATCCTAACCTCACAGAAATTCACCGCAGCCTGGGACCATGGCTCTGGATGCCGGTGTGGCTGGCTGGGGCAAGCGATAGTGGCCGGCTGGGGGTGGGGTGCTTGAAGTATGTGTCCCTTCAGTTCTTCTGAGCCCCAGCCTTTAACCTTGACCACGGCTGATTTACCAGGAAGTTATGAAGCTTCAGGTTCCCTCATTGGCTCTGGCCCTTTCCAAAGGCTGGGAGGTGCCCTTGCAATGTCTTCATATGCGACATGGTTTTTTAAATCTTGTGGAAGTAAGATTAAGATTATTCTGACATCAAGAAACAAATTGTGACCAAAAAAATCTCAGATCACACTAACATATTAATTCATTAAGGGAAAGACATAAATTTCCAATAGAAATGATACATTTCCGATAGAAGTAATGAATAGGTCTTGGATTGTTACATAATCCAGTTAAAGGAAAGGAATGAATTATATGTTCACATGGAAAAAAGATTTCTTTTCTTTTGCTGATGCAACAAAAACTGCTATCATTGACAAATACATAACATAACCCCACAGTGGGAGCGATGATGACAGACTGCTTAATGAATGTTGGCAATTCAGAGAGCAGGTGAGATTAATCACTGCATTAAAAAAAAAAAAAAAGGAAATGTCCTGACATTTTTCAACTGATATGTGAAAGAACTTTAATAGAGATTTTCCTAAATTTAGTGACAATTCTGAAAATGCATATGACATTACCAAGGATAATTTGTGAGCCTGGAAGAAACTTTGCCGGAATATAAATATTACAAAAAGCAAAATGCAATCACCCACGTGACTAGAGAAACTAAGGTCCCTTTCTCTTCTCTCTATAGAAAACAACATTATGAAACTATAGTCAGATGTGAAGAATACGCAGACAAAAAATATGGGAAAGAAAATGTCATAGGCATATGCTGGGCAATTAATGAAATTATTAGTATTAGGCTTTTCATATTTCCTGGTTTTTTAGTAGGACCTGTTGACCTTTAACATTTATAATTGTTGTGATTTATTTTTCTTCTTTAAGTACCTGTGCTGGTTTGTCAGGACTGCCACTGCAAAGAACTACAGACCGGGGCTCACACCGTGGGAATCGATTGTCTCGAAGTTCTGGAAGTCCAAGGTCAAGGTGTTGGCAGGGTTGGTTTCTTCTGAGGGCTGAGAGGGAGGCATCTGTTGGCTCGTAGATGGTGGTCTTGTCCCCGTGTTTTCACACAGTTAGTCTTCCCTCCGTGTGTGTGTGTGTGTGTGTGTGTGTGTGTGTGTGTGTGTGTGTTCTAACCTCCTCTTCTTCTAAGGACAGCTGTCAGATTGGATTAAGGCCCACCCTAATGATTTCCTTTTAATTTCATTACCTCTTTAAAGACCCTCCCTCCAAATACAGTCACAGTCTGAGGTACTGGGGATAGGACTTCGACACTTGAGTTTGGGGGGTGGGGGAGGTGTGCACAATTATGCCTATAATCGTACTCAATCTTTTATTGTTTTTGAAGAGGATGTCAGGTTGGGTTTTTTTTTTTTCTTCCAAGTTTCAAGCAGCAGGAAATCTGGACATACGGGTATCTCTTTGTTTCTGAAGTTCATAATCCCTTGCATACAAGAAGTCTTTCCAATTCAATAATGTTTATTGAGGACCTACTACGTGTGGGCACTACTCACACCGGGGGTCCAGCGAAGACAGCCACAGGCCTGGCTTGCCCAGTTCCCAGGGGTAGTGAGTGCTGGGAGGGAAGCACCCAGTGTCTGGAGCTCAGAGCAAGAGCAGGTGGGCCTCACGGGAGCACCACCTGGGCAGTCACCCAGGGCCCTGCCTGTAGAAGGGCTCCGTGCTCGGGGTTAATATTTTCCTGTCACCACTTTGAAATTATTTATCATTTATGAATAAGAGACCCCTTGTTTGCCTTGAGCATCAGGCCCTGTAGATTCTGTCCCCTGTCCCAAGGAGGGAAATTGAAGCAGCTTCTGGTGATGGCCAAGTTAGTGCTGATAGCTGGCTAGGGTTTTCCCTTCAGAAAAAGTGGAGGGGGACCAGTGTGTGCAAGGCATGTGGGAGCACTGCGTGTGTAATCCAGAACTCTCTCCCTCCTAGTGAGTCAGTGGAAATGAATTTTGTATGGGGAGCAGTTTGAGGCTTGAGCTCTGGAGACGAGGATGCAGGACTGAGTGCTAGCACTCTCCTTCACCGACTGCACCTGTGGGCAAGGTACTGATCCTCCCCGGCGCTCAGCATCCTCATCCGACACAGGGCAGAGAGTCATACATTCAAGAGTCAGGGCTTCATACCTGTGTTCCCTCTCCTTTTCTGGCACGGCTTTCAGGTCAGAGTGGGGTGGGGGTGGGGACCACTGTGTGTGATGAAGGTTGTGGTCAGGGAAGGATCTGGGGAGAGTGGGAAGGCGGGTGGCTATGCCAAGGCTGGGCACTTGCATGGCAGGTCTGGGAAATACAGCCACAATCGGGGGGGTTGCTGATTTCAGGGTCTGTGAAAGAGAGAAATGGCCAGAAAAGAAGCTGGACTACCCTGTCAGTGACCCCCAGTGCCCAGCCAGGAAGCTTTGATTCTAGCACTGGGGATCTCCTGGAAGCATTTGGGTGAGACCTGATGAAAGTGACATTTGATGAAAATTCGTGTCTGGGAATTCTCTTATTCAGCTCCTTTGCAAGGAGGGAGGAAAGCCAGCATCACCGCAGGGCTCCTGCAGGAGGGGATGAGACCCCGTCTCTTTTGATCAGCAGCACAGGACACGCAATGCAAAGGAATCCAGGGGGCCGCCAGGAGCCTAGTGCTCCGAAGACCACCAGAACTGCACTCTCCGTCTTCCTACCCTCTTAAAGAATTGCAGCCTTGCTGCCTGTGGGTGGAGAAGGGAAGTGTGGCTCGCTTGCCTGGAACAGGGCCTGTGGGTTTCTGAGGCACAGCGAGGCTGCAAGACAGACGCCGAGGAGGCTGACTCCACTGGGCTGACTGTCAGGCTGACATGAAACAGGGTTCATGTCAAAAGTTCAGGAGGAAGCATGACAGGATAAGAGGGAGAGGAAGCCATGTGGACACTGCGATTGTCCCGGGACCGAGACCCAGCATCTGGCCTTCCAGCTGCAGAAGACCAGAAAAGGTAGGAACCAGAGCTGGTCCTCCCACCAGGCCAAGGGGTCCAGGGAATGCCCAGGGGGATGTTGAGTGATGGGTCAAAACCAGATGATGGGATGAGCGATGAAGTGGCCCTGCCTACACTGAGTCCCGCATCCCCTTTCTCCAAACCTGGCTTTCAACACAACAGGATACCTCCTGGGGCTCTCCCTTCCACCTGTCTTTGAGCATGTCCTTCCTCCAGAGAGGATGTAATAGCACATCCTGAGATGTACACTGGGGCCATCCAATGGCTTCAGTGCTGGCCACATCGGCTCCTCCCACTCCAGGCAGGCCTGGGTCTGCCTAGATCCAGGGAAGCAGCCAGAGCAGGTGGTCCAGGGGGTCTGGAGCACCATCGTCTCAGGGCTCTTCTTGACATATGAGACTCTTGGACCCAGGGTGACCTCTCTACTGAAGGCCATTCTGCTGCTTAGCTCCCACAGGATGCAGACTCCCCATTTCCTGCAGGACTAGTCCACGTTCCTTAGCACGGTACAGTTGGCCTCCATGATGTAGCCCTTGCCGTCCCCACTTCCTGTGTTCCAACAACACAACTCTGTTGGTGGGACTGAGGCAAAAAGCCCCTTATCTTTGCCCTAATAATGATCTGTCATGAAACTATTGAGACACTGATTGCTAACCGTGTCTATGTCTCCAGGAGAGTGTGCTGCAAGTCTTGGTGGGATTCTGACCCAGAGCCGGTGCCGAGGGAAGAGGGCACGGGTGTGGCCTAGAGAACCTTGCCTCCTCTGAGGTCTTGTGGGGGGACTGGCGTGGTCAGGTTCACATCTGTAGTTCCTGATGTGTGCATGAGCTCTTGCCTGTCGACGTTTTTCCCACCTCTTGCTAAGCAGAAAGGACCAGGATGGGGCAGTGTGTCACCCAGCAGCAGGGGCGGGATCTGAGCCCTGCTGGAGCCACCGTTCACTAGAACATGAGGAGGACCAAAGGTAGATGTTGCAAAAGAAATTGGGAGAAATCAGGAATCCTCTGCTCTATGACCTCCCTTCAACCCCATTGGTACTGTGCTTTTGGAACCTATAGATACTTTGATGAGGACCTCAGAAAGCTTTCAGATTTGGTCTGGACTAAAATATCAAAAACACTGGAGTTGGCTTGAGCTAGAGTGTGAGGGATCTGGGCAAGGAAAAGAGACACTTCCTCAAAAGTGAGGGTGGCGGTGGGCAGCAAGAGAGTACATGCCTCTGTGAAGTTCCCTTAAGTGAGCTCCCGCTACATTTCCTCTGAGCTCCTCAGGAATTCCTTATAATCCAGCACCCCGAGAGGGTCAGTGAGGCCCCCAGGACCCTGCCCCAGCCTACAGCCCTCCACTGGCCCACACTGCCTGTTCCAGCTGTAGACACCTTCACTCTCCCCCAGAGACAGATCCTACATCACTCTATTTATGGATACTGAAGGAAATCAGGGAACTTGCCCAAGAGCCCGTGGTTACGAATGGCGGGATCAGGGGTCAAGAGTAGTTCAGCTGGACTTGGGGCCCCCACATCCCACCACAAACCCGAGGGGCAGTGTCTGGAGGGTCTGAGCCACAGATGGAAGATTCCATGTGGAAAAATCTGGTCTCTGGGAAGTCCCTGGAAACAGTAGACACATTTGCCGGCAGGGAAGATGTTGGGGTGACATCTGCAAGGCCCTTGCAAACATGCTTCCGTTGGCCTAGTAGAAGCATCTAGATTGCTCCTGTCCCTCACCCTGTAGCTCGGTCAAGAAGGAGCCTATTGAGGCAGTGTGGAGGGAGTTCTGGACAGGATGACAGAAGATCCAGTTCTCATCCTAGCTCTGTCCTACATATTGGCTGTGTGACCTTGGCTGGGTTGCCTGAACTCTCTGGAGTCCAGCTGGTTTAGTAGGTTGGGGTGGGAAGTAGTTCTAATGGTCTTTCTGGAGCTTCTTAGACGTCACCCTGCTTTCCTTTCCTTATAGTCTCAAATCTCTTACCCCAGCCACTCATTTTTAAGGTGGGTTGGTAGAGCACCGACAATACTTTGTAATTGAAGGAGAAATGTTTTTATACCCACTTTTCAGGAAGGAAAACTAAGGCTTGCAGAATACAAATGATTCCACTACAGTCTCAAGAGAAGTCACCGTGATGGGGTCACAGGCATAGTTTTCTTGAAGTATGACTTAGATTAAAAGAAAGTTCCCTTGGAGTACCCAAGCCAGAAACCTAGCCTTGGGTGGGGCAAACCATTCCACCTATCCTGGTTGGGAAGCTGCTCCCAGGAGCCAGAGGCACAGAATTTCAGAGGGAGTGGCCCTGCCCACCACCTGTTCCCCACACCCCAGGGCTTTCAGCATCTGGAGGGGGACCAGAAGGCCCTCCCAGACAGGAGGAGGGAGTGACTGAGTCTTGTTTCTCTGGAATGGAACAGGTTTGACAGGATAAAAAGTCCCTCAGAGGGAGGGGAGGGCTGGAGAAGACCCTCTGGCAAAAAGCAACACCATGCAAAAGGGAGCAATGGGGTGCCTAAGGTCTCTGATAAAAAGCTTTGCCCAGAGATGATTCATTCATTGGGCCCTGTTTGCACTTCCATTGCCAAAGCCTGACTTTTGACTTTTGGTTACAGATCCCATGCTTCAATTAGGGCCATTAATTGCTCAGAGTACATGAAGTGTGTTTGGCTTCCCTTAGGTATACTGACGTGTCAGGCTTGAATTTCACAGCGGTAAGCATTTTAAACACGACAATACACGGGGTATAATAGAAGCACAATGCCCCTGCCCCCTCCTGCTCCCTGCTCATTCCTATCCTTTGCCTGTTTCAGATTTCTTCTTAGCAGTTACCACTGCCTGAAATGATTTTTATATACACTTTTGCTTCTTCCTTTCTTTTTTCCCTGTTGCACGTTCTAGACGGGAAGCTCCACGAAGGTATGGGCATCATCTGCCTGTTTGTCATTATATTAATCAATGCCCAGGAGGAGAGCGGGCACGTAGGTGGGTCTCTACGGAAATCTGTTGAATGAATGCGCGCTCGAATGGTTGAATGACCACTTCACTGGTACACGAAGGGCTTTATTTACAAGCAGTGTAAACGTAGCCCTGGTTCACAGCTTCGTGTTGTGTTTCCCTAAGCTTCGATTTGAAAGTTTTCTCCTTCCACCTCGGGTTCTTGTCCCCACATTTCCACCAATGGAATAATGGAGGCTCCAAGCTTAGGACTGAGAGGGACATTATGATTGTAGAATATTGGATGTGTGACCTGGAGCTTTTTGCCTCCAAAACATATTCCCCTACCTCCTCATCGACATCTAAATAACTAAAGAGCAATACAGTCTTCTACACTAATCCGTTCTCCTTTAAGTTTGACCCAAATCCTTCTTCCTGTTGTAATCCCAGTTTACTAAAGGGCCTCATTCATTGGTCTGTGCTATAAATACTGATTGAATGTCTCCCGAGAGCATGGTGCCCAGCATTTGGTAGCTACTTACAGAGATTACAGCCAAATGGGGCAACATACACAACAAGTGATCACACAAATAACCATAGAAGTGACTTCGGTGGTGTTCTGTGGCAGGAGGTGAAATTCTGTGTGCTATGGGAACACATGGTGGTGGGGAAGGCTGGGTAATGAACTCAGGAGGAGGTTTCAGGAGATGTACCCCAGGGAAACAGAATTTACAAACTGAGATCTGAAGACTGAGCAGAGTGAGTCCGACCAGGGGAGTGGAGGGCAGAGGAAGAGCATTCAAGGCAGGGGGGCATGGCGTGTCTGCACCTTCAGAGCAGGGGTGTTGGCTCCTTCCAGGATTTTCCTAATAGAGAGGGGAATCTTTTATTTTCCTGCTTGACCAAGAGGCTTTCAAGCAGGCACGTTAACAATTGGTAAAGGTCCTAGCCCAGAAAATACGACAGAACCACAGTAAGTCTTTTTTGCCAGAATCTTTAGATTTCAACTACCCAACATTTGACCTTTCCCTTTAAACTGTAACCTGAATTGTCCTTGATGGTAGTATCCTCAAGTGGGCTGCCGAGTCATATCTCCAGGGAATGCCACTGCCCTGGGCCTCAGAATATTCATTTGCTTCTCCTCAGTCATCCCCAAGCTGTCTGTCCAGGTTTCAAAGTGATAAAGAAGGAGGGTGGAAGAGGTCACAGGCAGTGGAGGCCTGACCACAGATCCCCAGAGGATCCAGATGCCACACCCTGATTTGCTGATGAGCTTCGACCGATCCACTGAGCTTCGACTAGACCCATTTGCAAATGGCTTATCTATGCTGGAATATTCTTAAATAAGTAAGAACTGTTCTTTCATAGTGCCAAGCATAAGGCTATCTTGATATCTGTCTGTTGGGTCTTTGTACCTTGATGTCTCATGGCCCCCTCAAACTCATTGTCATTTCTGCCTTCAAACCCACTCGTCTCGCTGTCCTCTTGAATTTGGTTTAGAACCATTATGCCTCGAGAATGTTGTGGTCGTCTTCCTTAACACCTTCCTGTCCCACCTTCCATATCCAGAGGTGACCAAATCTTCCTGATAACATTTCAAAAACGCTTCTCCAACCGAATGTGTCTCCCCACCCACACTGCCTTCTCCCTAGCCTGTCCCCTCTCTTGAGTTATGTACTGTTGATCTTCCAGCTATCAACCTGTCTCCAGTCTGTGTGTCAGTTATACTGTTGCCAAAATCACCTTCTTAAAAAAATAGGTGGAAAAACCCTTGTTGACACCTCATTGTTGAGTAGACCAGTGATTCTCAAAGGGTGCAGCACCATCGCCTGCAAACTTGTTAGAAATTCGAATTCTCAGGCTCCACCCCAGACCTAAGGAATCAGAAACTCAGGTGATGGGGCCCAGCAATCAGTTTTAAGAAGGCTTCCCAGTGGTTATTCTGATGCTAAGTTTGGGGGTACCCAAATGTCGTTGACTTTCACACGTGACTTTGAAATAGTCTGTCCCCGCTTCTCTCTCCAGCTTCCTATAGTCATGAAATTCTTGTTACCCCAAACCTTTTACTTTTCTCCATGTGTGTCAGACCCTTTCACCCTTACTCTCTTTTGTAGGCTATTGTTCTGTCTGGGGCACCCTTCCTCTCATTCCTCCCTGTCAACTACTACACATTGTTAAGAGCCAGCTCAGAGGTCACCTCTTCCATGAAGCCTTCTTCGATTTCCCAAGCAGCACTTAGTTGCTTATTCTCTAGGTTCGTATAGTCCTTTTGTTGACAATTTAGTTATAGATGTTATATCTGTGGATGTGGCTTTAACACTGGGAATGGATTTCTCTTGGATAATTAGAGCTGTTTTAAAATAGAGCCAGCTCCCTGTGAAGAGGTGCTTATAGAAAAGATGTGGAAATTATGTAGGCCACTGTAAGCTGCTATACCTTAAGGTCCCATCCTTTCTACACTGCTCTCCTGGGAGAGATAACATCTCTTGGGCTGAGTCCATGTGCTTGGACAGGGTGCATGACATCTCATAAGAATTCCACAAATTAAAAAGAAAAGGGGGGGGCGCCTGGGTGGCGCAGTCATTAAGCGTCTGCCTTTGGCTCAGGGCATGATACTGGCGTTCCGGGATCGAGCCCCACATCAGGCTTCTCCACTAGGAGCCTGCTTCTTCCTCTCCCACTCCCCCTGCTTGTGTTCCCTCTCTCGCTGGCTGTTTCTATCTCTGTCAAATAAATAAATAAAATCTTTAAAAAAAAATTAAAAAGAAAAGGATTGAATGAATAAAATATTTTTGCCTTGTAAGGGAGGATGAAAGTCTCTATCCAAATGTGAAATTCCCATCTTCTATCTCTTTGCAAAAGACCCAGAGAAATAATACAGCAATACTGGTCTTCACACTTCAGGGACAAGCCACCGCCACCTTCCCCCAGCACAGCGATTGTCCCCCTGCTGGGCTGGGGGATGCAAGTTGTGGGCTGGGAGGGCCACTTGTGTTCGCCAACCCACTGAAGTTTCCTCCTGCAGCAGCCACTGCCCTGAGTCTGGCAGCTCCCTTCGGTGAAACGATCATTGTCATCTCTGCTGTACTGTACTTCCATCTCCCCTGCGTGCCAAGAGCCCGCCACCCTCCTCGCTCCCTTCACCCCATCGCGATCCAGCCATCAGGGGCCCCTGAAGCACTCAGCATCTTCTCCATTACTGTGTCAATCACTTAAGAGCATTGTGCCTCCAAACCACACAGGCCTCCGGGGCTCTGATATGGGCCCTTGCCCTTACCAGCTGCTCAGCACTGGGCAAGTGACAACTTTTTTAAAACCAGTGTTCTCAACTTCAGGAAGGAGTTAAAACGACCAGGCGCCCACAGGCTTTACGTGGAGGGATCAGCCAGTAAATGATCACCATTATTATTATTTATTCTTTGGTCTGGCCTTATCTTCTACCACTTAAACTCAGCACCAGCTTCCAGTGTTCCTACCAAATCAGAAAGCCCACAAATCCAGCTCCTTCTGTTTTGGCTGGTGGAGTCTGCCTCATGCCTTTTCTGTCTGTAAATCCTCAACCCTGATCAGCCTGTTTTCCAGTCCCAAGAATGTTCATTTTCCATATGCTCGCCAGCTGGCTACCAGCTCCGTTTTCTAAAGGTTATACTTGTGTTCCGGAGCATTCTTTTTGAGCATTACCTTTTCTTAAAACAATGCAATGCATCAGTGGTTAGGAAATCAAAGCAGCTACACACACACACACACACACACACACACACACACACACACATACGTGCAAGCACACACACGCCCACCCACCTCCATACACCTCCATGTGAGAAACCATCTAACTCTAAAGAGTGTTTCACAATTTTCCAATAAACTTTTATGTTTTCTTGCCATGGAGCCTTCTGTAATTGACAGGCAATGTCATTAACTGAACTCTGTAAAACTCAGCCAAACTCATCAGTGGTAGGTGGCTTCTAGAAAAGGCTTCTGCTATCTCTGGGCCATTGCCTTCCACCTCTTTGCTTCTCTGCACCCCTGGCCCCTGCCACAGGCACATCTGTGCTTGTTTCATTGGACTCTGTATGCTGTCACCAAATACAGGCCAGCCGTGAAGGAAACCAATCCACTGCCCGTCAGAGGGCTTCTGACCGGCTCTGTGGTTCCGCTCTTCCCTGAAGGGCCAGCCTCCATCTGGAACCAAACAAGGACCCAGGGGTCCCAGCCAACACAGAGTGCTTGCATTGCAGCTTGTCGTGAATATGTGTGCCTTTGAGACAGCCACTCTTCCAGGGTAACTTGACAAGGCATGTGTAAGGAGTTCGGATCTCCTTAGAGGTGGGAGTTAGGCTGAAGAAGGTTCCAGTGGAGAGGCTCAGCCTTCAATGGCTGAGGCTCTTTCTGGGTCTGTGGAACAGAGCACATTCAAAGACCTTGGGCCAGGGGTGAGGATGGTGGTGGAGTGGGTGGGCAGAGGTAGGGGTGGGGTTGGAGTGGGAGGAGGGGCTGCTGCAGGCTGTTGGCTATTCTCCCGGCTTCACAGTACCCTCTGCGGGGCTGAGCAGAGCTGGAGCTCTAGGGGGCAAAGCCAGGCCTAACTGGGGACCTGGCATTGAGTTTGCACGCCCAAGGCCGTCCACGCTTGAAGTCTGGGAGATGCGTCTTCCTGGTGAAGCCAAACAAATCTCTAGGTAGCCATAAACTGACTACACGGATTTCATTTCTGAACACATGTTCAAAGGTGATAAAATAAATGCAGATGGTTTCTGCAAACCTCAGTGGAGCTTCTTACATGGACTAAAGTGAAAAGCACACACGAACACACACACGGGAAAGGGAACGGCAAAGAAATCCTCAAAACTGCCAATGCAAAGAACCAAATGAACCAAAGATCAGGCTGGAGAAAGCTTTGTTAGACACAAGCGAGAGGGAGAGTTAGCAAGAACAAGGCTGCCTCATGCATTTGCAAAACACACGTGTGCACACATCGGAAAAACAGGTGCTAGTAGTTCTGCTAAGGAGGGTCAGAAATACCTTTCCTGGTGTGTCAGCTGAGGATTCAAGGCCTGTCAGGGAGACCGGGCCAGGGGAACTGGGCAAATGCTCTCTTGGAGACTGCATCCTGGGGGGTTGGTGACTGATACACTGTAATCAGGGCTAATCTTCCACCTGGAAGTTTGCAAGTTTCTACCAGAATTCCAAAATGTGGACCGGTGCAAATCCCCCGATAGCTAATCATCTTCATCAGTAACCCTCGAAGTGACTTATGAGCCAAGAGCCGGATGATTTCATTACATGGCAAAACAATCTTATGTTGTAGGTATTACCCTCATTTCACAGACCAGGGAAGAAAGGCTCAGAGAGGTTTAGCAATGTATGCAAGTTCACACAGCTTGTAGATGGAGGCACCCGAGAGACTCATGGGAGGGCAGAGAGAATCCCCCCAATGGCCAGCAGAGCTTCTCCCTGTAGCTGCCATTAAGGAAGTAAGGATGGTCCATCCAGTCTGGCCACTGCCCCTCCGCACAGTAGAATCTCGTGTTGCTGAAAAGCTCCCATCATGACAGGTGAGTTATCTGAGGACATGCGGCTGTAGTTGACAACAAAGCTGGGCCAGAGCACGTTTCCGCCTGTCCGGGGAAGTTCTTCACACTGCGGCACACCTGCTTGTGTCCAGAAGCTCCAACAGGAAACCAGGGAGTACAGAGAGATGAAGGCTAGTGTGGAGTTCTCCTAGAGCCAGACACCAGCCCGCCAGGTCTCCTCTGTGGCACAGGAGAGTTTAATTATGGAGCTATCGCAATGGCAAGTATGTACACTAGATAGAAGCAGGGCTCCTGTGAACCTTGAGGAAGGCTGTGCCCCGGACCTGTAAGCCCGACGTGTTGACTTTGGCAGCACTTGAACGCCCTCTTATGCCAATAAAGTTACTCACGTGGAACCAGATAAGGCTTTGTTGCTCTGCCACCCAGTATGGGGGAGGCAAAGCCGTTCCCATGGCCTGAAGGCTGGAGTTCCTTTCTGGAAGGTCTTCATCTCATCCCCAGGCTCACTTTGTCACCAGAGCTGCACGCTGCCCAGAAGCACGCTGCTCCAGATTCACTCTCCATCTGCAGGCAAACTCCTTTGCTGGGGCCCTGTTGTTTAGGAACAGTGCATTCCCAGGTGGGGGGCGGGGGGGGGAGCTCTGTCTCCCAAGCCCATCTCCCCAGGCAGCCAGACCCTCCAGACAGGCCCTCTACCTACTTGGAATAGCAAGTCCAGAAGAGGACCATTAGTTTCAGTCTGAGAAGAGGGCTTGGATTCCACCATAAGACAGATGTTACTTTATCAGTGGGTTCATTGTGTTCTTGCTCACGAAGCAGGAACCACACAAGGTTTCCATGCAGGCAACTATGCTTTCCATGTCCCTAGGCTGTACTGTTCATTCTGAAATGCAAAGTGATGCATAGAAGAGGGGCAGAGCAGGCCTAATGAAGAGGAAACAAGACCGTGGTCCTCATTCCAGCCACGGATTTAACTCTTAGCTCTGCCACCTGCTCGCTCAATGCCCACGGGCCAGTTAAATCCTCAGCACGTTTCCTTGCCTATAAACTGGAGGTGATAATGCCTACCTCAACACACGTGTGACAAGGAAGGGTGGCCGTGTTTGCAAGTGCCCCGCAGAAGGTGGGCACAAGGCCAATTCCTCATGTTCTGCCTTCGTATTTTAGACGTCCGGCATCGAGTGCAATATGATGGTGCTCTTGAAATTTGCTGAGGCTGTTTCAAGAGGTTCATGTCACATAAAGAATGCATGTTTTATCAGGGGACATGGGCTGCTCTAGTTAGAGAACACTCGGACCTCGAAAGCAGCGCAACGCAGGGAAGGGCTGCAGAGCTGAACAGTGGGTACTCAGGCCTCTGATGAGATGGGAGATGAGAGTCCTTGGGCCTTAGTCCCGGGGGGAATGTCTGCTTCCCAGGGGCAAACGGCTTGGGGGAGCCACTGTGTCTTCCTCAGGCCTGCTTCTGCAGGCGGGTGTGGCCATCACCACAGGGATCTCTCTGGGACTCAGTAGCACCTTCCTTCCGTTTGAGCTCTTACGTCTCAGAATGATAAACCCACCAAAAATGATACAGAGGTATATGATAGCTAAGAAAGGAGAGGAAGGGAAGGAAGAAGGAACTATCTCGAATGCCTGCCCCATGCTAAGAAGTCCACAGTGGTTATTTAGCGGAGTCCTCCTGTTAGCCCTGTTGAGTTTGCAAGAATCCCAGGTGACTTTCTGACCCTAGGCACCCCAGGCTCTGGAAAGCCTTCAAAGCCTTGCCCCCAGTCACAAGGAGGGGAGGACCTGGGATTTTGAACCCAGATCTGACTCCGAAGTGCGAGCATTTTCCAATTTCTCATACAGCTCTGGGAGGGGCCTCCGGAGAAAGGGGGAGGCCACGCACCCAGAGGATCTCTAATGAGGAAGTTCACTTCTGTCTGTAGATTATTCATGATCTATTTCAGCTGGCTTCTGGGTAGCCATAAAATTATTCTGTTACAAAGACTTTAAACATTTTTTCCTATATGCCTAAAAGGATGAAACCACTTACAGAAAGCAAAACAAAAACCGTAGCCAAAAAAAAAAAAAAAAAAAAATCCAACTCTTAACCCAAACCCCCAAACAACAAAAGTGCTGAAAAGAGACTTCCACAACTAAAATTGCCAGGTTTGTTGTTATTGTTCCGGGACCATAACGTTGGAGCGAATCAGAGTTCTAATTGGCAAGAGTGACAGCAGAGAAGGGAGAGCAAGTCCCCGACAGTGAACTTGCTGGCCAGAATGAAGTATGGCTCTCAAAGCTACCGTGTATCATTCCCGCGGACGTGCCAACAGTGCATTTAATGAACCAATCAAACATGAAGTATACCAGAAGGGGGGGGGCATCACTGTGTCTACACACAACTCTGACAGCATCTGATTTTAACAAGTTTACTAAAACGACAGTCATGGCCTTGACAAATACTGAATGCAGAATACTGGTGTACAAAGATTTTACAGGGCAGCTCCCAAGAGCAGGGGCACAAAATAAGGTTTAACAGATGGGAGAGGCCTGAGGGAAGGCAAGCACACGGATTTTATTGAGAAAAAAGCTTATATACTGTAGGGTTGCTGAAGTTTAATAAATAAAGGTCAACTTATAATATATAAAAACAATATAAACATTTATATGCTACATGCATATCATATAATTTAAAGTAATAATTTATATATGGGGAGAGATGCCAATTTATGTTCTTCCGATTTTTCTCGACAAGGCACACACACAGGAGGTGTCTATCCGTATCCATCGCCAGCCCACAAGTTTATTGTTTTCTGACGTCAGTGCTCGGACGTAGGTTTGGGACGTTTTGCACTGAGAGTTCCAGTGTTTATCGTCAATCCCCCTGCAACCGTTTTTGACAGGCCTGGCTTCTTTACATCTTGTCTCATAAAAATATTGTTTGACGGGAGAGTTGCCGGTTTTGATCTCCCCCAGCACCGTGACCTGGTGTCCCCGAATGTCGATGGCCGATGACTTGTCGGTTACCCACAGACTCTCGCTGTCGCATACGGAGTACTCCCCTCGGTGACTCTTGTGCTCCGCGTACCTCTTCCTCCGCGACGTTCTGTTGGCCACCACGGGGTTGCCCACGTAATCCTCCATGAGATACAAGGGAGGGGGCTCCAGGGGGGTGCTGTCACTCAGCAGGACCCGTGGCGAGTTGTAGCGTCTCTGTTGCCGCAGCAGGTCCGTGTCCATCGCAATCACGGGCTGGAATTCCGACTTGGCGGGCTCTCCCTGCTCCGGCTTGCGGGGGGCCTCCGCTTTGGGCACGGTGCTCTGGTAGTTCTCCTTAACGTCCACCATCTGCTTGGAGAGCTTGTTTTTCAAAATATCTGCCTGGATCAGCTTAATAATCAGGGAATTGAGCGAGTCTTCAGGCAAACTCCTTTGATCCATGTTGTTACCTTGGATGCCACGGAGATACGCGAGAAATATCACATAAAACAAGATGGACATCACCTTGTTCACCTGTAAGATCTGAAAAGGAAACACAAGGGTTAATGGCAGGCTGGGGCAGCTGAATCCACATCATTCTGGGCTGAGTATCCTGTGAGAGCCAGCAAGAACACCCAGGCTCCTCTCTGGTGTCTGGAGACCAGGGCTGTTGACTTCCTTCCTTGGGAAATACTGCCTCCATAGGAGTCCTTTGAATCTCTAAAGTACCTTTTTCTCCTGGAATTCCACCTGCTTCTTCCTCAATCATCTTTCCTTTGGCATGGTGGCTGTGTGCTAGGGAAAGACGGGTGCGTGTGCACACACGTATGTGTGTCTTGTGCTCGTGAATGACAGAGAGGGCAAAGTAATTTTTTTATTAAACTAAATAAACCAAAAACCTGAGTGGTGAGGTCTAGGGTATAGAAGAGTTAGGGCTGTCCCCAGGACCTGGGTCCTCAAAAGCCTCCAGGACAGAGGGAGGATGAGGCTCATACTTCGGACTTCCGCCTCTGCCCTCTTTCCTAGACAGAAATCTAGGTCTGCATTTGAGGTCTGCTCTTATCTGCAGACTTCTGTTGTGCGTGGATGACATCCTGCCACTTCTTTAAATATCACTTGAGCCTGAGAAGACGATAGCCTGCTCCACCTTGGCAAATTATGAAGTTGTACCTGAAAATTATAAAGGCATATTTACATTCTTTTAGCAACAGGAGCAGACTTGCAATGGTCTTAAGGAACATAGCTCTACCGCCCTCCCCCCTACACCTCCTGCAGCATCTGGGTCCCTGGAAGGAATACCCTGAGGCTGGGGATGGGTCAGCTGCCCGCACACCGCAGCATCAGAATGGGCCCATCCCTGGCCAGGCAGTGTCTGGTGGAGCCGTTCTCCCGCCCTTGTAATGAACACGGGGGGTCGGGGGCTGCTCCCCACTCTGTGAGAGGGCCTGGCCGAGCTCTCCAACAGACATTCCTCATCAGGGCACCAAACTGCTTCCCAGAGACCCCTCCCCACCAGAGAACTACCTGCAGAAGTTGGAGGCACAGCAACAAAACAGCTCAAGTGAATGGGCTGGACCTGCCGTGAACAGCGAGATTCCTTGTGGATTCTTTTTTTCCCCTTGTTTGGCCTTTTAATGTGACGTTTCTAGTACACAATGTTTTTTTGGGGGGTTGCATTTTCATTTTGCTATCTCCTCGTTTAAATTGTACTTGAACCCATCCACACTCTCCTTCTGTGGCCAGAGCAGAACCTCGACACACAGTTTCCGCTGGGTCCTTATGGAATTATAGGGCTGATCTCAAGAAGACACCTTTCTGGCTCCTCTCTCCCTCACTAGAGCAAAGCCCAGCTTTTCTGAAGGTTGGCTCCGGAAGAAGACTCTACAGGCGGGGAGGGCTGGCAGCAGGAGTGATCTCCACCTGCGCTCTGTGATCCACACCACCCTGGTGAGGTAGCCAAACCTTAGTTACCATTGCTACCACCTCACTGGCCCCCTGGGGCTCACAGTTTCCTCTTAAAGGCTCTAAGCATGGAAAATAAGAGCACTTCCCTTGGTTCACCTTTGGTATTTGCAGAGAGACTTTAGTAAATCCAGGGGGAAAATAGAAGGGAAATAAACAAGAGACACAGGAATCAGAGAAGCAGCACTGCTTACCAAGTACCCGTGTCTGAGCTTGCCCACGCTAACTCGCTCTTGGGACTTCCAGATGCAGTCTCTTTCCCCATCTTGTCTGAAGTACTGCTCTCTTGTCCCCAAAGGCCAGCAATGCTGCAGGCACTTTGCTCCAACTTCCTCCTCCTGGCTCTTGGCCCACCTCTTTGATAAGGGGATCATCTTCCTTCCATGGGAACCACTCTTGTGGACAACTGACTCCTTCAAGGTCAAAGCCGAGAGAAGGATTCTAGCTTCGCTGCCCACCCCTAGAGACCGCTCTAAGAATCTATTATCCTAAGAAAGTGGTTCCCACAGGATAACTACTCTCCCTCCCACTCTGCATATAATTGACATTTCCTTCAGTGTTGCAGGCCCAACAAAATGAACCTTGAACACAAAATGTATGGCATGCATGCAGCTAGAATTGCATGCCCTTTCTCCCCACTCCAAATGGAATACAGCTGCGGTAAAGCAATTTGGGACTAAGAGTCTATCAGAAAACAATTTATTAAATCCTCCCAAATCCCAGCCACTGTAAGCTACACAGGGTACCTGATCAGGGGGAAATAGATCAAGGATGGTCAGCGACAGGAAGTCCCAGAGAGAATGAGAGTCGATGTACAGATTAGCCAGGTAATGACAAGGGTGCATGGACAAAAAGAAAGATGGATGGTGCCAGTGGACTGGGGATTCAAAAGGAAGCCCAGGGGGAGAAGAGCCATGTAAAGAGAGCATTGAATCCAGCTCCTTCATTATATAGATGACGAAAACCTAACTGCAGTTGAAGGAGGAAGAGAAAGGCACAGGGTAGAGGAGTCCTCTGCACTTCCGGCGTAGCGGCCTGGCCCCAGCCCATTTGCTCTTCCAAAGCTGCCTGAACAAGCTTTAGGAGCTGTGTGCACATGCTTTTTCCTTCTGCTGGCACACTTTTCTCACCTCTCCTGTTGAAACTACACTCATTCTTCAGTGCCCGGTTGGAAAGCAAACTTTTCTACGTGGCCCCCCAAAAGCTGCAAGGCCCCCAAAAGCAGCAACCGCCACTTCCTTGGCATTCCTGCGGCAGGTTTTGGATTGGCTGTGGCAGCAGGTATGACAGGCCCCAGGGCTCTCCATACTTTACTCACTAGATTCCCTCCTCTCCAAGGCCAGGAGCCCCTTCCTGCCTGTGCCTCGCCCCTGTGTGAATACACGGTGGAGGTCCAGGTCTGGGTGCGGGGAGGCTGGGATAGAAGAGAGGGTAGCTGAAGGCAGAATGACTTAATTTGCAGGGCTTTGTGTGAAAATAATTTAGAGGCAGGGTGGTGGCAGGTGGGGTGACTGCATTTGAGCCAAGACTGCGAGCCTCCCGGTGCATGCTCCATTGTCCCATCAGACCTCACTTACAAAACACATATTTGAAGATAAAATTAGGAATTTCAAAATGGCAACCACAGAGCATTAAACCCTGAGTGTGGGGTCCCCTTCTTGAGTGCAGGGCCTTGGACAATGGTTACTGGCTGCACACCCATGAAGCCAGCCCTGGCTGCAGGAGCTAGGATGTTCCATTTTGGTGAAATTGTCTGAAGGTGAGAGCAGCCATCCATTTTTGGTCAGGAGGGATGGGCAAAGCCCACTCAGTGCTGCATGGGAGGGGGTCACGTTCAGACCTATGGACAGGGGCCATAACTTCAGCTGCAGTCTGGCGGGGAGACACTGGGGATGTGCCAAATGAAAAGGCTCTCATGACGACCTGCTTTCCTCCTCTTGGCAGTGGCAACTAAGGAATGTGGGAACTAAGGGCCCCTGGATGGCTCAGTCGGTTAAGCATCTGCCTTTGGCTCAGGTCATGATCCCAGGGTCTTGGGATTGAGCCCCGCTTCGGGCTCCCTGCTCAGGAGGGAGTCTGTTTCTCCCTCTGTCCCTCACCCCACTTGTGCTCTCTCGCTCTTTTTCTCTCTCAAATAAATAAATAAATAATCTTTAAAAAAATGTGGGGACTAAATGGGGCAGTGGGAGAAGTCAGGATTGTCAGGAAGGAACATCGTATCATGGATATGGCTCAGAATTGCCAGAGCATGCTGATTATAAAAAGCAGAATGGCTTGTAGTTGATTTTATTACTATTTTTAGCTTCTGCCCGGACAATACTGCACCTGGGCGGACTGGTCCTACCGGCCCAACTCGCTGCGGGCTGCCTCTGGGACCCAAGGCATTGATTAGAACCCAGGTCTCCTGACTCTTTTAGACAACTCTGTCCCTCTCGGGTCCTAAGCACAGAAACTCAACACAAAGAAATCAGGCCACCATGGGTCGGGGTGGGGGTGTGACACATACAAAAAATTAATAATATAAGAAAGTTTCCAAATGCCTCTTAGCATTGGTCCTACCTATTTCTGGAGCTGCACTGTTTCTTACCATCAAATCCAAAACCTTACCATGATGCTTGAGAATAAGTTGTGGGAATAAATCATCTGCAGACTGGGAAGGGTTTCTAACCCACTTGTAAGGCTGCATTAAAACCCAGCAGGGATGCCTGTGGCTGCCACCTTGATAATCTGCTTGTAGCTTTCTCATAATGAGCAAGTCCAAGAATGTTGCAACTAGACCTCTCCAAAACACAGATGTTTGAAGCAGAAAGGAACCTGTGTAAACCCCTCATTTTTACAAGTCAGGAAACTGAGGCCCGGGGTGGGAATGGAGGGAGTCGTCTAAGATTAGACTCCTCAGTAATGGCAGAGAGTGACAGAGGACGCCGGTTCTAAAGCTCAATAAATAAATGTGGCCTTGTGCATAAGCAGCATTATTGTGAGGGGTTCATAATGAAATCTATATGAAAGCTCTCAGCACAGTGTCTGGCATGTAGCGGCACCCTGGGAATGTTCGCTGAACGTGGATTTGAGTTCTCTGAGGCAGCAGAGTCGCTGCACGCCCGTCCTCCATGCAGTGTGCGAGGTACCTAGCAGCCGAATTCAGGAATTCCTTTTTCCGCATACAGCCTACAGCAATCTGCACCAACAAAGAGCTTTCTCCCAAATGCCACTGCTAGCAAGTACTTGGATCTCAGACCAGCCACACGAGTTGTGAGAGAAGAAAAGATTATTGCAAATTGGAAGCACAGAGAAGAGGCAAATCTCAAAAGCAAACAAGTACGGGAAGCTGTGAAGTAGTGTTTCTGAATAAGCTGGGGCACGAAGGGCCTCAATCTGATCTCTGGCTCCCTCTGGTCCCTGGAGCCTGCATCTTCCACCCCATCTGCTGGGATGGGCTTTCCCCAGAAGACTAGCTCCCTGGAGTGGAGAGTGAAGAAAGGAAGGCAGTCCTGGCTTGACCCAAGCAATTTAGAAGGGCTTCTATTCTTCTCTTTTGGTCACTGTTAACAGAGACCCCCATCCAAGCATCCTACTGTGTTATCATTGGCCGTAGGTCTTTCTCTTGGCTGAGGGGCCATGCTTTCTTCATCTACACGTGCCTGCTGCCTAGCATGGGGCTGGTCCATTGCAGAGTCTCAATGTCTGCTTAGTGAATGAGTGCCTACCACCATCGAGACCTGCCCAAGACACTGCTCACTGGCCTGAGATCCTGTATGGGCTTCTGCCAAGCCTGGTCTGGAAGCCACTCAACTCTGCCCTCTTTTCCCAAAGAAAACACAAGGCCTGGCTCTGAAGTAGGCCATGGTCCCCAGGCTCTTCTTGGCTATAATTGGAAAAAGACCTGTTAAAGACCTCAGTAAAACCCCCTTCCTACACTCTCCCCAGTGCCCATTTCCCCTGCTCAGAGTTTTCCAAGATCCTGACCAACTAGCAGATGCTATTTTCCTCACTTAGAAATGCTTTCCCACATATGGTGTTTTCTCAGTCCCTGGAGCAACATTCCTACAAGGTTTCACCATCCCTCAAAATACTCAAAAGAGAGCAATTTCTGATTTCTCCTTTCTGGCTCAGTTTACAACACACACACAGAGGGTTCTTGGGCAAAGCGGCTGAAATGGAAAAGAAAGCTGGGTGGAGACTGGGGTGGGACAGAACCTGAGCCCACAGCCACCCGTGTCTGTCCTGTCACACACAAACACCTGGGGCGCTCTCCTTTGAGTTCCAGTTTACCTCTCCATGACTAGCTTCCCAGTACATATGCCTCCTCCTGACCATGGACCTAGAGACCTTGCTTGCTGTCCACGTGTGGAGTGAAGGTTTAGCCAGGTTGGAGTAGGGGCATCAGGAACAAAAATGCAATGTGCCAGGGACCGACACACATTAGATCTTTAATCTTGGTAACAACTCCTGTGGGGTAGGTACTAACATTCCCCAGTTCGGATGGGGAGACTGAGGCACAAGACGGTTAATAACCAGCTAACAAGCAGCAGAGCCAGGATTTGATCAGAGTCTGGCTCTGGAATTGATGCCCTTACGGATTACGCTATAGGGTTTGTCCATCCCTGCTCTCCAACATTGCAGAGAGTTTATTTCCAGAGGAAGTTCAAGTTCCAAGGCTGGGACCAAGGCAGCTGCAGGTCGAGCACCTCCCCAAGAATCCTCAGCTCTGGGCAGAATTTCTAGGTGTTTGAGGCCACCACTCCTGTTTCCTCCTCCCCATATTCCCTGTGAAAGTGTTCACCATGGAAGTAAACAAACTCCTGTCCCCCTTAGGCCCGATGTCCTCCGAGGCTGGTCCCTCTGCGGGTCACTCACCCCTGCAGAGGCCATGTGTTGTAGTGGACGGAGCACCAGGCACACCATCTCAAGGCCTGGCGTTGAAACCAGTGCTGGAAATCAGGGTGACTTACAAATAAGGCATAGAGGCTGTGCTCTAGCTGTCCTCAGGGAGGAGGCATGAGATCAAAGTGGATGCACTTTTTAATGTGCCAAGTTTTTAATATGCAAATTCAAGACATTTCATTATTTCTGGTACAGCCACATCCTCTGGAGGCAAATGCATTTCTCTGGCTGGGTTAACAAGGACACTGTCCAGCTGTATCCAGAAGGGCCTAATTCTTTGGAGAATTCCTGCAGCTATGACATGGTCTCTGACTAATGTTAAGGGCTCAAAAGACTACATCCTGCCAGATAACCCTAATATCTTGTTCAGGGACTGGAAAGGGGGAGAGGTGGGAAAGCGACAGATTTAAAGTAGAATGACAAAAAGGAAAGGAATGTGGTGGAAATACTAAACTAAGGCCATATAGAAGACTGGCTAAGCTTGGTCCCCATATCTTAATTGCAAAATTAATTCAAATTGGCTTTGTTCTGAACCCAGGTCCCGAGGCCTGAAAATTAGTCAGTGAGGCCATATGAAGATGTTCTGACCCATGACAAGGCTAGTTGCCGGGAGAGAGAGATCCTGGTGGAGCCTCCACTGGGGATTGGTCTGGTTTTGGTTAATCTCTTTATTAATGATCCGGAAGCAGGAGAGAGGAAAAAGTGGCAGATTAATTAAAATGCACAGATGACGCTCAAAGGGAAGGTGCTACAAACACCGGTGAGGACAGACCAATTATTCCCCAGCACCCGTGGGGGCTGGCAGCCTGGAAATAGCACGATGAGATTCAAACTGGAAACACGTAGGTTAACTCACTGGGGGCAAGAAGAATCCAAAACCAACAAGGGAGGGAAATGCTTGTAAAGGGATGAAGGGAAGGAGCGACTTGGAATGGCTACAACGAGTAAATGAGAAATGAACTCACATGACTAGGGCCGTGTGGGTTTCCACCGCCTCGTCTTCTTCCCCTATAGTCCCACGGTCTTTCCCAAATCCCACTTCATTCACTCTGAGCACGCTTCCGAGTGGTGGCAACTCTTACGTTCCCTGTCTTATGAAGCACAAAAGTGTATGTAAGCTGAGCTTCAGAGACGGCAAGAAATAGAACCAAGATTGTAGAGCAAGTGGATGGCTGTCACCAAAAGGTGCCGACCAGCATGCTCTGCGTTCCCCCAAACTGGAAGCGAACAGTGATCGGAGGAAGGAAGAGCCTCCTCTCTCTGCTTCACTTGGTGACACCTCATTTGAGAGCCCTGATCCTTGGGCAGAACCCGCATCAACACAGTCAAAACTGGTGAGAACAGAGGCAGGGAGATGGACTGCTCTCCTGTTCCTCTTGTTAAAATACTTAATTCCAGGTTCGGAAACTGTCTGACATAGACAACACTTGGCCCGAGATCTGGGATAGGACAAGGTCCTCCACTTTCAGGGGCTGCTGGCTTACAGGGGAAACAAGGCACACAGTCAACAGGGAAGGCCTATTCTAGAACAAAATGAAACAGAAGAGAGAACCTCTAAAGGTTTCCTTGCCCCCCTCAGAAAGGAATTTCTGAAACTGGTCCCTCTTGGAAGCCAGAAAATGAGGGAGACAGATTCCAGAATGGACAAGGAGCCCATATCCAAAAAGCAAGCTCGATGCCCTGAGATGGAAGTTGAAAGCTGTGAGTTTGCTTTGCACAGCTGTTGGAAGAGGAATTTTACATTGTTCAAAGCATACCCTCCCCTCTGGCCCCAAGGCAGTGAAAGACGGAAGGTATGGCATATGTCAAAACAATGTGCCTCAGCTCCAAGAGCAAGGTAGTACAGTTATTACCCAGGCCACGGAAGCCTCCGGCATGGCTCTGTCTTGGCAAAGAGATCTGAAAGGAGCTTGGTATGCCAACACAAGCCCCAGGAAATCCAGATTTACTTTATCCTTTGCATACTACATACTCTCATTTCATGGCCAGAGGGTGGACAAGGAAGGATCTGCAGAGAAAATCGGAGTCAATCCAGCTATTGGCCATAATGGCATGTATTTATACATTTAGTTTTCTTTGTTCTGGGCACTAACATTCATCCACCACTGTGCATAAAAGTGTGCATGCATGGGCTCGTGTGTGTGTGCACATGGGCACCAATGCACATGGGCGTGCATTGTGTTCTCCTGCACACACGCATGAGTACACACACACACACACACACACGCTGCAGTCCCCAAGATGAGGATGTGTTACAGCCAGCTATTTCTAAATTATTGTGTCATTTAATATCTTAAGACATTTTGATTTTGGTTTTGTCTTCTGCATCAGGGGAAACCCCGTTTTCCAAGTGTGAAAACACACAAGAGAAGGTTGCTTCAGTTATACAGACAGTTGGGGGTACAGCTGGCATTAAACTCTTAGCATCAGAGAATAACTGTCCAAGTCAACCTTCTGTTTGAGATTTGTGCCTCGTGTTGGAGTTGGGTTTATGTGTCATGCATCTGCATTACCTGCAAAGTGCTGCACAGCTGTAGGTTAGTATTATCACAAGGTAGGGGCTGCTGAGTAATTGATCTTTAATAAATAAAATAAATGATGATGATGATGATGATAAATTATTTATCTTGTCCACCCAGCCAAGAATGGGTCTCAAAATGGCAGAAAAAGAAGTTGGCTTCATCTTGAGAGCAGGAAGCTAAGGGAAATCCCGAAGTACAACTTCCATTCACACTCTGGATGCCTCTTCCAAACCAAGACCGCAGCTGACTTGGCAACGCCCAAACCTTTGTGCATCAACCAGAGCAGTGGCAGCGAGAATGGGATCAACCCAAACCATAATGGTTTGGCCCCATGAGAACTTGGCTGCAGTGTAGTCAGATGGCAGTCTTTCTCCTCCAGCCTCGGCGATCGGGCCCGTGTCAAATAGAGCTTCTGTCTCCCCCTCCGACTCCCCGCTGGCCCTGCAGCCAACCTCCTTCCATGAAGATGAGAGATTGGCAAATGGTCCAGGGCTGTCTTTGGTCTGGATCCCCTCTCCAAGAAACTGTGAGGTCTGAAGACTCCCAGTGCCAAGGTTACCTCCTACTCTTCTGGGGGTCTCTCCCCTCTGCTCACCCTGGCTGCCATCATTCACCTGAACACTCTGACAGACCAGGAAACTGAGGCAGGAGAGACGTCTACATGATTTCCTGAGCCTCTTCTTGCCCACTTGTAAAGCGATGCTGGGATGTGCACACAGGAAGAAAATCAATCTTTCACCCAAACTGGAGTGTGCAGTAGGCACTTCATAAACATTATGACTCCAATCCCAAACAGTCTACGGCTCTCTTTCTGGGCAGCTGGGCGAGACTGAAAACCAACTCAGAGCTTGTCCTCTGAAAGCAATTTTGGCACCAACACTCTGAACCCAAAGCTGTCTTTAATCACAGACACAGTCATAATAATCGCTTGTAATAACAGCTAACATTCACTGAGCCGCGCCATATGCTAGGGACTTTGTGGGACACTTTACATGGATTATCTCAATTAATCCTCATAGATACGATTATTATCCCCACTTTTCAGTTGAGGAAACTGAGGCTCAGAGGGATTAAGGCATGTTGTCTGAGATCACACATCAACTGAGAGGCAGAGCCAGGATGTCAACCCCTCTCTGGGTGACCCCATGGGCCTGACTTATAGCCAATACTGCCTAACACCTCCCAGTTCATTCCAGGGAATCTGAGGCACCTGCCACTTGCTTGCAGTGCACTAGGCAGTGATAGCCACGCTGGTATATTAGTGCTTCTTTCCTTTTTAGAGAAAGGGATATCCAGAACAGGGGCTCTGAAACGTAAAGAGTCTGTTTCACAGTCTAAGCTTGGTGTCACCAATTCACAGTGGCTGAAAAATATACAATGCCACTTAGGGCTATCAGGCTCATTTATATACCCCCCAGCTTCCCAATACGTAAAGCACTTCTTTCCTCCCTCCTTATTTGATGGTGAAGAAGACCAAGAACCCAGGGATTCTTTTTAAAAATCGCTGGATATTTTGAAGGCCAGACAGATTTCTGATTCTTTGGTTTTCTTTGTAGTGTATTTGCAGTTGGCAAGGAGAAATAAAACAATGTGGACTCCTGGCACATTTCCTGCTCTGATTTATGAATAAAGCCCAACTTGGCCACTGATGAGCTTTGTGGCAAAGGGAGAATCATTGCTCGTCTTAGGGTCTCAATTCCTGATGATATTTCTCCATGGGGTGCTGCTGGTCTTTGAGCAGTGTAGTTCATTGCTCAGTCTTGTTTCCCCCCCCCACACACACAAAGCTCTGGCCCCCATCTACTGAATGCTAGTCTTATCCCCCCAATCACTTGACAATGGAAAAAATGCACTCACACTTGCCGAATGCCATCTCATCTGGGGAGGCTTTATCCCTCCTGGTTAGGAATCACATGACATAACATTGGTGGACTAAAGCAGTGGCTCTTAACCAGTTTTGGATCACTGACCTTTCCAGAATGTGACAGAAGCTAAAGCATCTTTCCCCTGAGAAGCATACATGTGCACATCAAAGAACAACTATTCAGAAAACTTTCGAGGCTGTGCAGACTCCCTGAAATTTAACCCAGAGGCCCACAGATCCTAGGTGAAGAATTCTCAAACTAAAGAACATTTTTTTCATTTATTCATTTTTTGTTTATTTATTCATTTGAGAGAGTGAGTAGGGGGAGGGTCAGAGGGAGAGATCCTCAAGTAGACTCCCGCTGATTACGGAGCCCAATGCAGGGCTTGATCTCAAGACCCGGGAGATCATGACCTGGGCCCAAAGCAAGAGTCATATGCTTTAACTGACTGAGCTACCCAGGCACCCCTCAAACTGAAGAATTTTAAAGGTTCTTTCTAGCTGGAGTAATCTGTTTTTCTATTACCTTCTGCCAAACCTGAGCCATTTCTTCGCCAGACCAAATGATCCTCATTACTGGTCTCATTTTCTGGTCCTCCCCATTCCTCTGTGTCATGTGGAGCATGACACCCACATCCTAATCCACTCAGATTCTTGTAGCATGGGAAGGTTATGGCAGGAAAGTGACCTGCCCCAAATGAAACGACACGTTAGTAGAAGAGCCAGAAATAGAAGCCAGCTCTCCAGAGGACCAGCCCTGTGCTGCTCATTTGGAACCAACGCGGGACACTATATTTAAGAACACCAAGAGGGAAACCTGTCCCCAAGGCTCATTGCCTGCAGGGTTTCCTCGAGCAGACAGAGGGGTCCCGTGTGAGCCTGACCAACATGGTACCTTCAACACTACAGTGTGAGAGGGCTGAAGCGCTCATAGCCTGACCCAGCCAGAGAGGTAGCCCACAGAAGAAGTATCCTTCCCTTCCTCTTCCTTTCACAAATATCTGTGTCGCATCAGCACCATCCCTCACATGATCTCCACATTCCTCAAGGGCTTTGGGATTTTGTGCATTTTACTTTCCATGTCTGACCATGCCATCACGCTGGATGGTCTCGGGTCCACCCTGATGGCTTTCCATCCCTTTGGTCTCCCTGTTCCTCAATGCCCCCAAGACCATTATGTTGGAAAACCTCATTGTTTCTGAAGAGCTTCTCGCATTCCAACCAATTGTCTTTATGATTCTAGGGATGCCAAGGATGGAGTGTGGCTGTACTTGCTCTCGGAGGAAAAGCCAGTCACATGTGGAACCCTGAAAGCTTGAGAGAGCTTTAAGTATAGAGGCTCTCTTGATATATCAGGTATCAAAAATGGGTTAATCTACAAGAGGGTCTAGCCAGAAAATACACTGGGGCCAGATATCACACACAAGCATGTTGCTAGTTTAAAAACAGCTGCTCATTTCTGACCTGCCTGTCTAGAGGTGCTGTCTACATGCCCTCCCCTTGTATGGGGGTAGCCTGTGGCTGCTGTTTGACCAGGAAGTCATGCTAGAAGTCATGCTAGATGACTTCCAACGCTAGGCCCGAAGAGGCCTTCCTCTTCCATCTGTTGTTGGAACCCCGAGCTACCGCGTGAGTCACCTGACAGTCCCAAGGCCAGCATGTTGGAGAGGCTTCCCTTGATGGTCTTCTAGCTGGCCCTGCCAAGGCGCTAGTCTCGCAAGTAAAACTGGCCTAAATAATCCAGACCAGCCCATCTGCCAACTGAATACCACCAAGTAACCTCTGTTAAGGTCACATGGCACAGAAAAATCACCCGGCCCAGCAGCCCCCAAATTCCCGACCCACAAAATCTTGAGAAATGTGAAAATGGTTGTATTTTATGCCACTAAGTTTGGGGTGGTTTGCTACATAGTGAAAATAAGCAAACACCCAGAGCTGGAAAAACTATACAGATTAAATGTGTCATTTGTTAGTTTTGATGATGACATTTCATGAAATCTGCCCAGAAGCGTCTGAGTAAATTCCTGGAGGATAGATCTAAAATGGACCTCTAGGACCACTGCCAGTGCACTGCTGATGACTTGAGGCTGGAACTGTGAGAGGAGGGGTCCCCTGGAGCTGCCAATCACCTGAGGGTGTGCTCCAGCCGGGGTGCTGCAGTCCCGATGGGACTGACTGCAAAGTGGCGAAGCGGGGGTGTGAAGACACCCCCTGCTCTTTGAGGTTTCAGGGTGTGTGTGCACCAGCATGTGTGCCTGTGTATGGAGAGAGAGAAGGAGGGAGAGACGGAGGGAGACACAGAGAGGAAGACAAGGTTTTCCTGAACAGGGGGTTTCAGTTGAGTCAAAGGCCCCCGGACCAGTGCACTTTTTCCTGGCTAGGGAAAAACGGGGGGACTGGGAGTGAATGTCCCCTCCAAAGCCACCACCACTGTAGGCCCAGAGGCTGGGTGCACTTCTATCCATGTTAGAAACCGCTCCGCCCTGACATTATCCCCCCAGATATCCACGCACTAGCTCACATTTCCTTCCCACCCACCAGAGAAATATCACGCTGGTGCTGCAGACAGGCAGGTAGCCAGAGATCAGGGACCGGAGGAAAGCCCGAGGGCAGGAGCACTCAGGTTCACAAAGAGTTTCTGGCAATGCTGCAGAGGCCCACAAAACAGGCCATGAGCATATAGGCCGCCTGTGGCTCGTTCTAAGAGTGGGTGGGGGCAGTGCCAGCAGCCCTTGGTCTTCAGAGGTGGGAAGAGCGGGAATTTCAACCAATGCATGTGCTGTTGGGAAACAGGCCAGGTAGTGCGTGTGTGTGTCCATGTGTGTGAGTATGTCTGGGTATATGTATTTGTGAGTGTGTGTATATGTGTGAGTCTGTGTATGAATATCTGTGTGTGTTGTGTGCATCTGCCTTGAGTGTGTAATGTGTATGTATGTGTTTGTGTGAGTGTGTGGTGTGTCTAAGTGCACGTGTCTGTGTGAATATCTGTGTGTGCACGCACATGTGGTGTGTCTATGTGTCTGTATGAATATCTGGGTGTGGTGTGTCTGTCCATATGACTGCATGCGAGTGTATGGTATGTGTGTGTGTTTGTGAATATTGGTGTGAGCGTGTGTGTGTGTGGTGTGTTCGCATGTGATTGTGTGGAGTGTGTGACTCTGTGTGTGTGTGTGTGTGTGTGTGTGTGTGTGTGTGCAGTATGCTGGGAGAGGGATGCTGACAAGGGGAGAAAACCCAAGCGTTAAGGGGACTCCAAAGATGGGGGTCCCCTCCCAGCTTGTAGTCACTGGGAAACCTTGGACAAGCCTTTTTCCCCCCCACCTTCCAGGCATCAGTTTGCTCTTCTAGAGTGAGAGGATCAGAATAAATCATCCTCAGATCATTCCAGTGCTATCAGTGTGCCCCCCACAGGGGGTCTAAGGCAAGACTCTGGGCTGATGCTCTCTTTCTGGCCCCCTTGGACACAGAGGATTGAGAGATGGCTCTGGGGGATTTCCTTAACCCCTCCCCCGCCCCCACCACACACACACCACACAGGCTCTGCTCGTCTAAAGAGTAAGGCACATGGCTCCAGTGGCCTTCTTGGGTCCCTGTGAATTGGAAACATGTAAGGACAGGCAGGGGAGAAGCCCAGGAGATAGAAAGAGAAACTCTGGGTCAAGTTTGCATTTCTCATTATTTCTCCAACCCTTCTCAAATTCCTTTTGTTTAAAAACCTCCTTGAGTTTCTGAAGGCTTCCCCCTCCCCCATTCCACCCCTGAAAAACTCAAGGAGCTCCTCCAGCCTGTAACCCTTCCCGATAACACGTTCCATATGTCGGTCACTCTCTGCATGAAACGTTTGCACTCACTTTTCTGGTCACATCATCCGTGGGCTCCCCACACCGCCTCTCCCTAGAACAGCCCATCCAGCCCCTCTCAGGCCCTCTGTTCAAGCAGCGTGGGTTTGGGTCAGGCTGAAGCGCTCTGTGCTTCCCGTCCCAGGCCAATTCCCACTTAGGATTCTTGCAGGTTTGCCTCCTGAGTGCCTCTGCCCCAGCCCGCCACGCCTGCCGCTACCACCAGCTGCAGGGAGACCCTCCTTTAGGCACTGGGGCTAATTGAGCAGTGCTCTGACTGAGCTTGCCACATTATTTGCTTAAGAGCATGCTTTTATAGCAAGGCAACACAGCATTCTATTGTCTTCTTTTTCCCAGCCCGGCTCCCCCCTCCTCCCGTGGCTAGCCACCATGGTAAATAAAGGCTGAAGAGAGTTTTCCAACATAACTTCCAATACTCCTCATGGGAATACAAACAGACCTTCCGTCCCTCCTCACCCACCCCTACCCCATGTGCCCCCTCACCCCACCCCTTGTGACTTTCTGATGCATCTTTGGATGACTGGGCTTGACTCTTGAAAAATACAATGCATGGCTTCACACTAGTTTTTGTGCGTTTCCCAAAAGACCGAAGGTGGGTTTCCACAGTTCTGGAGGGGTTGCGTTAGAAGGGCTGAAGACCTCAAATTGGTCAAGGGAACCTGAGGACTGTGTGTAGCCCCTCTTCCTCAAAAGCATAATTGTATTTAATGGCTTCATCCCTACAGGTGCTAATGGAGAGGAAGTAGGGTGCCTTGAGACAGGCAGTGAGGCAGCCCCTTAACCTAATAAGTGCAGCCAGGGGCAATTGGAGAAAACACGAGGTCCCAGGGGCTAGATTGAGGGCTCAGGGCCTTCCAGAACAGACACGTGGGTCCCAGGCAGAGAAACACATCTGGGCACATGGCAGAACGATCCACTCTCTTATAGGAAGGAAGGGTGATACATCGAGCACCTGCTATGTGCCAAAGACTGCAGTTTAAAGCTTATATTCTACTGTCTTTAGGTTTTTTGGTCTAGATGGAGTTAGGGAAATTAAAAGAGGGTATTTCTAAGGGCGCCTGGGTGACTTAGTCGGTTAAGTGTCTGCCTTTGGCTCAGGTAATGATCCCAGGGTCCTGGGATGGGCTCCCTGCTCAGCCGGGAGTCTGTTTCTCCCTCTGCCCCTGCCCTCCCCAATTCGTGTTCTCTTTCTTTCTCACCTGCTCTCTCTCAAATAAATACATAAAATCTTTAAAAAAAATGAAAGAAAGTATTTCTATTTTAAAGCTGAAAGCTTTAGGGCATAGAGGTGGTGAGTGATAGGCTCAAAGCTGTCACAGCTAGAGGTTAATTCAGTACCAGAATCCCTGCTCCCTGACACCTGGTCCTACACTCTTCCTAAAAGACAACCCTCTTTACCGTCAAAGTCCTAAAGAGTCCAGAGGGCAGACCACACGCCTATGATCCCCCAGGGAGCCGAGCTCCTTCAGCTATCTGTGAAGTCTGGGGGAGCCCCTGTAGTGCAAAATGCACACCGTACTTTTCTCTAGGCTCACCGGATCTTTGAAGTGCCAGCTTATACTAAGTGTGTCATTTCCGAAGCCGGGCTCCCTCTGGCTGCAAGAAAGTCCCCCTGTCCAGGTAGATGGATGGGGCCTGCCACTGGCCCACGTTCTGCCCCTACTTCTTTATAAGCCACCCCTACTCCCACCCTCACCCAACCTGCCTCCTTTTAGTGTCAAGATTTACTGCATTCCGGAGATCAAACAATAGGTTGAACAAAAGTGCGTGTTAAAAACAATCTTTCTCCACAATACCTGCATTAAGAAAATGACAACAATAATGAAGGAAAACATGTCTGACGATGGGTTTGGATGATGCGTGGTGGCTAATGAGACAGCTGAACTAATGTAATTGGGGGATCCGACTTCAGAAGCTCCAATTATGCTTGATGGGCTTGGCAAGGCATGCTGCAATTTGGTGCTAATGAATGGATTAATCCGGAGGAGAAGCAGGAACCCAAGAATGTGCAGGAATGTGTCCTGACGCCGTGCTGGGCATGCTGTGGTGGGGCGAACAAGGACCTGACGGATGGAGGTGGAAAAGTTTGTTGGCTCATTGTAGGGCCGTCATATCTGGCCAACCGACTAGCTCTTCCTCCAGTGGACCGACTCACAAAGCACTAGAGCCATCTATTTCAGGGAGATCTATTTCAGCTTACTAGAAAGCATGTGGTTGTGAGTTTCCAGGCATGCAGTCTAAATGACCAGATTAACTGGATTTAATAGAGCCAGTTGCAAAAAAAAGTTCCTTCCAGACCCGAGGCTCTGTGATTCTGTGTTGATATTGTGAAGGAAAAACCTCCACCACAGGGAAGCCGGTGGGGCCACAGAGATGTGTGGGAGCAGTGAGTGACTTCCACCCCACATGGATGAGTCATGTGGCTGGAGGGAGGGGATCACTGCAGACTGTGGTCAAACAGAACGGTCTGGAAATACACTGGCATTGATTCAGAATGTGGAACTTTTGATCCTATAACATGATACATTTTAATTCCCCTTGGTGATGTTAATAACGTAGTGGCTAATGCCACACTAACAGAATTTACGAAGCGCCAGTCATCCAGGAAAAGGAAGAAGTAATGACCTCAGTTTGTACCCTACTCATGCTTCTGAAAAGGTTGTGTACAAAGCAAAGTTTTGTGAACTGAATTATATTTTAAAGAATACGAGAAGGTCTCACAACAAAAAATCTGATTGTGGATTCCAATGGAAAGCAGTAAAAAAATCATTCTTCAATTAAAAAATATTATATATTAGACTAGTTTTAGATGAAAGCAAAATGGAGAGCAACTATGCTATAAATACATTACAATTTCACAGTGAACACATATGCTTCGAGATTCAATTCTTCACCAAGGCAATCAGACTGATTTATCCTTTGATGAGTTCTTCAACCATCCGGGTGCCCCGTGAATGCGCACTATTCCCTATGGCTTATTCTCCAGGAAACTAGAAATCCGGAAGAAGAAAAGAGGCAGGAGAACTTCCTGCTGCAAATTCCCATTTGTTCCACTCTTGGTCTTAAATCATGTCAGCCTGAGTTCCCATGGTAAGCCACACTTCAGTCTTCTCTCAGGTCCCAATAAGGAAAGAAACAGAAGGAAAAGAGGGCAAGCAGAAACCATGCACTCTATTTAGTGAAGGTTCAAGAATAATTAGAAGGTCAATGATGATGATAGCTAACCTCACTGGGCATGACTCCATGCCAGGGACTATGGCTAGGAACTCTACAGTCATAACTGATTTAATTCTACAGTAACCCTCCCAGGAAGGTCCCCCAGTTTACAGTCTCTTATCTGAAACCCTGTATATTACCTAATACTCTCAGTGGGCCTGGGGCAGTAGGCCACGATGAAATGACCTAATATGTCTGCTGCAAAATTATCAACGCTCACTGAAGGGAGGGAGATCGTGTCGATTCAGGTCATATTTTGTAGCCAAATGGATCTGCTGTAACCTCAAGAAATGATGCCATTTTTTTTTGAGTTTTGGGGTTTTTGGAATTATAAAGATGAAACTGGGGACATTTATAGTCCCCCCACTTTCATAAATAAAGAAACCACACCCAAGAGAAAGTAGCTCGCCTGAGATGACACCATGGCCATCCCACACAGCTAAGTAGGTAGTGAAGATTGGTAGCAGAGCTGGGATTCAAACCCAGGCATCTCTGACACCAAAATCCATGTTCTCAGATACCAGGCCAGGCTGGTGGTGTTCCTCGGGTGAGTCCTGAAGGAATTAAAACTCCCTACAATGGTTTTTTGAGGAGACAAATTTAAACTGTGATTGCATACACCCTTTCTTATGTTTAAAGAATTTTTTCCTTAAATAAATTTCTCTAGAGAGAGTCTTTTTCTTTATAAAATAAGAGCATATTGAAGAATATTCTAAAAATGTGCAAGTATATAAAGAAATCTATCAGCTCCCACAAGTATCATTATGGAATATTTGTGTCCAGCCTTTTTTAAACACATGCAAAGTTTTTCTCTGCATTCCATAGTTGAGAATGTTTAATATACAGCATTCTGTGACATTCTTACTTAATCTTATAATTGAAGCATTCTCCCATCATATTAAAATTCTACGCAAACAAAATTTTGATGGCTACATAATATTCCATCATAGGAATGTGTTGTAATTTACTGGATTACACCCCTTCGTAGGAAATTTATTATTTCCAATTCTTTGCTCTCATAAATAAAGCTGCAGTAAATGTCTTCATGCTCAGGGCTGACTGCTGGTCTGAATTACTGCCTGGTGCATGGGCTCAGCTGATGCACCGGCCATGGGCACATCTGCCCTGCGGCCGCCTGGGGCGTCAGGTGGACACATCAGGTGGACTGGAGCCTCCGTCATCCCTGTTGATTGTCGGGCTGCTCAGAGGCAGGGACAGCACAGACACTCTGTTTGCTGCCCACACATTCATGTTCTCAGGTTCCGCTCAGCCCTGCTGTGGACCGACAAGACTCTGCTATTATTTCCAGCTCCTCCGAGGACACTAGTTTCAAAACAGCACTTGTCCTGAGGTCTCTTAGAACACAGAAAACCCTGCTCCCTACTTCACAGAGCCCCTCAGATAGGAACTCCTTCAGTCCCGACCTGCCGGAATCCATTGGAATGCACACGGTTGAAGGGATGGATCCTGCAACCCCCAAACCCATGCACTGCCGAAAGTGAAAAGGGGTGCTATTGATCACGCGGTCAGGGGAAGGACTGCACCGCCGGCCTGCCCTGGGTCAGCCGTCACTTCCACCGAGTGGCCAGCTGTCCCTGTCACAGCCCTCTCTAACAGGACCTATGGTAACACCCTGATCCCACTCCCTCCCTCTTGCTCGGGATCCTCATTGCTTCCGGCCTCCATCCTGGCTCTGTCTTCAGCCTACCCCCCATGGACTTCCACCCCTTGGTACAGTGTCCACCTCTTGCCAACCTTAAGAAAAGAAAATAGTTGTCCTCTGCTAAGGAGGTCCCAACCCAGCTTTGCACAAGAGCACGTGTGGCTCCGTCCATTTCCTCAGCCCCTGGCAACAGACAGGATCCCACCTTCCGTCACCAGGGCGCCAGGCCACTCATGAAGCAGCACAACCAGGACACCCCTGAGCACCTCATTTCAATCAGACAGACGCCTGCAGTCCTTCCTCCAGCTGCTGTGACAGCATGCTCACGGTTTCGTCCAACCGCCACCAGTGCTGACCTTCTCACACATTCAGTGCTGTTTCCCCCAACCCTCTGTGTCCTCATCTGCACCTGTGACTGCACACCTGCACACACCTGTCCACCTGTGGCTAACTCCCACACCCCCGCCCCCAGCACGGACCCCAGTCCTAGACTCCGCGTCTGCAGATGCAACTGCCCGCTGGGCGTCTCCCCTTGAATGTTTCAGAGGCATCTCGAGGGTGGTATGTCCCCAACTGACGTCACCACCTTCCCCCAAGCCCTGGTCCTCCTCTGGCCTCCTGTGCTTGCTTGCAGGCAAGGGTACCAGCATTCACCAGGTACAGTGCTTGAGTCTTCGCCTTTCCCTGCCCCCTGCATCACACTGATCTTTAATTCCAGGTGATTCTGGCTCCTCCATCTCTGACCTGTGCCCCTTTCCTGCATAGTCCATACCTCTATGGCCCGCATGACTTCTCTTGCCCAGGGAACGTCAACACACTCTGAGGTGGTCTCCAAGACCCTACTTTTGTCCTCTCCCAGATTTCCTGGTGTTTCTTCTCCACACTGGAATGGGATGAGCTTTCTCAAGTTAAGCCTTATTGGGTCACTTCCCAACTGCAAAAATGTGTCCTTTTCTAAAACCTTCAGAATAAAGCCCAAATCCCTTGGCCAGGCAGGAGGCCCTTCCCAGCTTGGCTTCCTGGGTGCCTTCTTCCTTGGCCTTATCGCTCACTCTTCTCTCTTTACCCTCCGCACACCAGCCACAGGAAGGGGCTTCAGTTCTGCAAACGCACGAGTACCTACTCACCTCTGCAGAGACTCCATTGTCCCCCCTTTCCTGGCTGATTCCTATTTTTCTGTCTGGCCCACTCCTATTCCACCCCCCTGACGACTTCCCTCAACATTTCCCCATTCTTTAATAATCAAAAATAAAGCTTGAGGTTTTTTTTTTTTTTTTTTTTTTTGCCCTTAAGTAGTTCACTGAATAACAATTCTTGGGGTAAATTAATACAGTCATCAATATGGCAATTTGAGGGCACTGATTCTCTAGAGTAGAAAGCAAAAGGCTAACTCTGAGACTAGCTCCTGGCAGTAGAGGTCCCTGCCACTTCCCTTAGCATCATCCTCCTGGGAGCCCTGGGCTCGGGGGGGGGGGGGGGGGAACAGGTACAGATGGGAAGAGACTAGAGAAGGGGGCAATGCCAACCTTGAAAAACTGCCTAGTCACTCAGCATCATGGGAGATCAGCACCTCCCCACACTCAGGCGGGTTCAAATCATACCAACAAAAAATTGACCATAAAGAGGGATAAAGCAAGTAAGCACCAAAGGGGAAAAAGCAAGGATGGTGGCAGTGGTGGGTTCCAAATGTCATAATAATTCCTAACATATATACTGTTCTGTATATTTTCAAATTTATCGTTACAGTAGTTCAATGAGATATGAGGACCAATAGTATTTCCATTTTGAATCCAAGCCAACTGAATCATAAGAAGGTTAAATGAATCGTCCAATGGCAAACAGCCAGTAAGTGACACAGCCAGGACCAGAACCCCCAACCCCTACATACTCATGTACACTGTATGCCCTACCATGCTCTTCTCCCTTCCCAGTACACAGACCCCCAACCCTCTTTCGCTGACACAGTCCTATAAGATTCTCGCCCATTCCAGGAAGGTAAAGTCTGGGTATAGATTTTTCAAAGTATTTCCATGAGCAAATAAATAAAAACTCGAAACTTCTTTAGATCCTGTGTATGGATAGATGGCAAACTTACTGTTAGCTAAATAACATACCTCTTGCCAGGTGATACTTTCTTGACCAGGTGAAAATTGACAGTAGGCAGGCAAAGGTGTCAGGGCCCCCAGGTTGGTTTTCTGTCTTGTACATAATGCTTTCCTGCATCAGACTTCTAGGGGTTATGCAAGGCAGCGGGGAGCTCATTCCTTGTCTCTTTGTGCTCCAATCACCGTCCAATGCCAAACCTCACTTTCTAACTTCCACTAGGAAACAAGAGACTTCTCTGCCAAAAGACATCTATCTGTCCCCAAATTCTGCAGAGAAATCTCCCCCAGGGAACAAATTCTAATCCGTGCAGAGGTCCGCCTCTGCCTCCAATGCCTTTTCATGTAGATTTCTAATCATTCTTCACCAGCCCCCACCCAGACCCCCCTGCCTGCTTCCAAGAAGAGCTCCCTAGGGGTATGGCCACAGGGCAAGGGATGTGCCTTATAAACAGCCCACACGGACCCTTCTAAGAGGCCTCTGGGAGGGGCCATGGCTCCTCTCAGTTGTCTATGCCCTGATGTCTACCCGAAAGCTTCTTACTACAAATCCAGTCCCTTTTCTTGGGGTATGCACTTGGTGGCAATGGGAGTATCAACATGATCCTGCTTCTTTAGCATTATTTTATAATTTCAATATGCTATCACATCAGAGTTTCCCGAATCCACATAGTGCTTCTGTGTGACAGACGAGGAAACTAAAGCCCGAGGAGGAAAGTGACGCATTTAAAGTTACTCCCTGGCTGATGACACAAGGCAAAGTATGAGTCCAGGTGTGCTGACCCCTTGTGAATTGCTGTTTCCAAAGGCAGTCTGCTCCACGTTAATAGCCCATGAAACAGTCTATAAAAGCTAGAGGAATTTTTAGTGCTAGAAAAGACCTTAAAGTCAGGGAGTCCATGTTTCTCAACACAAATTATACTGTGGAAGAAGAAACTAGCTAACGTGTCTATTGCAAGACCCAGTAACAGGGCAGGAGAGAGGAGGATGGTCCTGGAGGAAATGAATTGCAACTTAGCTGCCAAAAGGAAGGGTGGGAAAGGGAAAGAGCTCAAAGCAGGTGTTGACAACATGCCCAGCTTCTGTGAATACCGGCAGTTGAGAGACACACACATTTTGTATTTCAAAATAACAGCCTTTATCAGACATCATCTGGGGGGCATACTCATCCTACAATCAGTACTTGTTTTATTGAAGAGAAGCCTCAGGGCTGGGTGGCATGTCCTAAGGATGCATTTGGGCTCTGTGAGTGAGGGAAATACCAGGTCTTTAGGTCTCATAGCCATGCTGGCTGGTACAGACGGGTAAAAGCAGGGGAACCGTTCCATTTATGGCCCCTCAGCCCCCCCTTTCTCCAGCCACCGCCTCAGGAGCCGGGAAAAGCAAGGGCACACTTGCCCAGGACAGGAAGTAAAGAGGAGGGCACAGCCCCTGCCCTCTAGCCAAGGGAGGATGGGTGGTGGGGGAGATTTGTCAACAGGAACTGCACAAACTGTTCATTCAGGTTACAGCTGACCAAGTGCAATGCCCCCAGGAACGCAGATGTCCCTGCTCCCACTTCGGCATCCAGACCGTGATACAGGATTCAGTAATAGACTTGGGGCGAGGGGCTGTTTTCCTGCTGTAAAACTTGGACGTGCTAGATACTCCCTCCTGGAGCCTGTGGCAGTTAATCCAGCTTCCTGCTCTCAGTGGACGATAGGAAAGGGGTCTTGTCTCCGTATCAGAGGAGTGGAAGAATCCCAACCATATAATTCCTCCCCATGAAAACCTGTACACCAGAAGCTGCTCTTAAAATGAACTCATGAACAACTAACAATGCCAAAGGGAAATGGAGTTCCTCCCATTCTGTTCTTTTCTTTCTTTCTTTTTTCTTTTTTTTAGAAAGAGAGCACATGAGCAAGGGGTTGGGAGGGGCAGAGAGAGAGGGAGAGAGAGAGAGTATCGTAAGCAGGTTCCATGCTTATTCTGGAGCCTGACGTGGGGCTTGATCTCACGACCCCGAGATCATGACCTTGGCTGAAATCAAACGTCAGACTTAGAATGAAACTTAGCTGACTGAGCCACCCAGGTGCCCCTCTTTTTTTTTTTTTTTTTTTAAATATAGGGTGTCTCACTAAATCAAAGACATGGGTAAGTAACAAAAACAAAGGAGGCCATGAGCGAAAAATTATCTCATAAAAATTAAATTTTGGGGCACCTGGGTGGCACAGTTGGTTGAGCCTCTGACTTTTGGTTTTGGTTCAGGTCGTGATTTCAGGGTTGTGATATCCAGGCCCTCATCAGGCTCCATGCTCAGTGCAGAGTCTGCTTAAAACTCTCTCTCCCTCTACCCCTCCACCTCTCTCTCTCAAATAAATAAATCTTAAAAAAAAATTGAACATTAAAAAAATGCATGGTTCAGGGTTGCCTGGGTGGCTCAGTCAGTTAAGCATCTGACTATGGAGCTCAGGTCACAGTCTCGGGGTTCTGGGATTGAGTCCCATGTCGTGTTCCCTGTTCAGCAGGGAGACTGCTTATCCCTCTCCCTCTGCCCCTCCCCCAGCTTGTGCTCACTCTCTCTTAAATAAATAAATAAAATCTTTTAAAAAATTCATGGTTCAAAATTATTTTTATATTGTTGCGGAATGTGAAAGAGACACATGTTTGCCAAGATCTGTGACCTTCAAGGAAGGTTTGGCCAGTATTCCCCCATTTTGCCTTACTGGTCAGGGTTAGCTCTGGATTAATGATAAATCCCATCCAATTCCATGCTTGTCCATAGCCTGTAGTTAAGCAAAGATGTGGAGCTTCCCCCTATTCTGCTCACTTGAAATGGTCACTGTACCCCTGGGGAATGTCTGGAGCCCCCAATGGTGGTGGTGTCCCTCGTGCAGTTCTCTGCCTGTCTCCAGGACTCTGCACACCCCAGCCTCTCCCCGCCTCCCTCCAAAGAGCTTTGTCCCTTTCCCCTAGAACTCTTCTCTCCTCGCCTGTTGTTTGGGAAAGTGGCTCTGTCATCACTATACTCTGACTCCCCCAGACTCTTGCTCTGAATGTTGTAAAGTTAAAATTTCATAATTCACAAAACACTTTTCTCTCTTAAGTGCCTGGCTGAAATTAAAGCCACGACTTGCCAGAATCGATTCTGCAATTCAATTGACTTTGCTGTTCTAGATGGTATCCACCCTCCACGATGAGGTGATGAGTGTTAATGACCTTGCAGGTGGCAGGGGGGGGCTTCACTATCACTCAGAATACTGTCCTGCTTCACTGTATCCACACAACCAGGCAGTGTAATTGCGGGGCTGGTATTATTCAGCATGCGGGGCGTGTACCCGGATTTTACCACTAAGCTGCCATTTCTGAGTTCATCTGCATACTGTCTTCTAGGCCGTCCCTGAGTCAGAACTTCCCCAGGGCTGCCTCGTAGCCTTTCTTCTAGACAAAAGAAAGGACCTGTAATAGGATGCATGAAGACTGAGAAAGCACCCCTGGTGGTGGGGAGCATGGAGAAGCAAACCACCCACCCCACTCTTCACTACTCTGCTATGTGGCTGAGATTTAGGACTGGGGGAAAAGAAGTCTGTCCTCCGTCGATAACTCGTTCTTGGCCCAGATTTAGAGAGCTCTTCTTAAAAAGTAAAAAGAGCCCATAGAGTTCTCAAAATGAATCCAGTTTAGGTGATATGCATTAAGACACTGATTTGGAGAAAGATGAAAAGAAATTACAGGCATGATGGAAAATGTATCTCTCTTTCAATCTATAATATACATACATTACATGTAATATATACACATATATATGTATTTAAGTATGTATACATAAAACAGCCCGAGAGGTGGAGGACACAGTGTGAATTACACGAACAAATCAAGACGGAGTTGGTATCACTGAACAGACTGATTATATTGATTGAAACCAGGTTTAAAGGACCAGGGGAATTTGTTTGGGAACAGAGAACAGGACCAAAATATTCCCTCAGAGAGGAAATCTCATCAGAGGAGAACCATGGGGGTGGGAAGCAGGCGGGGGTGGGGGTGGGGGGGAGAGGCAGGGGGCGGAGCAGGCGCAGCGGCTGAGTTTGGGAAAGTGGAACGAATCTGTCCATTTGCAAGGGTGTACGAGATATACAGCAGGAAAAATCCAGGGGAGAGGATGGTGGGACAAAGCGGGGTCTGGGCAGGGAGGGAGGAGGAAGAACCGGCCTGTCTATCCCTCTGCTGCTATGTGCTGGGAAATAAATTCACTCTGATTTGGTAACTTCACAGTGAAACATACCTCATCTCTAATTGTCGGAATTCAAGGATGAACGTTCATCATGTTTAGGTTTGAAGGAAGCAAGATTAATGGACAGGTCTAGCAAGATGAACCAAAAGAATCTTTTTAGGCCCAAACATTTGAGGACGGGTGAGAGGCAGGAGGTGCAAGAATCTGGCATCTGGCCAGTCCCTTGGAGAAGAAAATGGCAAATTCAGAATTCCTACCTTCTAGACCAGTCGAAGCCACTCACAGCTGCAGGTGACCACCGCCTGACTGAATGACAACCTCTCAGATATGTGACAACACAAGGTCATGCTCCCTGGGGGATCTCCCCAAATACATGCTTTGAAATGACAGTGGCATTTTTAAAAACAGTCATCACAGGAGAGGAGGATTTTAGCACTTGGGGGAACACGGAGGTCTTCTAACTCTTCAGCCTTTCTTTTACAGTGGAGGAAACCAAGGCCCAAGGATCCAAGGTGAATTGCCCAAGGTCACAGCCGGCTAATGGCCCAGCTGGCACTGGGTTTTGTGCACCCAATTAAATGGCAGTTTCTACTTATTCTTTTTTAGTTTTTTTTTTCTTTTAAATTTCGTGCTGCTTTTATGACAACATCATAACCTTCATTAGATCGATTAAATCATAGAAGACACTCAACGGAATTTGGCCTAAGAAGAAGTAAGTTAAATACGGAATAGAAATAAGCACCACACTGAAGACTTCTTCCTCCCAGGCACTAGGATGTGAGCATTTGGGAGAACAAAATTCTGCTCCTTTGAATGCAGTCACTGAAATAACGGGAAGGACAGAGAAGGGCTGGTGAAGATCACAGAACCCAAATCCCAGGATCAGATCTTCCTAATTTTGTTCCAGTGCTCCCAACGGGAGCCTGGTAAGTCCCCACTTTTCAAGGGGATGGAGGAACACTTGTAGGGGCGGTACGTTCCTGCTGTTTCCTTTCTCCACCTCCCTTCCCTAAACAAAACTAACAAGTACAGGGAGTTCGGGTTCCCTGGTCAGTCCTCCTGGGAAATCCCAACCTACAGCATTTCTCGCCTGTTCATTCTAAAGTGGAGGAATTTTTACTTTCAAGTTCCAACAGGAGACTCTACCCAGGGGGGAAAAACGGCAAATAACATTTCAGTGAGTAGGTAGTACTCTCTGGATATGGTTCTCTGCTACATTCGAGCAGATCCAAACTTCTCATTTCCCCTCTTATCCTCTTCCCTGGACTCCTCTCAACTGTGTATATGTGCACACGCATGTCACTTCTGGAATGACTGGATGCCTAGGAAAGTCAGTATCAAAAGGAGAATTTGTCAGAAGAATTACGAGTGAACAAGAAGTTGTCATAAAAGACACCCCTGGGGCCGGCAGAACATTCTTTTGTCCTTATCCTTGCACGCTGGTTTTAGAGCTCAGCCGCACTAGAAGGGACAGCCCCATTCTGCTGACACGCTGGAGGCAGACCTGTCCTATATCAGGAGCTGCCCTTGCCACGGTGCCTCTCACCCCTGGCCACAGTGGAACAGGGCTGGCCTTTCCAGAGGGACTCGCTCAAGGAGACACTGAGAGATACCAGAGCTGGCTTCAAAGACATGAGAAGCTCCAGTATCGACCTGTGCCCCTGGTAACCTAGAGGGAGCTCAGCCTGGAGCGTGGAGCAAGAGCCTAACGATACCTCCAGGCCCTGCTTCTGCCTTCCTTGGCCTGGTGGCACCTTAGAATGCCCAGCAATCTCCAGAGGGGCCGAGCTAGGAATGGTACGAGGACAGTCGAGTCAGAGGACCTGTCTCTCAGTCCCGGCTCCACCACTTGGAAGTTGGGCAGCCCTGAGTGACTCTGTCATCCCTCTGTGAGCCTCGACAAGCTTCTTATGGCAATGCTTCCTCAGTAGCCACTCCCGGTGCACTGTCTCTTAGATGAGCACGGGTGCTGGTATGAGACGAAGGCCAGTCTTTCCTGGCGATGTTACTGCTGTGATGCTCCTGATGGACCAGCTTAGTAGGGTCCCGGCCAGGGACTCGGGAGATGCAGAGACACCAGGTGAGCCACATGGTCGGCAGCTCTGATGCAAGAAGGTGGGCTGGGAAGTCAGAAAGACCTAGAAAGACCCAGAAAGCCCTGCTCTGCCATCTCTTAGCCGTCTGTGCTTACATCACATAGTCTCTATGAGTCTCAGTTGTCCCCGCTGTAAAATCAGGTGAACACTGCTGACCTCGCAGAGCAGGGAAGAGGAATAAATGAGGCATTTCATGGTATCTACCCAGTGTGCACACTGCCTGGCACATAGGAGGCACTCAGTAAATGCCAGTTCCATTTATTTAGGAAAAGTACTCCTTTTGACTTGAATTTTCCCACCGGCAAGCTTCTGGGTAATAAACTCTTCCTCCTTTCTGCCTCATGTGAATTCTGTGCAGAGGAAACACCATAGCACACTTCGTCACAGTACTACTTACCCCCTTAGAAGGTGGATAGGAAAAGCTGTCATTCTCAGCAGCAGGGGTCATTTCAGATCAGAGCCCTGTCAGCTGCCCTGCTCTGAGTGACGGGCTCCAGCCAATTCTCTGCCACCTGGAGTCTGGCCCTGTGTGCAGCTGCCCCCAGGGACCCCAGCCCACACTGGCCTCTCCCAGCTCTGGAATCCAGTGCTCTGAGGGGCAAGGGGAATGCTTCTCACTTAGCGTGGAGTGGGGAGCGGCACTGAACTGAGGGCAGGAGGTGGGCTCTGAGTGGTGGGCTTTATGCTTGCTACTTCCATGGGTTGTGCATGCTGATCCCCCTCTCTGAGCCTTAGTCTCCACATCTGGGAAAAAGAAATAAGGACACCTGAGTTGTCCACTGTAGGGGGCTCTTTCCAGTCTCAATAGATACAATGCAGTCTTAAATGAAGGCTTAAGGAGATGGTGCAGATGCTAATGAAAACATTTCCCATGGAGTGACTTGCCTTCTGGAGGTTGTAAGCTGTGCAGGCACTCACAGGTGTAGGTCTTACCGTATTCTAGTTTACATCCTCCATCCCCAGCTCCCACCCTGGGATACAGACGCCCACATCAGGCACGCAGGAGATAATTGAGAATCCTCCTTAGTTGGCGCTCCCTGATCTTGGCCCGGCATCATGATCATCCAGGGAGAGGTTAATGTTACAGATTCCCAGGCCCCACCCCAGCTTACTAAATCAACAGCACCAAAGGAAAGGAGCCCAGGAATCCACATTTCAAATAAATCCTCTACAATGACTCTAATAAGCATCAGGTCTGGGAACTGCTACTTCTTCCGTGTCTCCCCTTCTGCCTCAACATTGGCAGTGATCTCCACCCCACAAAACCCCAGCACCATACCCCACATAGGAACTGGTCTAAAAGCACTTACTGAATGGAGCTGAAATTCCAAGTTGGTGGCCCAGCAAGACAGAGCCCGTTGGAACCTCCCAGAGGACAAGGGCGAGCTGAGCTGTCTACCAGTGCCAGGGCAGAAAATGGACACAGCGTGGCTTAGGCCATGCCCCTTATATCAATCCATTCTCATAACAACCTGTACCTCTCAGGGCTCTTTATCTCCACAGCCTCACTCTGGGGGCCCCTTCGGCCTGTCGGTCCTACTGCCCCACCCCCACCTTCCTTGCTCATCCATCTAGAGCCTTACGGCCAGACTGATCCCAAAGGCTACAATCGCTTACCTTCTCCACAAAGCCCTTTGGGATCTGCCTCCCAAGGCATTTTGATGATTTCTTTGGTAGATCTTCTATTTTGCCCTGTCCTTTGTATATTTCTTTATCCCTCATGACAGTTTTTAAGGTGTGTAAGGATAGGGACTACACTTTTATGCCTTTCAATAGTCCCTGTATTGTCTAGCACACACTTAGGTGATCAACATGTATTTATTCAATTAAACTGAGTCTTGACCTGATGCAATGGCCTTGGTCCTGCCTCTCTCATTCCAGAAGAAAGGGCAGAATGCCGTTGACCAACCTTTGGTGTGGAGTAGCCACACTTGAATGGAAAGATAAACAAGGTAAAGTCCAGAGAGAATTTGAAGCCACAGGGAAGAGTTCTATTCAGCTTGCCTTTTTCAGTGCAGACCAGTAGGATAGGAAGTAAAATGCATGCACTACACAGGATATATATATGTATGTAAACTTGAGAAGGTATTGTTTAATTAATTAATTAATTTTATATATAGAGAGAGCGCACAAGCAGGAGCGGCAGATGGAGAAGGAGAGAGAATCTCAAGCAGACTCTGTGCTGAGTGCAGAGCCTGAAGAGGGGCTCAATCTCGCCACCCCGAGATCATGACCTGGGCTGAAACAGAGAGTTGGATGTTCAACCAAGTGCGCCACTCAGGCACCCCCAGAAGGAATTTTAAAGTCATCAATATCTTGGGGTATATAAATTTATGATACTAAAGGTTCAATTTACTCAAAGAATAGTCTTTGAGCTTGCTGCTCTGCAAATATCACCTTCCCAATCTGGAGGCAGGGTTGGGTTCCAGTCTGATATTGTTTTATTCCCAGGGATGCCCTACACACCAGTCTGTAGTCTTCTGACCTTGGAATGTGGTAAACTACAGTGAAACCTCCTCCAGCAAATCCTGTCCTACCACCTCCCTATCAACCAGTTGTACAAAGGTCTCTACCAAGATCTCTTCTGGAGCTTTCCTCAGTCACATGAAGATGCTCTGGAGAAGGACTAACACAGGCCTGGTGTTGCCACATGGCTACACACTTAGTGTGTCAGGTCCTGTCACGTGGGTGTGAACTGTGTCTTCCCAGGGTAATGAGGGGGTATTATATTAGTTCACAGAAGAGAGTTTCATAGCAGTCTTAAGCATGTGAAGTTAAAGTGAGGTAGATTTAGAGGGCCCAGGTGCTCTCCATCTGCCTTCACTGAGGACATTAAAGGAAGCAGCAAGGGTGAAAGAAGTACTATTCGTTGTTCCACACATTGGGGGGTGCACATTGTGCCTGTGCCACTTCAAATCATATTTGCTTATCATTTGCTGAGTGCTTACAATGTGCCAGGCACTGTTCTAACATGTATGTTATCTTACATTTTATATGTTATCTTACTGAATCCTTACCTCAGATCTCAGTGATAAGCAAGTTTTGCTTATCATAGAGGAGGAAGCTGAGGTTAGATAATCATTATTAACAATTAATTATTAATAAGTAGTAGGTCAGGGACTAGGATTTAGGTATTCTGAATCTGAGCTTAATGGTCTTTCCATTAAACTAGAGGTTTAAATGGGTTTCAATCTAAGTTCCAAATCCAATTGGTTGATACATAGGGTGACCTGGAGGTCTATGTAGAGGATTAAAAGACTTGGTGAAACTCAGTGTGAACAAGTGCTCTGATTGATTAGTGATGTCTGCTATGGGCAAAGGCATGACAGTATCAAGGAACGATGTGATTGATTAGCGATGTCTGCTTTGAGCACAAGTAGAGTGTCAGCACGTGTGATGAATGTAATTTGTCATCTTTGCACCGAAACATACTTCAGCAAGTGAACAGGTTACCATTACAAGGTTTGAACACAAATCCAATTCCCCACCATATTCTTTTAATACTTATCCATACACATACCCCTCAAACATTTTCAACACTCCCTTGATTTTCTTTTCCCAAGTCTTCCAAGTTCTCCACATTTTCAAGTCGCTAGCCCAAAAAACAAGTCTTGGATTAGCATGGCTTATGGACACGATTTCCCTTCTAAGGGCTTCTTCCTGTAGGCTGCCCCAGTTTGACCTTCCTTTTTTTCCAGAAAGGCCCTTTGGGGATGGAAAACATTCTCAAAACATAGAGGGTGGCATGTTTTATATGACCCTTGACAGTTGTTCCCTGGAATGACCGTTACCGACTGAGGGCTGCAGCTGATGGAGCGTGAGGAATGGAGTCCAGGAGAGTCGGGGGTATGAGGACAAGGATGGAGGGCGGCAAGGAGGCAGGACTGCATGGGGGGGGTTGTCAAAAGGCAGAGCAAAGGCAGCTGAGCAGCCACTTTCAGAGTGTAGGCAAAACAGCACTGCCTGCTTGAGCAAGGAGCTGAGGAGTGCAAAGAGCAAGGCTAATGACCAATAGCCATTCCGTCTCAAAGTGATTTACTGCCTTGTGGAGCCAACCATTAAAAAATAAATAAAAAGGAAAAGAGAGGGAGGAAGCGTCTCTTCTTCACTTTAGCTCCACTGTCTTAATCATCGGAGTCATTTGGATGTTGCGCTGCGTGCAGGACTGACCGCAGCTGAGAGCCTGGAGAAACCGGATCCTACCCTGGGCCCCCTTTAAAGCGATTAAACTCGTATCAGACCAGGCTGGACCCCCTGACAGCAAAGACGTCATGCTTGGAGCAGCAACCCAGGGAAATGCTCATTGGGCAAATCAAGACTTTAAAAAATAATTACAGTTCACACATCCTGAAGCAATAATGACTTCAAAACTCCCTTCACATGTGATTTATATATAAGCACATTTCCCCCTTGAACCTTCTCCCCCATTCCCATTCTGCTCACTCCACCCAAATCCAAGTGGTTAGAAAGTCAATATTCTGAGGTCCTGCTAAAAAGTCCAGATGGAAAAACCCTGGTCTGTATCAGGAGGAAAAGAACCGCTAACACCACCTGCCATTAAAATTCTTATACACCCAATTGTGCATGAATGTGTGTATGTGCATGCATTCCAAGAAGTTCAAAGGAAAAGACAGAAAAATTAATTAAGCCTTCACCTCTCTGCCAAGGAATCAAAAGCTCTCTGGGGCCTGGTTTTTGAGGCAAAGAAATGTACTCCTACAGGGCTGCTGGTTCTGATCCAGTCTATTGCAGAAAGAAGGGAGAATGAAGTTAAATGGGGGTGGGCACTTGAATTGACCCTGACCTCCTTTGTTGTCCCTAGGAAGGTGTCCCAGGTTGTGAGAGGTAATGATCACTAAATGTGCATCTGTTATATGCCAAGTCTGGCACAGGTAGAGGTAGAAAAGAGCATATAAAGATGGAGAAATCCCTTGGGTGGTTGGCCTTGTGGTGACTGATTCCGCTTCCATGAGATCCCAAGGGGGGACTGATAAGTGGGATCAGGAAAAGGGAAATGCAAGAGGATAAGCTGGCCCCTTAGGACAAACTGCAAATTGGAATGAGCATCTGGGATGACTAATCAAATATATTTTCAATGTTGGTCGTAAAGACGTGAACCAAGTGCTCAGACTGATCTCACACGCCTGTGAAGAAGAAAGAACCAGACACCCCAAAGAGAAAGCAGCTGAAGAAGGGTGTCCCCTCAAAGGCTCTGCTGATGGGATCTGCTCTAGGACTGTAGTCCCTACTGGAAAACAACCTCCAAGCACCTTGATAATCTAGGTCTGGGACATCAGATGAACTCCAATCTTTTCTTTCTCATATGGCAATCGCAGGTGTAAAGAAATGAAATGAAATTTCACAGCCAGGCAAAGATCCAATACTCATGTTCCTCCCTGTAGATATATGAAATACAGAAACACCTCCAAAGAGGATGGAATCACTTATAAGACCTCTGGGAAATAGCCTCTTGCTGGATTGTGAAGGGCAGGAGCCAGGGCGGGGTGTCAGTCTGGCTGGGGAACAACAGCAACATCTTTGAGAGTGAGGCACAGACATGTCCTTAACTGAGAAGCCTGGGGGCAGGCACTGAGCCTTGAGCTTCTCAAAGCATCCTCCTCCTCCCTAGCAAGAGCTGGCTGCCTCCTGGGAGCTTTCACGAAACTTTATGGGGGTCAGGAGGAAGGGTGTGGTCAGTCTCCCTCCTCTGACTTCATCCCATATGAGAATCCAGAAGAGGAAGAGAAGATGAACTCTAAGCACAGGAAGGAGAAAACCAGTTTGCGGGGGGGGGGGGGGGTCAAATCAGGTGTTTGCTTTGGGAGCAAGCAGAGTGCTCACCGATGAGAAATGGGGACAGGAAGGAAATCAGCAAAGATCAAGCTACAGACTTCACTGTTGGAGTCAAACCTGCTTCCCCAGGTCGAAGGCTGATGGGATTTTCCATGGCATGCCAAGAGCCCAAACTGAAAAGTGAGCTACCGTTTTGTAAAACAGAGGGTTTGGGCATGTCCATGGGTGAGTGTGTGTGTGTGTGTGTGTGTGTGCGCACATGCGAGTGCGTGTGTGTGTATGCATGTGTGTACATGCACGCTCCCTTTTTCTACATCACTGCTCACAGAGAAAGAAGGACCAGTTCGTCTACCTGCCAAAATCATTTCAGAGTTTGTCTTAAGAGACTTTCAAAGAAGGAATAAGCTCCTTGTGAGAAGGGATTAAATCTCATTCAACTTTTTACCTGGCTGTGCGGCATGGAGTAACTGTTTGCCAAAGTGAATGAGGGTTAGTCACCTGTTCTGGGAATTCAAGATGCCACCTTCAGAAAGTTGGTTCCTTAATCCCAGGCCAGATTTTAGATCCAAGTCCAGGTTTCTGCTGGATAAACACCTTCCATTCACTCCTCTATCTATTCGACAACTACTGTTAAGCCAGGCACTGTGTTAGGTGTGTTTGGCACAATGCTATGAACAAGCGGGGATGATTCCTGCCCTCAAGAAGTCTAGAGTCTAGTAAAAACGGGTTGAACCAGTGGTTAAAATACAAAATGCTGGTGTTAGGAAAAACATAGGGTACTATGAGAGCATGTGGCAGGGGACCCTAACGTAAGGCGGGATTAGGGGCAAACTCCCAAAGGAAGTTCAAGCTGACACCCGAAGAGTGGTAAGAATCAGGCAAGAGGCAGTGAGGGCAGAGAAAGATGGTTCTAGGTAGTGGGAACAATTACCTAAGGACTGAGGCTCAGAGGTAGGAAGGTACATTTGTACATTCTGAGGAAACAACAACAAAATCCAGAATGTCTGAGGGAGAGGGAGAGGGATAGAGGAGAGGGAGAAAGGATGTATAAAGAGGAGGGGGATCATGAACAGTCTTCAGAGTCATGATAAGGACTCGGAAACAATGGAGAACCATTGTAAAATTTCGAGTAGAAAAATGACCCAATTAGCTTTGCAAAGTGTGGAGAACAGCAAAAGATGAAGGTGGTTTTGATTAGGGTAGAGGCAGTGGAAATGAGGAGATGGGGACAAACTCGAGAGGTAGTTTGGAGCTTAGAATTAGGATGATGTGGAGGATGCTTGGTCACGGGGAGTGAGAGTAGGACAAGCTAGGGATGACCCCCAGGCTTCTGACTTGACCAAAACACAGTAGCAGGTGGCTCCGTTTCCTAAGCTGGGAAACAATGGAGAACATTCACTGGAAGGAGAGCAGGCCTGCAGCACAGAGAGTCCACACTGAGTGTGGGATGCATTGAGTGCCAGGTACACAGAAGACATCTGGATGGCGTATCTGCTGGGGGGTTGGATGTTTGGGTCTGGAGCCTAAGAGAAAGTGCCCACATGTTTGGGAGTCAGCATTGTGCAGGTAAGGGAGGCCACTGGAATGCTTGGCTTTGGCTATGGAGAGTGTGTCGGGAGAGGAGAGCCCAGGTCAGGCAGAGGAGAAAAAGTCAGCCAAGAAAAGTATAAAGACACTGTCCAAGAGGCAGAATGAAAAGCAGGACAATGTGGTTGATCAGGGGAAGACAGAACTACAAGAATGGAAGAGAGCGTGGAAGAGGGTATTCAGGGACCATGCAAGACAAGCTTGGCTCTCTTCCTCGGTTTAGTGACACAAGGGCCATGGGCCAGAGAAGGCTCTGGGGCATGTCAGTGGTGACAGCCCCACCCAGTGGTTTTGAGCACAGAATGGAAGTTGCAGAAATGGAGACTCCATTGAAGAAGTCAGGTTTGTAAAGAGGAGAGAATCAAGGTAGGAACTGGAATGGAGTAGCCCGTGATGGTGAGAGGGACAGCAGTGGCCTCTAGTTCACAGACCCCCCCGGCACTTCCTGACAATGGCACCCAATGACTGGATTAGATTAATTTCTAACTTCTGACCGTGCAGACCTCAAATCCTAATATGCCATGAATTTATACGGTTCCTATTCTCTCTGGAATTCAAAACACTTCATAAATATGTTCTCTTTGTTCTCATTCCATACATGTAGCAAAAGCAGCGAGACGATCATTTTCTTCTTTTTGCAGGTGAGCAAACCCAGGCCGACACTGCCTTGGCCCTGCAACCCTGTCAGTGGGTGGGTGGGGGTTGGAAATGGGAAGTCAGCTCAGCAGCCCCCTTTTTCCTTCCGTACCCATCTCTCCTGGACCAGCAGCTGCAGGATGCTTGGCATGCTCTTGCTACTAACAGAGCAGTTATTCAAGGGCTCTGATAAACTTGGGCCCAAATCACTTGACCTAAGGGAGCTTGCTCTGTTTCCCTGTCTATTTCAGGAAGCCTGGTAAAAATCTTGGCAAATATCAGAGCTCAGAAACTGAATCTGGTCCTCGTCATCCCATCTGGGCTGAGCTGTGGAGAGGGAATCTTACACAAACCTCTCCTCCAACAGTCAGACACTTAGCAGACTAATGCCAGAGCTCTGACCCGGAGCCATGGCTCCAAGGGGGAGGGGTGGAGGTGGGCTCCCCAGGCTCACAGCCAGGGGGACAGAAACTGAATGTGGACCACCTCTGCATAGAGAGCTTTCTGCAGAACAAGTGGCAGCCCTGCCTGAGGCAGTTAGGTGCAGTCAGCCCCAGCAGCAGGGGAATGGATTAAATAACGCTGGCAAGGCTCCACCTGGGGCTGAAGATTCCAAAGCTCCCAGTGTTCAGTACGTTTCTAGAGTGAGAAAAGGAAGCGGAAGTTATGTTGCAAAATCACAGAAGTTGGAGATCATTCATTCATTTTTCACTCATTTAATCAATGTTGATCTATGTGATTCTCTGAAAGGGCTGGTACATCCCCTCCTAAAAAGGGCGTTTGGAAACGTGTGGAGGTGATCTTGGTTGTCATGGTGACCGGAAGGGGGAAGATGCTATTGGCATTTAATGGGTGCAGTGCGTCCTGCACCACCAAGCACTGTCCCGTGCAAACTGCCCACAGTATCCTGGCTGAGAAGACTCAAGGCCCACTGCAGACCTACAGCCCACCCATTGACTGTGGAATTCCTAGGAAACTGGAAAGAAGGAGCCATTGAGATGCAAACACCTGGCCTGCCCTGTGGTGTGACCACACCCCTCCTTTTTCTCTTTTCCCAGCACTGACACTTATCTTGTCTGGAGTGGGCAATTATGATCCCTGTGAGCCAGAGTTGGTCCTGTTTTCCTAAACTCTGTGGACCTTCAAATGCTTCCCATTGACCGACACTCCTGACCCTTCTCCCTGCTTATCCTTCCCCATCCCTGCCAATCATGAAAGGGGCCTCAACAGAAGGATGCGAAGAGTCAGCCTCTTGCATCAGCATCTGGGGGTCAACAGCTCATTCTAGTTTATCTGCTGGGTGCCCCCAAGTGAGACATTCTCTTCTCTGATCCATCCGTATCCTCCCCTTCCCCATCATCCATACAAACAGGGTGCAGATCTTGGCCTCACATTACCCATGATGTAAGCGGCTAAATTGGGCAGCAGGGCAGGGCTCGGGCTCCTTGGAATAACAGGGCAGTGTCTGTGTCAGTACTGATGAGAGGTGAATAGGCCATCATGGCCTCGAGATTCATTTAACTATGCAGGCAGCCCCTCTGCAGTCGGAGCTGGAGCCCGGCCCAGGCACTTCGGCCCCACCCCAGCGTGCAGGCATCTTCCTCTCAGCTCCCGGCGAAAGCACAGGACAGAACCCAGGCAGTCACAGGCTGTGTTCAAGAAGCTTGGCATAGCCTCCCAGAGCTGACAACGATCGAAGACAGATGTGTGCAGTCAAAGACTAATGGGAATCATGAAAAGGAGTAGCAGGCTTACATGTGGAACGAGACAGCAGCTGGTGGGGGAGAGAAGTGGGAGCAGTTTACAAAAGAGCAGGCTGAGCACAGATGCACACTGGGTGACCTTGTGGGCAGGACAGCCCCGTTGAGAAGATGTTTCCACAGGAAGAGGGGCTCGACTCTCTGCAGGGGGCCGAGAACTCCCATTTGCTCTACATGTTAAACTCTAATTGAGAATTCTGTTCTGGCCAGGAAGGGACCCTAGGGAGCAGCCACCCACCTCCCAATTTTACCCATGGAGAAACCCAAGGTGCAGAGAAATTGAACGCCTAGGCCAAAGGTACACAGCTTAGTGGCAGGGCCGGGACAAGAACTCATGGCTGCCAAGCAACCTTCTGCCGCCTCCTTACCAATCTGGTGCCTCACTCACTGTACTTTCCTGATCTCTCCACCCGTTGCACACCCCTCCACCCTCTGCTTTCCCAGACCTCCAGCCCCTCCCGCTGTTCCCTACCAGCTGGCCTCCCGCTGCACATTCTCTCCGTGGCTCCTAGAAACTCCCAAATTGTTGGAAGAGGAAAGCAGAGTCATGATGAAAATTAAAAAAAAAAAAAAAAAGATTGGATTGAGACAAGGAAGGCAAGACACCTTCCTCCTTGACTATCAACTCTTGCTGAGACAGACAGAGGCTCTACTCAAAGGTCTTGCCCCTCTTCACCTTAATTCTGAAAAAAGCTGGCTGTATTTGCACATGGCCTGCCTTGCACAGTGTGAATGGGCGGAGGAGCGTGAATCCTTAACGTCTTTCCTTCCTCTTATAGGTTGAATGGTGTCCCCCGGAAAGATAGGGAAAGTCCTAAATCTCTGGCACCACAGAATATGACTTTATTTGGAAATAGGGTCTTTACGGAGGTAATCAAGTTACAATGGGGTCTTTGGGTGGGTCCTAATACAATGGGTGTGCTAATGAAATTGGGAAATTTGGACACAGCCAGACATGCTGTGAAAACACATAGGGAGAACGCATGTAAAGAGTAAGGATTTGAGTGATGCATCTACAAGCCAATGGACACATTAAGCTACTAGAAGCTGAGGGAAAGGCATGTGAAGTTCCTTCCCTGGCACCTCTAGATGGAGTGCAGCCACACTAACACCTTGATTTTGGATCTCTGGCCTTCTGAACAGTGAGGCAATACATTCTTGTTGTTTTAAGCCACCCAGGAAGCTCAAACAGTACTTCCTAGGTAATCTTCGGCAGGCTGCCCTACCCTAGGGGCCTCACTCTTTTGTCCACAGCAGATAATTTAGGTTTAGTTTTTATCAACATGCCACAAAGTACAAGCTGCATCATGTATATTGCCGATCGACAGAGCTCCTAGGACAGGTCTAAGAAACTTCAGCTGACGTCCCCAACCTCCATCCTTCCCTAAAAGCAGCCACTCCAGGAAGTCCTGGTCACCATGCCACACCTAGTGTTGCTGGGCAGATGAGAGCTTCAGGATAGATGTCCCTGGTCTGTGGTCAGCTGGGAAAAAGACCCCGAACTAGTGAAGGATCTGGAAGGGACATGAGGCTAGGCAAATGGGATGCAAAAATCCTCCAGCTACCCACACAACTGCCAGGAGAACGAAGCCAGCTTGACACAGATCTAAGAGGTTTCTCGGTAATAGTGAGAGTGGTCCTACAGTGCAGCACACAGAAACAGCCAGCTGGAAAAGCTGCCAGCCAGGCTCTGAAGGCTCCTCAATGGAACAAAAGAACTGATAAGGAGGGAGAGATGGGAAGGAGTAACATGCACGTGTGGGTGCATCGGGAAACGGGGGAGAAGCCCATGCTCCGTGAAATAGCGGGCGTCTAAGGGGAGGGGAGAGAGAAGGAATGAGAAAAACTGAAAGGGAGGAGGGAACTGGTGTTAGGGACTGGAGAAAGAGTTGTTGGCAAGTCACACGCACACAGCGGTGCTAACACACTCGCAACAGACTTTACAAGTCGAAACAATATGGACACAGACATTAAGAACGACAGTCTGTTACCGATTTATCCATCTTAAGATTTATTTAATAAACCGTTACTTATTAAGTGCTTCCTGTAGGCCAGGCACCATTTGAAGCGTTTTATATGGATTCGATCGTATCGTCCTCGCCTCATCCGATGAGGTAGTTCGGGTAGTTCGATTTTTAGCCCCATTTAACAGAAGAGGAAAATGAGGATGACTGGCAGACTAGTCAAGTAACCTGCTCAAGGTCACCCCGCTAGTGAGAGATGGAGCCAGCCTGGCTCCCGCATCCCAGTTCTTTTCCACCATGCTACAGGAGATGTACACGTAGTGGAAAGGTGGTTGTTGGGCTGGGGAGAGAAGACGAGAGGAGAACCATCCAGAAATTGGATCAAGAACACACATACACCTAGAAGAGCAAGCTAATGGAGCGGGTTGGGGGGGGGGCAGGCTTTTTCATGACCCATAGTGGTCTCCACTAAGGCTGGTCCTGGGGGCAGGGGCAGAGATGTCGGGATACCTTTTAGCTGCCCTGTGATAACTGTCAGCTCAGATTCCCCACTCAGAGCTGATACACCTTTTAAAAATCACCACCTTGGCATAGCAGCATTGTCCACAATAGCTAAATTGTGGAAGGAGCCGAGATGCCCTGCAACAGATGACTGGATTAAGAAGATGTGGTCCATATATACAATGGAATATTACTCAGCCATCAGAACGATTACCCAACATTTACAGTAACATGGACGGGACTGGAGGAGATTATGCTAAGTGAAATAAGTCAAGCAGAGAAAGACAATTATCATATGGTTTCACTGATTTATGGAACATAAGAAATAGCAGGAAGATCGGTAGGAGAAGGAAGGGAAAAATGAAGGGGGGGTAAACAGAAGGGGGAATGAACCATGAGAGACTATGGACTCTGGAAAACAAACTGAAGCCTGTAGAGGGGAGGGGGGTGGGATAGGCCGGCTTCAGAGGGGAGGGGGGTGGGATAGGCCGGTGACGGGTATTAAGGAGGGCACATATTGCTTGATGCACTGGGTGTTATATACAAATAATGAATCATGGAACACTACACCAAAAACTAAGGATATACTGTACGGTGACTAACATAACATAATAAAAAATTATTATAAAATAAATCACCACCTTGGGGGTGCTTGGGCAGCTCAGTCTGTTAAGCGTCTGCCTTCAGCTCAGGTCATGATCCCAGGGTCCTGGGACTGAGCCCCACATCAGGCTCCCTGCTCAGGGAGGAGTCTGCTTCTCCCTCTGCGCTGCCCCCCACCCCCTGCCCATGCTCTCTCTTTCAAATAAATAAATAAAATCTTTGAAAAAATAAAAAATAAATAAAAATCATCACCTTAAAAAAATGCTAACATCTTTAAGCCCAGAAAGGTAACTTCTAGAAATCTATTTTAAGAAAATAACCAGATACATATATGGTTAACTGTAGAATAAAAACAGTGGCCGAAATGAAAATATGCAACAATAATGAAAAGGTTCAAGGACGGTGCACGATGGACTAATATACAGTGAAAATCATCTTACACAAGAATACTTGAAGATATGGGGAGATACATACGATATACAGAGGTGGGAAGTGCCATTTGAAAACTGTTTATCCATATGAAGAACTCCATTACAAAGAAAAGGAAACATACACATAGGGACACATAAACACGCACACACGTGTACACATGCACACAGAAAGAACTGCAAGGGATATGTACTGGAAATTGTCTTCCTCTTCATTTATCCTAATCTTCCTAATTCTCTATAGTGAACATGCATTAGAACAGGGACCTATTTCATAATCAGAAAACAATGTTGTATGTTGTAACTACTTCTGGGAGGGTCCCAAAGCTTTAGCTGTCATTTTTAGCTGTCTGTGTCATCTACTTTCCACCAACCAAGTCCAAGAAGAGGGCTTTCAAAGCAGCCTCAATCAGCTCTATGGTACTTCTTTGGCCCTGATCCTAATTAGGAAAAACCAAAACTTTTGAATTAAAGAGATAACTTTTTTGTGTTTCCAATTAGATAAAAGAACTATAAATATTGTGTATATATATATATATATATATATATATATATATATATTTAATATATTTATGATACCTGTTGATTTAATAGGGACTCAAGGAAGGAGGTCAAGTGGGCTGAGGGTACCGTGTGGTGGGGTACTTGCTTACTGCATCTAGTAAATGACAACTGTGCCGTTTACGCAGCTAGGACGAGAAGGGTGAAAGGTGCTAGAGAGGTGGGCAGAGCAGAAGAAGGGAAATAAACTATAAATAAACAAGAAGGCAATGTGAAGTAGTGGGTAGGAGCACAGACTCTGGAATCCAGAGAGTGATTCTAAGCTTGGTGCCACCACTTCTTAGCCATTTAACGTCAGGCGTGTTATGTGGTCATTCCGCAAGTATTTACTGAGCAACTACTATGTGTCACATTCTATTCCAGGTCCTAGAGATAGAGCAGTGAAGCCAGGATACAAAAATGAGTGCCCCCATAGAATTTACTTATATATAAGGGAGAAGAAGAGAGGCACCTGGGTGGCTCAGTTGGTTGAGTGTCTGTCTTAGGCTCAGGTTATTGATCCCAGGGTCCTGGGATGGAGCCCCATGTTGGGCTCTCGGGAGCCTGCTTCTCCCTCCCCCACCCACCCCCCCACTGCTCATGCTTGTTCTCTCTCTCTCTCTGCCTCAAAAATATAAATAAAAATTTTAAAAAATAGGGAGAAAAGGATAGTACATGAGGAAAACAAGTAAAATATGTAGTTTCTCAGATGATCTTACGAGCAATGGAGAAAAATCTGTCCAAGCTTCAGCTGCCTTGTCTGCAAAATGGAACGGAGATAATAAAAGAGCTATTTCATCGAGTACTTGTGAGGATTCGTGAAGTCACACATAAGGAACTGAACAGGATTCCCACTTCAATAGATATTACCAATTACCATTATTTTGAGATTAAAGGAGGCAAATCTACTCTTGTCTGAGTGATGACATAGGGAATTGTAAGAAATGGCTGCAAGCATTCAGAAATTGCAGAGGCAATGAGGATTCATGCCCAGCAATGAGGAAACATCAAACCACCAACACTGTGGTAAGGTACTGAGCTTCCTATCGACTAAGACAAAGAGCACAATCTTTCTCACCTGGGGTTTATCCAACCCCAGGAGAAGGCAGAGGAATCCCTGATCACTTCTATTATCATTGAATAAAGATAATCTCTGCTCTTTGGATTCTCCCACTTCAGGATTTAGCAAAAGGCACCTGATCCAGCGAACTTCACCTGTGTCCCCATTGCTCCGTTGTCATTTCTTCCCCGGTGTCTCTCTACGGATGGCAGAGGCCAAGAGGAAAGGAGGTCTATTGCTTATCTAAGTCCCCATGTTTTCAGGGCCATTTGGGAGTCATGAGATCAGTCAAAGATTCTAATGGAGTTCTCCCAAAGCCTGGTGGAGCCAAATTAGAGATCCCATTGCAGATTTCCACACAGATTTTAGGAATGAGCCCCCAGAATACAAGGGTGCTTCTGACCCATGTCCCAACCCCTGGGCCAATGGCCAAGGATTCTCTGGGGGAAGAAGGAAAAAAATGGTGCCCTGGCTAGTCAGAAGGAAAAGCTTTCCAGAAGTCTCTTTTACAAGCCTTGGATTCTAGCCTCCTGGAGAGGAGAGAAGTCATCATAAGTTCTCAAAGGGCACAAAAAGAGAGATGTGTGTGTTTGTATGTACATGTGCCAACATAAGGGTGTGCAAGAATGTTTTAAGTAACTAAACGCAGAGCTTAAATCAGATGGATTATCCTGGGGTTTCATAGACCAGTAGCTTATTTTTGGTGGACCTCTGAGGAGCTAAATGATTTGTTTGCTCTTGACATCAAAGAGGATTGCTTGTTAGTGCTTTTCCTCTTCTCTCTGTAAAGCCAGGTTTGGCAGAGCTCTGGCCCTAACTGAGAACTCAGAAGTGTTAGGATTTTCTGTGAAGCCCTGCTGCTACACTTATGTCCTTCCTTCCCGGGAACTGGGATGACAACACAGGGCTGAACACAGAGCAGCACTTTGGGAAAGCCGAATCTCAAAACACTACAACCTCCAAAGCGGGACCCCCTGAGATGGAGCATTGCGTTAAACTAGGAACAGATGAGAAGACCCCAAGAGGAGTTTCTAGAAAGTTCAAAGAATGCTCCAAGCGGGAAATAATGCAAACCAAAAGCAGAAAAAGGGAAGAGAGGGGCCATGAGGGGATGTAATCGGCCCTTTCCCCCAAACCACAGGGTTCCCCCAAATGCCCAGGGAGCGGAGGAAGCTACCCTGAGACACAGCCTCTCTTACTGCTGTGTGCAAGCTCTCTCTTTCGGGCACATTGGTCAAGCCCCAAACACTGTGTGCTTTTCCCCACCTCTGTGCCTCTCATTGTGTTATCCAGATCTACCCCTTAGAACTCTCTTGTCTGATCCAGGGGACTCCTCAATCACCTACCAAATGTCTTTGGAGCTCTAACTGCCCTCCACGTATGACACATCCGTTGCCCTAATCCTTTCGCTCGGGTTTTGTTTATTCGGGGATGTCTTATTTCCTGAGATGTACTCAACATTCCTAGAGGTGAGGAACCATGCATTTTTGTATTCCCCAAAGCACAGGACACAATACCTTACCATATCAGGCACTCAGTAGCTCGCGGCCGAATGAGTGGTTTTTTTAGAACCAGAATTTATGCCCATTAGGTCACTGAGCAGAGTTCATTTTCCAGAGGAGAGAAATGAAGCATACTGAACATTCTGACTGCTTTTCTTTCTCTTGTGCTCCTGCTAGAGGCACACCCAGTCTCAGGCATGGAAAGTAAGCTCTTCCCAGTAGGTCTCCAGAAGCCAACAAGAACCGTGGTGTTGGGGCTCTGACTGCCCCTTCTTCTGTCACAGCTTTCTTGCCCTCACCCTCCATTGCTCATCCATCAGCAAACCCTCCCAGCCCTGCTTCCAGAAAAGATCCCCAATCTTCTGGCTCCTTCTATCTCACCCATGATCACCCAAGTCCAGGCTTCTCTCTCTCCCACCGTGTTGGCATCTGATGATCTCACTGCCTCCACAGTCTGCCCCCCAACAAGGTAGGCAGAGGAGCCTTCTTAAAAGGTTAACCACATGACATTATTCCCTGATCCGAACCCTCCAGTGGCTTCCCATTGTATCTGAGAGGGAAAAAACTCTGGCTTCCCAACATATTTGCTGGGGGCACTGAGAGGTCCTGGCTTCTCATTATATGCTTCAACTCAACACACAAATAAACTTTGTAAATGGCCCATGAGGCCCTACACGGTCTGGTTGGCCTCTCTTGCTGCTCTCTATCCCAGCCACACAAGCTTTCCTGCTGTGTCTTGAACATACCAATCTAAAATTCCCTCTCCCCCAGCCTCACATCTCTTTGTTTTATTGTCCACCATGGCCCTGATCCCCATAGGAAAATGTCATTTTTTGATCTATTTATATGCTTGTTTTTTTCTGCATTAATGGATTGTCTCCACTGGAATGTAAGCTCCATGAGGGCAGAAGGTTAATTTTTCCCATTCACTGCTCTATTTACTGCATCTGAAACGGTGCCTTGCACATATCAGGTGCTTACTAAATGTTTCTGGATAGAAAAATCTTTTGGGATACTGATGTAAGAATTACTTGCCAGAAGAGCTCTTTCTAATGTCAATATTAATGCCGAAAGACATTCCTAGAGATCAGAAATTGAAAGTCATAATTTTATAGCTCTTTTTAAAGTTATCTAGTTGAAATTTCTCATGGAAAGAACAGAAGGCTTTAAAAAATGTCCACAAACCTTCCCACAAAGATGTGCTCAACAAAGATAGATCTCGCAGGGCTGAAAAGAGTCTTGCCACGTTCTGTTTACCCATCGTGCTGCCGTAGGTTTGTTTGCCTGGGGTTTAGCTCAGTGTAACCAACATTTCTTGAACACCGGAATTAGGTCCTGGTGAATATAAAGATGATTAGCATAGGGCTCTTACCAGTAAAGAGCTTAAAGATGCAGGGGGGAGACAGACACAAGAGCACCATATTTGCAGGGCGGCCCGGGGTAGTAACACGGTAAATAGCAAACCAGAGATCTGTTTGGGGCTTCAGGAAGGTTTCCTGCATGAGCACCCCTAACAGTCAGCCAGGTAAACAAAAGGGGAAAGAAACCCTAAGCTTTGGGAGAAACATAAACAAAAGTATGGCTGGGAGAAACCCCACAGAGGCAGACAGAGTGTGTCACCGAAAAATAAGCAAGTCACGTTCCAAGAGCCTGGACTGTATTTGGTGTGCAATGGAGAGAATCTTCTACTGCACCTTATTCATTCGAATATACAAGTGTGGGGTAGTATGGAGTATGTCCACTCTTGTCCTCCATAATCAACAAAATTGTTCATCATCAAAAACCCCAGCTAACGTAGGAAATAAAGAGAAGAGTGAGAGGAAAGACAATGGCTGAGACTTTTGAAGCCCACTCAAAAATTAATCTAACAATTAGATAAGAAGTTACAACAAAAGAAGAATTTCACATGAAATTCAATGAAATTGTGTATTTTTTACAGAAAAGTATGTGGCTTTATTGAAAGGTTGGACGAATGGAAGGAAGCCAGACAGACAACCAACATAATCCTGAACAGAGGAGATGCATGGTCAATGGGCAGCCCATGAGGCTGGGAGTCAGATCTTGCTTCTGATCAAGGCCCTATTGGGCCAGCCACTTTACTTCCCTGAGTCTTGGTTTCCCCATTTGTAAAATGGGGGAGATTATGTCTAGGCGTCCTGTCGAGTTGTTGTGCAGATTGGGATTGTACAGGGATAGCACCTAGCATGGTGGGATACCTGGTGCCACGACCGCATGTGCAAATAAATCCTGAACAAAATTATCCCATTAAAAACTCTCCTCGGGGATCAGAAACTGTTTATCTTAATTGCCTAGGGTTTAAGGATCTGAATCTTGGCAGCTTTGGATATTCTTAAGGCCTTCATTTTTTAATCTCGTGTTCAGCTTGGAAAATGCAGGGAATTAAAAGGCTCACACAATTGGGAACTCCCTGTATACAGTGAGGGGCTGCATTTTCTGACTTTATGAGGAGAGCCCAGGGGACCTTCAGAAGGAAGATCTGAGATCTGTGCTTGGGAAGGGAAGCTGAGCATTGAGAAGGCAAGGCCCGGGTTCCCTGTGCTGCACAGCACGTGTGAGGGAGAGGGGAGGCCCGGCCGACCAAACCTCACCAAGCCTTCCTAAACTACAAGCAGAATTCATCTCCTGCTTGTTGACCCAGGGATAGGCCCTGATTGAATTGTCACCCAAAGATAAAGACCAGGGATGGTCCTGAGCATGGCCTGAGGCTCAGCAAGAGTCTTGCAGGAACACATTGACTGCCTTTTTCTGAACAGGATTCTCGGTGGGCTCGGCTTGCTTGTTGTATTAGCTGCATCTTGTTACCTGCTTCTCTCCTCCCTGGTGCAGACGCTCCTGGTGCCCTACAGTTCAGCATAGGAGCCGTGTGCAGCCCAGAACAAACTGGTCTCTTCCGATGGTCCCCATCTATCCTCACCTGAGAATCCTCACATGCCTCATTGCTGTTTTCAGTTCTGACGTGATGTATTGACCATTTTAATGGATAATTTGGGGGGTAAATTCTCAGTCCATAGGCCTATACTCTGAGAACAGCTGCACCTTTGTTGAAAGGCTGGGCTTCTGACGTTATTTATGAACTACATGACATGACCCCGCTCCCCGGTCCACAGCTAATGAATTAGCACGAACCTCTGAGTCAAGCTGGGCCAATCAGGATCTCTCTCTGAGGAATCTGAGAATGGGGGCCTGGGACAGTCAGTTGCTGGGCCTAGAATGGTGGGGGCTATAGAGGCGTAGAGAGCAGAACCACATGATCCTGCAGACAGAGAATGGCCTCCAGGATCCTCGGTTAACGTCTTAGGAAACCTGTTTGCAGTGCCTGCTCTTGGGTCCCCAAGATGGCACTGTGTCTATTTATTTTTTTCCCTCGGGTTAATGAGTAGTAGTCAAGATAAAATCATGATAGTAATAATTAACATTTATTGAACCCTGACCATGTTGCAGACTCAGAGAGCCACATACTGTCTCATTTAGTCCTTCCAACAATGTGATGATATCCTTTTACACTTAAGAAAACCCACTGAAAGACCACATAGCTAAGAAGTGAAGCCAGGATTTAAAGCCGGGCTGATGGTCTACTTTTAAGGACAATAATATACAGCTAAGAGAACAGTTCTGCCTGTGCACCATAAGACCCCGCTGTGGGGCCAGCACCATGCTAAGTGGTCCAGCTGTTACCCCCATCACCTCTGCTGCAGCGATGGGCTTTGAAGTTTCTGCTAGCTGAAGCATTCTGAGAACTTGGAAGGGTATCCCTTTCAAGACGGCAGATGGAGTATCCCCTGCAGATCTCCTCCTCCTGTATTAAATCCATACACACTGGGGCGCCTGGGTGGCTCAGTCGGTTAAGCGTCTGCCTTCGGCTCAGGTCATGATCTCGGGGGTCCTGGGATTGAGCCCTGAAAGCCAGCACCAGGAAAAGAAAACAGCAAACTGGTACCGGAAAAACTGAAACCCAAGGAAGCCGCTAAAAGAGGAATCAAGAAATTGAATGAGAGGCAGAATTCTTTGGAATACCATTTTTCTGTTTTATGTATATACAATCAATCAAGAAAATGAATTATGGGTGAAAAAAAGCAATCAGAAGGGGACTGTGAATATTTCATAATCTTGAAAATATAAGGTGCTTCATCCACAATATGAGAATAGGATGTTCCAAGGAGATTTTCACAATGATAAGAAGATACACCAGAAGGGCAGGTCAGCCGTGAGCTCTGCGGCCAGATCCATAAAGGTGCTGGAAAGGAAGTTCTGTCTGGCAGATACACACGTGTCCTTGCAGAGGGAGTATCACACTGAGCAAGCAGTTGGACACAAACTGGGCGGCTGGCCTCAAGGAAGGGGTGGGCAAGCCGTACTGAAATAAACTCAAATTGCCTGGACAACATTTTGACTGCCCTGTGCGTGTCCATCCTCAATATTCTGTTCCACCAGCCGCCCCTCACAAATGACAGGACCCTGAGCTTATACCCCAGGTGACAGCATCAGAAAGACGTAAAGTAATACATTGATTCTTTCAAGCCACACCTGGGATATTCCTTCCCATTTCTCTTGGTGCCACTTGAAGGCTACCTCCCAGACTCCCAAGGTTTGCAGGAGGGCCTGACTTGGAGGAGAGCCATTTTTCAAACAGAACAATGTGCTATTAGCATAAGAATATACCAGTTTAAACCATAACATGTATTTGTAAGGTAATTCACGGCTTGTAAAACACCATCTTATGCATCATCTCATCTGCAACTCTGCATTAATTATCTTGATTAGGTAGGGTTTATTACCCCAGCTTACAAAAGAGGAAATTAAGGCTCCAAGAGGTTGTGACCATTAGTGATTGACAGAAGTGGAAATAGAACTGGGTCCTCTTGCTTAAATGTTAGTTCTCAGTATATTTCACTGTAATGAGGTTTGCATTCCTTCACCATTCCCTCTAAGGCCGAAATAGCCTGAGGGGCATTTTCTCCTGAAACTCTTGTGCATAATCCTATGGGGAGGGGGGACCTTGGAGGACCACTCTTATCTGCTTTTACTGCCAAATGTACTTCATATTCCTCAACACTAGTGCCAACTTTCTACTCAGTTCATGATCCCTTCTGAACATGGTCTAGACTGGATTTTGGAAAACAAAATAAATTGCCTCAAGTCCAGAAATAAGTGCTTCAGCTCATCTCTCTCCTCCTTCCTTTGAAACATTCCTGTGTCTTGACCAAAAAAAAAAAAAAAAAAAGCCACTGTTGAAGGTGAGTGTTGGAGAAGGGGGATGGTGGCAGCTACACACTGCCGGGAATGACTTCAGTTCCATCCACTTGATACACAGAGAGGCAGCCCGGGCCTTCCTGCCTCCACTGCTCCTTGCAGGGCTTGTCTCTGGCTGTGACAATGCAATCCTCTGGCAGTCCTCTGCACAGGATGAGGCCTGTCCCCACCTCATTGCCCAGTGCTGCAGATCGCGGTCACACCAACGTCTGCCTTCCTCCCATGAGCCACCGTCCCAGTCTTCCCTCTGGTGGGTGTGGCTCACTCCACCAGAGTTCCTAAACCACCCTCAGGCCACTCTCCACTGTCTGTCTGGAGAACGCCAGATCCAAAACGCTTACGGAAGCACACACTTAGCAATGGGTGTTAGACGTCTAGCCCCAGCCTGCCTGACAGCATACCCGGTAATATCTTTTTGTAAACGAGAAACCCAGAGACTACAATGATTCCAGATGGTCCACTTTACAATTCAGGAATATGTGGTTGGAAACATAACTCTTTCAGGCCTTATTCTTGTTTTCAAACCTTAGCTTTTAGCTTCTTTCTCTGACCCTCTGCTCCCTGGCCCTCCTGTGAGCCCTGGCTTCCCAACAAGAAAATGTCAAGGGAGAGAACAACTACTTTCTTGGATACGGAGGACCACTGGTTAAGGCATGGCCTCAGGCTGCACCTCCTGGAAGCCCCATCCCAAGACTGGCCTTTGGGCTGGATCGCACAGGATGAGAGGGGACAGAGGTGCTTCCTTTCCCATGAGCCATCAGTGCAGAAATCAGCAGCCCTGATCCCCAGCTAAGCCTGGAGGAGGGTCTCTGACTGGTATGCACATTCCCAGGAAGAACCAGCGCAAGAAATCTGATCATTCAGAGACCACAAACCATTTTGCATCTTAAATGCACTGTGGAAACCTGGTATAATATCTGCCTCTGGGGAAATATCTGCTACTGGGGAAACTAATGAGATGACACTTACAAAAGTGCCTACACAGCATTCATGTCCTGGGAATGCTGGTCTCTGCTCCTTTCTCCTGCTCCGCACCCTTCATCCTCAAAACTCCCTCCAGAAGATGGGGGTGGTGGGGTGCTTCACAATCCACTGATGACCTGTGATCTGCCCTCCTGGTACCCAGTTTCTAAGGCAAATGCTAGGTAGTGAGGGAGTAGGAGAGCTCACCCCAAATTCACTAAACATCTTAACTAGGTGAGGAACTCTCACAAGGACACCAAGGGTGAGGATGGGGACAGACAGGGCAGCGTGGGCCACTACTGTAAGCCAGTGGTTCTCAATCTTGGCCGCATATTGGAATCACCTGTTGAACATTGAAAAGTATAGACATCTCTGTCCCAACCCTAGATACTCAACATCAATTGGTCTGAATATCATCCAGAGCAACCACTGAGCCAAAGCTAAAAGATCTTCAAGTGCAAAGTGAGATCAGAACAGCAAGAACATGGTATGGGGGTGTCTGTCGAGCAAAGCCTTTTGAGATGACACCTGAGGTTCCCTTTTGGCTTTACCAAGTGGAGTTCTGGCATTCCCACATCCCAAGTTGCTGGGTGGCGTGCCAAGTGTCTGTCTGGGTCACTGTCACACACAGTCTCTTTATAATATCCTAAAAACAGTGGGACCTTGCAAGTCACTCTGTACAGATCCAGGACTGGCAAAGAGGTTCTGCTGATTTAGGTATTTTCAGGAGACTCTGAAACACACACACACACCCATAAGAATTTTCTATAGGTGGATCTGATGCTCAGGAATCTGGGACCCAGAAACCTCTGTTCACATCCCACTTTGCACCTGTGAAAAGGTCTGCAATGCAAGTGACCCTCTCTGGAGTCACAGTTCCACATTTTCTGGGGTGCCACTCCAAAAGCCACCTTCTTTCTTGATTATAAAGGAAATCAAAATCAGATGGAAATGTATGGCAAAAGAAAACCTGCCAACCACCCTAAACTCTGAGCATTACGAGTTCCTAGTCTAGTTCCTGCTACCCCGAAGTCAAAGCCACTCCGATGAATGCGCGGCCCCCTGGTTTTCCCGGGCTGGCATCATCTCCCCCAGCCAGCACGAGTCAGAGTAGCCAGAGCCCAAATCAGGCCTGATGCCCCCACTCTGCATTTCATTCATTCATTCCCTCACTCATTCATTCTTCCATCAGTCCAACCAACAGTCATTCTTTCATTGCACAGCTATAAGTTAAGAGCCGGCCTCCATGTTACAGCCAGAGTGATCCTTTTTGAAGCCAAAACCTGACTGTGGCCTCTCCAGGGCTGAGCCCACATCTTCAGTAGTGCCCCAACACCCTTGGGGTAAAGAGGGAGCCCCCCGTCAGCTCCTGCCTACTCCACACCTCTCTGTACCCATCATCACAGGCTGCTCTGTGCACCACCTACTTGGGCTTCTTTCAGTTCTCCTGACTGCTGTTCTCACCTTGCAGCCTCATGCCACCTGCTTCCTCACAGGGAACTCTTTTCCCCCTCATCCCCTCCTGCTTTCATGGAGGCTTACAAATCACATCACAGGCTGTCAGAAAGCCTCCCCACCATTTCCTGGAGTTGTTTGGCTTGGATCTGATGATCTCCCTCCACACTGGCTGCTCTCGGAGGAAATCTCCTTTCTATCTCTATTGTATCCCCTGCTCACCGCTTCTCTTTGGACAAGAGTCTCAGACATCCCTGTGCCCCAGGAAAACACATGAAAAACAACCGGAATCCCTTTCCAAACCCCTCACATTTTTTTTCCATTTTAGTAAAAAATCGGACCTTCTCGAATGGCTCTATCCTGGACGGTGCCTCTGTTGAGTGGTCCCCCAAATGACTCAGGAGACTTGCAGCAGACAGACGGTAACTTTATACGGCAGCCCCCAAAAGGAGATGTAAACATGGAAGGGGGCGCTGGGAAGACACATTCCCGATTCATACAAGAGCCAAAAAGTAAAAGGGGAATGTCAGAGGATTAGAGTGACAAGCTGAGGTCTCTCTGCCAGTAACCCAACCACATTCAACTTGATTTCCTAGACTTGCTAATAGACCACAATCTAAAATATCTTTCTTATTCCCCTGACACACACACACACACACACACACACACAGACACAGACACAAAAACATGAAACGAACTGAACGTTTCCTTGGTGATCATTTAAATGCTAAGAGAGAAGAGTTATGAGGCTGAGTGATGAAAACAACTTTTTCCCATTTTATTCCACAACCATCAAAAACTCGCAGATAGAAACAACAACGGAGAACTTCATAAAAGCAAAGGCTGAATTCTAGTGCTAGGGAATCCCACACTGGAGCTATGAGCCATGCTAGGGGACCAACGCAGTTTTTTTGGGGGGGGCCACGATCTTTGACTCAAGCACCGCGCGGATGGATCCTCAGAAGGAAGGTCCAGGAGAGGGTCCGCGGGGAGGAACGCAGCAGACGCCTCAGAAAGCCATTCACCCCCTTGCGTTTGTGTTGGCGCCGCCCCCACGACTCCTCTGGGAAATTCGGTCTCTCCCATTGTGTGTGGGGCCATCAGGATAGACCACATGTTGAGGTGCCCTTCCCGGCACAGGATCCAAGTGGGACTCTGGCGTTGCAGCTTCCTGACAGGCTAGACCCAGGAGCCACCTCCCACTGCGTGCAAGCGTGGCATGTAAGGCAGGGTCAGGGACGGCATGGCCCTTGGACAGCAAGCACAACAGCCCCAGGGCACAAGGTGGCCCTGTAGGCCCCAGAACTCTCAGTCCAGAGCCTGTGCCAGGACACCAGACAGCTCCCTCAGGAGGCACTCGCTGACCCCTGGACTTGTGTGCTGTTCCACTTGTCTTTCTAATTAGCCCAGCCTATAAGGACTCCTCCTTCCTCCAGACTCTCAAAGCCCCTGTGGTCCCTGCCACTTATGTGCCACTTACCAAACACATCCTGCCACCCAAACCCCACCCCACCGGTCTATTTGTCTGCAATCTGTCCCAGACTCCCAAACAGACTGCCAGGTTCTTGAAAGTAGGGTCCCTGCCTTTCACCCCTTGGTCTCCCCGATGGTCCCCCCCATGGTGCCCAGCATGGTGTCTAGGAAGCATCAGGTGAGGCAGGAGACCCTCTTAAAGTAACACTTCTGTTTGGTGGCTAAGAGAAACATCTAACAGATGTGTTATGCTGTGGTTTTTTTTTAAGTCCCCTTATAAATTCCAAAGAAAGTACTATTAAGGATTTGCTATCTATTCTATTTCTCCTGGTATCTGGGCCAATTAAAAACAGGATATGAAAAAAAATGCTGAGGCACTCACTGAGCAGGAGGGACTCAGAGGACAGAAGTGGACAGTAGATGGCAGTCTGTCCCTGTGTCAGAAGTGGTCACAGAGACAGTAACTATGCATGGAGGCCCCAGGGAGAAGCACGTCCCCCGTCTGTGTGGACTGAAGCCAGGAGCAGGGAGATTTCTGAAGAGCACACCTGTGAGCACACACTTACACATCTACCAAGCCCCAACACCTGGACAACAGGCACCTGCCCCAAACTCTCCCCATGAAGAACCACACATCCCAAAGGGCTCTGAGCATCCACGGCCAGAGCCTTGGTTGAGCATCGGGAACTTGGGGACGAGAAAGCCACTGCCCTTCAGGAGTGAAGACTGCTCCTGACCAAGAGGATTCCAATTATCATTCACACTAAAAAACAACCCTCCGGTCAGGAGCCCTGCACTTCATCTTCCATGCTCACACTTCTCCTCCCTGGAACACAATGATAGAACCCCTGTCTCCCTCACCAGCTCCTGTATCCTCAAGGTCAAGGGCGAGGTATTTACCTGCATCTTCTCCATCATCTAGCACAGGGCCTGAGACTCAGCAGCAACTAACACGACGTTTATCGAATAACCTTTACATGTATTTTCCAAGCGTCTAGAGATGGAGTGCCCTAATTCCTATGCAGTGACACCCAACTCACCTTTAACCAAGAGCCCAAATTTGCAGAAGAGCCTGGCTGACTAGGACATGGGGTGGGGAGTCTCTGAGGGGATCAGGAACAGCCTTTCCCAGTGAGCAGGTGGTGAGCATCATGACTTCAGCCTTGGGACAGGTCAAAAGGAGACACAGAGAACACAGCTCTGGACTGTTGTCCAAGAGCGTCACCTCTCTGAGCCTGGCTCTTAGCGTTGTCGGTCAGGCTTTACAGATGACCTGTCATGCACTCATTCACCAACACATTTCTGTAGCAGACACTGCTCAAGGTATTGGGGGACACAAAGATGAAAAGTCCAGATCCTTTCTTCGCAGAACTCGCATTCTAATGAAAGGTAGGAATGCAAATAAAACTCAGGCTGCTAAGTGCTATAACACAGGGAGGCTGGGGAGGGAGCAGCAGGCTTTTGGGGGAATACAGGGAGGCTTCCCAGAGAAGGTAATGGTGAAGCAAAGATGTGAAGGATGACTTCCATATCCTTGGTGAACAAGGAGGGGAGGGCATTCTAAAGACAGAATATATCCTCCAGGGCCATCTCAAATGCAAGACCACATGTATATTTCTGCCACTAGTGATATCTTGTAATCAGAGGACATTTCCCTTTACATTTAAGCCATGTCCCCTTATGGATCCAGCCATCCAGGTTCTTCTAATCCCTGATTCCCACAATAAAGGATGAGGCAGAAAAGACTTTAGGGATCACCAAAGCTAGGAGTCCTCAACTCTCTCCCTTAACACCTAAGCAAAGTGAAACCTGGTGTGGCTCAGGGACCCCTGAAAATTGCACAGTTCATCTCTGCTGGAGTTAAGAGTGGAGCTTGGTCTTCTTGCTCAGAGCTCAAGATCCTTCTGATTTAGCTTACTGAATTCTGCTACCCACAGACAATTTCATCCCATATAAACCTCTCCCTATGCTCCCAACTTCCAGTCCAAGATCTGCCACAAATCTGGCAAGCTTGCTTCTTCAGCACTTTATAAACATACACTCATCCATATGTTCAATAACTTATCTGGCATCACATAACTTAATTTCCTTCTCCACCCCCTCCACGTTTCTGCACATAAGTCCTGCAGGCCAGCAGAGATACCTGGAAATCCCAGGCATGGGCCACAGGGAGGCTTAGGGAGCAGCAGAATCACAGATTTTGTGAACTGTCACAACTGGCAGGGTCCTTTGACCTTCTAGTGCGTCCAGTCCACTTCTTTCCCACAAGGGGCAACAGAAGCCCAAGGAAGGAGAGTGAATTGTTCAAGGTCACGCAGCTAGTTTGAGTTCTTTGCCAGGAGAGACAGGGCAAGCTGTTTCAGGTAGAAGCTAGGTGTCAGGAGAGCTGGGCTCCTTCCCAATTGTGGAATATATTTATTGGCAATCAGGTGATTCCCAGAGCTGCATTTTCCTCCAGAACCCAGTGGAAGCAAGGGATGTGCCCTATGAACCACCAGGAGCAGCAGGTCTGCTAGACACAGTATGGAAATAATCCCAGACTATGAACGTGATACATATTTCCTAAGGGATAATTTAGAGCCCGAGGGGAAGGATAGTTTTTAATTCTAGGGTCTGAGACCTAGAAACAGAAGGAGGGGGACAGTACATTGCCAGGACCTGGCTACCATAAATAAATAATAGCAGAAGGGCTATGTCCTCTTATACAGAAAAAAAGCACCACCCTATGTGTGAATTTATTTTAAATAAAATAAACACATTTTTTGAGCACCTACAATCTCACAGGCCTTAGGTTAGTATTCTACAGTTATCTGCACGTTGCAAATACCTTTCAGCAACAGAACAAAGTCATTCTCATTAACTGCCTTGAAGATGTAGTGATAGTGGTGATGGGGAAATCAGCGGAGGGGGAAGGAAGAATAAGAGCCTCCAGTCACAGCCTTCAGAGATGGCAACATGCATCCCCAAACACCCCTCTGGCTTCCCTACATTTGGTACTGCTCAGAGAGGGGCATGAGGCAGGCAAGTGCCAGGCCTGGGGGTCTCCAACTGCTCTGCTCTGCATCAAACAGAGCCTGGGGATCCCAGTCCTTAGCAGCAACCCCTACCCCAACCTTTCAGCAAAAAATCTACATCCACTTTGACCCTGGCGTAAATGGAGGGAGTTCCTGAGCCTACCAGGGAAGGCCATTTTCCAAATTCTGAAGGACCCTCGGGTTCTCCATGCAGATTCTCTTTTACTTTGATTCTGTGCAACCCTCATCGCAGGACTCAAGAATGCTGGGACGTACCACCTCTCGTGGGCGTGTGGATCAAAACCAGATGTCCAGCTCCAATCTTATAGAGTTTACAAGGAGGCAATTGTGGCTTAAATCAATACCCCCATTCTGGAAGGGCAGATCCCCTTGTCAACAGAACGGGAAGTGAAGGGGGAGGGCCAATGGGAGCTAAGACAGATCTGACACATGCTTGCCAGCAGGTGGCTAAAAACCCTCAACATTTGTCTTGCACATGAAAATGAACCTTCCAGTGGAGAAGGTCACCCTGTGGGGTGACAAACTTTGCAGAGGCCTATCAAACAATCTCTCATCTGGATGACATCACAGAAGGCAGAAAACACAATCTGACTGGCAGGTGATGGACTTGGGATGGCCACAGGCTTCAGGATAGAAAGCCAGCACATGAACGTATAGTTGTGTAACCATAAACATATCCCTCAAAGTCAGGCAACCTCAGTCTTCCCATCTGGAAATGAGATTATTCTGGCTATTGAGATAATGCCATGCAATATTTGTAATAATTCCTGGCACTCCATAAGTACTCAAATATTAACTATCATCATCATCAATCATCATCAATCATCTTAAAGGTGGGTACTTGTCTTAGTCAGAAACACTGATACTAAAAGGCACTCATGTAGAAGCTGAATGATTATCATCAGGCCTACATGAAAGCCAAACCCAACCCCTCTCAAATCTATACGCACTGTACAGGGTAAGCCAACTTCAGGAGCATTCTTGGCCAAAACAAAACACTATGGCAAATTCTTTGCATGCCTTTCTGCCTTTGACTAAGCCATTCCCTAAAGATAAAAAGCAGGAGTTCATTTAGGGTGCGTCAAGATGCACTCTAAGCAAGGCACAGATCATGTAGGAGGATGGGGCCACTGTAGAATCCCAGGGTGGTGGAATTGGAATGGGGCTTTGAGATCTTCTAAACCAAGCTTCTCATTTACAGATGGGTAAATCGAGGCCTAGAACGAATGCCGAGGGTCACATAACAACAGCTGATTCATGACAGAGCTCAGTCTCAAGAGTGATGCCCTACCTGCAAGTCAGCAGGCTTTCTGTTGCTCCTTGCTGCCTGACATCACCTCATTGGCCTGAGATCTTTTAAGATCAGTAAGCTACTGTTTACGCCTACAGCTCTGGACTTTAATGAACAGGAACCTTAAGATTATCAAAAATCCCTGACTGAAGAAACCCATTAACGATCTGGGCCTTTTCTAAAAATACTGTTAAAAAGTGAGCAATCACAACAGATCACACCAAATTTCACTTCAAAATCTGTTCTTCTCCAGCTAAGTCACACTTATACTCAGAGGTTTGTCCTGTGAAGATGCCAAGAGCCACAGCCAGCCTCTGGTAGTTCCCAACAACTAAGACTGCTTGAGAAGGGCCACGGCATAGATAAGGACATGAAACAGCCAGTGCATTCTGATTATCCAGGGGTTCATGCATTCTCTAGACCCTTGGCTTTTTTAGGTAGAATGAAAAGGCTGAGTTACAGAAAACTATCAACAACAACAAATGCTTTAAAGGTCTTGGGCTATCTACATGGGCTTTCCCAGGTTCTAAAGTGAGTTCTCTGTAAGATTTACCTTTGCCCAGCCTTGATCTTAATACAAATCCATCCAGGCAAGAGCAAGATACCATCTATAGTGGCCTTATACTTCTTAAAAATTCACACATCCTCCATCCTTATATACAAATGATCTGAAAGAAGCTGCTACCAACTTTTCCGACAAGCTGGCCCTTCTGCAAGAAGCAATAGATGATCGTCTAATCTGAGCCAGGCAGCCATATCCCTCCTACCCATGACAAGCTCTGCAAACACCGCCTGCCCACCAAGGGCCACTCCAGAGCTCACGTGTCCCCCAGCACACACACACATACCCCATGCTCTTCTCTCGCTCTGCACATGTCTGTCCATGCACAAAGTACATCCACAGACCTTATCAGCAGCACCACACGGGGCTTACGCTTGTCTCCAGTAGAAGATTTGGTCCCTCTCCAACGGACTCAATTTTAAATACAACTAAACTTAAAACCCTAGCAACGGTCATTAGTTCAACAGGTCCACCGCCAGAAACTGCCTGCCTCATTAAAGAGTAAAACAGCAGCTGGTGAGGTCTCCAGGCAGGGTGGTGGGTTTTAAAGATCTTCTGTGTCGGCCTGACTCCCCTCTCTCACTTCAGCCAACTCGTGGATTTACATTCCCTCCAGTTGGGGCCGGAGCACTGTAATTGCTCAGGAAAAGGTCTGGAGAAGCCTGGAGCAGAAGCCGCGGCTCCGTTAGTCGGCTTGAATGGAGGGGAAGTGGAGAGGCCTGAACATCTGATCCATCTGGGAGTGGAATTGCGGGGATGGGAAATGTTATGTAATTAAACTCTGCTGGCCTGTCCCGCCTGGGGAATGTGAGACCCATCAGCAGTGACCTCTTCCAATCAACTTAATTGGCCCAATCTCGCCAAGAAAAGCAACAGAATTGGTTTAGTGCCTCATGGAAATAGCTTAGCTCCTGACTATTTATGGCCACTGAACTCAAGGATGGGAGCCTGACTCTGAGCCAGGAGTTGACAGCGCGTGCTGACTGCTGGGAGGATTTGGAGGCTTCAGTGGATTCCCTTGCCTCTCTGGGCCTCCATTTCTGTCTCTGGGGGAAGGCGCTGTAACAACGTGCTGTTTCAGGTGCACGGCACTCCGCAAACCCGAAGCCTCTTACCAGGCAGGCTCTTGCCTCCAACGACCCATGGTCTAGAGAAAAACAGACCTTCACAGCAACCCAGCATGGCTGGACTTTGCTCCTCTTTTATTCAAATATGCCAAGGACCTTGACCATTTCCTCTGTTTCCAAAGTCACGTTTGTTTTAGTGTCGTGGTCTACACAGCTCTTGTTAAGGAATAGGCAAATGTCTCTGATAATTAAGAACATTGATTTCGGGGCCACTTTTCTTCAGAATAGTTCAAGGACATTTTATGAATACAGATTCCCATCAATTGCAATCTAGGCTAGGTTGTCTTTGTTTGTTGGGTGGGTAAACCGAGGCGGTTACAGAAAGTTCTCTTTGCATGGTGCGTGAGCAGTAGACAAGCAGTGGGTGTTAAGACTATCTTACCAACTTGGGAAGGGGTACAGATCCTATTTTTACTATGGTTCACAGACATGCTATTGCCTATATTCTACGAGACTTCATCTCTGAGTAAAGTTTTGTATTCCTAAGCACACAAAGCTCTGGGGAAAAAGAAGAGTGACTTTTCTCCTCATTGAGTCTTTACTGAGATTCCGGCATTCTCCCAAAGCCACACTGCCCCAAAGGGGGCACGGCTGAACTAGAATCAAGGCATTCCCACCATCTTCAGAAATATGTGCCACCGGATCTTCTGACCAATGGTCCAAGCCTTTATCGCTCTCTCTTAAGTGGATGAATTTCACCTAAAAATAAGGTGGGACCTTAAAATGACACAGCTCCGATGTCATAAATTTAAAAATGTCAGGAGTCAAATAAAGTCTCCCCAGTTATATGCCCTCTCACGATTAGAACCTAATAAATGAGGTTCCCTATCACCTGGTGCAGTTCAGCACGTATGTGCGGCCAAGAGCACATACTTACCTCACTAGCTGTCTGAAGGTACGAACGCCACCAACTTCACCTTTCCTTCACTCCCCAAATGCTCCCGGAAGCCTACAGCTCTTGTTCTATGTATACCTTTTATACTTAAAATACACATCTGAGCATCCAAGACAATTTTCAACTTTCCTCAGGCACAGAGGATTCCTGCAGAAACATACGCTCTACCCCCTCATGAGGGCCAGAACATATATGGCTCCTATCCTCTGGCCAGCTTTCTCTCAGCTGCTTAACCTCAGCCTCACAGTGTGCGCATGCGTGTGCATACACGCACACCAGGTTAGCTGTACGCTCACAGCCCAGAAAACATCAAAGGTGAACAAATACTCCCAACCTGCATCCTCCCTGACCCCAGCTTCTCCCTCACTAGCTCCACATATCAAGTCTCATTCCTGCTAATGAGTCTTGCACATTCCCAGAAACCCAATCCTTCAATGTATCAGGACCTGCATTTTGACCTGAATTGCAGCACTGGCCACAGATCGCCAGCCCACAACCCCTACAAGAAAGAGTAACACCCTTCAGCCGCCTCCCTAACACACAAAACCATACATCATCCCTATCTTTATGTCCCCTTATTACATAACCACAGATACATTTCAAGTCAGCTTCCCTTTGGCCCCAAAGATCCATAAACATCTCTAGAAACTGAATTATAGTTCTTGAAGAAACCTCAACTAGCATCCAGCTCTCTTCGTTCCTCTTGGCAAAACTGCAGCAGTCAGCTGAGTCTGAAAAGGAATTTTTCCAGGGCACTGTGCCATGCCCCAGTACCCAGCAATGGACTCAGCATCTAGTAGGCATTCCATAAATTTTAATTAATAATCAATATTAACTGGTGACAATGAATTCCTTTGTTAAATTAGCAACCCATCATCCAACATAATTTAACACGCGTCTCTGCCACCAGGCGTGCAAACTATATTCCTCCACTCGCTCCAATCTTAACTAGACATTCTCCCCAATCCTCACCTGCTGCCAACGCACAGGACATTTCCCCTTAAAAGTACATCCCTCATTCTAAGCCTTGGGGGAGGGGGGAGCAAAAACCAACCCAGCATCCTTCTCTGCAAATGCCTTGTTTCTCCATAATGAGTGCCTGAGCCCACACTTTCTATCCCCTGCATACCCCAGTGCCATCCCAGCCAAATTTCCCAATGCACACTCATAAAGTTCAGACTCTGCTCTCCACAGATAATCTTTCCCAACCCCCCCCCCACTCTGGTAATTCTTCAGGAGCCCAACCTTCCAGACACGTCCACCTTTCGCTCCTACACACAGGCACCCTCCCACGCCACACCCACTCCATGTGTCTGTGCAGGCATGCACAAGCCATCTGTCTTCAACACACTGTACCTCTCCTCCTGCTCTGACACCCTTCACAGGCACAGATTTCTCATTAGCTACACCTATGTTCCCACATGCTCTCATCTCCTGCCAGTCACACATATGCCCATCCAACAGAGTCCTCAGAAACACACACCTCCAATGCGCACAGAGCAGGTGGCGCTCTGGCTCTCTGGCCACCCGCAATCCACACCCTGGTGCGGAGACTTTCCAGAAACCTCCCTCCCTGACCACACAGAGCACCCAAGGGGCCTGGATCTCCCTCCTTAGGAAAGCACCCCATTCACACAGTCCCCAATCCTCCACTTCCAGCTACAATCCAGTCCTTACCAACGCAAAATCTCACACACTCCTTGCTGCAGGCCGGCAGACTGGCTATTTTCCTCCACCACTGTTCACAGAGCCTGCTTTCTTTCATCTCCCCCCAACTCCCAACACCATACCCAGGTCTAAGTGTCTGAGCCCAAGGCAGAGGCCATTGGATTTTGTCCCCTGAATTCTATCTCTCAACTTTCTTTGTGCAACATGTCAGGAAGGAAATGGGGGCTGGGGGGGAGCAAGCTGAATATGCTGGAGAATTTCTGAGTGTAAGGAAAACAAAACGGGTTGCAAAGTTCCCTCTGTGTGACAACTTTCTCCCTTCCTGACATTTAGGGCAGAGGGCTAAGATATTTTCCTTGCTCTCTGTTCTGGAGGGTGGGAGAGGGCATCTCTTTGTGAAAAAGCAGGTCATCCAGCATATTCTCTAATCCGTGAGTTATAAACATGAGGCTCCAGGAGTGACACCCACCTCCGTTCAGGCCACCCCTCCCAGCTCCCGCCCCCAGCTCTTCACACACATAAACAAGTCTCCCCTGAGCTCGATGTTCCAGCTCTCCGGCTCTGAGCCCTGCGCTCTGGCTGTGTCCAGGCTGCACCTCCACTCTGACTCTCAACCTGCCACCCGCCGCCAGAGGTCGAAAGGAGGCCGTCTAGTTCGGTGTTTTGCTCCACCTGGAGTGCCCCCAGACACCGGGAAGGCGGGGGATGGGGGTGGGGGAAGTGCTCCTTACCAGTTGGCAGCCCGCACCGGGTTCGGCGCTAGGGTCTCAGCTCCATGCATTTGAAGCGCCGCTGAGGAACGCAGCGGCCAAACTCCCCCCAAAGCAGCAGGGCCTCCTCGCTGCGCACCCACTTGCGCCCAAAAGCAACAAGCAGAGTCCCCACCCCCACCCTAACCCCTCCTTTCCCGAACCTTCAACTCCCAAGCGTCCCAGATTTCGTTTGGAGTGTGAGCAGTTTTGGGGCAATGGGGTAATTTGGCCAACTCGGGGTCCTTCTGACTCCAACCTAGCTCTGCCGATCCCTGGTCTCTCAGCCTTCCCACACCTCCGCCTCAAATTCCTAGAGCTGGCCTGGAGAAACCGCGAGGAATTCCCCAGGGACCGCTGGGCCAGCGTGCCCATCGCTCCCCCGCGGGGTCCCAGATGCGCGGGCTCCGCGCGGAGCTCCAACATCTGCGCAGAGACCCAGGGTGGGGTAGCCACGGGGTGGGTGCTGGCCACCACGAGCCCGGGGTGCATGGCCGTTGCATAGAAAAGCTTTCGGAAGAGGCGGGGTACTCCAGGACAGGTACGCCGAGCAAGGCGAGGAGTTGCAACTCCCCAAACCGGGAATCCAGCGTCCAGGTCGGGAGCTCCGAGTCCCCTCCCCCAGCCCACTCCCAGGCCCGGGGAGGGGGAGGCGTGCGGGGTACCCCCGCGCTGTGGGGAGCAGAGCGCTCGGCGCGTGCCGGGGAACAGCGGCCGCACGCTCGCCTCTTCCCCGCGCGGGATCTGTTTGCCACCCCCTTTTGTTACAGGATGCGCGGGGAGCCCTCTCTTGCAGGAGCAGACGGGTGTGTTGGTTGGGGGTTGGGGGGCGGTTCTGCTGAATCCCTTTGCTGCCCTTCCGTCGCCCCTATTTCCCCTCGCCTCCGCCTCCATTTCCAATCCTGGTCCCTTAAACCTGATCACTTTCCCAGATATTGGGCGGTTTCTCGGGTAGCCCAGGGACGGGAGGAGAGGTAGGGAGGAGTGTCCGTGTGTGTGTTTGTGGTGGGGAGGGGGTGGCTGCGGTTGCGCCTCGGCCTGGGTAGATCCCAGCGCAAACTTCGGGGAAGGCACAAGCCCGGGAAAGTGAGTGAGTGCGGCGCGATGGGGGTGGGGGCGGGGTGCAGAGTTGGGGACCCTCGCGCTAGTCCACAGGAAAATCTCCCCGCTCAGTCCCCCACCCTCGAACCTGCCCACCCAGCGTGGCCGCCTCCCCTTACCGTGGCAGAAGTAACCATGGCATCCGTGTGACTGTTTCCAGGGACGTCGACATGAAGAGAAAGGTGGACGCGAGCTCGGTCATTCAAAGTCTCCCCCACCCCGCCGCCGCCACTACCCAGCAGGGGAAAAAAAGAGAAGAAAGAAAGAAAGAAAAAGGAAGAAAGTAGTTGCGCCGGGCTCTCTCGCGGGGCCGCGCGCGGAGCTGCTCGGTAGGGAGAGGAGCCTTCAACTCTGAGTCCCGTGAACATAATCTGCGCGGTTATAACCAGCCAACCCGGCCAGATGGCTCTGCGCTCAGCGCCTTAACCCTTTCCGCGCCGCGCCGTCCGCCCCCGCGCCGGGCCGCAGCGCGTCTCGCCCGCCCGCGCCCCTGCGCCCCTGCTGCTTGGGGCTGGGGGGCCAGTGGGGCGACGGGGTCATTTCTCCTAGCCTGTCTAAAGAAAAACACCAAAACTTCCAAATTAATAGTATGCTTCAGTATCCCCCTTTTAGAGATTCAGGAAAAAAACGAAATATTCAACTTTTCATTACATTTTACATGTTCATGTCTTCAGCCAGTCTTATTTCTTTTTCTTGAAAAATTTCTTTTTGATCTTCTTTTTCTTTTCTTTTTATTTAAGATTTAAGTCTCTAGGCAGAAGGGCCTTTCTTGCCCCTTCCCCCTGGCGGCTTGGGTCTAATGTGCAAACTCCTCCTCCAAACCTTAGACCCTTCCAGCTCTAGATCTCTCCCCACCCCCTATCAAGCCCACCCGTCACTCCTTCCCCCACCCCACAACACGAACACGCCCAAGGACAATCGCTCCCCAGCGAACTCGCTGCTCTCAGGGACCAGTACCCAGGACGCTGTGCAGGAGGTCAAGGACAGCGAGTCAGAGAGGTAGGGGGTCGAGGGTCAGAGGGACCAAGGAAGGGGCGGCCGCGTGTGTGTGTTTGCGCGAGCGTGAATGCGAACGTGGAAGGGAGTGGGTAAGGATCGGAGACTTCCATTTGACTCAGACACCGACTTCTAAGCCCCTTCCTTCCAATCTAGGATGGGGCCCTGCAGCTGAGCACCCATCCAGCACCCACCAGTCTGCACGCGGGGACAGCGCGGGGCAACAGAAAAGGCAAGACACAAGCAAACCTCTTAGTAGCGCTCCGAAAGTAGTGACGCTCACTCCCCCACCCGTAGATTATTCGAGGAAAGGATGGGAGGGAGGGTGCAAAATCTCTTATTTCGCGATAATTTTAGCTGCCCATTAGACCCCACTTGTTCTGAGATCGTTCTCTCTAAATTTACCGAGTTAAGTCATCTTTCTTTCCTCCATTTGCCATTGAGAAAAGTGGCAGCGGCGGGGGGAGGGGGCGGGGTGTCGCTTAGGGGTCAAGGATAAATCCAGAGCCTCCGAACAGAGTTTTGCTCTCCGACCCCCTCCTGCCCAGCTCTCCGGGCAGTGGCATGGCCGAATCCATCTTCGAGCCCCCCCCCACCACTTCCTCCCTGTAGCCTCTGCCACCCTTCGCCCCATCTTTTACTAGGACCTTTTGACTCAAGAGCGATTGGGGGAGAGGAGCAAGTAAGTATCGAGTCTCGTCTGGTCCTTGCCCTGCCACTCCAGGTGTCTAAGAAGCAACCCACTCCGTGTTTCAGCCGGGGTCCAGGTTCAAAAAATCCAAATTCCTTTGACTTGTTTGAGAATTTGGTCAAACACGGAGAAGCATCAGGCCAAGGCGGATGCAGAGAGAGGCTGCGGGGTCCGCGCGGAGGTAGGAAGGGATAGGGAGTCTGGGGGCTGCGTACTAGATAGATTGTACCTGCCTCATCATTATCCTGGCAAATGGAGGCTGCCACATCGAAAACCGCCAGAAGCGCCCACTGAGGCCCAGGGGCGGCGCTCCCGCAGTCACCAGGGTCCTCCTTCCGTGCCTCCCTCGTGCCAAAATGTCGAGGTCCTCCTCCGGACCAGTTTAAGCTGCCGAGTTGTTCCCTCCACTGGGCACACAGCACCATGAAGGTTTGGATTGGGCGTGATCTGCTTGGTTCTGGTATTCTCCCTCTGCTCTGGCCCGCCTCCCTGCCCTCCCCCACTTCCCGCACTTCACCCCCACCTCCGCTGTCAAACGAGGGACTCAGGCCCAGTTTCAGCTCCACTGGCCAAGTTCTAGGGGCTCTTTTCTGGAGCTCCAGGTCCACCGGTAACCCGAGTGTTGCAGGGAAAGAGGTGGTTGGCTCCTGCTGCAGTGAGGAAGGGGTTAAAAACATGTGCGGGCTGATCCGCCTGCAGCTCCTTGGTCACTGGCAGCCTGGAGGGAGGAGGGGAAAGGAGGGGGCAAACTTAAATCTGAAAAATCAGAAGAAAAAAAAAGAAGAAAAGGCAGCAGTGAGTTTAAGACCCGATTTGTTCTGCAGATGCCTTGCACGGACTGGCCGCCACAGTTTGCCAGGACCTCGGCAATCACAGGAAGAGTTTGTATTGTTTTCCTACTCCAGGGGGTTTTCTCCTGCGCTGGTGGGTCTGTCTTTGCGTGCAATCAACACGCCTTGTAATATGAGAGGTGACACCTTAATCTTGCCAAATATGTGTGGTGCCTTTGGGGGGGGGCAGAGGGAGGGGCTGCGGAAGGAGAGAGGAAGAGAGTGAGAGAGCCAGATAGAAACAGAGGGTAAAAGATGCATTTTCCCTTACTTTTTCTGAACGGAGAGCTACTGGTCCTTTCCTTTGTGGAAGACCTTTTTCAGACAACCTCTGCCCCCCGGCAAGCAAGCTGCCTTTTCCTTCACTGTTTTTCTTCCTACTTCAGAGCTAAAGATTCTCTTCTCTCTAAAGAAGACTGGGACAGATGCCCAGGTCTCTCTCTTGACTTCCAAGAGAGTAGCAAGGTAATCAAAGAAGAAGGTGGCCAAAAAAAGGAGTAGAAAGCATATATTTTTTTAAAAAGAGTAAAACATTATTGTATGTAATTTAATTCATTTTGGAACTGCAGAACATTGGGAATTCTAAGCAAATCTGTTTTTGTAAATAGAGGACGATCTTAATGGTGCAGATAGCTCAAGCAAAGAACAGAACTAGGAAGTAAGCGGATGAGTTCATGCCCCATAGACAGTGCTGGGTGTGGAAGTCCATCCAGGACTAGGTCTTTTCTGATTTGCCAGGTAATCGCCTCTCTCCAAGTTGACTCCTTTCTCACGGTCTTGGCCGTCCATCTGTTGACTGTGTTTTTAGGTTGCTAAAATTTCTTTTTCTCCCTGCTTCATCTGGGTGTAAGGCCCTGACTCCTGAAAGTTGTTTGTGAGGGCAGGAATTAGATCCAGGGATTGAAAGCCCCCTTTCAAAATCTCTCCTAAAGCAAATTTCTAGAGCGTGCCTTCTGCCCACCCTTATCTTTTGCAATAGCACCACTCTGTGGTTGAAACACTGAACAGAAACAAAATGGAAATGCTGGAATGAATTATGTCTTTACCTTGTGAAAAACAGTATTGATCTACTGGATGTTTCAGCTAAATGGACTGTGTGTTGGGGTGGGGTGGAGTAGGGGGCAGTTGCTCAGCATGTGGCAAAGGAGGGAATCTTGTGCAGTAGCTGCATGTGGTTAATTCATTATGACATGGTGACCCAGGAAATGAGAGAACTGGGCCTAATGGCCTCCAAAGACCCTTTCCTCCGTGACCGCATGTGGCAAAGACAAGCTCAGTTCTTTTCCTCAGCACCACAGAGCTAGGCTTGAATGTTTGTCCTCTACCATTGTGGGTTTTTTCTTTTTTCCTGCCTTAGATTGCTAAGCTGTACTCCACACTTTAGATGATCTTAAAGTGTTTGCAAGTTGTCTCTTTTGCTGCTGGAGGGCACTGTGGAGAGGTTTGCAGAATGCTTGCACCTACTTTCTTTTGCTCTACCCCATCCACACCCACCCGCACTCATTCAGACAGCTGCTTGAGCTCCTGGAGCCTGAAAGTCTATATTTCTGAAACAATTAAAGTGCCTGCAAAAGGTGTTTGCATAGGGACTGGGAACTTAAGGGCCCAGGAAGGCTATGTGTTACCTTGGCTCCTGGCACTCAAAAGATTCCTGGCTGCCCACCCATTACTACACACACTGTAACTATAACATTATTAACCAACAGCCATATGAGCTATCCTGTCTATTAGCAATTCCGCCCAAATGCCCTGAAGAGTCATGGGAGCCATTCTTCTTCTTCTCCTTCTCCTTCTCCTTCTCCTCCTCCTTCTTCTTTTTTCCAAAGTACGTGCAGATATCTGCAGGAACTGAGTGACTTTATGTTTATTCAGTGAGCCCAGATCTTCCCTAAAATGTTCATCATCCTGAGAAAGCCCAGCTTTGCTGCTATCAACATTGATCTCTAAATGAGCAATGAGACGGATCAAATTCTAGCAGCCTCTGTGTCCCTGCCCCACATTTAGTAGTTAAGAAAACTGAGGTACTGGCTTCTCCATGAATTTCCCCAGGGAAACAAACAAACAAACAAACAAACAAACAAACAAAAACGTAGTAACAGATCAGGAAGTAGAACTCAATGAAAGAGTGGATTTTGGAATTGTACAAACCTGGGTTCCATGCTCCCTCCTTCACTGGTAGCTGTGTGTCTTTGATAGGTTCCTGAACTTCTCAGAAGCTGTCTGTAATTGGCAGAAACAATGCCACCCTCATAGGAGTATTATGGGGACCCCATGAACTAATTGATTTAAAACGCTGAGCACAGTGCCAGACCCAACTCCCAATCTGATAGTCCTTCTATCAAAACACGGCCAACTGCACTGGTGCTGGATCTCAGCTTCGCTCTGGAATGCCCTCTTTGTTACTTGTAAGCCGTCTTGAAACATTTCATTAATGTAGCTTCATGGTTATATATTTTTCCCTTGTAAAAGACAGAAAGAAATTAGCAGAAGTAGTGGACATATTTAGAATTTATATAATTTCCCAACACGGACCTCAGGGAGCATAACAGTCATAGTTGAAGGATTTCAGAATCTCATCTTATTCATTCTTTGTCTCTAAGGCAGAACTGCCTCATCGTGTAAGAGGAAATTCCACCATGTCCTTCAACTTGTAACAGATTGCCTAGGATATTATTGGTTTGTTGTTATTGCTAATTATGTTTTAGGGCTTACATTGAACAATATGATGAATTACGTTGAATAACAATGGATCAACTCATTTTGTGAAATAGCATATATATTCATAATTATGTTTCAAGAAATTACCCATAATGATAGAGGGAAGGTATGTATTCCTACCCCACAGGTGGATATAGAAATCATAATAAAGTCTCCTATTTCACCAGTCATGACATGAATTCCTCACCACCCTATAAATTAACTTTATGCTGCACCTAACTCCACTCATAAAAAAAAATGACATTAAGGTTTCCTAGGTAACTAATGCACTTCCAGAGGGAATAGGCCTCAGGAGACAAAGAGGGCAGGGAAAGGATGGGGGTGGAGAAGTGAAGAAAAAAAAATTAGCTTAGACGCATGTGACATAAACAAAATATTTCTTGGGGAAGAACTCATAAAGTTTTATTGCCTGGGCTCGACATAGATATGGCACTGCCATTAATTCCATCTTCGGACAGTAAAATACTCAATAGGCTAGCCCTCTCATTAGGAATGCCAGCATTTCCTATTTGAGGTTCAGATTAACAAATGGTGAGAGTAATCAGTCCCTTACATTCATCTGCTAAGCTGTGTCCACTCACCAGCCAGCTGTTTCTTGAGCCCTCCATGGTTGTATTTAGACATAACCAAATGTTGAGATGAACATGAAAAATAGGATTGATTTGGATGTTTCAAAATATGCAGATGCTTTGATCTTATAGACTCTGAGAACCTTGGAGCAGGTCTGTTAGCCTCAGGAGAAGGCTGGCACCCCAGGGTTGAAATGACAGGGCCTAGGTCCTGTTTCCAACTACCCTACTCCCACCTTGTGGTCTTTTCACCGTGGCGTCCTTCTTCTGGGGAAGGGTCTGGATGCTAAGGAACACTTGAGTGTTTAGGAGGAAGTGGAAGAGTAGAGGTGGAGTGCAGGCTTTAGTTTATGCTGTAAGAATTTCGAGCAATTCTGAAAGAAGTGCAATCCGTAGAAGATCTATAAGCTGGAGACTGGAAGAATGAGAATGTGAGCTTTGGCACCGCTTTGTGAGCTGGGGACATCGCTGAACTTTTCAGTGTCTCGGTTTTACCATGTGTAAAAGTGAGTTAACCTCATTTTCTTGTATACCTGGGAATATAAATAAGAAAGCAAAGAAACACACTAATTTGGATACAGTTGGGAGTTTTATATTATCTGCTTTCCACCTACAGTAAGTAGCCCCAGTAATTGATATCTGTACGTGGAAACTCTAACTGGTTATAAGCCACAGCCAGGTGATTTCTCTGTGCCAAGTATGGTGAGTTTCCCTGGATTCCCATAGCAGAAGTGTTCCTGCCCATTACTACTGGGACAGTCAGTGTTGAATGCAGCCTGCCTTTTGCACGTTCCATGCCCTGCTGGAGAAAGGACACAAGATGCAGGTTCATAGCTGGAAAGTTGATGGGAAAACCAGCACTGTTTGCATCACACAATACCTTCTATTGGGGATTGAAGTCATTTTGGGATTTGCTCTCGTTGGGCATGTGGGGTGGGATTGAGGATTAGAAAAATCTCTGGACACACCCTCCATTTACTATCTTCAGTGGGTAGTAAGGAGTGGGGGAAGTCTGGGAAGCAAACATGTAGCAATCCAAAGGTGCAGCTTTCCCAAGGATTTAAGGCTAAGTACGATGGGGACCCAGGTCTCCTTTCCCCTGAATAGGAGCCCTGTCCAGTCTAGCTGTGTGTATGACAACAACATATAATAATGTGTCCTATGAATACTCTCTTCCTACACATCTGTCCCCAGAATTCAAGGATGGGCGTACCTGGCAAAGGTCACTTCACCCATCCTCCTGACCCCAAGATCGGTCCTCACTTACCATTGACAAGATAGGTACAAAGTATATGGGGTGGGGTGGGGGGCACGGAAGGTTCATTCTATTATCCGTATATCCTTGAAAACATTCTCTCTATTCCCGTGGTCTAGGAAAACTGAGGAAGGGGAATTAATCACAGTCTTTTACTTCAAAGACCTTATACCCAGAGTTCTCATGAAACACCAGAAAGAGGTGTTAATAGTTCTTGGGGGCCAAGGAAAGCTGAGTTCAAGGTAAAATACACGTACATACCCTTCCTTTCCCCAACACATACGGGCAGACAGATATACCCATGTAGCCAATCCATCTGATGGTTTTCTGTGTTTACCAGCCAGTTCACTGACAGTTCTGCTCCTCTTCTCACCTTCAGAGCAGGCTGTCTTCAGGCCTCAGTTAACACAAATGATGCACAAGTGGCAAAGAGCACCCAAGCTGGGGTCTCATAGAAACATAAATGCCCAGCTCAGGAAGGAATGTTAGCAGGTGGGAACTTCTTCCAGATCACCACCACCATCATGATCACAACAGGTAGCATTTATTGAGTGTTTACTGAATGCTAGGTACTGTTAATAATATTAGTGTAATATGCCAGGCACTGTTTGAAGCGCTGTGTGGATGTATATATGTATACACACACGTGTGTGTGTGTGTACTGGTCTTAGTACTGGACTAGAGACAGTGTTCATGGCTGAGCTCCTGTGTGATCTTAGGCAAGATACCGGTCCCCTTCTAGATCTCAATTTTTTAAATCTCTAAAGTAGTGAAAATAATAGTACCTACTTTGTAGGGTGTCCTTAAGGATTAAATGGTACATAGGTAGGTACTGTTATTATTATTATTTAGAGATTTTATTTATTTGAGAGAGAGAAAGAGAAAGTGTGAACATGAGCGAGGAGGGGAGGGGAGCGGGAAGCAGAGGGAGGGGAGAGAGAGAATCTCAAGTGGACTCCTCGCTGAGTGGGGAGCCCAAAATGGGGCTCCATCCTGTGACCCCGAGATCACGACCTAAGCTGAAATCAAGAGTTGGACGCTCAACTGACTAAGCCACCCAGGTGCCCTGGTAGGTACTATTATTGTCTTTATAGATTTTAAAAAATGGAGCCATAAAGAGTTTACATAGCTTGCGCAAGTCTACATAGGGAGTAAATGAGGGTCTAAGCAGAGGTTTGAACTGAGACTGCCTGTTACCTCTACACCATCAGACCTTGAGAGGGTGGCATTTTAACAGATGAGGAAGCTGAGGTCTAGGAGGGACGAGCGACTTGCCTAAGCACACTCGAAGGAGCTCCCACGTGAACCAGCTCTGCTGTGTGTAGTCCAAGGCTGAGAGCAGAAGCAGGGCTACGGTATGCATAGAGGCGATTCTCCTGTGCTCAGGGTTGTCCTCTGGTGTGGAGGGAAGCCAGGAAATGGACGATGAAGTTAAGTAGGATGAGGTCGCGTTGTGGGCCCTTTGCGTACATTTCTAGGTGACTGGAACTCACACTGGAACAGTGACTTGGTATGTGGAAAAAGGACTGGTTTCAGCGCTTCCCATCTCTTCAGAAGGTTCCTTTGTCAGGATGCACTTGTGTAAGCATATGACCGCCTTGGGCCCGAGAGCTTCTACAAGCGGCGGGACAAAGCCACACAGTGCCAGGTTACTAAGAAATTCTTCCAAGGGGGCAGGCCATTGGCTTGGCTCCAGTGATTGAAAAGCTAATCAAAATGGTGTTGCTAGTGTTTGCAACATTGAGATACAGAGGAAAAAACTTGAGTCCTAAGCGCCTCATTAAGTAATAAGTCTGTAACTCACTCAGAAACTATAGAGCCCCGGAGTAGTTATGTTTTGCTACAAATGTTTCATTTGAATCCCATACAGTCACAAATATAGAGTCATGCAAATGTCTCTCCCTCTAGCATGGACATAGACTTAAATGCCACTTAGAGCTCAGTCTGAGCAGGGAAGCCAGTGTTCAAAACTGCCTATGAATGAACTTGAAATCTGGAGTTGCTGCCAAGATAGTAAGTATGAGGCGTCAGATGAGTTTCTCACTGCTTCACCATGTCCACATGAGGACAAGAGAGTTCCACTGGCTCTTCTCCCACAGCTTAAAAGATGCATTGCCAAAGGTTTTCAACAATGAGCCCAAAAGTTAGAAATTAGCTCCTTTGGGGTGAATAGAAAGAATAACATTGCAATTGATGATAGCGATTATCTTTCTACCTGTATTGATCTCCTCAGGCTCCCTCTACAGGCATCTTAAAATTGAAGTGAATGAAAGAGGTACACAACCTAGTTGGAAATAGACTTTTATGCATAGAAATTAATAAACCAAAAACTATGTCTTTTTTTTTCCCCTGGGTTAGGAGGGAGTTAGATGGTTAAGATGAGGATGGACTGATAATTGGCAGAAGATTCACAGTGTGAATCACTGGTCCACACTCCACATCTCAAATTGGAAAACAAAAACTGCCTGCAATGTAGAATCAATGAGTGAATGACTTATGTTCTTCCAGATGGGAAGGCGCCTGAGATTCCCCTAGTCAAATCCCTGATTTCACAGAGGAAGTTATTAAGAGGCTCTTCAGTGACAGCATGTAACTCAAACTCCTGATTCCCCCAGTATTGTTTCCTCTACTCTCTCCATGCAGCCCCCAGGAGATAGAGACATCTCATGCTTTCCTTGTGGAAATGTTTTCCAGTTCCCTCTGATTCCTTCCCTACCTTTTCTTCTTTCCTTTATTTTATTACTTGTTTCAACTTAGTTTAATATTTCATTTCCTTTATTTTGTTTCCATTGTGCACCCCTGGCAAACCAAGAGAAAATTAACTTCACATGCAGAAGGCAAGGTTTCAGTAGGAATTGGAAAAGAGTTTTAATCACGGGAGAGGTCAAAAGACAACCTTAAAAGTGAAATGGATACTCTCTTATTGGCTGGTCCTTTCTGAAGAGAGAAGATTAATTAGATGAACTGTATTTTTCAATAATGTTATAGATCACCTTTAAGACTTGCACTAATGTGAATCTTTTTTCCCAAATTGTTCTTCTTGCCTTTTTTTTTTTAAATCTACTTTCCTTTGTGTTGAAGATGGCAAAGGATCAATTTTGCTAGGGAAATCTTTCTTTGGTAGAATAAAAAAAATTTCTTCTTGCAATAAAGCAATCAATAAAACCTGGGGTCAAATTATTTACTCTCCTGTTTACCTCCTCATTCCTTTCTTGTAAAAGAACTGGCACCAGTTATCTGTCCTTAGCATTATGGATCTCAGGAGCCTAGGAGCATCCAATAAGTAGGAAAAGAGTTAGATACCTATAGGGTTATTATGTAAATGAAAATGTGACTGTTCTGCAAGACTTCAAGGGGTAGAACTAGGATTGACGAGTGGAATTTACAGGGGCACAAATTTCAAGTCAAGACAAGGGTGATGGTTCTGACATAGAAAATTTCCAAAAATAGAACCAATTGCTTCACAGATAGCGAGTTGTTTTCCTGTTACTTGACAAGCTCAGGCGTAGGACCACCTTCAAAAAATGTTGTGGAGGGGTTTCAGATTTGGATGGGTGATTGAACAATCGCATCTCAGTGATCTGGTCACTTTAGCAAGTATGTACTTTCCCAAGCATGGGATGTATATAATAAGATTATATTTGATATATTAAGGGTTTTTTTGGTGGTACATGGATAAACATTTTAAATTATAACAGTTATATTTAATTTGTTTTAATTTATCAATTCAAAAATTCCTTTAAAATACATTTATTTGGGACTTTCACTTCTGATTATAGCAGACTAAATTGTAATATACCAATCTTTCCACCAAAAATACCTAGAAAAGCTGGAAAAAATATTTTAAAAAGCCATCTGAAGGTTCTACTTATGATATGGTTGTGTAAATCCTTCTACAGATAACAGATATATGCTGGGGACAAGAGGATGGAAAAGTAGGCAGATTCTCAAGGGGAGTTGACATTTCAAGAAGAGAACAAGATAGGGTGAGTTTTCTGTCTTTTATAATTTTTAGCTTGAGGGGAGTCATTGGTTGGTATCATAAGAAGCAGCAAAAGCTTACAGGGAGAAAAAGACAATTCCCAGTGACAGCTTGAGATTCTAATACCCCTGTCTATGCAATTAGTAGAACTTACAATAATCTAAATACCAGTAAAAGCAAAGATGATACAATCACCTCTACTTAATTACTATTTATAGAACACCACACCCAATAAATACAGAATACACATTCTTATTAAGTGCATGTGGTAAGTTTACAAAGATAGTCTGTATACTGGGTAATAAAACAAGCCTCATAAGATTTAAAGAATAAAAATCACATAGAGTATATTCTCCAACTACAATGGAGTGAAACTAAAAATCAACAAAAATAAGATGCGTACCTGTCACCGGCCTATCCCAATCCCCCACCCCCCTCCCCTCTGAAGCCCTCAGTTTGTTTCCCAGAGTCCATAGTCTTTCAGGGTTCATTTCCCCTTCTGTTTACCCCTGCTTCATTCTTCTCTTCCTTCTCCTACCGATCTTCCTGCTATTTCTTATGTTCCATAAATGAGTGAAACAATGTGATAATTGTCTTTCTCTGCTTGACTTATTTCACTAAGCATAATCTCCTCCAGTCCCGTTCATGTTGCAGCAAATGTTGAGAAATCATTCTTTTTGATGGCTGATTAATATTCCATTGTATATATGGACCACATCTTAATCCAGTCATCTGTTGAAGGGCGTCTCGGCTCCTTTCACAATTTAGCTATTGTGGACAATGCTGCTATGAACATTGGGGTGCATATGGCCCTTCTCTTCACTACGTCTGTGTCTTTGGGGTAAATACCCAGTAATGCAATTGCTGGATCATAGGGTAGCTCTATTTTTAACTTTTTAAAGGACCTCCACACTGTTTTCCAAAGTGACTCTACCAACTTGCATTCCCACCAACCGGGTAAGAGGGATCCCCTTTCTCCACATCCTCTCCAACATTTGTTGTTTCTTGTCTTGTCAATTTTTGCCATTCTAAATGGCATAAGGTGGTATCTCAATGTGGTTTGGATTTGAATTTCCCTGACACGTAATGATTTTGAACATTTTTTCATGTGTCTTTTAGCCATTTGTATGTCTTCATTGGAAAAGTATCTGTTCATATATTCTGCCCATTTTTTGATTTGATTATTTGTTTCTTGTGTATTGAGTTTGAGAAGTTCTTTGTAGATCTTGAATACCAGTCTTTTATCTGTAGGGTCATTTGCAAATATCTTCTCCCATTCCATGGGCTTCCTCTTCGTTTCTTTGACTGTTTCCTTGGCTGTGCAGAAGCTTTTTATCTTGATGAAGTCCCACAAGTTCATTTTTTCTTTTGTTTCTCTTGCCTTTGGAGATGTGTCATGAAAAAAGTTGCTGTGGCCAATGTCAAAGAGGTTGCAGCCTATGTTCTCCTCTAGGATTTTGATGGATTCCTGTCTCACATTGAGGTCTTTCATCCATTTGGAGTTTATCTTTGTGTATGGTGTGAGAGAGTGGTCAACTTTCATTCTTTTGCATGTAGCTGTCCAATTTTCCCAGCACCACTTATTGAAGAGACTGTCTTTTTTCCACTGGATGTTTTTTCCTGCTTTGTCAAAGATTAGTTGCCCAAAGAGCCGAGGGTCCATTTCTGGGTTCTCTATTCTGTTCCGTTGGTCTATGTGTCTGTTTTTGTGCCAGTACCATGCTGTCTTTATGATCACAGCTTTGTAGTATAGCTTGAAATCTGGCCATGTGATGCCCCCAGTTTTGTTTTTCCTTTTCAACAATTCCTTGGAGATTCAGGGCCTTTTCTGGTTCCACACAAATTTAAGGGCTGTTTGTTCCAGCTTTTTGAAAAATGTCATTGGTATTTTGATCAGGATAGCATTGAAAGTGTAGATTGCTCTGGGTAGCATAGACATTTTAACTATGTTTATTCTTCCAATCCAAGAGCATGGAATATTTTCTTTTTATATGCAAATAATGAATCATGGAAAACTACATCAAAAACTAAGGATGTGGGGTGCCTGGGTGACTCAGTTGTTAAGCGTCTGCCTTCAGCTCAGTGTGAGATCCCAGAGTCCTGGGATTGAGCCCTGCATCGGGATCCCTGCTCCTCTGGGATCCTGCTTCTTTTTCTCCCACTACCCCTGCTTGTGTTCCCTCTCTTGCTGGCTCTCTCTCTCTCTCTGTCAAATAAATAAATAAAATAATAATAATAAAAAAAAAACAAACAAAACTAAGGATGTACCATATGGTGACTAACATAACATAATAAAAACTATTATTAAAAAAATGCAGATAATAATATATTTTATTATATTATTCTGAGAATAAAATGACATAACACATAAAAAAATAAGATGTGTAGAAACCTCTAAATAATTAGAAATTAAGCAACATACATTTAACTATTCTATAGGTCACAGAGGAAATCACATGGGAAATTAGAAGATATTCTGATCTCCATGATAATGAAAACACAACATATGAAAATCTGTGGGATGTGGATTAAGCAGTACTTAGAGGGAAAGTTACAGCTTAAATGGTTGTATGAAAAAAAGAGAAATATCTAAAAATCAATGACCAAATGTTTCGTCTTAGATATCTAGAAAGAGAAGAGCAAAGTAAGCCAAAAACAAATAAGAAGAAGGAAATCATAAAGATAAGAAAAAAGCAATGAAATAGAAATTAACAGAGCCAAAATTTGAAAAGATCAACAAAATTTGTTACTTCCTAGTTATATTGGAAATGAAAGAGAAGAAAATTACCAATAGTGGGAATGAAGAGGGACTGTCACTCAGATCCTACCGATGTTAAAAGGAAAGCAGGAGACTATCATGAAAAATTTCATGCAATAAATTTGACAACTTAGTTGAAATGGACAAAATATTTGAGCTAACACATGGTCAAATAGAATATTTGAATAGCTTTTTATCTATTAGAAAAATTGAATTTGTTATCATAAATCTTCCCAGCAAAAAAAAAAAAAAGAAAGAAAAAGAAAAAGATGGTTTCACTGATAAATTCTATCAAAATTTAGGAAAGAATAATATACTTAAAACATTTTATTGGTTGTTATATGTGGCCAGTGTAATGCTAATACCAAAGTTTGACAGGGCCATTTATAAGAAGAAGAAAGAAAGAAAGAAAGAAAGAAAGAAAGAAAGAAAGAAAGAAAGAAAGGGAGGAAGAAAGAGAGGGAGAAAAGGAGAGAGGAAGAAAGAGGAAAGGGAAAAAAGTGAAAGAAAGAAAAAAATACACAAAATTATAGGCCAATATCTCTTATGAACATAAATGCAAAAAATCTTTAAAAAACACACAGAATCCAGCAATATATATGTTATCACCAAGTCAGATTTATTCTAGTAATGCAAGGTCAGAAAACCATTCAATATAATTCACTCTATTAATATAATAAAGAAGAAATATCATAGTGTATTTTCAGTAGATTTAGGAAAAGCATATGACAGTATTAAATTCAGTACTTATCCGTGATAAACACACACACACATGAGCACATAGAACAAACTAACAACAAAAGGGAACTTTCTTAATCTTATAAAAAGAATCTACAAGTACCAACAATTGACATAATGCTTAATGGTGAACTTTTGAACACATTTTTCCTAAGATCAGGAGCAAAGCAAAGGATGCAAATATCATAGGTATTTTTCAATAGGAGAACGGATAAGCAAGTTGTTGTATATTCATACAACGGATTACTCTTCAGCAATAAAATAAGGACAAATTATGAATACACACAACAATATGGATGAATTTCAAAAGTGTTATATTGAACTAAGCCTTACACAAAATCATATATTGTATGTGTTTCCATATTTATGAAGTTTTACAACAAGCTAAAATAATCTGTTGTGCAAAAAAAATTATAGTAACTGTTGCCTCTGGGGTGGTGGAAGTGGAAAATAACTGGAAAGAGGCATGAGTGATAGAGGTTTGGGTTATACAGTGTATACATTTGTCAAAACTCAATCTGTGTTTACTTAAAATTTACAAAATTCACTTAATGCAATTTTTGTGTCTAAAGAAAATTGCCTGTAAAACAATATTGAACTCTAGTTAATGAAACACATCCTAACATATTTAAAGGGAAGTGTCCTGATGGCCTTAATATATTTTTAAATACCTTAAAAAAAAGCTGAATTGATGGATGGACAGAAGGATAGATAGATGGAGAGACATATAATAAGCCAATCATGAAAAATGTAAATTATAGAATCTGGTCTATGGGTATGTGGCTGTTCACTGTAAAACAGTTTAATGTTTTCTTTATGTCTGAAGATTCCCATACTAAACTATTGGAGGAAAAAATAGGAAAAAAAATGTTTGAAGTAATTGGAAAGGTACCATAGCAGTATGAACATGAGGAGACAAAGTCTCAGAGAAAAGGGAAGCACGGAGAAGTGACACTGATCTTTAGCTGCATTTTTCTCTTGAAGCAGATGCTGATTTGTAAGTGGCAGCTGAGAGAATAAAAAACTGAGGTGAGGGGCGCCTGGGTGGCGCAGTTGTTAAGCGTCTGCCTTTGGCTCAGGGCTTGATCCCAGCATTCTGGGATTGAGCCCCACATCAGGCTCCTCCGCTAGGAGCCTGCTTCTTCCTCTCCCACTCCCCCTTCTTGTGTTCCCTCTCTCTCGCTGGACTGTCTCTGTCAAATAAATAAATAAAATCTTTAAAAAAAAACTGAGGTGAACTTTCAGTAATCTCTCTACACTTCAGAGATAACAATTGCAGTTCAAGAATCACTGAGATGTGTTTTCAGTTTTGATTGTTGAAAGGCTACTTCTTAGGGTAAGGAGGAATCAAAAATAGAACCACTTTTGGAATGACAGAAACCCACGTTTCAATCAGTTCAAAATAGGATTAAGATAATCTTTCCTTGGCCTCAGTGCCCAACAGAATCAAAAGAAAATCCTTACTGGAGTACACCATGCTTCAAATATTTACATAACTGTCCTTACACACACCAGGAAAACTGTCCAAAAGATTAAGAAACAAGAAAGAAAAATCAGACAAAAGGAAGAAAACCCAAGGATATCAATATATTGAAGTTAATATGCATGAATTTTAAAAGTTATGTTTATTATGTTAAAAAATTAATAGCAAGATGGGAAATATCATGACTCTATATAAAAGAATCAAACATAAATGCTAGAATTGAAAGACTAACAGAAAGTTAAGAATGAAGTTTAAATACAACTGAAGAGGAGATTAATGTACCAAAAAAGAGATCAGTAGAAAATATCCAGTTAGAAGCATGGAGTGAAAAAATATTAAGAAATACATAAAAGAATGTAAGAACATATGATACACAGAGGAGAGATCAAATACACATATAATTGGTGCCTGAGTAAGGAGAGGAAAAGAGAATGGCACAGGAGCAATGTCAGAAAACATAATGGTCAAGAATTTTCAAAAGTTGATTAAAGACACCAAGTCACATATTCAAGAAGTTTGGCATACCTGGAACAGAATAAACAGAAAGAAAACTGCCCTGCATTTCACAATAAATCTGCTGAAAACAAAGACAAAAACAAAAATGTGAAAGTGTTTACCAGAGAATAAAGACACATTACTTTCAACTGCAGTAAGACTTACCAAGGACATTTCAACAGAAACCATGGGAGTAAGAAAATATCAAAGTATAGGAGGAAATAACTGTTAATCTTGAATTCTTCATTCAATAAAATATCCTTCAAAATGTGTGAAGTAAAATTATTTTCAGATAATTAAACTGAGATAATTCATTACTGAAAGATCTGTACTGAAGGAATTATTAAAGGGAGTTATTCTTACATAAGGAAAATGATTTCATATAGAAGTAAGAAAATATATGAAAGAAAATAACAGAAAGCAAAAGAATGGTTAAATATATGGCAAGTGTGAATGGATACTAACTATATGAAACCATAAAATATCTCTTAGAATTAAATTCATGACAACCAAAGCACAAGAGCAGTAAGTTTTTTTTTTAAGTTTTTATTTTAATTCCAGTTAGTTAACATAGAGTGTTATAGTAGTTTCAGGTGTACAGTTTAGTGATCCAACACTTAACATACATCACCCGGTGCTCATGACAAGTGCACTTCTTCTTCTTCTTCTTCTTTTTTTTTTAATATTATGTTAGTCACCATACAGTACATCCCTGGTTTTTGATGTAAAGTTCAATGACTCATTAGTTGTGTATAACACCCAGTGCACCATGCAATACGTGCCCTCCTTACTACCCATCACCAGTCTATCCCATTCCCCCACCCCCTCCCCTCTGAAGCCCTCAGTTTGTTTCTCAGAGTCCATAGTCTCTCATGCTTCATTCCCCCTTCTGATTACCCCCCCCTTTCTTTATCCCTTTCTTCTCCTACTGATTTTCCTAGTTCTTATGTTCCATAGATGAGAGAAACCATGTGATAAGAGCAGTAAGTTTAAATGAGAACAATATTCTAAGATCCTTGCATTCTTTGGGAACTGAAAGTACTAATGTATATTAAACTTCAATAATTCAAGGATCACAAAATGAGTAATAAAAGAAGATATATTTAAGAAGTTAATGAGGGGGTTGTGGAAAATACTAGTTCCAAAGAAGGCCAGAAAACAGAGAAAGAGCATCCTGCAGGTGAAACTGAACTAATAGTAAAGTAGTAGAGAATTGAACATAAATACATGTTATTTGCAAAAAATCTTTATTTATTAGCAACAAATGAATATAAGATGAAATCTAAAAATTTCATTTCAATAGAATAAAAACATATGTATTAAGAATAAGTCTAGTAAAAGATGCATAACATCTTTACATAGAAAAGTACAAAACATTATTGAGAGAAATTAAAGAAGATTTGCCTGGGTGTTATATGCAAATAATGAATCATGGAACACTACATCAAAAACTAAGGATATACTGTATGGTGATTAACATAACATAATAAAAATTATTATAAAAAAAGAAAATTTACATGAAAAGATATACCATGTTCATAGATTGAAAGACTCAATATTATAAAGATGTCAATTCTTCTCAAACTGGTTTATTCATTTGATATAATCCCAAATAAAGTAACAGGAAAGTGTGTGTGTGTGTGTGTGTGTGTGTGTGTGTGTGTGTATGAATTGATGAGCTGATTCTCAAATTTATATTTTAAGTTTTTCTGAAAACCACCAAGTTGAGCCAAGTCAGTAGTGAAGAACAGTAAAATTAGCGACTTATACTACCTAATATCCTGAGTCATTATGAAACTGTATCAATTAAGACAATGTGGTATTTGCATAAGAACATACTAATATATTAATGGGCCAGTATAAGGAATGCATAAGCATACTCATAATATATTGGGCACTTATGGCACTGAAAGACATGGAGATAATTAAAAAAAAATTGTGTTGATCAATGAGGTATTCACATGGAAAAATATGAATCTTGCCACTATTTCATACTAGATACAAAAATTACTACATTTGGATTGCAAACCTAAATACGAAAGGTAAAATAATAAGGTATATAGACTATATCATGAAAAATGGGGTAATGAACCATGAGAGACTATGGACTCTGGGAAACAAACTGAGGGCTTCAGAGGGGAGGGAGTGGGCGATTGGGATAGGCCAGTGATGGGTATTAAGGAGGGCACGTATTGCACGGTGCACTGGGTGTTATACGCAAGTAATGAATCATGGAACTTTACATCAAAAATTTGGGATGTACTATATGGTGACTAACATAACATAATAAAAAATTATTATTAAAAAAATAATATAGTCCAAATGATCAATCTCTTCCTTTATGATTCATCCTTTATGTCTTAAGAAATCTTTTCCTATCTTAGGGCTATGAAAATCTTTTCATGATATAGTATATACAACCTCATTAGTCAAAATTGGAATACCAATTAAAACCACAGTGCAATACCACTGCATCCACACCAGGATGGCTAAAAATAATTTTTAAAAAACCCTGACAATAGCAAATGTTGGTAAAGATGTAGAGCAACCAGAACTGTCATATGCTGCTAGTGTGAATATAAATTGGTACCATTATCTTAGAAAACTGTTTTATCACTATTTAGTAGAGGTGAACATACACTTATCTTTGGCCTAGCAATTCCATGACAAAATACATACTCAATAGAATTATGTTGTGCTTCTGCACCAAAAAACATTGCAGTATGTTTGCAGTGTTTGTATTTGCAATATTTTAGAGACAATGGAAATATCCCTCAATTGTAGAATGAATAAATAGATTGTAGTGTATTCATCCAATGGAAAACTTTACAGGAAATGAAAATTGTGAATTATTGCTGCATGCAACAAACATAGATAAATCTGACTTCCAATATATTGAACAAAAAAAGATGGACAAAAAAGCCATATATAATATCATAGCTTCATTTTTTTGGCCTAATTTAATCTGATAGTTCTTTATTTTATTTTATTATTTTATTTTATTTTGATGTAAAGTTCGATGTTTCATTAGTTGCGTGTAACATGGGTTGTAAGGATGGCACGTATTGCGTGGTGCATTGGGTGTCATAGCTTCGTTTTTAATAAGTTGCTAAAAGAAGCCAAACTAAGTTGTGGTATTTGAAGTTAGGATAGTGATTACCTTTGAGGAGAAAGTGTAGTGCTTAAGAAAGAGGCAGAATGAGGGCTTCTAGAGTATTGGTGATCATTTCTCAATTTGGATGATAGTTACATATGAGGGTTTACTTTTCAAAAATTTATCAAGTCATGTATTATGACTAGGGAACTTCTCTACATGAATATTGTGCTTCAATATCTTTGTAAAAAAAAGGAAACATCTCTCTAATTAAGTAAAACAAATTAATCAATTTAAAGAAAAATATTAAGTTTATAATAGTTTTATTGATACGCCTATACAGGAAAAAACATTATGTGATGAGCAAAAGATAGAAGTTTGGGAAATATTGAGCTTGTAGCAACTTATGTTCTACATTTCTCATTTTTGGGGTATCCTTTTGGGGCTACTTAGGCTGGGGACAAAGAGGCAGTCTGTCCTGACTCTTTAGGTATTTCTTACCCTTCACCCTTCTGCTGCCTGGGCCATGTCACACTTTAGAGAGCATCTAGCATTTTGTCTGATCTCTTGTGTGAAGCAAGTTTTAAATGATGTAGCATGTCTCAGTCTCCAAGTGTAGCCTTCATTCCACCTAAATTCCAAGAAAGCTTGATGAATTTAGCATATATCTCCATCCTACTTCTGTGAAATCCCTTCACCAATCCCCTTGGATGAAATCCATCCTAAAATGGGCTAATATGTGGGAGAGAGCATAGGATAATTAAAAAGAGAAAAGAAAGCAAAAGGAAAAAAAAGGAAGGAAGAAAAGAAAAAGAAGATGAACAGGAAAGCAAGGGCTGTAGAACCAAACTTGTTTTGAATCCCAACAATTTAGCCACTTTCAGGCTGGAGAACTTGGGCAAGAACTTGTTTCCTCATCTGTAAATGAATTGTTGTGACAATTAAATAGGATAACAGATGGGAGACCCTTGGTGCTGCACCTAAGAAAAAGATCCCACAAAGTTATGGGGTGTGCATTGCCTCATCATTCAACTGCTTCAGGAGAGGGATCAAGTGGGGGGGGGAGAGATCTCAAGGTATTGTACATCTCAGACACAGGGTGTTATTATTTATCACACCCCCGGCAGACTACTTTAACATGTGAAAGGAAGGTCCAGGTTAATTCTCCTGAGAATATCTGTAATAGATCCCTCATGGGGCTTGTACTTGAAGAATGTTGGTTGAACTAAACTCATGCAAAGTCATCGTCTCCAGAAAGCCTCTGTCAAAAAGTGTATATTGAGAAGCACAGTTCATTTGTGCCCATTAGTACACATCAGTTTATCGGATCAGCTGGATCAGGTAAGGAAGTTACGTTCTGCTGGAAAAAAGCAATTACCTCTATTAGTGGGTGTATTCTGGATGGGGTACGCCTAGAAACCATCAGTGAATAGGAGAGAGAGTTTTGTCTAATGGCTAAAAACACAAATTCTGGAGCCACTCTGCTTAGATTCAAATCCCTTAGTACCTCTAAATTTAGAAAAATTACCAAATTTTTCTGTGACTCAGTTTCCACATCTTTAAAATGGAGATGATGGCTGAGTGGAAGGAGTGACAGGGAGCAGGGTATGAGGACCATTCTAAGGAATGTCTACAAGAGTCATTTCCTTCTATTTCAGACTCCTTACAATGCACTTTCATAAAATTACTTAAAGTCTTGTTACTGTTTTGCCAAAATCAGTTGCACCATTAATAACTGTTTCTTCCATCTGATATGCCAATTAGGATTTAGAAAAGTGACCCAGCATAATGAAAAGAACAGTGGATTAGGAATGTTTTAAACTTGCCCACCTCGTGGATATACCACATAATACTCATTAACCCACTTTCTCCTGAGAGATTCACTTTTATCTGCAAGATGAGGGGCTGCACTAGACAATTTCTAAATTCGCTCCTAGTTATAACATTTTACAATCTTTTTCAATTTGCCAGTTTGTTTCAGGCTCTGAGCTGATGGAAAGTGTTTGGGACATACTGTGAGCACGTGATATTGCCAGGTGACTTCATGAGACGTCTTTCCCATTCCTCATCCTGTGGTCTTGGGTGAGTAACTAGAGTTTTCTGTTCTCCTTGATGGATTATGGGGAAAGTTTCTGTGTGCATGTGTATAGGGTAATAAATAGATTCCAAATCTATTTGCAACCTCTATGGGAGAAAAAGGCAAAGAGACAAAAAGTGATTACTCAGTGTATTCTTAAATTCAAATTTCTGGCTTCACTAAACTACACACTAACATATGAAATGAATTAGCGTTTACAATCTTTGACAACTGTTTATAATATTTGAGATATCATGAAAATGGATCAGATACTGAAAACAGGCAGATATTTTTGTTTTCAAAACAGGAGACAAAGATGACTTCAGGACACTATAGATTAAATTGAACATTCTGAAATGAGTCTCGTGTAGGCAGCATGTAGATGGTTCTTGTTTTTCTATCCATTCTGACACCCTATGCCTCTTTTTTCCTTTTTTTAAAAATTTAAATTCAATTAGCCAACATATAGTACATCATTAGTTTCAGATGTAGAGTTCAGTGATTCATCATTTATGTATAACACCCAGTGCTGAGCACATCACGTGCCCTCCTTAATGCCCATCACCCAATTACCCCGCCCCCCATCCCCTTCCCTTCTGTAACCCTCAGTTTGTTTCCCAGAGTCTATAGTCTCTCATGGTTTGTCTCTCTTTCTGATTCCCCCCTTCAGTTTTTTCTCCCTTCCCCTGTGGTCCCCCGCACTATTCCTTATGTTGCACGTATGAGAGGAACGATATGATAATTGTCTTTCTCTGATTGACTTCTTTCACTCAACATAATACCCTCCAGTTCCATTCACATCGATGTAAGTGGTAAATATTCATCCTTTCTGATGGCTGAGTAATATTCCATTGTATATATACCACATCTTCTTTATCCATTCATCTGTTGATGGACATGTTGGCTCTTTCCACAATTTGGCAATTGTGGACATTGCTGCTATAAACATGGGGGTACAGGTGCCCCTTCAGATCACTACATTTATATCTTTGGGATAAATACCTACTAGTGCAATTGCTGGGTCATAGGGTCACTCTATTTTTAAATTCTGGAGGACCCTCCATACTGTTTTCTAGAGTGGCTATACCAGCTTGCATTTCCACCAACAGAGTAAGAGAGTTCCCCTTTCTCCACATCCTCACCAACATTTATTGTTTCCTGTCTTGTTAATTTTAGCCATTCTGACTGGTGTGGGGTGGTATCTCATTGTGGTTTTGATTTGTATTTCCCTGATGCCAAGTGATGTGGACAGACACCCTGTGCCTTTTGATTGGAGTGCTTAGTCCATTTAGAAAAGGTGATTAAATAGATGGTTTTGAATTTTTATACTAGAAAGTGATAGTCTCTAGGATCTAGGAAGGATTCACTGAAAATGACACAGCAGCTGAACTAGCTCCCAGGGAATCAGGCAGTCTCAGTGGGTTGAGGTCAACCTATAGTCAAGTCCCAAGAGACATGAACAAAGAGTTGTATACATGTTCCATACTTTTCATCAATGACTTGGAAGAAGAGTTCAAAATTTGCATAAAAATAGAACTACTCTATGATCCAGCAATTATACTAGTTTGTATCTACCCAAAGGGTACAAAAATACAGATCTGAAGGGATACATGCACCCCTATGTTTATAACAGCATTATCTACAATAGCCATATATATAACGGAATATCACTCAGCCATCAAAAAGAATGAAATCTTGCCATTTGCAAGGATGTGGATGGAGCTAGAATGTATTATGCTAAGAGAAATAAGTCAGTCAGAGAAAGACAAATGCCATATGATTTCACTCATATATGGAATTTAGGAAACAAAACAGATGAATGTGTGGGAAGGGGAAAAAAAAGAGAAGGAGAGAGGGGGAAGCAAACCATAAGAGACTCTTCATGATAGGGAACAGAGGGTTGATGGAGGGAGATGGGTGACGGATGGGCTACATGGGTGACAGGTATTAAGGAGAGCACTTGTTATGATGAGCACTGGTGTTACATGTAAGTGATGAATCACTAAATTCTACTCCAGAAACCAAAAAAGAAAAAAAAAGAGTTCCAACTTTCCAAATTTATGGGTTACTTCAATCTTGGAAATATTTGTTAATTAGATGAATGGCAGAAATAACATTCAAAAGAATTTTGAAACTTAAAATGCTAGGTAAAAACTAACAATATGAAATTAAAAATTAGATAAAAGGACAAAAAATTCAAGACCTGTGTTTAGATGCAAAGGCAGTTCTGCCAGGTCAGATGTTGGGCGATCTGGGTTGACACTGGAAGAGAGCAGCAAGTTCAGTAGAATATGGACAGAACCAAAATGCATCCAGTGACCTTTAGGTTCCTCAAAGGACCTAATCCCAGGGACACTGGTGAGACATCTGGAGGTGTAGGGGAAGCAGGACTGTCACAGGCCCTTGGGAAACAAAGTCCCTTACAACTGATTAGTTGATTGTCCTTCTGAGTCCCAGTGCAGTTTCATCTTCGTGTCTTCTTTCTCTGAGTGCAGGGAATTTCCTTTTCTCTCCGTTGGATATTTTATCTCGTGTATGATTATGTCCAGAGCACCAGTCCATTAGGTGACAAATAAACTCCACTGACATCTCCCCGATTTATTGAACAGTTCTTTTAAAAAGCATTCTAGCAGCAGCTCAAAAGAGCTTTTGGAGGCAAAGTGCTTGATCACTCAGAGAACATGTGCAAGGGTCTTTTTCATGTCTGCATGATGAAGCTGTGTTCCTGTAGGAAATTGTAGGAAATTGTAGTCTGGGGTCTGATAGCATCAAGGAGGCAGAATCACAGTTTATCAAATAAGTGAGAGAGGCTGATGGTTAGAAGCTGAGCTGTGCAGGTCAAATCCAGGTACAGGGCCCAATCCCAGCTCAAGGCCTTACCACTGTGTGACCTTGGGCAAGTCGCTGAGCTTTCCCATGTTTCTCTTTTCTTATCTGAAAAATGGAGATGATGATAATAGTACATACTTAATAAGGGTGCAATAAGAATTCAGTGTTAAAGAGCTTGGAAATGGCTGTGTGACCTTGGGCAAGTTGCTTGATGTTTCTGAGCTCTGGTTTTCTCTGCTCTTAAGTGAGGATGATAATAGTACCCCCTTACCATGAATATTACCCACAGCCATGAAACTCAAGTAAGACTATGTATAATGTTCTTTTCATAGTGTCTGGCCCCTGGTGGGGGTGATAACTGTGGCAGATATTAACCAGAGGGAATACAATTTCTCTAGTCCTTTGACACATAACCTATTTCAAAATGAGGACCCTGGTCTGTTGCCAAAAAACAAAAATGTCTTCATGCCCTATACAGAATAGTGACTGCCCTTCTGGTATCCATTAACTGAGAATGTTTAAATGACAGAGGGATACAAATTCAATAGTTCTTTTAAATTGATGTCTATTTCGATATTCTTAGCATGTACATCCACCTGAGAAATGGTAGCACATGTAGGTAACACATGCATCTTACAGCAGCCCCTACTGCTGACGCAGGAAGACTGCACATGCAGCAGTGTGTGGACACACTTCGTGGGTGCTTAGATGCGGCTGGAGGGGTGCTCTACCTCTGCAGCTCTGGAAAACTCAGACCACGGTGGGCTCTGCCCCTCCCCACTCAGATACTCATGCCACTGCTTCACTTCGCATCAGGGATTTTCCCTTTCTCCTACCTTCCCCTACAAAATGTACCAGAGCACTCCTACCAAACTACCAGGGACTGATGAATTGGTCATGGGTTTTGGGGTGGCAATGACCTGACCCTTGCTGTCTGTGTGAGCTTGAGCCATTCATATCACCTGCTTCTTAACCTATACAATCGAGATTTTACTAATGCCTTCCTTTCAAAAATAAGTAATATATGTCACATTCGCAACATCACGGCTGACAGTTTTCCTTGTTTCCCTTTCTCCTCCTTGTATGACATTCTACCTCCCTATAGTGTGCAAGTAAAGTACACTGTAGATAAGAGATAATTAAATGTTTGGGTGATAATGGATTGCCTGTCAGTTCTATGTCTTTTCATATTGTTTGGGTGAATAGTTATTTTAGGTGATTGAGCTGAGACATTAGGATATGATTAGAATAAAACATTCTCATATTTAAATAGCACTACTGGGTGTTTACCCCAAAGATACAGACGTAGTGAAGAGAAGGGCCATTTGCACCCCAATGTTCATAGCAGCAATGTCCACAATAGCTAAATCGTGGAAGGAGCCAAGATGCCCTTCAACAGATGACTGGATTAAGAAGTTGTGGTCCATATATACAATGGAATATTACTCAGCTATCAGAAAGAACGAGTTCTCAACATTTGCTGCAACATGGACGGTACTGGAGGAGATAATGCTAAGTGAAATAAGTCAAGCAGAGAAAGACAACTATCATATGATTTCTCTCATCTATGGAACATAAGAACTAGGAAGATCGGTAGGAGAAGAAAGGGATAAAGAAAGGGGGGGTAATCAGAAGGGGGAATGAAACATGAGAGACTATGGACTATGAGAAACAACCTGAGGGCTTCAGAGGGGAGGGTGGTGGGGGAATGGGATAGACTGGTGATGGGTAGTAAGGAGGGCACGTATTGCATGGTGCACGCAACTAATGAATCATTGAGCCTTACATTGGAAACCGGGGATGTACTGTATGGTGACTAACATAATATAATAAAAAATCATTTAAAAAAAATAAATAAATAGGCCTTAACCCAAGGAATAATTAACGTAGGAATTCCAGGTACCCATATAGGCCAGTGAACTACATATTTGGACCCAGCATCTTGGTGAGTCATCACATTATGTCATGCTTTACCTGAGGACAGCAATCACTCAGGAGTGGTTCTTCCTCTGTGGTCCCCTTAGTCCATAGTTTCACTAAAGGGTATGTTATATGGTATTTTAATTCATCTACTTGTATCTGCCTGGTCCCTATCAGACAGCAAGAAACTTCTCTGGCCTGGGTCATATCCGTCTTTGTACCACCAGCATCTATCATTAGTTTGACATATACAAGGTGCTTGACAAATGTTGAGTACAGGAATGAAAAGTTAAAAGAAAAAAGCTAAATCATATGGTCCTCTTGAAATAGGAAAGCGTGCTACTCTTGTATCTGCAGAAGGCAGGTTTTCACTCCCCATGGTGGTGAAGCCTCATCTGACACAGTGGGAGGGACCCACCTTGACTCACCTCTCAGACAAAATGTCTCCAGCACTATTTTCAGGACTTGGCCTTGACATTTAGAATTGGACACACCAGGCAGCCAGCAGAAGGCACACATTTCTCTTCCAAAAATACTACACTGGGAAAGAGGAAATATATCTTACTTTTCTAAGAAGTAATTTAATTATCCAACAGCTAACATGACCATGGAGACTCCCCACATAGCTTTCGAGAGCCTCTGATCTCATTCCTTTCTTCCTTCAGCATGGCTTTGGTTCAAGTACAATGTAAACCAATGGCGCTGTGCCTGCAGGCTTTACAAAGAAGGTGCTTACCTTCTCTGGCCAATGACCTTCCCCCAAATCTGATCTCATTGGCATTTGCCTCTTCTGAGAGATTAAAAGAACATTGTCCAGAGTCTTTTGGGGGACATTCCATTCTTTTGCAACCCCCACCTCTGTGACTTCCTCCCAGAGGAAACACTGGAAAATGGCCCAAAGCACTGTAGTCTCTTCCTAAACGGGCTCCTTATCTGCATTTCTCCCCACTCTGGTCATTCTCCCTGCTGCCATATCAGTAATATTTCCAAAAAAGCAGAGATTCATGTCAGAATACTCTGCCTTGTCCAAGTCACAACCTATTGTTGAGCCTACAGGATAAAATTGGGATCCATACATACATGCCCGATCCTTTAGCTTCTGGGCCTTTTCTGTCTTACACCTTTTCTGTCTTCCTGCCTAACCTTTCCCCATGAGACACCATCGAATACATCCAGCTCTTTCAATAGGAGCTTGCCGTGATTGTGCTTTTGCATCACCTGTTCCCTCTGCCTGGAATTACCTTTGCATGTCCAATCTCTACTGGAGTAAGAAAGAGAGCCTGGAGTTGTGGGGAGCTCCCCACACCTTAGGGGAGCTCAATCCAGCAAACTTATATGAAGGACCTACTCTGGCCAGGAGACCCATTCAATCTGTTGGTCCTTTATAAAAATTGAAGCTTTTTTTTTTTCTTGTGAGTAGCCTTAAAATATCTGATTTTTATTATGAGTATAGGGAGCTGCCTTGCTATTTGTGGGCTGAATTGTGTGTCCCTCAGTTTTATATGTTGAAGCCCCAACTCCCAGTACCTCAGAATGTGACTGTATTTGGAGATGTGGCCTTTAAGAGGTGATTAAGTTACAATGAGGCTATTAGGGTGGGCCCTAGTCCAGTCTGACTTGTGTCTCTCTAAGAGGAAATTTGGATACACACAGAGACACCAGGGGTGCATGCATATAGAAGGAAGGTCATGTGAGGACACAGTGAGAAGGTAGCCATCTGCGAGCCAAAGAGAGAGGCCTCAGGAAAAACCAAACCTGCTGACACCTGCATCGTAGATGTGTAGCTTCCAGAACTATGAGAAAATACATTTCTGTTGTTCAAGCCATCAACTCTGTGAAATTTTCTTATGGCAGCCCCAGCAGACTCATCAAGCTTGTAACTAGAAGAATTTTCTTATTCATCTTTGAATTCTTTAAATTCTAAGTACTTAGAGCTTCTTGGAAAATAGAACATAATAAATGTATATCAAATGACAGAAAGAATCTAGGATTGGCATCATCCAAGAGGAACTGGATGTAGGCACCAAGTTCTGAGGGAAAGGATGCACCCAACCCCGGAGAGATCTGGGGAATTTGCAGGAGTTTAAGGCATTAATAAAAATGTTCGGGGACTTAGGCACCGCCGTTCACTCCCACATCACCAGTCAGGCACATGCTCGGCCACCTTCTGAAGATATCTCTTTCCTCCTGAAGGCCTTCACATCACTTTGGGATGATGGTGAGTTTCAAGATTTTTGACTTAGTTTTCATTTATTATAAGGAAATAAGAGAAGGTCTTCTTTTTTTCCATGTCAAAATTTATTAGTATAACCTCCACCCCACATACTGCCTTCCACCTCTTAAAAATAGGACATTCCTCTTTAGTGAAATAACATGCCAGCAACAAAGACAAATGGAGAGCAGCAAGAAAAAGAACTAGGGAGGCTGTGAATTGCTTTCTTTCTTTCCCATACAAATATAGCAAGAAAATGTCCGAATGTATAATGGTGCTTTGAGGAAAGATCTCAGCTCATTTATAGGGGAATAGTGAGGACTCTGCTTTTTACTGAGCCAACTTCTACTGGAGGGAAAATTGATGTTGGAGCCAAGTTATACCCAGAGTGACCTTTTCTTTCTCTTCCTCGTCAAAGTACATCTCCAGGCTGTCTTCTGAGATTAACTCTCCTGTGTCGCCCTACCTGTTGCAATGTTCCCTTTTCTCTGTGTGCATACCCCATTCACTTGCATAGTCTTGGAGCTTCTCCCATTTATACTTGTTAGTATGCATTTTTAAAAAAATCAAGTTCATAAAGCTTTTGTTTCAAGGTATGACTGCCTGGTTTATGTCTGCTGCCCATTTGCTCTGCAAATGTTGCTTACTATCTGAAACAACAGATGAGATTAAACTTGTCTCCCTACCTCCACCCTAATGCATAAACATACAAACGTACACACACACACACACACACACACACACACACACACACACACATTGTGTGGGTTGACTGGCTATTGCCTGCAGCTGAAGAGAGCTGACCTGGTTGAATGTGTGACTCCAAGACATAGGGGAAAACAGTGAATTGAGATGCTCCCAGAGAACTTGGAGAAAATTAAACGCTGAATGATGGAGCCACAGAGAAGAGGCCATTCACCTGATCCTGGCAGAGCCAGAATGGAAAGGCCTCTTGACTTTTAATTCTGTCCTGGGCTCAGACATCTCCTGTGGCTGCCTGGTTTGGAAGACTAGTTCACCAGCTTACCCACTGATTCTGAAGTCTATCTAATATACTTTCAAGAAATACTACATATAGTTGGGGAGAAAGAAAATAGAGAGGTGGAGTAGATTAGGGAGAAGATAGCAACAATAACTGGTTTTGTTGGGCAGCCTTTTGGGGGATCCTCACAGACATTCCCCTTCCCTGTCTGCACACATAGAGGCACACACACATGCACATGCACACATATATGCATGCATGTGCACAAATAGTTCTCCATTCTACACCCTTTCCTTGGTAGCCCATCAGCCTCAATGAGCTGTCAGACTTTCACCTGCCTAACAGGGTATTTGCCTTTAAACAGGGCCTCATGCCCTAGACTGCTAATTCTTCATCAGTCCTATTAGAACTGCCTAGTCTCAGCTCTTGTCATGTCAATTGCACCTATTCCAGAAAAACATTTATTAGCCCAACACAATTAATGATGGCATGTCAAGTATTGCCAGAAGGCCAATGGGGAAGAGATTATTTTAAGGGAAAGGGGCCTCCTTAGATTATACCACAAGTGTTCCCTGTATTTTAAGCTGGCTCTACTTGATGCCTTGGGGCTATAGACAGCCTGCTACAGAATTTCCACCTTGATAAGCGTTTGGAGAGAAGCCTGCTTAGACTTCAGTCTTTAATATGGTAAAGGGAACATCTCAACTACTTTGGAAAACATGTTCTCTTATAGCTCTGTGCAATTCTAATGTTTAAATATGGGTCAATCTGATCATTTCATATTCAGTCAGTAACTCATTTCTATTCTGATCTCCGGTTTCTCAGTGTGCAACTCTGTAAGGGAGCGATGCTGTGTCTCCACTTCTCCTTCAGGGTGTGGAGACTAATGATCTCAACCCCACAGCAGCCCTCCAGAGTTGGAGACAGCTGGTCCTCTAAAGTAAATTGGACAGTACAGCTGATGAATGAGGCAGCGATAATTAATGCACCTAGAATAAATGGCTTATGGTAATTCCTTCATTCAGCATATATTTACTCACAAAACAGCTTTGTTTTGATTTTCTCAAGGAGACTCTGACATCTCCTTGGAGGTACAGAAAAGTCAAAATCTGTTATTTTCAGAAATAAAAGGCTAGAGAAGAAAGAACAAAATTTAGGATCCCAGTTTGAAGTCCCCAAGCCAGAGCATGCCATATGTGATAAAACATAGGTATTAATAGTCCACTTCTCCTTCTCATTGCTTTCTTATGTGGGCCCAGGAAGCCCTCTTATTCCTAGTTAGCATGGCTAATGCAGTGATTCCTCTGATACCTCCAAATTCGGATTTATCCCAAGCATTTGCATAGAATAGATTTTTTTAAATCTAGGATCATGAAGAAGTGCAAGGAGAAAGGATTTGATATGATAAGGAGGCTCTTCCCATTCCAGCAATGTGGGAACCACTGATTTTGTAAAAAAGCTCACATTTCAGAATTAGTAAGAAAGACCTGTGTTTCAGTTTTTTAGTTTGAGCAAATTCGCTAGCTCACCTCTCTAAGCTCTGCTTTCTTCATCAATGAAGTGGGGATAACTACACCTACTTCAAAGAGTTGTGTGTGCATATGTGTTTTGGGTTAAAAAGAGAAGATGCTTATGAAGTGCTCATCACAGTATGTGGAACATATTAGGTTTTCAATAACTATTATCCCCTGTGTCTTCCAAGTTTCAACCTTGAAAATTGAATGAAGCCACATTCACTTCTTCTTTGCATCATGCCTGCCTTTTCAGCTCTGAAGCTTCTTCCCTCCCATGGACCTGAAGGGTGGTTTAGGCAGAATTATGGGAGTCCCCATTGCCCATCTCTTGCCCCACTTGGCACCCTTGTCACATCAGAGGGCTCCATGGGAGAGATTCCTGTCTCAATTCCTTTTCTTTCTTTCTCTCTCTGCACACACACACACACACACACACACACACACACAGACAGTCACTCTGGGATGGGTTCACAAAGGCCTTCTCAAATGCTCCTATGCAGTCTCTAGTATGCTCTGAATAACTGATCAGGGTCAGCTGAACCTCAAGCTATGTTTCAGATTCGTTTCCATAGCCTTATGTAATTAAAATATGGTTGTAGAGGGGCACCTGGATGGCTCAGTTGGTTGAGCATCCAACTCTTGATTTTGGCTCAGGTCATGATCTCAAGGTCATGAGATTGAACCCTGCATCAGGGGCTCTGCCCTGAGTGTGGAGTCTGCTTGATATTCTCTCTTTCCCTCTCCCTACCCCTCCCCAACTCCATTCTCTCTCTGTCTCTCTCTCTCAAAAAAAATATGGTTGTAGGGATATAAAAAAGAATCAAAGAATCAGTGCACTTCTTTGCATCAAGTGGTACAAGAGCCCTTAGTTGAGAAGCATTCTCTATGGAGAGGCCTAGGCCTGTTCCCTATATTGCTGAGCTTCTCCGCTTCATGCTTAATCACAACTCAGAGAAAACTCTGGAAGACTGCATAATCCAGCCAAGAGCAACTGTGTACTAACGTCAGAAATCTCCCCCCAACATCCAGCAATTTCCCAGGCTCTCCAGTGAGGGCCTGCTTGGTTTTCACTAATTTAATCAGCCATGCAAAGGAAACAGAGGGGTTGCATTTGGCTCTGGGGAATTTTCATTATGCGGTGTTATTAGAAGGGAATACTACCTTATGGAATAATATCAGGGAGAGGCTCATGTAACATCAGACCTAGAAGAGTCCTTGGAGACAATCCAGTTCAACCCCAGACTTTAAAGAATAGGAAACCAAGCCTCAGAGTGGGAAAGTGCCTTGCTCAAAGTGACACAGATATTGTAGTTGGTGACAGATCTCAAGCAACAACCTCGGTTTCTAGGTCATGTTACTGCCTTATCTGTTTCATTCTGGCATAACAATTCTGTGGAATCCAATATGCGGAGGTTTGTATTCATCATTTATTTTTAAACACTGGGGATTCTCCTTATTACTCTTATTTCAGCTACTACTGCTTGAAGAAAACATTGAAAAATCAGGATAAGTGAATAGTTAGTGAATGTTGCTCTCAGCCTGCTGTCTGGCTACCTGCACTGGCCTAAATGAACTATACGATGGACAGTTATTGGCTTCATCTGGTGCCAGGCAGATAGTGTTCCTTCCCTCAGTACCTAGGAAAGCAGGCAGTCCCTTCTTTCTCATTCTCACAGTGCCTTCTGTATAGTAGGGGTTCAGTGACATCTTGCCAAAAGAAAGAAAGAATGGATCAATGAGCAAGTGAATGAATTGGATTCCATCAGTTGGAGTCCCACTCTTTCTACCCTTCTTCCCTGGGGTCCTCCTTTTTTCTGCAGTGCCTAGAATCACAGATTTTTAGAACTAGAATGGAAAGTATAGATTACCAGATCCAACCCACTCACTTTTCAGAATGGGGTTTAGAGAGAGTAAGTTCTTGGGCAAGGCTCACAAAATGACTCTGTGTGTCAGGGCTGAGACTGGATTCCAGCTTATGTGACTCCTGGTCAAGGAGTTAGGTTTTTCTTATCACTGTATTCCTTCTCATGTCCTCTCCCAGAACGTCTCATACCTTGGCTCCTAACCTGGAAAATGTGTTCCAAGAGCCACCTTAAAATTTCATGATACGATGTGTTCCAGGGTGGTAGTCTCATTAAGAAAGAGCCCACATAGTTGGAATAACGGCAAGTATGCAAAGCATAGCTAATCCTCTGTACTGAAAGATAAACTTCACTTTCCCTCTAACTGGACTAGGACTAGTCTAGTTCAGCTAAGATTCATTTGTGAAAGTGGTGCTACCCCCCATCTCTCTGAGGGCTGAGGCCAATGACAAGGGTGACAAGCATCTTCATCATTCCTCGCCATGGCATACTCGTTTATTCTTCTCTCATATGATGCTCACAGATCTTTGAGGTTGGTAGGAGTAATATAATACCCATCCTTAAAGATATGGGTGTAGAGACTCAGAAATTAGAGTGATTTGGCCAAGGTCTTGCAATTACTACAACTGGGTGAGGACTCATGTGCCTGGTGACAGATTCAGGATGGGATATTGAAGTGGGTGGATATTCTTTAGTCTCCAAGGCTGACCTCAGTGAGAACAACCATTACCTCCTGCATCACATTGGTGGCACCACAGTTCAGGAAAGAGAATTAGATTGAGAGAATTGTGAGTCTCAGTACAGAAGTTCTCAGTTTTTTCCCTAAGACGCCCAATGAGAGCTGTGTAAGTTAGGCCATTTGCTATAACAAGGCAACTTGAAAATACAGTATGGTTAAATAAGAAGTTCTCTATTTCATAATAGTGTGAGGGGAGTAGCTCAGATTGGCAGGGAAGCTACGCTCCTTGAGGTCGTGCAGAGATTTGGGTTTCCCTTGTATTATGGCTGTACCATTGCCTAGGATGTTGTCCTTTGCACGATAGAAACTGGGTCTTAACCAAGTCTCTCTTCCAGGCTTTGGGAAAGGGAACAAAAAGAAGTGTGGACAAGCATTTGCCTTTAAGCAGCTGACATGGAATTTGCTCATGCCATTTTTCTTATTGGTAAGAACTTATGTCATGAGGCTACTTCCATCTGCAAAATTCTGAGAAATATAGTTTGTAAATGAGTGGGTATGTACCCAGCTAATGTGTGTGTGCGTGTGTGTGTGTGTGTGTGTGTGTGTGTGTGTGTGTGTGTTGGGGTGTGGTTCTATTACTAAAAGAAAGAAGGAAAAGTAGATACCAAGGACAGTTAGCAGTCTCTAGCACAGTGGCTGAAAATCAGGTACCTCTCTGAGACTTACTGATAATAAGAAAAATAAGAACAGTGCACCTTTACTGAGTACACAGCTAGGGCCAAAGACTAAGTAGTTTATGTATGTTGTCTTATTTAATGTCCAAAATAACCCTGTACTTACTAGGAAAATACCCATTTGCCACTGTTCTTCAACTGTTAATTATGCTTAATGTAAAAGCAATCCACGGTAGCATTTGCAGGCAGTTTATTCATTCATTCATAAAGTATTGAGCACTTTCTAGATAGCGGGTTCTAGGCTTATCATTGCTCATCTGATGCTGAGTAAAGCAGAGATGGTGTCTGTTGCAAGGTGTTTCTAAACTAAAGAAAGGGGTGGGCATTAACTATGTAAGAACAGCAACAACTAAAAATTCCACAACTACAAGTTGTGGGAGGTGCTATGAAGAAAATGCCATGAGAGAAAATAGTGGGAAGGTGCTTACTCTAGACTGAGTGACCTGGAAGGCTTAGAAGAAGTAACATCTCAGCTGTGTTATGAAATATGGACAGGAGGCATGATAGGAGTGGGGGAGGGGTGTCCAGGGAGAGGGGACAGCCATGCAAAGACCTTCAGGCAGGAGGGAACTTGGTCTGTTTAAGGCCTGGGCAGGAGACCAACTTAGCAGGAGCTTAGTGAGTGGGGAAGAACTAGTAGGAGATGAGGATGATCCAGAAGGCCCAGGGCAGGCCACGCAGGGCCTTGAAGGCTGTGCTAAGGAGTAGTATTTTTATCTCCCACCAATGAGATGTTTTCAGGGGTGAAAGCATTGATTTATGTTGTACTAAGATCCCTCTTATTCATATATGGCGAGTGGAGCAGGGAGAAGCAGGAGTGGGGAAGGGAGAAAGATTCAGAAGCTATTACAACAGTTCAAGTAAACAATGATGGGGGCTTAAGCCAGAGGGTGGATAGTGTAGGTGGAGAGGATCACGTGTGCTGGGGGTCTGTTTTGGGTTGAGTGATGGATTGGATTGGGTATGGTGGAGGGGTGTGGCCTGAGTGAAGTTAAGAAAGATGTGCTCCCTTGGGTTTCTGGTTGAGGGACTTGGTAGATGGCAAAGAAGGAGAGAAGGGCCAGTTTATGGTGACGAACTGGTGATAAGCAGGGTGGGCCAAGTACAGATTTTCGCACAAGTGTACTGGCTAAGGGACTACAAAATTAGGCCTATTCTAGGCAAATGATCTGTACGTATGTCACGTGCGTGCATTGATAATTAATGAGGGGCTCTGTGGGGGCTGGAGTCAGTTCACCAGCTCAGTCTGGGATGCTGTGGGCGGAGCTTTTTAACCTGCCTTCAAAGGTTATCCCTAACTCATGGGGAGAGTGAAACTGTACCCTAGGGATCCAATGCTATAGAGGAAACAGTCTTCGAATTACTTTGTCTTCTGCTTTATCATAAAAGCTAGTGTGAAAAGAATTTTCTGTTCCATAATATATATGCATGTATATATAATATATGTACGTAATATGTATGGATATTATCTTAAAAATATTTGTAAATATTTTGATACATATATATTTTGTAAGTATTTATGTAAATAGTATTAAATTATATCACTTATAAGCAATTGACATTGACCATCCAGGAAGAAGCATCTCATTTACACTGTGGTGGTTTCCTATACCTCCTGGCATCAAGTCCGGCATTCTCAAGGGGTATGTGTCCCCTTTTTGAGGAATATGATTGTCAGTGAATGAAAATTAGAATAGAAATTAGTAGATCTGGCTCCAGAATCATCTTTAGTCTTGGGCGAGATGGTTTTCCCATCCCTGCAATGATGATAATATTGTCCATCTACCCAGCCTACTGTGGTTGACTGACTCCAAAGTGCCACATATACCTGGCATGTCATTTTACTGATCGTCAGAGCAGGCATTGTCTATCCTGATGAGAGGTGCTGTGCCTTTCTGCTCCTAAGCTGTCTGGTATGTGAAGACCAAATTAAGCTGAGCAGTAACAGCAGAACTATGATAATATGCTGTACTTCTGGAACTGACCCAGGGCACACATCACATACAAACAGACACACAGAGGCTTCTTGTTTGAGAAGGAAGTACCTCCCCAGTTCTGGGCTCATTTCACAGAAGTGGGAGTGGGAGGCCTGGCTGGGAGGTGACCTTCATTAGCTCTGAACCTGCCCCTCTCCTCTTTCTTTCTCCCCTTAGAGATTTATTTATTCATTTAGTTTGGCGTAGTTAATGGGGACTCAGGCTGGGAATGGCGGGTGGCCAGTAGACTGCCGCGGATGGAGGGTGTTATATATTGCTTCCTGAAAGGTGACATCTGGGGGCGGAAGGGTGACATCTGGGGGCAGGCAGGGCGGGAGGAAGGGAAAGAGTGAGAAGGGAGGAGACAGCAGTGGAGGTCTGCTCTAATTGAATACCTAGTGCATAAGATGAATGATCTCCCCCCAGGGAGCAATTGGAAAAGAAGTAGCAGGAAGGAAGCAGAAGGAAAAGGCTGGATAGGGAAAAAGAAAAAAAGAGTCACAGAGAGACAAGGCCCTGTGGTGTCCAAATCTCAGAGTAGGGCAGAGAAACCAGGCAACCAATATGGGGATGGGGAGGGAGGGTGGAGCCAGTGGCTGCCTCATATCCAACAGCAGGCACACTAAATGGGGGACATGGCTGGGTGTGATTTGAGAGAGGCCTTCTTGTCTCCCCTTTGCACCTCACATCTTCCTGTTTGATGATGCATGAAATTCATTATTTAGCTTAGGGGTTTTGAGTCCCCTGTGGGAGGCAATATTTTAAGCTGTTGTCATTGTTTTACACCACAGTGTGAGTGAGCCCTGTGGTGGTGGAGGGGGGAGTTTTAGGACCAAATTAACGCCTGGGGTAAAGCTAGTGAGGGATATGAGAGGAGGCATGAGGAGGAGTGGATGGGACCCAGGATGCAGAAATACCACTTTTGTCTCCCTATCACCTGAATCCTAGTGCTCCACGGCTGAATCTGGATAACTCAGGGCCCTGCCACAGAAACACTAAGGAAGTGACACAGGAGGGGGGCACTAGGAGGTGGAGAACAGGGGAGCTGGCTCAAAGTAAGGAAAACAGAAGGGAGGATGTGTAAATATTGGGAGGGCATAGATAGAAACCTGATTCAGGGACAGGTAAGTGCCCAAAGCAGAGGCTCTTAAGGAGAAGCTGATGGAAAAGAGTTTTCGGAAGGACTGTGGGTGGGTGGCAAGCAAAATGTGAAGGATCTTAAGCATACACCATGGGGCTTGGACTTGATTTTATAGATCACCAGTAAGAACCCCCCAAGAGCTTTCTGAGCATGGAGAAGAGAAGAAGAAGTTGTGAGGGAAGAAAACCAGCACCCTGACCTTCTCTTCATAACACCCTGGGAAGGGAGGTCTTAACTCTGCTTTCTGTGGATGAGATGCCTGGGACCCAAGAAGCTATACAATTTGCCCAAGAACCTTTCCCCAAAAAGCAGCAGAACTGAGACTCAAATCCAGGTTTATCTGACTCCCAGAGCTGTGCCTTTCCATGACAACGTGTTGGAGTATCTTAGTAAGACTGAAATTTTCTGCCAATGTGTCATGTTTTCTTAGTGAGTGCATTAGTTCTAAGGCTGCCAAAATGAATGACCACAGACTCGGAGACTTACTACAACTGAAATTTATTCTCTTTCAGTTCTGGAGGCCAGAAGTATGAAATCAAGCTTCCCTCTGAAGGCTGCAGAGGAGAATCCTTCCTTGCCTCCTTCAGCTTCTGGCGCCCCCAGGCCTTTCTTGGTGTGGGGCAACTCTGCTCCAGTCTCTGCCTCTGTTTTCACATGGCCACACCTATGTATCTTTGCTTCTTCTCATCTCTTACGAGGACCCTTGTCATTGGAGTGAGGGTCCATCTTAATCCAGGATGATCTTGCTCCCAGATCTTCCACCTTATTACATCTGTGAAGACCCTTTTTCCAAATAAGGTCACATTCCCAGGTTCTGGGTGGATGTGTCTTCTGGGGGCTACTACTCAATCCACTGTGTGAGTGTGGTGAGGACTATGAAGACCAGGGCTCTGGGATGTGCTTTTACCCTTTCAGCCCCAGAATCAGCAGCAGCGTTGGGTATGGCATCCTCTAGTTTTAATTACTGGTGCAAAGAAAGGAGAAGGAAGACATGGCGCCTGTCCTCTATGTAGATGGGGAAATGAGGCTCAAACTCTGAAAAGCTATCCTGTCGGTCCATAGTCAGGCTGGAACTAGACTCCCTACTGGCTGTGGGGCAAGGGAAGGGGCCAACTTCTTTACCAACAGAAACAGCTCTTGTTTCCAGACCATCTGAAATAGTAGTGACATCTCCTTTCCTGCCTGTCCAGACCAATTTCTTGTCACCACAATCTGGGCTTGTGCCGTGTGCTAAGTAGAGACTCTTAGCTAAAAAAGGCCCTTAGCAATGGCTGAAAGTGAAGTAAAGCTTTAATGATTTGCGCCAATAAGAAAACTGGTCATTGGCTTTCAGAGAGCTAAGGGGTCACCTTTCCCCCATTTCAGGTGTTCCTTGGCTAGCTGGTGCAATGGTTAATGGATGTCTAGGGCTGCTTCTTGCTGTCCACCTTCAGGGCTCACCACCACTCCCTAAAGGTGGTGATGCTTATATTTGTGAATGACCTATGTGGGCCTTGAGCCCCAGGCTCTGGCGCTGCCCTCCACCTGGCTGCAGGGGAGGAGGTGTTCTGCAAGCCCTGGATGGTGGTCACTGAATGGGCCTGGGGGATCAGACAAGGAGAATGCTTTAATATGAATGTGTTTTATGCATCAGGAGAGGGTTTCCAGGAGTATTTCAGAGGCCCCTCAATATCTAAGTCAGGTGTCGAGCCACCCCTGCTCCTTTCAGCTTGGAGGAACTGCTTTCCTGTGCTGGGACCCAGATGTCTGACATGTGTTGGCTGGGAAGAGGGGTGTGGGGGGAAGAGGAGGGAAGGGGAAGGGAGAGATTGGTAGAGGAGTAAGGACTGGAGAAAAAGAAAGATAAATAAAAGGAAGAGAAAGGAGAATTTGAGGAGAGAAAAACTTATTGGCTGTTGTGTAGAGGGAAACTGAGGTGAGTCTTGACTGATTTTTTCAAAAGAATGGATAGCCTTTGATCCTCATATGCCACTGCCAGGATGCTCTTTGAAGCCTTGAGTACTTAAAAATGTTGGCTGCTTCCAGCCATGTCGTTCCAAGAAGAAGGAGAAGGAGAAGAAAGTTCATCTAAGTTCTAATTTTTTTCATGATAACATTTTTTTATTTTAATGTTTTTTTATTATATTATGTTAGTCACCATACAGTACATCCCTGGTTTCTGATGTAAAGTTCAATGATTCATTAGTTGCGTATAACACCCAGTGCACCATGCAATACGTGCCCTCCTTACTACCCATGATAACTTTTTAAATATCGCAAATATGATTTCATGGTATTTTAAAATAGCAAATATTATCTTATTCCCAAAAGTATTTTTTTGATGACCTTCCTTTGCTAATGTCCCAAGGATAGGCTTAAGGCTATGCTTATCAGGTAGAGCATACCAAACAGACAAGCATTTACAAAATGAAGTGACATCATCAGAAGAGTCCTTTATATTTGTTTGGTAGTTCACAATGTACAAAGCTATTTCACATATGCTGTATGACTGGATCCTATGAGGAGAGAAAGAAAACAGGTTTTTACTTTTAATTGGGAGAACCTACAGCTAAAGGAAAACAAATCCTAGAGCTAGTCTCACCATCCAACTCTTTCAACTCCTTACGTTGTTTTCCAGGGTGCTGATAATTATGTATATGTGAAGATGTTTATGTAACACGAGGAAGAATGTTGTACTTCAAAGCTGTCCAAGAATGGAAGACCCCTGATCAGGAAGAAGTGAGTAGCTCTTCAGTAGTACCCCCACCCACCCGGTTAAACAAATAATCCACCTCCTAACCCCCAGGACTTGTGAATGTGCCTTATTTGGAAATAGGGTCTTTAGATAAAATGATTTTAAGGATCTTGAGATGAGATCAACCTTGGTTTAGGGAGGGCCCTAGATCCAATGAGTGGTATCCTGATAAGAGGAAGGGGAAGAAGGTTTGAGACCCACGCACAGACCAAAGCAGAGACTGGAGTGGTGTTGCCATAAGCCAAGGAAGACTGGAAACCACCAGCAGCCAGGAGAGTCAAGGAAGGATTCTCTCTGGAGTCTTTAGAGGGAGAATGGACCTGCCTGCAGACTCTTCTGTTTCAGACTGCTGGCTTCTAGAGCCGTGAGACAATAAACCCCTGTTGATTTAAGCTATCCACTTTGTGGTGATGTCTTGTGGCAGCCATGGGAAACTAATATATAAGGGCAAAGGGGATGTATGTTCCCTTAGTAAAGATGTCTCCCAAGGCATCTGAGGATCAGAAAATCAGGTTGTTGGCCAGGTAACTTTTTTTTTTAATAATAATTTTTATTTTGTTATGTTAGTCACCATACAGTAGATCTTTAGTTTTTGATGTAATGTTCCATGATTCATTTTTGCATATAACACCCAGTGCACCATGCAATATGTGCCCTACTTAATACCCATCACCGGCCTATCCCAATCCCCCACCCCTCTCCCCTCTGAAGCCTTCAGTTTGTTTCCCAGAATCCACAGTCTCTCATGCTTCATTCCCCCTTCTGTTTACCCCCCCTTCATTCTTCCTTTCCTTCTCCTACCGATCTTTCTATTTCTTATGTTCCATAAATGAGTGAAACCATATGATAATTGTCTTTCTCTGCTTGACTTATTTCACTTAGCATAATTTCCTCCAGTCCTGTCCATGTTGCTGTAAATGTTGGGTAATCGTTCTGATGGTTGAGTAATATTCCATTGTATATATGGACCACATCTTCTTAATCCAGTCATCTGTTGAAGGGCATCTCGGCTCCTTCCATAATTTAGCTATTGTGGACAATGCTGCTATGAACATTGGGGTGCATATTGGCCAGGGGACTTTTATCTAATCCTCAGATGTTATGATTCAGAGCATTTTTACTCAACTGCATTATATCCTTCTAATTTAATGTTCTTCTTTTATATTCGATATAATTTTATATGAATTTTGTTTGTATATAATTTCATATTTTTATCTGTAATGGCTATATGCCATCAAATGAGTGTGTCATAATTACCTGACCCCTCTCTATTGATACAAATGGTTTTCGTGGTTTTAACTATTATACATAATGCTGCTGCAGACCTGAGTTCTCATGCAGCCATCTTTCTTTTGATATCCCATGACACGGTGCTTCTCAGCTGGGGTGAAGTCTCCCTAGAGACATTCAGCCATGACCGGAGACTTTGGTTGTCAGAAGTTGTTGGCGAGAGCTGCTCCTGTCATCTAGTGGGCAGAGGCTAGGGATGCTGTTAATCATCCCGCAATGCACAAGATAGAGTTCTACAACAAATAGTCCCCAGTCTAAAATGTCAATAGTGGTGAGATTGGAAAACATGCCTTAGGATAAAATCTTGGGAGTGGGATCAATTGATCCTTGTGTTTGACTCTTGATATATGTTGGAGGAATATATATGGTTAGAGCAGAGGTTCAGAGAAGTGAAGAGATTGGGGCCACAATCCATGGCTACTAGTGGCTGAGCCAGGGTTACATCTTCAGTGCAGACTTTAGTCCAGAGCTGTCACCGTCCTGGCCCAGCTGTGTCTCCTCCACAGTCTAATGACAGGAAAGCATCCAACGAGCTGTCTTAGGAACAAGAACCGATGAAAGATAAATATACCTGGGCCTTCCGGGCTGAGGCTCTTGATGATATTGGGGGGAAACGAGCTTACTCCTCCTCTAAACAGAACTCTGATTCCCACTGTGTCAGGAAGACTTTCTTAAACACTCTGGCCACCCCGTCCTGCCACACCATAAGCACCTCTCATTGCCTACACTGCTCATGAAAGCACTTTAACATGTCTGGCATATGGTAGGCCCTTAATAGATGCTTGAAAATGTCTGAATGATGATCAGTTTAATAGCTTTCTGTGAACAGTCCTGAGTCTGCAATTAGCAGTCTGAAATTGTGACTGTGGGAAAATGCATGCTTTTTGAAACATGGAATGGTGGCAGAGCCTCCACACTCTGCTTCATTTCCTGAGACTCAGGGGCTGCTCCCCATCAGATGGTGGAGGAGCCCATTCCATCACTACTTTCAGAGCACGATCTGGGGAGGGGGGGCACCTCTGCATCACCTGCAGAGCTCGTTAAGAATGCAGATAGCTACTTTATAGGTTTAAAATACATCACCTCCCTGAAGCCTGGAGCCATGTTTATACATGCATAGTTGAAGTGAGGCTCCCCTTCCCCCACCACCATCATGGAAGGAGCTTGGGTGTTCAAGAGAATTGATTTGGGCAAAGCACTACTCCTTGTCAGTGAATGGGCTGGAATTGTAATAAAGCACAGGACAGAGAAGGGGCAAATACTCCTTTAGCATAATAAGGTGAGGATTATTATCTTGCAAGAAATAAAGTAAAAGGAATACAAATTTTTCATGAAGACCAGACAAGAGCCTTCAGAATGACATTAATCCTCATGATAGTACTATGTGCTGGTTCCAGATCCTTAACAGGGAAAAACAGGGACAGTCCAGAGTAAAGTCCCCATTGCCGTCATTTCTTTTCCCCTGTTCCAAGTGTAGTCCAGAGCTCCCTCCCTACTCCATCCCTTCCTTCTGCTTGGAATCCAGAGCATGCTCCTTTGTTTTATTGGGATTAAGTGGAGGTTTCAGGCATAAGAAGACTGAAGAGATGGGGATCTCATTGCTCTATCAGGCTGGGCCAGAGGAGAAGAGACACCAAAGGCCGAGGTCTTAAAGGAAGAGAGTGCCATAGGTCTGAGATAAGAGTGAAAGAGGACACAGAATGAATGTGGGGGGCCCTCTTTCTCAGGTACGAGAGGACTGGTTAGTAAGGCTAGGGTCTGATGCCTGATTCCCATTTCCCACACCTTTCCCTCAAATCCCTTCAGTAGGAGCTGCTTCATTGGTTGATCCCCAATGTGTGTTCAGGTGGAAGAAGGCAAGGGAGAGAAAGAAGGAAATGCTCATGTCTACCCCATCCCTCACAGTCATCTAACAGGTATAAACTACACCTGCTTGATTATATTCAGATAAGAAAACTGAGAATCCCAGGGGTCTATCTGTGTCGTGGTAAAATACCATGTTGCAGGCCCAGGACACCAAGCACAGTGCTCTTCCCCATGTCTGTCTCTGCTGCTGGGAAGACAGAGGAGACCCACCTGTATGGCCTCTGGGGGCCAGTGGTGTCAAGCAGGGGACACAGCTGTCCACACAGCCAAGGGGGAGGGGATGATGTCCCAATCTGTGCACCACATGAGGTTAATGAATCCCTGTGTGTGATTCATAGCACTTACCTTCTCCCTACTATGCGGCAGTGGTATGGAGTGAGAGGGGCTTTGCTCTCAAAAGAGCCTCGGGAGAGTCTCTGAAAGGCATTGATCATTTCAGAGGGCACATGACCTCTTCGAAGGACAGTTTGGCTGCAGTGGAGCAGTGAAAGCGTGTAAAGACTGCTGCAAATAGAAAGTCCCTATTGTCTGATGCGCGGTGGAACAAGTGCGCTGGTCTCCTTCCAGAGAGATCCTTCATATTTTTAAAGGAGCAAAAATATCCTTCATGCCGCAAAAATCACAATCCTCTCCTTATCCATCAAAGCCCAATGAAAACTTAACCTCTTTCTTTCTGTTTTATTTATTTTTAAAGAAGTGAACATATTGGCATAGCCCTTTTTTTTCCCTCTTTCCTTCTTTCCCTCGCTTCTTGCCAATTTTGTTTAAAGTAGTGCAGGCTGAAAGGTGGGTGTGGAGGAGGTGGTGACCATGGTAATGAGAGGATAGACTATAAGTAATAGTCAAACATTTAACATGTATGTAGTTAGGCATGCACTCGACAAAAATATTTTTTATTCACCCAACATATGTTTATTGAGCACTCTCATGTTGATACTATGAAGAATAAGCAGAATTAATGAGCAGGTCTAGTTGACAAGATAAAATAGGCATGCTGATTACTGCAATATGAAAAGTCAGTGCCTTCAGATATACATGCACATGTAAAATAATACAGGATTTGAAAGGAAACGTTCAGCTCAAAAAATCATGGAAGTTTAGTGGAGTCCCAAGGTAACATTTTTGTTGGGCCCAAAGAATAAATAGGATTGAGGCATGAGTGGGTGGCAAGTAATAGGGATTATTGACAAGTGAACCTGCCCAAACAAACAACAAGATGACAACACAGAATTATGGGCTAAATGCTGAAGATGGTAAATCATACAGGTTGCATGAAGTTTAGATAAAGTGTATGATGAAAAGTAGTGGAAACTATGTTTGGAAAGATATGTTGGTATCAGATGGTGGACTATATCTGGTGGATTACGCTGGCTGCATAGGAGTGAAATATAATGAGAGTGGTAATTCACCCACACTTGCAGACAGGTGCATGAAACTGAGGCAGAAAACACAGTTATGAGGCCATTGCAGTGGCCCAGGAGAGAGGCGATGAAACCCTGAACTGTAATGACAGGTTGGGATGGAGAGGAAGTTCAATCACAGAGGTTGAATTTATGGGATTTATAACTGATCATTTATCAAGACGAAGGAGAAGGCAAAGTTCAAGATGGTTTGAATGTTTCCAGATTGTGAAGTCCAAATCAGAGTAATCTATTAAAAGGATTGGGGAATAAAAGAAAAGTAGCTGATTCTTGTGAGAAGCTCAGAAATTCAGTTTTGGAAACATTGAATGTGTCACTCCATAGGGATATGTAGGTGGAGATGTGTATCAGCTCTTTTTCTGCAAATGCAAGGTTGCACTTTCAACGTTGGGAATCTTCAGAAGAAAGGCTATAGTTAGAACAAAGAGGCTGGCTGACATTGTCACAAACACATCTAGATGAGGAGAAGAATGGGCCAGAGAAGACAGGAGAGTAGAGGGGAGGTCAAATCTTTGGATAAGCTGTGGTTTAAAAGGCACAAAAAAGAAAAAAAAAGTTTAAAGGCAAAAGTCATTGGAGAGATAACAAAACAGGAGGAGGAGGAAGAAGAGAAAGAGTGATCAAGAGGAATAATCTGAGAGCTGGTGGACAAAAAGAATACCACAGTGCATTGGAAGCTGAATCAGGCAATATTAGGTTTGCTGTATGAAATGGAAAACCAAAATAACAGTGGTTTAAAATTTTAGAGATTTGGGTTTTTTTTTTCCACATAGAATAAATCTGAAGTAATTGATAGGCTGGCATGACTGCTCCATGATACCATCAAGAACTCTGGCATTTTGTGCTTCTGCTCCATGACCTTTTGTACATGTTTTCCTTGCTAAAGTTTGCCTCATGGTCCAAATGGCTGCTGAAGCTACAGCCATCACATCCATACTGCGATAATTGGAAGAAGGGGGGAAAGACAAAAACGCGCGTGTCACCTTTTTGCACTACTTTTTAGATCCTCTCCTAAGAGTCCTATCAGGCAACTTCTGCTTCCCTGTTATTGGCTGCATTTAACAGCAGTGAGGCTGGGAAATGTGCTATTTACACAGCTTCCCAGAATAAAATGAGAGTCTATTCTTAAATAAAAGGGGAAACAGGTACTGGATAAGCAATCAGTAGGAATCTCTACCGTAGAAGCCAAAGGCAGAGAGTGTTTCATGTAGGAAAGAAGTCAATAGCAGTGGTTTTAAAAGTGTGGTTACCAGGGGCGCCTGGGTGGCACAGCGGTTAAGCGTCTGCCTTCGGCTCAGGGCGTGATCCCGGCGTTATGGGATCGAGCCCCACATCAGGCTCCTCTGCTAGGAGCCTGCTTCTTCCTCTCCCACTCCCCCTGCTTGTGTTCCCTCTCTCGCTGGCTGTCTCTATCTCTGTCGAATAAATAAATAAAATCTTAAAAAAAAAAAGTGTGGTTACCAAACCAGCTGCTTCAGCATCACTTGTGAACTTGTTAGAAATGCAGGACCTTGGGCTCTACCTTTGTCCTATTGAACCAGAAAGTTTGGGGATGGGACCCAGCAATCCATGGTTTAACAAGCCCTCCAGGTGATTCTGATGCTCCCTAAAATTTGAGAGCCACCAATTAATAGGTTTAAATGCTGCTGTTTGTCTCAAATGGTTTGCTTTGATTATCATGTGTCAGGCAGAGTATTAGGTCCCTCCATTTATATTACATCATTAGCAGATGGTTTAGTTAAGGGACCATATGAGCAAATAATAATAATAATAATAATAATAACTAAAATTACATCAAAATGATTAAATGATTTTAAAATGTCTTACTATAACCCATTGAAATTCTTCTGAATATTGCTTTGTATTTTACAGGACAAAGCAAAAATCTGATTATATAACCATTCTATTTATCTGAATTTTTAGATTTTTATTAATTTATTTGACAGAGAAGAGAGAGAGAGAACAAGCAGGGGGAGCTGCAGAAGGAGAGGGAGAAGCAGGCTCTCTGCTGAGCAGGGAGCCTGATGCAGGGCTCAATTCCAGGATCCTGGCATCATGACCTGAGACGAAGGCAGATGCCTAACCAACAGAGCCACCCAGGCGCCTCTATCTGAATTTTTAGATAGAGTTTTGACGTAAATGACTCCTCAACCTCTTTGAATATCTGGTCACGTGTACAGTGTGATGCAGTGTCCCAATAGAAAACACACCATTATCTGCTACTCATTGAGGAAGAGAAGAAGCACATTAAATGATCTTATAACTGTCAGGTGATATAAGCATGGGTATTTACTTCCCCCTTGTAACTTCTAGTAAGAGCTGTGAGCAAATAGAAGTAAACTGATTACAGTTTTTCTTAGTTCATATTTCCCCTACAAAGAGACAAATAAATAGGCAAATGATCCCAGAGATGCTTAGAAAATTGAGGTAGAAAAGATCATTCCAGCCCGTCTTCTTACCAGATGATCAGCCAGGGAGTTGTTGATATCTATTCCCATTCACTCATCCATCCATTCATTTAAATAACATTTTAAAAATGCTTAGCACATCAGGTATGGTACTGAGCATGGGATACAGACAAGTCAGATCAGTGTCTGCTCTCGAGAAGTGTATGTGCACTCTCTAAAGAGGGGAGATGGTGGGAGAGACACATGCCATTGACAGTTGCTGTGGTAGACATGGGTGCAAGCCTGCGAGGGGCACAAAGGTCAATTCTTCCTGGGAGAGAAACGATCCAGGATTTCACTCTTTCAATTGGCATCTGTTCTAGACTGAAGTTTTATTAGGATAGGGGCAAATTTGTCTCTGTATTACAGAAACCCTTCCTCTCTCTTACTGCCAATCAATGGGCCCAGTAAACCTTGAATGATGATAGTTCTATGGCTGCTGCAGCCCATGACCTCACAGATAGCGAAGTCTTGAGAATTCAGAGCCTTCCGCTGTGGCATGCTTACTCTAGCGTGCAGACCCACAGTAATGTCCAGGGGTCAACCCTCAACATTGCTTTGGTTACCTATGTGTGTATGTGTGTGTGTGCACATGCTTATGTGTGCGCACACATGCATGTATGTGCATGTATGCGGGCATGTGGGTGCACACACCACATCTGGAAAACACTAAGAAAGAAAATGCCCAACCCCATAATGCTGCAACATACTTCTATTATCGAACCTGGGTACCCTATAAAAGTTGTCTTTGACTCCAGAAAGAAAATGTTTGTTCCTACATCTGTTGTTGGCTGTTCCTATACCTGTTGTTGTTACCAAGTGATTTCCTATTGTCTTTGGTCAGATGCATTTTTTCCCCCTTATTTTGACATTTTCTTCCCTGAGGTCATTCTGAATTTCTCCCAGACACTGTTCATCCACAAACATGGTGAGACATTCCCATGACACTGAGGGGCCGGGCAGACCACTCCCAGGAGTGGCAATCTCCGCTGCTTCTTCTATTCCTACTGTACAAATGTCTACCCTTGGAGCTGTACCGTGATCCAGTTCACCGTCTTATAAGGGGGTGAAAAATAAGGCCTGCGGGGTGACAAAATTGTGTTGCTCGCAGAACAGTAAAGATCATAGCCAGACTGGAATAAAGTGTGACTACTGTGTGGGTAAGACAGAGAGAGTGGAAGGATTTTGTAGGCTGAGTCTGGACTTTGTGCGTCCTAAGCAGCCACCTGATCTTAATCAGGTCCCTTCTCAGGACCTCCATTTCTTCTTCTGTAGAATGAATCGGGTTGGATTAGAAGCCTCTTATGACAGGTGATAAAGAGGAGGCACTTAAAGCAGTTCAGTGGTGTGTTGGAAGGGTTGTTGGGGAAGATTAATCAGGACTGTAGAATGGATGGCATTGAGGAAGTACTGGATGCAGGGAATTTGCCTGAAAGTTATTCCAGTGTGCCAGGCTGCTTCCTGCTTGGCACCTGGGCCCCTGACCTGAAGCGACAGACATTGTGTCTCTGCCACCACCACTGTTGTATCCTCCTTGCACTGCTCAGAAGTCCAAGGCAGTGCTAAGTGTGACTTGCTGGTCCATCAGTCTCTCAAAGAGTTCAGCGTAACCTCTCCTCCTGGATGGGTGCAGGGTGGGTCTCAGAGGCGGTGTGTCTTCTGTCTTCTCTACTGGTTCTCAAGGAGCCAGTTACAAGCATTCTGCAGAAACAGGCTGCCGACATCAGTGTGGAGGATGGACCATATTTTGTCATGGAACTCAGTATCTCAAGTACACATGCAGCTCTACAAGAGACAAGGAGGGGAGCCTAGAGGACCGTCCCCTCTCTCAGGGCTTCTTGGCTCCTCTACAGCACAAGGGCTAGCACTCTCCTTGGCCTTTGCCACTGGCACTTGCCAAGTTTACTTAAAATCACATCTGCATTTGCGTGGAAATCATGCCCTCCAAGGAGGTGGGACAGAGGTTGTTTTATCCGTTTTATTTACAAGGAACCTGAGACTTAGTGTGGGGGTGACCTACCCAGTTTACAGAGTTACTAGGTCAGAGCTGAAACTCCCCCCGAGTCTTCCAAAATCATTGGTTGATTCTGGTAGATGGTCTTACCAGGGCCCACGGAGTCCACCCAACCCTGGAGAGATTCAGCTACTGGGGAAGGAATACTCCAAACTTTCTCTTCTTGCGCTCTCATCTCCAGCCACGGACCCCCATTGCCAGAACCCCATAGGAAGCTGGGTGGCAAGAGAGTCTGGACGATGTGGCAGAGAAGGGCAGAATGTGGCTCTGGAGGGGCAAATCGAGGGCTCCCAGATCACCTGGCATCCCATGAGGGTCTCCATCCTTGCACTTACACCAGTAGCCAGTTCCTCTAAAATGGGCATCCTAAAAGCTGCCAGCTCTGGGGTAGAAGGTCTTAACCTTCTCTGACATAAGTCAGGGGATCTGTAAACTGGGGTTGGTGAAAATGTCATCTTTGTTCTCACTCAACTTTGAAATTTAGCGTTTCCTTCAGTTAGGAAATAGGTAAAAAGCCAGGGTAGAATCAGCAGTAACTGTGACATTGTCAACAATACGATATTTTTAATGTATATTAAAGATTTGAAAAGTATCTAGAAATAGGCTTTACATTTTTCACCACTTCAAAATTGCAGTGATTGACTTGCCTATAGATGATGTTATTTATTGTATTTGTAAAAAAGCACATCATTGTATCACAGATTTGTTTTTGTATTAACTTTGACAACTGTATCTCAATGAAGTTGGTATCCTTTTAATCCCTTGTATTTTATTTTATACACTTAATTTTTTTTTCTTTCTGAGTCCATAGAGTCATCAGACTGCTAAAGGGGTTCATGGCCCAGGTAAGGTTTAGGAACCCCTACTCTCTGGGTCATGGCAGATCTCCTAGACCAGGGATCTGAGAAAGTTCTGGAGACACAGTGAGTCTGTTGAGAAGGACTCTTTAATACATCTTTGTTATAAAAAAGATAAAGCTCAGATCCTATTTCAGAATGGAAAGTGGTGACAAGGAGGAGCTGAATTGGTCACCAGAGATGCAGAAATTACCATATTGTGAAGGCTTCTTGCCTCCCCTGGGCTTTTGGTCCAGGGCCTGGGGCATGGTGGGGCAAAGGGCACCGGAGTCGGGAAGGGGCACCCTACGTGGGGAGTCACAGCCCAGAAGGAGCGTGGTTGTCATGCTGAAGCAGGTTGCCTTCATTGCCACTAAAGTTCAGTTTTTCTTTCCTGTGCCTTAGTTCTTCTGTGCTCTCCTCCGCCCTCCAGGCATGCTTGATGCGACCCACAGTCAATTCCTGGGGAATTAAGGACAATGCAGTTGAGAGGAAGGGGTAGCAGCCTGGGGAAGTGAGCCAGAGTGGCTGATGGATGGCCAGAGAGACCAGGAAGGAGGGGACAAGCAGGGCAGATGTGCTGGCCTTGCGATTCCCGAGGCGTCCCAGAAACCCTCAGGAAGAAGACCTGACAAAGACCGGATTCCCGCAGACACACACATCGCGGGCTTGTCTGGGTTCCCCTATGACAGTGGATCCATAAGGCCAACTGGCTCGAGACACATCCTAGCTTTGCACACCACTAGGAAAGAAAAAACGCTGCCAGTTATAGTGGTGAGGCACCAGCAATTGTAAGATAGATCCTAATTTCAGACATGCTAAAATGTGAACAAATGTGTTCTCAGAATTGATGGAATATGGGAATTAAATATTTAATTGAAGGAGGACTTCCCCTCCCAGGATTGGCAGGTTCAGGGACCTTCGTGTTTCCTATGGTCATTGTTGGTGGCCCTGCTCTTCTCCCCAGTGTGTGAGCCCGTTGAGAGCCAGGGCTGTGTCCTAGCTTTTCTGTTTCCCCAGCATCAAGCACAACATCTTTCTCAAGGTAGATCCTCCAAAACTGTTCCTTGTGTTAATACCTGACTGGCTGACTGTACCAATGAAAGGGTGAATTGATGGAAGTGGGCCTCAGTGGCATTTCCAGGTGAGGAGGCAGGAGTGAAGGAAACCGTTCAGCCCAGCAGAAAGATTATTGTATCACTGACGTATTTAGGTTTTTTAGCTCACGGTTATAAGAAAAAGCAGATTGACCTTTAAGCTATTTTAATATTGTTTTAAAAACCTCAGCCCACAATGCGTGCCCTTAGTGCTTGTACCCAGGGCAGACCACTCCCTCTGCCCCTGTTGGTATGTCTCACATGAATGCAAGAAGTGGAGAAAACGCCAGTTCACTGCACAATGAGGCAAAGCAGAGTCCGTGACCACACGTCTCTGCTGCCGATGTAAGCAGTCATGGTCTCTACTTGAGATTTTGCCTTGAAACCCTGCAGATGCTGAGGAGCAACGAGAAGAGGTACGGAATGCAGGACAAACAAATGAACAGCTCCCACTAACTACTGACATCATGCTCCAGATGCTGGCCCTTCCCCCTGTATCCCTATGACAGAATCAACATGGCCATTCCCATAAGAAATGATTCCCCAGGGAATCACTGAGCATTTGCTTAATGACTTTTGAGAGAACCTCTGCATTTGGTACCACAAATTGGGGAAGGACAGTGTCCACATGGGGTTGCTACCCTTGTCAGCTCTGCATCCCAGTCTTCCATCCCAGGGACTAGCCCGGCAAGCTAGGTGAAAGCTGACCAGGCCACATTTCCCCAGGGACGTTGGGAATAGGAAAAGGAGGAGGGATGTATTGACTGTAGCTTGCTGGGATGACTCGTGAGGCCTGGGACAACCCTCTGTTCACGAGTCACTACAGCTAAGTTTAGTGCTGGCTTCCATGGCAGAACAGATGGGCAGTCAGAGCAAAGACATTCTGCTCGACTCTAGCCCAGCACAGCCCTGTCCAATGGGTCAGCCTTCAGGCTGAGCCTGAGCAGCCAGGTCTGCGCTGACACAGACATACACACACCACAGGGCTCCCAGGTCCTGGGAATGGCAGGCAGAGATCAGGAACTATGACTGCCCATCATTCCTTCTCCACTTGATCCCTCCACTTACATTGAGCACCAGTTACACAAAGACAAGCCCCTGCCTCAAAGAGCACAAAATCCGAATGGAGGGTAGACCATAAATGCACAGGTGTATCAACAGGATGCAAGCAGATGGGAAGTGGATGGGAAATAATAACGGATGAGACTTGGACAGTGTTTTGCAATTAAGAAAGCCTTCTCTCAAATCTATCATGTTATTTGCTTCAGACAGTAGCCATGTGAAATTGTAGTATCATCCCAAAGTTACAGATCAGCTGGCATCCAGGCTTCCTCCCTCAGTTCTCAATTCAGAATCTATTTAACACCACTCTGCCCTTATGTGAGCTTTTTGGGGGGAGATGGGCTGTGAAGGGGATGATAGCCGTTTGCTTGGTTAAGAGATACTGTGGTTTAAGAGGCTGGTGATGGGTATTAAGGAGGGCATGTATTGCATGGTGCACTGGGTGTTATATGCAAGTAATGAATCATGGAACTTTACATCAAAAACTAGGGATGTACTGTATGGTGACTAACATAATATAATAAAAAATATTATTTAAAAAAAAGAGCCTTGGTTCATAACAGTATTGGTAATCTAATGATCTCAGCATCTCCTGCTTCATCATTCCTTCAGCTTCTGTTGCCCACCTAACATTTCACTGGGTCTCCCAAGAAATGGTTGCATTTTTTCCCTCCTGGGCATGAATGCTTTTTTTTCAAGAAATGTAATTTGTTTCTTTTATGTTCACAGTGTCTCTACTAATAGAAAAGAGAAAGTAAGAATATATTTGATTATTCTACTTAATAAATATACATATAAAAAAGGTAGACAGATAGATACAGATGTACAGTAATATTCTTTATTATTATTACACAGCAAGAAGATAGAAATCACTAGTGATTATCATATTTAACAACATGGAGTTTAATAGCAATATTTATATGTGATGATTTCTTTTTTTATTATAATAATATTTTTTATTATATTATGTTAGTCACCATACAGTACATCCCTCATTTTTGATGTAAAGTTCGAAGATTCATTAGTTGCGTATAACACCCAGTGCACCATGCAATACGTGCCCTCCTTACTACCCATCACCAGCCTATCGCATTCCCCCACCCCCCTCCCCTCTGAAGCCCTCAGTTTGTTTCTCAGAGTCCATAGTCTCTCATGCTTCATTCCCCCTTCTGATTACCCCCCTTTCTTTATCCCTTTCTTCCCCTACCGATCTTCCTAGTTCTTATGTTCCATAGATGTGAGAAACCATTTTATGTGATGATTTTCTAAGAGCTCTCCATGCTTACTTATTTTATGTTATTTTATTATTTTTTGTTTTTTTTATCTTTTTAAAGTGTGAGGGAGCGGCAGAGGGAGAGAGAGAATTCCAAGCAGGCTCCACACCCAGTGCAGAGCCTGACGTGAGGCTCGATCTCATGACCCTGAGATCATGACCTGAACCAAAATCAGGAGTTGGATGCTTGACTGACTGAGCCACCCAGTCACCTCTATTTTATTTTTAATTGAGGTATAACTGATGCATAACATTATTGTACTTTCAGGTGTACAACATAAAGATTTGATATTTGCATATATCATGAAATGATCACCACAATAAGTCTAGTTAACATCCATAACCACACAGTTACGATTTTCTTTTCGTGTGATGAGGATTTTGAAGATCTACTCTCTTAGCAACTTTCAAATATGCAGTACAGTATTGTTAACTATAGTCACCATGCTGTACATGACTTCCCAGCACTTTCTTATTTTTAACTGGAAGTTTATGCCTTTTGGCTCCTTTCACCATCTCCTGCTTTATCCTCTTTATATCTTTCCCTGCTTCTTTGGGAATTATATTTTTCTCCATCCCCGAAGGCCTGTGTCCTGGACAGGGGATGAGCAAGTCAGTGGGAAAGGGCTGGTGTGATTTTTTTATGGAGGAGATAGGAAAGTACTATGAAGCCTTAGTGAACCCCTTTGTATGTCCCCAGTGACCCTCAGGACAATGGTTAGAGTTAAGCACAGCGGCATCCACTTCACCCCACATCCTAGAAATTCAGACCTACATGCAATGTCTTTAGGGAAACCCACACTTCCTCCGGGTAGGGAAAGCCCAGCATGAGTCACCTGGGTTGGAATCTAGACAGCAGGCTACTTCAAGTTTTTTCTGTGCTTTTTCAGGCAAGAACTCTGGAGATCTTGTTGTTCTAGGATCTGTTATAATCCTCCGATGGCTACTTCCTGGGTGTTCTGGCCTGAACTCAAGCATGCTCCTGTTTCCTCTTTAGACATGGCTCTTGCTCATTTCCAAACTCCAGCTTTTAACACAAAATACATTAAGTATCTGTAAGGATGAGCTCTGGCCGCTCTTCCGATCAGGAGTAATGAATCCTGTTGGATGTCACTTTCTAATGAGATGATTTGGATATTTTTGGGTTGTGGGGAAAGAGTAGGCTGAAGGGGAGGGAGATTGTGTGTGGGGGTGTTGTTGGGGTGGGGGTGGGAATGCCGATGTTGGCTTATTGATAGTCGGCAGGATGACATTCTTGTTTCATCACATGATGAGTGTTTTCAAGGCACTGAGCCAAAACTAGCCATAAACCTGTCTGGGGAAACATCTCCATGAAATATTCCTGAGCTCACAAAGCAGATGTCTACAGAGGCAGCACAGCTCACCTGATTCACTCCTTGAGGCAGCCATAAAACATGTGATCTGGAGAAGGTGGAGGTGGGTGGGCTTCTTGCAGCCAGTTGGTGACAAAGCCAGGATTGGAACCTAGGTCTTTTGAACCCTAAATTCATATTCCTTTCACAGCATCAGAGTGTAGACACTCAAGGGATAGTCATTCTCATTCTAAGTCTGCCCCTGTCAGTTTCATGACCTTGGTTGTGTTTCTTCTCTGTTCTGGGCTTCAGTTTCCTCCTCTGTAAGATAGGGTTTTGGCAAGGTTGACCTCTAGCTCCCTAGGGCAGGGACCATACCCCTAGTGCATGGAGGGCTGCCTGGTACTCAGTAGGTGCAACATGCATACCAATGGAATGGATGCATCAATGTTTCATGATTCTATCAATGTCCATTCTCACATTAGCTCCCTATCTTTAAATCTGCTCTCCATCTGTTTATCTGTGATCTTCCACATTCTGCCTATTTTATAGGGTGAGCTTAAAAAAAAACTGTTTCTAGTTCCTTCTGTTAGTATTATGCCCATTGCAACACTCTTGGGACAAAAGAGGCTTGGCTTGTTCTATCAACAGTGATAATGACAGTGGTGACGGTGCACATGTGGAAACTTTAGGTGTTATAGTCCTTTCATTTGAATGATTGTCCTTTTCTACCTTGTCCCTTATGCTTTGGGTCATTGGTAAGTATCATAGTAATGTGCACTTCTTCACATGCTGTTGTTTTAAGTGCATGAGAAGGTATGTATTCACGAGTTTGTATGCGTGTGTTCTGTTCTTCAGTGTAGTAGATCTGTGTTTGCTTTCCCAACACCTTTTTTCTCTCCTTTTAACACCTCAGTTTTCTTTAGGTAACACCCTCCCTCCACTCTGACATTATATACAGGAGTAGAGCAGACCATACCTGCATCAGGTAGAGATAATTAGGGTATTAAACCCTCCCGGCCACAGGGTTTTGTTCAGCAATGGACACATGATCCGATCAGATTGAAAGAGACTCAGCTCTTGATGAAACCACTGGAAATAAGTCTTTATCTTTCTGCTGGACTTGTAACTGTAGATGCGAGCCTGTACGACGAGCAGACAATCTTCTTACTTCCAACATGAGGGGAAAATTTGCCTAGCAATGGAGACTACACAGAAGAAAGCAGAACGGAGAGAAAGAGAAAGACATGGTTTAAGATCCTGGAGCCAACTGCACCTGAAGCCAACCTCCCGCAGGGTTCAGTTGTGTGAGCCAAGACATTCATACTTTCAGCACAGCCAGTCTGGTTTGGGTTTACTGTTCCCTGAGGATGAGTGATAAAATTCCATTGCACTGTGAAACTCCGGATCGTCCTGACCCTGTGCATCTCCTCTCACTGTCAGGTCTCAGTTGCAGGAATGCTGAGCCCTGGTTTGGTCACCTGTGCCCTACCCGCTCAAGCACAGCCTTACACAGAGCCTCAGAGAAGCATGGTTTGGGGGTTTGGGGATGCTGAATGGAGCCTGGCCTGCAATTATCTGCTACCACAACTGCTCCTTAGAATCTTTGTCTAGTTTCATGGTTGTTTTCATACTTAAACCGCTGTGCCAGGTTCCATGAGAGGTTCAAATAAATCAGATATTCAATTATTTTCATTATAGGGAATTTCTCCCCTATTTTATATGTCATCTTTTCCTGGCCTTTTTGTTCAGTTTTTGACTTTCGGGAAATCAGTTATGTAAGTTATCCATATGTTGAATCGTCTCTCCTTTTCTCTATGTCTATTTTATCCCAACTGGTTTTCTCACATTATAATTTTTTCTACATTTGCTAGGATTTATCTTGAGCCCTTTCTCTATGCTAATCCATTGACTTTTAACTAAAACTGTCCTTTTTCTCACTCTTTCTTATTTATTTATTTATTTATTTATTTATTTATTTATTTATTTATTTTTGTCCTTGAATAGTATTGTTTTTACCTCAAAGTTGTCTCTCAGATCTGCTAACATCTTATGTTATTATCTGGTCCTTAAGCTATTTTTAAAAATTTAGTTCAAGTTTCTCATTACATTTTTCTAAAGTATGACCCTGAGCACTTCCTTGGACTCTTCCTTGGATTCTTCCTTGGATTATCTTTCTTCCACACTGAGATATCTTCTTCTTAATTTTGCTTCCTTGTTGCTATAGCTTGCATGCAATGTTTGATGTGAGTGGTTTGCTCTGATATCTGTTCTAATTCTAATTGCTCTGATATCTGTAGGCGATCTTGGCTCAGCTCCTTTCCCTTCTGTATATGAGAGCTGTGTGTCTTTGCTATATATCTAATGCTGAGAGATTAAGAATTGCATTCTATCCACTTCTCTGTCTGAGGGTCTGAGAGCTTAGCAACAAAGTCACCTGGGGCTATGCCCATTGTGTTTAATATCCTATACCATAATGCACTGCCCATGTGGGCATGTCTTCTCCTGTCTTGTTCTGGAGACAGTCCCACCAAATTCAGAGCAGGTCCCAAGAGCTTAGTTTCCAACAGAGAGAGCCAACATATGTTTATTACCTTTTTACACCCCTCTCTTTCATGCCCCATTTACTCCCACCCAGCAAGAGGTTGAGAAAGATAAAGATAACCATTTCATCCTCCTCTCCTTAATTCAAGAGTTCTTATAAGATTTTCAATATTTTAATCCAGTCATCTGTTGAAGGGCATCTCTGCTCCTTCCACAATTTGGCTATTGTGGACAATGCTGCTATGAACATTGGGGTGCATAGGGCCCTTCTCTTCACTACGTCTGTATCTTTGGGGTAAATACCCAGTAGTGCAATTGCTGGGTCATAGGGTAGCTCAATTTTTAACTTTTTAAGGGACATCCACACTGTTTTCCAGAGTGGCTGTACCAACTTGGATTAAGAAGATGTGGTCCATATATACAATGGAATATTACTCAGCCATCAAAAAACCCGATTTCACAACATTTGCAACAACATGGACGGGACTGGAGGAGATAATGCTAAGCGAAATAAGTCAAGCACAGAAAGACAATTATCATATGGTTTCACTCAGTTATGGAACATAAGCAATAGGAAGATTGGTAGGAGAAGAAAGGGAAGAAGGAAAGGGGGGTAAACAGAAGGGGTAATGAACCATGAGAGACTATGGACTCTGGGAAACAAATGAGGGCTTTAGAGGGGAGGGGGTGGGGGATTGGGATAGGCTGGTGATGGGTAGTAAGGAGGGCCCGCATTGCATGGTGTACTGTGTGTTATACACAAGTAATGAATCATGGAACTTTACATCAAAAACTTGGATCCCTCCTACATTGTTGGTTGGAATGCAAGTTGGTACAGCCACTCTGGAAAACAGTGTGGAGGTCCCTTAAAAAGTTAAAAATTGAGCTACCCTATGATCCAGCAATTGCACTACTGCATATTTACCCCAAAGATACAGACGTAGTGAAGAGAAGGGCCATATGCACCCCAATGTTCATAGCAGCATTGTCCACAATAGCTAAATAGTGGAAGGAACCGAGATGCCCTTCAACAGATGACTGGATTAAGAAGTTGTGGTCCATATATACAATGGAATATTACTCAGCTATCAGAAAGAACGAGTTCTCAACATTTGCTGCAACATGGACGGCACTGGAGGAGATAATGCTAAGTGAAATAAGTCAAGCAGAGAAAGACAATTATCAAATGGTTTCTCTCATCTATGGAACATGAGAACTAGGAAGATTGGTAGGAGAAGAAAGGGATAAAGAAAGGGGGGTAATCAGAAGGGGGAATGAAACATGAGAGACTATGGACTCTGAGAAACAAACTGAGGGCTTCAGAGGAGAGGGGGGTGGGGGAATGGGATAGACCGGTGATGGGTAGTAAGGAGGGCACGTATTGCATGGTGCACTGGGTGTTGTACGCAACTAATGAATCATCGAACTTTACATCAGAAACCAGGGATGTACTGTATGGTGACTAACATAATATAATAAAAAAACATTAAAAAAAAAACTTGGGATGTACTGTATGGTGACTAACATAACATAATAAAAAATTTTTATAAAAAAAAAGATTTTCAATATTTTGTGGGGAGCCTGGGTGATGCAGTCCATTAAGTGTCTGACTCTTGGTTTCTGTTCAGGTCATGATCTCAGGGTCATGAGATAGAGGCCCATATTGGTGTCTGCATGTGCTCAACTCAGAGTCTGCTTGAGATTCTCTCTCCCTCTTCCCCTTCTGCTCATGTTCTCTCTCTCATTCTCTCTCTCACAAATAAAAAAATAAATCTTAAAAAAAGATTTTCAGTATTTTATCAACTCAGTAGTTCTATTTCAGGGATGAGGTTATGCCAGGAATTTCCTGTTTTTATCCTTGGGTTCCACCTTTTGAAGTTTTTAGCTTGAGGTTGTGTCCTTTTACTGGTTTGGCTGCTGATAGTAAATTTTTGCTGAATTTTAATATATTTTTTCCCTAGATCTAAGTGTAGGAGACATCACCAGAGACAGTATGACATCACCAAAAGAACAAAGTTTCTGCAACCCATTAGACAAGCAATGGCATCCCGAGGCTCTCTGAGCTTTGATCTGTTCTCTGGTCATGGGAACAGTCACACTTAACTTGCAGAACTGGTGGAGGGGAAACTTGAGGAAGGAGGACATGGCTGAGCTTGGCAGAGGGAAAGGAAGAGAGAATTGGATGGAGAACAGAGGCAAAGCACCACATGACCTCATCTCTCCAGTCCAGAATTCCTTCCACTGTTAGGAAAGCTGTATGCAACATGCTTGGTACATGATACATACTAAAAATGGTGACTATTAGGAGGTAGGATATGTGTCAGACCATGCAGGATGGGCATCCCTCAGTGAACTAGTGTAGAGCACAAGGGGTGATCATTTTGGGGCCATGGTTTACTGTGTGCACTTTCCAGTGCTGTTTATAAAACTCCTTGGCAAAATGTGGAGGTGGTAACTATGTGGAGATAGCATGCCACCTTTGCCTTTACATCAGCCTGACCCAGTGATTTACTTGTTCTCTCCAAATGTTTAACTGGGTACTAGATATCTTTATCAGGGTGTGCTCTTGGTTTTACCACATTTCCTTTATTTATTTTCTTCTACGAATACTTTTATGAAAATCACATATGACCATAGACAGAGTTGTGATCTGAGGCGGAGGGATAGCATCTTACCATTCCTGGTGTAGCTGGGATGATAGCTCCTGAATTTTCTTTCTTTTTTTTTTTAAAGATTATTTATTTATTTATTTGACAGAGAGAGACAGCCAGCGAGAGAGGGAACACAAGCAGGGGGAGTGGGAGAGGAAGAAGCAGGCTCCTAGCGGAGGAGCCCGATGTGGGACTCGATCCCAGAACGCTGGGATCACGCCCTGAGCCGAAGGCCGATGCTTAATGACTGAGCCACCCACGCACCCCCTGAATTTTCTACCCACATTTTTCTCTACTATATTTTGTGGTAGACAGTAAAACTTTTGAAGTGATGAACTATTCCTAATGCTTAAACCTGGCCTGGCCATGGATGGGACCAATGCTTGGAGCTGTCCTAATGCATCTGTAGGCTCTCCTTGGGTACCACTCCCAACATATGAAAAGTGTTTATAGGATGGAGGGAGTACGGCGACCCCTTTGTACACTGACCCCAGTCAGTGGCTTCTACATGGTGTGAAGATCAAAGGTGTACATGAGTATGCATGGCCTTTTAAATACTAGATAAGAAAAATCATATCTTTCAAAATCTTGAGATAGCCGTGTATCAGGCCTACCACAGCCACTGCAGAAAAACACAAGATCAAAGCACAGAGGTGGCAGAACAGAACACAAGAGTGAGTCTATAAGGACATACATCTGTCTTTGTGACTTCTCGAAGATTGATTTCCTCATCTGTAAGGTGAAATAATAATAGCATCTGCCATGTAGCTTTGTTGTTAGGATTAATGTTTGTAGAGCACCTGGTATATTGCCTGGCAAAAAGTAAGGACTCGGTACATGAAGTACTTTAATGTTATTTTCTTGTAGTTGTGTTCATTTACTAGTTAACAGAGCTTGTGTGGTGGGCGTGTACACACAACTAAGGTGTTGTGTGATCTTCCTCTGTAAGTTGTGTGCTTACATAGGGCAAACAAGGGGCTGTATCTCCTCTTCAGCTTGTCTCCTGCTCCTGGGCACTGGGAGGGACTTAATCTATTTTGCTGAATTACTTACAGCAGGGTGCCTGGAGATATGTGTAAAACAGTGCTAGCACAGAGTTGGTATTTAGTAAATATTTGTTGAATGAATGCAAATGAATGAAAAAAATCTCCTTTTAAAAATAACTTCAAAGAAAATGAGCTTGATCCACAGTAAGCAAAACATAGATGAGCCACGAGGGACTACTTCTCAACACCAAGCAATGGCAGACTATAAAAGAGAATGGAAAGAGCAAACTGATGGTTACCAGAGGACAAGTGGTGGGGGGATGGGTGAAATAGGTGATGGGGATTAAAGAGTACATTTATCATGATGAGCACTGAGGAATGCATAGAATTGTTGAATCACTATATTGTACATCTGAAACTAATATAACACTGTATGTTGACTGGAATTCAAATAAAAAGTTAATAAAAAAAGAAAATTGAGAGAGACTCTAGGCTCTTCTTTAAAAAATAGTACGAATCTAGAGGCAGAGGGAGCAAAGAAACTTTCTAACCTCATGTACTCCTTAGACTCTAAAATTTTATTGATAAGAATCTTCGATATTAAAGATGTACAGAGAGATGGGTGTTTTCACAAGCCATTTGTGTCACAAACTCAAAGAAGCAGAGGATTCTGTGAGAGTAAATAAAAACAACGAACCAACGACCTAACCCAAAGCGAGACAACCCAATCAAATTCCTGTGATTCTGTTTTAGGCCCTTTTTGGTGGTCAGGGTCCTGTGTACTCCGTTTGTTCATCTAGTCAGGGTAGAGACACAACCTTAATGGATGGAGTTGTGAATATGGATGCCCAGGATAGTTTGTATTCTGTTACTTGTGAAGTATAATTCTAATATCTCTGTTTCCACATTAATGTTGAACTTTATTGAATACCAATTCAGGAAATCTTATGGGCCAAGGAGTCAACTGGATTAGGATTGTGAATGAGAGTGTGTGTATGTGTGCGTGGGGGGGGGGGTCTGTGTGCTGACTGGAGAAGTAAATGGGTTTGAATAGTCCACCTTTCTTTTTTTTTTTTAATAATATTTATTTTGTTATATTAGTCACCATACAGTACATCCGCAGTTCCTGATGCAATGTTCCATGATTCATTATTTGCATACAACACCCAGTGCTCCATGCAATATGTGCCCTCCTTAAAACCCATCACTGTCACATATTGCATGGTGCACTGGGTGTTATACACAACTAATGAATCATCGAGCCTTACATCGAAAACTGGGGATGTACTGTATGGTGACTAACATAATATAATAAAAAATCATTATTAAAAAAAAATCATCACTGGTCGATCCCAGTCTCCCCCCCTCCCCGAAGCCCTCAGTTTGTTTCCCAGAGTCCATAGTCTCTCATGGTTCATTCTCCCTTCTGTTTACCCCTTCTTTATTCTTCCCTTCCTTCTCCTACCGATCTTCCTGCTATTTCTTATGTTCCATAAATGAGTGAAACCATATGATAATTGTCTTTCTCTGCTTGACTTATTTCACTTAGCATAATCTCCTCCAGTCCCGTGCATGTTGCTGCAAATGTTGGGTAATCGTTCTTTCTGATGGTTGAGTAATATTCCATTGTATATATGGACCACATCTTCTGAATCCAGTCATCTGTTGAAGGACATCTCAGCTCCTTCCACAATTTCGCTATTGTGGACAATGCTGCTATGAACATTGGGGTGTATATGGCCCTTCTCTTCACTACGTCTGTATCTTTGGCAGAGGATATGAACAGACACTTTTCCAATGAAGACATACAAATGGCTAACAGACACATGAAAAAATGTTCAAAATCATTAGCCATCCAGGAAATTCAAATCAAAACCACACTGAGATACCACCTTATGCCAGTTAGAATGGCAAAAATTGACAAGACAAGAAACAACAAATGTTGGAGAGGATGTGGAGAAAGGGGATCCCTCTTACAGTTAGTGAGAATGCAAGTTGGTACAGCCACTTTGGAAAACAGTGGGGAGGTCCCTTAAAAAGTTAAAAATAGAGCTACCCTATGATCCAGCAATTGCACTACTGGATATTTACCCCAAAGATACAGACATAGTGAAATATTCTTGAGTGGTTTTACACATTAGTTCTTTCCCTCTGAACAGACAACAGACCTTATACTCTTTTATTCTTCCAAGTGCTTAGCTCAGTGCAAAAAAAGGCTGGCTGATTGCTATAGATCAACAGATTTCATTTACTAAGCGTAGGCACCAGCATGCCTTAGACTTACCATGCGACTGAGTGTCAGATATCAGACAGCGCCCAGCATAAAAATCACCCATGAGGAGGAGCTGACTTAGCCCCTAGAAATTTCTGGTATTCATGACTTTTTATTTTTGTCCTTGGTAGGGAGAAAAATTAGGGAGCCAAGGCTATTTGGGTTGTCATCGGGGAATTAGGAGGAATGGTGTAGGAAAGCAGCAGTTATAAGTGTCCTAGGAATTTGGGTAGGCATGTTTATGGGGTTGGCATTTTGAAGGCTGGATAGAAATACCTTGTGTGTATGTGTGTGCTTAAGAATGTGTTCAAGAGCCTATGCTCATAACTTCTAGAAAGACAAGAAAATGTGGAAAGAAGAAAAAACCTGTGGCATATAATTTTTTGCAATAGATTATATTTTTAAAAGAAAAATATGGATATTACTGTAACTACAGTTAGAGCATCTTTTCTGCACCTGCTCAACTATGACCCTGGGTAATCAGGGACAGGTCAACTTTGAGATAGGAGACCAAGTCAAAGAGCTGTGCATGTCACAATGGCACCATCACCACCACTCCAACCTCATAACCCAAAGACCACTACATCAATGGTTTGGCCCAATATGGCACCATGCTGGGAATTATTAGCCAGATATTGTTCTCACCTCAGATGACATGATGGATGGGATTGGACCTTTTAAACAAGCAGAATGTATATGATTCCTGAATAACACCATGATTTAGGTGCCATGCAGTGACCCTAAAAAGTAACCAGCATCCTTGGAAAGATTGCAAATGGTGAATTTTTAAATTTTGTTTCATCACCATTTCTGAGCATTCCTCCTTCTCGGTAGTTGAGGTTAATAGGAATGGCAACACTATACACAGCCAACTTGCATTGTTAAATACTGGGAATCTGTGCTTGTGTGTGAATGTGTACATGTATGTGAGGGTAAGACAAACAAATGGGGAGAATGAATAGAGAAGAAATCTATTCACTTGATTTTGAAGAGCATTTAATAGTGCTGATTTAGCTACTTACTGCTTGAGCTCCTGTAACTGCAGAGTCAAATTCTCTCATTCTTAGGACTTTTTGAGCATGGCTGAATTTCTTTCTCAGAGAAAGAAAAGATGCAGGCTTAGGTTTAGGTCAGATTTTATTATTTCATAATTGATCTAGACAGAAGGAAGTTTTTAAACTAGGTTTCACATAATGAGGCAGATTTTATGAAATGCCCCTTGGATCTATCACCAGATACTTTTAAGAGAGAATTAATCATAGACCCCAGAGAAAAGGGCTGGTGGAAGGGAAATGCTAGGGAGGGGGACATGGCTGAGCTTGGCAGAGAAAGAGGAAGAGAGAAGTGGATGGAGAACAGAGGCAAAGCACTGCATGACCTCATCTCTCCAGTCCTGAATTCCTTCACAGTCTCTGTTCTGCTTTCCGGAGGGACTGGGCCAATCTCTCCCTCTTCCAATCTATCCTGAACACCGTGGCCCTATTAATCCTCCTAAATCACTGTTCACTTCTCATCGCTCCCGTTCTAAAGAGTCAGAGGTGGCTCCCTATTGCCTGCTAAATCAAATCTGGCTTCTCTGCCTCACTTGCATTGACTTCCGGAATTCAGCCTTCCCCAGCATGTCCAGCAGCTCCCAACCACCAGCTCTGTCTCACCATCGCCGACTCCTCACTCTGTCCTGCACTGATGCGACTTTCCCACCCCTGCGCTGCTGTTCCTCCTGATGCGACTATCGCTCCAGTTTGCTCTACCCAGCCTCCCTCTCTGATCCTCAGGGCCTATGTCAAGCCCCACCCTCTCTAAAATGCAGCCATCTGACTACTCCAGTCTTCTCTGAAGTCTCTTCTCTGAACCCAGTATTGTGCTCTTAGAAGCTTACCAACAGGCTCTCTGGGGGTGGGAGAGTGAGGGAATAAGTGCATTCATATACATTCATGAGCTCATTATAGATTTCAGTGATATAAAGAATGTGTAGCACACAAGTCACAAATAATAAGATATATAATACTCTTCACTGCAAGTTCTATGCAGTGAATTGTTTTCTGTATAATGCTCTCTTTGATGCTTGTCAAACTTTTGTATCTGTAGCCAACCTATGATTGTAATTAACAAACAAGTGTTGTTCTGACATGAATGCTGGTTGACACCTTAATGAATAAAATGAATGTGAAACAACAAAGACATATGTCACAGTTTCACTGGCTCATCAGTGGCACGAGAGGCTTCTTTGCTGAATTGGGTAATAGTTTTCAAATGCTCAGGGTGTGTGCATGTGTGTTATTCACAGTGTAAGGATTACAGACACTCCCAATTTAGTTTGTGTTCACGTTTTCTCCATCACTCTGCTAAGCCTAGACGATCAACAAAACAGTAAACCAAGCCCTGATTTGTGGCATTCATCAGGTTCTGTTGTGTGAATTGTCCCGCCACGGCCAATTTTAAGCCACCAATGTGATTTTACTGAATGTGATGTTGGGAGATGTGCAGCGGCACATTATTATATAGTGTTTCCATCATACTTTATCCGGATATAACCTCAGGTGCACAGATAACAGGAAGATGTAACATAATTAGAAAGTGATGAATTTTGAAGATTTATAATTTTTGTTTCGAATATTTTGAACTGTAAGTTTATATAATGTAATTTTCAATGTTGGCTGACAAAATTCCTAAAGTTTAACCATCAGGCCTAGCAAGTCAGTTCAAGCTGTCCGTACAAATCAACTCTATCACACCACTGTCTGACTTCAATATCTGGAAAATTAAGTACCAGGTATCATGTGAGGCACTGTGGTAAAGAGATGAATAACCCATCCTAGTCTCCAAGGATTTCACAATCCGCTGGAGCTGACAGATAAGTCAACAGATAACGACAATAGATTTGGACTACAGAGGAGGCATGAGGAGACTTCTAGGGATTATGGAGGTCCAGAGAGAGGAGGCTATTAACTCATGGTCGTGATCAGGTGGATTATACAGAGGAGATGATTTTACATGGAACCCAGAAAGATTATGAGGAGTATATCAGGTGGAGTAGATAGGGCTGGATATTTCAGGCATGGAAGGGGAAGCAGGTGTACAAAGACCCAAGTTCATGCAGCACCAGGTAATTTGGCATGGCTGGAGAGGGGGAGATGGAGAAGGGCATAGCTGGAGGTGGGGAACAACCAGACACGAAACTATTTGGGAAGGCTGGAAGCTGATTTGAAAGCACTCATAATCACAACCATACAACGTTTTATTACTCTCTATTTTCTCCTTGATGTATATTTTCAAAATGTTTCTTCTCATAAAGATAAATCTTCACTTTCACCCATGTAATACTAATATATCATTTATCTGCCCTACTGACTCTGCAGAGAGCCAGTGAACTTATTGGATTATTGGTACATGGGACCTTTGTGTAACTTTTTTTTTCTTCTTGAATGTTTCAATTCCTTTGATTTCTTTTATTCCAGACAATGGGACACGAGACTTTTGTTCCCCATTATTTAGGCAGGCCAACAGGGAAGGCCCAGAGAGCTGAAAAGTTAAAAGAATCTTGAAAAGCAAATATTTTATATCTTTCAGGGCCACACAATTGGCCAGTGGCAGGACTGGATGAAAGATCCAGGTTTTTTTCTTTGCAGGCATCTGCCCCCTAAATCTGTGATTCCACCTTAATTCCAAATCTTAGCCACATGTCATTCACCCTCCTGAATGATTCTGTAGTTTCCTGTGACATGGTGATGTGGAAAGCATTTGAAATGTAAAAGAACATTAAGCAAATCAGAGAATTGGGTTGGTTGGCCTGAAAAGTTGAGCCTGCTCCATCAGGGAGCACATAAAATATCTAAAAAACCGTCAAAACCTTGTCAGAAACATTTGGAAATCAAAACCTTTGAACCCAGAACTGTAAAGGGAAGATCTTAAAAAATTGTTTTGCTTTGTGTGTGTTCAGTATATTTAATTAATATGAGAGTTTGGTTTCCAAACATATGGAAGAGATTTTTCATCAAAAGAAGGACTTTTTACTGGGTTTCAAATTTCTAGTTGTTGCCTGTCACTTGATATAAAATACCTGATTTTCAAGATTTTTTTAAAGCCAAGCAGAAAAGTAGATAAAATTGCTTTCCCTTCTGAAGTGGGATGGAGGTGTATTTGTGGGGCTTATAGAGGACAGTCTCCTCAGTGACAATGTGACAAATCAGTAAAGGGCCAAGAAGACAAGACAGACTAAGTGGCAGGTAAGCACATTCACTTTCCTATCAACAAAGACTGATGAATCCTACAGGGAAAGGATTCTTGTTGCCATGGTGAATGGTAGACTGAGTCCAAAAAGAAGAAAGTTGTGGAAACACTTGAGAAACCCTCCTGAAGCTACATGGTTACATACATCAGGACGACCTGCAAGGGACAAGTGGTAGGACATATTTTTATCGGCTGTATGGAAATGCCCCCTCAGCATCAGTTTGACAAGTAGAAAACCCACCTCAGGTAGTCCTTCCCATTTATCTTCACAGTTCTCAAATGATCCGGTTTGGTTTCCCAACCAACCTTACCCAGAATGATGCGTACAAATCTCTTCATGCTCAAGAGAAGAGTAAAGGCAAAAGTGAGCGGTCTGACTTCATCTTGGCAAGAGATACTGTTTTCCAATCCACTCGCAGTTTGGTGCTTGATGATGGAGACAATGCCTAACTCTGGGTGGGCTCTTTTTGCGTGCCGCGTGTCCCTACATTGTAGTAGTTATTACATTGCTTTGCAACTTCCTGATTATTGATCTATTCCTCCACTGACTACAAGCACCTTGATCTTAGTTGTTGCCTCTCATCCATTTCCAACCCCAAACACAAGCTTATATATTAAGAACTTTAATAAAAATAGAATGAATGAATTTTTAAAGATGAGTTAATTCTAGGAAAATCATTTTCCTTTCTCAATTTCTCAATTTTTAAGAGGCAGCATTGGTATTAGGTTCCTTCCAACTGTCATATTCCATGCTTTTCTCTATGACTCTTCTATCTTCCACTATAACATAATTTCATAGAGTCAAAAATCATGTCTTAACACTGCTCAAGACAGTCTCTTTATGTGCTGTCAACTATTACTGATTAGGAAGCTAAATCGTGGCTATATATGTTCTTTGCCTTCATGTATTCAGACAAGGGTAGAAAAAAGGTGTATGTAAAAAGTGGCCAGAAGTAAAACCCAAACAACAAGACAAGAAAAACAAAACTTTTTTTGAGTTTAAAAAAATTCATAGACTTATTTGTTTACTTTAGCACTTAGAGGTTTATAGAAAAAGTCAGCAGAAAGTACGGAGTTCTCACATACCTTCCTGTGCCCCTACAGGTTCCCCTATTTATTACAAACTGCACTACTGTGGTACAGTTGTTACATTGAGGAGATTTTTTTGAAATATTATTATTAACTAAAGTCAGTAGTTTGCATTAGGGTCACTCTTTGTGTTGTACATTATATGGGTTTGGACAAGTGTATAAGGACATGTTTCCACCATTGTAGTATCCTACAGAACAGTTTCACTGCTCTAAAGATCCCATGTGCTCCACCCATTCATGCCTCTCACCTCCTCCCTCTCTCTCAAAATCGACTGATCTTTTTACTGTGTCTGTAGTTTTGCCTTTTCCAGAATACCATTTAGGTGAAGCCATACAGCCTTTTTATATTGGCTTCTTTCACTTAGCAATATGCCTTTAAGTTTCCTCCATATCTTCTCATGACTGATAGCTCATTTCTTTTAATTGTTGAATACTATTCTTTTGTCTGGATGTGCCACAGTTTGTTTTTTCATTCACCTGCTCAATAACATCATGGTTGCTTCCAAGTTTTGGCACTTATGAATAAAGCTGCAATAAACAAATATATGCAGGTTTTTGTGTGGACTTAAGTTCTCACCTCATTTGGGTAATACCAAAGAACCTAATTGCTGAATCATATGTTAACAGCATGCTCATTTTGTAAGAAATGGCCAGACTTCCAAGTGGTTGTACCATTTTACATTTCCACCAGCAATGAATAAGAGCTCCTGTTGCTCCACATCTTTACCAGCATTTTATCTCTCTCTTCAAAGTTTCTATAGTCCTTATCTTGATGAACAGAACCTCCATCCATCTGGTCACTCAAGCCAGGCATATCCCATGTCCTCCTCTCTCCACCACCCGGATGAATTGATTCTCCCACTCGTGTGTCTCTAACATTTGGTCCTTCTCTCTATCCTTTATGCCTCCTTCCATGAAACAACCTCCCCCTGGTTTGCCCCCACTTGACACTGCAGGCAGCCATCTTCTAAAACTCCATGTTGTTCTGTTGTTAGAAACAAAACAAAGCACCTCTGAAGTCCTCCCATTGTCAGGTTAAAGTCCCAACACCCCTGGATGGCTGCATGGTCTTCGGGAACCTTCCTCTGTTAACCACTCTTAACCTCATCAATTGTTTTGCTATCTCCTGCCCCAACTTCCTGCAAGGTGGTGATAGTATTTGTAGTATCAGCAGTTCCCCACACTTGACAAGCTATTGTAAACTATTGCACATGCTGTCCCACTTCCTTGGAATTCTTACCTGCGTTTTCTCCCTGGAGAATTTCTATTCAACTTTAAGACTCAGCTCAAATATTACCTCCCTGAATCACTGGGAGAGTAGGGTCCCCACTGAGTCCCCACAGTCTAGCTGAGTTATGCCCTCACCTCAATGACTGACTGATTTGTGTATGGGTCTGTCTTCCATGCCTACTACCATATCTGTGACTTTCTATATCCTTCAAACCTAGCCCACTTATACAAGTACTGAATTAGATTTTAAAAAGGATAGCCGGCAGGGGGAAAGGCTAACTGTGTCTCCAATATGGCCTAATCATTTCATTGCCTGAGACTGCATAGCCTCTTGACCACCACTGGCTGACTGAACCACATAGGACTGGAGAACAACAGGAGGAATGCACAAGAGGGTGGGTGTGTGCCGTAGCCTCCAGCCATATATATTTCCCCTTCTAACAATTTTGAATAGCTTATGAGGAGAAGAGGCCAAGGTCATTGCTAACTACTACTCTTGTGCTGATGGGGGAGGGGAAATTGTAAAATGTGAGACGTGCAATTAGTTAGATGGCTGCAGAAAGACCATAAAAATTACTCATTGTCACAGGAAGGATTTATTCTGGCTCATGAAAATTATCCTGCTTCAGAGAACAGGTTTGCAAGTAATTCCAACAATTCTGCCTGAATCTCCATGGACTCTAAGTTAGACCTCTAGGTAATCTCTTGCAGGTGCCTTTGTGTGCAGATGGGCAGGGAGGGGTAGGAAGAGGTAACAGCTCTTAGGGGGAATAGCCATCCACTTTTTGAGACTGTTTTTCCTGTTCATCAGTAAAACTCATGTTTAGCCAGTTATTCATTTCTTTCACAAAAGTCATTTTGATAATCTTGGAAATTGTGTCCCACTTCCCACTGGGTGATGACTGGGCTGCAGACAAACTGTCAGAATAAGCCTCAAATTCTGAGGTTCTCCCACAGGCAGGGTTGGTCTTTTCTTACCAATCTTCTCTTAGCTCCATAAACTATCCCAGGAAGGATCCTTAGCTATCTATTTCATATGCTTTCTTGTTATGTGTTTGGTTTGTTTGGTTTTGTTTTGTTTTAGCTGCTTGAAAGACATCTTATTAAGTCAGAGGGATGTAAGTTGAAATCCCAGCAATACCATGTGCTGACATATAACTATAGAAGCCCTTGAGATGATGCTGGGGAGCATATCCAGGAAAATTCTTCTGTGAGAAGCACTGAATGTGGTTTCCCTTCAGCAGTGATGGATCAATATAACATGGTTCTGTTGCTTTGTGACCAGATGGGAAGGTGTACCTCCATGGAATCTACATGTTGGACTCGAGAGCAAGAATTACCCTTTGAAGAGAGTCCCAGGCTGAGAGTGGGCCTGGAACACCGTGTTCTTCATCTCTCCCAGAACAACCCATAGCTTTGGGCTGCCCTTCCCCCTGCAGAGCCCCAGGGCATCTGGTCTGAGGCTATCAGAATCTTGCTTTGCAGAGACATCACACTTCTTTTGCCTTCCAATGACATTGAAAAACTGCTGGGTGTGCTGAGAGACGGTGACCAGCTGGGGTGACTATGGTTAGGCATTGGGGCAGGGAGGAGAGAGGCAGTGGAAGTTCTAATGTGTTGTGTTCTAATGCTGGGTTGGGAGCTAAGTCTCTGCATTCTGTTCTCTGTATGGAGGCAGAACTTCTTTCTCTGGAAGTTTGGTGTGAAAAAGAAAAAAGAAAATAATGCATGACTGAGTTATGATTATGCATAAAATTTGCTGACTGATGGGGTGCCTGGGTGGCGCAGTCGTTAAGCGTCTGCCTTCGGCTCAGGGCGTGATCCCGGTGTTCTGGAATTGAGCCCCACATCAGGCTTCTCCGCTGGGAGCCTGCTTCTTCCTCTCCCACTCCCCGTGCTTCTGTTCCCTCTCTCGCTGGCTGTCTCTCTCTGTCAAATAAATAAATAAAATCTTTAAAAAAAAAAGAATTTGCTGACTGAACTTCCTTCAGAAGATACAGAATCAACTGCCTTATTATTTTTACAGAAGTATAATGCAGTGAAATGCCAAGCACTGCAGTAAGACTTCACAAATATTTGGTCTTTGAAACAGCTGTAAGAGGTTAATGCTACTATTACTCCCATTTTACAAAAGAGGATAAAGATGTATAAATATGTTACGTGGTTTGCCCAAGATCACACAACTTCCAAGTGGCAGAGCTAGGGTTTGAACCCTAGAAGTCTGGTTTCTGGTTTGTGCCCTTAAATTTACTCCATGAGAAACAAGCCAAAAAAAGTATGCTATGCTGAATTCCAATCTTAAAAATGCCTAGATCCTTTTAACTCTTATGATTTCAGTCTCCACTGTGCTTCAGCCTTGCACCTTCAAACCTTGTCCTGAGTCTTGTTATGACTTGTAACCACTTTGTCTCAGATTTTTTTTCCAGTGAAGAGGTTTTTTGTTTTTTTTTGTTTTTTGTTTTTTTTTGAAGAAAATTATTTTGAAGCCTTCTCATATAGGATTCTTCCAACTCTAAAATTCTATACTTTATGATTTATAAAAGATTGGAAATGGGTTGTCAGAAAATAAAATCACCCAACAGGAATTTAATCTAACTCAGCTGTTCTATCTAAAAAAATCTTAAAATAAGAATTTGCAAGACTATTGTTTTTAGTTTAGACTAATACTTATGCTTTACCTAAAATCTCAATATCCACAGTCATCCTGACCACCGTTCCTCTAGTTTTAAGGACAAGGTCTCCATCTTTTCATTCAAAATGCATATGGCTGCCCATGTCATTTGCCTCCTCTCCACTTGCCTCCTTACAGACCTGCTTGTACCTGCCTCTCTCGATTCTGTAATGCATCCGTTCCCTAATTGTTCATTCCCTTTAATTAAAGTCTTAAATATGCTTGATTCTTTCCCATTCTATAAATTAAATTAAATTAAAATAAAATTTCCTCTCAACCTTTAGTACCCCCGTATCTACAAATGTTTTTTCTTCTCTCCTCACACAAACTTCTTGAAATATTAGTGTATATCTTCCTTCATAAGTTTCTCATTAATCCAAGTTTGGGAGTTTTTTTCCCTCTAGACTTTTATTTGCTATTTTGGTTTTTGCTTTTTTTTTTTTTTTTGAGATGAAAAAGGACATAAGAGAGTAAAGAAGTGGACTTTTTAATCTATCTGCTCCTGTAAAAAAGCCATATGATACCTGATTAAAACATTCTTGTGGTCCCTTTAAATGTTTCAAGAATCAAAGTTTGTGCACTAGACCTAATCCTTTCCAAATCTACTGTCTATATCAGAGTGTATTCATTTTCTAGTGTTGCCATGACAAATTACCCATAAACTTGGTGACTGAAAACAACAGAAATTTATTCTTTCCCAGTTTTGGAGTGCAGGAGTTGGAAATCAAGGTGTTGGCAGGGCTGCACTCCCACCAGAGGCGCTAGAGTAGAATGTGTTCCTTACCCCTTCCTGCCTCTGGGGACTATGCGCATTCATTGTGGCTGCCTTATTCCAGTCCCTGCCCAGGGCCTTCACATGACATTCTCCTCTCTGTCTTCCCCTCTTCTGCCTTTTATAGAAACACTTATTATTGGGTTAAGGGCTCACCTGGGTAATCTTAAATGATCTCACCTCAGGACCCTTCACTTAATTGTATCTACAAAGACACTTATTCCGTATAAAGTAAAATTCACAGGATCCAGGTATGAGGATGTGGACATATCATTTTGAAGGTAATCATTCAATCCACTACACAGAACGTGGGCTAATAAAATGTTACAGTGAAAGATTAACCTTCATTTTTTTACAATTAACAGACAGTGTTATATTAGTTTTAGGTGCACAATGTAATGATCCACCAGTTCTTTTTTTTCTTTTTTTTATAATAATATTCTTTTATTATATTATGTTAGTCACCATACAGTACATCCCTGGTTTTTGATGTAAAGTTCGATGATTCATTAGTTGCGTACAACACCCAGTGCACCATGCAATACATGCCCTCCTTACTTACTACCCATCACCAGCCTATCCCATTCCCTCTGAAGCCCTCAGTTTGTTTCTCAGAGTCCATAGTCTCTCATGCTTCATTCCCCCTTCTGATTACCCCCCCTTTCTTTATCCCTTTCTTCTCCTACCAATCTTCCTAGTTCTTATGGTCCAGAGATGAGAGAAACCATATGATAATTGTCTTTCTCTGCTTGACTTATTTCACTTAGCATTATCTCCTACAGTGCCAACCATGTTGCTGCAAATGTTGAGAAATTGTTCTTTTTGATAGCTGAGTAATATTCCATTGTATATATGGACCACATCTTCTTAATCCAGTCATCTGTTGAAGGGCATCTTGGCTCCTTCCACGATTTAGCTATTGTGGACAATGCTGCTATGAACATTGGGGTGCATATGGCCCTTCTCTTCACTACATCTGTATCTTTGGGGTAAATATGCAGTAATGCAATTGCTGGATCATAGGGTAGCTCAATTTTTAACTTTGTAAGGGACCTCCACACTGTTTTCCAGAGTGGTTGTACCAACTTGCATTCCCACCAACAATGTAGGAGGGATCCACTTTCTCCACATCTTCTCCAACAATTGTTGTTTCTTGCCTTGTCAATTTTTGCCATTCTAACTGGTGTAAGGTGGTATCTCAGTGTGGTTTTGATTTGAATTTCCCTGATGGCTAATGATTTTGAACATTTTTTCATGTGTCTGTTAGCCATTTGTCTTCATCGGAAAAGTGTCTATTCATATCTTCAGCCCATTTTATGATTTGTTTATTTGTTTCTTGTGTATTGAGTTTGAGAAGTTCTTTGTAGATCTTGGATACCAGTCTTTTATCTGTAGTGTCATTCGCAAATATATTCTCCACCAATTCTTTTTTTTATAGTAATAATTTTTATTATGTTATGTTAGATCCACCAATTCTATACATTTTCCATTCTCATCACGATAAGTGTACTTTTAATCCTCTTCAGCTATTTCACCTGTCCCCTCACCCACCTTCCCTCTGGTAACCATCTATTTGTTCTATGTATTTGAGTCTGTCTTTTTATTTGTCTCTTTTTTGTTTTGTTTGTTGGTACTGTTTCTTAAATTCCATATATGAGTTAAATCATATGGTATTTGTCTTTCTCCAAATAACTTATTTCACTTAGCATTATACCCTCTGGGTCCTTCCATGTTGTTACAAATGGCAAGATTTCATTCTTTTTTGTGGGTGAGCAATATTTCATTATATATGCCACAACTTCTTTATCCATTCATCTATAGATGGACACTTGGGTTGCATCCACATCTTGTCTATTGTAAATAATGCTGCAATAAACATAGGGGTGTGTATATCTTTTCAAATTATTGTTTTCATTTTCTTTGGGTAAATACTCAGAGTAGAATTACTGGATCACGTGATAATTTTATTTTAGATATTTTTAGGAATGTCCATACTGCTTTCCACAGTGACTTCACCAATTTGCATTCCCAACCAACAGTGAATGAGAGTTCCTTTTTCCCATGTCCTTGCCAACACTTGTTATTTCTTGTGTTTTTAATTTTAGCCATTCTGACAGGTGTAGTGATATGTCATTGTGGTTTTGATTTGCATTTCCCTGATGATTAGTGGTGTTGAGCATCTTTTTATGTGTCTGTTGGCCATCCGTATGTCTTCTTTGGAAAAATGTCCTATTCAGGTCTTCTGCTCATTTTTTAATCAGATTTTTTGTTTTGTTGGTACTGAGTTGTAGAAGTTACTTATATATTTTGGATATTAATCCCTTATCAGATATATCATTTCCAAATATCTTCTCCTATTCAGTAGGTTGCCTTTTTGTTTTGCTGATGGTTTTCTTTGCTTTGTGAAACTTTTTATTTTGGTTTAGTCCCAATAGTTTAATTTTGCCTGAGGAAATATCTAGAAAAATGTTTTTATGGCTGGTGTCGTAGAAATGACTGCCTATATTGTCTTCTAGGAGTTTTATAGTTTTGAGTCTCACATTCAGTTTTTTAATTGATTTTGAGTTTATTTTTGTGTATGATGTAAGAAAGTGGTCTACTTTCACTCTTTTTCATGTAGCTGTCCATTTTTCTCAGCATCATTTCTTGAAGAGGTGGTCTTTTCCCCATTGTATATTCTTGATACATTTATTGTAGATTAATTGACAATATAAGCATGGATTTATTTCTGGGCTTTCTATTCTGTTCCGTTGGTCTATGTGTGATTAACCTTCATATTGTAAAAAGTGAATATAAGCATTGAATGTAAATCATAACTCAAACAGGATTTAGATTCAAAAGATAAAGAGCTAAAATTGGGAGAATCTATGTGTTTTGGAGTACTTATGATACCAAGATTATAAGCTGCCTCCAGATTGATTGCCTATCTTGGCAAAGTTTTCCTAATTGTTGATAGTAGATATTTGTTGTTGTGTAGCTTCTTAGTACCTGTTTCATCTATTTTTTTCCATTTAGTAAGAGTATTGGGCATTTCTTCTCATATACAACTTCTGGAGAGGCCAGAAACACATGACACAGACCTGGCCAATATATATTTACTTGGCCAAAGTGATTGGTTCAGAGATGGACATAGGACACAATCACGGTGAATGAGAATTTTATTAGGATTTTTGAGAGAGGCAGGGAAATTTTCCCTAGAGATTTCAACCAGAGATGATCTGAGACTGTTGCTGCCAAGGCTTAAGAACGAGACCAATACACGGGTGCCTGGGTGGCTTAGCAATTAAGCATCTGCCTTCGACCCAGGTCATGATCCCAGAGTTCTGGGACCGAGCCCCATGTTGGGCTTCCTGCTCAGTGGGGAATCTGCTTCTCCCTCTGCCCCTGACCCTGCTTGTGCTCTCTCACTCTCACTCTGTTCTCTCTCTCCTAAATAAATAAATAAAATCTTAAAAAAAAAAATCAGACCAATACAATGGGAACAGAACAAGGCCTGCAAAAATCACTCAAGCCCTTGGGATAAGTCACTCTAAAGGTACTATCTCTTTGTTGTATGAGCCCACACACCCCCTTTTATTGCTTAGGCAAGTTGATGTTGAATTTTCTGTTACATGCAACTAAGAGTCCTACTTGATTGATATACCATTCTTTAAAAATAGAATGAAGGTATACTAAACACTTCAGATATTTTAAGAATAAATGTGTGCAATTAAATGGTTTTTAGTATATTCACAGAGTTGTCCAACAATCACCACTATCCAATTCCAGTACATTTTCACTATCCCAAAACAAAGCCCTGTATTCATTAGCAGTTACAACCCACACTCCACCCCCCCACCCCGCCCTGCCCACCTCCAGACTCTGGCAACCAATAACATGTTTCTGGTCTCTACAGATTTGTCTATTCTACACACTTCATATAAACAGATTCATACAATATGCAGCCTTTTGTGTTTGGTTCTTTCACTTAACATGATGCTTTCATGGTTCCTATATGTATCATGTATCAGCACTGCATTCCTGTTTATTGTTGACAATATTCCTCTGCATGGATATATCACATCATGTTTATTCATTCCTCAGATAATGGACATTTGGTTGTTTCCATTTCCACATTTTGGCTATTATGAATAATGCTGCTATGAACATTTGTATATGGGTTTTTGTGTGGAAAATGTTTTCATTTCTCTTGGGTATGTTTAGGAGTGGAATTTCCAGATCATATGGTACCTCTATATTTATCTTTCTGAAGAACTGTCAAACATTTTTCAAAACTGGCTGCACCAGTTACAATTCTGCCAGAAATGTATGAGATTTCCAGTTTCTCTATATCCTCACTAACATTGTTATTATATGTCTTTTTTATTAGAGAAACCTAGAGGGTATGAAATGGAATATCATTGTAGTTGTGATTTGCATTTCCATAATGGTTAAAGTTGCTGATCATCTTTTCATGTTCTTTTTGGTCATTTGCATATTTTTTGAGAACTATCAAATTCTTTACTCATTTACAAAATTGTGGGGTTTGTGTTTGTGTGTGTGTGTGTGCTTTCATTGTGGATTTGCAAGAGTTCTTTATATATTCGGGATACAAATCCCTTATCAGATATGAGGTTGGCAAATATTTTTGCAATCTGTGGGTTGTCTTTTCTTGTTTTTTGATAGTTTTCTTTGAAAGACAAAAGTTTTTAATTTTGATGAAGACCAATTTATCTATTTTTTCTTTTGTTGCTTGTGCTTTTGGTGTCATATCTAAGGAACCATTCAAAGACTAACGCAAGGTCATGAAGATATATTCGCTTGTTTTCTTCCAAGAGTTTTTAATGTTTTAGCTCTTCCATTTATATCTATGATCCACTTTGAGTTAATTTTTGTATATGGTGCAAAGAAGCGGTCCAAGTACATTATTTTGCATGTGGATATCTAGGTATCCTATCTTCATTTGTTGAAAAGACTATTGCTTCCCCATGAACTCATCTTGGCACTTCTATCGAAAATCAGCTGACTATACATATATGGGTTTATTTCTGGGCATTCAATTCTATTCTACTGATTTATATGTCTGTCCTTGTGCTAGCACTATCCTGTCTTGATCAATGTTGCTTTTGAGGTAAATATTGCAATTGAGTAGTGCAAGTCTTTTAACTTTGTTCTTAGATTGTTTTGGCTACTCAAGTTCCTTTGAATTTTCATAGGAATTTTAGGGTCTACTTTTCAAATTATGCAAAACAGACAGCTGGAATTTTGATTGGGATAGTGTTGAATCTGTAGATCATCTTGGGAATATTGCAATCTTAACAATATTAAGTTTTATCATCCATGAACATAGGATTTCTTCCTATTTATTTGGTTTTCTTTAATTTCAACAATGTTTTTTATTTTTCAGTTAATATGTCTTTCATGTTTTGTTAAATTTATTCCTAGGTATTTAATTCTTTTTGATGTTATTATAAATGGAATTATTTCCTTCCTTCTATTTTCTGATTTTTCATTGCTAATGTATAGAAACCCAGCTGGTTTGTGTATATTGATCTTTTATCCTGAAATCTTGCTGAACTCATTTAGTAGTTCTTAGTTTCTTGTGGATTCCTTAGGATTTTTCTGTATACAAGATCATGTGATGTGCAAATAGTTTTTCTTCTTCCAATTTGAATGCCTGTTATTTAGTTTGTTTGCTTAATTTCTCTGACTAGCACTTTCAATACAATGTTGAGTAGAAGTTGTGAGAATAAGAATCTGTGTCTTGTTCCCAAACTTAGGGAAAATATTTTATCTTTTATTATTTTTTAAAAGATTTTATTTATTTATTTTATTTATTTGAGAGAGAGAGAGCACAAGTAGGGAGAGCAGCAGGCAGAGAGAGAGGGAGAAACAGGCTCCTCCCTGATCAGGGGGCCTGACATGGGGCTTGATTCCAGGACCCTAGGATCATAACCTGAGCTGAAGGCAGACACTTAACCAACTGAGCCACCCAGGTACCCCCTTATCTCTTACTATTAATCATGATATTAGCTATGGGATTTTTGCATATGCTCTTGATCAGGTTGAGAAAATTCCCTTCTATCCCTAAATTATTGAGTGTTTTATCAGGAAAGAGTTTGGATTTTATCAAAATTTTTTATGCACCCTTAAAATGGTTTTTGTCCTTAAATCTATCAATATGATATATTACATTGATTGATTTTTGTATGTTAAACCAACCTTACATTCCTAAGATAAATACTATTTAGTGGTAATATATAATCCTTTTCATATATTTCTGGATTTATTTAGCCAGTATGTTGTTGAGGATTTCTTTCACCTATATTCATAAAGGATATTGGCCTCTTATTGTGATGTCTTTGTCTGGCATTGGTATCAGGACAATATTGCCCTCATAGGATGAATTAGAAGTTGTCCCTTCTCTCTCTCTTTTTCTTTTTTTGGAAGAATTCATGAAGGGTTGGTGTTAATTTGTCTTAAATGATTGATAGAATTCACCTTTAAATCCATCTAAGCCAGAGCTTTTTTGGTGGGAAGTATATACTCTAACTACTAATTCAATCTTTTTTTTTTTTTAAGATTTATTCAGATTTTCTATTTCTTCTTGAGTTGGTGTTGATAGTTTGTGTCTTTCTAGGAATTTGATAATTTCATCTACATTATCTTTTTGGCATACTATTGATAATATAGCATTTTTTTTCTTTAAGGTTGGTAATGATGTCCACTCTTTCATCTTTCATTCCTGATTTTTATAATTTGAATGTCTCTCTCTTCCCTTTTCCTCAATCTCTCTCCCTACCCTGCTCCTTTTCTTTTTCTTTTTTTTGTCAGTCTAGCTAAAGGATTATCAATTAAAAGAAATTAAAAAAATCTTTTCATTTCATGTATCTCTATTCTAATTTTTGTAATTTTCTTTTTTCAGATTATTTATATTTGGTTTGCTCTTCTTTTTTTGTAGTTTCTCAGAGTGGAAGATCATGATATTAATTTAAGATATTTCTTCTTTTTTAATATAGGAATTTGCAGCTATAAATTTTCCTGTAAATACTACTTTAGCTACATTTTATAATTTTGATATTTTGTGTTTTTGTTTCCATTTATCTCAAAGTGTTTTTGGATTTCCCTTGTATTTCTTCTTTGGCTCTATATTAGGCTGCTAAGGCTGCCACAACAAAACACCACAGACTAGGTGGCTTAAGCAACAGATACTTGTTTTCTCAAGTTTCAAAGGCCAGAGTCCAAGACCAAGTTACCATCAGAGCTTTGGACATAGATGGAGAGGATTCTCTCTCTCCCTCTGTCCCTCTACCCCAACTCACACTCCCTTTTTAAATAAATAAATAAATAAATAAATAAATAAATAAATAAATAAATAAACCAAAATTACAGACATAAATCCTACTTTAGCAGTGATTACAATGAATGTAAATGCACTAAACATTACAATCAAAAGAAAGAAGGTGGCAAATGAATTTTTTTCAGCTCACAGTCTTGTGAGTTGGTGACTACATGCCCTATTTTAAGATGAAGAAGCTGAGATTCACAGACATTAAAAATCTTGCCAAATTTTAAGGTCATACATTGGCAGAGACTGGATTTAAACCCCTACTTGTGTAGTAGCCTTTTCTCCAAAGGCTTTTCTCCTTCTACTTGCATTGTTTTGTTTTGTTTTGTTTATTAAGTTCAATTTGCCAACATATAGTACATCATTAGTTTTTGTTGTAGTGTCCAATGATTCATTAGTTGTATATAACCTATATCTCCCCTTATGCTATTGATGTCACGTGTTATCTTTATGCATTGTGTGTCCATCAACACAGATTAATAATTATTGTTTTATGCAATTGTCTTAAATCAGATAGGAGAAAAAGTAGTTGTAAACAAAAAAATACATTTATACATTGTTTTACACTTACCTATAAAGTTACATTTATCAGTGTTCCTTATTTCTTTATCTGGACTTTAGTAACTGTTTAATGTCCTTTCATTTCAAACAGAAAGTGCCCTTTAGTGTTTCTTATAAGACACATGCGTTAGCAATGAATTCACTCAATTTTTTGTTTATCTGGGATTGTCTTAATTGCTCTTTGTTTTTGAATGGTTGTTTTGCTGGATATAGATTTTTTGGTTCACAGTCATTTCTTTCAACTTAGTTTTATTTGAGTATGGTTGACACACAATGTTACTTTAGTTTCAGGTGTACAACATAGTGATTCAACAACTTTACATGTTATGTCATTCTCACCAGAAGTGTAGCTACCATACGTCACCATACATCACTATTACAATACTATTGATTATATGCTTTATGCTTACCTTTTATTCCCATGACTTATTCATTCCATAACCGGAAGCTTGTATCTCCCACTCTCCTTCACACATTTTGCTTATCCCCCCTACCCTCTTCATCTCACTACCTTTTGACCTCCCTGACTTCTGATGAGGAGTCACCTGTTAATCTTATTGAAGATATCTTGACATCATTCACTTTTCTCTTGCTTCTCTCAAGATTCTTTTTATTTGTCTTTCAATAGTTTGACTATGATAAATCTGGATGTGGATCTCTTTGAGTTTATCTTATTTGGAGTTTGTAGAAATTTTTAAACATGTAGAATAATTTTTCAACAAATTTGGGGAAATTTGGCCATTATTTCTTTAAATATTCTTTCCCCTTTCTTTCTCTCATCTTCTTCTGGAACTTCTATATATGTATGTTGATGGTGTCCCACAGGTCTCCAAGGCTTTGTTAATTTTTCTTCGTTCTTTTTTCATTCTGTTCCTTAGACTGAATAATCTCAATTGAACTATCTTCACTGATTCTTCCTTTTTCCAACTCAAATGTGTTATTGGGTCATCTTAGTAACATTTTCATTTCAGTTAGTGTATTTTTCAACTCCAGAATCTCTGTTTAATGTGTGTGTGTGTGTGTGTGTGTGTGTGTGTGTGTGTGTTTTAATATTTCTTTGTCTCGATTGGTATTCTCTAGTTGGTGAGGCACTGTTTTCATATCTTCCTGTAGTTCTCTAGACATGATATCCTTTAGTTCTTTGAACAAATTTATAAAAGCTGAACTAAATGTTTGTCTAATAGTCCAATCTGGGGATCCTTAGGGACAATTTATATTGACTGCTTTTTCCCTGTTTATGGGTCATAATTTCTTGTTTTTTTTGTGTGTCTCATAATTATTGTTGAAAACTAGACATTTAAAAATAATATAATGTAGTAACTCTGTAAATCAGATTCATTTTCTGTCTGAAGTTTGTTGTTCTTATTGTTTGTTCTTTTGTTTGTTTAGTGTCTCAAACTATTTGTGTAAAGTTTGTATCTTTTTTCTTTTTTTTAATTTAAATTCAATTAGCCAACGTATAGTACATCATTAGCTTTTTGATATAATGTTCAGTGATTCATTAGTTGTGTATAACACCCAGTGCTTATCACATCATGTGCCCTCCTTATTGCCCATCACGAAGTTACCCCATCCCCCCACCCATCTCCTTTTCTGCAACCCTCACTTTGTTTCTCAGAGTCAAGAGTCTTGTATGGTTTGTCTCCCTCTCTTATTTCTTCCCCTTCAGTTTTCTCTCCCTTCCCCTATTGTCCTCTGCACTATTCCTTATGTTCCACATATGAGTGAAACCATATTACAACTGTTTTTCTCTGATTGGCTTATTTCACTTAGCATAATCCCCTCCAGTTCCATCCATGTCAATATAAATGGTAGATATTCATCTTTTCTGATGGCTGAGTAATATTCCATTGTATGTATGAACCACATCTTCTTTATCCATTCATCTGTTGAAGGATATCTCAACTCCTTCCACAGTTCGGCTATTGTGAAAATTGTTGCTATGTACATTGGGCTGCATATGTCTTTGTTGTGTGTGGTCACTGATGACTCTACCATTTAGCTTAGTGTTCAGTTAGTAATTGGACAAAGAAATCTTTTTAAAATTGAAAAAAATTTAATTTTTAAGTAATCTCTACACCCAACGTGAGGCTTGAACTTACAACCCTGAGATCAAGAGTCATATGCCCTACTGACTGAACCAGCTGGGCTCCCCATAAAGTTTTTGAGATTCATCCACATTGACTGTATCAGCAATTCATGCAATTAATTTTTATTTATTTTTTAAATATTTATTTATTTATTTATTTATTGAAAGGGGTGGGGCAGAGGGAGAGAGAGGGAGAGAATCTTAAGCAGGCTCCATGCCCATCATAAAACTTGACATGGATCTCTATCTCACAGCCCTGAGATCACAACCTGAGCTGAAATCAAGACTGGGATGCTTAACCAACTGAGTCACCAAGGCACCCTATTTTTACTTTTTTTTAAAGTAAGCTCTAGGCCTAATGTTGGGCTTGAATTCATGATCCTGAGATTAAGAGTCACATGCTCTACTAACTCAGAGAGCCAGGTGTCTGGGACAAAGATATCTTTAAATGACTTAATCAATAAGTCTCCCAGTTTTCATTTTGTGCTAGGTATGGATTCTGGGCTCTGGTTGTTTATAACTCTGCCTTAGCTTTCACTTCTTGCTTTTGCAGAGGCTCGATGACACCCAGAAGTGAGAAATTAAGGCCTTCTCAGGCATATGCACAGCCTTGCACATGTGTGCAGGCTTCTAAATTCCTAGGAATATGTCAGAGCTTTTCAATATCCCCTATGGATGTTGTATTCTCCATATTTTCCCTTTAAGCTTTTTTTCTAAACCTCTAATTTGTCTTACCTGGTATTGCCACCTCAAGCAGCAATTATGTTAAATAACTGACTGATTTTTATTTTTATTTTTGACAAACACTCTCTGATAGGTCTGTCAGAGGGCTGTGGATTTTAAAGGTTCTTAATCTATCATTCCAGATGTGTTACCGAAACTCATCTCCTCTTAATTGCAAAAGATTAAGACGAATATTGTTATTTTCTCACTTAGATCTATAGACACTGGCAAGTGACTGTCCCATCAAATTTAACCCTTTTCAAACCAGTGTCCTCATTTTTTTCCATCTGACTATCTCTGATACAACTGTCCTCTTTGTTTCCCTTTCCTATAGTAGGAAATTCTAATTTCCACTTAAACTTTTCTGAAAACTGGAGGTCCAACTTAAGAATGTCTTCTTAAACTAATAGTCCATGGGATGGAGACATCAATGCCTGTTTAGCACTTTGCACAATTATTGCTATTATTCTAAGAGGCAGGTAATAAAACAAAAGCATTGTCTTCATTTCAAACCTTAGCACACCAATATGGGTAACGAAAGTAAACACAAAAACTAAATTCCCAAGTTGTAGGAAAGAGCAAAAAACAAAGTGTATGTGAAAGAGATTTATAAATTAAGTGCTACAAAAATTTATAATTCAACATGAAACTGATCGGCAGCTGGAATCCAGGGATTTGATTTGTCTAAGATCTAGAAGGGTTGAGTGACACTTGGGATATTAGAAGGCTACTTATAGGCTCTACAGTGGAAATATGTTCTTCCTTAAATTTTGCTCCCAAGGCACCTCACTTAACTCACCCTAGTTTCAGTTCTGCTACTCATTTCATCTTTCCCCATCCCCTCCTCAAAGGCCAACATTTCTATTTTCTTTGTTTTTCACAAATGTGGGTATGGAGGCAAATGCAAACATTTAAGCAGCTCAGTGGCTCTAGATTGCTGTATGCCTACAGCAGACTCAGAGCAGACATTGCCTGGCCTCTTAACAGTCCTTTGGGCATTGCACACCTGGTCAGTGGCTTTGCAGACAAAGGAGGATGTGGAATGGCATGGGGGAGGAGGTTGTGTTGGGGAGGGGGTCCTCTATGAGAGCAGAATCCCAGTGTTAAAGGAGCTCCTTCTGGGAATTCAGCACAATAGAACCACAGGTATGCACAAACAGGGAACAGAGAAATCAATAAATGCCTGGTCTGTGTTTGGGCTTGTGGAGAAGGATTGCATTTCCTTTCTTTTTGTCTATTCATAGATTCTCAGACCACTAATTCCTTTAATCAATAGCGAAGATTTGTACCAGGTGTCTCAGAGATGCCAGCATTTGCTTGTTGGGTTAATGCCACTTAATCCTCTCTCTTGCAGAGCCTGCTCAGGGACTCTGCATAGAACCCACGTGGCAGCTGGTTTCTCCAGAGTGGTTAAGAAGTGTGGGACCACAGACTGAGGGAGGTCAGTGGCAACCTCTGTTTTACTAGTCACTATTTATTCATATAACACTTTTGTACAGTTTTCAGAGCACTTTCACATTCACATTCCAGCAGGGAGACGGGACAGAGGTTACCATATCATACAGAATCCAAGAAAGAAAAATGCAGCAAATTAATAGATGACACACCATTGATTATAAGACATATCCCAAGTTCAGAGACTTTAGAGTGTGATTAAATACACGTGTGTGTGTGCGTGCACGCTTGTGTATCCTGGAATCTTGTATCTTGTATTTTGAAATCAATTACATTTAATTCCATGTCTAACAGGCAAGAAAAACTAAGGTCCAGAGGAGTTAAATGACAAAGCTAAGTTCTTAGTTCACTAGTTCCCAGTCTCCTAGTTCTTAGGTCCATGCAATTTTTAATACAAAGTCTCTAATACAGTATGTAAGACTACTTGGAAAAACCACATACCTACTCTAGATTTTATTTCTCTCATCTGTGAAATCAGGATAACAATATTTGGTCTCCCTGCCCCAGAGGGTTATTGTGAGGCTCAAATTAGGTGATGCAACTGATTTTTTAATTTTTTCATTAATTGGCTAAGAATTTACTGACTGTCTCCCATGTGGTAAGCACCATGTCAGGTTCAAGGAGTTGAATGGAGACCGACATGGCCCTTGCCTTTGTAAAATTCCAAATACAATACTTTGTAATTTGCAAAGGACAATACAATTATGATGTATTATTGTTGCTATTATTATCATAGGAGAGGCTGACAGAAAAGCCCTTGAATGGGGCCTCATGAGGTTGGCAATGAGGGAGTAGAAGGTGGTGCCTCACCTTTCCCTGAGATAAACCTCTAGATAAGGTGCATAGAATTTTCCCAGGCCTAATGGAAACATGTAAATGTCTTAAATCTGAATCCATGCTCCAATGCATTTTCCCAATCCCTTCTTGCTGTGGGACTCCCTATTTCCAATTTAGTCTCTTGAACTTGTCATGGTTTTTCCCATCTGTGTGTCTTATTTCCATCCTTTCATCTCCTTGACTCTATTTGGAAAAATCCTGCCCATCCTCAAGCCCCAGGTTTTCTGAATATTTTTCTAATCACCTCATACCACAGTGATTTCTTTCCTCTCAATCCCTTCAGCATGTTTTGTGACCCCAGTCATTCAGCATTTTCCATGTTCTAATTTTGCTGCAGCTAACTCTGTACGTGCCTTATCTTCCTACCTGAAGAAATGGCCCGACCCTCTCATCATTGCCTCTCCCTCAACATTTAGTATCCATGTGTTGACTTAGTGATGATGGACATTTTCCCCATTTTAAACTGCCTCACCATCCTTATTCTTGGATCCTGTGAAGTAGAGAGTGAATGCAGTCTTTTATAAAATGGAAAGCACGAGTTCTCTGTTATAAAACCAAAGATAGAAACTGGTATAACACCTAATCCAGAGATGTTCTCCAAGTTGAAAAGCTGAGGCCACTTGATAAATGAACTTCTTTTTTTTCCCCTAATTTTTTAAAAGATTTATTTATTTTATTTTTTATAATAATTTTTTATTATGTTATGTTAGTCACCATATAGTATATCCTTAATTTTTGATGTAATGTGACACATGAACTTCTTAAGGTAGGTATGTTGGGCCCCACTCCAGCTTGTTTTTTGTTTTATTTTTCTAGCATGCTCTCCATTCTCCAATCTTAAGTAAAGAATGGAATTGTTATTGAACACTAGGAGAGAGTGAAATTATCAGCGATAGCTCCATGGTGCCTCACACTATAATTATTGCTTATTAAATATTTTTTGAATGAATAAATGAAAGAGCAAACAAGAGCTATGTGACCATGTGAGAAGGTAACCAGGGGAAGTGGCAGAGGCCAGAGGCTAAAAGGTCTAGTTCATGTTTTTGCTAGCTGGATGATGGTGTCATTGCTGTCTGGGAGACAGTTGTAAGATTACAGTATCTTGCTCAAACAGACCAAGCCCGCTCCCACTTCAGGACCTTAATACAGTATTTTCACTTACCAGATGCTCTTTCTCCAGATTATGTGTGTGGTATATTTTCTTATTTCATTTAAGATACTGTTTAAATAAAATTTCAGCAGGAAATCCTTTCAAAACTACATCTTCAATGGCACTTCCATCACTGCCTATCCCCCAACACACTTTCTTCTCTTCATACCACTCATCACCACCCAGAACTATTGTAGTCTAGATGAAGGCACTGCCTAGGAATGTGCAGTACATAGCCCATGTAGTCATATGCAGTGGCGTGTGTTTAGAGGACATATGTATATATTCTTTATATATTCATTGTTGGTCTCATCACTAAAATATAAGCTGCATGATAAAGACTTTGTTGTCCACTGAATCCCTAGTGCCTAGAACAGAGCTTGGCACACAGTAGGTATTCAATAAATATTTGTTTGATGGATGGATGGATGGATGAGATCTGAGACTAACCTTATCTTTACTCCTATGGCATGATACAGATCTCTTTCTTACATCCCTTCTCAAAGAATGGAGAGAAGAGTTCAAACAACTTCTTTCATAGATCTGTATCATGTCAAAGCTTATAGGACATTAGCAACCATCTCATGCAAACCTCTTATTCACATGTGCAGAAATTAAGACTCTGAGAGGTAGTGCAATTTTGCCTAGATCACCTTAACAAGTTAATGAAATAGTGGCAGAATGACTTTCAATAAGCTCCTACCATCTGAACTCAAGCCATACCCAAGTTGTTTTCCTAGCACGGATCTACTTGTAACAAACATCTGACCCCACATATAAAAAAACTCCATCCTGCCAGGATCCTCCTATCAAACAATCAAAAGACTGGCAAATGATCTTTTCCTGGTGGAGTTAACCAAAATCATCATTAACAACCCAGACATTGCATGGGAAGATATATACAGAGCTCCCATCTTCCAGGCAACTTCTATGACAACCCATTCCAGGCTCATCAGAGAAAAGTCAAGGCCCAAGTGTACTTAAATAAATCAAGTCTTTATTAAGCACTACCTACTGCCTAACACTAGGTTTCAATACAGTTGTAGAGATGAGGGAAAAGTGTATATCAAATTCACATATCTTTGGAGATTAAGTGGGTTGAGCTATGTGTGGGAAAGAGGGTCAAAGAGTTCAGGAAGAGATGGATGGGTCAGAGAAGGTTTCAGGAAGGGGGCAGTAATTACACTGAACCTTGAGGGATCAATGGGATTGGTAGAGTTTAAACACATTCAGAATGTGTACAAAAATGAGCAAAGCCATGGCAGTGGGAGTGGTCTAGAATCTAGATTCCTAGGAATATTTATAAGATAGACTAGGTTCTAGTGAAAGGTATTTGCAAGAATAGATCATAAGTAGTAAAGGCATATTATGGAGAGTTGGAAGTCAGAAAGAGGAATTAGACATTACACTGTAAGGGATAGCAAGTATAGCTAGCAAAAAAAAGTGACATGATGTAATGAAGACACGAAGTTGATATGGGTTGGTTGGAAGGAAAGGAGAGACAACAGAAGGCAGAAAAAGCCATTTGGAGGGCTGAACCAGGAAGGAAAGTGTTTGACATGATGAAAGCCATCTCTGCACATGGTACTCGCAAGCTTCAGCCTCCTCAAATGTATACCACCTTTGGTAGGTAGATTCTATTCTTCAAAATATCAGGGAATAGATTCTACAGCTCTTCTCAGAGCCCTGCCTCTGTCATTCGTGACCCCAAAGTTTGGAAAGTTTTTCCTTTGGTTTAACTTGAATCCTTCTCATGGGTATTTACGTTTTCCTTTCTCTGAACCCATCAGTGAGGGGGAAAAGGAAGTAATCCTGTAGAACAGATTTCATAAAGTTATCCTAGAATGGAACTCCTGGAAGGGATCTTTGAAACCATTCAATTCTACCTTCTTTTAAAGATCAGAAAACAGAAGAAATCACACAGCTAGTCTGTGGCTGGACTAGGAGTTTCTACCACCACCCACTTTGTCATTCCAACCTTTGGTCATCAAGAACCTCCCCCAATCATTCTCCCCGCCCCTGTCCCACTAGCTCAAAGGAGGAATTTTACCAGTCCTCTCTGGGAGCAGTTAAAATGCAAAATTTTCCAAATGGTTTATTTTGGGACCAAAGAATCTTTATCTTTAAAAGGAGGTATTGATTTGACTAATCATCACTGAAATTCCATTGGCAATTTACAACATTTTATGTTCACTAGGTCTGAGAACATACATATCTGAGGATCTGACCTCATCCTCTTTTTGGCCTTTGACATAATCCAGAAGCTGAACAGATTCCTTTCCAGCTCCCAGCATGAGCAGCAGTGGGCACAGGCTTTTATGATATGGACGCACATCTTGACTTGTGGCTCCAGGAAATCTTTCTTCTTCCTTTTCAGCTCTAAAACTATCCTTCAGCCTGGCTGCCAGGAGAACACATGCCTGAGACTTGGATTCTATCCCTTTCTCTAATGTTTTAATTGCAAGCAAAACCACAAAGAAAAATTTCCCATAGTAAGTTCACTTCAAACATGAATAGCCAGTGAATGTTCACCAGGAGTTGGGAGGAGTATACAGACCAGAACAGAACTCATTTGCATGCCATGGATTTCTTTCTCCACCTGTACCTACAACACTGACTAAGGAAATGACTGTCTTTGTCTCAGGGCAGTTTTACTGCTGCCAAATTATTTTTCTAGTTTACCCAACCTTTTCCCTTTTTCCATTCTGGCATTCGTTGCTCCATGTTGGTCAGTGTATAATAGGAAACAGAATGTACTTACACATTGAAAACTTTAAAATATGCAGTTCATTTAGTGTGGAAACTTGCCTGGGGGCAGAGATCAGGTTTTCCTGGTGACCTGTATAGGACATGCACATTCAAAACATCCTGAGTGTAGAACTTGACCCACAAAGGTTATCTTTTGGAGTAGCTGAGGATTAGCCATGTTAGGAAGAGACATTCTTCAAGAGTTCTAGGGAAAACATTTTGAGGGTGCTCTGGTGTCCTGCTTTAAGAGCCAGGAGAGATAAAATAGTCTTGTCTCTACTTATAGAACCTTGGCACTAAAGGTAATCCTATTGATAAAAAATGCTGGGGGTTAAAAAGAACAAGTAATGTGGCTCATTCACTAAGGCCTTGTAGAGATGAACCTGGAATGAGGACTGAATCTTCAAGTCTACATTCTGTAGGCAGAACTTTGGAGCATAAGGTGCTGGTCTAAAACACTGGGTCCATGTCAGAGGCCCTAGTCAGGGTCCTGAATTACATTGCTCAGGGACACACTGTTCTTCTTGATTATCCTATCTTCTTGGACTTATTCTGTCCCTTCCCCATAAGCACCTACTTATCTCTTAAGGCAAATAAATCTTGTCTCATTGTTTTCTTGGACTGAAAAAGCAATTAAGAAGACACCTACAGTCTATTCCCCTATCTCCAGGCCAGGCTACAGTTTACCCAACAATCATCCTCTTTATGATCCAGACATGTTTGAATCTGAGACTGGTGTCACAGTAGACCCATTCCTGTTTTTCAATTGAGTTTGATTTCAAAAGCACTGCAGGGAATAAAAGACAAATAAGCCAATTAAAAAAAAAAGACAAAGAATTTGATTAGAGAGACGTCTCTCCAAAGAAGATATACAAATGGCCAATAGCACATGAGAAGATGCTCAACATCATTAGCCAGTAGAAAAATGTAAATTAAAACCACAGAGAGATACCACTTCATATCCACTAGGATGGCTGTAATAAAAGAAGAAAACTGCAAGCGTTGGCAAGGATGTGGAGAAATTGGAACCCTCCCACACTGCTGAAAGTATCATAAATGCTGCATGCCATTTGGCATTCATAATAGCCCAAAATGGAAACAACTAAAATGTCCATAAATGGATGAATGGATAAATAAAATGTCATATATCCATACAATGAAATATTATTTGGTCATAAAATGTAATGAAGTAGTAACTAACACATGATACAATGTAGATGAATCTTGAAAACATTAATCTAAATGAAGAAAGTCCATCACAAATGACCGTATTTTGTATAATTCCCTATATGAAATGTCCAGATTAGGCAAATCCAGAGACAGAAGTGGGTTAGTGATGGCCTAGGGCTGAGTAGAATGGGGGAAAGGGAAGTGAATGCTAATAGGTAAGGGTTTCTTTTTGAGATGATAAAAATGTTCTGGATAGTGGCGATGGCTGCACGATTTTGGGAATATACTAAAAACCATTAAATGATATACTTTAAGGTGAATTTTATGGTATATGAATTGTATCTAAATAAAGCTGTTATTAAAAAAAAAACAAACCCTTCACAGGCAGAAAGACAACACAAGAGGAGGAAAGCAGGCAATTTAAAGGAACCAGACAATGAATTTATCATAAAACAAAAACTTTAATTTTTTTTACTGTGAATTCACACATTCCCAACAAAATTTTTGTATTTTTTTAATGCTGTGTTTTAAAAATATGTGGTTTTCTCAAACTGAGGCCATTGCTAATGGGAGAGTCTACTGCCTTTTGGACAGGGGCAGCATAGCCAGCCCCATTTTAAGGTTTTTGTTCAGTCTTCCTCTTTTCAACTCCACCTGCCTGTCTGCAAACCTGACAGGAAACTTACACGAGTCCCTCTTGCACAGACTGGTGGAGTGAGCTGGTGACATAAGTTCAGGTTGGATATTCTCCAGCGTCAGGTTGGGGTGAGGTTGGTTTTCTTTGATTATCTCCTCCAGGGATGGGATGATGTGGGGAAGGGGAGGCTATAGAATGGGATCTAGATCTCTGACTCCCCAGTGGAAGTCACACTGAGTCTATTCTGCTAGGTGTTTTAGGGATTAAGAGACATTCTGGAATCCAGGGAGGAGCAGCATTTTTCATGTCAGTAGTAGCTAGGAAATGTGGTATACAGAGCACACCACTCCGTTTCAAGAGGCTACTCTTCAGGTTGTCATCTTGACCGTCTGCATGACTTTGGGCCAGTCACTTAGTTTCCTCAGCTATAAAAATGGGAATAATAAATAATAATAATAAAGGGAGTAATGAATTTCATAATCATAGACGTTGTTAGAAATCATCTACCACAGTCTATTTCAAATTCTAGCCATCCTTTACCCCCGCCTCAGATCCTACCACCATTTTCATTCACTCTTCCCCTTGATGTTTTTAAAAATGATTGGCCTATCTCTATATAAATTGGCTAGTCCTAAAAAGTCTACTATCTTTTTTTTTTTTTACTGTTCGTCAGGCATTCTTTTATCTTATTTTATTTTACTTTTTTTAAAGTTCCATGATTCATTACTTGCATATAACACCCAGTGCACCATGCAATACGTGCCCTCCTTACTACCCATCACCAGCCTATCCCATTCCCCCACCCCCTCTCCCCTCTGAAGCCCTCAGTTTGTTTCCCAGAGTCTGTAGTCTCTCATGGTTCACTCCCCCTTCTGTTTACCTCCCCTTTCTTTATCCCTTTCTTCTCCTTCCGATCTTCCTACTTCTTATGTTCCATAAATGAGTGAAACCATATATAATTGTCTTTCTCTGCTTGACTTATTTTGCTTAGCATTATCTCCTCCAGTGCCGTCCATGTTGCAGCAAATGTTGAGAAATCGGTCTTTTGATGGCTGAGTAATATTCCATTGCATATATGGACCACATCTTCTTCTTTTTTTTAAATTTATTTTTATTTATTTATTTATTTTTGATGTAAAGTTCGATGATTCATTAGTTGCATATAACACCCAGTGTACCATGCAATACGTGCCCTCCTTACTACCCATCACCAGCCTATCCCATTGTGGACCACATCTTCTTAATCTGCCCTTCAACAGATGGCTGGATTAAAAGTCTACAATCTATTAAGCTGGAGTTTGTCATCTTGCAAGTCTTAACTGAGACCTTTACATGTTTCCACTGTACCTTGCACATGACAGAAGTTTGAAAACCAAAATCTAACACTACTTACAGCTTTGCTTCTCTAAGCTAGATCCCTCCACTTCATCTAAAGCTCTTCATATAGCTTGGTTTCAAGTTCTCTACTTTCCTGGTTATTCTCTGAACACATTCCAGACTGCCAGCTTCTTTAAGTACTAAAACCAGTCCTGAAAAGTGAGCAGACTAGCATGGGCTTCATCTTCTTCTTGGACAGTAGATTAGCATTGTATTAGTATAAATTTATTACTATCAGTATAAATTTGCATCTGTTTTGTGGCAACCATATTCACAAGTAACCAAAAATTACAATCCGTGAAACCCATAAACTCTTTTTCACATTATATCCTTTAGCACAATCTTCTTCAATTCTTTTACTTGTGCCCTCTATTGTTTGGGGGTAAAGTGTCAGATTTTTTATTTTCCACTCAGGTCCCATGATTTTAGACCATTTCCTGCTCTGCGGACACACATCGGGTTGAGATGTCTTGATGATGTGCTGATGACAATGAGGGGAACAAATAAGAATAGAGATACCAGCTCTAACTTTAAGGTTCTCTGTTGAGAAATCATTGTCTACACATTCACCTTGCTGCCACTAGAAGAATGTACACAGAAAGACACTCTACTCATCCAAGCCAGGTTTTGCCTCCTCCAGAACAAGTGTTTCCTGTTCATGTCATCCTCAGATCCTGAGTTAGGAGTCATACAATGATTGTTTGAACCAAGCTAGAAGCCTTCAGTGTGGGAAGTGAAAGGCAGTATGGAGAAGTAAAGAAAGGAGGTGAAGAAAGGAAAAGGGGTGGAAGACAAAGAGAGAAATATAGTGGATGATTTTTGGAATGTCTACTTAGTTCTGACCAGATTCTTGTTCTTGAGCTCTAGCGACATCCCCCTATTCTTATAATTAATTCTATTTTGTTAATTTGTTTGTTTGATTCATTTATGTTTTTGCTTAGGATACAATAATTTTTTTTGCTTGAAACAGTCCTGCAAATCATAAATAATTTAAGAACAGAGCCATAATTATGTTAACAAATTTAAGAACAGAGCCATAATTATCTTAACAAATGTGGAAACTGAAGCTAACATAGGTTTAACCAATTGTTTGAAACTAAGCAATGGTCGACAAAGAAACACTGAAGTTTTAGGCTGTCCCAGGGCCATAAAGAATGGGTAAGGGAATTCAAAGTTTTTAAGCAGAGAGATGAGAGGGCTAGTACTATTTACAAGGACATAAAAAGTTTTATGAAATATATACTGGGCAGTTACTTTAATGAAAACAGAAGGAAATCGGGGAGGACACAAAAGCCACTCCCCATGCCATTGAATATCTGAATAGTCTGTAACTGTATGTGCACATTCTGCTGCTGTGGAACTTCAAATGAGATGAGATGACCAGTTCACCTAGATAGTGATACATTCAAGCACCATTCCTAAGCATCTGTTATGCATGTAACAATGTGCCGGATACACAAGAAATGCCATATACAGACCTGCCCATAAGAAGCTTAAAGGATCATTAAGGACACAGAACAAAACCATTAGCAAACAATACAAGGCAGCATATAATTAATTTTCCCAAGGTGTGGTACAGATCTACAATTATAAGAAATTAGTAAGTGGAAAATTCAGCATGCTCTGGAATTGTTGGGAAAGACTTCAAGAACAAGTTTGGACTTGAGATGAAGTATGGATGTATGGAAAGGGTTCAGTAACTCACATGACAGGAAGAGAATAGAAAGAAGAGAGGGGAGGCAGGAAGTAGGGAGGGTAGGTATTTGGATAGGCTGCAGTGCAAACCAAATGACAATGAAATTAGCATGGTTGGCATGAGGAAATGAACTTGACTGAAGACTGCTTTTGCCAGCCCCTCATCTTTGGTGCTGCTCTGGCTCTGCTCTTCCACAAAACCCCTCCTAACACACATCTTTCTGAACACATCTCTCTGAACTCCTAACACAGTCATCACTCTTGAATGGGCCTTGTGTTGTTTTAGTTATTGGTATTTCCAACATCTGCATCATTTCGTTTGAAAATTTTTTATCTTATCGACAGGATGGTAAGCCCTTTAAGGATAAAGAATTAAGGATAAATGCCAGTATGTTTCAGCATTCACCCAGAACTCTATGCAATAAGTTGAATTTCAAGTTCCTATAGTAAATAAATATTTATTAAATGGACCAGGTGGAATCTGAATATCACTTCTGGCTCTAGCCTTTTGGGAGCCATTGACTCCATAATTTTTATTTCTTCATCCCAAAGCTTTGTTGAGTGTTGAAGTTCAGTTGAAGGCATGTGGAAGAGGAGGTGGAGATAGGCCCCTCTGGTCTCCGTTTCTCCTGTTAGGGCTGCAGCAATCATCTCAGCTCTGTTCTTGGTGGAGAGCTAATCACAGTCCTGGCATACAAACCTTGACAAGAAATTAGGTGCACTCAATGAGAAGTCAGGAAACAAGTAAAGATTTGCATTAAAATAGGAAGGAAGGGCCCCTGTTTCTCCCACAGTTGGTTGAGACACTTTCACCATAATGCCTAGTCTGGAATGGAAAGGGCAGCTGGTGTACAGAATATTAGCACCCAAAAGACTTCAAACCCCATTGGAGCCCTTTAGGAAGTATTTAGATTGCCCTATCACATCTATCTTGATGGTCTTCTTTCATCCTTTGCAAATCAAATTTTTAGGTGAGAAGGCAGCCGCATATTTCAAATGCATTTGCCTCTAGATATGAAAATATTTGGGATATTATGACAAAGCCTAGGGAAATTATGATAGTCTTCATTTCTTTTCTGGATTTGAGACCTATGTGACTCTATTGTATATCTGGTTGCAGATCACTATGGCCATGTAGACCCTGTGCCTGGGAGCACTGGTGTGGCCCAGCTCAGCTGAGATGGAGAGAGAGAACTGGTTACCAGGGCATAGAGTTTAGGGGAAAACCAGGCTTCTTTTGGATTCATACTACCTTGGATTCTACCCTGACTGTGCCATTTATTAGCTGTATGCCCTTGAGGAAGTTATTTCATCTGAGTCTCAGTTTATTTGTTTTTAAAAATTTTATTCATTCATTTTAGAGAGAGAGAGAGAGCAAGCAGGGGGAAGGGTAGAGAGAAAAGAAGAGAGAGAATTCTCAAGCAGACTCCCTGCTGAGTGCAGAGCTCAGTGTGGGGCTGGATCCCAGGACCCTGAGATCATGACTTGAGCCAAAATCAAGAGTTGGATACTTAACTGACGGAGTCACTCAGTTGCCCCATCAGTTTCTTCGTTTTTAATATGAAAGTAGTAATAATGCAAAACTGAAGAGATGTTGCAAAGATTAAATGAGATCACATATACATGATGTCTTTGGCACAGCGGCTGGGCAGAGTAAGCATTTGATAAGCGATAGCTCTTCTAATTATTACCACTCAGTGCATTCTGGAGCATCATCCCTTGCCCCGCCTTACTCAGGTGATTCTGTCTTGAATGGGGCTTGGGTAGAGCAGAGGGGAGTTGATGGGTCTGAATGTGTGGCTGGCCGTGTGTGTTGGTCAAGAGGGATAGGTGTGTCCTGAGAACATTGTAGTATCGTGAGTGTGTCTCAGCCCCAAACCAAGTAAGAGAATCTCTGACAAAGACAAGTCATAAGTCTGAGCAGCATGTGATGTTCGTGTCCCAGGTAAACCCTGCTTCCCATTCTGCCCAGTAGGCTGTTCCCACAGAAAAGGATTTACCAGTCACGTATACTCTTAAACGTCTTGCATTTCTCTATCTATAATCATCTATCTATCTATCTATCTATCTATCTATCTATCTATCTATCATCTATCCATCTATCATCTATCATCTCTCTCTCTCTTTCTATCTCTATCTCTATCTCTTCCTCTATCTCTCTCCCTCCCCCTTCCTGGTCTTTGGACTCAATGGAAGAGTTGGGGCCGTTTAGGGACCTTGATTCATCCCCATTAAAATACCCATGCATAGCCTATGTTTGATGACCTATTTGGACCTACTGGTAGATGACTGGATGGCATTCCTTGTTAGGCAGATCATGTCTGGACTGACATGGGGGATTATGTGTTCACTCATAGGGTACCATTTGCGGGAGCACCACAAACCTTGTCCAAAACATCTTGTCATTTATCTACCATAGAGACAGAAGTTGTATCATACCAGAATCTTTCTTCATGTGTTAAAACTTTATAAAACTACAAATATCTCTGGGCAGGAATGATTCCTTAAGTCAAAACCAGTCATTAACCTCTTAATGTGAAATAGTGCACAGGGATTTTATTCATCAAAGAAATTACGAAAAAAATAAGTATGAAGCTACAAGAAATAAAACAGAAGTGTTGGGTGCTCCTGTGAGACACAGCCAGTGACTTCAGTCCAGAGCGTGCAGCCCTGGGAAGCTGGGCAAAAGGAGGATTCTGATTGCAGGTTGCCTGGAGAAATCTATTTAAAGTGAGGTGGGAGAACAAGGACAGCACTTTCATCCACTTCACAATTCTGCCTTGATTCTGAGGAATCATTCTTTTTGTCATGTCTGGAACTGAAAAGTCAAGCGTGGACACATAAGGCAGGCTCTTATCAAAAAGAGAACACATGTAGCAGGATTAGGTCCCGTGGACATGAATAACTCAACCAGGCTGGCATTGATGTCTTCCCAATCTGCTCTGAAGGGAGTGATCCCGCAGGCTGAGACATAACCTCACCGCCAAAGCCAAAGTATGTCATGGAGCTTTTAATAACCCTGCCTGTCCCTGCCTCCCCCACAAAGGGGAACAGCTGGCCTCACCCTCCCTTCTTCTCATTGTCACTTTCTCTCTGTGATTCCAGGGCATTGTCTTTGAATGGGTGTCCCCATGCTAAGAAGCATGTTTTCAGGATATAAGCAGCAATCATTTTATAATTTCTTTAATGCTATTGTTGCTGGGATTGCCTTTCTACGTGATGGTTACAAAAGGCAGATGGGGAGATTCCGTCTAATTAGGGGCCCACCAAACATTTCACCTGCCTGTAGTTTCAGTCCCACCCATGTTTACCTGGGCCACCCAGGCCCCACTGCACCTCCTGCCCTCAACACAAGAGGATCTCAACACCATCTCTGAGAGCTTCAGACCAGCATTATGGTCGGGTCTACATTTGGGGACTTCTTATTTCCCTTTTAATGCCTCTCTGACCACTTGTGGAGACCCTCAGCAGTGTGCTGGAACCTGTGCTTACCAAGCAGCAAGTAGGAGCCAATTGTTAATTTCTAGGAATTTTGTGAGCCAGTTGACATCACATAGGCATGGTAGGAATATTTACATCCATGGAATCAGTAGATGCTTCAAAACAGCACACCACTGTCCTCTCCTTCACTCAGGAAATCTGCTCCTCCATGCAGCCCACTGAGGCCTTTTCTTTCTTTTCTCTCTCACGTTACCATTTCCCAGGTATGTGTCATTTCTCTTTTGCTCACCACTAGCTGTTATTGAACAGGATCTAATAAAATACTTCCTCTTACTGTGTTAATAGTAAAATTGCTGCACCTTTCATGACACTTGCACTTTAACTTTGGCTAAAACTCTAAGCCAAAGGAATTATCCTGTGGTTCCCTTCATGACATTCCAAGTAGCTAGTTTGGAGCGAAGACCTTCCTAGAATCACTGTTTGCTTGAAAGTTGTTCCAATGTGTTAGGTGGCAGCGTGGTATCACATCATCTCCCTGCCTGGAATGATGCAATTGTTGCCTGGCCTGGAGCCAGCAGTCAGTGAGGTGAGCCTGTCACTACCCTTCCCACTTAACAGTTCAACCTTATGTCATGTTTTCAAATAGGTGAATCCTCTATTTTCGAAACATAAAGATTGTTCTAAAATCTTAACCCAATTTTTCAAAATTTAGTATTTCTTTCCAATTGAACTAAGATCCCCTAGCAACAGAGCCATACTTTAGAAGTGGATATGTTGTTGTTGCTGTTGTCTTCATTCTCCAAATCCCCCATCATCAGAGACCAGGATACTCCAGTCACATGTGCATGTCCAGCTGGAGGGGAGAAACCACTAAACTCTCATAAAAGGCACATACTTTGAGAGAGAAAGTCAAGTGTCTCTCAACTTCTTAAACTATCTTAAGTTTCGTTACCCTTTTTTTTTTTTCCAATTCTTTCAAACTTCCCCAGGTCCTTCCTGACCTCACTTCAAGCTTTTGAATGGTCATGAAGGCTGGGTTCTGGCAAAGAACTGTCTAGGGCAGGAGGTGAAGGAAGAATTGCCCTAAAGCTTCTACATGCCATTTTTTAAAAAGGAACATGAGCCCTGCTCAGTCACAGTATGCTTTCCCTTGCATAAGATTCTGCATGGGGGCAAGGCCTTATGTGATGTATTATGGATGATAATTGTCAAAGCCTTGATTTTTATTGCTGTATCTCAGAATTAGGTTGACTTTGAAAACTATAGTATCATACTTTACTATGATTTCTTATTCTCTACCATAACAGTTATAACAGCTATTATTAATAATCTGTGGGCCTACTTGTTTAAACTATGTCTCCTTCCCTAAATTGTAAGCTCCATCAGGGCGTTAGTGATTATGTCTGTCTTATTTATCAGTATGTCCCCAGGACCTGGCAAAATATGGTGGCTCAGTACATACTTGTTAAATGACCTTAAGATCTTTCTCAACCAGAATTTCTCCTTCTATTTTGCATTTGGATTTGTTTTATCTCCTATCATACAATAACTTGAACTTAATAGTATCGAACTACTATTTAACCAGGAAGCAAAATAGTCTAAAAGCACAAGTTCTCTAAAGGTTTCTGCTTGTTGACTGTATAGTAATTCTGGTGGGGAATCCAGTTGCTAATCCCAACTCCAGAATATACTTTCTTACCAACTTCTTAACTCTTCTTGCGACCCAGTTAGCTCTGCTGCCTAGACAATTATTAATGGAGTCAAGGTCAGAATGAAGCTGACTAGGGAAATAGAACTATGTTTTGAACCTCATCAATTTCCTGAGGCTTCTGTGAGAGACTGTGCATAGCTCCACACATACCCATTTGTTTTACTGGCAACACAACTCCAAGCTTCACCTTTGATGGGTCAACAAAGGCAAAGATTCCCCACCCCACTTCCAAGTAGGAAAATTGTTCTTGTGTTCTGTCTCCCAGGGCTGTTTCAAGGAGTTGAGATAATGGTTGCAGAAGTTCTTTAGCAGGAAAAGGCACTATAATGAGCTGTCCTTTATGTAGAAAGAAGATGATATTGATCCACTTTCAATAGGGCATGTGCTGGAAGGCATTTCTCAGCAGCCAGGCTTGGCTTCTACTGGCTCATGCTGTCTCTCTGATGAGGATTTCCTGGAAACAATGGCTCTATAAGGCCAGGACTAAGTTATAGACACTATCAACTTTTCCTAGTATTGTATCTGTGGCATTTTCTTAAATTCTGATGACATCTTTTAAGGTTAGTTTCAGACCCCTGACTACTCCTCTTTCTAATCCCCCACTCCCACATCACTGAGCATATTTGAATCTGGGTATAGCCCCTGAAGTTGTCTTTTGCTGACTAGGTCCTTAAGTGAGACCTGTAGATAACTACTTCTGAGGCATGACCATTAACCTGCCAGGACTTCATCTAGGTGTTTTATGATATAGATAAAAGTTCTCAAAGTGTGGTCCCTCAACCAGCAGCATCAGCATCACCCAAGAACTTGTTAAAAATACAAATTCTTAAACCCCACCATAGACCAGTGAATCAGAAGCTCTGGTGATAGGGTCCAAAAATCTGTTTGAACAAATTATCCAACTGATTCATATTCAAGGTTCAGAACCACTGGACCAGGCCATATTTAGTCTCAGAACTTTTCAAGTTAGAACTTGGAATGGAATTGTAAAGCAGAAAGTTCTTCTAAATATCATATTGTTCACACTCCTATTTTTTCAGGTGATTAAATTGAGGCTATATGATTTGCTCAAAGATACAGTACAATCCTAGCAGAGCCTGGGTCTCATGCATTCATATTCAGAGCTCTAAGAATATATAGATCATAGTGTTCCCATGAGCTTTGGCCTTGGAAATGTGTTCATCTCTTGTGTCAGGGCAAAAACCAGCCTCTCTTGGGCTTTGACCTTTCTCAACTGAGATACTAATCCCTCCCTCCCCCTTCTAATCTTTCCTCCTAATCTCTAACCATACCCCAAGCAGAACTGTCTTGGAGAAAAAGAAATCTCCAAGGCTTGGTGCAGAAGTATGGTCTCTCTTCCGGAGCTCTAACAGGTGACTCCCAAATGTAATTGTTACCCGGATTCCCTGCATGCCTGAGAACAGATGGGCAGTCTGTAGAGGACTCCCTCCTGGAATTTTGGGAAAACCTATTCACAGAAGTGGGGGAGGGGCTGCAAAATCTCTCTGAACAGGTCAGCTGCAAATGCACAAGGCCTGGCAACCTTCGCTGCCCTTAAAAAGGAAAGAACTTGCTGTGTTTTGGGATAATCCATTATCACTTGGGAAAAAACAAAACAAAACCTTAAACCTCCTTCCAGCCTCTGCTGCCTACGTCCTTCCAACTCAGGACTATTGCCAGCTTTAAATTTCATCTATCATTTGAGACCATATGTGGAAATTCTGATCACTGACATTTTTATTTTTATCTCTCAGACTGAAAAGGCTTGTCTCTCTTCCAAACCATCTTATTAAAAAGGCTAGAGTTGACTCCAAGTGCTTCAGGCAGAATGGTGACAAGTGAGAGGGAGAGAAAGGGAGAGTTTGGTGTTTGGGAAGGACAGAGTTGGTGCTAGTCCTAGCTTGTCCTGGGTTCTCCTGGAGGGTGTCCGCATCATTCACAAAGACTCCACTAGCTCTCTCCTCCCAAGACCTTCAAAAGCATTTGACTTAACACAATCTGCCCATCCCCTCTCCCTAAACACAGTTCTGTGCGTCACTTGTCTCTCAACAGAGGTTTAAACAGTAAGTTGCTAGAAGAACATAGAAGTTCCTTCTGCTTCCAAAAAAAAAAAAATCTTTTCTTTCCCTCTGACTTTGGCGTCATGTTTTTAGTATTAGGTGCCCTAGCTATTTGCCTTCAGGCAATCTGTAAGTTAATATTTGCAAAGAGATGATCACTAAAAGCCCATATGGGTTCACTGAGAATTGGCCATGTGGAACTAACCCCATTTCCTCTTTTAAAAATGGTTATGAGGCAGTAAATCAGAGGAATGCCATAGTTATATAGAGTATCTTTATTTCAGAAAAGCATCTAACAATGTTTTATGATGGCCATACTTAAGAAAACAAAAAACAAAACAAAGAAATAAAGGTTATATTTGAGTACTGCATATGGACTTAGTTGTACTCAACCAGCTTGGACAAAGGTCATTTGTGCCATGACCTGTGCCCTTCCCCATGATGTCTTCCAGTCTCTTCTTCAGTGATTTCTACAAAAGTGTAGAAGAGCTGTTTATCAAATTTGTGTGAGGTATATTAGAGAGAAAGACGAACACTTTAGATAACAAGATGATGATTCAGACATTCTCAAATGATAGAAGTGGTTAACTAAAATCTAAAAGAATTTTTAACACACATCCTTGCAATCAATTACATAAACAGAAGATGAAGGAGGACTGGCTTAATAGTCATCAATTAAAATAAAACAAAACGAAACTTAGTGTTCCCATTGACCATAAGCTCAGGAATGCAGCTACCAAGAAAGCCAAACACTATTTGGCTCTATTAATAGAAATATAGGGAACAGATCAAAGGAGACAATGGCCCCCCTACACCCTGTACTGGTCAGACCACAGCTGGACTATTGCCTTGTCCTCTTCTGCAAGCAACATTCTTAGGGGCACATTGACAAATAGGAGTGTATGCAGCTGGCAGGAACTGGAGTGGTGAGTAGCCTGGAATCCAATTCATCTATGCTTCGAGAAATGGGAAGGCTCAAGAGGTTAAAGAAATTATAAGAAGGCAGATTTCAGCACAATGAGAAGAAAATTTTCTTTTTTTTATAATAATTTTTTATTATGTTAGTCACCATACAGTTCATCCTTCATTTTTGATGTAATGTTCCATGATTCATTATTTGCATATTTTCTAATAAAGTTGTCTAATAATGATGTATTTTTCTCACAAGTTAATAAACCGCCTTCAAAGAAAATACTTAAAAAGAAGCTGTTAAGAGATATTAGATATTCTATTGAGAGGATTTCTATATTGCATGGAAGGCTATATTAAGGAGTATCATTTCTAGGTTTTTCCTAAGACTGCTTCCAGCCCAGAGACTGTATTTGGGTTCGTTTTTCCTCCAGATCAGTTCCCTGGGCTGGGAATCAGAAATTTGGATTTCAAATATGATTTTGCTAAGAACCACCTGGGCAAGTGACTTCTCTCTAGGGTTGGGTTTTTTTTTTTTTTTTCCCTACCTGGAAAGTGGGAGGGATGAGTTACATGATAGCTAAGATCACTGTTAGGAGAAATACCTGATTTATTATACATTATTTTTGAAATTATAAAAATAACCAAATTAGAGACATTACTACCAATTAGGTAGAATTAAGCTCTTTGGGATCTTATCTTGCACAGCATAAATCCCAAGATCTGCTTGAAGAAGTTATTTTTTTCTATTCTCCTGTCTTAGTCCCTGACAGAGAATATCTAAGAAAATAACCCCCTAATTTCTGCAAATGGACATTTTTCAACAATGGTGGCTACAGGGTTCTTTTTCAAAAATGAAATTCTTTTATGTCCATAGGAAGTATTCAATGCTTTATACACTGTTGCAACACTTAAAAGCTGTGAAAATCTTGACACCAAGCCTTATAACCTCCATAAGAACTATAGAAATACCTTTAGTCCTAGCTGGTGGAGAAATAGCTAAATATAGCCACATTGAAGAGTGATTTAACTGTATCTATTAAAATTTCAAATGGCCTTACCCTTTGACCAGCTATTCCATTTCCAGTATCTGCCTTATGGAAATGTACACACATGTATGAAAAAGCCTGGATAAGGATGGTCATTGTAGATGTGTTTGTAATAAAAAAACCTGAAAACATCTATATGTTCCTCAGATGGAAAAGGCTAACCAAGACATTCTATGCCTATCCATACTCTACGGAGCACATAGGAACACTATGCAGCAAGCTAATGAGAGGGTACTGATGTGTAAAACCCTACACCTCAAGCTAGTCAGTGAAAAAAACAAACAAATAAATAAACAACAAGTTGCAAAGAATATATTCAACACAACCACAGATGCATGTTGTTTGACCTGTACTAGATGGGCCCTGCACTTTGCCTTTGATTTTTCTAAATTGGGGGATAACATTTTAAATTGAGAAATTTTATGTTAAAATATAGATTTATTCTTTAAAATGATTTTTAAATCAAAACTGATAGTTTATTTTATATATAACATATATTGAAATAAAGTGTATAGCAGGAAAGAATGGGAGGAGGTTGGAAATATACTGTTAGAATTCTCTTAGACTGTATGTTAAATGGTATAATATTAATTGAAGGCAGGCTCTAATAATTAAAGACAATTATTGTGAACTCTAGAGCACCCCCTTAAAAATTAAAACAGAGGTATAGCTAATATGCCAATAATGTAGATGAAATGAAATAATAAAAATATTTGATAAACCCAAAAGAAGTCCCCCTCCAAAAAAAAAGAAGAAAAAAGAACAGAGACAAGATGACACAAATATAAAAGAAATAGCAAGATAATCAGTCTAAACCCAAACATTAAATACATTACATATAAAAGGTTTAGATACTCCAATTAAAAAGCAGAGATTACCTGATTGAAAGAAAATATATTCTTTAAGTAACCCAATTTAAATATAGAGACACAGCTAAGTTAACATAAATGGATATAAAATGTATGCCATGCAAACATCAACCACAAGAAAGCTATAGTAACAATATAGTATCAATAAGTAGACTTCAGGGGCGCCTGGGTGACGTAGTCATTAAGCGTCTGCCTTCGGCTCAGGGCGTGATCCCAGCGTTCTGGGATCGAGTCCCACATCAGGCTCCTCCGCGAGGAGCCTGCTTCTTCCTCTCCCACTCCCCCTGCTTGTGTTCCCTCTCTCACTAGCTGTCTCTGTCAAATAAATAAATAAAATCTTTAAAAAAAAATAAGTAGACTTCATGAAAAGGATCACAACCAAGGACAAAGAAGGATATATAATAATGATAAATGAATCAATTCCTTAAAAAGTCATAACAATCCTGAGGGATGCCTGGGTGGCTCAGTGGATTAATAGTCTGCCTTCAGCTCAGGTCATGATCCCAGGGTCCTGGCATCGGGTCCACACTGGGTTCCTTGCTCAGCAGGGAGCCTACTTCTCCCTCTGCCTGCTGCTCCCCCTGCTTGCACTCTTTTTCTCTTTCAATCTCTGACAAGTAAATAAAAATCTTTTTTAAAAAAGTCATAACAATCCTGACTGTATATTCATCTAATGATAGTTTTAAAATACAAGAAGGAAAAACTAAGAACTGTAAGGAGTGATAGAAAAATCCACAATTATAACTAAATACCTCAACAATCTTCTCTTAGTAATTGACAGAACAACTAGATAAAAAATACTGAAGACATAAAAGTATCAACCAGTTTGACCTAATTAGCATTTATAGAACATTCTGCCCAACAACTACAGAATACACATTTAGTGCATATCAAACATTCATCAGAATAAATCATATTCTAGGCCGTAAAACATTTAAGAGGGGTGAAATCACACAAAATGTTTTAATCCCAATGGAATTAAATTTTAAAGTATCTTTCAAGTTTTTTAGCAGGGTAATTATAAATGTACTATGGGGATGGGTGGAGGACTTAGAAATATATTTCCTAAAGTTACCAAAAGTGTGGAATTGAGCTTCTTGATTTTTAAGGTGGCACAAAGCATAATTGATTCTTTTACTCTTTTCAACTCCTTCAAGGCCACAGACCCTTTCAAGAGTTCTGTCATCATCCCAGTATTTAGAGATCCCTTTTCACAGAAGCAGAGTAGGTGGCAGTTGCTTCCCTGGTATGCTGCGAAGCATACTCTGAAATACCCCTGCCCTTTGCCCTCAAATATCTCCCCCTCTGCCGGTCATGGTGACCACCATTAAAGCTGAGCTGGGTATTTGTTCAAGTATAAAATACGTGAGCCCCAAAAGATGTGAGTATTGGTCACAAACAATTAAGACTAGATTACTTTATTATAGGTAAACAAATCAGGCCATTAAGGTACCAATGTATTTTTATGGAGGGAAATGAGAAGATATCAAAGTGTTCAGTCTATGATCATGCATTGAACAAGCCCAGAAAGGAGGCTTCTGCAGAAGCCCTGAAGAAGATCATGGTGACAAGCATTATCAAGAGAAAAAAAAAAAAGAGGGAATGGGCAGAGATCAGGATACAGTGCAGGAAGAAGATGTAGATCTAGGGCCTATTCATGATTTTCTTAGGACCACCTGTGTAATAGGAAAGCAAGGCCACTAGTGCAAGAAAACGGGTTCCTATCTCCACTGAAGAATGTCCTAGATCAGATCAGAGTGAGGACTTACTCCTTCACTTTTCTCTGCCTCTCTGGGGGATGTGAATGGCTGAAATATATCCTGGCAGGCACCCCATGGGAGACAAGGGCTTTACCATGGAATGTTCCATGACGTGGACCCAATGGCCCCAGAGGGAATATTTTCCTAAGGGGTACTGGCTAGAAGATTTATTCTGTTGGATGGTATTCCTTTGTTTCCCAGGATCTAACTAGATGTCCTTGGTCTACCCCTGTCCCTACTCATAAGATTGTCTTTTGAATTTGTTATGGGCACTATCTGCATCATGGAAAACCTAGAGAACCTAACAGGTAAGACAATCGTCACCTCCTGATGCAGTTTGAGTAGCCAGTCCTTCCTTCAATGCCGCTTCCTTCCCCCAAATCTCCCTTCTTCACAGTTATAGCCCTCTTTTCCTTGGACTAAGGCCTATCAGTTGTATGTTTCTGAAGGGCAAAATTTGAGCCATATCCATCTTGGAATCCCTTTAAAGAAAAGAGGGACAATTCTTCATTCGGGACTCCTCACACACAAATGGGTTCCATAAATAATTGTTGGATTGTGTTGCATTATGCCCTTTTAAAATGCAAAACCTCTTGAGGGAGTGAAACATTAAACCTTATCAGTCAAATGTGTTACAATAAGTATAAGAATTCTCTCCCAAGGGAAGGTTGGTGGGAGGGAAAGGCTATAAAGATGGCAGATAACGTTTTGAAGATGTTAGATAGACACTAAAGCAATGAAAAGGTACTTCATCAAGAGGATATGAAGGTTGCAAAATAAACTTCAAGTCCCTCAAAATATCACCAAGGAATGACCATGTACCTTTGGTCATGGTGACTCACCCTGTCCATAGAAGAGGTTTATCAGAAGCTGTGTTTCTGCTATGTGACCCTCACCCCACAGACACCACGGTTGGACCAGGAGTGAATATCTGATTAAAGCTGAATCAGAGCTATTACCTCTCTCGAAGATTGACCTGAGAAACAGGGATTGAGAGTTGGGGATGAGTCAGTCTCCTCAACAACACAGCACTGGGCAGTGTGTCCACACACTTTAGCTGCCTCTTTCCCTTGCACAGCTAGGTTGTTCAACTTGTCCTTGGATTCCAGTAATGCTAATTTTTGCTTACACTTACTTGACTTGATTTCTATTACTTTTTAACAAAAGAAATGTAACTGATACAGAAATGCATTTTGCCTCCTATTTTTGAGAGGGGGAGCCCAGGTTGGTGATCGGCAGGCAGTGTGACATGAAGAAAAGTACTCAGGTTTTGAAGAAAGACAAAAACCAGGTTGAATCCCAGCTCCATTACTTGCTGTGAGTGATGTGACCATGAGGATCTCAGCTAAATTCTCTAAGCCTCAGTTTCTTCATCTGCAAAATAGAGTTAGTAATCCATATGTCATAGGATTGTGATAGGATTGTGACAAGGCTTAAAAGAGCTAATATGTGCAAAGGGCTTGGCCTGTAGTAGCTGCTTTTCCCACCTGTGTTGCTTCCTTTTTTTCAGTCATTCATCAGGCAATATTTCCACAAGCATTTAGACACTCTAGAGGCTCTAAGAAAGGTTCTCTTTAATGCTCTTCAATAATCTAGTTTTCATTCTGTTTTATATGTATGAGCACAACAAAGACAAAGTGATGCTGAGCAATGAGCACAGAATGGGGGGAGAGTGCTGACTCTGCCCATGCACACAGTTATGTGACCTTACACAAGTCATTTGTGCTCTCTGGTCCTGTTTCTACATTTGTACAATGAGGAGGTTAGCCTATGTTAGTGTTCTTAAAATATGAATAAGATGTTGTACCCAATGGGGCACTACTGCCATTTTGAGTGGGATAATTCTTAATTAAATAAGGAGGACTCTGCTCTCATAATACATGACATTCAGCATCCCTGGTCCTCACCTAAATACCAATAGCACCTCCAGACATTGTGACCAAAATGTCCCCCAGATTTGCAGAGCTAGACAGGCAATATTGGACAGGTTAAGTACCACTCTGTTGGGCTAAATAAAATTGTTTCAGTAATAAAACAAGTTTAGAAAATGTTGAGTTAAGTGAAGTTACATAGGTTTCTTTAGGGTAGGTTTCCTCAAAACCTTTATCATGTGAATTTGTAGATAAATGGATCCATTTCTTCATTAACTCAAATCTTACTTGGGATTGAGCTTAGGAACACTGATAAAGAGCAGATATGTGTCCCAGAGAAATTGCATTTTGGATACTCAAGGTGAACCACAAGCTTATGCTGTTCCTGTGACCACAACTTCATGTCAGTACAGAGCAGCACATTGTCTAAGACAGAGAATAAAATAATGAAATACTACTTTTTTGTTGTTATTAGCAAGGACAATAAAAGAAAACTCCAGCTGTTATATACTTTTTCAATCTATCTACAAGAAATTCCCCTACTGGGAAGCATAATGAGAGTAAGAAAGTTCAGGAGGTAAAGACAAATAGAATGGATATTACAGCTAGAGTATGAAATGGAAGAAATGGAGTATGCCTGGTCTCCACACCTGGTCTAAATTTTATAGACCAAGCTCACCGAGGGAGCCACAACAGAACAGTCAAAGTCCCTTCCCTGTGTCCCCACTAATTTACCATTCCATTACTAGTGCAGAATGAATTTTACATTTTCAGGACTCACCTCGCCATCCAAACATTGGCCTTGTTCCAAAGATATACTGTTCAGTCGAGGAGATTTCAGTTTTCTTTGCAAAGTCTGTCTTGAAGGTCTGGAATAGATTCTCTTGATTGCCATTAACATGTTAGTTTTATTTTAGTTCCCCATTTCTTCTGTGACTGGCATTGGCTGATTTGATTTTTAAAAGTGGCTAGAGCTGGGGTCAATAAGGAAGGTATTCTTGAAAGAAGATTCTGACAAGCTTTAAGGAAACCTCAAGGAGCCACAAGCAGGACTGTTCAGAAAGCCAGCCCTGTGGCCTGTGGAATGGCCAAGTTAGAATGGGGGCCATGAGCCTATTAGCTCAGTTCTTATTCTTGCTGCCAAAAATATTTTTAGTTTATTATTTGACTTATTTTAATTAATTAATTAATTCACTCACTCACTCACTTGTTGAACAAATACTTATTGCGAACCTACTGTGAGTGATACTGCTTTTGATATTGGGAAAACAACAATAAACAAGATAGTCAAGATTCTTGTTCTTACTGAGCTTATATTTGAGTAGAGGAGAAAGATAATAGACAATGAAGCAAATAAACAAGTAATAAAATGTCAGAAGGGGACAAGTGCTATGAAAAAGCAGAGTAAAGGGTTAGTGGGTGGTGATATGGGGTTAGAAGTTAACTATTTTATACAAAATGGTCAAAAATAACCTCTCCAAGTGGCTTTTTGTTTGTTTGTTTTTTTGTTTTCTGACCTCAGTTTTATTTTTACGCACATATATATATATTTTGTGCTTGGCTGAAATATAAATTTTTTTTTACTTTTTTTTTTATTACGTTATATTAGTCACCATAGAGTACATCACTGGTGTTTGATGTAGTGTTCCATGATTCATTGTTTGCATATAACACCCAGTACTCCATGCAATACGTGCCCTCCTTACTACCCATCACCAGCCTATCCCATTCCTCCACCCCCTCCCCTCTGAAGCCCTCAGTTTGTTTCTCAGAGTCCATAGTCTCTCATGCTTCATTCCCCCTTCTGTTTACCCCTGCTTCATTCTTCCCTTCCTTCTCCTACCGATCTTCCTGCTATTTCTTATGTTCCATAAATGAGTGAAACCATATGACAATTGTCTTTCTCTGCTTGACTTATTTCATCTAGCACAATCTCCTTCAGTTCCATCCATGTTGCTGCAAATGTTGGGTAATCATCCTTTCTGATATTCCATTGTATATATGGACCACATCTTCTTTAACCATTTGTCTATTGAAGAGCATCTCAGCTCCTTCCACAGTTTGGCTATTGTGGACATTGCTGCTATGAACATTGGGATGCATGTGGCCCTTCTTTTCACTACATCTGTATCTTTGGGGTAAATACCCAGTAGTGCAATTGCTAGGTCATAGGGTAGCTTATTCTTAACTTTTTGAGGAACCTCCACAGTTTTCCAAAGTGGCCGTACCAACTTGCATTTCCCACCAATAGTGTAAGAGGGTTCCCCTTTCTCCACAACCTCTCCAACATTTGTTGTTTCTTGTCTTGTCAAGTTTTGCCATTCTGGCTGTTGTAAGGTGGTATCTCAATATGGTTTTGATTTGAATTTCCTTGATGGCTAATGACATTGAATATTTTTTCAATATGTCTGTTAGCCATTTGTATGTCCTCTTTGGAAAAGTGTCTGTTCATGTCTTCTGCCCATTTTTTGACTTGATTACTTGTTTTTTGGGTGTCGAGTTTGAGAAGTTCTTTATAGATCTTGGATACCAGTCCTTTATCTGTAGTGTCATTTGCAAATATCTTCTCCCATTCTATGAGTTGCCTCTTAGTTTTGTTGATTGCTTCCTTCGTTGTGCAGAAGCTTTTTATCTTGATGAACTCCCAGAAGTTCATTTTTGCTTTTGTTTCCCTTGCCTTTGGAGACATGTCATGAAATAAGTTGCTGTGACTGATGTCGTAGAGGTTACTTCCTATGTTCTCCTCTAGGTTACTAGAACTCATACAGCAATTCAGTAATGTGGCAGGATACAAAATCAATGCACAGAAATCAGTTGTGTTCCTATACACTAACAATGTAACTGTAGAAAGAGAAATTAGAGAATTGATTCCATTTACAATAGCACCAACAACCATAAGATACCTTGGAATAAACCTAACCAAAGAGGTAAAGGATCTATACTCTAGAAACTACAGAACACTTATGAAAGAAATCGAAGACACAAAAAGATGAAAAAACATTGCATGCTCATGGATTGGAAGAATAAACATCATTAAAATGTCTATGTTGCCCAGAGCAATCTATACTTTCAACACCATCGCGATCAAAATACCAATGTCGTTTTTCAAAGTGCTGGAACAAACAATCCCAAAATTCATATGGAACCAGAAAAGCCCCTGAATTACCAAGGAAATGTTGAAAAAGAAAAACAAAGCTGGGGGCATCACGTTGCCTGATTTCAAGCTACATTACAAAGCTGTGATCACCAAGATAGCATGGTACTGACACAAAAACAGACACATAGATCAATGGAACAGAATAGAGAGCCCAGATATGGACCCTCAACTCTATGGTCAACTAATCTTCGACATAGGAGGAAAAAATATCCAATGGAAAAAAGACAGTCTCTTCAATAAATGGTGCTGGGAAAATTGGACAGCTATATACAGAAGAATGAAACTGGACCATTCTCTTACACCATACACAGAGATAAACTCCAAGAGGCTTTAATGAATGGGCAGCCATATGAAAATTTGAGGAAGGAACATTCTTGGCCAGGGGAACAACGAGTGTGAAGGTCATAAGCAGGACTGAAGTTAGTGTGCTCAGGAGGAGCCTGGAGGCAGTGTGGTTAATGCAAAGTGAGTCAGGTGGGAAGTAGTAGAAAGGAGATCAGAGAAGCATGCATGGTCCAAATTGTGTACAGTCATGGAGATTATGATAAGGAATTTGATTTCTGAGAGTTTGGAGCAAAGCAGTGACACTATTTTGTATTTAACAAAACCGTTTTAGCTGTTAGAGGACAGAAAGTAGGAGATAGCAAGAATGGAAGAAGAGATAATCATACTGGGGCATGACCAGGAGCAGGATGATCCATTAGAAAACTGTTGCAGTTTTTTAGGCAAAGAAGATAGTAGCTTGGACTAGGGTGAGTGCAGGGGAAGCAGTAAGAAAAGTGTTTGGATTGAGATAGTGTTGCCAATATTTCATTTATTTCCCTTTATTTCTCAACCTTTCTACAGTTACATTAGGGCCAGATGAGTAATTATGGCCAATAAACAGAACTTATATGTGTCACATCCAGGTATGGCAGTTAAAAGCTATTCGGTCTCTTCTATCTCTGTCCTCCCTGACCACAACAATCTGGGCATCTTGTTTGTCAAAGGGTGGACAAAGGCCTCCCAACTCATACTGCACCAACTTTTCTCATGTAAACTCTGAGATTTAAGGTATTCTTTCAAGAAGAAAATGAAAATACTAATTCAAAAAATATATATGCAGCCCTATGTTTATTGCAGAATTATTTACAATAGACAAGATACGGAAAGATGTGGAAGCAACTCAAGTGTCCATTGATTGATGAATGGATAAAGAAGATATGTTACACACATACACATGCATATACCATATATACATATATATACATATATACCATGTACCACATATATGTATATATCAATATATACCAAATACATATTTGGTATATGTATATTTGGTGTGTATGTGTATGTGTTTGTGTGTGTATAAAATGGAATATTACTCAGCCATAAACCATAAAAAAAGAATGAAATCTTGCCATTTGCAACAACATGGACGGATCTAGAGGATGAAATGCTAAGTGAAATAAGTCAGTTAGAAAAAGACAAATACCATGTGATTTCACTCATATATAGAATTTAAGAAATAAAACAAATGAACAAAGAAAAAAGAGAGAGACAGGAAGAAACCAAGATTCTTAAATATAGAGAACAAACTGGTGGTTGCCAGAGAGGAGGTGGGTTGGGGGGGGGTGAGTGAAACAAGTGAAAGGGATTAAAAGTATACTTATTGTGAGAGCACTGAATAAAGTATAGAATTGTTGAATCATTATATTGTACACCTGAAACTAATATAGCACTATATGTTGATTATACTTGAATAATAAATAAATAGTGTTTATTCTGGCATCTAACATTGTTTACTCTGAAAAGTATGATATATATTTTAAGGTGAATCCAATAGGATATGTTTAGGGTATAAAAGAGAGAGAAGACTCCAAAATAATGCAAACTTCTTTGCTGTTATTATAGGGTGAATTATAGTGCCATTTATGCAGATGACAAACACTAAGGAGAAGCAGGAGATTTGAGGTAAAAATCCAGAGTTTGAGTTTGGACATAGTAAGTTTTCATTGCGCATTACACATCCAAGTGAATTGGATATGCAGTCAAGTTCAGGGGAGAATCATGGCTAGTGAAACAGATTTGACAGTCATCATCCTTCAGACTGAGATTCAAGGACATAGTCTGGATCAGATCACACATGTAATTAATGCAGGCAGAGAAGTGTGTTATTCGATGTAATGAGGAAACAGAACTCAAATCAGTGTGGTCTCTGGATTATTGGAGGGGCAACAGAAAAATACAGGAGATTAAATAGATAGTAATTACCGCCACTTTTTTCTACCTTGTTCCCACATGGAATCTAATTTTGACCTTGTTCCTAGAGGGAGCATGTATGGTGGTGATGGTAGCGTTCAAGGAATGGAAGTGGTACATGAAGAGAAATAGGATGATGGGAGTGCTTTGCTCAGGACCAACCAAACTTGGATATTCCTAAGTTTAGAAGATCCTTTCACCCTCAACCTAAATCATCTGCTTGTGTTCTTCAACTCTTATACTCACTTTACTGTAGCCAACCCCTTATTCCCATAATGGGCCGCAAATACATTCAGGGTATGAGGGGTTTATTTGAATTGGGATGAGAAGACCTTCAAAACTGAAGATGATCCAGGTTTGGCTGCCTGGACATTTACTAGCTGGGCCTCATTTGCTTTATATTAAATAGGGAATGGGGGATGATGTCAGTAAAAATAGAAGAGCAAGAGCCTCCAAGAATTCATCACTCCATAAAAAAAGCAACAATTAGCAAAAATTGTCAGAACCAACATTTTTAGAACTCTGGAAATTAAGTAATGGCTTATAGTAAACTCAGAAATGTTTATTCAAGAAAAACAGCTGAATCTCAGTAGGAACAGCAAGATTTGTGGTTTTTAACTAGCTCTACTTCCATTCTCTGCTCTCCAGCTCAACTATAGCTTCAAAAAATAATAATTCACAACTCCAATGCAGCATAGCATCCATCTGTGAGAGAACAGAACTGGAGTTTTTTGAAAAAATACAAAACAAAGAAAACCCTCATTCCTAAAGAATTGTCATTCTTTCACCTGTCTTGTGATCCCTTACAACATCCCACTTAGAAGCTCATTCAGTGTAACTCAAGCTCGTTCAGTGTGAAAAGCCTTTTCCTTGGGAAGGCAGAAGGAGCATTGGTTGAAGCAATTATAGGCAAATGTTTCAGCTTTGTGGCTGCATGAGCTGGTGGATAATGGCTGGTGCAAAGACAAATCCACAGCTTAAAAGGAAAAGTTGGCTATCAAAAAGAACGATTTCTCAACATTTGCTGCAACATGGATGGCACTGGAGGAGATGATGCTAAGTGAAATAAGTCAAGCAGAGAAAGACAATTATCAAATGGTTTCTCTCATCTATGGAACATGAGAACTAGGAAGATTGGTAGGAGAAGAAAGGGATAAAGAAAGGGGGGTAATCAGAAGGGGGAATGAAGCATGAGAGACTATGGACTCTGGGAAACAAACTGAGGGCTTCAGAGGGGAGGGGGTGGGGGAATGGGATAGACTGGTGATGGGTAGTAAGGAGGGCACATATTGCATGGTGTACTGGGTGTTATACGCAACTAATGAACCATCGAACTTTACATCAAAAACCAGGGATGTACTGTATGGTGACTAACATAAGATAATAAAAAATATGATTATAAAAAAATAAAATAATAATACATACAGTATTCAGTTTTACAAGATGACAAGAGTTATGGGGAATGGATGATAATGATGGTTGCACAATGTGAACGTATTTAATGTCACTGAACATTTAAAAATGGTTAAGATGTTCACCATAGCAAAAGGTGTTATTAGAGCTGTTGAATCACTATGCTGTACACCTAGAAACTAATGACATTGTGTGTCAACTATACTTCAATAAAAAACATTTTGAGTAAAAAAAATAAAAGGAAAAGTTGGGGAGATGTCAATAGGGTTTGAAAAACTCCAACATATTCTTGAATATCTAGAAGACTATATGGATGCACAGGGTTATTCACATGTACAGGAAAGATGTGAAGTGGACTTAAGCTTTCACCTCTGGCTGATCTTGAAACTGTGGGCAAGCAGAAAGTGAAGGCTGTAAACTGTGAAGCCTGTAAAAAGTGAAGGCTGTAAGGCAGAGCTGTAAACGGCCTGGCTGGGTGTTGAAGATTGCCCCAAGACCCACATAAAGAGGCCCCTGGCAAACACTGGGATATTTATTGGTAGATTTATCAGGTAGAATTAGGTTTTGCTACAATTGACAGAAAAAAACAAACAAAATAAAACAAACAATAGAAAAAAAACAATGGCTTAACTAAAATAGGTTTATTTTTCTACTTGGCGAAGAAGGCCAGAGTTAAACATTTCAGGACTGGTATTACAGCTCTGGACATCAGGTTCAGGCTAATTCTAGCCTTCCATGTAGCATAACAAGGGTGGCGCATGTTCTCTGAGTACAAGATGACTGCTAAATTTCAGCTATCACATTTGTATTCCAGGGGCAGAATGGAATAAGGATTAAATAAAAAAAAGAACAAAGGGTACACACAAGCAATCATTTAAGGAGGTTTTTCAGAAGTGACACAGACATGCCATTGAACAGAGTTTACTACTGTAAGGAAGACTAAGAAATGCAGATTTTATTAGGGGAAGCCTTGTGTTCAGCTTTAAACTGGGTACAATGGAAGAAAGGAAATAATGAATATTTGGATAGGTAACTGGTAGTCTCTGCCATTGTGTAACTAGAGATCTGGGGGTGGGAAAGTGAAGAGATATTGAGGTCTGCATCAAAGTTGGTATAAGGCAAAAAAAGAAAGACTGCACACAGGAATGGACGTAAAACTGGATACTATGGAATGAGTAAGTCATGGAAATAAAAGGTACAGCATAGGGAATACAGTCAATGGTATTGTAATAGCGTTGCACGGTGACAGTTGGTAGCTACCCTTGTGGTGAGTGTAGCATAACACATAGAGATGTTGAATCACTATGTTGTACACCTGAAACGAATGTAATAGTGTGTGTCAACTATACTTAAATTTTAAAAAATGCAAAATAGGGCACCTGCGTGGCTCAGCTGGTTAAGCTTATGTCTTTGGCTCTCGTCATGATCCCAGGGTCCTGGGATCAAGTCCCGCATCGGCCTCACTGCTCAGTGGGGAGTCTGTTTCTCCCTCTCCCTCTGCCTCTTCCCCCTGCTCACACTCTGTCTGTCTCTTTTGAATAAATAAATAAAATCTTAAGAAAATAAATAAAAAATGCAAAATACCTAAAAAAAATCTTGGTAAAATATTAATAATGTTCCATAATCCAAAATGGAAACATATCCTGTACTAAAATCAAGATCAAGGAACTTGCTAAAGATACCCTTTTATATTCCATAGTCAGTGTTATTTGAGTAAAGGAATTGAGATAGTCCACAAAATACTGTTGACTAGATGACTTTTCCAGTCCCTCAGAACTCAGAAACCCATCAAAGGCATAAGGACAGTTTTCCTAGGTGTTCTAGAGATGTCCAAGGGATGTCATGTATGAATCATTTGAATCTGAGCACATGTTTTCATTGTACCTCATTTTTGGAAAGGTTTGGAAAGATGGACAAGTTTCCACTTTATCTCTTTGAGCAGAAGGAGAATGATTGAGTAATAATGGAGCATATTAACTTCAAAATGGCAGTTTTGATGATTTCAAGCAAGTAGAATCTACTAGTCAGATACTTAATGCTAGTAGCAGATGGAGTCAGGTATAAAGGGGAAAATACTATTTTTACCTTCTACAAGGTTGGTCTATACCTTATACAGTATTTCTCTATGTTTCACAGAACACTACTTCACATGATGTAAAACGGTTTCAAAAGCCAAATAAAATTTTAAAAAATCGTATGGTCTGCTCTTAGAGACTAATAATTAACCCTAGAGATTAAATTCATAATACGTTCAAGGCTCAGAAGGTCCTACAGTAAAGAAACCTAACTTAGTAAAAGCTAATGCTCCCAGTCATCTGGCCCCTCAAAACATTTTTCAGTATTCATGAAATTCCTCAGAACACAGTTTGGGAAACTGTGCCATAGAAGAGTACTTTATCTGTGTAAAAGAAAATCTTTTCTTAATGTCCAATATTTCATGGACTGATACTTTTATTTAAAATTACAATAAAATGAACTGCAACAAAAAGTCAAAAAAAGTGGTCACACAAAATATGAGCCAAATATTTTATTATTGGAGTCAACAGTCATAAAATTACTCTGTCAAAATGCTGAAAAGTTTTCAACTGCTCACTACAGTAAGTTCTGCAGTTATTTCACTGTAGACAGGCAGCAAACAGTTGGTGGACTTGCTCCAGTCCCCTGACCAGGTGATATTAATGTACCACTGCCAAACAGCACCCCCCTTCTCTTGTATCTTTCCTAAGATAGACCACCCCATTCCTTACCTCGTAATGCATGTTTTGCTGTTTCTCATGACCAAAAGGCCAATGTTTGTACCAAAATATGACCTATGAGTGTGGGTATAACTCAAAAAAACAAAGTGAGAGAAAACCAAGCTTGGATTTTGAAATTTAACTTTGGCTTTTAATAGGAGAGAATCTCCTCTGCCTGGAAGCTGTACTTCACTGCCCCTGCTGATCTTTTATCCTTTTACATAACTGAGGATATATCTAGAGATAACTGGGGCCTTAAACGAAGAGAGAACATAGGCAACTTCAGGCTGGAGTTAGAGTTCTTCTTGGCATTCCTGTTGATCAGTACAGCTCCTAAGCCTTGACCCCCACTTGTCTGACACTTTCCTGGTAATTGCGATTGATACCACCTGTCCCTTCTAGCCCATCTACCTCTTTGCAGTTGGTCTAATGTTTATCTGACTTAGAATACCTGCTGTGGTCAGGCTCCTGGACTTTCAGAATACTCTTATCCGGGGGCAGTATTAGAGGCTCCCTTCAATTTAACACTACATCTTTGGAATATAAAAGTGCCAGATTCACAGAAATAGATGAAAAGTTCCTGAGAAAATGGGGTTTAGAAGGTTGATTCTGAGAAGGAAAAGATTGGGGATAAAAAGACACTTAAATGTCCAGGGTTGAGACAAAGAAAATTTGTCAACAAATGAGTTATTCAGAAGTGAGTCCCCTTTAGCCATCAGGGGATATTGAATCGAGGTTTAAGGGATAGAGACCAAAAAAACACACAAAAAACCAAAAACCAAAAAACAAAAACAAACCCCAAAAAACGAAACAAAAAAAACCCCAAAACCCAAAAACCAACCAAACAAAAAAACAGGCCAGCTTTTATCTTCTGTATCATGAATAACTAACTTGGTTCTACTTCAGATGAAGAACTTCTTTGAGATGGGCCAAATAATAAATGCCTTTGGATCTAACTAGCTATTTCTAAAAATGAGGCCTATTAAGGTGGCTCTGTTAGTATCAGGAGGTGGACAGGGATATGGTTCCCATGAGAATCTAGGATTGCCTGCCAGAATCTCCTGCCTTGGTCTGTGGTGATTAGGGTTGACCAACTCTCTTCCACCAGCCAACATAACAGCCAACATATACAAGACAAAAAAAGCAAACGAACAAAACTCCCTACAAAATTATCTCCAGGGGCGCCTGGGTGGCACAGCGGTTAAGCGTCTGCCTTCGGCTCAGGGCGTGATCCCAGCGTTATGGGATCGAGCCCCACATCAGGCTCCTCTGCTATGAGCCTGCTTCTTCCTCTCCCACTCCCCCTGCTTGTGTTCCCTCTCTAGCTGGCTGTCTCTATCCTGTCGAATAAATAAATAAAAAATCTTAAAAAAAAAAAAAAAAAACTATCTCCAGGTATCCCACCAAAATAAAATGGTGGAAACTTCAGATAGAGGGAGCCATGTGTTGGAAATAAGTATTCCCTCCTCTTGAACTTCCTTCCATTTGGAGAGATATCCATTAGCAGAGTATTCCTGGCCTCCCTCTAACTACTTATTCATTTCTCCCAAGACAGGAGAGGGGATTTTCTAGTTGATGAGCTTGGGAGGAGCAATTGAACCTATGGCTCCTTTCTTCCTTCTTTGGGATGTGCTTCCAGAGAGTTCATATCCTGAAAAAATTCTGAAGTGCATCAAGGTCTACCATTGTAGAGTAGATCTGTGGTTGTCCAATGCTGCTTGTGCCATTGGGGAGGTGACTGTCTAACTGGGAGTTCAGTGATAGGAAGCCCACTCTCCCCGCTCTTCTAAGCCATATTCCTTAATAACCATATCAAGAACAAGGGAAAGATCTTATTCTCTAAATTTCTATTCTTCTACTTTAGTTTGTTCAGAATTCAAACTTCAAAAAGAGGATTGTTGTATATTGACCCCCTTAGACCTCCAAATAAATTATTGGTATTTAAATATGGAGGCAGGGTCTCTGACAGGATCACAAAACGTACCTGGTAGGGTTCTTACAGAATTTAATCAGTCAATGTTTAAGAAGGCACTGGTGAATTGTGATGTGGTATACTAATGTAAAGGATTAATAGTGATGATGATGTCAGTAATAATGACAACAATAAGTTGAATTACGAACTTCTCCATCTTCATCCTAGCCACAAATTCCTTGCTTCCTCTTAACCTTTTCCACACCTTCACACCAGCCAACATGTATCAACCAGCCAGTGAATGACCTTAAACTGAATCATTTAAAACTTGAGTATCTCTATAGAGCTCAAACGTTCTTTACTTTTCAATTCTAGGAAGAGCGGAGGGTAGTTACTAAGAAAAAAATTTGGTAGCACTTACCAACAATACTTGGGGCTTTAAAGATGGTAAAATTGTTTCTAACGAATTGGATTTTAGGCAAATAATGAATGGGAAGCTGCTGGAATATTTATTTGAGTTCCTAAGAATCCCCAAACATTCTTGCTCTGACAGTCGGAATCAAAACAAATGCTTCCATTTCTTAAACATTTCCTGGTATGAAGAACATTTCCCTTTATTTAGAAGAAGAAATGGTTTGAGTTGTGAAGCTGCACTTCAATTAAATAGTGCTTGAAAGAACAAACATGTATTTAAGAATGCTTTTAAAAAGCAATGGGATAGACCTTTAATGCCTTAATTTCTCATCCTTCAAAATGGTAGGGAGAAAGATGTAGAAATAATATTTCCTTTCTCCCGAAGTTTTTTTGGAAATTAATAAATTAGTGCTTATTAAGTGCTTGGATAAAAGATGAGGTAAAAAATACCAAGCATCATCTCTATTATTCTATTCCAAATGTTCATCTGCCACCAATAAAAGCCTGAGCCCCAGGCACAGTCTTTTGTACTCTTGTCTTTCCAGAAAATCGCCTACAAGTTCCCTTTATTCTAGTGATAAATCATAATTAATAATTCATCCATTATGCTATCAGAGACACAAGGCCAAGGATGCACCGCCTCGAGCACTGGCAGGCTCAGCAGTCTCTCTCTTGCTCCGCTGCCTGTTATTGTTTGCAGTACAGAGATGTGTCCATGGCAAAGACCCATGAGTCCTGAAGGGAAAGACACCCTCTTCGTTGATTCAGATCCATGGCTTTGGAAGATGCATTTTGCATCTTGTAGGGAGAGGCTACTGCTAGTGGAATTAGAAGACTGAAGGAGGCACAGAGAAGAATTTGGCTAAGGGATGGGTCAGAACTTAACCATGCCTGGAAGCTTAAGGGAGTTTTTTTTTTTTTTTTGCTTTATTACTTTTTTTATAATAATTTTTTATTATGTTATGTTAGTCACCATACAGTACATCCCAAGTTTTTGATGTAAAGCATTTTTTCTAACTCATCCCCTCTGGCTTATGGTGGACTTATTTGGTGTACCTGAGATGTCAGTGAGCACCTATTGGACTCTGCTCATCACATGCAGCCCTCATTCAACAGAAACTCATTTAACAGATTTCAGTTGAAGGCATTGATCAATGGTCAGAACTTCACTTTAAGAAACGACATCCTTCCTTCCCAGAATTTACAGTATATGGGAAATCTTAGAGAATCATCATATTTTTCTACTGTCACCATAACCCTACATGTTTTGTCTGTACTCTGGCCATAAGCAAACTCCTGTTATTAGGCCAGGATTAACAACTGAATGTGCTAAGACAGCCTAAAAAGGGAAGTGGTCATGAGCTAAAGAAACCACGCATGAATAGGAACTGAATAGGCAACACAGGAACAGTCTACTTAATCTGCCTGCTGATGGCTGTCAGACTTTGGTCAGTGGCCAAACCCCTCTAGACTGACCACAGGCAAGCTTCCATCCCAAGGTTTTTTGTTCTTTGTGGTTTTTTTTTTTAATTTTTTTTTACAGTCTATGTCATGAGTTGGTAATCAGAATAATGGGTTGGATGGGTCATGGGCTGATTTTAGCAAAGTATCATTTCAGACCACAGTCAGAGTATTTTAAGTCATATAGGATCTGGGAGACCATTCAATGTAACCTTTTTGTTTTATGGATGGGAAAACAAAAGGCTCAGAGAATGGTTCATTCCAGAATTTTATGTTTGTAAGTGCCAGAGTCAAAACTCCCAGAATAGGGGTCCCCCATTACCCCAGGTCATACTTCTTAATTATGCCCTCCTAATTTGTTCTCCTCCTATAGTAGGAAACTACACTTTTGTTCTTCCTGGGTCTCACTACCTCTGTTCAAAGAACAGATTAACTCTCACTTGTAGATTTTCCCTCAAATCTTATCCCACCACCTCTTTCATAACACTTTTCACTCTGCAGATTTGTTATTTATGTGTCTCAGGCTTTGAGCCCATGTCCCCACACATATGAGACACTTAATACAATTTTATTTACATGAAATGGCATCAGAAACAATATATGGGGAAAAAACTCAAGTGGTGGGAAATGTACATAGTGTGAAAGACTTGCTGTAAAGGGAAAATCAGAAATATCCAGAAAAATCTTGTCAAACTGCTAAATCTCAAGGGATAAGTATAAAAAGCAACATTTTGGTAGTTGTATTATTGTTAAATGATATGATATTATAGTTCTGCACTATATTTCAACTTTCAGTAATTTTATGTTGTGATTTATTTTGAGCTCAACCCATTTTATTGCTATGTTTGATTGATTTGAAAAAAATTCTTAGATCAAAATCAGCAATATTTGGAGTATGAAATAATCCTATCCCTTACTCACTGTGACACATGCTAAAACAATACACAGAACTCAGCCTAGCACCCTGTTTCTATACAACCGTCAGCCGCAAGGAATGTGGGTAAAGGCTGAGGCAATTACCAAGGCCCCCGTGGATGTGTGTGGATGCTCTGTGTTGGAGGATGTGGTCTGACATGGTGGCTAAGAGCATAGGCCTGGGACAAGACCTGAGAATGAGTCTCACTTTTGCCAGTTCTGGATCTATGACCTTGGAAAAGTTGCTGAACACCTTGAAAGCCCAATTTTACACCTAATGGGCTTATGCTGAAAATAAATTAAGATCCTAGTCTACATCTAGCATACATACAGCAAACAATGAATAGATGTTGTGTTAGTAGTGGTGGCTGTTTTGAATTGTGAAAGAAAGGTCAGGCTTTGTGTTCTTTCTCTTTGGTCACCCCGTATCCTGTCCTGTCATGCTCTTGTTCATCTGCCCATCCCAATTAGGCAAAAATCGCTCATAGAACCAGCACTGGTGTACAGTAGTGGTTATGAGTTCTAGCTCTGCAGCAAACCACCAGAGTTTAAGTCTTGGCTTTGCCTTTATTAGCGATGAGACCTTGGGCCCCTTACTTAACTTTTCTATGCCTCAGTTTCCTTACCTAAAAATGGGGATGATAGTAAACCTACTTCATAATGTTGTGTAATGATCATTGATCAATACACATAAAGTTTTTGGAACATGCTTGAAACAGGGTAGGCTCCTCAGTAAAAGTTAGCTAATTCTCCTCTCTTAACCCTTTCTGAGATACCAGAGAGTCTTCTCCCAATATATGCTTCTCTTTTTCCTAGGCCCCTGCCATTGACCTTTGTGTATGGAGGAGACTATCTCTGAGCCAAGGCAAAAGTTAGGAAAGAAAGGAAAGAATATGGAAGGTACAGTCCAGACCCACAGACTACACAGAAGCAGGGGGTCAAGAATCAAATCTGGGCCAGCACTCAGGATGCAAGGTTAGGCAACATCCAAAGGTCAAGAGAGATTTCTAGGTGAGCATTTAAGGGAGCAGGAGCAGACCACAAAAGGCAGAATATCTAAAGACCTTGAAATTGAGGCAAAGTCACTTTTAGACAAGTTCTATTTTATTTTATTTTATTTTATTTTATTTTATTTTATTAAGATTTTTAAAATTTATTTGACAGAGAGAGAGACAACCAGCGACAGAGGGAACACAGGCAGGGGGAGTGGGAGAGGAAGAAGCAGGCTCCCAGCGGAGGAGCCTGATGTGGGGCTCGATCCCAGGACTCCAGGATCATTCCCTGAGCCAAAGGAAGACACTCAATGACTGAGCCACCCAGGCACCCCTGACAAGTTCTATCTTAAAGACTTTCCATGGAGTGGCCCCAAAAAGCAGCTCTATAACCAAGCATAAGATATGCAATTTATTCATTTAATTTGTCAATAAGTATGTACTGAATGCTTGCTATGTGTCAGACACTGTTCTAGGGACTAGGAATTTAGCAGTGAGTCAATTAGACAGAACTCACTACTGTCATGGAATTTATATTTATATTATATTACTTTCTATGTAAGATACATTCACATGTAGGGTAAATTCCTAAGAGTAGGTCCTGATTAAGAACTCAATGACAGGAAAAAAAGGCACTGGATATGTGCAAGGTATGTGATACCTTCACCTTATCCAGTGTATTCTGTGCTTTTGTAGCCCATCCAGGACTAAATAATGAAATGGGGCATTATTATAGAGGTAATCATGGATCTTCTCCAATTCATATCTAAAAAAAAAAAAACCAATTTGCTTACAAATTTTGCTACTTTATCATCAGTAACAAGATTTTATCTTCATGACTCACACCTGATCCCTGATCTTCTACCACCAAGGATGCACTTAGACACAAGGTCCTTTGGTATAGCTTCTCTCCACTCTTGGCAGATTCTGAAAAATTATAAAACCAGTCAAGATAGGCCAAGTTGGTGAGAGTGTGCATGAAGCTGGGAGACAGTTAAGGACCCTGCAGCAGTGTGGAGGCTTGAGGAGTCTCCTGTCCCCGATCTGGCCAGTAACCAAGATTCAGTCCAAATGGCTTTCTCCAATGGCTGGCTCCTGCAGTGAAAAGCCCAAGGCTAGTGCATCTGCCCTGGTGCTGACCAAGCACTTTCTTGCCCAAGTTTGGGGCCACCTTCTCAGCATGTTGATGTCACTGTCCCCATCTGACCCCTGGTTCCCTAGAATATCAAAATGACAGTGTGAAGCAGTTCTTTTGTAGAGCTGGTGGGGATTTCTGTTGGTTCTCAGTTGCTATGTAAACTCCTTCCACAAATAAATATTTGGATATGGTTGAGGAATAAACCCCCTTCAAGAGCGTGTGTATTTTATTTAATATTGAAAGTATTTAAGCATAGTTTAGTGCACAAGTTAACTGGCAGTAGCCAGATCTTTTCAGAAGGAATGTTGCTTCTCTTTGACCATGCACTATCCATTCCTAACTTCGCCTTCTCCCTCTCTTCTCTTTCCTGCTTATTTTCTCTTGGTTCTTTTCCCTTTACATTTTCTTTCTCTCTTTTGTCCTCTCAGATCTTTTCTACATTCTCTCATGTGTGTCTCCTTTTCTTCCCTTTTCTCCTACTTTGCCTTCTGTCATTGTAAAGCAGAGCATATTCTGGATAGCTAAATCTGTATGTAACTGGTTTTCATCAGCTCTGGTCCTCGAGCCCATGAGTGACAGAAGTCCCTGTCCCTTGGCTGCCTGTCACAGTATAGGCCCGTGGCCAAGACCCACTTCCGGCGCTTGCTGGAGAGATGCTGAGCGGTCCTCCTGGCAAGTGCACAGATGGTGGGTGATGGAGTCCGGATGCCGAGACTTAGGACAGGTCAAAACAATGATTGCTCAAGTGTAAACTGTGCTAATTGCTGGGGACAAAGGGAGAGCCAGGTCCCAGTGGAGTACATGTCAGGGTGGAGTACCATAAACAAGGGGTGGCTTAAATTGTTCACAGATTAATACTAAGGCATCTGGCCTGAGCTTCTAGACTGCTTTGGCTTTAATTCTCACTTTATTGATGTAGAGACTGAGTTCTGCCATTTCACTCCAGCACATAAAAATTGGTTTTTGATTATTGGTAGATCCCTCCCTAACGGTGGAGATATTTTTCTTGAAAGACATCTCATAAAACATTATAGATAGAATGACAGACATACAGATACACACACACACACACACACACACACAGACTTCATTCCAGATACAGCACCATTCTCCCTCTATAAATAAATACTTTTACAATAACTACTTTTACAGTAATCATGTCCTTGTATTACTTTATGGTTTTATCAGTCAAGTGCATCCCTAAACTCTATAGTTAAATCTTGCACATTTAAAAAATCTTGGTCTCTCTACACTCCATTTAATCTACAATTCCTTCCTCCCTTCCTCTTTTCCACACAATTTGTATTGATCAATCTGGGCATTTGACCTACAGTCTAGATTTTGCTAAATGCATACTCTTGGTGCAGTTCAACATGCTCCTCTGTCTTCTGCATTTCCTACAAATTAGCAGCTGGAATCTGAGGCTTGATCAAACTCAGATGTGATCCCTTTCGGCAAGACTATGGGTGGTGTTCATTCTATGTGTTCATTCATCACAGCATTAATGCCTGGTTTTCACTCCTTTTTTTTTGATGTGAGTAATCATTGTTGCTCAATACCTAAACTCATTAATTCACTGGGGGTTGCTGGCATCTTAATCTATATTTTCATTTGTTATCAAATAGCTTGACTACTTGTGTAAGGAAACACATCCAGTATTTTGTTACTCAGTGGTATAGTTCATATAGCACACTGCAGGATAAATGCTTGAATCACACTTCATTTATCCAGTTTTCAAGAAAATGGGTTGGTTTCCTGTCACCCTCTGGAGGTAACAAATTGCAAATATTGTTATAAATCTGTGGGCTTATTTATTGTTATTTTTTATTTTTAAAGGTTTTATTTATTTATTTGAGATAGAGATAGAGCGTTTAAAAGCACAAGCGGGGGACAGAGGAAGAGGGAGAAGCAGGCTCCCCGCTGAGCAGAGAGCCTGATGTAGGGGCTCGATTCCAGTACCCCAGGATCATGACCTGAGCCAAAAGCAGATGCTTAACCGACTGAGTCACCAGGCGTCCCATAAATCTGTAGATTTAGAAAGATTTGATGGGTTTCAATTCATTGCAATTCTTTTCCTTATTAAAGCTCAGATTGTCCCTTCTTTGGCTACTGGGAGCATTTTCATACTTGTTCCTCAGTCCTTTTGACTCTGGTATAGCAAGATATTCCAGGCTCATCTTGCATATTTCTCTGAGAAGCCCTGTTTGTTTGTTTAAACTGGGAAAGAGTATTTCAAGATGACAATATGGTCATTAGAGATGCTTATTGCTACTGGGTTGTATGTATATAATATATATACAGTGTTTATCTCTATATAATTATATAAGAAAAATATAGCAATATAGATAATCTGCACACACATATAGTGAGTTCATATGTTCATACTGATATTTCCATTTCAAACCCACAACTACATGGTATTTCCTCAATCTCTTCTAAATTACTTGTCTCCTTCCACCCATGCTTACAATCCAGGCTATTAGAAACACCAGGAATGATAGAATAAATATGTCCCATAATAATGTATTAGCTCTATCTTATATTAAAACAGTTTCAGAATAACAATATTAATACCACTTCCATCAATTACTATTACTTAAAACAGTCAAAAAGTCTTTGACTATGTTATTCCCATTATTCACCTCATTTTTTAATCTTATTTAAATTCAATTAATTAACATATAGCATATCATTAGTTTCAGAGGTAGAATTCAGTGATTCACCTTATTTTTGAACATTATACTACATCTATATCATCAGAGCATATATCCATCCATTCCGTACCATCCTCTCTCCTGTTTAAACCTTATTTAATCCCAGTTCTACAAGGATATGTGTATTTGAGTGCATATTCATGTAATGTTCACTACCAGTCCTTGTGTCTATTTCTCCTTAGTCTTTTGGTGGTCTGAAGCTCATTCTCCAGTAAGTTTCTCAGGAAGTACTCACAGAAACAAAACTCTTAATGTTGATAATAGAAAACAATTGTCTTGCCTTTTCTTCCACTGAGTATCTTAAATAAGTCACTCCATTTTCTTGTGGCATAAAAGTCTGATGATGAAATGATGCTTTATTCCCTCTAAGTAATGTGCTCTTTTTTTACCTAGATGCTAACATAATTTTTAAAATTTTTACAAAATGTTTAGTAATGTTATTAGAATACATCTTTACGGTGACTATTCTGCATTGATATTATCAGTATATTGTGTACTCTTTCGATATCTGTTTTCAAATACTTTTCTATTTTAGGACAATTTTCTTAATTTTAGTATTTGTTCTTTTCCTTTGCTTTGTTTTTTTCATTCAGAAACATCTATCATTCGGGTGCCTGGGTGGCTCAGTCATTAAGCGTCCACCTTCAGCTCAGGGCATGATCCCAGGGTCCTGGGATCGAGCCCCACATGGGGCTCCCTGCTCAGTGGGAAGCCTGCTTCTTCCTCTCCCACTTCCCCTGCTTGTGAGTACAAATTTACAAATAAGTAAATAAAATCTTAAAAAAAAAAAGAAACATCATTGGTGTGTTGGATCTTTGTCTATATTTCATATTTGTCACCTTTCTCTCAAATACTTTTAATCTCTTCATTTCTTTCTGATTTAATTTTTCTTCCTTTTTAATTTATATTTCTTTGAAGTTGTTATCTGTTGTGTTCATTCACTCTTGTGTTCCTTCTAGTTAGTCTTCACTTCTAAACTGAGTTTTTCATATATTTCTAATTTTTTCTGTCACTTTATTTCTGAGTTTTTCAAATTCTGACTAATGTTGTGTTCTCATATCTTATATTAATGTCTCTTAGTTCATTTTGAAATACTATCTTACAGTTTTGCTTTTTAAACACCATGTCTTTCTGGCATGTTTTCATTGACTGTAGGAATGTTTTACTGATCCTTATTGTCTTTTTTCTTATAGTAGCTTTGAATTGCAATTGATTTCATGTAGGTTTATATGTTGAGTTGATACACTGAGATTTCCTGACATTTTCCCTTCCTTTTTCCTCTTTTATGTGTACCTTTTCATTCCTTATTTTCTCTATTTGCTTAATTTTTATTTCACCTCTGAGTCTCAGCACAGGGCTGTGTTCTGGGAGAAAATCCCATGGTTAGACTTATAGGAGCCTTTTAGGCCTTACACAGGCCCCTTGTACTCACCTGCTACTGGGGTGGGGAAGACTGCTTCCAGGCTCAACCGCGGCTCTCAAATTTTTTCACTGCCCATCCCAGTGATTGCATATCGGCTATTTGGGATTCTCCCGTTTTCAGGTCAGTCAGGCACCTAGTTATGTTGCCTTTTCTTTTTTTCTTTTTCCTTTTTCCTTCCCTCCTTTCCTTCCCTTTTTGCACAAATACTGATAACTTGCAGATCTTGTGGCTATTGGTGCTTTGCTCCACCCACTTGGATTTTGTCAACTAGTTTTGTTGTAAATGCTGCCCGTGGGTTTTTATTTTGCCTTCTAGTTACATTGTCTCTTCTTAATATATGGGTTTGGGAGGATCCAAAACTTATGCTGCTGTTGCCACCTCCACCCTTCAACACCTCCTGTCTATAAGCAAAGTCAGTGTTTCTGCTGAGTGCACTTGCTTCTTTGAAAATCTAATTCACATAAAATGATGTGCATGGGCCTTAAGAGTTCAGTCTGATGAGTTCTGAAGATTGTATACACTCCTATAATCACTACCGAAATTTTCCTCCCATCCTTCTGTAGCCAATTGTGCTTCCTAGTTCCAACTCCCACCAGAGGCAGCCACTCTCTGATTTTCATGACCATAGGTGAGTTTCTTTCTTTTCTTTTTTTTTTAAGATTTTTTATTTATTCATTTGACAGAGAGACAGCCAGCGAGAGAGGGAACACAAGGAGGGGGAGTGGGAGAGGAAGAAGCAGGCTCCCAGTGGAGGAGCCTCATGTGGGGCTCGATCCCAGAACTCCGGGATCACACCCTGAGCAGAAGGCAGAGGCTTAACGACTGAGCCACCCAGGCGCCCCCATAGGTGACTTTTCACCTGTTCTTTGACTTCATATACATGGGGCACAAGTTTGCTTCTATTCTTAGGTCATCACTGAAGACTTTTCTTTTTTAAGTCATAAATCAATGTTGAATTTTACCAGATGTGTTTCCTGCATGTATGAAGTTGTTATATGATTTTTCTCCTCTGATGTGTTAATGCACTGAATTACATTGATTTATTTTAAAAATGCCAACCCTGATTGTTAATGTTTTGTTAAGGGATTTTCACTTATGTTTATAGAAATGTATTTCTCAGGGTTTGGCTTTAGGGTAATTGTGGTCTCTTAAAATTGTATTGGTAAGGAATACTTTTTTGTATGCTTTCTTTTTTTTTTAATAATTTTTGTTTTGTTATATTAGGCACCATACAGTACATCTTTTGTCTGTTTTCTGAAAAACTTTGTATAAGATTGGTATTATGCATTCTATAAAGGTTTCACTAATTTCACCATTTTGGCCTGGAGTTTATTTTGTGGAAAGATGTTAGATTGAGGATACATTTTAAAAAAATAATGTTTTAGAGTTTTAAATCTCCTCTCAAGTTAGTTTTCATAAATTGTTCTTTGAGAAGATTTTGTTCAGGAAGCCTGAGTGACTCAGTCAGTTGGGTGACTGCCTTCAGCTCAGGTGGTGATATCAGGGTCCTGAGATTGAGTTCCGCATTGGGCTCCTTGTTCAGCGGGGATCCTGCTTCTCCCTCTGCCTGGCACTTCCCCTGCTTGTGTGCATGCTCTCTCTCTGACAAATAAATAAATAAAATCTTTAAAAAAGATTTTGTTCATTTCATTTTAGTTGTCTCATTTATTGCCATAAATTATTCATAAATATGAGCTATTGTCTTATAAATGTTTTTAGGATATCCAATGTTGATCATATTTAATTTATGATATTAGTAATTTGGTATTATTTTTTTCTTTAAAGTTTAGTATAATTTAGCAGTGAAAATATTTGGGCATAGAGCATCCTTTGTGAGAGAGTTTTATTTTTTTATTTTTTATTTTTTATTTTTTTTATTTTTTTTTGAAACCTTTCCTTTTATTTTGATATTAAAACAGGAGTTACACATCTTATCAAAATTCTTTTTTTTTATAATGATTTTTTATTATATTATGTTAGTCACCATACAGTACATCCCCGGTTTTCGATGTAAGGCTCGATGATTCATTAGTTGTGTATAACACCCAGTGCACCATGCAATATGTGCCCTCCTTACTACCCATCACCGGCCTATCCCATTCCCCCACCCCTCTCCCCTCTGTAGCCCTCAGTTTGTTTCTCATAGTCCATAGTCTCTGTGAGAGAGTTTTAACTATGAATTCAATTTCCTTAATAGATATAAGCCCATTTTGTGTGTATGTTTCTTTTTGAGTTAGTTTTTTTTTCTTAATGATTTTTTATTATATTATGTTAGTCACCATACAGTACATTCCTGGTTTCCGATATAAAGTTCGATGATTCATTAGTTGCGTATAACACCCAGTGCACCATGCAATACGTGCCCTCCTTACTACCCATCACCAGCCTATCCCATTCCCCCACACCCCTCCCCTCCGAAGCCCTCAGTTTGTTTCTCATAGTCCATAGTCTCTCATGTTTCTACAAAGAACTTCTCAAACTCAGTACACGAGAAACAAATAAACAAATCAAAAAATGGGCAGAAGATATGAACAGACACTTTTCCAATGAAGACATAGAAATGGCTAACAGACACATGAAAAAATGTTCAAAATCATTAGCCATCAGGGAAATTCAAATCAAAACCACACTGAGATACCACCTTACACCAGTTAGAATGGCAAAAATAGACAAAGCAAGAAACAACAATTGTTGGAGAGGATGTGGAGAAAGGGGATCCCTCCTACATTGTTGGTGGGAATGCAAGTTGGTACAGCCACTCTGGAAAACAGTGTGGAGGTCCCTTAAAAAGTTAAAAATTGAGCTACCCTATGACCCAGCAATTGCACTACTGGGTATTTACCCCAAAGATACAGATGTAGTGAAGAGAAGGGCCATATGCACCCCAATGTTCATAGCAGCATTGTCCACAATAGCTAAATCGTGGAAGGAGCCGAGATGCCCTTCAACAGATGACTGGATTAAGAAGTTGTGGTCCATATATACAATGGAATATTACTCAGCTATCAGAAAGAACGAATTCTCAACATTTGCTGCAACATGGACGGCACTGGAGGAGATAATGCTAAGTGAAATAAGTCAAGCAGAGAAAGACAAATATCATATGATTTCTCTCATCTATGGAACATAACAAATAGGATGATCGGTAGGGGAAGAAAGGGATAAATGAAACTTGAGTTAGTTTTGATAGTTTCTGTCTTTCAAAAATTTGCTCAATTCATCTAAACTGTTAAAGTCATCATTGTGATACTTTTCATAATATTCCTTTATTATTCTTTTAATGCCTGTATAATCTGTTGTGATGTCTCTTCTTTTGTGCCTGATATTGGTGATTTGTCTTTTCTCTCTTATCATTTTTTTTGATTTGTCTGGCTAGAGATTTATCAATTTTATTGATATTTTAAAATAATTAGGTTCAGTTTCATTTTTCTCTGATGTTTTTCTGCTTTCTACTTTATTGACTCTGTTCTTTATTACTTTTTTCCACTTTGCTTATGGTTTAATTTTATCTTCTTTTCCATTCTCTGTAAATGGAAGCTTATCTCTTTGATTTGAAAACTGTTTCCTTTTTAAAAATAAGAAATTGGTGGAATTAGGGCAATAAACATTTCTCTAAACATTGCCTTATTTGCATCTTACATATTTTGACATGTTGTGTTTTTTTTCAGTTAGTTCAAATTTTTTTGGCCCATGTACTATTTAGAAGTATGTTGTTTGATTCAGAAATATTTGGAGATTTTCCATATTTCTGTATTATTGTTGATTTCTGGTATAATTTTGTTGTGGTCAGAGAATATACTTTATATTATTTCAATCGATTTAAATTTGTAGTGATACATTTATTGTGAGATCATTGGTCTATCTAGGTGACTGTTCCTTGCGCACTTGGAAAGAACATGTAACTTGCTGTTAGTGAATAATATATACCATAAATATAAATTAGTTCAAGTTAGTCAATATGGTTATTTAAGTCATCTATGTCCTCACTGATTTTCTGTCTATTCTTTCTATCGATACTGAGGGAAGAGTGTCCAACTCTCCAACTATAATTATAGATTATATTATTGTCTATCTCTCCTTTCAGTTCTACCAGTTTTAACTTCATGTGTTTGGAAGGTCTTGTTATTAGGTATACACACATTTAGAATTATTATGTCTTCTTGTTGAATTAACCCTTTATCATTATGAAATATCTTTCTTTATCTCTGATAGTATTATTTGGTCTGAATTCTACTTCATATGATATTGATACAGCCACTCCAGGTCCTTTGATTGGTGTTTTTCTTATTTAATAATATTTTTTATTATATTATGTTAGTCACCATACAGAACATCCCTAGTTTTTGGTGTAAAGTTCCATGATTCATTACTTGCATGTAACACCCAGTGCACCATGCAATATGTGCACTCCTTAATACCCATCACCAGCCTATCCCATTCTCTCACCCACCTCCCCTCTGAAGCCCTCAGTTTGTTTCCCAGATTGGTGTTTTTGGATGGTACTCATATTTTTCCTTTTAATCAATCTATGTTTTCATATTTAGATTGGTTTCTTATAGACAGGGTTAAGTTGTGTATTGTTCTTAATCTATTCTGACAATCTCTGCCTTTTAATTGGAGCACTTAGATTTATTTACATTTAATGTGCATGGGTTTAAGACTACAAGTTTTGGTATTTGTTTTGTATTTATCCTATTTGAATTTTTTGTCTTTCCTATTCTTTTGTTTTCTTTTGTGTGAATTTATTATTTTCCGTATCTTATTTTATTTCATTGATTAACTTCTTACCATATTTCTTTGTATCATTTTGATTAGCTGCTCTATACATTACAATATATATCTTTAATTTATTACAGTATACCTTCAAGCAATATTATACTAATTTACAACTAATATTATACTACTTTACTACCAATTATAACCATGCAATTCCATTTACCTCTTTCCTGCCTTTTGTTATTTTTATACATGACATTTAGTTAACTTCTGCATATACTATAAACCCTAAATCCATTGTTATTTACTTTGTTTAAAAATACATACTACACTCTACTATCTATATTATCTATCTTCTATCATCTATCTATCATCTATCTATCATCATCTTTTTATCTATTTCATCATTAAATTTATATTTAACTTTTCTATTGTTCTTCATTCCTTCCTGCTGCTGTGGTCTGAGTTTCTATCATCAATTCTCATAAGTCTGTATCACTTCTTTAAGCATTTCTTGAACCTCAGGTATTCTAGCAATGAATAATGCCAGTTTTTATCTATGTAAAATTATTTCATTTTTATTATTATATTTGAAGTATATTTTCATTGGATACCTAGTTCTAGTACTTTTTTTCTTCTTTCATCACTTTAAGGTTGCAATTCCAATTACTCAGCTATCAAAAAGAACGATTTCTCAACATTTGCTGCAACATGGACAGCACTGGAGGAGATAATGCTAAGTGAAATAAGTCAAGCAGAGAAAGGCAATTATCATATGGTTTCTCTCATCTATGGAACATAGGAACTAGGAAGATCGGTAGGGGAAGAAAGGGATAGAAAAGGGGGGTGATCAGAAGGGGGAATGAAGCATGAGAGACTATGGACTCTGAGAAACAAACTGAGGGCTTCAGAGGGGAGGGGCGTGGGGGAATGGGATAGGCTGGTGATGGGTAGTAAGGAGGGCACATATTGCATGGCGCACTGGGTGCTATATGCAACTAATGAATCATTGAACTTTCCATAAAAAACCAGGGATGTACTGTATAGTGACTAACATAATATAATAAAAAAACATTTAAAAAATTAAAAAAAATAATAAAGTTGCAATTCCATTGTCTTTTGGTCTTAATCATACCCTGTGATTTTGAGAATTTAGCTGTGCTTCTTTTCATTGTTCTTTGGTATGCAATAAGTCTTCTCACTCTGACTGCTCTTAGATCTCTTTACCACTGATTTTTACCAATTTTTTTCTATGATGTGCCCAGAGATGTGAGTTTGCATGTGTGAGTGTGTGTGTGTGTGTGTGTGTGTGTGTGTGTGTGTGTGTAAAATCCTTTGCTTATCCTAGTTGGGGTTTTTTGAGCTTCTTAGAGGTGCAAGTTAATACCTTTCCTAAATTTAGAAAAATTTCGTTAGGTCTTCAAACATTTCTTCTGCCCATTTGTCTCTTCTTTCCATTTGGTAGGATCACACAGATTTTGGATTCTTTCCCCCCGCCAACCTTTTTTTCCTCCTCACTATTCGTTGTGTTTCAGTTTGGATAATTTCTATTGAATAAACTTAATGTTGAGTGATCTTCTTGTCTTTACTCTTAATTTTCTCTTAAGTGGATCAAATATGTTCTTCATTTCTGATGTACTTTTTATTTCTAGAAGTTTCATAATTATTTGAACTTTTTAATTATTTAAAGTATTTACAAATTCCTGCCTGATGATTGCATTATCTGAGTCATTACTTATTCTGCTTCTATTGACTATTTCTTGATTTGTACATGCCTTGTCATTCTGTATGCCAAGTATTTTGTGTAAAAGAACAATATAGACATCAGTAAATATGTCAAGAAAAGAGTAGGTCCCTTTTTATGTCAGGCCCCTATTATGGGATGGGAAGGAAAATGAATCAATCTGTCCCTTATTTGAACTGGGTCTGGGCTTTACTGCAACTTTAGTTAGATTCACCTAGCCACTGCTATCAAATATTTGGGGGTGGAAACAGAACTTCTCCGATAGCAGGTATTAGTATTTGAGAACTTGCATGATTCTGGAGTTCTCTTTATAGATTAGCTGCCAACTTTCAGGTTGGCTAGAAGTTCCTTGTTTTCCAGTCTCAATACTAATGTACTGTACCTCAGATGTGTTTTCACGCTGCTGACATGTCCCCAGTTTTTGGAAAATTACCTCATTGCATTTGGTGAAGGTCTAGGGTGCCTCAAGATTTCCCTCAGCTATCTCATCTTACCTCCAACATTTGGCAACTGCTGTTTTACACTTGATGATGGTCCTCAGTTCTCATGTCCCATCCTCAGGCTTTGGAAGCCCCTACAGTGTACTTGATGAGGTTCTGGAATATCTTGGAGGGATCTATATCAGCTCTATTGCCTTAACCATAGCCTTTAGAGAACTACCTCAATGCATTTGATGAAGGCCTATAGGAAAGAGTTGCTTGGTAGGTACAGACTCATTTTGTGCTGGGGCTCCTTGATATTTTAATCTCTCAATCTAGGCCACTTATGGCCATTGAAAGTTCATTAAAAGTTTGACTGTTTCTCCTTATTCCATCAATGGTACATTTCTCCTCTTTCTATTGCTCTGCTAGGGGTAAAATGAGCCATGGGTCTCATCTTTCCTAGGAAGTACTCATCACTTTCTAGAATTTAGTTTAGATTTTTTGGTTTTTATTTTCCAGCAGTTAAGCTGTCTTATAGATTTGTTTTTAAAAAACTATATTTTTTAGCTTATCAAACTTGTTCTCATTGTGTTAGGGTAAGATCTCTTTTCACTTTCTATGTCTAAATAGGAAACAGAAATCCCATTTATGGTCTTCTTAACCATTTCCACTTTCTCTAAAGTTCAGACTAGAAAAGGTTCCACTTAACTAAAGCAAAAGTCATAGTGGAATCAAAACACAGATCACTGAGTTCAATAAACATACTAAGATACTTTCAGGATGGAACAATTTCCATTTACTTTATCAGGTAAATACTTATGTGAGGAGAACCTAGGGTTTCACTCATGCTTTATCTACTCCAGGATTTCCTTTCTTTTATAATCTCATTCCAGTTAAAGTACTTGCAAAAGACTGTCTCATAAGAGATGGGGTATGTTCCCTGCCTCTGAAGTCTTTTTTTTTTTTAAAGATTTATTTATTTATTTATTCGACAGAGAGAAAGACAGCCAGCGAGAGAGGGAACACAAGCAGGGGGAGTGGGAGAGGAAGAAGCAGGCTCATAGCGGAAGAGCCTGACGTGGGGCTCGATCCCAGAACTCCAGGATCACGCCCTGAGCCGAAGGCAGACGCTTAACCGCTGTGCCACCCAGGCGCCCCCCTACCTCTGAAGTCTTATGCAAAACATATGTGCTCTGACAAGTGAGATTTGGAGCTCATTCACCTGGGCTACGATGAGAAAGAATTGGAGACTGAACCTGTGTTTGGACAGCATGTTTCATTCTTTGAACTCATCCTACTAAGCACCCCTCTTTGACCTTTCTAGTGGTCTGTCCATGCATTGACCATTCTATCTCCAAACTCTCTTCTAGGAAGCCCTACATAAATGCCTCAACCTAACATTTTTATCCTTTTCTTATGTTCCTCTTGGTATTTCTGCACATTACTTGTTCATAGAGAACCTTTAATTTATGCAAACAAAATCTAAATTCACTGTGTCCATTCCCTTAGTGAATGGGATCATCTACCTTATTGCTTTAAATGACATCTATATGCTGTTGTACATACCGGTGCCTACCAGCGGATATCAGTCTCGCATAAAATATTACAGAGAACAGAATTATGTCCACTTCTTTGTTTAAAGCAAAATTTGAGGAATAAGTTACTGGTTGATGCAGCCCAAAGTCTCAATAATACATCAATAAATCTGCAATTTAGTCCAGTAAGTAGCAAACAAATCACAAGACACAGCAGTCCACATCTCTACACATAGGTGAAATACAGCAGAGAGACTCTTGTGGGCGATACTCAGATGTCCAAGTCAACCACTGGTGGCAGTGGCATCAGAGGGAGACTGATAACAAATAAGACCCCAGCCCTTGATTTGAGACTCATAATGTCTGTTTTCTGGAAAGGAACTGCTAAATGAAAGACATGGCTTGAGTGTAGATGGCAGCTAAGGTATAAGGCAGATGAACAAGATAGTAAGTGATTCACAGATTAAAAGACTAATAGTGATGGATTGGGTTTGAGTCTTGGGTATGCCACTTATGTGTTGTGGTGGCCTCATAATTTACTTAACCCTTTTCATTCTGTTTTCTCCATTATAAAATGTGAATAATGATAGCTACTCCATTGGGTTTTAGGGATATTCGTGAAAAGAATAAATGTGAAAGTTTCTGGTTCATAACAGACCCCTCTTCATCATTTACTTCTCTTCATCTGAAATTATGGCACTTGCTTTTTAGCTCAAGCTGATTGTGGGTTTCTGCAGCTGATACTACTAGCATCATTGTCATTGTTGTTACTGTAGTTGTTATTATAGACGTTGGAGAGCTGGAATGAAAAAAGCAATTAATTGACGACCACAGAGTCTCTGGTGATGTTGACAAATAGCTTTCTCCACAATTTAATTTGTGGGTTGAGGGAAACAAAACCAGATCAAAGAAGTGACTTTGGGGTAATTTATGACAAATTAATTTTGGGATAATTCATAACAAATTAAACTGATGTTTGTAAGCTTGCTGCTGTAGAAGCATATATCCCAGTTCACACCCATGCCTGAGATATGTAGCATTTTTCAGACCCCCAGCAAGTATTGATGGCCAGGATTTCTTCCTGGGGAGGTAGTGCCTCAGGCAGCTTTCCCTCAGAACAACTCTCAAAGTCACATTATGTGCCTGCATGATGGCAAACAAGTTAGCATTCACATCAGTCTGCATTTGCATAGCTTGTTATGGTTGATGAAATAGACAAAAAACATGGAAAGAGAACAAAGCAAAGTCATTCTGTATAAAAGCCATTCTTCAAGCTCACTCATTTATCAGACCCTGGTTTTTGAAGATACACAGAGCTCTCGAAACACATGTTTCAAGCTACATTTACACAGAGAAAAAAGCTGACACACTGACTAGTTCACCAACTTGAAGCCAGTCACTGAATTGGTTTCTACTTCAGTGGTAGGTTTCTACCTCAAAGGAATTTTCCATCACCTCTTCTAATTTTAATTCCAAGAAAGAAATAAAGAAGAGGAAGGTGGAGTTAAGATGGCAGAAGAGTAGGGGCCCCCTTTTTCAGCCGGTCCCCTGAGTCAAGTTGAATAGGTACAAGACCAGCCTGAACATCCATGGAATCAGCATGAGACGCAGGAAGATACATCTGGATCTCTACAAATGAACATCTCCAGCACTGAGTATTGAGGTACGAAGTGGGGAGCCGTGAAACCGCGCACAGATATCGGGAGATAAACAGAAGGGGGAGGGAGCTGCCACGTTCGGGCACCTGGAAGCGGTAGGCACCTGCACAGGGGAGTGGGCAGACTCCCGGACCGGCACCCACGAGAAAGCAGACTGAGACCATGAGCCCGGGAACGCGCACCACCAGACTTCTCACAGAGCTCCGGTGTGTTCATTAGAACCACACTGAGACCATGAGCTCTGGGAGCGCACGGGGGCAGCTGGCGGCTGGTGGCTGGCGGTGTTAGAAACACAAAGGACAGAGACACGCCAGCCCTGGAAGTGAAGGCTGGGACACTGGGTGTGGCGCGCACATCCTGGGACACTGCAGGGTTGAGCAGCACCAACAGAAACAGAGTTAAAGTGGCCAGAACATCAGTGGAGAACAGTCCGTGATCCCTCTGTTCTGAGACAGAGGCTGAGATTCGGCCACTGCTGCTCTGACTCTCAGAAGAGGCAAAGCAAACTGCCAGGGAAAGCCGCCAGAGAACAAAAGCCTGGAAAGACCGGCTCACAGTGTGCCCATCCCCATCCCCCCTCGCAGGGGACACGGAGACTCTACCCAAACAGGGTTGCCTGAGTATTGGCGTGGCAGGCCCCTCCCCCAGAAGGCAGGCTGAAAAATCAAGAAGCCCACATACCTAAGATCCCTATAAAACAAGGGCGCACGGCCTGGGTCCCGTCAATAATTTGGGCTCTGGACAACCCCACAACCTCTCCTCATCAGAATGACGAGGAGAAATCCCCCCCAGCAAAGAAAAGACAATGAGTCTGTGGCCTCTGCCACAGAACTAATGGATATGGATATAACCAAATTATTAGAAATAGAATTCAGAGTAACAATGGTCAAGATGATGTGTAGACTTGAAAAAAGTATTACCGAAAATGTTATGAGAATATAGAATCTCTAAGGGTGGAAATGAGAACGAATCTGGCAGAAATTAAAAATTCTATGAGCCAAATGCAGGCAAAACTAGAGGCTCTGATGGCCAGGGTAAATGAGGCAGAAGAACGTATCAGCAAATTGGAGGATGGGTTAGTAGAAGAGAAAACTAAAATAGAATCTGAATTTTAAAAAATTCACGCTCATGAATGTAGGTTATGGGAGATTACTGACTCAATGAAACGTTCCAATGTCAGAATCATCGGCATCCCCAAGGAGGTGGAAAAAAACAGAGGTCTAGAAGAGATATTTGAACAAATTGCAGCTGAAAACCTCCCTAATCTAGCAAGGGAAACAAACATCCGTGTCCAAGAGGCAGAGAGGACCCCTCCCAAGCTCAACCACGATAAACCTACGCCACGTCACGTCATAGTGCAATTCGCAAATATTAGATCCAAAGATACAGTGTTGAAAGTGGCCAGGGCAAAGAAATTTCTCACGTACCAAGGCAAAGGTATCAGAATTACATCAGACCTGTCTACACAGACCTGGAATGAGAGAAAGGGTTGAGGGGGCATTTTTAAAGCTCTTTCAGAGAAAAACATGCAGCCAAGGATCCTTTATCCAGCAAGGCTGTCATTCAGAATTGATGGAGAAATAAAGACCTTCCAGAATCGCCAGTCATTGACCAATTTCATAACCACGAAACCACCCCTACGGGAGATATTAAGGGGGGGTTCCATAAAGGTAAAAAGGCCCCAAGAGTGAAACAGAACAGAAAGTCACAATCTATAGAAACAAAGACTGTTCTGGCAACATGGCATCGCTAAAATCATATCTCTCAATATTCAGTCTCAGTGTAAATGGCCTAAATGCTCTCATAAAATACCACAGGGTTGCAGATTGGATAAAAAGACATGACCCATCCATTTGCTGTCTACAAGAGACTCATTTTGAACCTAAAGATATATTCAGACTGAAAGTAAAGGGATGGAATACCATCTTTCATGCCAATGGACTTCAAAAGAAAGCTGGGGTAGCAATTCTCATATCAGGCAGATTGGATTTTAAACTAAAGACTATAGTTAGAGACACAGAAGGGCACTATATTTTTCTTAAAGGATGTATCCAAGAAGCAGATATAACAATTATAAATATATATGCCCCCAACAGGGGAGCAGCAAGATACACAAGCCAACTCTTAACCAGAATAAAGAGACATATAGATAAAAATACGTTAATAGTAGGAGACCTCAACACTCCACTATCAGAAATAGACAGAACACCCATGCAAAAAATCGACAAAGAAACAAGGGCTTTGAATGCCATACTCGACTAGTTGGACCTCATAGATATATATAGAACACTACACCCCAGAACCAAAGAATGCTCATTCTATTCTAATGCCCATGGAACATTCTCAAGAATAGACCATGTTCTGGGACACAAAACAGGTCTTAACTGATACCAAAAGACTGAAATTATTCCCTGCATATTCTCAGACCACAACACTGTGAAATTGGAACTCAACCACAAGGAAAGATTTGGAAGAAACTCAAACACTTGGAGACTAAGAACCATCCTGCTCAGGAATGACTCGATAAACCAGGAAATCAAAAATCAACTTAAACAATTTATGGAGACCAACGAGAATGAAAACACAACAGTCCAAAACCTATGGGATACTGCAAAGGCAGTCCTAAGGGGGAAATACATAGCCATCCAAGTCTCACTCAAAAGAATAGAAAAATCTAAAATGCAGTTTTTATATTCTCACCTCAAGAAGCTGGAACAGCAACACAGGGACAGGCCTAATCCACACACGAGGAAGCAGTTGACCAAGATGAGAGCAGAAATCAAGGAATTAGAAACCAGAAGTAAAATAGAGCAGATCAACAGGACTAGAAGCTTGTTTCTTGAGAGAATTAATAAAATTGACAAACCGCTGGCAAGACTTCTCCAAAAGAATAGAGAAAGGACCCAAATTAATAAAATTATGAATGAAAAAGGAGAGGTCACGACCATCACCAATGAAATTGGAAGGATTATTAGAAACTTTTATCAACATCTATATGCCAATAAATTAAGCAACCTGGAAGAGATGGAGGCCTTCCTGGAAACGTATACACTACCAAGACTGACACAGGAAGAAATTGATTTTTTAAACAGGCCAATTATGAAGAGATTGAGTCAGTGATAAACAACTTTCCAAATAACAAAACTCCAGGCCCGGATGGTTTTCCTGGGAAATTCTACCAAATATTCAAAGAAGAAATCATACCTATTCTCCTAAAGCTATTTCAAAAAATAGAAACAGAAGGAAAGCTACCAAACTCATTCTATGAGGCCAATATTACCTTGATCCCCAAACCAGACAAAGACCCCATCAAAAAGGAGAATTACAGACCAATTTCCCTAATGAACATGGACGCCAAAATCCTCAACAAGATCCTGGCTAATAGAATGCAACAGTACATTAAAAGGATTATCCATCATGACCAAGTGGAATTCATCCCTGGGATGCAAGGGTGGTTCAACATTCACAAATCTATCAGTGTCTTAGATTTTATCCAGAAAGAAAAATTCAAAAATCATATGATTCTCTCAATAGATGCAGAAAAAGCATTTGACAAAATACAGCATCCTTTCCTGATTAAAACCCTTCAGAGTGTAGGGATAGAGGGTACATTCCTCAATCTCATAAAAACCATCTATGAAAAGCCTACAGCAAATATCATTCTCAATGGGGAAAAGCTGGAAGCCTTTCCCTTAAGATCAGGAACACGACAAGGATGCCCACTCTCACCACTATTATTCAACATAGTACTAGAAGTCCTTGCAACAGCAATCAGACAACAAAAAGGGATAAAACGTATCCAAATCGGCAAAGAAGTCAAAATGTCTCTCTTCGCAGATGACATGATACTCTATATGGAAAACCCAAAAGAATCCATTCCCAAATTATTAGAAGTTATAGAGCAATTCGGTAATGTGGCGGGATACAAAATCAATGCTCAGAAATCAGTTGCATTTCTATACATGAATAATGAGACTGAAGAAAGAGAAATTAGGGAATCCATCCCATTTACAATAGCACCAAAAACCATACGTTACCTTGGAATTAACTTAACCAGAGACGTAAAGGATCTATATTCTAGAAACTATAAATAACGCTTGAAAGACATTGAGGAAGCCACAAAAAGATGGAAAAATATTCCATGCTCATGGATCGGAAGAATTAGCATAGTTAAAATGTCCATGCTACCCAGAGCAATCTACACTTTCAATACTATCCTGATCAAAATACCGATGACATTTTTCAGAGAACTGGAACAAATAGTCCTTAAATTTGTATGGAACCAGAAAAGGCCCCGAATCGCCAAGGAACTGTTGAAAAGGAAAACAAAGCTGGGGGCATCACAGTGCCGGATTTCGAGCTGTACTACAAAGCTGTGACCACAAAGACAGCATGGTACTGGCACAAAAACAGACACATAGACCAATGGAACAGAATAGAGAACCCAGAAATGGACCCTCGGCTCTTTGGGCAACTAATCTTTGATAAAGCAGGGAAAAACATCCGGTGGAAAAAAGACAGTCTCTTCAGTAAATGGTGCTGGGAAAATTGGACAGCTACATGCAAAAGAATGAAAGTTGACCACTCTCTCACACCATACACAAAGATAAACTCTAAATGGATGAAAGACCTCGATGTGAGACAGGAATCCATCAAAATCCTAGAGGAGAACATAGGCAGCAACCTCCATGACATCAGCCACAGAAAACTTTTTCATGACACATCTCCAAAGGCAAGAGAAACAAAAGATAAAATGAACTTGTGGGACTGCATCAAGATAAAAAGGTTCTGCACAGCCAAGGAAACAGTAAAAAAAAAACAAAAAACAAAGAGGCAGCCCACGGAATGGGAGAATATATTTGCAAATGATACTACAGATAAAAGACTGGTATCCAAGATCTACAAAGAACTTCTCAAACTCAATACACGAGAAACAAATAAACTAATCATAAAATGGACAGAAGATATGAACAGACACTTTTCCAATGAAGACATACAAATGGCTAACAGACACATGAAAAAATGTTCAAAATCATTAGCCATCAGGGAAATTCAAATCAAAACCAAACTAAGATACCACCTTACGCCAGTTAGAATGGCAAAAATTGGCAAGGCAAGAAACAACAAATGTTGGAGAGGATGTGGAGAAAGGGGATCCCTCCTACATTGTTGGTGGGAATGCAAGTTGGTACAGCCACTCTGGAAAACAGTGTGGATGCCCCTTAAAAAGTTAAAAATTGAGCTACCCTATGACCCAGCCATTGCACTACTGGGTATTTACCCCAAAGATACAGATGTAGTGAAGAGAAGGGCCATATGCACCCCAATGTTCATAGCAGCATTGTCCACAATAGCTAAATCGTGGAAGGAACCGAGATGCCCTTCAACAGATGACTGGATTAAGAAGTTGTGGTCCATATATACAGTGGAATATAACTCACCTCTCAGAAAGAACGATTTCTCAACATTTGCTACAACATGGACAGCACTGGAAGAGATAATGCTAAGTGAAATAAGTCAAGCAGAGAAAGACAAGTATCATGTGATTTCTCTCATCTATGGAACATAAGAACTAGGATGATCGGGATGGGAAGAAAGGGATAAAGAACGGGGGGCATAATCAGAAGGGGGAATGAAGCATGAGAGACTATGGACTCTGAGAAACAAACTGAGGGCTTCAGAGGGAAGGGGGATGGGGGAATGGGATAGGCTGGTGATGGGTAGTAAGGAGGGCACGTATTGCATGGTGCACTGGGTGTTATACGCAACTAATAAATCATCGAACTTTACATCAGAAACCAAGGGTGTACTGTACGGTGACTAACATAATATAATAAAAAAATTTTAAAAAAAAGAAATAAAGAAGAGGAAAGAAACACTTACCTAATTTTTATTATATGTACTTCTTTGCAAGGTACTTTTAAAAGGAGGGATATACTTATATGTACTTACGTACAACTTAAAATTTAGCAAAATTATCACAATGCATATCAACTTTGCCTGTTTGGTGCAGTTAAGTCAATTGTTGATATCCTGACTCCAATCCTGACTTCTTTTTTGGGTGCTTAGTTCTGTGTTTTTGTTAATCTGTTTCTGCATCTCACATTAGAACATTTTTAGGACTGTTTAATGTGGTTCCTTCCTTGTATAAAACTACTTCACAAGGGGCACTCAGCCCCTCTGTTGTTCTGCATATTCTAATGTTAGATTTTTGAATACACAGTCTTCAACAACTATATGTCTAGTTTTGGCTACTTTTGTTCCTAATTGACAACACGCAGAACAATATAAAATTTTAAAAAACCCCTTCAACTAGAGAAAATGTCTACTTTTGCCAACTGAAAATGCTTTATTTTTCCCTTGACCTGGTAGGAAAGAGTTGCATAAACTTCCCTGACTTTAATGGGAAGTCTGAATAATTCCTGAAATTCTCTCTACCCAAAGGCATTTATTTCCTACAATTTGACTGACTGATTTCTATCTTATACTATTCTGTGTCACCCTCCAATCTAACCCCAGCCCTCCAGCAATATGTTAAAACTGCATCCACTCCTGTCTCAGTATAGTTTTTTGATTACCTGTTTGCTTTTCATTATTACATGAATGTGCTTTGTTTGTACAAATGTTACCTCATACACCCCTGCAAGATAGCTTTTGGAAGATCTGTAAATTGATAAGAAAACTGATGCTCAGAAAGATTAAGTAGTTTGTCCAAATTCACACAGCCAGGAAGTGGTAGAACTGGACTGCAGACTTAAGGCAATCTTAATCTAAAGTTATGTTCTTTCTACTGAGTCTGGAAACCTCAGTTGTGGTCCATAAGCTGGGTGACTTCCACAGAGTCAGATCAAGCACAGGTCTGTAAGGTTGTTTCTGAGCAGCATATCAGGGCTACATCCCATAGCATTTTCAGTGGGTTCCTCTGTTTCCCCATGGCTATGCATCTTTGTCCTGCTGAGTGCTGAATGCTGACTGTAATATGGATTTCAGAAGCAGCTAAGCACAAGGAACCACATAAAAGCCCATATGATTCATTTTCTCATTCTTATATTATATAGTCATAGAATGTCAGCACTAGAAGAGAACCTAGAAATCAGGATGAGTCAAGCGCCTTGTCTGATAGACTGAAAAGTTAAAGCCAAAGAGAACCCAATCACAGAACCACCCAGAGAGCAGACTGCTTCTGTCCTTGCAAGGATAGGGTTAGAAATGTGAAGATGCATTATCAAAGTTTTTGCAACCTGACAGTGAGCACCAAAAGAGAATCTTGTGTGGAGAAAGTTTGTGGCTGCTAACAGTAATCTACGGTGATGTCTCTCTGGGGGTTTATTTAGGCACTAGCCTTGGCCACAGATGCTTTGCGTTTGGAATTCACAATGGAGAAGGTACTTTGTCTATACTATAATATTATTGTATAAGACTTTAATTATTATTATGAGCTAATGATTAAGATATATTTTAGCAATTGATTGAGTTTAACACAAAACAGTGACACAAAGCCACCTCCTGTTTATTAGATACTAAGCAGGTAAGATTTACTAACCACTACAGATCAATTGGTTAAAAGTCACAGATATCTTCAACTTCTTGTCAAGTATGCCCATTCTTTCACTCTTAAGTAGATACAGTCTAATAATATCTAAATTTTATTTATCTTTTACAAATTACAATAGGTTTTTATATAAATAAATTCCTTTGCCTGATGCCACAATCCTGCAAGTTAGGTAGAATATGAATTGTTCTTTATCACAGATGATAAATGGAAACTCAGGGAGCTTAAGAGACCAGAGTTACACAGCTATGTCTTAGCAGAATTGAAACTTCAACGCAGGTCTTGTGTATCTAGGTCTGCAATCTTTTTATACTCTCATAAGGTCAGGGACTCTTTCTAATATGAGCTTGAACAGATACCTAATCCTTTAACTTTGAGCCTAATATGCATTAACCTTCACTCAGGGTCTTGTTGGCTCGGGGCTGAGAGCTCTCACAGAATTTTCCCAGGTATCAGTGGCTTCCAAACTTATTCATTCAGTGAATGAATTTATTCAGTGGCTCATTATTAAGTATCTGCCTCTACCAAGTACTGGGGCCATGTTAGTGACTCCATGACCTCACAGAGCTTATAGTATAGTAGGGAGGACAGACAAATAAACAATAACCAAGTGGGTAATAGCTTTCATAGAAGAAATACAACATTATAGGAACATATATCTGAGAGAGAGGGGATCAGAAAGAGTCCCAAAGGATGAGAAATCCAAGCTGAGCCTTGACTGATGGGTAAGGAGAGGAATGTGCCAGGCTAAAGGATCAGTTTGTATATGAGAACCCGGAAGAGAGAGGACACAGTGCATCCAAAAAGGAGAAAGAAATATAATACGATGACTGGATTATAAAGTGATGGGCAGAGGAGGTTAAAAGTTGAAGCTAGAAAGTTAGATAGGAACAGAGGGCATGGATTGCCTATAGGCTGAAATAAGGCCTTGGGACTTCTCAAAATAATGAGAAACTATCAGTAGGTTTTAAATCACTGTGGCATCAAGCTACTTTTTTTTTTTCTTTCTACCAGCTACTGCTTTTACTTTGACAACAACAGAGAGGAGGAGTTTGGAGCCAGGGGAAGTGGACACAGAGCGATCACATTGGAGACTATAGTCTTCATCCATAAGTGTCTCTTCAAGTAGAGGACCCCCTTGAGTTATTTAGTTCTATTTGTTCTATTTTCATTTATCTCTTCATTACACACTTAAGCAGCACAGCCATTAGAGCTGGGCAAGAAGGGCTATTGTGCCTGGGATTTGTGCTTGAGAGGGTTCCAAGTACCATAAACACAAACTGAGGGATTCAGAGGGGAGAGGGGTGGGGGAATGGGATAGACTGGTGATGGGTAGTAAAGAGGGCACGTATTGCATGGTGCACTGGCTGTTATACGCAACTAATGAATCATGGAACTTTACATCAAAAACCAGGGATGTACTGTATGGTGGCTAACATAATATAATAAAAAATATTTTAAAAAAATAAATATTGAAGGATAAATGAAATAAAAATTATGTGCACATTTTGATTATAAGACTATAATTAGTAATTTTGCTGAAATAAAGACAATAAAAAATTTTAAAGAAGTGTTATAAAAGTATAATTACTTATGAATCATAGATTTTTAAAAATGAATGGTAATGCATTTTATTATGTATGAAGTATCCTATTTATTTTATTGCACATCTAAATACCGCCAGTTCATCAGCAGAACATTCAGAAATGTCCAAGAATAGATTTAGTCATTGTTGGTGCTTCAGCCATACAAAAACCCTAGGTGCCCATATTTTTCTATTTTGCATTACAAAGATATATTTGCTAAAGTAGGAGAATAGAACCCATTTTATTTAACTATTTGTTAGCCTAATTTAACTTTTAACTAGCCTAACTTTTAAATAGTTAGACAGTATGTGGGCCTCCATAGGTAATCTTTCTGTGGGCCCCAAAACCATTAGTATTTTGTCTTTACCAAAGTGTATGTGCCCCAGAATTCAGATTTCAGTCACCTTCTTTCTGAAAACTCCCTCTCCAGTGACTTCATACTTTTCCTTGGCTCAGTTCTTGTTTTTGTGCAAATGACTTCCAAATTTTTTGTCACCTGTTCTCCAATACTGCATCTACCAATTATTTTGGGCAATTCTATTTGTCTCCCCGTGGAAAAGCATATGTCTCTGGAGAGCACAATCCATGAATTGTATATATATTTTTTGTGTATTTCACAAAAGCACACAAGCACCCTGCTTTCCATTTACACATAAGTAAATTTGGAGGTGAAGGATAGAATTTTAATTCACGAAAGGTTTCAGACAAAGTTTTATGGAAATTTGGATGGTGGAAGAAGAACATAGAAAATAGTGGAAAGGTGACTGTTGCTGCCAATTTATACTCTGCTACCATTGGAATCCCAGAGCCCTCAAAGTTGGAGAAGACCCTGAACATGACCTTGTCTTACTCTCTCATTTACAGATGAGAAATTAATGGCCCACAGAGGGGAAGTGACTCCTATAGAGCCACGTGGCCATTAAGCAGCAGTTAGGACACCACCCCAGATCTCCTGAAGCCCAGATGCTTCCTTCAGGATTGAGGCATTCATTCGCCAGGTGCTGTGTTGGCTACTGTGGACTCACACCTGGATCCTTCTCCAGGCATTGCCCTTCACCAAAGGGAACAATTCCTAAAGCTGCCTTGCCCACAATCATGCCTTCTTCCCAATGGCAGCCTGCATCTGATGACGGACAGATGTAGAAGCACCGAGGTCTGGCCCCGTTGCCTCCTTCAGGACACCCCTGAATGCTCACCTCAACTCCTGAACACCCTGCAGCATTGTCTGGGGCCTGCAGCTCAACTTCTGCCTCTGCCCAGTCCTGCTCCCCTGGCTTTCCCATTGATCTCCTGCACACAAATCTCTATCTCAGAGCATGTTTTATGGAGAACTTAGCCTAAGATATCATCTAAGGAGGCTTATTTATTTATTTATTGGAAAAGAAACTGAAATTTGGAGTCTCTGATCCATAAGTACCTTGGTTCTGATTGAAAAAAATAAAAAAAACGAAAGGGACACCTTTGTTTTTAGCCACCTCCCCTTCTCCTTCTGTCTTTGTCCTCTCCCCCAACATGCCTCTTCCCACATAGCCAATCTTAGGAGTTATATTCATGTCCTAACAATCGCTGGGATATTTTTTAACCCTAGTCAGCCAAGTCCTAACTTTTAGTCTCCCTCTGGAGCCTTCCTCAAAAAATGTTTTCTATTTGTATTACTTAAAATCTCTCTTGGAAGGAATGGGTCAGACTGGTTTGTACAAACGCTGCTTACTGCTGGACATAATGACTTATAATCCATCCTGCCTTCCTGTGCTGGGTTGTCTCCTTCTACTTGTCTTCCACACCACATAAATACAGCTAAATCTAGACAGCTTGGAAGAAGACATGGAAGAAAGAATATGGTATTCTTTTTCACCTTAACATAGGCTGTTCCTCCTGCACCTGGTCCACAGTTTCTCTTGAGAGCAGGTAAAAGTACAGAGGCGTATTAGACTTGATGCTGGCTCTGGGTCAGCTTCTTAGAAGCCACAAAATTAACAGTGTACTCTTTATATACTGCCAACAGAATAGCTTCATCGGTCTTTCAGGAATTTCAGTAAATGGTCATCTTTCTCCAGGAAGCTGTCCTGCATCCACTCTACTCATTCTGAAAACCAGTGACAGTTTTTCTTTTCTTTTTCTCCTTTAAGAGTGTATTTATTTATTTGTCAGAGAGAGAGGAGAGCACAAGCAGGGGGAGTGGCAAGCAGAGGGAGAAGCAGGCTCCCCGCTGAGCAGGCAGCACAATGCTGGGCTGATCCCAGAACCCTGTGATCATTATCTAAGCCCTGAGCAGCAGGCAGATGCTTAACTGACTGAGCCACTCAGGTGCCCCTAAGTAGCACTATTTAATGTACTAGTAGGAGGCAAAAATTAGAGCTTATGATTCTCAAGAAAAATTTCTCCCTAGTTATTACCAGCAAGCACTCAATGTCCTCCACTAAGGGACCCTGTCCTGGGTATGGTGCTATGCACTGAGCTGTGGTGGATGCCAGATTTCCCCTATGTGATCACAGTGACCTTAAACACTTCTCTTCTGTGGACATCAGTTTCCTCATCAATAAATTGTCAGTGCTCTCTCTCATGCCACGTCACATAGTCTTTCCTGTGACTGATTCTCTAAACTCTCAGGTGAATTCATTAGAATCATTGGCACCTGCCCCACCCAGTAAGTCTCTTTTCTGAGCCTGAAACCTGATATGAGTTCATCTGCCCTGCAAGAGCAATTTGGCCTTAGGGTGCTGAAGAAAAAATAGACTCTTCATAACACTAACTGAGCTTTAAATTGCAGCTTTCTATTCAAGCTTTCTGTATGGATATTAGCATATCCAATCCAGTCTTCACCTTCTTTGGATTTTATTAGTGGGTGGGAGGGAGATGAGGGGAGGGACAGGTAAGGCCACATATATCTGTAAAGTCTTTGTCAAAATCTTAGTCTGCATATATGTGTGTGCTTCTTTCTGCCACCCTAATTTGTAAAGTTCTTGAGGAAAGTGATTATCATCTCGTACTTTGGAATCCGATCTTGTATCCTGTCCCCAAATCAACATTACTACTTTGTCAAAGGCTTTGCATTAGAAGAAGCAATGTGTCTTACTGGAGATCATAGAAAGAGTCAGTGACCCATAAGCACACACACAGAATGCTGTTAAAGTGATTAATTACAAATAACAACACATTTTAAAAAGGAAAGCTTGATTTAGGTCTTTTTTTTATAAGGGTGTGAAGGGGGGTGTAGCAAAGCACTGGGTTTTCTGATGAAAATACTAATTTGTATTGTTCCTTCATACTTTTGGCATGGTGGTCTTCACTAAGATGAATCAAAAATTAAAGAATTGGTTAGAACTATCCTTGATAATTTCCTGTCAATTACAGATACTTTTTTTATTAATCTGCTTGGGTGGCCATAAAGAAATACCACAGTGGTTTAAACAACAGAACTTTATTTTCTCACAGCTATGGAGGCTGGATGTCCCAGACCAAGGTGACAGCAGTGTTGGTTTCCATTGAGACCTCCTTCTTTAGCTTGCAGATGGCTGTGTTCTCTCTGTGTCCTCACATGGCCTTTCCTCTATGTGTGCTCACTCTTTGGTGTTTCCTCCTCTTCTCATAAGGACACCAGTCCTACTGGATTAGGGCCCCACCCAATGACCTGATTTAACTTTAATTACCTCCTGAAAGGCAGTATCTCCAAAATAGGCACATTGGGAATTGGGACTTCAACCTATGAACTTTGGGAGACACAATTCAGTCCATAATACTTTTCAAACCAAGTTTTTGGAATGAAATAGGCATGAAAATGAGAGGCTTAGTTTTTTTGTTTTGTTTTGTTTTTAAATTTTTCTTTGAGTATAGTTGACACACAATGTTACATTAGTTTCAGGTGTACAATATAGTGATTCAACAAGTTTATACATTATGCTATGCTCACCGCAAGTGTAACTACCATCTGTCACCATACAACACTATTACAATGTCATTGACTATATTCCTTATGCTGTGCCTTTTATTCCCATGACTTATTCATTCCATAACTGGAAGTCTATACCTCCCTCTCCCCTTCACCCACTTTGAGAGGCTTAGCTTTAAAACCACCTAAAGTCAATTTACCATTACTCATTTGAGACATAAGATGCTGAGAAGATTCAACTTAGTAAATAGAGTAATTAAAGTAGTCAGGAAGCCATTTGTGCTCAGCCTTAGAAAGCATTTTTATTATTCCCTCATTTTGTAACAGGTTGAATTTTTCAGATTAAGTCTCTAGTCTGATTTCCAAAGGTTGTTTCCAACTCTTTGCTATAAAATTTTGTGTGCATATGTCTCTTTCTATCTCTGTTTGAGCAAAATTGTCAGGAGTAAAATTGCTGGGCATTGGGTATGTGCACACTTGACCAAATCTTGTACATTTTGTATTAAAATGGCTGCACTGGGGGCACCTGGGTGGCTCAGTCAGCCTTTGGCTCAGGGCATGATCCCGGCGTTCTGGGATCGAGCCCCACATCAGGCTCCTCCTCTGGGAGCCTGATTCTTCCTCTCCCACTCCCCCTGCTTGTGTTCTCTCTCTCGCTGGCTGTCTCTCCCTTGAATAAATAAATAAAATCTTTTAAAAAATAAAATAAAATAAAATAAAATAAAATAAAATAAAATAAAATAAAATAAAATGGCTGCACTGGCTTATACCCTAACCTGCAAAGCATGTGAGTTTCCTTTTTCCCAGTACTAGATATTATACCAATATTTGATTTATTTTCCTATTTTTGCCAATTTCATAGGTATAAAGTAGTGTCTCACATTATCACTTGATTTCACATTTTACTGCATATGTAAATAGCTGGTCGATTACTCGACCAGCTATTTACATATGCAGTATCTTATCAGCTTTCACTTTCTATAAATTGCCTATATATTTTCTTGAGTTTCCTGACTGTTTCTTGCAGATTTACATAAATTTCTTATATATTCTGGATTATAATCAGTCATGTGTTTTGCAACATATTTTCCCTGTCTGGCAACTGTGTAGAGAGTTTTTCTCAGAACAAAATATTTCATTTTTATGTGGTCAAATCCAAAGTTTTTCCCCTTATGCTAGATGCTTTTACATCTTGCTTAGCAAAACTTTGTTCAGTAGAAGAGCACAGAAATGGTTTCCAATTTTTCTTCTAATAGTTTTATAATTTCACCTTTCACATTTCAAGCTTTAATCTGGCAGAGATTTATTTTTGCAAGTGCTTTTAATTTTACTTTTCTCTGTGTTTTTCAATTTCCCCATCACAATCTACCAAATAATTAATCCTTTTACTATTGATTTGTGATCCATGGTAAACAAGTTCCCTTATATGCATGAGCTCTCTTTCTGAATCCTCTGTTCCATTTCATTGGTATATCTCTTTGTCCTTACATCAGTATCATGCTAGTTTTAATTAATTTGTCTTTGTAACAAGTTTCTATATATAGTAGGTAAAGAGTCTCCTATTTTTGTTCTTCTTTTTTAAAAAATAAGCCCTTCATAGACCTTTATTATTCCATATAAATTTTAGTATTATTTTATCTTATCCTGGTAGGATTTACACTGAAATTATGTAAATTTTATATATTACTTGGAGGAGAATTGGAATTTTTATATGTTTTCTCATTAATGACCATAGGATTATTCTCAATATATTGAGTTTTTTAAAAAATGTCCTATCAGTTATTTTATCATTTCTTTCCATGTAGATCTTACATTTTTGTTAATTTCTAGTTACTTTAGAACTTTTAATTCCTATTTTAAATAGCATTTTCATTTGTAGATTCTTTGTGGGTTTATTATCTTGTTGTAAATGCAACCTAGCTTTCAAAGACATTTTCTGGTTGGTTATTATTGTAGTAGCTTGCTCATTTTCTTGGGTTGTGTAAATGATCATTCTATTATGATTTTTCTCTTTCTTTCCAATTCTTATGCCTAATATCTTTTTCTTGTCACTTATCTGTTAGCCAGGACTGTTTGAACTCTGCTGAATGAAGGGTGCATAGCTGCAAATATCTTATCATCTTCTTACCTGTAAAGGGAATGTTTCTAAAACTTCTCTAAAACGTTAAAAAAAAAAAGTCCAAAACACTTAAAAGAGATTTTAGCCATTTAGTGATTACACAAAAACAATGAAATTAAATTGTGGGTCGATACTGCAGCATTTTGAAAGTCATGAACTTGCTGTGTTGTTGATAGGAAGGCTTGCTATTCAGGGGTGAAGAGGTGCTGCCATACATACAAGAATTCAACAGTTCTCCTTGATTTTATCAGAAGGATCAAAAGAGAGTTGAATTAACAAGTTGCTGATTATGAAAATTGATGTTAATTCAGTGTTATGTCCTTATGCTATCTAAAATGTGTCCCACATTTTGGCAACATTTCTAGAAAATCAGTATTTTTAAGAGTGCCTTGAGCAAATAAGTGACATTATCAAAGTGATAAAGGTTGACCTGGATCTCTTCTCTCGTTGTCCACAAATGCTGGAAATCACTAGGGTTTGGGAATTGCTGAAGACTATTCACTTCTGTCCCATTGTCTCTGTTCATGTGGCCCCATTGTCCCTAACACAGCCTGTGTAACAAGACTCCTGACTTACCTGCGCCATGTTCTTTCCCCTTATTGTATTCTCTATCCTGTCACCAGAGTAATAGGCCTGGGGGCAATCTGACATACACTGATACTTTTGAGACATCATGAGCTCCTCAGAAACAGCCTTGCTCCTGAGAAAACAGTATGTGCTGGAGATAAATTAGCCACCACTCCCCTGCATTTCACCAGCACCTCTTCCTCTCCATGCTCATGCTTGTCACCTTTGGTTCCTGCTGTTATCACTTCTCCTGGTCTCTATGTCAGGACTCGGCTGAAAGGTTCCTAACATTTTCTGGGGTTACCCATTGACTGACTTTGCTTTGACACTCAGTGTCACTTACTTTGTAATAGGATTTGGCATTCACTTTCATCTGCATCATGCTGCCTTCTAGACCCAAGACACAGTCCATTTCTGGTCTCCTCTCACTCATGGTTAAACAACCATAGTTTCCTTTGCTGAAAAATCTCCTGACACCCCATTGCATGTAAAAGAAAGGCTGTTCTTCTCAATACAACATGCAAGACCACATCCACCTCTCCAGCATATCTCCAGCCATGACTGGCATCTCACCATCACCTGATCAGCTGCCACTCCTCCTGCTAGCCATGGACTTCCATGCTTCTTTGTCTTTAGACTTGAAGTTCCCTCTCTCTTAAATGCAACTTTCCCCTTCTCTTTATCTTTTAAGCCCCTGTTGACCATAAAGAACCAATTTCAATGTCAGCTCTTCTGAAGCTTTCCCACTTTACCTCCAGAGTCAATAACGCCTTCCTTTATGCTCTAACAGCAGGTGTTCACATTTGTATTATTGTCTTGCATTACCTTTTTGTTATTATTTGCTTTCAGGTCTATTCAACTAGTACATGGACACCTCAATTTTTCTTTCCCCAGAATTCAGTTTAGCGTCAGGGACTTGATATGTGCTAAGGAGTTTGTATAACATGAACAATAAAAATATTTGGGAAGATTGATTTGGTGGTCACATGCAAGACAACTCATGATGAAAGACTGAATAGAGAGTACTCAGAGACAAATTGCCATGCCCTATTATGATTTCGGTAGGGCCGAAACTGTGGTGAAAATAGAAAGAGTAGATGTGGTGGGGCGCCTGGGAGGCTCAGTAGGTTGAGTGTCCAACTCTAGATTTCAGCTCAGGTCATGATCTCAGGGTCATGAGATTGAGCCTTGCATCAGGCTCCATGCTCAGCCGGAAATCTGCTTGAGATTCTCTCTCCCTCTGGCCCTCCCCCTACTCTTTCAAATAAATAAACAAATCTTAAAAAAAAATAAAGAAAGAGTGGATGTGAGATCTCAGGATAGAATGACCAAAGATGATGATGGTGGCTAGTTGCAACGAGAGAAGAGAAGCATTTAAAATGTTCTGGAATTTTGAGTGTAGGTGCCTAGGGGACTGATGGTCTATTAACAGAAACAGGGAAGTAGGGAGGAGGAGGTGACCTTGAAGGAAAGCCATATTGGGTTTGAAGGCATGCAGGACATACAATTACAGAGTCCCAGAGGCCTTCTGAAATGTGGCTCCAGTGCTGAGGATGTAGATTTAACACATAGCAAGAGCTGAAGCTGTAGTCAGAAACTGGTTATATTACTGTAAGAGAAAGTATAAAGAAGGGGAAAACAGATGCTGTGGGGAAATGCTCTGCTAGGGGAACAAAAGGAAGAAAATAAGGGCACAGAGACTGAGGAGGAGAAAGGGCCAGAAAGTAGGTGTGAACCAGCAGAGTGTCTTGCTTCAGTAGTCCGAAAGGAAGAATTCCAAAGAGTAAAAGATCAACAACATCAAAGTCTGTGTAGAAGGTGGGACTGAAGAAGAAGCCCTTGGATTTGGCCTTGGAGAGGGCCTTGGTGACCTTCAAGAGAGCCATTCTTGAGCAGAGGAGGGGGTGGGGACACTGCCGGATATGAAGGAGAAAGTGGGCAGGGAGGAAGCAGAGGTGGCAGGTGTGGCCCATTCTCTGGGGAATTTGCCAGGGCAGAGGGGGGCCTGGGCCGGCGGGGGTTGGGGGGGGTAAGCTGGCGGTGAGGCCAAGGAAGGGCCCTGATGTATGCCTGCTACTGCACATCCAAAATCCAAACCCTTGCCAGTCAGGTCAAGCCTAACTTAAAACTCTGTTTTATTGTCCCCTCTTCTTCTCTATTCCAGGGGCTATCACCTCTTATCTGGTTTTGAGAGCAACCTATAGGCTTCTCTGCTTCCATTTCTCATCAGTCTGTTGCTGTCTCCAGGCCTGATGCAAGCAGTTTTCTGATCCTATTTTTTCCACGGTCAAAGATGAAATCCAACCCAGTGCCTCATCTATCTGTGCTTGTGCCTAACCTCTTTTCAGAATCCTCTCCCTGCTCCCACCATTCCCCCAGCCTGCGCCTCAACCGCAATGGCAGGCGTCCGCTGTCTGTGCATGTCCACCACTTTCCACCCCTGCCTTTCCTACCCTGGCCCCCTTTACCAGAAGAATCTCCAGCTACCTGCCCCAGCGGCAATCCAACCGCCCTCCAAAGCCACTCTCTTCTGGTCTGCTTGCTGTTATTCTCACACATTTCCTTTTTTCTCTTCTCATGCTGGAAACTGATCTTCCAGAATTGGCTTTTGTCATAAGACATAATTCTTTCTTTCTCTTTCCAAAGGGGCATCTCTTTTTTGTGTTTGAGCATGCTGTAGGTAAGCCTGCATCTGTCCCGCATGCAAGCCAGAGCTACTCCCGAAGCCACTTGTGAATGTCCTCTCCACCATGCAGACCTCCTGATTCCCCATATTTTTTGTTGCTTTAATGTTTGCTACACCATAACATTTTGTTTATACCCAGTGAGCAAGACTTATTTTACATACATATATATATACATATATATACACACACATATATATATATATGTAAACTCTCTCTGAATCTATTCAGAGAAAGAGAGAGAGTTTATGTCTACACACACACTGTCTTCCTGTTGCTTTTTGAGGGCAGGCTTGTGTTTTACCTCTTCCCTATCCTCTACTATAAGCCTACTGCAGGCCTATATCCTAAGGACTTAATAAACTTGAATTGAATTGCAAGGTAAATAATCTTCCAGCTCCTGAATGGGCCAGGAAGATGTGGAAACTGGCGGGCACCAGAGGAGATGGAGTTTTCCATTATCCAGGCAGAATGGCTCCACGGTGGGTCCCTGTCCTGTGAAATCAGACAGATGCCCTATTGTCCGCTGTCAGCGCTCTTCAGCACGGCTGGGGGCAGAGGACGGCTGTCAGTGCCACCCAGGCTGGCACCTGCTGATATTTAATTCAGCACCATGTCACAGGCTGTCTCGTGGTGTGTGACTGTTTCCCGTGTGGCTGTCTCTTTGCTCCAACAAGGCTCAACAGTGAGTACTGATTGTGTAGCTACTTGTTGTGTGCCGGGTGCTGTCACATAATTTTCATATTTAAAACTCACAAGCGCCCTTGTGGATAGGTATTACTATTATTGTAGTTGTTCAGGGGAGAAATGGGGTTTCAAAGTCTTGCTAAAGGACATGTGACTAATATATGACAAAGTCGGAATCTGGACCAAGATGATGCGAGCTCCTTTGCCCTTTTTCACCCTTTGAGGGCAGGACAGGGCTTGGCCCCTGCCTCCCACCCCAAGCTAGCCCTTCTTCCTGTCAGCCCAGCAGCCTGCTCTGCTCAAAGCTCACCACACACCCTTTGCGTTAAACTGAAGCAAATGCACCTTCCTTGTTGCTGTGTGCAGAGGATGGAAAACCCCAGCTCTTGTTCCTGCCCATGCTCAGTGCCAAGCTAAGCCCCTGCAGGTGTGAGGGCAGAACGATAAATACTTGCTGCATTGTTCTCCTTGTCAGCACCAAACAACACCAGCTCTCCTTTCCTGGGGAAGCTGATGAATAAATGAGAGATGCCATGCAGACAAAGCAAGCCATGCCGTGGGCTGTGCCCGGGTGACTCCAGATAAATTGTTAAGGGGTGAATCCATTTTGTGACCTTTATGATGGAAGGAACAGGAGATCATAACCGCCTCCACTGGCTGCATGGCACCCCAGTGCCAGAGCCAGCAGGGAAGAGGTGCTGCCAGGCAGCCCTCCCTGTGCAGGGCCTTGGTGAGAGCCTGGCGCTACTCACCTTCCCTTCCTTTGCCTCTGAAACATCACATGTCACCCTCACAACAACCTAGGGAGCAGGATATTTTATCAGAAGCATGAAAACCCCTCATACTTGAACAGAACTTTATAGTTTATAAAGAACTTCTGGACCATCGATGAGGCAGCATGAGGAGGGCATGTATTGTGAGCCTTCTTTCCCAGAGCAATGGACCAAGCAAGACTCTGAGAGGAGATGTGACTTAACTAAGAACACACAGCAAATGAAAGACAGATTCTCACGCAGGTGCAGGTCTCCTGGCTCCAGGTCCAGGGCTTTTTCTGGTCTTCAACAGTTGTCTCTCTGAGCAGGAGTTTCGGAACACATCAGTAAGATGTGCCCTTCTTACCACAGCTCGCCCGCGTGAGTAATATCTGTCTCCTATCTTCTGAAGAGAACAGTGACTGAAGCTGGATAGTCCCAGCTCTTAATCCATTTACAGACTCTGTAGAAGAGACTTCAGAAGGGTTCTTGACAGGAATTTTGAGACCCCCAGTGAAAATGCCAAGGGTCTTAGTAGTGTCTGAATAGCTTGGAGCAAAGAAAGTGCTACCATCCAAGCCATATCTGAAATTCTGGGAGCTACCTAGAAAAATGAGGTGACTCTGGGAAACTGAGGGCTTCAGAGGGGAGGGAGGTGGGGGAATGGGTAGGCTGGTGATGGGTATTAAGGAGGGTACATAGTGCATGGTGCACTGGGTGTTATATGCAAGTAATGAATCATGGAACATTATATCAAAAACTAGGGATGTACTGTATGATGACTAACATAATATAATAAAAAATTATTATAAAAGGAAATAAAAAAATAAAAAAAATATTTGTTGAACACCAAGTATATGTCAGGTATTATGCTGTCTCATATAGCATTAAATCAGACAGACATGGATCTTGTTCCCCAAACTTAAACTCTACTTGGAAAGACAGAAAATTAAATAACTAATTACAATAAAGATTAAGAATGATGAGAGAGCATAAAAAGAAAATGAGGTGACTCATAGCTTTAAAGCAGGCTATACCATAGAGCAAGATTTGGAACGTTCTGCAAACTTTTGGTGGGATAGAAATATCCCTGTTTTTAATAGGTTAATAAATTAGTATAATTCAATATATTAAATTATTAAATAATATAATAAAATATAACTATAATATAATAATAAATTAATAAGTAAAAAGTAATGGGATTAGTATAAAGTAACCTTCAAAATTATTTCTGATATAATAATTTGCAACTGGGAAGTGCTTAGTGTGTGCTAATGTTGGCAGGCTGGCCTGGAGGAAAGTCCTGATCCTGGGGACATAGTGCTTTCCCTACTTTCCCTAGAACAAGTGCTATACTGTCTTATATAGTCGTCCTTTGGATTTGCCACCAGGTGACAAGGAAAGAGTTCTGAGATCTACAGCTGAGGCAGGACCTGGCCTCTCTTGGCACTGTGTGAGCTCATCCTGCTTCCTTCACATATTTGGGATCTGTAGAAGCCATGGAGTCTCCAGCATGCTCTCATCTGCCTCAGGCTTCCCAGATCCAGAGATTGGTTGAGAAGGCAAAGCTGGGTCTGTGCCATGGATAGAGTAGGGCCTGGGTGTTCACTGTTAGGGAAGGCGCTGCTGAAGGACACTTGCCTACGTATGGATGCTGTTTCGTCTTCATTTTTTCATTCCCTAGGGCAGAAAAAGACCTTTTCCCATTCATTCATTCATTCATTCAACTTATATCCAGTCATTCACTTATTCATGCTACCTATTTTTTGAGTGTCTCCATAGTACCAGGAATTGCACTGGACACTGGACCTACAACACTGAATCAAACAGACCAACGCTTCTCCCTCTGTGGGGCTTACATTCCACCGGTGGGTCTTTTGTGGAGTATTTGATGTCTACAAAAGTGTCTTACATAAGAATGAAATGTATACTATGTAATGGAGAGTGCTGAAGGACTTGGGAGACATGGAGCAGGCTAAGGATGACCAGGGATGAGGATTGCAGCTGTAGGAAGCATTCAGGGTAGGGCTTACCATAAAGTTGATATACAAAGTAAACCTTGAAGAAAGTTGGGGAGTGACCCATGTAGGAACGTGGGGCAAGAACTTTGCAAGCAGAGGGGACAGCTGGAGCCAAGTCCCCCAGTGGCAAGCGTCCTGACATGTTTGAGGAACGTCAGAAGGTTGGTGGGACAGAGTGGAGTAGGGTAGGAGAGGTCACGGGTGTTAGGGGTTGCACACTCTCTTGGGCTGTGCGGACCACTGTACGGACTTTGGCTTTCCCTCCAGAGAAATGAGGAGTCCATTGGAGGTGTCCTTAACCTGATTTCTGTTTTAACAACATCACTTTGGGAGCTGCACTGGAAATGGATGGTTGAGGGGTAATGGTAGAAGCGAGGGTACTAGTTAGAAACATTTTCAGAGCTTCCAGAGGTGCTGATGGCTTTCATCAGGGTGATGGCAGTGGAGAGTGAGGCATGTCACAATCCAGGTCTCTTTTGAAGGTTGAACCAATGGAATTTCCTGTCTGATTAGATGTGGAGTGTGTGACACAGAAGGGTTAAGGTAATTCCCAGGCTTTTTTTTTTATTTTAATTTTTTTTATTATATTATGTTAGTCACCATACAGTACATCCCTGGTTTTTGATGTGGTTCAATGATTCATTAGTTGCGTATAACACCCAGTGCACCATGCAATACGTGCCCTCACCAACCTATTCCATTCCCCCACCACCCTCCCCTCTGAAGCCCTCAGTTTGTTTCTCATAGTCCATAGTCTCTCATGCTTCATTCCCCCTTCTGATTACCCCCCTTTCTTTATCCCTTTCTTCCCCTACCGATCTTCCTAGTTCTTATGTTCCATAGATGAGAGAAATCATATGATAATTGGCTTTTATCCTGAGCCACTGGAAGGATGGAATTGTCATCCCTGAGTTAGGAAGGCCGTGAGCAGACTGTTAGGGGAGGCAGAACAGAAGTTCCATCTTGTACTTGATTTCTGAGTGGCAACATCGTGCAGTGGGAAGATTCTGGCCCTGTCACTTCTGAGCTTGATGATCCTGGTCAAGTCATGTCCCCTGAGACTCTATCTCTTCACCAGCAAAGGGGAGATATTAGTAAGTGCTACCTCCTTCAAAGGAGCATTCAAGGGCTCAGAATTGCATGAGGACTAGCACAGTGTCCGGCATATAACTGGACTCAATAAATGACTGGTTGTGGTTTGTATTCATATAGGACCAGGGTAGGGCTGAAGAGCAGCAATCAACATTTTCCAGGCTCAGAGAGGCAGAGTCTGTGTGTGACTGGGCAAACCCCTCCTTTGAAGTCTTAAAGGTCAGCGCTTTGCCAGCTGCCTGCTGGAGACAAAAGGCAGCCTGATTTTCCCTATTGTTGCTTTTTGTTTCTTACTTTGTCTACCTCAAACAAAGGCCTGAGGCCAACTCCGGAGACTGAGGGGACAATCCTGCTGGAGACTCCCGTGCTCTGGCAGACTTTAACCCTTTGCACAAAGGAGAGGTCACCCCTGCCACTCTCCCACAATCTCTCCTCCAAGACCTGCCTCTTGGAAAGAACCCTGCTTTGTGGCCAGACCCGCATTCCAGTCCTACCACTAATGGGCTGGGCAGCCTTGGTAAAGTTGCTTTACTTTCTTGAGCTTGTTTTGTTTCTCTGCAGAATGGGAATAATACAGCATATTTCCCGGGGTTGTTGTAGATGCCATTCATGCCCTGGGGCCCTGGTTTGAATTCTGACTTTGTCATTTCCCAGCTGAGTGGCCCTGTATAATTTACTTAAAGCCTCTGTGCCTCAGTTTCCACATCTTAAAATGGAGACCATAATAAACACATACTTCTTAGGGATCCTGTGAGAATCAAGTGAAATAAATAAGAATGTTTAAATCAGAATGTGACACATAGGTTCTCAATAAATGTTAGCTGTTATAAGGAATACATAAAAGTGCTTCAAAACGCTATAGCACTTTAAATATGACATAAGGTTATTATGTTGGCCTTGAATTTATGAAGTTCCCAAGCCTATCCCCTGATTCTTATGTCAGAGTCACGTGTTTTCTATGCTATTATAATAGATGTATACAAAAGCACCTAGAGATACCCAAAACATTAAGCATTTTTTTTGGAGGGGGGAATGGAAACTTGCTTGACATATATTAAATATCTCAGTATTCAGAAAAATGCTACAGATAATTCTTCAACATAATGAAAAGCACCTCCAGATGATCTGATTTTGTACATTGAGTTGTTTTGGTGTTTTCAACTTCTTAATGCAGAGTCCACTGTCTCTTGTCTGTCTCCTGTGACTGCTAGGAAGTCAGGCACTATTTCCCATGATGTCTGGGTATATGCGCAAGTTGGTGGTTTATGAATGGCATATGTTCAGACTGAGCATAGAGAACATGCGGGCATGTGTCAAGATGAATTTTTAAAAAGACAAAAGGAATATGAAATTTACAGTACCAAGAACTCACTAAAGCAATAGCAGTCAACATGTATGGTAAACACCACTCACTGGTTGCCAACTATGTATCTTAAGGCCACATTAATCCATGCTCCAGACAGATGTACATGGCATGCTTCACATGCAAGGCTACTGAGCCAGCTGCCCCTCGCTTTTTCATTTCTTCCTCAACTACTGAGAGCCTCGTTTATACCAGGCCCTGTGGTTGGCCTAACTGGGTCTATTTCTGCAGGCAAATATCTTTTCATTCATGCAGAAGAACTGGACTTTTTTCTATATCTTGCCACTCACCAGATGTGTGATATGGAGCCAGCTACTTATATTGCCTTAAACCCTAAATCTTGATTTCCCTACACGCAAACTGAGAATCATACTACCTATTCCTCAAGGTGGTTAGGAAGATTATTCACAAATTGTGTAAATAGTCAGGTTAACTGGAAGATATTATTGCCCTGACCTTGCAAATGCACTCCTGTCTTTTTGCACTTAGGTTTTTGGTTTGCGACAGAATGGTCAATAGCTTTCTGTCATCTAGAACATAAAGAAGATTAATAAGCACCAAGAGGCTGAGGCTAGTATTTGTTCCTTTGCGCAAACGCCCTGTTAAGCTCTAAAGCTGTGTAGCGCATCTAGAAAGGAGAGCAAGCATTTCTCCACCACCCAACTTCTCAGGTACTCTTGAGGCTCCTACTGTGATTTATCACCAGGTTCTAATTCAATTCATACCACTAATTCAGTAGCCTTTGGAAAATCATTTCTCTTCCTCTCAGTTGAAATTTCCTTCATCATAAAACAAGGGGTTGTATTAAGAAGTTTCAAAGGTCTCCGTGGCTGACATAGCCCTTTGTTGTATTTCCATCACCTGATCAACAAACATAATATTTAGTCAATTTATTTGATGTATTAAGCTTCATTTGTTATTAATTAAAATAATAAAACCCATTGATGTTCTTTGGTCTCTTAGGTCTGCACACCGTAAACATTTCTGACAGCCTCTTAAAAGTAGAGCAACGTGAAAGTAGATTCTTCCACCAGCCACAAAAAAACTCCGCCGACCTGGTTCACCTCCATGCCTTGTGGATCAACACTACCTTCCTTCAAGAATTGAGAACCAAGAAAGATTTAAGTTGGTGATGAGGGAATGGGGGAGCTGAGAGAGTAAGTAAATAAGGAGCTAATCATTTGAAGGAGGAGCTATGTCAGAACATGCATTGTGTTTTAGGAGGGCTCTCCAAGGAGTTCCATGTCCTTCAGTGGCACAAAAGAAACCCACAGAGAGGAAGATAGCATGTAAGAGGACAGGAAGATTTTTGCTGTCATTCAATTCTATGCCTTAATTTTATTGAAGCCCACAGAAGGCAAGTGGCTTGCCGAAGGTAACTCAGATACCAGGCGGCAGAGTATGTTTCTAGGAACCCAGTCCTGTCTGTTTCTACTTGATCTCTCCCTTCTGTCATTGCCCCATAGAAGATGGCCTTTATTCCCTTTGAAAGGAGAAGCAGAGATCTGAGAAACATTCAGTATAGTTGTCTGAGAACCTACTGCATTTTGTTGTCATCAGCAAATCCATTGCTTTGACTGTTTGTTTGTTTTTCCGTCATGAAATAGGGGCCAATTGGCATGTGTCTATAGTTACTTAATTGTGAAAGTCTTGTCAGGGTCATCTTAATAGTCTGGTTCAATTATCTGATTGGACTTTCCAAAAATGTGTTCTCTCTTTATATTGGTTGGGAAAGCTGCAGCCCAAACACACATTTACTTACGTGCCTACATGCTCACACACACATATAGACACATGTGCATGCACACATACACATTTAAGATGTGTGAGAGTGCACATGGAGCCTAGGGAAGAGGGTGCGAATTTGTGAGTTTTGTAACATGGCAATACCTAGAAGAGTAGCTTGCCTTCCCAAAGGCAGGTCTTTCTAGCTCTGCGAGTTATAGTTTGTGATTCTGTGTTGACTGAGGGATGATTGAAGAGTTTCAGTTCTGTAAAAGTACATGTTTGCTTCTTAAAAGGGAAGAGCCCAAGCCAAAGTCATATTATTCTTGACAACCATCCTGTGGGTGGAAATGAGACTTGCCATGTAGGTGCTCTAGGGAGAAGCTTGTGGATCATGGGAGCTTTTGGGTTCAGGAGCATCACAGAGCCCATAGACATGTCCTTGTACTCCAGCCTCACACTGGGGCAGAGCAATGGACTGGGTCTACCATATACTGCTGCTGGGATCATGCCCCTGCATACACTTACTGCCATTGACCATGCGAAGGGCTCTGTTAGGTTCTGGGATACCAAGATAAATAAGTCACGGTTTCCATGTCTCCCATCATTGCATAGTTCATATGTTGACAGGGATGACACACATTTTTTTTAAGTATGATTAAATAATGAAAAATGTTTTACTCTACTATAGTTATATAAAAATATCAAAGGAAGACAGGAGACAGAAAGTCATTCTTCCTTGGAGGAATTTTTTTCCAATGCTGGTATAAGGTTCACTTGATCGAGATAAAATAAGTATTCTTTAAATGCTTTCGCTATTTCAATATTACATATATTATACAATATATTTCATTATGGCTTATTTGTGTTAAGAGTTGGGGAGAAGCAGTAGAAATAACCATTTTGAAGAAAAATAAAGGAGACCCAGAGAGCAGAGCCAGGTCTCCTGATTGCCTCTCATTTATTCATTCAACATTGCTTAACTATAACCCCCATATGCAGCCATGGGCTGGACTCAGGATATAAAGGTAAGTAGAGATCCTTGCCCACTTCTTCCCAGAGAAGCCATCTTCCAGGTCAGCTGCAGGGTGTCCACAAGGGTCAGTCCTCAGCCAGCACCACAAGATGGTGTTAAGAGAACCTGCACAAGCCAAGCAGAGAGCATCAGCTCACCCCTGGGCTGAGCCTCCCTGTGAGGCATCCTGTTTGGTTAGCTTTGATGACACATCTGTCCACAGCTCTGGTTCCGGCATTGTGGCCCAGACCTGATGAGTCCCGTTGTCATGTTGGGCACCTGACCTTGTCCACTTCTCACCCTGGACTAAGTTTGGGCATCGGGTGACATCTCACATTTAGACCCAACTGTTTGTGAGGCCTCATTGTGTTTTGTGAAAGGGCTATTGGAGCCGGCGAATCCATAACGGAATTCTCCTAGGGCCTGGGTGGCAAAGACATTTCTCTTCCTTTGTCATCTCTGTTGATGAAGTGTGGCTGCCGAGGGCATTTGTTGTGATGTGAGGCTGGCTGGAGGGATGGGGGCAGGAGGGCTGGCTGTGCTCTCTTCAGGGTCTCAAAGAGCATAAGTAGTTTCCTGGAATCACTAGCTGACTGTAAGTCATTTAAAGCTGAACTATGTAAGCTGAAATAGCCTACTATATATATATATATATTTTACATTATGCAATCCAGAGGGCTCAGACTGCGTCTCTCTCAACCCAGTGCACAAAGCAAAGTGATCCCCAGGTTTTCAAGGGAAAAACAGTGGGCCTTTCATTACTCACTTTACAGCTTATCTCCAGGAAATCTTACTTTCTGGCATGCTGGGGAGCAGCAATGGTTTACTTGTTTACTCTTCTAAGCTGTAGCTTTGTGGCCCAGAGAGGAGAGCAAGAGAAGGCTAAGGCCTCCCTTTTCCACCAGAATATGTAATTAGAACACCCCAAAGTCCTCTAAGACATGGTTTTGAAGTATGAACCTGCCTGAGTGAGTTAATGACAAAGGAGACAAGTTCTACTTTGGAGCCCATCAGGGGGCTGTGACTGAAGAGCTCTACTATTTTCCCCAGATCCTCAGGTCAGGTGCTCAGTTCTGCTCCTGCCAGATGGTCCAGTGCTTGAACACAACCTTCACAATAGTAAAATAGCCTCATATATTTGAATAGTATTTTATGGCTTATAAAGAACCTTCGTATGTTATCTCATTTGAGCCATGGAAATCCCAGAGACAAAACATTATTATTCTCATTACACAAATGAAGAAACTAAATCCTGAAAAATGTAAATGGTTTTCCAATGGTTATATGCTCACTCAGTGACTAACCATGGCTTTGCCCTAAGTCAGCTGGCTCTGAAAAGCCCCTTTCACTCTAACATGTGTGCATTCCTGAGCCAAATAGGAATAATTTTTGGATTGTTAACTAGTTGGGATTATGTGTACCAGTCTTCCTTTTCAATAGCACAGATAAAGCAGGAGCTGATAGAAAATGCCAGCTTATTGTTTTGAAAGAGTTGAGAAGGAAAAGTGAATGAAAATTTGAATGCCTGGACTGGTTGCCAAGGAGTGCTGTTTCGTGCTTTGGAAAGTTTGTATAATGGCAGTGATTCATGTCTCTTGAATGGCTATAATAATATCTTGCTTAGATAGAGGGGAAAGGATAAGATGGAGTTTCAGGTTCTCATCTAATCTGGCCTGTCTTTAGAATTTCTAGGGCATTACCTCTCACCCATATCCAGTCACCTCCCGATGCCACCTGCCATCAGGGAACCTGCCTGCCTGACCTTTTAAGGCCACCTCCCAAAGACATAGAATGTTCATGTCAACAGCTCATGAAGTTCCCTGAGAAATGGGCCATCACCATGCAGCAATGTAGGCATGCTCACCCTAAGGGTCTGACAAACCTCTTAGCTGCTGTGGTACTCCATATGGAAATAGATGGTTAGATCAAAAAAAAAACCCCAAACAAACCACATTTTGGCATCCAAAATGCTGTTTTATATTTAGGCAGTATTGCAGATACCATCTTCATAATTTGGCACAAACGGATGCTATGTGTTTAGGACTTACAAAGGCATGATACATAATACTTTGATATTACTAAAGAAATGTATTTAAATGTAAATTTAGGGCAACCCGTATATTATTGTATACTAAGATAATGGATTAAAAAATAAAAGTGTTACAAAAATCATGAAAATTCAGGAAACACAAATGACCAATAATGAGCAAAACATTTCTTACAAATAGTAGTACCTGGGGGCAGTGATAACTTTACCACTTGAAAACATCAAAAATAAGAGTGTGCTCAAGGAGTTCAATCATTAATTGATAGCAAATGAGTCAGAATAAAGTAGGTTTCTCAATTTTAGCACTATTGACACTGGGGTCAGATTTATTGTTATTGCTGTCGTGGGGCTCATTGTAGGATGTTGAGTGACATCCCTGGCTTCTACTCACTAATACCCAGTAGCACTATTCCACCCCGATCTCTATTTGTGACAACAAAAAATATCTCCAGACAATGCCAAAAGTCTTCTGGGGAAAAAACTGTCCAGTGATGAGAAACACTAGAATAGAGAAACACAAAATCAGAAAGAAGGACTTTACAACTTGTAAGTCTTGACCTTACCTTAACGAAATGTACAAACTTTTGGGGGGAAAAAAGAGGGGGGCTGTAAACTTGAGAAGTACCCATCCAAACACTTGCCAGGGTACCTCATGGTCCCTTCAAGTACTGAGAAGTTATAATCCTTCTGGAAGGCATGACCATAGCTGGACCCTCTTGAGTACTCTATTTTCCTTGTTTCAGATCCATTTCATTGAACAACCTTCAGACAGTTTTTGCCCCAAATAGCTTTTCCATAGGGAGAGGCTTCACTGGCCAAAAGATGTAAATGATGTATTGTCTCCCTGACAGTCCTATTTTTCTTTTATGTACCATATGACATGGTAGTTTATCCATCAGTCCCTGTGAGCTAGGTTAGCACTAAGTCATTATCTGTGATGTATGTTGGGATCTCAATAAGGCTGAATTTTTTAGCATGAAGAACTTAATGGATTTCACAAGATTAAAGTACACTTGTGAAACATTTTGGAAGCCAACCTGTCCTCTTTGGTTATCTAATTGCTATAAAACAAACCACTCCAAAACTTAGTGGCTTAAAAAAACAGCAATTTCACCACTCACAATTCTATAGATAAACAATTCTGGCATGGCTCAGTATGGACACATGATGTCACTGGAGTCACTCCTGTGGTTGCATTTATGCCTGGGGCTTTATTGCTGCCAGGAAGCTGAGGCATCTCAGAGCTCCTCCATTTGGCCTCTTCCTCCAACAGTAGAGTCTGGTCTTTGTTCCATAGGAGAGCCAGGCTCTAAGTGTGCAAAGGCAAAAGCTGCTAGATCTCTCAAGGCCTTGGTCTGAAAATGATACAGTGTCACTTCTGCCTTATACTTGCCCAAGCAAGTCAAAAGTCCAGTCTGCATTCAACAATAAGGGGAATATACTCCAAAACTTTATGGGAAAATGTAGCAAAGTTATATTTTCGAAGTGTACATGGAAGTGGAAAGATTACTGTGGCCATCTTTGGAAACAATATACCTTACTGTCACAGAATAAACTCCGAAAAGATTCATTAAAAACCTATAGAGTTTTGAGATTAGTATATTAAAGAAAGTATCACAAACTTAGATTTGGGGACAGAGGTTATTAAAAACAGGCAGACCTCTGGGATCCAACCTTCTTTGGGCAGAGAGCAGACTGAGAAATCAGTGATACTGATTTCTACTCAGGTGATAATGCAATTCCTTTCTTATGGAAAATGGAAGACGGTTCAAAGGACCAAGACCACAGAGAAAAGCCAAGAACTGAGGAAAACAATAGTTTGGGGAACCATTTTTGAAAAGCAGACATGAACTCTAATCAAGGAATCTTCCGTGATACTGAGGTCTGGAGAACTGACAACATATGGCTGGATTTCAATATTGCTCTGGACCAGTGATTACTGTGTGCTCCCTAACATTCCTCTTTTTAAATGGAATATCCCTGCCTTATCCTTGCATCTTATGAGTGTGGAGGTAAGATAACCTTTCCTTCTAGTTCACAGGTCTCCAGGACTCTCATCCATGTCTGGGCCTGATGGAGATCATAAGACTGTCTATTTTGAAAACTGTGCTTTAATAAAACCACCATTTGTTTGGGGCCCCTGGGTGGCTCAGTCGTTAAACGTCTGCCTTCAGCTTGGGGCATGATCCCAGTGTTCTGGGATCAAGTCCCACATCAGGCTCCTCCACTGGGAGCCTGCTTCTTCCTCTCTCACTCTCCCTGCTTGTGTTCCTTCTCTCGCTGGCTGTCTCTCTCTGTCAAATAAATAAATAAAATCTTTACCAAAAAAAACCCACCATTTTGCACCAAAGACATCTCAAGAATTCTTTCTTGGCCATCGACTCTGGACCTCACCCCGCCGAACCTCACTTATATTCCAAAACCACATTATCTCCACAAGTACCAGTAAAAACAAAAGCTAGATTTTTTCTTTGCATCTTGTCTGTGTATGTGTGCCCACATATGTTGTTAATGTAAGATATTATATCTACCTCTGGATGATTTTGCTAAAATTAACTTGTAAGAGGGCTCTATGTAGTTGGTTTGAAGGCAAGCGCTTATAAGGTTGGGCATCTAACACTCAGAAAGATAGAAACTAACCCAAATGTTTTTCAAGTTCATGTGATCGGGGGAAAACATTTAGTATTAAAGCTTATTTAAGATTGTTTATTTAATTAAATGGACCTATCTTCAGAGTTACCAACATAAAATACAAAACTTACCCTGCCTGTGTTTACTAAAAGTTGAACAAATTCATGTTTTCTCAGTTACAACATTTACCAGGAAAAAACCTTAAAATAATGGTTGACTTTGTCTAATGCCTCATGAAGTATGTTGGGTAATCTAAACAGAAGTATTAGGAACAAGTAAATTAACTGATGCAAATAAGACAAAAAGGTTTATAGGTATATTTTTAAATAGCTTCCAAAAGCTACCAAAAGCTTTGGCAACCTGAAACTTTAAAGTTTTGGTAAGTTAAATGATAAGTTAAATTCATTTAATGTCTAGATCATTTTCATATAAGATAAAATAATGAAGCCTTAAGTACTAAACCTGGGTTTATCTAACTTTTGTTTTATGACAGAGAAACTAAAGATAAATTTGGGTCTGTTAGTAAACATGGGTTTTTTTGTATTTTTTTAAAATATTTTTTTATTATATTATGTTAGCCACCATACAGTACACCCTTGTTTTCTGATGTAAAGTTCGATGGTTCATTAGTTGCGTATAACACCCAGTGCACCATGCAATATGTGCCCTCCCTACCACCCATCACCAGCCTATGCCATTCCCCCACCCCCTCCCCTCTGAAGACCTCAGTTTATTTCTCAGAGTCCATAGTCTCTCATGTTTCATTCCCCCTTCTGATTACCCCCCTTTCTTTATCTCTTTCTTCTCCTACCAATCTTCCTAGTTCTTATATTCCATTGATGAAAAAAACCATTTGATAATTGTCTTTCTCTGCTTGACTTATTTCACTTAGCATTATCTCCTCCAGTGCCGTCCATGTTGCAGCAAATGTTGAGAAATCGTTCTTTCTGATAGCTGAGTAATATTCTATTGTATATATGGACCACAACTTCTTAATCCAGTCATCTGTTGAAGGGCATCTCGGCTCCTTCCATGATTTAGCTATTGTGGACAATGCTGCTATGAACATTGGGGTGCATATGGCCCTTCTCTTCACTACGTCTGTATCTTTGGGGTAAATATGCAGTGGTGCAATTGCTGGATCATGGGGTAGCTCTATTTTTAACTTTTTAAGGGGCATCCACACTGTTTTCCAGAGTGGCTGTACCAACTTGCATTCCCACCAACAATGTAGGAGGGATCCCCTTTCTCCACATCCTCTCCAACATTTGTTTCTTGCCTTGTCAATTTTTGCCATTCTAACTGGCGTAAGGTGGTATCTCAGTGTGGTTTTGATTTGAATTTCCCTGATGCCTAATGATTTTGAACATTTTTTCATGTGTCTGTTAGCCATTTGTATGTCTTCATTGGAAAAGTGTCTGTTCATATCTTCTGTCCATTTTATGATTAGTTTGTTTCTCGTGTATTGAGTTTGAGAAGTTCTTTGTAGATCTTGGATACCAGTCTTTTATCTCTGGTATCATTTGCAAATATATTCTCCCATTCCGTGGGCTGCCTCTTTGTTTTTTTGACTGTTTCCTTGGCTGTGCAGAAGCTTTTTATCTTGATGAAGTCCCACAAGTTCATTTTATCTTTTGTTTCTCTTGCCTTTGGAAATGTGTCATGAAAAAAGTTGCTGTGGCTGATGTCGTAGAGGTTGCTGCCTATGTTCTCCTCTAGGATTTTGATGGATTCCTGTCTCACATCGAGGTCTTTCATCCATTTAGAGTTTATCTTTGTGTATGGTGTGAGAGAGTGGTCAAGTTTCATTCTTTTGCATGTAGCTGTCCAATTTTCCCAGCACCATTTATTGAAGAGACTGTCTTTTTTCTACTGGATGTTTTTTCCTGCTTTGTCAAAAATTAGTTGTCCAAAGAGCCAAGGGTCCATTTCTGGGTTCTCTATTCTGTTCCATTGGTCTATGTGTCTGTTTTTGTGCCAGTACCATGCTGTCTTTGTAAACATATTTTGTGCCTTAAAGACTCTGCTATAAAAATTGCATGTTTCTAGAAATCATAAAACTTATTCATAAATTTGTCAATCTAAAGACTACTGGTATAACAATTCACAATTGCTTACTACTTAGTTTTCACTAGAAATTAAGGTTTCTAAGAATTTCTATGAATTATAATAACTCTAATAAACATAATTATAACTACTAGAGATAATAAGGGGGACAACTCTGTATGCAAGGAAAATAAGATGTGCGTTTTTGGTAAGAAGTAGTATAAGGAATAGAAATTTTTTTGTTAAGGGAAAAAAAATAGTTTTGTCCTGAAGTGAGGCTGGTTTTTTAAAGAGAGAAAGTAGGACAAAATATGAATGTAAAGAAGAAAGTTGTAAAAGGTTTATGGGGAAGAAAATTTGGAAAGAAATTTTATATGTCGTTGGTACTGGCTAAGATTAGGATAAATTTAAGTAAGTAAATGGGTTTTAATATCAAAAATAAACTGGTACAAAATTAAAAAAAAAAAACAACTGTAAGCACATACCACAGCTTTCATCAGCAAGTGAAGTCTATGCCCCCTCTCCCTGAATCTGAGCTGACCGTATATATTGTCTTGAGTCATAGAATGTGGTGGAAATTATGCTGTGTGACTTCTGTACTCAGAACTTACGAGGTCTGGCAGCTTCCATGTTTGTGCTGTTGGGGCCCTGAACCACAGTGTGAAAAGTACAGCCTAACTTGCTGGAAAAAGAGGCAGAGTGGAAGAGTACTAAGGTGCCTCCACTGAATTCCAGCATCAAATGCCCATATATGTGCCTCAGGACATCTTGGATCCTCCTCTAATCCCAGAATTACCCAGTCAGTACCAGGTAGAACACAGTTAAGCCATCCCTGTTGAGCCTTGCCCCAATCATGAATCCACAAAATCATGAACAAATTAAATGCGTGTTATTTTAAGACACTATATTTGGAACATTTTGTCACACAAACAAAAAAAAGCAGAAACATACCCCATTCTTACAATTTGCCCTTTCTTCTATTTTGTGCGCACATTTCATTTTCTCCCTGAATATTTTAAAGAAACACCCCTCATTTTCAACTTCTTAGCAGATTCTAGGGCATTTCATTGTTAAAACAGTTGCATAAATGCCAGGAAAGCACAGTGACACTCTGGGACACTTCTCATCCCACTAATGCAATGACCAAAGACCTAGAAATGACAGTGGACTCAGACAGACATAGGAGGTATCACCATAGACTTCCAGGTTTAGAACCCTTCTCTAGGGCACCTGGGTGCCCCAGTTGGTTAAGCATTGCATCTGCCTTCGGCTCAGGTCATGATCTTGGGGTCCTGAGAACAAGTCCCATATCGGGCTCTCTGCTCAGTTGGGAGTTTACTTCTCCCTCTCACTCTACCTCTGAGGGCTCTCTCTCTCTCTCTCTCAAATAAATAAATAAAATCTTAAAAAAAAAGAACCCTCCTCTAGCTTTCATCAGGAAAATTTCAAATCATGTTTGCTCTCCCCATTACCCCCTTTCACCCATTTCCCCTAAATGAGCAAATACTCCCCAACTTAACCATCATCATCTGTGTGAGATGCTTGCTTCTGCTTACAATGTGTTGTGGGAACTGTCAGGGTCCCCAGGATTTCAGCCTACAGGAAGGAAGCAGACCATCAGTGTCTCTTAACTCTGAGAATGGTCATTAATTATGCAGATAATTATCTGCTTCTAGATGAATTTTGTGTTGTCCTTAGCCTCTGCAGTTGCTTCTAAGAAATCAGCTGTTAGATATTAGGCCCTGAAGTGAACTGTTCTTCCACATCACTGAAAACCAAATAGGCTTTGATTTTCCATGGAGGTGCCCATTCCATGGCAAGGGAAGGAAAGAAGGGATATCTGAAGAAGTTTGGAATTTTTATGGGGTTAAGAGCAGCAGACATGTTGAATGACCTGATTATTTTGGCTTTGGACACAGAGGCAAAAGAGGGCTCCCACCTCTCAGGCTCAATATCTATATTATTAATAGAATTGTAAATATCCTTACTTGACATAAACCAAAGTCCAAATAAGGAAACAAGCAGAAGTAATTCTGGGAATTTGTTCTAAGTTTACAACTACAGAATGACTTGTTTTTGAATCTGATGAGAAATATAGGAACTAGAAACCAATGGTATGAAAACATCACCAAGCCTGAAGATAAATGCTCTAACATTGCTGTCATGTCCCAAGAATCTGTAGACTTGGGCTTGAATCTCAGCCAGGCCACCATCCTCAGCTGAACTATCTGCATTGCTTGATGATCCTTTTTTTACCCAGGTTGTTCTCTCCTTAAACCCATCACTTAACCCCCACACTCCCAGCACCACAATCTTGATACTACTTCCTCAAAAAATAAAACCATTAAGAATAAAGTACTTCAAATTCCAACCTTCTCCACCAACACAACTTCAAAATTTCAGCTCTTCCTCCATGGGTCAGCTTCTTTCCTCTGAGGTTAGAAGACAAAATGTCACTGTCCAGTTCCCAGTCATCTGATACTTGTGGTTCTTGATGCCATCCCCTCCTGCTGCCCTAGGACTTTGTTTCAACCACTGCCTGCCTCATTCCTTGCTTCATCTTCAACGTCCATTCTTTCTTCGCTCTTTACCCTCTGCTGGTAAATACGCCTAAGTCTCTACTCTCGTTATAAATTCCCTCTCTTGACTCTCAATCCTCTTCCAACCACCAACCTGTCCTTTAGTCTTCTGAAAAATCATATGCTCCTAAAATAGATGTCTATACTTGTTGTCTCTACCATGCTACAATGTAATCACTTCTCAACCCGTTTCAGTCTGTTCTCCCACATTGTTCCCCTTCCACTGCCCTGGCCCAGGTCACTGTGCAGCCAATGCATTATATCACATCCACTGGATGCTTTTCAGCCCTTATGCTATCAGACATCTCCTCTGTATTTAACATTGTAACCATGAACCATGAACTCCTTACTCCTTTGGCATCTGGGGCACTTACTCATCTCTTTTGTTTCAGCTTGCACTTCTTCAGTGATCTTGCTTTGACTTCTTCAAAGAACACACTTCAGCCTCCTCCTTAAATATGCTGTCCTCAGGAATATGTCCTTGACCCACTACCATTCCCAGTCATAGCCAATTATCCTTTCTCATCATATTTCTCCTCTTTCCTATAGTCTCACTTTCTCCATCTATAATTCTATCATCCATCTCATCACCCATGTGAGGAACTTGAAATCATACTGTACTTCTTTTTCTCTTTCATCCCCCACATTTGACCAGTCACCAAGTCCAGCTCACTTTGCCTCTTAAATACTTTTCAAATCTCTCTTTCCTCTCAGTACTTCTGCTGCCCTATTCCAGCTCCTTATCAGCTCTTACTCAGCTTATTGAAATCAGCTTTGCTTTGAAAGCCTTCCTTCCATATTAGTCCCTTAAAATCCACTCTCCATATGAGGAAAGAATGTTCCATCTCAATGTAAACATGTTATTCCCATGCTTAATCCTTCAAAGGTTCCCTATTATCTGCAGAAATAACTCCAATCTCTTTCCCAAGTTATAAAAGTCCCATCTAATTTCATCTCCTGCCACTCCCTGTTCTTCTGTTACATGTTCCCATACTGACCAACTGCTAGTGGTTCTCCTATACTCGACTTGCTCTTGAACACCTATGCTTTTACTCATGCACAGAATTTTCTTCTTTCCTTTCACTGCCTGGGTAACTGTTTCCCTTTTAGAACCAACATCAAGCATCAGCTTCTCTGAGAAGCCTCCTCCAAATCTGTAAGTTGGATGCCATGTCTTTCCCCTGCTCCCATGGCCTTTGGTACCTGTATCTCTCTCTCATCCCCTATCCTGCAAATTCTATCTACATGTCTTGTGGATGTATTTGCTCCATACAATGTCATGGATCCCATAAGGACTGGAACTAATTCATCATTGCAGCCTTAAAATAACATACAATCTAGGCGTGGTAGGCACTTAGTGAATGTTTGAATGGCATAGTATGACCTAGTTGACCTTAGGAGGTCACCTTCCCTGCTTGGGCCTCAGGTTCTTCATCTGTAAATGAGTGGGGGTTGAATTAAATGTTGTCTGTTAAAGGTTTCTCCCCTCTGTAACAGCTCAAGCTTTTGTGATCTTTTGAGCAGGGAGATGTTGACAGGGCAGAGTTGTCCAAATGTCTTCTTTTCATTCTACTGCCTTTGGAGTATATTGAAGAAGAAGAAGAAGAAAAAGAAGAAGAAGAAGAAGAAGAAGAAGAAGAAGAAGAAGAAGAAGGAGAAGAAGAAGGAGAAGGAGGAGGAGGAGGAGGAGGAGGAGAAGGAGAAGAAGAAGAAGAAGGTGGAGGAGGAGGAGGAGGAAGAGGAGGAGAAGGAGAAGGAGAAGGAGAAGGAGAAAAAGAAAAAGGAGGAGAGGGGGAAGGGGGAGAGGAGGAGGAGGAGGGGAGGGGGAGAGGAGGAGGAGGAGGGGGAGGGGGAGAGGAGGAGGAGGAGGGGGAGGAGGAGGAGAAGGAGAAGAAGGAGAAGGAGAAGGAGAAGGAGAAGAAGGAGAAGGATGATAGTTCACACTGCATGTTATTTGGCACAGGCACTACTGAAGGCCCTTTAAATGTAGACTCATTAGGGCACCTGGATGGCTCAGTTGGTGTTTCAGCTCAGGTCATGATCTCAGAGTCTTGGGATTGAGCCCCTCATTGGACTCCATGCTGGGCATGCAGCCTGCTTGAGATTCTCTCTCTTCTTCTCCCTCTGCTCTACCCCCACTCTCTAAAAAAAGGAAGGACTTATTTGATCCTCACATCTGCTCTATGAGTGGGCATTATTATTATCCCATTATTTTACATGGGGAAACTGAAGTACAGAGTAACCTTCCCAGAGTCATGTGCATAGGAAGAGGCAGCAGCCTCAGAAGATGTGACATAAGAGTCTGCACTGGGGGCACCTGGGTGGCTTAGTCAGTTGAACATCCGGCTCTTAAATTCAGCTCAGGTCATGATCTCAGGGTGTGGGATAGAGTGCCACACAGAGTCCCAGGTAAGGCTCTGCACTTAGTGGGGAGACTGCTTGTGGATTCTCTCTCTCCCCCTCCCTCTGCCCCTCCCCCTGTTTGTGCATTCTCTCTCTTTTTTTAAGAGTTTTTATTTTTATTATTTATTTATTTATTTTATTATGTTCAGTTAGCCAACATATAGTACATCATTAGTTTTTGATGTAATGTTCAACAATCCATTACCTGCGTATAACACCCAGTGCTCATCACAACACGTGCCCGCCTTAATACCCATCACCCTGTTACCCCATCCCCCACCCCTTTCCCCTCTGAAACCTTCAGTTTGTTTCCCAGAGTTCATAGTCTCTCATGGCTCATGTCCCCCTCTGATTTCCCCCCTTCATTTTTCCCTCCCTTCCCCTATGATCCTCCGTGCTATTCCTTATGTTCCACAGATAAATGAAACTATATGATAATTGTCTTTCTCTGCTTGATGTATTTCAGTTAGCATAATCCCCTCCAGTTCCATCCATGTTGATGCAAGTGTTGGGTAATCATCCTTTCTGATGGCTGAGTAATATTCCATTATATATATGGACCACATCTTCCTTATCCATTCATCTGTTGAAGGGCATCTCAACTCCTTCCACAGTTTGGCTATTGTGGACATTGCTGCTATGAACATTGGGGTGCATGTGCCCCTTCTTTTCACTACATCTGTATCTTTGGGGTAAATACCTGGTAGTGCAATTGCTGGATCATAGGGTAGCTCTATTTTTAACATCTTGAGGAACCTCCATACTGTACATGGATGGCACTGGAGGAGATAATGCTAAGTGAAATAAGTCAAGCAGAGAAAGACAATTATCATATGGTTTCACTCATCTATGGAACATAAGAAGTAGGAAGATTGGTAGGAGAAGAAAGGGATAAAGAAAGGGGGGGTAATCAGAGGGGGGAATGAAGCATGAGAGACTATGGACTCTGAGAAGCAAACTAAGGGCTTCAGAGGGGAGGGGGGTGGGGGAATGGGATCTCTCTCTCTTTCTCAAATAAATATATCTTTAAAAAAAGGTCTGTACTCATAACCATGACACTATAATGCATAAATGGACAGCCAGCCAGATGCAGAGATACAATAGATATGCTAAAGGGAGGAGGAAAAAATTAATGCTGAGTAGCAGAAGGGGGTGGGAGGTTTGTAACTCATTCCTTAATGTCCACATGAAGCCAAACTTGGCTCAGCACAAGATAAGGAGCAGTATAGTGGTAGTTAAGCCACCAGTGGCCTTGTAGGCATTGTGTTGGTAAAAAGGAAGAAATTGGACTTTATGAGGAGTCTTTGGATCTAATGAATTCTTCCTGCATTTGTCATCATAGTGCTAATTAGGCTACATTTTGTGGGCTTTAATGTGGCTCTGGCCAGAATTTCCTAGATATTTTATTGTAATTTAGCATTAGTCAGGCTTCAGTTAATGGACACAGGCAGCTTTATTCACCCTGGTGTGGGCCCCACCACTGCTATTATATCTTTTGATATTCATCCTCATGACACTAATCAGCAAGTATTGATTTAGACATTGTACATTTCCATAGGAATTCCATTTTAATTCAACATTAGCGTGCCATTAAAATGTAAAGGCAAGGGCATGCAGAAGTCGCCTTAAAGCATTACTGTCTCAGGAAAATCTGCTTGTTTTAGTCATTCCGCCAGCTCTTCTTGGAGAAGGACAAAGACCCAGACATGAGAGAGTAGCCTCCTTTATGATTCACACTGAGGCCCCATGGCTGCTTTATGACATGGCCTATTGGTCAAGGCTTGAGGAGTGGTGATGGAGGGAAAGGAAGGTGGCTTGGGGTGGAGGACACCCACTTATATCTCTGCCCTACCAAAGATTCTGCTGAAGCCTGCATCACATAGCAGCATTCTCAAAGAACAATGGAAGTGGGGAGAATGTGATGTGGGAGTGGAGTCCAGATGATCATTAGGATAGAGAAAAAGCAATGGAGTTAGGCTTTCTCATGCCGGGAACACTTTAAATCCTTGTGCTCCCAAAATATTATTTTTAAAAAATCCTTGTGCTCCCCAAAGTAAGGGTTCTCTAGGAGGTATATTACATCAAACTAAATCTTAAAAAGTCCTGTATTCTTTTTAAATTCTTTCTCTGTGAGATCAGTAGACAGGCTTCTCTTGTTTTGTTCATCCCTTATGTGTCCTTATAACTTTGGCTTGCTCACGTCCCATTGTCAACATCCTTCCCTTCCCTTAGTTATTCTCCCCTGGGCTAAGAAACACCAAAGATGCCCATCAAGTTCCAGAAGAGTCAAGGTCTAGGAGAGAGACAAGGAACAGATTCTCCCTCAGAGCCTCCAAAAAGGAACTAACCCTGCACACATCTTGATTTCAAATTTCTGGCCTCCAGAACTGTAAGAGAATAAATTTCTGCTATTTTAGGCCACCTTGTTGTGGTAATTTGTTGTGATAGCCATAGGAAAGTGATGCACATACTGAGATAGGACACAAATTTCACCTGCTTATTCCTGTGTAAGTCTCCCCACTGCTTGGGAGCTAAGTCTCAATTCCCTAGCATTCCTGCCAGGCATCTCCATGGGCTAGGCCCTGCACACTCCTCCAGCCCAATCTCACATGTTACCTGCCCTTCAAAGTACCCCCCACCAAAACAACTCTCCTTAAGCCACCCAGAACAGATCTCCTTGCCCCATCTCTGTGCCATGTCTTTACCTTCTGCATACCTACCCAGCTCTCTGTTGGAGCTCCATTCCACTCTGACAAGTATGATTACATGCCTGTCTTCTTTAATTGTCTGTCTTCCCCCATAGTCTCTTAATAAGTCCCTCTTTACAGAGTGTTGATTAATTGAAAGAATAAAAATGAGTTCTTATTCATCTCTGGATTCTTGGTGCCCAACATAATGCCCAGGACATAATACATGTTCGGTGGATGTTTGTGGGATGAACGGGGATGGTGCGGGCTCTCTGAGGAATGCCCATGTTTGGGAGACAAGGGCAAGAGCAGGGTAGGCAGAAGCAGCTATTCCCCACATCGGCTTCTTCATCTAGTGTCTACACTCCTGTTTGTTTCATTGTTCCCTGTTCCCATGTGTCCTGCACATGGTAGTCATTCAGGAAAGACTGCCAAATAACGGAAGAAAAGAGCAGTTAAGGACGGAAGTTGTAGTATTAGGAAAAGAGCTTTCCATTGATGCCAGTGTGGGAGCAGACAGAGCTTCACCCATCTACTCTGTGCCATATGGGTCCTTAATACAGATCTGATGGTGGACACATAAGCAGAACAGCTTTCTTGTGCCCCAGGACGATACAAACCTCCAGAAGCCACTATCTCTGCAGATCCACAGACTTATTTTAAGGCCTTCTTGAAAAGAATAACCATAGAATTACAGAATTTTAGAGTTAAAAGGTGCATTAAAGAATATCTATGCTCAAGAATCTTAGAAGTTTAGAGTTATGAGGAAGCCTGAATCCCATTTAGATTCTCTTCATTGCCATCTGCACTTGTATTTATTTATTTATTTATTTATTTATTTATTTATTTATTTATTTAATAAAAATTTTTTATTATGTTATGGTAGTCACCATACAGTACATCCCAAGTTTTTGATGTAGTGTTCCATGATTCATTACTTGCGTATAACACCCAGTACACCATGCAGTACGTGCCTTCCTTAATACTCATCACCAGCCTATCCCTATCCCCCAAGAAGAAATTGAGGCCCAGAGAGGGAAGGTACCTTACCCAAGGCCACACAGCTGATTACCATGGTTTCTGTGATTCTATTCTCTTGTGTCATTTTGACATTTGTGTAGCATTGATGTTCTTTTCCAATAGCTGAATTAATTGCATCTAAGAACAAGAATCCCCACAGATGGCACCATGGTCTTTCCACCCCTTGTACATATTCTTCTGCAGTGCTTGATCCTTTTCTGACCTGAGAAAAGCTCAGGGAGCATTGGAAGTGGGCAAAATTATTTGAAACATCTCATTCCCTGCTACTTTTCCCTGGCCTTGCTGGCATGGCCTTGCTGGATCTTCTCTCTTTGTCTGGCACCCTCTCCCACACCTTTTATTTTCCACACATTCTTCATGTGCCTAGGAAGATACACATTTGTGTCTTCCACATATCTGTGTGTCTATGCTCTACCAGAAACTAGTGTCTCATTTAGGTGCTATCAAAATGCCAGTTGAGCAAGAGAGGAAGATCCTGGGTTCATAGTGCAGATGCAGCAGCTACCATCTTGTTCCAAGCAGCAAAGCCCCAGTGGGTCTTAAGAATTCCTTTTTAGGGTCACCTGGGTGGTGCAGTCATTAAGCATCTGCCTTCGGCTCAGGGCGTGATCCCAGCATTCTGGCTTCTCTGCTATGAGCCTGCTTCTTCCTCTCCCACTTCCCCTGTTTGTGTTCCCTCTCTCACTGGCTGTCTCTCTCTGTCAGATAAATAAATAAAATCTTTTTTTAAAAAATTCCTTTTTAATTCACTGAAAATGGCATGAGGAGGCTTCTGGATTCAGAAGGAGGTCAGCCTCTTTAAATAACAGGATAGGAGTGTGGAATTTGAAGTCATGTGATGCAGTGTTGTGTTGATGGTTCCTGCTCCTAAAACCATTTGGGCATTTAGGGGTCTTCCTTTCATTTATCATAAAATCACCATACAGAGGACATCTTTACAGGGCTGGCAAATGAGGAATACTGAGAAAAAGCTATAGAAACCGTAGGAACATTGTGAGGGCCTACAGTGAGAAGGCCACGTAATACTCTGTGTTTGGGTCTGTGGGAACAAGTCTTGTAGCGTTGCTGTTGGAACTAAGATGAAGGAAGTAAACTCTAGGGCTGGCAACAGGAGACATTAATACTGATATTCAGAGAAGAAAGAAAGGCTCTTTGTCTGGGCCATGGGGCTCCTTCTTGGGCATCATTAAGAACAATCTGTTCAATGACATTTTTCACAGAGATAGAAAAAACGATCCCAAGATTTGTTTGGAACCACAAAAGACTGCAAATAGCCAAAGCAATCTTGAGAAAGAAGAACAAAACTGGAGACGTCACATTTAGTGATTTCAAACTATACTACGAAGCCATATTAATCATAGTATGGTATTAGCATAAAAGAGACACATAGCTCAAAGCAATAGAGATCCCAGAAATAAACCCATGCATATATGGCCAATTAATTTACAACAAAAGAGTCAAGAATAAACAATGTCCATTGATAGAAGAATGGATAAGAAAGATGAACGGTGTGTGTGTATGTGTCTGTGTATGTATGTGTGTGTATATGGAATAAAAATGGAATGTTATTCAGCCATGAGAGAAGGACATGCTGCCTTTTGCAATAGCATGGATGGACCTTGAGGGCATTATGCTAAGTGCAATAAGTCAGACAGAAAAAGATGAATACTGTATGATCTCATTTGTAGGTGGAATCTAAAAAAAACTGAACTCACAGATACAGAGAACAGATTGATTAGCTGCCAGATGTGGGGAGTAGGGGGTGGAGGAAATGGGTGAACATGGTGAAAAGGTACAAACTTCCAATTATAATAGAAACAAGTCCTGGGCATATAATATACCACATGGTGACTGTAGTTAATGATACTCTATTGCATATTTGAAAGTTGCTAAGAGAATAAATTTTGAAAGTTCTTTATCACAAGAAAAAAATCGTTACGAAATTAGGTGATGGATGTTAACTAAAATTATGTAATCATTTTATAAGATATACTTATATCAAATCATTATGTTGTATATCTTAAGCTAATTGAGTGTTACATGTCAATTATATCTCAGTAAAACTGGAAAAAATAAAGTTAAGAACAGTCTACAACCTATAAGCAATGGCAGAAGAAGCCCCACCAGCTTCCTCCTGTCTCTCTGGAGTCTGTGGATACCGTTGGCATACAAGAGTGTTGCTTGTGGATTTTTCAGGCCATTGGCTACTTCTTTTTCCCTTTAGCTTCTGAAGACTTCTTTTTCAGCTCTTCAGGTTATGGAACCAAGGAGGGCTATAGGCCTTTGGTGGCTCAGAGTCAGGACCAGGACTAGAGTGCAAAACTTAAGGAAGGATCCCCTCTTGGGGCCAACTTTGCATTAGCATGACCCTGATGGTGCACGCCACTTTAAATTTTGCGCTGTAGGTAGTTCTGGTTCTGCCCAGTGCTGCCTGTTTCTGGGTAAGACTGCTTTATCTCATACTTTAGCATTAGGAAGCTAGCATTTTGCCCGTAAGATATAATTTCTCCAATACTAGCTGTATAACAATAATAGAGATGATATTTGGCCTCTGGTCTGCTTTTGAGAAAAGCATCTGAGAAATGGTACTATGTAGTATAAAGGCTCTGGGGCAGATACCTTGGGCTGTGTTCTGGTACTGACATTTATTAGCTGGAGGCCCTGAGCCTAGATCTTTTGGGGACACAATTTTTTTGTTGGAAAATGGGAATACTAATAACTCCTTTCTTAGCTTGTTTCAGATTAAATTAGTTAATATCCATAGAACACTCTCAGGATTATTTGACACTTAATAAATATTCAACAATATTAATAAATATGATAGTTATTAAAATATAACATTAAGTAGGAAAAACACAGCTTGCACATTGATATTTACATTTATTTAAATGTGGGATAGTTTTACCCTTACTTAAAATACATTTGAGTGCTTAGTGATTGGTGATTATTAAATAGGTTTATCGTTATGTTTTTATTTTTATAGCTACTGCTTAAGTAATTGGGTCATTAGGTAGGTGTTCATTTTCCATCAGTTATAAGAGGTTAGCTTCTGCAGCCCCCTAACAAGTTAGACAATTATCTAAATTGCAAGCATGATGTCAAGAGAGCATATTCAACTGATGAAGAGCTTACCTTTATGGCCCAATACTAATGGCAAACATCAAACTCTTGTCTTCTAATGCGATTGCCAGTAAATAGGCGAATGAGCTTGATTCCTTCGGGCCTGGTATCACTGGCACATTAAATCCAAATGTTTAGAATTTCTTTTTCTTTTTTCTTAAATAATTTTTTTTTATGTTATGTTAGTCACCATATAGTATATCCTTAGTTTTCTGTTTCTGTTTTTGTTTTTTTTGGTGTTTTTTTAATTCTAAGCAAAGTGTTTTAATTATTTTTAAAAATTTTTTTAAATAATTTTTATTTTGTTATATTAGTCACCATACAGTACATTCCCAGTTTTTGATGCAATGTTCCATGATTCATTATTTGCGTATAACACCCAGTGCACAATGCAATACGTGCCCTCCTTAATACCCATCACCGGCCTATCCCATTCCCCCACCCTCTACCCTCTGAAGCCCTCAGTTTCTTTCCCAGAGTCCACAATCTCTCATGGTTCATTCCCCCTCTTTTTACCCCCCTTCATCCTACCCTTCCTTCTCCTACCTCTCTTCCTATTTCTTATGTTCCATAAATGAGTGAAACCATATGATAATTGTGTTTCTCTGCTTGACTTATTTCACTTAGCATAATCTCCTCCAGTGCCGTCCATGTTGCTGCAAATGTTGTGTAATCGTTCTTTCTGATGGCTGAGTAATATTCCATTGTATATATGGACCACATCTTAATCCAGTCATCTGTTGAAGGGCATCTCGGCTCCTTCCACGATTTAGCTATTGTGGACAATGCTGCTATGAACATTGGGGTGCATATGGCCCTTCACTTCACTACATCTGTATCTTTGGGGTAAATACCCAGTAGTGCAATGGCTGGGTCATAGGGTAGCTCAATTTTTAACTTTTTAAGGGACCTCCACACTGTTTTCCAGAGTGGCTGTACCAACGTGCATTCCCACCAACAATGTAGGAGGGATCCCCTTTCTCCACATCCTCTCCAACATTTGTTGTTTCCTGGCTTGTCAATTTTTGCCATTCTAACTGGCGTAAGGTGGTATCTCAGTGTGGTTTTGATTTGAATTTCCCTGATGGCTAATGATTTTGAACATTTTTTCATGTGTCTGTTAGCCATTTGTATGTCTTCATCGGAAAAGTGTCTGTTCATATCTTGTGCCGATTTTTTTATTTGATTATTTGATTCCCGTGTATTGAGTTTGAGAAGTTCTTTGTAGGTCTTGCATACCAGCCTTTTATCTGTAGTGTCATTTGCAAATATATTCTCCCATTCTGTGGGCTGCCTCTTTGTTTTTTTGACTGCTTCCTTGGATGTGCAGAAGCTTTTTATCTTGATGAAGTCCCACAAATTCATGTTATCTTTTGTTTCTCTTGCCTTTGGAGATGTGTCATGAAAATTTTCTGTGGCCGATGTCATAGAGGTTGTTGCCTATGCTCTCTAGGATTTTGATGGATTCCTGTCTCACATCGAGGTCTTTCATCCATTTGGAGTTTATCTTTGTGTATGCTGTGAGAGAGTGGTCAACTTTCATTCTTTTGCATGTAGCTGTCCAATTTCCCAGCACCATTTATTGAAGAGACTTTTTTCCACTGGATGTTTTTTCCTGCTTTATCAAAGATTAGTTGCCCAAAGAGCTGAGGGTCCATTTCTGGGTTCTCTATTCTGTTCCATTGGTCTATGTGTCTGTTTTTGTGCCAGTACCATGCTGTCTTTGTGAGCACAGCTTTGTAGTACAGCTTTGAAATCCAGCCACATGATGCCCCCAGCTTTGTTTTTCCTTTTCAACAATTCTTTGGCGATTTGGGGCCTTTTCTGGTTCCACACAAATTTAAGGGTGTTTGTTCCAGTTCTTTGAAAAATGTCATTGGTATTTTGATCGGGATAGCATTGAAAGTGTAGATTGCTCTGGGTAGCATAGACATTTTAAATATGTTTATTCTTCTAATCCATGAGCGTGGAATATTTTTCCATCTTTTTGTGTCTTCTTCAATGTCTTTCAAGAGTGATTTGTAGTTTCTAGAATATAGATCCTTTACATCTCTGGTTAAGTTAATTATGAGATAATGTATGATTTTTGGTGCTATTGTAAATGGAATGGATTCCCTAATTTCTCTTTCTTCAGTCTCATTGTTTGTGTATAGAAATGCAACTGATTTCTGAGCATTGATTTTGTATCCCGCCACATTACTGAACTACTCTGTAAGTTCTCTAGTTTGGGGATGGAGTCTTTTGAGTTTTTCATATAGAGTATTATGTCATCTGCGAAGAGAGACAGTTTGACTTCTTCTTTGCCGATTTGGTTACCTTTTATCCCTTTTTGTTGTCTGATTGCTGTTGCAAGGACTTCTAGTACTATGTTGAATAATAGTGGCGAGAGTGGGCATCCTTGTCGGGTTCCTGATCTTAAGGGAAAGGCTTCCAGCTCTTCCCCATTGAGAATGATATTCGCTGTAGGCTTTTCATAGATGGTTTTTATGAAATTGAGGAATGTACCCTCCATCCTTACACTCTGAAGGGTTTTAATCAGGAAAGGATGCTGTATTTTGTCAAATGCTTTTTCTGCATCAACCAAAATCAATCATATGGTTCTTGACTTCTTTCTTGTTGATATGATCTATCACACTGATCGATCTGCGAATGGTGAACCACCCTTGCATCCCAGGGATGAATCCCACTTGGTCATGATGGATAATCCTTTTAATGTACTGTTGAATCCTATTAGCTAGGATCTTCTTGAGAATTTTGGCATCCATATTCATCAGGGATATTGGTCTGTAATTCTCCTTTTTGTTGGGATCTTTGCCTGGTTTGGGGATCAAGGAAATACTGGCCTCATAGAATGAGTTTCGTAGTTTTCCTTTTGTTTCTATTTTTTGAAACAGCTTCAGGAGAATAGGTATTATTTCTTCTTTGAATGTTTGGTAGAATTCCCCAGGGAATCCATCAGGCCCTGGACTCTTGCTTTTGGGGAGGTTTTTGATCACTGCTTCAATCTCTTCATAATTAACTGGTCTGTTTTAATAATCAATTTCTTTCTGTTTCAGTCTTGGCAGTTTATAGGTTTCCAGGAAGGCATCCATTTCTTCCAGGTTGTTTAATTTATTGGCATAAAGCTGTTGATAAAAGTTTCTAATGATCCTTCCTATTTCATTGGTGTTGGCTGTGATCCCTCCCCTTTCATTCATAATTTTATTAATTTGCGTCCTTTCTCTATTCTTTTGAATAAGTCTGGCCAGTGGCTTATCGATCTTATTTATTCTTTCAAAGAACCAGCTTCTAGTTCTGCTGATCTGCTCTATTGTGCTCCTGGTTTCTAATTCATTGATCTCTGCTCTAATCTTGATCAACTGCCTTCTCGTGCGTGGGTTAGGCCTGTTCTTCTGTTCCAGCTCCAGGTTCTTGAGGTGAGAATATAAAAAAAGAATTTATTAACAAATACTTATTTCACAAATAAAATCACATAGACATAGATCAGTTTGGAACCACTGAGAAGAGCTCCAACTCCCCATTACATTCTTTTGTGTGTGTGTGTTCTCTTTATTTTTTTATTTTTATTTTTTTAATAATATTTTTTATTATATTATGTTAGTCACCATACAGTACATCCCTGGTTTTTGATGTAAAGTTCCATGATTCATTAGTTGCATATAACACCCAGTGCACCATGCAATACGTGCCCTCCTTACTACCCATCACCATCCTATCCTCCCCATTACATTCTACTAAATGTATATACCAAGCGATTTGCTGACAAATTCTAACAATTGACTCTTTGATTTAAAAAAGCCCTGATTTGAACCATTTACCAATTTCTGTGGTGTAAATGCTCCTACCATGTCCAATCTCAAGCTACCACTGAGTGCAGAGTCTGGAGGAGTTTCAAGTCACTGAAGGCAGAGTTTGGGGAAAAGATGCTAACGACCAGATCTCATGGACTAGTACAGCTGGCTCCAGCCAATCATGGCCTCCCAAAGTATATACATCTCTTGTCATGGAACTGTCATTTTAGGAGTTAATTTGGCAGTAGAGAAACTCACCAGTTCCTTGCATTACCAACTTTGGTAGTACGTAGTGCTTATTCTGAACCAGGTGCTATTCTAAGCTTGTCACAAATATTAATCCATTTAGTTCTTAGAGAAACTATAATTCTTATTTGTAGATACAGCGACTGAGGCACAGAGACATTAAGTAATTTGCTCAAGGTCATTCAGCTGGCAAGTGGTAGAGATGGGATTCAGACGTAGACAGTCTGGCTCTAGTTATGGGTGTTTTTAACCATTGCACTCTGTATCCTGTTCATTCTCAGTCTCTCTCTCTTTCTATCTTTCTCTCTCTCTCTTGTAAATAAAAAGCCATGTATGGGGTGCCTGGGTAGTGCAGTTGTTAAGCGTCTGCATTCGGCTCAGGGCGTGATCCCGGCGTTCCCGGATCGAGTCCCACATCGGGCTCCTCCGCTGGGAGCCTGCTTCTTCCTATCCCACTCCCCCTGCTTGTGTTCCCTCTCTCGCTGGCTATCTCTATCTCTGTCAAATAAATAAATAAAATCTTTACAAAAAACCCATGTAAACTTTAAAAGAAAATAACATAAAAACAGAGAGGGAGGCAAACAACAAGAGACACTTAACTCTAGGAAACACCTGAGGGTTGGTGGAGGGGAGATGGGTGGAGACATGGAGTTATTGGGAGATGGGCAGTACAGAGGGCACTTGATGTAATGAGCATTGGGTGTTATATGCAACTGATGAATCACTAAATTCCAGCCCTGAAACTAATAATACACGTTATGTTAACTAAATTGAATTTAAATAAAGAACTTTTTAAAAATCTATGTAAACTTTATCACAACATACTTTTGCTTTCCTCCTATACTGAATACAGATTACAGTTATTTTATCCTCTTGAGATACATATATATTTTTGGTTTATGTACCTCTTATGCCAGAATATAAGCTTCCGGGGAATAGGGACCATGTCAGGCACCCAATGAATCGTAGCTGGATGTGTGAATGAAACTTCACTCTCCGGCCTGATCTGTCTCCTTTGCTAGAATGTAACACATGTGAAGGCAAGAACAAAGACTGTCTTTATTGTCATATAAGTAATTAGCACTGTGCTTGGGACATAGGTGACACTCACAAATGTTTGTGACATGAATGAATTGAACTGTCTGCTCCTGAACATTTAGTTGCTTCCAATGTCACCCTATAAAAGATAGCTTCTCTTCAGGCACATCGCACTTGCCTTTGTCTGTCCCTTTGTTCTTGTCTTAGCTTCCTTCTTGGATTCTGACATGAGCAGAGACCGTGTCTTTTCATCTCCATCGCCCAGGACCTAGCATAATGCTTAATGCTTCATCGGTGTGCCAAACACGTTTTCAGATTGAGGCTAAAAGGGGGAGGGGGGTGGGGGAATGGGATAGGCTGGTGATGGGTAGTAAGGAGGGCACGTATTGCATGGTGCACTGGGTGTTATATGCAACTAATGAATCATGGAACTTTACATCAAAAACCAGGGATGTACTGTATGGTGACTAACATAACATAATAAAAAATATTATTATAATAAAAAAAATAAAATAAATAAAAGAAGGTGTTTAATAAGTACTTGTTAATGGTGAATTAGTAGGGCAGGTATTGTTCCTCAAAGTAGGCCATGTCTGATAGGAAAGGTACTTGAGTTATTAACATAGGTGATTTAATATATGTGTATATGTAATATCTCGGATGTTGGTGACAGAAAGACATGTTGAAGGATTGCACCAATGTGCTGTGGATGACTTTGAAAATTATTTGAAGGAAGAACAAGGTGTTCCAGGAAGAACAGTGGCTGGGGCACCCAGAGTTCAGGATTGGAGATCCTGGGTCATCCACATGTATACCATATGACCCTAGAGAAGTTCCACCTCTACCCTTCTGGGATAAGAGGTCTGTAAGTCTTGCCAGTTAATGGTTCCTGAGTTAAACATCTAGTGTATTCCTAGAAGTAGGAACTTAATGCCCCGAAATTTCTCTGGAACTCTAAGAGTTAAGCATGGGCCTGCCACTGAATATCGAGGATGCAAAAGAAGTAACATGTGACTGTGGAGTTGAACAATTCATTTCATAAATCTCAATGAAACATAATGACCTGATTAATATTAATTGCCTTCTCCATCCTTTCCAGGCATGGGGTGAGGATGGAGGGAAAAAGAAGGAGGGAGGAGAACAGAAGGGACTGAATTCTTAAGTGGTGTGATTCAATTACCTTCAAAAGATCTCTGAAGATGAGCATGCAATTACTACTAATTGCAAATAGCACTGATAATGATCACAATCCATCACTCTTCTTGGCCCTGTTCTAAACAAGACTACAGGCATTAGGATTAATCACATGAATGCTCAGCGCTCCAGGGGATGTGGTCACTAAGTTTTGGATGATTCTGTATTCTGAATAATGGAGTCACAGAGTCCCAGCGATTGCTGAGGACACCCAATCCCACCCTCACCCACCACCCACCTCTGCCCCTTACCTCACCTAACCTAGAGACATGAGTATCCCCTCTTCTGACGACCATACTTGAGAAAGCAACAACAAAAATAACCTTCTTTTAACTGCGGTCCCAAAGTGCTCATATTTGGAAATTGCATCTGGGTGACCAACCTACCTCCTTCTTGTTACGGTTTTTCCTGTAACTAGAACCTAGGAGCTGGAAGCGTGGACGCAGATGCTAGAGAATACAGTTCTGTTTCCATCTCTGTGCACCTCAACAGCAGGAAAATGGGACCTTTATTTTCCTGCCTATAAAATAGAGATAATACTATGATCTCCTTCTCTTTTGTTGTGTTAAAGTGGTAATTATATGGGAAACCCACGATGTATCTGTATTTATAAATCAGAGATTATTTTAGGCTTTCTTTTGGTATTTCTAAAGAAATCACTTACGACTGTGCGTGTCGGGAAACTCATGGCCCTTTCAAGCTTAAAAACGATCTCGTGCAGCCATTGCTATGAATACATCACCCTTCGCCCCCTTGACAACAGAAAACATGGCAAATGTCTGGTGTCATGAAACAGTCAAATCCACAAGATACGCGGAGGCAGTTTCTCCAGAGAGGCTGGCATTACTCCGTACCCACCACAGCCTAGCCTGGCACGGATGTGGTCAGTTCCTCCTCACCACTCACGCAAGGGTTCTCCATCTGTTGCTCCTCCCAAGAAGCTTTGAACCTCATCCTCATTTCTTTATACCGATTCTGCATTGAAAAACCATATATCATTATTAAAGTTACTTATTATTATTTTTTAGTATCTGCTCTCCACCCCCCCCCCAAAAAAACCAAACAAACAGGCACACTAAAAAGCAAAAGGATATAGCTTCCCAAAGCTGATGCTGTTTCTCTTTGGGTCTTCTTTTGTCTTGGATTATCCATACCGAGAAAGAACTTGTTGAAACGGAAATGCTGAATACATCGGCACCTGATTCTATCAGTGGAGGGAACATCCTGCTTTTTGCACTGTACAGAATGCTTCTCTGGGTAATGGAGCAGACCTCCCTGTAGGGAATTGCAGCTTCTACCATGACAGAAGAGAACTATAGCCCTGTTGAATGCACCAGCCCATCCTCTCCTGTAATGTACTCCTACCCTGATCCCCAAATAAGGAAGCCTCGTTATAAGAGGCACAAGACAGAGGAGTCCCCTCAAAGCTGCTCTGTTGTTTTAGAGTTACAGATACTGGAGAATCAGTATAAGCTAGCCATTATCTTGCTTTGTCTGGACACAGAGAGCTAACCTCATTGCTTATGTTTACTAACACAGAAAAGTAAGCATGAGTGAGTATCCTTCTCTGTATTTTATAGAATGATTAATTTGAAATAATTCTTCTGCAGATGCAGTAAATAATTTTTATGCCCATTTTACAGGTGGTAATCTACAGAGGAATTTTCAGAGTAGAACCCCAGTATTGGAGCAATAAGCTCCTGTGATATACCCTAGTGCCCTTATGATCTCTGGAGCTCTTGGGGCACCCCAAAAGCTATGGCTGACAGATGATATCCAAGGGTCCAGTCCTAAAAATCCCACACTCTAATAACTTCAGTTCAAGTCGATGGTCACAGTCAGCACACACAGTTGTCATTCTTAAGCCACCAGGAAAATGTGGCAGTGGAAAAAATCTAGGGCTTTGCTACAGGCCTGAACTCAGCTTCTCATGCAACCAGATGCTGGAATCCATCAGGCTGCCCTGGGAGCCACAGCTGCCTCTAATCTTCCCAGTTCCACTTTGTTTTCAAATCTGTGCCACAGATACACACTGATCCACTGTCTATATACCTGGGAAAAGTTCTCAGACTTCAGAGAACAGGAAGTTACCTGGCAAGTCTGCTTAACATGCATTTAAATCCTGTCTCCAGTGTTCCAGAATTCACTAAGACAGGGGTGTGATGGGAAAGAGCTAAGTTTTAACCAGCTCCTCAGCTGATCAGGTGCAGTAGGTCTGTGGAGTACATGCTGAGACCTACTACTGAAGTGGAGGGGTCTCTCTGTGTGGAAATTCTAGTCAGGAGACCTGAGACTTCATCCTGCTTTTCCTTTTTATTCTCTTCCTAGTACTCAGTTTCTTTGCCTAAAAGATGGGAGGCAGTACACCCTCCTTCTAAGATTCTTTCATGTTAGAATGAGGGTCTTAGTGACAACATGCCTGGTATAGGTTGAATTGTGTCCTCTCAAAATGATATACTAGAGTCTTAACCCTCAGGACCTAAAAACCTGATGTCACTTGCAAGTAGGAAAGTAGTACTTAACAGAAGTAATCAAGTCAAAATGAAGTCATTAGGGTGGGTCCTAATCCAATATGACTGGTGTCTTTATAAAAAGGGGGAGGAGTACCTGAGTGGCTCAGGTGGTTAAGTGTCTGCCTTTAGCTCCCATCATGATCCCAGGGTCCTGGGATCGAGCCCCACATAGGGATCCCTGCTTAGTGGGGAGTCTTATTCTTCCTCTCCCTCTGCCCCTTCCCCTGCTCCTGCTCTCTCTCTCTCTCTCACTCGCACACATACTCTCTCTTTCAAATAAATAAATAAATCTTTGAAAAAAAAGGGGGGGGGAATTTGGATGTAGGGAGGCATCGATACCAGGAGAATGCATGTGAATATTAGAGTTATGGGGGCAAAACCAAGGAACTCCCAGAACCCAGGAGAGAGACCTAGAACAGATCCTTCCCTGGCATCTTCAGAGAAAGCATGACCCTGTTTGTACCTTAATCTTGGACTTCCAGCCTCCAGAACTGTGAGACAATGGATTTCCGTTTTTTGAACTGTGTGGTTTGCAGTACTTTTTATGGCAGCCCCAGGAAATGAACACACTGCCTAAAGCTCCTGAGGTGCCTGCACCCCATGCATTTTCCTTACTGGCATGTGTGAGTTGTGCTGGAGACTTGTCCCCTGGAGTCCAATCTGGTGAACATGGACTACACCAAGGACAAGCCAAGGACAGCTGAGTCCCTGATGCTTTACGTTGGTTGGAGTGGAGATCCTTGTCATGAGAGGTTGGCTGAGGGCCTGTTTCTTTCCCATTTCTTTGGTTCCTCTGAGTGGTCAGGAGGTTCGTGTCACTCGGTTACTCCAGTACAAAAAGGAAGGCCAGATCTCTTCAGAGGCCATGGGAATCTATCCAATCAGGTGTTGAGGGGAAGCTATACACGGCGAGCAAACATTAATCAAGCTCTTAACAGATTCCAGGCACTCTTCTCACTGCCATAGAGATACTACGATTATCCAGATGGCTCACAGGTGAGGAAACCAAGGCACAAAGAGATGAAATCCCTTCCCAGAGGTCACACAACTCAATAGTGGGGCAAGTGTCAGGCTGGCCCAGTAGGCACAGAGAGGATGGCATGGAGCACAGAGTGATCCATTTAATCAAAATATTTTCCAAAAAAAATTCATTTGAACTAGTCATTGGAGAAAAAGAAGGAGTTTGCTATTTGAAAAAGGGCTGTGTGGGGGACGTAAAAGAAAGGATCTCTGAGAAGGTAAAGCTTCTGGACTCACTGCGCTCAGGGGAGTCTAAGACTTCGGCCTGGGCAGAGCATGAGAGAAACGCCCGAGTTTGTGGCTGATTTCCAGAGATGGTCACCATGAAGATGATCCACTTTATCCTGGGATGTATCCTCCTGAACAAGGCCTTGCCATCATCACCATCACCATCACCATCCTCATCTTCACCGCTTTCCTGGGCATCGATGTTATTTTGCAGCTGATAAATTCCTATCATTTGTTCATCATGACATACTATTAGATATGCAGAACTTTTAACTAGATAGAAAAGAAACCCAACTTCAGGAACCTTCAGTGATTTGTTTGAGATCTCCAGCCAGAGATCTGACTTTTAGAGCCAGGATGTAAATCCAGGAGTACTGATCTTCTCCACTTAGCCAGGCTCTTTCTTATCTATCCCCCAGGCAGCCCCCCACTCTGGGCTCTGGGCTGCTGAGAGCCATTGGGGTTGAGTGGTGGGTCCAGAGTCCTTGCTCCTCCTTGCCCCACTAATTATCCCCAGGGCTCCCTGCCCAGAGGAATTCAGAACATGCTGTGGTTATTTGTGGAGCACTTTGTCTCTGGGAGATGGGGGCTCACGCAGCTCAGAAAAAGCAGCACTTGCCCACACAGACAACACTGCCCAAGGCTATTAATATCCAAGCACAATAGCTTAATGAGGAGGTGGAGTGTGGTTTACCCTGGCCACAGGACTTCTCAGCCGTGGAGGCTGTATTATTTTACAGTACCCCAGCAAGAAGACTCTTGCCCCCTCTTCTGATTCAGCATACACCGTAGAAGACAAGAGAAGGGGCCTTGCATGAAACTGTCTGTCTTCAGTATCTTTCCTGGGAGATAAGGACAAATGGAGGCTTGAAGTCTTAAAATAATATTTGATTAGCGCCCCCCGCTTTTTTTCTAAAGCATCCCAAGCATTCTGCATTTGTTGTCTTTCTCAATCTTAGGGTTATCTTTGTGCCTAGGGAAAGGGTAAACATTTTTAATGCATTTATTCACTCAGAAAACACGTATTGAGTAGCTACTATGTACCTAAACCAGCCCAGGCTCTGATGATACTAAATGAGGAGGAGAGAGTTCATTTGCTCAAGCTCCCAGCTTGGTGGAGAAAGACACTTAATACATTGTTGCATTACAGTGTGATTATCTCTGTAACGAAGCTAAGTATAAGAGGCTGTGATGGTACAAAGGAAGGAGTAGTTAACTCAGTCTAGAAAAGACAGAAGTCAAGGAGACTTCAAAGAGAAGAAATCACCGCACTGGCTCTCAGGGAGGAATAGACATTTGGCAGGACAAAGTGGGGAAGGGCATTCCACCAAAGGGAAGAGCAAGTGCAAAGTCGGGGAGATCTGCACTGGCCTGGCAGCCAAGATAAAGGATCTAAATCTCAGAGAGGGAGCGGACAGTATGCTGGGGTGCAAAAAAGATGGACAGGAAAGATGCAAGTCACTTCATGTCTTTAGGCCTTAGTTTTCAAGATAATATCCTCTCCTCCTCTTCTTTCATGAGGGTGATGTTGCCTACCACGTGTCTAGCTGGGCGCCCGTGCCTCAGATCAGGTGTGTCAAAGCCCTGAAGTTTCCCTGCAGTCCAGACCACTTCAAGAATTGTGGCGGTGTCCCAAGATGAGACGATTTGGCTTCAAGAAATCTGGGTGGCAGAGGGATGGCCAAGGCAGAAATGATGGAATGAAGATAGTGAAAACCTACCAGTTGTGACTAATAAAATGCAAACCATTTTCATCTGCTTGGAGAGCAAGGAGGCTGGAAAAGGCCCTCTAATGGGCACACCAGGCTCGGGCATCACTTTCTCATTTGTAACATTTAGGAATCTACCGACAGACCTACGTCTCATTACTGCAAATTACGCAGGGCCACCTGTATCCCCAGTCTTTTGCTCCAACAAAGACTGAAAGGCCTGAGGGACCCCAAGATTGAACCATGAATTGTCATTAGCTGAATCTCAGTCCTCACAACTCCCAGAACTAATTATAGAGCTAGGAGTGGCTGGGGCCAGACCCCTCTGATATAAAAAGATTTTATGAAAGGCAAAGGAGGGGAGGCAACAATAATTCTCACCCTATTATATTCCTTTCAATTATTTACAGTACTAGGCACTGGTGGTGAACAAATATAGAGACTGGAATCCAGTGAGGTCACACGGGTGTTCTGGAAGCCAGTGATGCCGTATTGGAATCTGGGGACACCATGAGGCAATGTTTCAGCTGCCCCTGCATTCCTCACCTCCCATTGTTTCTGTCTCTCTCTCTCCGCCTCTCCAAGGCCCCCCCCCCCCAAGGTTAAAAGCACAGACCCCACCGTGAGAATTCTAAGCTTTATCCCATGTCCAGGACTCACAAATATCCTTCATCCAGGGGTTTTAACAAGAATCACATTTATTCTCCTAACCGAGCGCAACAAAAAATGAATACTGGATGAATGCAAAGCCAGCATGGGGATGGTGCTAATGAGTGTGACCTGAAGATCACCGGGGTGTCCTCTGACCATGACAAAGCCCTTGAGCAAAAGCTTGGCAGCACCAAAGATCTATGTGCTCCTCGATGTTTCTCAGCCTCCTGGTAGTAGTTGACACCTGAGCTGACCGGCTCCTGGCTAATGAAATGTGAGCAAGGATACAAGCCACTCGAGGCCTGACCTTAAAAACATGCTGCTGAATCTTCCAGCTCCTTCTTCCATGATGGCCTTAGATGTCACATGTATCAGGTATAGTTAGAAGATAGAGAAGCTCCTTGACCCACCAATTATCAGACTGTTACATAAACAAGGAATAAATGCTTTTTTTAAAAGATTTTATTTATTTATCTATTTTAAGAGATAGAGAGTACAAGCAGGGGATAGGAACAGAGGGAAAGGGACAAGTAGACTTCATGCTGAGCACAGAGCCCTACACAGGGCTTGATAACACGAACTCGAGATCATGACCTGAGCCAAAATCAAGAGTTGGATGTTTAACTGACTGAGCCACACAGGCACCCCAAGAATAAACGTTTTTAATAATGTTATGTCATTGAGGCCAAGTGCTATCTGATGTGACAGTTAATGTAAGCCCCTTAAAGCCCCAGCACTAGGCATAGGGAACTTTGTTCAGAACAAGGAAAAAAGTCTACTGTAATAAATAAATCTCTCTTTTTTCTTGATCTAATGATTCATATTTCAGAACAATCCTTGACCTGCAGGTCAAAGGAGAGGTTATAGTACATAAGTCCTTGGAGTTGAGCAGGTCCCAGTGTTACTGTCTCAGAACTGAAACAATGTAACATCTCCAGGAGTAGTGGAGAAAGGCGGTGTCTCCTGGGACAGACCCCAACAGGCTCTCTGGAACTCTGTGCTATCAGAAATGGTAAACTAAGTAACAACAAACTTGGGAAATGATATAAAGCCCACGGGTTTGTACACTAGTGCAGACACACACACACACACACACACACACACACACACACACACACACGTACACACACCTTTCCCCATGTGAAATAATCTTGCAGGGTGTGCCTATCCCTGGGAAATTAACAGAGAAGATTGACTGGCATGCCAAGTTATCGTGGCTTTTATGGGTCCTTGGTTTCCATACTTGTGAATGGTCCAGGACCTAGTTTTTGGAGGACTAAGACATCTTTTTGAACCAATGACATTTTTTTTCTTCTAGAAATCCTTTCCTGCTTTTCCAAAACTCTCCCTCTCTTCCTTCCACCTCTATCTATAGTCTAGTCCCTCAACTCAAACCTCTGACATCTTTCTTGTCATCTAGTCCCGTGCTCTTGAGAAAAGGGCATAATAGATATTTCAGAAAACAAGACCCCCATGATTTCAATGTACCTCCTTCAGAAAGCAGATGAGTCTGATTTGAGAGGACCCCAGCATATAAGGCCTTCCTGGAGTCAGGCATTTGGTGATTTTTATTAACTCAGTCACTGAGGCAGAAAATCAAAAACAGGGGAAGGCTCCAGAGTCCATTCTATTTGACTCCAAATATCAGGAGTCATTAAAGCCCAGGGATTACACTAAGATATACACAGAGGAAGTTTCTGCCATATGGTCCTCATCACCACCATCTCCTTCTTAAGTATGTGGCCACCACAAACAGACCCCCTCTCCCTAATGTATTGCAATGGCCTTCTTCTACGTCTTCCCCTCCAGTCCATCCCCTTCACTGCTACTTGAGTACACTCCCCAAACCCAGCACCAGTCATATTACTCCTTTGCCTAGAAGCTTTCCAAGATTCCCCACTGCCTTATGGAAAACCTTAAGCTGGCATTCAAAGCCTCCAAAAACTGCACCCATTTCACCCTTCCAAACCCATCCTTCTCTATTCTGCTTCCCATATTTTCCAAATTTCCACATCATCCATATCCCGTACCTCCCCACCACCTCCTGAAGGGCCTACCATGGCCCTCTCTTATTGGAAAAATTCTGTAGGTCCTTCGAATTGTCACCCTGCCTTGTAGCTTTCCTGCTCCTTGTTGTCCCTGTGTTGTCCCTTGTTGTCTCCCAGTTTAAAAAGCCATAGCTTTTTGAGCTTTCCATTTATATTTAACACATTCAGCTGTATATTATAGCTAATGCAGAGTTGTTTTTTTTTCTCTATGATTAGAGAATGAGATCTTTGAGAATGTGAATCCTGCACTATTCATGGTAATTGGCGATGTCTTTCACGGTGCATACCTGTCTGTGATTTTGCAGGGTAGTTGCTCAATAAATGTATATGCCATTGAATTGAATACAGGGCGGCAGTTAGCCTAACATTAAAATTTAATCAGGCTATTATCCAAAGTGGGAATCAAGAGTTGACTGGACTTTCTTGAAATTTGATCAGATAAATCTTTAAAGAGCAGCCTTTCTTGGAAAAATAGAAGGGAGGGAGGAGGGGTTCAAGTCAACAGCAAAATAAGTGGTAGCCACCTCATTTTTAGATCTTAGCCAGGAATCTGTCCTGCAAAAAAGTCTGGCACCACACCCTCTGGAACCACAAATTGCAAGGCTTATGGGTCGAGAGGTTGGATGGAAAGAAAGCACTCTCTCCATTTACCAATTGTTTTCCGACTCCTTCCGTTAATCGGGAATCTCCACTAGAAAATGACACCGGGTGTGTGTTGCTGAGTTTCGCCTACTCTCCGGCCTGCTGGTGCCTCCTAGACTCTTTGATCCTGGGCTCCTATTGTCTCTTGAAACGAATCCTTTCCATTTTGTATTTTCCCTCCTAGATCACCTGATACCTCCAAGCAACCAGGTGTTTCTTTCAGAAGCCAGAAGCTGATAACCTGGACTCACTGATCTAACCCCCTAGTCCATGTTCTTTGTAGTGGAAGACTCAGGGCGGAGATTCTTTCCACTAGCAGGTGGGTGCCAACTCTCCCTTTCAAACTTGTTCATCAGTGAACTAAAGAGGATGCCAGAAATGTTTGGAGCTACAGAAGAACATTAGAATAAGCAAATGACTTTATAAGACAGTTATTTCAAGGTGGCATCTCATTTAGATGTACAAGTTTTTGGTTAAAAAATCAAATGAAATGCAATTAGTCCTATTATATTGTAGATATCATGAGTGATTACTTCTGCACCTTGGTTTTCAATCCCTTGGTACAAAAACTATGTTAAGCAAAATAAGTCAAGCAGAGAAAGACAATTATCATATGGTTTCACTCATTTATGGAACATAAGAGGTAGGAAGATCGGTAGGAGAAGAAAGGGAAGGAGAAAGGGGGTGTAAACAGAAGGGGGAATGAACCATAAGAGACTATGGACTCTGGGAAACAAACTGAGGGCTTTAGGGGGGAGGGGGGTGGGGGATCAGGATAGGTTGCTGATGGGTATTAAGGAGGGCATGTATTGCATGCTGTACTGGGTGTTTTACGCAACTAATGAATCATGGAACTTTACATCAAAAACCAGGGATGTATTGTATGGTGACTAACATAATATAATTTAAAAAATATTATAATAATAAAAAAACCTAGGGATGTACTGTATGGTGACTAAATTACTATAAAACAAAAACAAAAACAAAAAACTATGTCTTAGACATCTTTTGTGTCCCACACTATGCCTAGCCCTGAACTGAAAACATCATAAGCACATACACCTTGTTGACTTGTTTCTTTGTTTTTGTATGAGACATTTTCTTGGATTATATACCTTACTGATTTTTTCCATTAATTGGAACAGCCAATTCAAAATAGTTGCTCAGTATTTTATTAGTCTTCACAGAAGCTCAGGGAGGAAGTAGGGATGATTGTCATTCTCTAGATATTTTGGAATCAGGAGACTTTGGGATCAAGGCCAAAGAGCTTGAGTGATTTTTCAGGCATCACCAAATAACCAGTGTAGAAGCCCCCAGGTGGGAAAGAAAACTTCAGAGGAACAGGGCAGAGATCTGTTATGTGGTAGGTAAATCCACTGAGCACAGTTAAGTGAAACATATGGTTGGAATTTCTAGAAAGGAGAACCTAAATCCATCTTGATGCCAAGTGGGTTCCCTACATCTAAGGAGAAACAGGTTACCACAGAATCTCATAACACCATTTCAAGCCATTCCTCTTGCTCAAAGGGACAAACCACAACCAACTCTTCCCAGAATTAGCCCACGAAGGGTATGGGTGTGTGTGCCGAGACACGTGAGAGTAGAGGCCTGAGGTTGGGCTTGTCCTCACGACTTGCATTTGACATTAAGCCAAGTACCAATTAACTTCGTATGGTTCCCAGAGCACAGAGGGCCTTCCTCCAGCATCAGCAAGGCCTGTCTTCAAACACATCCAAAGTAGAGAGTCACGTTATGTCAGCAGGCAATATCTTGGTTAGACACCTTAGGCAATGAATGGGGCCCGGCTGTGGGACAATGCCCATACCAAGGAATAGATACTGCATTTGCACATAGGCTCCAGGATTCCTCTAAAACTCTATGATTCTGGTCAAACTTTATGCATATCCCTTGTCTGGCTGGCCCTAGGGGTACACACTTAGAATCAAAGGCAATAAATGCTTCTGTGACTTTAAATTCGTGGGTTAATCCTAGGGATCTTTACAATCTGTGTTGCAATCTACTTGCATTAACGTCTGAAACACTTTCAGAAGTTTCGTGTGTAGATAATAAAGCAGACTGGTACAATAGGAAGACCAAAGTCTTTCTTTGCAAATAAGTTAACAGAGCTTGATTATTTCCCCCCAGTAAATCCAGTTAGATGTTTAACATTCTCAAGATTTTCCCTAAACTTGGAAGAAACAAAGAATTTGGAATCAGAAAACTTTAGTTCAGGTGCTTTGTTTATTAATTGTGCAACTTTGAGCAAATCACTTAACCTCCCTGAGTCTCAGTTTCTTCATTTGAAAAATAAGAACCTAATACCTACTTCACACGGGGATAAGGATTAAATGGGGTAATATATGTATAAGTGCTTTGAAAATGGTAAAGAACGATACAAATGCGCCTTCCCATTGTTTTATTCACAGTGCTCCTGCCTGACTGCATCCACTTAACCCACTCTCCAAGATCTAGAATCAGATTTCAACCATATGGAATCATCCACGATGCAGCAGATGGGTTTACAAGTCTCTTGGTCTCTTCGTGTAACTAACAGCCAAGAAGTCTAAAGCTTGCATTGTTTACATGGAAGATGTTTCTTGCTCTTCTCTTGCCCGTTCCCACGCCATACCATCTGAACTTGCCACCTTTTTGTTTTTTCAGTGCAGTTCTTTAACTGGGATCCTCTGCCTGTGGGCTCCATCCAACTATTTCATCCCACTATCAGTGGCTACCTTCCTGAGTTTAGCTCTATGATTTACAGCTTTTTCATCGTTGTTGCCTGAATTATGTTTCACAACAACCCTAGGAAGTAGAAAAGGGTGGTATTGTCATTTCTCTTTTATGGATAAAGAGCCTGAGGTGCAGAGAGGCTTAGTGCCAAGTGACACAGCAGGAGTTCAGATGGCTCTTCTGACTCCAAGTCCAGTGCTCTTTTTTGATGCCACACTGTCTTTTCTCCATAGAGGCAAACTGTCTAGATCCAGAGGGAACTTCAAGAGAGATTTTTATATCTTGCAGTGAGATAACAAAGACCCAGAGAAGGCACTGATGGGACTTCCCCACGGCCATTCCTGTCATTGCCCTTATTCTGCCTCTGACCCTCAGAAGTCTCCATGTGAGCTGCCTCTGTGTACACGGCCTACACTTTGTTAAGGAGTTGGGGGACACTAAAGACATTTGAGAAATTCTCTGGCAATTAAAGAACTTACTAACAAACCAGAGAGATAAGATTAATGTATTAAAACCCTTAAAGCAACTAACGGGGGGACATGGGAGGCACTCTCTCTAAGACAAAAATTTCTTAACCTATGAATTCAAGTCTGGTCTCATTATTTGAGGTTCAGAAGTAAAATCCACATGGTAGATTTCAGTTCAAGCCTTCCCTGACTGATCATGTTCTAAATTCCCATAGTGACCACCTGTGTCACTTCTTCAGCTCATGTGGGCAGGACAGATTCCCTCCTGTTTTAGTGGGGACAGGAAGGATTCTGTGAGGAGGAAACCAGGAAAAGATTGTAGTCTTTAGCAGCATTTTTCATGAGTGCTGCAGCCTTCTCCATAGAAAATAACTTCTTGGGTTAGCTTTCTGTTTTTTCCTTAATCAAGCAGACCTACTTCCTACTTAGCAGAATACTTCTAAAGGGGAATTATGCATTTTACTTACTGGTTGCTGAGGAATTTGTGCTTTGTTACCCTACTTGCCCTGGGAAGGTGTATTGATCATGTTCTCGGGCCTTGAAGACTTCCAGTTTGTCCTGGCACCCAGAGAATACAGCTGCCTAAGGCCAGGCCATCATGGTGTCCCAGTACTGATGCTCTTCTCACACTCCACCTTGATTGTCAGACGGCATCTCATAAGACTGTCTACTTAGGGCATTCCTGGGCTGGCAGAGGTGGCCCTTGGATAGGCAATGGCCACGTGCTGGCCTAGCCCCAAATTTCTGTTCTCGTACTTTGTCTGCTAAGGCAGAGAGCTGAGCTGATGCAATTTTATGCTCTCTGAACACATTTACCAAAGCCACCTGGTCCTTAGAGATGCAGGATGGGTCAAAGTGAAGGAAGGCTCTAGGCCCATAGTCCAATTTGGAACCCAGGATGAAGGAGCAGAATAGATGGTGAGGATTCAGTAGCCTCATGATGCTGAGGCTTTGTGAACCCCCGAATAATGACAGGTGCTACAGGAATACTGCACCAGTCAAGTTCCAGAGACCATGCCGTGTGGCATTTGGAGTGAGAGAAAGCTGGCCATGAACTCCTACTCTTCCACGTACCCATTGTATGATCTTGGACTGGTTGTTTTAACATCAGACAGTTTCCATGAGCCTGTCTCCATTGGAAGACTAGGAGTATTAGTTGCAATGTTTGTAGGCACTCAAAAATGCTGGCTGGCTGTTATCACTTTTATTCTTTGCCGTGTGTAGAGAGAAACATGATCCAAATAGTCCAAAAAGTTACAAAGACAATTCCTGGCCTAGCAGTTTCCTAAAGTGAATCAATAAAGTGTGTGTGTGTATGTGTGTGTGTGTAAGAAACAGTAACATGGGGGCAAGGTTACATGGCAAAAAAGAAGAAAGTTTCAAAGCTGAAATCTAAGGCTGTAGCCCCAGATTTGCTTCTGTACTGCCTAGCCCGCTAGCCTCAGACTAATCATGCAACCTCTGTCTTTCTCAATTCCCTCATCTATTTAAATCAGGATAATAGTACCTGCCTTGTCTACTGCACAGAGAAATTTTTGTCAAGGGCAAATACTATTTGGTAGGTCAAAGTGCTCTGAAAACATAAAGTGCTAAACAGTTATAAGGGATAGTTATTATTGGACTCTCAATGAAGCTCTGGACACCGAAATGCCCTATGTGAGTAATTCTGTACTTTTGACTATCTGTGTTTTACCGTTCGCTCTCCATAGCTTGCCATTCCGAGACCCTCTCTGCCCTCCCTACTGCCCAAGTCCCCAGTGTTACAGCATTACAGCTTGGTCTGCAGTGTGATTATATTGGCCACAAGCTTTTGGGAAAATTAGAAGACAACAAACATCGGAAAAGCATCTTCAAAACAAGTGGTAAAAGCACAAATGTGGCAATCATCTGTGGGGAAAAAAATGGAATGGCAATTTGATTAATGATCCCTCTGGAAGTTGCAGGGCAGAGCAGCACTCACTCTGGCCTTTGTGGAGGGAGAGGGAAACAGTCAGTTCATCTGCTGTCACTGAGCCTGAGCCGGAGCCTGGACCATGTGGCTCACTGCTTCCATCCCTTCTTCTTTCCTTCCCTCAGGGCAGTGCTGCCTCCCTCAAAGACTTTCTCAAAAGACCATTGAACTTCCCTGGACTGACCTCTATGAATATTCTTTCAGTTACCCTAGGAATTTGGCTGTAACTGTGATTGGATTCCTCAAGCCAGCCCACCTTACACTCCAGGAATGTCAGGATTATCCTGGCAAGCTACGGGGGCATCCAGAGGACACTCAGCTATCCCTCTGCAGTGTTGTTCAGAGAACGATGGCTATTACCATAAAAGGGAATTCCCATCTCACACTAGAATATGAGAGTCCTGGTGTCCAGGGTCATGTTGTGAAAACCTCTGTATCCTCCGCTCAGTGTCTATAACAGCGTTTTATACAAGGGTGGAGAGTGGAGGGCAGAGGGTGAATAGAAGGAGAAATAGTACATTTGTCTCTCCCCCAGAGGCCTTGGTATCCTCCTACTCTGAGGCTATCTTTGGTCTTCTGTTCCTGGAATCCATCCCCCTATACCACCCAAAGTCCCTGATTATGATTTATAAAATACGTCACTACTTCAAAACACATCCCACTCGTTGTCTATAACCACATTAAATTTAACTTGCAGAAAATCACATTTATTGACCTCCTGCTCCATGGTAGGCAATGTGGTGGGAGTCACTACCTTCCTAGAACCTCAAACGAGGAGACGCTCATTCAGACATTTATTAAGCTCAGCTAGGGTTGGTGATCCGCTTGATGCTGAGGAAATAAAGATACTTCAATTGTCAAGGCCAACCCTTTATTGTACAGAGGAGACTGCCAAAGCTCAAAGGGGTATGAATTTACCAAGATCATAGAGAGAGTGGCAGAGCCAGGCCCAGCACCGCCATTTCCTGCATCCCATTTCTGTGTTTGTTCACGACACTGCTGCTCCCTCCAGCTTCTCTTGGGAGTCTGTTCTTGCTGCCAGAATGGGAAGAACATTAGTCCTTTCATCAGAAGATCTGGGGTCAGGTCTTGGGTCTTCCAGTCATTCAGAGAAAGTTTCAGAAGCAATACTGTATATCTAATATTCCTTTATCTCTGTTTTCCTGGTATCATATTAAACTTGTGGGTGTTTTCTGGGTAAACTGGTGGGCTGAAGGAAAGAAGGAAAGAAGAAAGAGCCTGGCAGGTTTACTAAGGACAAGGGAAACATAGGGCATTGGGGAGAGATCTCGAGTGAGATCTTAATACAAGTAGAAGTCACCTAAAAATGTTCTTTTCTGACCAAAGGCTAAGAAATCCTTGGGAAAGCAGGTGGAAGTTGAAAACATATCTGAGCGGGTGTTGGGGTAAGTGTGAGGTGTGGATTGGAGCCTCAATCTGAGGAAGTAACCTGGGCTAGTCCCCATCTCCAAAGCAAACAAACACATATTCCAACACTATTCTCTGTTCTGCAAAATACTCCTTCCTGGGCCTTTGGACTGAAAAGGCCTTCCATAAAGCACAGAGAAGATAAGGAGCTTTCTCTTTCCCCCTCCTCGCCCCCAAGCAAAGAGAAAATGGCACTGCGTATCTAATGGAGTCTCCAAGATGGAGTCACACAGCTTCCACCACGGCTCAGGTGAGGAAAAGTGTGCCTCTGTGAATCTGGCACGGCTCCAGCTTCCTCCACTCTGTGCTCTTCCTGCCAATTAACGCATCCGTCCTTCCCCACAGGTGGGGAAATGGCCCATGACTGCTGTCTGGCTGCCGGGGCCAGCACAGCTCTGACCCTGAAACCCCACCCAGGGGCGAGCTACAGGGATAGGGGACCCCTCAGGAGAGGAGCACGTGGGTCCGGAACCAACCCTCCCCTCCTCCTTGCAGGAGAGAAGAGGGGGAAGACCAGGCTGGGGATGGCAGAGAAATTCGGGGGCTGGTTTAAGGGAAACAGACTGAGCTGCTTACAGCCTGCCGAGGCTGCCAGCAGCCCCAGATGGCGCAGAACTTGCTGCTCTTGCTGAAAATTGATTTTGGAGGCAGTGAGTGAAGGAGGAGGAGGGGAAGCAGGGGAAGGGGTTGTTGAGCAGGGGGTGGGGTGGGAAGACTTGCCAAATGGAGGGTGGAATTCAGAAGCTTTGATAAAGACACTTAGTCCAAACACTCTGGGGGCAGAGATAAAGCCCTGAGCAGGAAGGGTGAGGGGATCTTGCCTCTGTGTTCTCGCTCTGTTTCACCTTGCTACTTTTTCTCCATTCTCCCTCCATCCCCATTAGTGATCTCGGAAGACACCCCTGTCATACTCCCTCTGTACTGTGGGATGCAGCAGGCTGTCGAGGGCTGGGGGTGCCTTGGAAAGCACCATCCATCCACCAGGGACCACCTCCGCCCCCCAGTCCTCAGAGGGCAAGTGACCCTGAGCTAAGTAAGGAAGCTTACCCTTCAGTGCCTCGCATTTGGGCAAGTCCTTACCGTGCCCTGGATCTACCTCTCTATCCATAATTTTGCATTCTTTTCCTTGAAGATAGCACCAAATTTACGTAAGCTTCAGCTCCACAACACCTATGCCCCCACTTCACCCCATTTATTCACTCATTCCACAAATACTAACTGGATAACCCCGGAAGCCAGGCCCTGCACCAAGCCCTGGGGACAAAAGGCCCACTGCTAGATGTGATCCTCACTGAATTCATAGGACTGTAAGAAGAATAGCACAAATTCAGCAAAGATCATAATACAAGTCAACATGAGCAGTGGAAACAAAGTGGGGTCAGAGTAGGAAGAGATCACATCCTGTTGGAAGCTCAGAAAGAAAGGTTTCAGGGTGGTGATTGTATTTGAGGTGAAACCTGAAGGACAGCAAAGGTGGAGGGGAAGGCGTGGTCTGCAAGGTGGAGAAGGACAGGCCCTTGCAGGCAAATGTGAGGACGGAAGAGCCCGGAGTAGAGCAGTTGGGAGCAGTACCTTTGACCTGAATGGGAACATTGAGGATGTCCAGGCCAGTGGCCCCCTGTGTGGCTGTGCTGTGTGGTTTGCACTCATGTCTGCAGGTAGTGAGGCTTCCCTCACATCTGGGCACTGAGGCACAGTCCCTGGGGAGTGGCTTACAGACAGGCTTGATGGAAAAGGAAATTAGAGGACAGGAATGAAGCTAGGTAACAATCCAGGTGAACTATACATAAAGCAGGGGGGATGGGAAAAATCTGACTTCCATCAAGGAGGCAGGCATTCTTCATTTTTATGGAGACATGGAGACCAAGTGAGGATAGTGGGCCTTGTATTACAGGTGCTCAGGAGAACCAGTCAAAGGCTCCCAGCTAGCCATGGAGCAGCCAGCCTGAGTCTTCAGACTTATGCTACAGACACATTTCCAACTCCCAGTGGGTCCTCCAAACAGCCTGGGAGAGAGTTAGGCATGACTCCCTGCTTCTATATTGTAAAGGAGGAAATTGGCTCTGAGAAAGGGCCTGCCCAGGGCCACCTAGCACTACAGGTGGATTCAGGGAGAGAACTCAGGCTCTAGTCCAGGGTTCTCCCCATGCTCAATGTCATTAGGAGTCATGGTGTAGCCTGGATGGTCCTCATGGCTGTGATGGGACAGGGAAGCCTGCATTTTCCACGGAACTGTTAGGCTCTGAGTTCCATGGCAGAGGGACCATCACACCCTGTTTCTGCATCTCCCCAAATATTTGGGGCTTGAAAGCCTGCCTCACTGAAATGACTCTCCTTTCCTCTCATTTGATTCCTGCCTTATTGTGAAAAAGGAGCAATCCTCTAGCCAAATGCTTAAAGAGAAGGAACATGAACTTCTCTTGACTAGAAAGTGTTGCTTTTTTTTTTTTTTTTTTTTTTTTAGGAAATGATTAAAGAACGCCTGGATGGTTAAGCATCTGCCTTCGGTCACGATCCCAGGGTCCTGGAATAGAGTTCTGCATCAGGCTGCTTGCTCAGAGAGGAGACTGCTTCTCCCTCTTCCTGCTGTTCCCCCTGCTTGTGTGCACGCTCTCTCTCTGACAAATAAATAAATAAAATCTTAAAAAAAGATAAAGAAATGATTAAGAGTTTCAGCAAGGCATCTGCCCAGCTTGGGAAGGGCCACTCTCCCCAGAGGCATGCTGCTGCTTGCCCCTAATGCCTGGGTGCAGATTTTTAATCTGTTCAAGTATGTCAGAATCATCCCTCGGGGCGCCTGGGTGGCACAGCGGTTAAGCGTCTGCCTTCGGCTCAGGGCGTGATCCCGGCGTTCTGGGATCGAGCCCCACGTCAGGCTCCTCTGCTAGGAGCCTGCTTCTTCCTCTCCCACTCTCCCTGCTTGTGTTCCCTCTCTCACTGGCTGTCTTTCTCTGTCAAATAAATAAATAAAATATTTAAAAAAAAAAAAAAGAATCATCCCTGACCTGAAGAGCTGACTCCCTCCTCCTGTGCTTAGCTGCATCTTGAAAGGGAAGGTGAAGATGATTCTGTGCATTAGTCCTTCCTTGTGGTCCAGTCAACTTTGTCCTCTGGGGGGCCTGTCAGTCTAAGACCCTGAGCCGTGGAGTTGCTCAAAGCCACTGAGATGTTCCCCAGGAGCTGAGCGTAGAGTAGTTCCTGTTACTTGACCTACATTCATTCATACATGATTTAGGCAGGGCCCTGGGAATGCTGTGAGGTCCAGATTAGGGAGAGATCCAGCTTTGCAGGGCCACTGGTTTGGGGAGTTCATCACCATGCTCTCCTGCCTTTAAGAAGCTTCTGACCCCTGGAAGAACCATACTCACCACAGCCCCATAAAAGCAACACCGTCCGAAGAGAAACAAAAGCTTGAGTAAGGGAGAGAAATTTCTCCCCTCCAACTTGCCACAGAAGGCAGAACACAGAGGTGCTGGCCTGAAGGGCTCCGAAGTTGACCTGTAGTATCCCAGCCTCTCTTGTCTCAACACTTTCTACCTTGGCAAAACCTTACTTACTGACTCCATGCTCTCTCCTCCTTCTGCCAGAGCTATACTCTGGAATGCATATGATGAAGTCATTTATAGTAAGCTACAACTTTTGTGGCTACCCCTCACAAAGCTACTTATACCATGATAGGGAATAAATCTAGGGGCTGACCTTTATGTAGAATGCACTAGATCTGGGGAAGCAGGGGTCAGAAAGTTCTCTCCAAAGCCCTGATAGAGTGGAAAAAGCACAGAAGTGAGAGCTGGGAGTCTTAGTTTCTGGGAAGGCTCTGCTGTTAACCTGCTGGCTAACTCTAGAAGATCTCCTAAACTCTTTGGACCTCCATTTCCTCCTTTGAGAAATGGGCATGGTAGTTCCAGCTTCCCACCATGGTTGTCGGGATGAAAAAAGATGAAGCGTATCGAGCACATAGCACTACCTCCACTTCTGACAAGCAGAAAGTCCATAATGAATCTGTTTATTCATTGCTTCCTTCATCCCTTTACTCAGTTGCTCACAAAATCCCCTCCTAGGGTATCTGCCTCATCCACCTGCAGGCTGTCCTTGGATCTGAGCCCCAGCCCTTTACATCCACAAAGCTCCTAGTCTAGAGTCAGTCCTTAGCACCCATAGCTTTAGAAACCCAGAAATCCCATTCATTAGGGACAGAGTTTTCCAGAGGAAAGGCTGAAAAGCATGGGGGACTTCAGGGAGAGAGGCTGTAGGGCTTAATCTTACTCAGGTTTTATCTCTGGGCAACTGAGAAGCCTGTTTCTAGCTTCTTCCAAATCAGCTTCCTACTTATTGCCCCCAGGGACCTGACAGTGGCTTTTCTCCCACCTCGGCCTTGGCACAGGAAGAGCCAAAAAGGCAGGGCAGCAGACTCCCCAGTGCAAAGCCTGGGGCTGAGGGGTGAAGCCCTCCAAAGGCTATTGTCAGAGGGTAAGGCCAGGGCAGCCATGGGCATGGAGGGAGGAGTCTAGGCTGCATCAGACTTGAACCCCAACTCTGATGCTCACTGAGCTCTGGGTGATCTTGAGAAGTTTTTTTGAGTTTCTTTGATTTCCTAATTTTAAACTATGAATGATTACATGCCTGAAGTGCCCAAGGTGGTGATCTGTAGCTATTATCACTGTGGTTATTGTCTGTCATTAGAAGGGGGTTATAGATGTTGATGGGCCTGCACAGGGATCTTAGAGGTTGCCTACAAGGTTTCCCCAGGGGAGCCAGAAAGGCTCTGACACCTCCCCAATATTTTCCTGGGCTGGGCTTTCTCTTTAAGATTCAACATCCAGGTTCAGACTTTCACCTCCCTGGGAGCACACATACCCTGACACTCCTCAATCCTTTGTAGGATGACAGTAGCCCAAGAGAATGAGGCTGCCCTGTCAGGCAAATAGGAAAGGGTATTTAGCAACCAGCAGAGAAATTTGAAAAAGAAAGGTAATCAACAGTCAAGATGACATTTCTCCAGCAGCCTAGTTTTCCCTTAGTCCCAAGAATTCTAAAGGGATTTTTTTCCCCCTGCAAAGCTGAAGGGCATTCAAAACCCCCTCCCCTATCTCCAGATCCAGACATCTTAAAAAGAAAACCAAGAGATAGCAAAGCAGGGAAGCCTGGGAAGCTCCATTTGCCCCAGGTCCATACCTCAACTTTCTTATTGTGTCTAAAGTTGATTTCTTTGTGTCCACTTTTCTTTGTGATGTGAGGCAGGTGAATATTTTCACAGCAATTTTGCCCCATTCCCTGCTTCTGAGCTCTTTGAGCTTTGCAAAACTCTTTCGTTTATGTTTTTCTCATCATCCCAGGTCTTACCAACAAAAAGTGTAAGGAAGGGGATGCAAATACAGGTTCCTTTTTCTCCAGATCCCATGTTCTACACCAGTGCTTTGGGATGGGTGAAAAATTGGGGGCTGTCATCTTTGCAGAATCGCACAAGCAAGCAGCCGGGAGAGGGAGATCCACAGAGCCATGCATTAGTTCTCCTGGATGTCATTAGCATGCAGCCTGTGCTCTTCAAGTCCGCACAAGTTTCAGTGTGTCAATGAGTGATCTATGATGTGTCACTTGTGCTATTAACAGGCATTTTCCATTTTGGCAATCTCAGCACATTTAGCTCCTCTTCCACAAGAGCCCACTCTGTCCTCCATTAATAACCACCTTCAGACCCATGCAGTCCCCACCTGGGCTGTTCAGTCTCATGCCTTCCTCACAGGGCACGGCTGGACTCTGCAGTCATTGGTGGTGATGGGGACATTCTCTGTCCAGAGGCATGAGCTTCTATTCTGTGGCCTGAAAAATACAGGACAAGGGGAGACTGCCCTACACAATGTGGGCTTTCCATAAATCTCTATTAATGAGTGAATTCATTAAAGGTAGACATGAAAAAGGACTTCGCTTGGTGGGGGTTGTCTATTGTTCTCCGGACCAGACCCCATAGCAGGGAATGAAGAAAGAGAAAAGGATGAAGATAGCACAAGCTCTGCCTTGTTGGTACTTTTGTTTAGCAAGGGTGGGAAGACCTATATAACAATATGTAGCAGAGGGTCCCAGAAGGGGACTCGTTCTGCATACCCATGGAGGGTTTCAAGCATAATAAGGCCTGTTGGGACATTTCAGAGCATGTGAGCCAGAAATAATAAAAATCTCCCTTGCTCTACATATTCTGCCAGTTTCGACACTTTATCTGGTTACTCCCTCCTCAAAAACCCCCAGTAGTTATGAAGGGAAGTCTTAGCTTCTCCCCCATGTGAGTTGCTATCTTACTATCCAGGCTCCAAGCTCCACTAGCTTTTCCATCCCACTAGCAATGTGGTGTGAGAATCAGGAAAAAAGTGATCCATACACAAAACTCCTCTTGATTAATAAAACCCTGGATTGCTTCCCAAGTGAACTTCATGTCACAATCAGATTCTGTCCTCTCCTTGGCATTCAAAGCCTGATGTAATCTAATGCCATCACCTTACCCAACCTCAGGTCTCATTCTCTCACAGGAAAGGATGACAATACAAGGATGTCTCCATTCCTTCTCTTGGGTCACTGCCCATGACTTGAATGCCTTCCCTCCTCTTTTCTCACTTCTGTCAAGGCCAATCAGAAGTTATCCCATCTTTTCTGGGGAGCCAACCCCACTGTCTTAGCTCACATTTTTCTTTTTCCTAAGTCCCTACAGCACAGGTGTCTCGTTCTCATGAATTGACAGAGGCCATGTTGCCCTCTCTTTGTATCCTATATTTTTCCTAGCATGGTGCTCAGTACTGAGGAACAACTATGCTGAGATCCAACACAGAAGCCTCACTAAAAAAACGCTGCCCATGGCTAACTGATCAATCACACTGATTCTCTAGTGGTGGCCTAGAAGAAGTGGGGAGCAGAGAAGCTAGAAGGAGAGAGCAGAAATGAGGCCTGAAATTTCATCTAGCTGTTTCTTGTACTATCAGTTGAGAAAGGGTAGCCAAAGCCAACCCTGGCCATTCCAGGAGCCCTTGGTGCTTCAGGAAGACAGCTCCATTGGGGATCAGCAGGTAAGAGCTCACTCTGGCACCCTGCTTTTCTAGCAGAAGGGCTATCAGTGCCACCCTGTGGTATTCCATTGGACCTTCCTTTGGAAAGGCCTGATATTTTCCTTGCAAACAGCCACCAAAAAAAGAGGAATCTATGGACCAGGAGGGAAGTAGCAAAGCCAATTTGGAATCAACTTTGGCCAAGGAAATGGCGCAATCTAGCTTTAATGAGATTAAATCAAATTACTTCCAAAAGGAGATGTAATTATGACAGCAACGTCTTTGGGGGCAGACTGGGATTTATTCTCTTTTGGAGAGCCAAGACCGGATTTAGCTTTTCATGAGCCTGGGGCAGCAAAGATATGGGGGAGCTCTGGAATGTTTTTCTTTCACAAAGAAAAATGTCTACCAAAGAAGAAAACTCAATTAGGACCAGCAAATGAAAGAGCAAAGCTTAGGTAACCTGGGGTAAATGGGTATGGAGGAAAGACCCCTTTGCTGTGGCTATCCCTGATAGTTTCATAGTTGTGAGAACTGATGGAATAATACCATGCTTGAAAGGGTCTGTAGGAACATATCAGTGCCCTGTGTGACATTAGCAGTCCCCCTTATCTATGGAGGATATGTTCCAAGACCCTCAGTGGATGCCTTAAACTGAAGATAATACCAAACCATATATATATATATATTTATGTAACAGTGTGTGTGTATGTATGTGTATATATACATATATACTATTTTTTCTATACATATATACTTATAATAAAGTTTAATTTCTAAATTACGCACAGTAAGAGATACACAACAATAACTACTAATAAGATAGAACACTCATCATAATATAATAAAAGTTATGTGAATGTGGTCTCTCTCTCTCTCTTTCTCAAATATCATACTGTACTGTACTCACCCTTCTTGTTGTGATGATGTGAGATGATAAAATGCCTACGTGATGAGATGAAGTGAGGTGAATGACACAGGCACTGTGATTTAGTGTTAGACTATTGTTGACCTTCTGATGATACTCAGAACAAGAATGACCTGCCTGACTATGGTAACTGAAACCTGTAAAGCAAAGCTACAGATAAGGGGACATTACTGTATATTGATACATTCAAATCATGTTGAAAGCCTACAATAGCCACTAAAACCAGCTTCTGTTATTGACTACTCATTATATGCTTGGTTCTAGCCCCAAAACTTTATATTTATTATCCCATAAAAAAGATCATCCTCATAAAAATTTGGAGACTAAGATATTATATCCATGTTACGGGTAAAGAAACTGAGGATCAGAAATGCCAAGTTTGCCTAAGAGTATCCCGCTTGTAAGAGGCCAAGTCAGAATTCAAACACAAGTTGTTTTGACTCCAAAGCATTCCGATTCAGTATTTGGAGCTACACTGAGACTGGCTGAAAGCTCTGGGGGCTCTTACACTCTGGGTGTACTTCCATCCCAGTGTGCACTACACTTTGCTATAATTACTTATGCCTTGCCAGACAATGAGCACCTTGTAGCCTTAGCACTCAGCAAAATAATTGCTCTTTTAAGTCAGGTACCACAGAAGTAAACCCTAAGTAAACCCTAAGAAGTAACCCTAAGAGGATCTGTGTGCAGGTGTTTTTAAAAAAAAGTGCTCCCAAGAGATACATGAGAAGGAAGGAGAGTGAACAGGACAGAAAAGGAGAAAAATCCAAGCAAGGCTATGATTGTAGGTGAAGCCCGAGCTTAAGTCTGATCGTGCAGGAATCTCTAAATTACAACTCAGAATTCGTTCCCCCTGGAAGAAAGGAAACTATGAGCCACTATAAGAGGAGGGTTGGGAGGAGGAGGTAAACTTTTTTTTCTTATAATAATTTTTGATTATGTTATGTTAGTCACCATCCTTAGTTTTTGATGTAATGTTCCATGATTCATTACTTGCATATAACACCCAGCGCACCATGCAATACATGCCCTCCTTAATACCCATCACCGGCCTATCCCAAGCCCCCACCCGCCTCCCCTCTGAAGCCCTTAGTTTCTTTCCCAGAGTCCACAATCTCTCATGGTTCATTCCCCCTTCTGTTTACCTCCCCCCTTCATTCTTCCCTTCCTTCTCCTACCCATCTTCCTGCTATTTCTAATGTTCCATAAATGAGTGAAACCATATGATAATTTTGTTTCTCTGCTTGACTTATTTCACTTAGCATAATCTCCTCCAGTCCTGTCCATGTTGCTGCAAACGTTGGGTAATCGTTCTTTCTGATGGCTGAGTAATATTCCATTGTATATATGGACCACATCTTCTTAACCCAGTTGTCTGATGAAGGGCATCTCGGCTCCTTCCACAATTTAGCTATTGTGGACAGTGCCGCTATGAACATTGGGCCCTTCTCTTCACTACATCTGTATCTTTGGGGTAAATACCCAGTAGTGCAATGGCTGGATCATAGGGTAGCTCAATTTTTAACTTTTTAAGGGACCTCCACACTGTTTTCCAAAGTGGCTGTACCAACTTACAACAATGTAGGAGGGATCCCCTTTCTCCACATCTTCTCCAACATTTGTTGTTTCCTGCCTTGTTAATTTTTGCCATTGTAACTGGTGTAGGGTGTGGTTTTGATTTGAATTTCCCTGATGGCTAATGATTTTGAACATTTTTTCATGTGTCTGTTAGCCATTTGTATGTCATCATTAGAAAAGTGTCTGTTCATATCTTCTGCCCATTTTATGATTTGTTTGTTTGTTTCTCACGTATTGAGTTTGAGAAGTTCTTTGTAGATCTTGGATACCAGTCTTTATCTGTAGCGTCATTTGCAAATACATTCTCCCATTCCGTGGGCTGCCTCTTAGTTTTTTTTACTGTTTCCTTGGCTGTGCAGAAGCTTTTTATCTTGATGAAGTCCCGCAAGTTCATTTTATCTTTTGTTTCTCTTGCCTTTGGAGATGTGTCATGAAAAAGGTTGCTGTGGGTGATGTCATAGAGGTTGCTGCCTATGTTCTCCTCTAGAATTTTGATGGATTCCTGTCTCACATGGAAGTCTTTCATCCATTTAGAGTTTATCTTTGTGTATGGTGTGAGAGAGTGGTCAAGTTTCATTCCTTTTCATGTAGCTGTCTAATTTTCCCAGCACCATTTATTGAAGAGACTGTCTTTTTTCCGCTGGATGTTTTTTCCTGCTTTGTCAAAGACTAGCTACAAAGCTGAAAGCCTTTCCCTTAAGATCAGGAACACGACATTCTCGCCATTATTATTCAATATAGTACTAGAAGTCCTTGCAATAGCAATCAGACAACAAAAAGGGATAAAAGGTATCCAAATCGGCGAAGAAGAAGTCAAACTGTCTCTCTTCACAGATGACATGATACTCTATGTGGAAAACCCAAAAGACTCCACCCCCAAATTACTAGAACTTATAGAGCAATTCAGTAATGTGGCGGGATACAAAATCAATGCTCAGAAATCAGTCGCATTTCTATACATGAACAATGAGACTGAAGGAGGAGGTAAACTTCTAAGACTTTTCAACTTTAGCTCTTCCATGAACAGCTCTAGTAGCCCAAGGATAGTCCTCTTAAAAAGGGCACAGTTACAAACCATTAGCAGCACAGCATTCAGAAGCCGGGGGATGGGTATCCAGACAAGAAGCGTCTGCCATAATCATGGTCAATGAACTGGGGAATCTGGATTGAAAGCCTATATTAGCCAATGGAGTCAGAGAATTCTAGAGCAGAAACTTGAACCACAGTGTAGCCGAGTGAAGGACTATTCATTTACACCTGCAGCAAGCCAATTGCGATAGCCATGGCTGGTAATATAGGTCAAAGACTATGTGGCAAGATGCAAGAGGTACCCAATACCACATGCTACAGTTTGTTTGTGAATCTAGGCAAGGCTGCATCTTACTTATCCGTGTCCAGAGTTCATTATTGTTGGGAAGGAGAAAGAGACTGTCACAAAGATGTTTTACTGACTTGGAAGGAGTTATAAGGGATGACCAGTTGAGGAAGAAGCCAGTTCTTTTCATTGTAGAAATCATGACTTGATGACTCAGCCACTAAATGACTATCCAGAGGTCTAGAAGCCCTTCATAAGTGCATAGATGACATGCCCTAACTGAATCTCTAGCCTGAGAAACAGCTCCATCCTTCATAGCAAGGGAAAGTAGACCATTTTTCTCTCCCATCTGTGGATTTCATTGTTTGAATTGTGACAAGGATAGGCCAGAAACAGTGTGGCAACCTTGTGGAGGAGATAAGGAGAGGTCTGTATCCTCAGTCAACCCCATATAGACCAGGTTGGCTTCCTAAAATACAAGATGCTGGGAACAGGGACAGGGAGGAGGCTCTGGTGCACAGGGAGTGGACAGACAGAGGTTAGAGAAGACAGGAACAAAGGAGAGTAGAGGGGTCTCTGACTTGGAGAGAGGAGGCTGCTGAAGCCAGGTCTCCTGGGGCAGTTGGGTGGGGGGATTACAAACCCGCTGAAAGAGAGCCAATCTGCCCCCTTTACCTAACAGCTTTACCTCCTAGCAGGGGCCTGGCAATGTTACAGCTACTGCTCTCTCTTTTTCCTGGCATCACTAGCCTACATCAATTGACTTCTTCCTCTAGGACTAGAATTGAGAAACCCTGAACAAAGACTCTAGTGCCTGATCTCAGGTTCCACCAAAGTTACAGTTGGCCCACTTGGTGCTTTATCCTCCACCCTTCCCGTCTTGTTCCCTCAACTTATACACTCCTGAGAGTTTACTTTGATTTTCTTCTTCCCTTTTCTCCCAAGAGTAACCACCACCACCCCTTGCTTCTTCCCTCAAAGTATATCTTCTGTTTCATTTACTTTCTTGGGCCATGTGATAGAGTGGAAAGAACATGGGATGTGTGTTCCAAGGATTTCTATTCAAATACCGGTCTTTCCACCTGCTGGCCATGTGGGATTGAGTGTTTCCTTCCTCTCCTTCTTCCTCCCCCACCCTCCCTTCCCAGCATCCTGTCCTTCACTACCTGGACTGCATGGACATCAACTTGGAATCCACCTGCCAGAGCTGCGTGCACACTTCCTGCTTCACTACTAACACTTTCCACCCAGGCTAGATGCTCTCAGTTACCTACAATATTCAACCTAGAGTTGGTTTCTGCCCCAACAAGATCCATCAGAAGTTCTGGTCCTGAGAGAAAATCTGACCAAAATTAAAGGTTGTTTGTGTTTTTTTTCTTGGAGTTTTAGACTCAAACACCTGACCTGTCTGCAGCTTGTTGATGAATGAAGCCTAGTGATACAAAATGGTCACTTTAGTACAACTGAATGCTTACGTATGAACGTATGATTGCCAAAGAGGTCGGAGTTGTCAGCATTATGCACATACCAGCAAAATGATTGAAGTGGCTGGAAAGCCAGGAAAAGACAACTATGGCAATGGATATGTGTTCTAGTGTATAGTGTATTAACTGAAAAGTTGAGGTATGGTAAGCCCAACAGATCAGGAAACAATTGCCATTGAAATGATATTTTGTTATTTAGAGTTTCCAAGCACAAGGGACACTCTAGTCCTTGGGGAACCACAGGGTCAATCAGGAGGCAGAGGGGGAAAGGTAAACTGTGGATGAGAACCTTATTGTGGTTTCTGCAGGAAGAAATGGGCAAGGCAGGATAAACAGGCTGAAGGTTGGCTGTTTGAATAATTCCACTGGGCCCGGGGACAGAGGCCCTGTCCCTAGCTGTCTGGTACCTGGCCCTGGGATGATTAGGGCAGGTGGATAGTGACCAGGAGTGTGGGAGCCAAATAAAGGAGGTGGTCGGGGTGGGGACTCTGGATTAGTTTGCTCATATTTAAAAATCGCATTCACCGGTGAGTTGTTTACGATCTCTAGGAACTGGTTAATGCTGAGAGGAGCAGCCTTCAGGGCCAGCAAGGTCCCAGATGTCAAAGCATCAGAATAACGGATATGGTTAATACAGTATAGTCAGTAAAGAAAGAAACAAAGCTAATGATAGGAAGCCTTTTTGTCCTGTGTAGAGTATAATTCTGACCAAAGGGAAGCTGAAGTAAGTGAACAATCTCCTTGAGGCTTACCATTGTGGAAAAAAAGAAATACCATGGTGTAAGTCCAAGGAAAGCCTTTGCAATTCACACAAATTTGTGACATTAAAGCATAATCCTTCTTACAGATACTTAGTAGTGATTAATCTCCTTGGTCCAAACAAAGAATTCCAGTTGTCAGGGATATTTTAACTAGAACTCTAAATAATGAATATGTGAATAGTGGTTCTTTGTTAGCGTAAACTGCTTTTTATATATAACATTGAGAAAACCTTGGGGGCAAGTATCAACACTAGCAGTATGATGGGAATAATTGTCTTTTTCAAAATAACAGATTTGTGTCAATAGCATATCTCCCTCCCTTAAACTGAGCAGGCTGCTCACTCATGAGAACTGAGTGGATGCCAGATGACTCCACTTGATCCTTGTCCCCTGCTGTGCCCTACACACAGGACTCATAGGGAAGGAGGCAAGACGGGGTACCACACATAACAATATGCAAATACAGTATAAACACACAGAACTGTGTGTGTGCATTATATTTAAACACTAAGCAGAAATAAGACTGTACGAAGTGTTACAGGGCCATCTTGTTCACATAGATGAATTCACATGATTGATGCGTTGGCTTGTTCTCTGAATGCATACAGAAGACAAGAGTGCCTAGCTTTTAGGAAAGCTGTAGCTTCACTTTCTTGAATCTCCACTTCTCCGGATAGAAGCCTCCTTGTTCCTGCTCTGTGACCAGATAACTGGTCAGTTAAGACAGTTGGTTCAAATGGGCAATGAGTATATATAGAACACACATATGATAAACCTTTCATTTTAATTCAAAACATATTGGATGCTTGTTTTAAAACTTTATATGTAGAGCCAAGGCCACAGGCCTGGGGATATAGATCTAAAGATGACCATTCAGTCTTTCTTTTTTGTATAAACCATACTCTTAAAGTATCCTAGACAATTTCCCTTTGCAATTTCTTTGAAGTAGAATAAGAGGCTACACGTGTGAAGAAACTGAGTTTAGAAACCTAGATTGTTATTATAGATTTTAGTTATAACTTTTGTTTTGATCTTTTATATCTGTTTCATGCAAATCTAATTGGTATCAATTCTCTTTAATAATTCACCTTTATGGAGACATCTGAGGACATTCAATTTGGTTTTCACAGAAACTTTTACTCTTTCTATACTTGTTTCATTTAAGTAGTATTAAATTAAATTAACGAATTGCAAAAACAAGTAGAACCACATAAACCAGTGTGATAGCAAACACAAGTGACCTTGGTAAACTTACCACCTTCCTGGAGGCAACAGAAGTGTGCCGATGTGTAAGCAAGCAGCCCACCCTCCTGGCCTGCCACACGGCGGGACACCCAACATTAGAAGGAAACAATAGCAGGGGGTAGCCAGCGACTCCTGAAAGTGGAGATTCACTAAGAGAGCTTTTCTTCTATTTCCTGATCCCATCCTCTCTTCTTATGCTAACAGTATTTTATTCAGGTATAGTCAACGTACATTAAAATGTATGAATGTTAAGTATATAACTCAATGCACTCATGTAACTAGTACCCAGACCAAAATAAAGAACATTCCCATCACTCTGCAAAGTTCCTTCTTGGACCTTCAAGACAATCCCTGATCCCCCAAAGATAAACACTGTTCTGATTCCAGTCACCATGGATTAATTTTGTCTATTTTTTACCTTACCTAAAAGAAATCATCTCAACTTTTTGTGCCTGGTTCCTTTTTTCTTAATACGTTTTTTGATTAATCCATGTTATTCTAAGTATCAGTAGTTTGTTCTTTTTATGAATTGCTGAGATGTATTTGATTCCCATCTTCTTAACTGAGTTCACTGGCAACCACTTCAGCTGAGAAGAAGAGAGAAGGTAAAAGGAGAAGCCTTTCAGCTATCATTCTAACTCTGTAGACTTCACTAGCTGTTCTCAGCAATATTGCGTTCACCCAGAGGCCCAGAGTTTATCTCCTCCAACAACATGTGCACTGACAGATCAAAACTTAAAGCTAGGGGCATTACCTGAGTGGTTGAGAATCCATAAACTTATTTAGCTATGCCTCTCTTTTCCTCCATCCTACCCACTCAGACATGGAAGAACCAGTTTGGGAAAGTATCTTGGGCCCAGCCATCACAAGACTGTTAGTTGACTGTGGCTTGAATAGAAGTCATCAGCCCATTTTCAGTACCCATGAGTGACACTGATGGCTACCTGATCATCATCATTTAAAAATTCTGCTGAGGAGCCCTATGAGACTGGGTTTGCCCACATAGCCAAATGAGTCATTCATGGGTAGCACACTTGGGCTTATTTCAACATAGACTCTCTTTGCAATTTTCTTGTGATAATATAATTCAGTGAATCCACTTTGGGATAGGCTGAAACTATAAAAGGGACCAACCCTCTTTCTCTTTTGAGTTCAGTGCTTTTGAGAATCTCATCTCCCCTGCATCAGGAAACATTGGTGGCTCAAGGCCAAGTCCATTTGGCAACTCTTGAGGCTCTGCTCAGCATGACTGACAAGGCCAGTGGTTGTTGAGAGGTTCAAGAAGCAAAAGGAGGGCGGAGCTCAGATTGTTCATGCTGGGCAGTTGGCAAAGGCACACTCCCAAGGCTGGGACAATGCTTATTGATCAATAGAGACAGTGAGCAAGACAGGGGACAGTCTGCCGGCAGGTCTGGTCCACCCCTCACTGCTTGGGTTGGTTGGTACTAATTGTTCAAAAATCATTAGGCTGGTATCTGGCAGGACAACTGTGGTGATCAGAGGTACAGTTTGCTTTAAGATTTTGATTATATGCTTTGGTGTCTTGATGGCAAGAGTAGGCAGGATAAGAAAGAAGAATGAAAAGAATAAAATAAACATTGGGAAGAAAGTTTTCCGCCTTTCTTGTCAGGCTGTCTGGACATTTTACCCTCTCACTTCCATCAAACAACTGAGATATTTGTCTGCTCTGATAGATGGAGAGCTGGGGATTTTATGCTTAAGAATTTGTTGGCTGAGCCTAACCACTGGATGTCAGCCTCATGATTTGCAGTTCTATGAATTCTCCAAGAGGTAAAGACAATTCTCAGCTTGGTTCTACTTTTTTTCTCAGTGGAGATCTGAGTTCCATAGGTGGAGTCCAGGACAGAGAGCTAGGACTCACATGTCTGATCCCTAACTCACACATCAACAGGGCAGTCAGCGTTCTCAAATGCCAGGTTCTACTTCTGACCAGGAGGAACTGCCCTACCCTACGACAAAGGTGTACTTTCAAAAGGTGTGTGAGAAGAGGCCTTACAAAGTGCATAGTGATCTGGGGGAAGATGATTAAAATACAATGGAAGCACTCCCCTAACAGTTAAACTTATAATTATTCTGGAGCTTATTCTAAGGTAAAAACCTCAATGTCGTAACAAGGGCCTAACAAGGAGCCTCAAGGGGCTCAATGAGCAGGCTGGGGGCCCAGAATGGCAAGATGGGGTCTCTCCAGGAGGCCATATGTGGGAGGAGGACCTGACTGTGTTACTCAGCTCTGCCCAGCTGTCAGGTGTGGGGTAGCCAACAGGAGGTCCCTCCCTCTCAGTGAACAGCATTCATTACTTACGTGAAGCCAGCTGGTCAACCCCACTCATGTGGGAAGAACTAGAGGGTGGTGATGACAGTTGAAGGAACCTGATTCTGGACAAGGACACCTTTAGATTTGTGCCTAGGTTCACTTAAAGAAGAGGATCTGGAATGAGGTAATAATGACTTTCAGGTATGGGGAGAACTTTAAAATGGGGAACATCTTCTCCACTTCAGTGAAGTGAGGAAAAAAGGAAGCTAACTGGATAGTCCAAGGAAGACAGGATTGGTCTGAAAGAGTACTGTGGGCATAATGGCAAGTACAATGATCTGACCTTCTACTCAATCACATAGAGCAAAAGTCTCAGCCATTCTCTCAGGGTCCCCACTTCCAAAGAGAGGCTCTTGGTGCACCTTTTCTTGTCATGAAACATATCTTCAATCTCTCTGCTCATAGAATCTACCCTGGGTCAGCAGCCCCTGGGCTCACAATACTCCCCAACATGGCCCTAGGCCTTCCCCTCCCTGCCATCACCTCTCTGTTTTCCCATCACTGAGCTTCTCTTTCACACCTCCACTCCCCTGGACCTACCTGAATCTTGCCACATCCATCCTCCAAACCACTATTCATGGCATTCATGTAGTCCTGCTCATCCTTTAAATAGAGACTGAAGGCCCACTCTTCCAAGAAGACTTTCTGGGTTGATGTTACCCTAGAGGGTTGTAAAATATAGAAAATCCTCACCTCTGTTCCAGTAGATTTACTTTCATATCTCTTCAACTCTGAGTTCTTGCTGTCAGTGTTGACACCTGGAATGACAAATTTTTCCAAAGATAGACAGCACAGCCAGGTATCTGGTTTCTGGTAAAGGACAGGGACCCCTAACATGGGGCTCTGGGAAATTTGGCTGTATCACTTCTATGACCCTTCCTAATGGGAAGCACCTGGAGACAAGGAACTTTATGATACCTTAAGAAATAACTCTTCTTGGTGGGGCTCTGTATCTAGACGGGAGATCAGTGACTCAGAAGCTATTTTTCATTCTGTGATTTCCATTGAGTCTCTGAAGACTCTGTCAAGCCTGTCTTCTTCACATACTGTGCTTATTATCCCAGCCCTCTCCCCACCCAAGGTCACATGGAGATGGTGGGCCAGTTGCCATTAGGGCAGGCTGATAATTTGGTGCCCTTCACACTGCTCTTCATTTATTCAGCCTTCACTCAGAGCAGTGATTGTGAGCTGTGAGGGGTAAGGGCAGAGAAATAAGATCCCTGATGGTAGGCTTGCCCCTTCTGTAGTGCCCTAGGCTATCCTGTTCCAGCCCCAAACTTGCTACCTGGTCAGCAAAACCAGCGCCTTGCAAGATAGGGGAGACTCTGCTGGCAGGTAATCCATTCCTCACTGCTTGGATTGGTTGGTACTAGCTATTCAAAAATCATTAGGCTGGTGTCTGGAAGGACGTCCTTGATGAGCCAAGGTAAGTTTACCCTGAGATTTTGGTTATATGCCTTGGCTTCTTGTTGACAGGGATGGGGGTGGGGAGTAAGCAAGAAGATGAGATGATAAATGATAAAATAAACATTGGGAACTGGAAAAACCCTCCTTAGAAGAATGATTGTTTAGGACATCATTAGTTTTTGATGTACTATACAGTGGCTAACTGAACATAATAATAAAAAAAAAAGAAGAATGATTATTGCTAGAACATGTCTCCTTGGGGTCCAAACCTGTACCCCCAAAGCTTAGAAAAATATTCTTTGCAGTATTTTCCCTGAAAGGAGTTATTGTAAACTTACGACACTTCCTGGACATGTTTTATTACTCTTTATGACATAAGAGGTAATGAGGTAATGAATTGACCAAGCTGCCCCTACCTCTTAATCAGGTTCTTCTGTTATGATTTCTCCTCCAGAAGAATAGCAAACACAACGAGGGACTTCACTATTCATCTCATTTTGGGACTAAGCAGGTTCTCCATGTCAACTCTGTTTTATCCAAGAATAGCATTTCCTGGAGGAGAGGAACAGGGCAGAGAAGCCCCAGTGCTGCAGAAGATGGACTAGGTCATGCAAGGGGTGGGGCAGGGACAGACTCTGATGAGGAGGAAGAATAAACAATAAGAAAGACTGGGGAATGGTTTGTCCTCCGCGATCCCCTGGCAAACTCCTCAAAAGTCCTGAACTTGACTAAATCACCTTTGGGTTTTCCCGTAGGGTCCAGAGACCGCAAGCAGGAGTGTTTGTCAATGTCCATTTGCAATTGTTACTGAGTCTTCTGATGTGTCTTCCTTTCCTTCTCACCTGGGGTATAAGAGAGGAAGGTGTACATTTGTCTGAATGCTCACAGAGATCCCCCATTTGAGAACCAATCAAAATCCAGGAGGAAGGAGAGTCAGCTTTCCTTGGCTTTTTCTCCATCTCTCTCAATGTGTGCATGTGTGCAGTGCACGATGGAGAGGAGGCGAAGCATCCTGGCAGGGTTGGAGGGTGAGCCTCACTGTTTCCTCCTGTCCATGATGTTTTCCTTGTTAAAAACAACAACAACAACAACAACAACAACAACAACAACAACAAACAGGACTATAGAAAGTCACCAGCCTCCTCCCCTCCAGGGCCAGTGATGTGAAGATCAAAGGAGAGAAGGCGATAAGAAGGCCGTAGGCAAATGCAAGAGATTATGATCCTCTCAATGAATGACATAGGGCCTTCCTGACCTCCAGCCCTGGCGGCCCTCATCCTGCCAGCAGGGCCTGAGTCTGCACCTCCCACAGCTGCTAGATTTAGAGATCCTGCGGAGGAGTCTCTGCTGATCCCTTGAGACCCACGGGGCTATTTCCAGCTCTCCGGTTGTCTCCTCTCCGCCAGGACTTGCGTATCAAAGCAACGGAGGAGCCCTGGTGGTTGCTTTTCCCTGCCCCCTTTAGAGGTTATGAGTCTGTGCCTGCCCCCAAAGTCTCTTCCCTCAACCAGGAGCATAGAGCTCCATGGATAGTCAGCGGCACGGGCCTCAGAGACCACCTTGACCTCCTCAACCCCAGCAGAGGCAGTGGGGCTCCCTCAGCAACTTACCCAAGGTTGGCAGAGCTCACACGGAACCCAGGCTTTCTGACTCATGGTCCTGGGCTCTTCTATCTTAACCTAGTACATTATTTTTACTGATGAGTAAACAAACAAAAAAGGACTCTTATACTTAGGTCTAGAATTCATGCAAATGACCTAAACAAGCCCCAGGAATAACTGCAACAGGTGCTCTTGTGTCCTGGAGCTCTCATCTCTCTCCTCTGTCTCATCTTCTCAACCTCCAGTGTTGATGCTGTTCTCTAGACCTCAGTTTTGGAGTCCTCCACTTACATGCAACATGTTAAGAGGAAAGCTGGGCTCCTCCTGGCTGTGTGATTAAGAACAACTCACTTAACCTCTTAACCTCTCTGAGCCTCCATTTCCTAATCTATAAATGGAAGTAATGAAAACTTTGTCCTGACTAGGCCTCTAAGATAAAATATACAATGGGGATTTGTAGGTTACAAAGTATCATTGAATCCCAGTTGTATCTTTAAACTTTCTCTTAAGGCTTCTTTCATCCACATGGTGGAATTTCTTGTAAGAACCATGAAGAATTGCCATGGTGATGTCTAAGCCAGGACCCATCAGTTCAGCTATGTATGGTGCTGCCCTGTTTATACTCAAGTGTAGATTTGGCAGTGGGATAACGGAAAAAGAAAATCATTGTTTTTTTCAAGTTGGTTACAGTTTATTCTTTTTTTTTTTTTTTTTTTTTTAAGGAGCAGAAGATCTAGGAATGAGGGGTAGAGTGAAGGAATGAGCATATGGGTGAAGTTTTGAGAAGAGTAAAAACTAAAGAGTGGGAGTGGCCCCAGAAGACCCCTCAATATCTATCGCAAGCCCTCTGCTGGTCACCCATCAAGGTCTTGTTTACTCTCTTTCTGGCTTCAGTCCTAGGTGTCTGTTTTTTTGGAGCAGGAAATTATTGACCCATAACACAAGCCTATAATAAATAGCTTCATGTCATAAAATGCAAGCCCTCCACAGAGCCCTGCATTTGGAAAACACTGAGGCATTTGCAAGTTGCTGCCCAGAATATATTTGGTATCTTGCTGCCCCCCCTCCTTTTTCTGCAGCACAGGACACAGTCCAGGCAGGCCAGCCCACAGCCTGGCAGGAACCAGAGTCAGCCCCTCACCCACAGACTGACCACTCAATAGGCATTTGCCCTGCTTTCCATTTCATGTTCAGCACCTTTTGATGAGGTCCTGAAGTTAGCACATCTTAAAACATGCATAAAACAGAAGGGACAGATTGCAAAAAAAGCAGTTCACCATCACCACCCAGGGTGGGCAAATGCCCCTGGAATATCTGTGGCACGGCCTCCCCATCTTAGGCTGGAGAGCTGTGGGCAGGGACTGAGGGGCGGGGTGGTATGTGCAGGGACTGACCTGGAGGGGAAGGTGGACACCTTAGGCAGAGCCGAGCCAATCCTAGGGATAGCCACTTCTGCCAGCCTGGTGCAAGCCATGGGGAGGCTCTCTCTGGAAACTGGCTTTCGAGGCAAAGAGACAGGGCCAAAAGCAGAAAGGAACATGCGTGTTTCTGGACTGGATTTCTGGATTCAGGCCCCAGCTGAAGGTTCCAGAAATCCCCCAGGAGCCATGGAGGAACCCACAGTTCCTCCCAAGATCTTGGTCAGTTTGACTGTGTATCAATGGGACACTTTCTTCTTGTCCAAACTTTTGGGCTCTGTTTTGGCAAACTTTTTGTTTGATCCCTGAGGAGGATGGAGAGGAGCTTCTCGCCACTGTCATAATCAGCCATGCACCTGACAGGGAAGCAATTGACCTGAGTATGGTCTGGGAAGAATCAGAGGACTTCATTCCCTCAAAGCATATTTTTAAAGCTTGAAATCCTCTCATTAGGGTTTCATCCTTTTCATGTCAAATTTTCTCTCTACTAGTTAAAATGTAAATCCTTCCAAGCAGGGGAGCAGTGCCAAACCATCCACATCTTGGTAGAAAGGAGCTTCTGGTGGGTCCTGGGAGTGGCGTGTAGAGGGGAGGGCAGAGAAGGCATGAGAGTCCTGGATCCTGAGGGGCAGGAATGTATGTTTCAGGGATAAAGGGGGCTGTGCAGGAAAGAACGGAAGGAACAGGACAGAACAATGATTATGAAGTGTAGCATAATGAAACATGAACATTTGAGTCAGGAGCTCAGTATTTGACTTCCAGCTCCACCCTTTACTTAGCTGAGGTTGCTTCGAGCCTCAAGTTCAGGATCTCTCAGTGAGATTAATTATGCCTACCTCGCTTGTCTGCCTTCCAGAGTTGCTATGGGGACATGATTAGATGTCTAATGTGGAAATGCTTTGCACAGTGTGAAAGGCTTACCAATGTCAGTGGTTGTTATTTGCAAGCTTCCCCTCAGCCTCCCCAACCCACCTTCCACCTCTCTGCTTGTTCTTGCTTGAGGCTGCTGCTGGCCAAACTACAGACCTGCTGACTGGGCTTCTGGAGAGACCCCAAATAACACTCTGCCTCCTGCATCTCTCCAACCTTGTAACATCAGCATCCCCCCTGGACACCAGAGGCTGCCAGTCTCAAGCCTTCATGAAAACCAACAGGCAGAGGCTGCAATGTCATGTTTGGGAGGCTATGCCCACGGGCAGCAGGCGGTGATCGGTGCTGTTGCTGTGCAAAACAGGAGGGGTGACAGAAGGGAGCCCTGGGGGGCATAAATGCCTTGGCCCCAAGCCCTCCCTCTCCAAAGGGCTTGATCTATGTCTCCCTGTGGCAATGGCTGGAGAACAGAGCCAGGCTGCCAGAACATGATGCTGGGAACAGGAGGGAATTTGCCAAACTCAATTCTGGAACCAGTCACATTTGCCGTCTTTGGGAAAAGAGAAGAAAATTGTCTCAGACCTGCTCTAGGCCCAGCCTCAGGGCTGATCAGAGGGGTGGGGGATGAATGCAGTTTTTCTTCCCCTGGATGTTTCTCCTACAGGCAGATTTGTGAAGCAGGGAAACCCATTTCCAGCATTCCAAAGCCACACTAGACAAGTGTCCATACTGAGTACACACATACTGAGAGGTTTGGTTTGGTTTTATCCAATTATCTCTACTGTTATTCCCTGCCCCTGAAATACCCACTGAACCTCTGCCCAAGTTCAGTACATTATCTCATACCCTAATGATACCTTCCTCCCTATACTGCTTCTAAACACACACACACACACACACACACACACACACACACACACACATACCACACACCCTCAAAATGTCCTGGTTCCATGAGAGAACCCGCTGGCTCTCTCAGGACTCTAATTTGGGCATGTAGCAGGTTAAAAGAAGAATCCAGTTCAGTGGGTTTATCTGAGAAATGCAATGTTTTAATTATTTAATCCATCTGGAATTTATTTTTGTATTTATTATGTAGTAAAAATAGAGAAAAGATGGAAAGCTACTCAGTTTGTTGTATCGCTTTTACCCTGATATAAAAACAACAACAAAAATACTACACAGACATATTTTCCCCATGGGCATAGGTTTAAAAACCTTTGTAAAATACTTGCAAAAAAAATTCAATATGACATCAGTGGCACAACTTTGCCTTCTTTTAAGATGGTTGTATGTTTTAACTTGACCACAAGGATAGAAGCGGAGAAAGAGGAAAGAGTTTGGAAAATAACAAATTTCTTCAAGCGTCTGCTATGAAGCAGAAAGCCTAGAGGTCCTGGGGTTCTCCAAGGCCCCACTGAATACCTCTGACAACTTCATACAGAAAACCTAAGAAGCTCTACAGAGTTGGAGAACAGGGAACCAGAAGCAGACGCTATCATGCTAAATCAGCATAGCTTTCAGGGGAGATAAGCTCCAAAAATATTGTTATAATGTGTAGTAGAGTCCAAATCACATCCTGTTGGGGTGAAATCCCAGGTGCTGGGCCAGGGAATGGTCCATCGTAACTGCGGACAGACAGCCGCCTCCACTCTCCCCCTCAATCCACTCCCCACCCCACCATCATGGGCTTTCTGGGGCAGAATCTTATCATGTCAAATGTGAGGATTCAAATGTTTCAAGGATGTCATATGGTTTTGTAGCACAAGTCTCTGACTAGTGGGGACATGTCCTCCACACACTTTACACCCTTACCTATCTGAGGCTGGCCAAACTCCTTAGTGAAGTAAACGGGCCTTCAAGATCTGGCCTCTGCTCATTCTTCTAGAAACCTCTTTACCACCCTTTTCCTATACCTGTCTCTAATTGTACCAAACCATTTTCTGTTTCATGAACATGTCCTCCCTCTCATCTCTGTGCTTTGTCCTTTGCAATTTCTTTGGCCTGGAATTTTCAGCCTGAATTAAGTATTTCTTCTCTGTGCTGCTGATAGCAACTGTCTGGTCTTGACACCCATCAAAATACCTGTTGCAGTATAATCACATGTTTATCTATGCTCCCTACTAGAAAGGGGATGGCCAAGGCCCAGGGACATGTTTTACCCAGTTTTTATTCCTGGTTCCAGGACAGTGCCTGAAACAGGGCAGATGCTCAACATATTTGATGTAACTTATTATGTCCAGAATTTAGGTTTTCTCTGAAAGACTGTATAGCATAGTTAGGGAAGACAGAATGCTGCTAACTTCCAATAGGCACAGACTCAAAGAACAAAGACCTTGACGGAAAAAAAAAATTTTTTTAAGCTATGGGAGGTAAAGAGGTTTATCCAAAAAGATATACCATCAGTAGCTCCAGTATTATCATTCACCTCAGCCATTTCATTCATTAATTCATTTTATTTAATTAAAAAAAATTTTTTTGAGAGCGAGAGATGGGGGGAGGGGTGGAGGGAGAGAGAGAGAATCTTAAGCAGGCTCCATGCCTGACATGGAGCCCACTGTGGGGCTCGATCTCATGACCCTGAGATCATGACCTGAGCTGAAATCAAGAGTCAGACACTTAACTGACTGAGCCACCCAAATGCCCCTCATTAATTCATTTTTAAGTAAAATTTTTGAATACTTTATTGGTCAGGATGAGTTAGGTGGTGCTGCACTAACAAATAGCTCTAAAATCTCAATAGTTTTTTGTTTGTTTGCTTGCTTGTTTTTAATTTTTAATTATGTTATGTTAGTCCTTATACAATACATCCTTAGTTTTTGATGTAGTGCTCCATGATTCATTGTTTGCGCATAACACCAAGTGCACCATGCAATACATGCCCTCCTTAATACCCTTCACTGGGCTAGCCCATCCTCCCACCCCCTTCCCCTCTGAAGCCCTCAGTAGTTAAACACAAGAAAAGTTTATGTGTCTCTTGGGCAAGAGCTCCAGTATGGGTTAATGGGTGGGGGCAATATTCCACACTATCTGGGAAAGGAGTCAGCACCTTAGAGCTTCACCACGTGGAGCACATGGCCTTCTTGGTTTGGGGGGAGGAGCTAACTGGGGGCCACAGACTAGTTATGTGGTGCTTCAACCCAGAAGTGACACACATCACTTCTGCTCCCCAGCTCTGTTCAGATTAGTCCCCGCCTAACAACAAGGAGGCAGGGCCATGTGGAAACCTGAGAGCAAATGTTTGGTAAGTGGCACTCACGCTGCCATAAGCACCAACTATGTTCAAGATATCGAACTAAGCACTGGGGATAAAATAAATGAATATGTACTCCCACTTCTCCCCCACGGAGTTCATAGTCAAATGGATGATAAGGAGTTTAAGTATGGACATAAAAATTATAAGGCAGAATGTGCTGCCAGGCTTCTTAGCTACAGTGATCTTCTTAGTAATGAGCTCACTACGTGAGCCAAGTTTCAGAGTCAAGTTCATAGGAGCCCTGCATTAATCCGGCTTCTTCAATAAAATGCCTATATCTGTGCAATAATCCCTAAAGCACATTACTCAGGGTGATTTTTCTTTCCCCTGTGTGAGCCTAGATATTGAGAAGTATTAAAGTTCATTTTTTTCCATTTTCGGTACAAGGTTCTGTTCTGATTCTGTTCTGATTCCTCATCTTCTCCTCTCTTTCCTTCTTCTCTAGGCGGGCTTTTCTATTCCCTATTCCCTTTCCTCAGGAATTGCATCCTGCCTCTTTCTCTGGTCAAGGGAGTTGGCAGCTTCATATGAAACTCTGGTTTCATCTTGAGAGGCTGAGAATAAAGCCGAACCCTCCTCTAATATCAGAGAATCTTGATCTTTGGAGAATAAGAGAAAGTCAAAAGTGACATAAAACAATGTGTAAATGAACATTTTCTTACTTTGCATACTGGTATCTGTGTTGAGGTACATAATACAATGGCAAAGTGCAGAGGCTCGTTTTCTGTCTCTCTCCTTTTTTATTCTCCACGTGGCCTCCCTTTCTCACCTCTGCCAATTGTCTGGTGACCTTCTGTCACTGCAAGTTATTCAGGCTCTCCATCTATGTCTGCACCTTCCAGACAGTCTCTGGTTTCACATCCAGCCTAACCCTTCCTTTCCTTCCACCCAATAAAAACTGCCTTTCCTGAGTCCCCTTTCTCCTTAGATGACCTGTGCACAAAAGGCACCAAGAGCGCTGGCCTGGCCAACTGGTTGAACACCAAGAGGTACAAGATTATTTGTGGGATCCCAGGGCCCAGGGCTGCTCTAGGTTAGGAGAGGGAGGTCTGGCCTAGCCAAGTAGCCAGCTGGCTCTCTTGGCTGTATGTTACTGTCAGCTCTCTATCATGTACTGGTCTGAAATATGAATGTGCTTGGAAGGCATAGAGTGAGGAGAATAAAGACCGCAGAGGGGCCACCTTGTGCCTTTCTCATATATTAGCAGCAGACACAAAGAGGGCTATGTGATCACAAGCCATAAATAAAGTACATTTTTTTTACTGTCAATTTCCTCTGTAAAAAGTCTCCCCTTCCATGTTCTTCTTCTACGTGTTCAATTGCTACCTGTCAATGGATGATTGCATTTTTAGAAAGAACTGCTCAGAAAGGACTATGGGCAATACAAAGGAACAAACACTAGTGGCTGAATCTCAGGCATCTGTGATTATGTCACTGGGAAATATATTTTCATGAATGAAGACCTCCCAGCAAGTCTAAAAGCATGCGGTGTGGTCAAGGCAACTAGCCTTGACCTGCAGAGGGGCATACCTCAGCTTCCACCCAATACAAAGCCATGAAACTCATGTTTTGCTGTAGTGCACAGGAAAAAAACAATTTGTGGCAAGTGTATGATTCACTCAGGGAGAAAACTGAAGCTGGTTGTTAGGGATTTTCAAAGAGCAGATAGTGAGAGCTGGTAAGTATTTAAAGTCCACTGCCCAAGTGAATAGTGGGGTGAAGTGAAAACAATTCACATAGCACTGAAAAAGGTACCTAACTTTCCTGATTCAAACCTTTTCTGGAGAATATTAATGTTAGTTGAGACCTTAAATGTTATTTCATCAAATGCCCAGTCCGCATAGGAATCCCCTTTCCAGTGTTCACGAGTCATGGTGCTTCAGCCTCTCCTGATCTCGTGCAGAACCGGCTGTTCGTTGCCTTGTAAGCTGCCTAGTTCCCTGGAGAATCACTCCAACTGATGAATGAAACTGTTACTGGAACACGCACCTCTGCCTTTAGTTTGGTGAAGCTTACCCTCTTGAGATGCTCTGTTAAACATGGATGCCCTTGTAACCATTTTGCTTTAAAACACTGTAGGTGGGGGCGTGGTTGTCAGGGAAGGACTGAGAGACGTTACCTGGAAATGTTACGATTTCCCCAATACCTGCCTAAAAGCTGACCCCTCCCATCAGTCAGGGCTCCATGTTACCACCTCACTATTACGGTATTTGTAGTGTCGTCCTTTCTATCCATAGTTGCTCAGTTTTTCCACACTCTTCCTTGCCTCCTTTACAGACCGGAGCTCCACGTGCTACAACAGAGAGATGCGAACATACAGTGACCTGAAATACGATCACTTGTTTCTTTCTCAGGTAGCTGTCTAGCCATCAAGGCAGCTCTCTCCCCCACCAGCTTACTCAGGGACTCAGGTTCTTTCCCCACTGCAGCGCTGCATGGCCAAAGCTGAGCAGAGAAGACAGAATCCAAGGACAGCGGTTGCAGTGCCGGCAGGTGAGGCGGAAATTGCGCACCTGATTTCCACTCACATTCCATTGAGGAGAATGTAGTCCTGAGGCCCCGCCTCACTGCTGGAAGCTGGGAAATGTGGTTTCTAGTGGGACAGACATGTGCCCAGGAAGACAGAATAAAGGGTCTTTGGAGTTTGAGAGGGACAATTACCAGTCTACCCCATATTTTATATCCTCCTTTCTTCTGTCTTTCCTTTTTGACTTCTTCCTGTATTCCCCTTATCTGCTTCTCCTTTCTATCTGAGCCAGCCATAATGTGCAGTGTATGGTGTGCATGTGTATATATATACATGTATATTCATATGCACATATATCCACACACATATATGTGTATGCATTCCATATACACACACATATATATGGAAAGGAGAAATATATATATATATATATATATATATATATATATATATGGACACACACACACTCTTTCTGTATACATGCACACACATAGGTTGGGCTGAATTTGAGAGTTACCTCTAGACTGTGTAGAGGCATACCACCAGTTCAGCACCATCCTGGGTTCATCTTTGTCTGGTTCCCTTCCTATGGTTTTGACTTTCCAGCAGGAGTCCCTTCCTGACAGATCCTGGGTGCAAGGAAGGTGGAGCTTCTGACAGTTCTGAGCAGTGTGCTCAGCTTGTAAGTGAATGGGCTCGGACTTCACTGCAAAGAGAGGAAGTGCATGCACAGGGAAGCACCTTCTCTCCCTCTGCCCTCACTCTTTCCTTTGTTATCAGCTGCGCTTGACCTCCCAGGTATTCACCCCAACAACAACCAGACTCAACCATCTAACAGAATCTGCTTACACACTTAGGAGCCTAACCCCTTAGGTCAAATGGGCCGTACCTACCACTGAAATATCAGAAAAGAAATAGACAAGGGATTGCCAAAGAGAGGGATTATACAATCCAACTTGGAAATTCAGACTGTAGGAAATAAGTTAGTCATGTTCCAGCTATTATGCATGCAACAAATGTCTAAAATATTTTTTGAAATTGTTTTGGAGGGTGGTAGGGAATGGAGTACAAAGATGACTTCTTTTTAAATTCTCCAAAATGCTACCTGCATAAAGAATGAACAAATGTCAGGGACAGGCACATCTTGGACTGAACTTCAAGTGAACTGATGGCAGGCCTTTCCATTCTGAAAATATAAAAATTGAAAGCTGCCAGGGCTCAGAGCAGACCATGCATTTGCATCCTATTTAAATAATGTGCAAGAATCCTTGGTTGGATGGGAGTTTTTAGCCTTGTCAGAGAACTTTGGAAGTACTCAGAGTGGAACTGCCAAGGATACCCATGGGCCGTGTCACCTGACAGCTTGAAACCAGCTCAAATGCCCAGAGTAAGACACTCACACACCTGCAGAGAAGGGTCTTCTATATTGGAGTGGCAAACCAGGTATGCCTGTCAAAAACTTTCTCTAGATGCACCTGGTCTAGAGAGTGGTACTTTCTGATGCTTGAATTATGAGACAGAATCTCCTCCTACCATCTGCCAGTAGTCCAGCTGCCCACATGCACATTTTTACCAAACAATTCCTGAAGTCTAGAGCCTAGGGCTCTAGGATCTTCCCTCACTGCACTGGTTTCCTAGGCCTACCTACAGTGACCCAAAGGTCGGAGCCCCAATAGCTATCAGGCTAATGCTGGGAAACATCACAGTCAGTGTAAGGAAAATCGCATGCCATAACCGTCACACAGTGTACGCTCAGTCAACATCTGCTGAGTGAGTGAACAGAACAATAGAGAATCCACTCTTGGAAAAACAGCTCATGGATCAGTGGCCAGGCTATGTGGAACTCTCCAGAGGGGGATCCTGCATACTAAGTATGTGAAACAAATAACATTTATTATTACTGAACCGAATTTATTATTTGGTAGGAATAACTGAGATATGTTTATCTAACTAATTCAGGAGAAAAGGACAGGAGTATTATTCTTATTTCTGATGTGTATTAAGGACACTGTTGTGTTGTTTTGTTTTGTTTATACCTTGATCACTATATGACACAAACCTCCTTTGGCCTCACAGCTGTTCTGAAGGATTGGAGAAAAGAGGTCGCTGTTAGGAGTGTGCCTGGGAACAAGACAAATTCCCCTCATCCTTAGAGATAAATTATTTCTATCAATAAATTGACTCTGGTGGCAGATTAAAGATGGCTGCACATTATGCCATATGCCTCCTCTTAAGTGATGGCCCCTATTTCCCCTTGAATCTGCCTGGCTTGTGACCACTTTGACCAATGGAGTATGGGAGAAGTGAGGCTGCTGTGAGGACTAGCAGCTTCTGCCTTGGTCTATGGGACCTGAGCCATGTGAATGGACCAGCTATAATGACAGAGAGATCATGTGGAGATGCCCTGAGACACATGAAAAGGAAGAGAGTCCAAGTGACATCAACTGTCCCCACCAAGACACCATGTGTGTGCGTAAAGTCGTTGGATGCTACAGGCCAGCCCAGCTCCCAGCTGAATACCACTGAGCGACTCCAGTCATTGCCACAAGGAACACAACAAATGCTCAGCTAAACTCTGCTCAAAGTCTTAACTCATAAAATAGTTTTAAAATCTGGTTATTGCTTTAAATCCACTGGAATTGAAGTAGCTTTTTGGAACAGCTACTCCACTTGGAATAGTTTTTCTATATAGCAATAGATAGCCTGAAAAACCATAAATATGATTATGAAATCAAATTAGCAAAAGGTGACCAATTATGAATTTCCTGCATAAAGACTATATTTTTTACTTTCAGAGCAGAGGAATGATCTGGGGAGTTTGGGAGATCCAGAGAAAACTGTCCCCTCAAATCAGGGATAAAGACTCACCAAAGCTAGAATAAATAGCATTAAATTTAGGTGTTCAACAACGAAATACAAATCCATGAACAGTGCTAGGTCCTCCAAATGAGAGCTCTGTGATGCATGCAGCACACCCTCTGACCCACACTCACTGGAACTTGCACCACCTGGAACTCTCCAGAGCGTCAGGTAGCTGCCCTCCTTCTTTAAAACCCAGCCAGCCAGGATCTCTTCCCTTGTTTCTGGGGGAGGGGCCATCAAGGCTGGTCCTTGCTGGCCTTCTGAGTGATAGGCCAGCAGCCATATTAGCGTGAACCAGGAACTGGCTGTGGAAGGCTGTTTGATCAGATTGGAATTAAAGCAGTTCATTTTCTAAAGTGCCAGGAGACCTGGCGATGAACCTTCGTGAAGTGAAAACCGTAACTACAGCACCCTCACAGAGATGCAATTCATCATGGGCCCGACGGGTCTGTCAACAAAAAGGGCTCTCCTTCTCCTGGCGATACACAAAAGCAATCTCGTTCCCTCTGTGCTGCAGTGGGAGGACCACTGGACTTCGTTAGACACTGTGGCTGTTTGCAGGGAGTCCTGCTAAATACCTAGTCCTTCCCCACAGGTCAGAGTGGCACATGCGTAATCAGGGGGGGTGCAGAGCAGAGACGTGTTGGGGACTTCAGTGTCTATACCCCTCAAATTTCCTTTAATCAAGAATGGAGGTAGTTTGAAGTGAGGGTGGTTTGGGATGGGAGTGAGACCGAATTTTGTTTCTTGTTATTTTCTAATAGAGATGGGATGTAGATGTGATCTCAGGAATAAGAAGGATATTTTTGCTTCTTGGTGACCTGAGGCCAGCAGTCAGCTGATAGCCTCGGTAAAAAACAATAATTTGGTAGGCACTGCCCAGAGCACTGATGCACAGGCTCCTCCCATCCTCATGACCCCACAGAGCCCGCACTGGCCCACAGAAGAGCACCAGCTTACATTCATCCCTGCTTTCATGCCTCCTTACCAGCCCTTAGCTGTATCTCTGAACACATTCTCTCCCTTCTCAGACTCAGTTACCCAGGTGGGAGCTTTCAGACCCCTCTTCCCAGCTTCTAAAGTCTAGCCAGGTGAGTCAAGGTTAACCAGAATTCCCTATTGGGCCACAGGGAGGTGTTACACGAGCTGACTCTGCATCGGATCTGATCTGGCTCACACTTATTCTGGAAGGGTCCATTAAAGAACAACCACAAGTTCTTCTTCAGGTGTTCCCGAAGTGTGAAACTCTGGGATTCTGGGAAATTTCTGCCAATCACACTGCTTCACTTGCTAGCTTTCCAAAGGCATCTGAAGTTTGTCTGTTGTCTTTCTCTCTCATCGACCCTTCCCAACCCTGGCCATAAACGCACTGTTTGTGGTTTGTGATACCCTGTTCAGAAAGCCTTTGATAGGGCTATCTCTTCAACGTTCCCCTGTATCACCTTTGGACACCCTGGCCACCCCCACAGCCTCCCACAAAAGGTCAGTGCTGAGTGAAGGCAGCACCCCCTCTAGTGGCCAGTGTCTTTAGGCCTCCAACTCTTGCCCAAGGCTGCTGGGGAGACCAAGCCAAATAGTTTTTAGGGGTTAACCCAGAAGAAAACAACAACAACAACAACAACAACAACAACAACAACAACAACAATAACAACACTTCCTTTGGTTTTTTGAACAGAAATCCTTTCTCTATCCAATGCAAAGGGTCCCTCATGTAAATGATCTTCTCTTTCCCCTGCTCTGCCCCCCGCCCCCCGCATTGGATCAACATAGGAGGATAGAGGGCTGGCTAATCACATTATCCGAACTCATATGGGAAAAGCAATCCTTTCTGCTGCCAACATGTGGAGTACCCTACCCACAGGGAACTGTTCTCTGTCTAATTCTTCACCGACGTTTCCCAACATCAATGACTGTTCACTGACATCACAGTGGTCTGAATAACATAAATCTCATTCTCTGCTTAAAGCTCTTCTACAACAGGGATAAAATCAAGACATTGTAAGTATTCATCCATTTCTTGACCCGTTTCTTATCAGAACATGTGGGCTTCAGGGTGGGAGAGTCTTAAGGGACTTAGGAGACAATTTTCTGGGTGTTGGACAACAAAATTACACTCTTCCCATCCCTCATCCCTACCCTGGCTCCCAGATTCTCACCAAGTGGGTAAAGAGTGATCTGAATTTCTGCTGGGTGTGAGGAGTCATAAGCAGGCCCAGATTTATTTGGGTTTGCTATTCAGGGGTTTCCCACTGCCTTTAGAGTAAAGCTAGAGACTTCAGTGTGCCCCTGCCCCCAGGGCTCCTCTCTTTCCACTGCCTACTTTTCCCTGCATATACAGAGCTTCAAGAAGATTCCCAAAGAGAAAGATGCCTCTCTAGTCCTCCTGGTTCCACATCTGTGGTTTCTCAAACTCATCCCCAGGCTCTCTGGTTCCTCACTGAGTGCTTTCGTGGTGCCACCCTTACCCCCATGTCTTCCCTGTACTCTCACGTTGGCCAAGGACCCTCTATTGTACACACACACTACCATAACCCCCATCTCTCAAGTTTTGTGTGGAAAAGATCACAGATTCCCAGGGAATATAGGAGCTGCACAAACTCAGCCCCAGCCCACTCATTTCCAGGTAGATTCACTCATGTTTTTTGAAGAACTTACAGAGAAATCAAGTTGACAATGTCTTATCATAACACACTGTCCACCTCATAATCTTCTCTCCCCCCAGTCTCCTTAATTTCAGCATCAAGTCATATCATCTCAAAAGAAGACCAGGATTTAGGAAGAGAGGTATTTTGTAGCCTTGAAGATTATGATTCAGTTCTACTCTTTCTACCCCCAGGCCTTCTGTTATTCAGACAAAATTATCTTAATTCCTTGAAACCCACTTTTTGGAGATATAAAACTTGGAGACATCTTCATAATTTTTTTTTAATTGGAAATTTTTGCCTAAGAATATTCTGCCCTCAAAATTTCTTTTCTCTTGGCATTTTCTTACAAGATTCATCTGGAGAATATAACTGTTTAATAAATGTGAACAGTGAGGATAATTCTCAGGCTCAACTCTTTGGTGTGGATGGAGGAATCAGGAGGGAGAGCAGGATCCTTTCTTCTTCATGAACCCAAGACAGGAAAAGTCTGTGAGTTAAAGGCATTTCACTGACACATTTCTAGGAGTGATTTGCTGTCCTTTTTGCTGACTTTTTGGGTCCTACTTACTCTGATTTTCAATTATTAAGGCAAGGGCTGAACTTTGTGCTGGATTGTGGCAATCAGAAAATGGGTCTACTCTGGTTAGTCTTCAACCCAGGTGAGTGGACCCACATTGAACAACATTCAGTTCTCTTTATAGAGGTATATGTAAGTCAGGGATACAATTGAAAGCTACTATGTTAATTCATCCTTAGTTTTTGTTAGTGTTCCATGACTCATTATTAGCATATTACACCCAGGGCTCCATGTAATATGTGCCCTCCTTAATACCCATCACTGGCCTATCCCAAGCCCCCACCCCTCTCCCCTCTGAAGCCCTCAGTTTGTTTCCCAGAGTCCATAGTCTCTCGTGGTTCATTCCCCCTTCTGTTTACCCCCCTTCATTCTTCCCTTCCTTCTCCTACCCATCTTCCTGCTATTTCTTATGTTCCATAAATGAGTGAAACAATATAATTGTCTTTCTCTGCTTGACTTATTTCACTTAGCATAATCTCCTCCAGTCCCGTCCATGTTGCTGCAAATGTTGGGTAATCGTTCTTTCTGATGGCTGAGTAATATTCCATTGTATATATGGACCACATCTTCTTAACCCAGTTGTCTGATGAAGGGCATCTTGGCTCCTTCCACAATTTAGCTATTGTGGACAATGCTGCTATGAACATTGGGCCCTTCTCTTCACTACATCTGTATCTTTGGGGTAAATACCCAGTAGTGCAATGGCTGGATCATAGGGTAGCTCTATTTTTAACTTTCTAAGGGACATCCACACTATTTTCCAAAGTGGCTGTACCAACTTGCATTCCCACCAACAGTGTAAGAGGGATCCCCTTTCTCCACATCTTCTCCAACATTTGTTGTTTCCTGCCTTGTCAACTTTTGCCATTCTAACTGGTGTAAGGTGGTATCTCAGTGTGGTTTTGATTTGAATTTCCCTGATGGCTAATGATTTTGAACATTTTTTCATGTATCTGTTAGCCATTTGCATGTCTTCATTGGAAAAGTGTCTGTTCATATCTTCTGTCCATTTTATGATTAGTTTATTTGTTTCTTGTGTATTGAGTTTGAGAAGTTCTTTGTAGATCTTGGATACCAGTCTTTTATCTGCAGTGTCATTTGCAAATATCGTCTCCCATTCCATGCCTCTTCATTTTTTTGACTGTTTACTTGGCTGTACAGAAGCTTTTTATCTTGATGAAGTCCAACAAATTCATTTTATCTTTTGTTTCTCTTGCCTTTGGAGGTGTGTCATGAAAAAAGTTGCTGTGGCTGATGTCAAAGAGGTTGCAGCCTATGTTCTCCTCTAGGATTTTGATGGATTCCTGTCTCACATTGAGGTACTGTATGGTGACTAACATAACATAATAAAAAATTAGTGTTAAAAAAAAAGAAAGCAACTATGTTAATTCACTCACTAGCTTCATCAAAACATTGCTTTGAGATTGGAAAAGTCAAAATCCTGAGATGTCGCCTTGGCCCTGGTTGAGAGGGAGGACTCTCTGAGGAAGACCTTGTCATAGATTTCTTTATAGCAGCTTTGAGATACTACAAGGAGGGTCTAGATATTGATGGAAATAACTTGATCTTCATCTTTGGGAGAAACCTCCTCAAATGTTGCTTCTCACAGAGCCTGGTAAATATTTTCAGTCGGCAGGATTTGTGGTTGAGAAAGTCAAGAAGCCAAGATTCCCTTTCTGGCCCATTGAAGAATAAGTAAAATATGAAATAAGTGGGCAGTCTTATCACATGACTTGGTGACAACATCATAAAAGTTACTTCAGCAAAATGTAAATATACTTCCTTGGTCCATACAGATGCGTGCATGCACACAGTCACAGACAGAGCTGGAATGATTCAAAAGCTTTGTTGTCAAAAACAAGGGAGTGTGTGGTGCTCTGTGTAGTCAAGCAAACCCAAAGCAGAATAGACACCAGCCTGAAGAACACCCTGGAAACTGAAGGTGGGAGGAGTGGAGTCTGGGGATGAGGCGTGTGTCCCTCAGAAGCAGAAGACAAGCTCCAGAGCCTGCTGTTTGGGGTTTATTGAGCTATTTGCCTGGAGGAAGACTTGCATTCTTGTGGCATGTGCTTTCTTGCATCTTTCGTCACTTAAGCAGTCTCTTCTCCCTAGAGGGATGGATAAGACTTCACAGGAGGAGACTCCGACAATTCCAAGGGGTCCCATGAGCAGAATTTTTCCATGGGTTGTAAATGCACAGAAATGAGCCAGCATCCCCCAGCTAAAGAAGGGATTTTTTTCTGACCCTTTGTCTTCCTTTGGGTGGATATTTAAACTAGTCATTACAGATGGCAAATATTTATGTAGATGTTTTTTCTCTTGGTATATAGAGTGATGCTTGTTAGTTATTCTCGGATTTTACACAATGTTTTTCCCACTGAAGAAAAATCAATGCCACATATGTAAATGAAAAGCTCAGATTCTCTCTCTCCCCCACCTCCCAGACACACACACGCAAACACACATAGTAGCACTTGGTTTTGGTTCATTTTGGCCAACCAAAGAAGTTACCATGTGCTTTTTTCTTTGGACATCCTCAAATGAGTTGGAATCGAGTGGATTGTCTATTAGGCAATATTTTATACAGGTCAATTCAGCCATTAATTGCTCTGTGGTTTCTAACTAATTTCTTCCTTCCCTTTGGTGCAGTGCATCCTTTCAAGGAGAAAGAGGTTGGAGGGTTACTTGGCAGCTTCACAACTTCCATTTGCTTAAAAATGTGGAGACACCACCTAGATTGGAAAAAAAAATAAAAGAGAGTTACAAGTTCTGTCGCTCCAGGGAAGTACAGTCATCCAAGCCCACACATTCCATCCAAGAACGTTCCTGGCTGAGCCAATTCTCCAAGTCAGATACAAGAACAAAGCCTTTCATTTGGGCACCCAGATGCTTGACTTAAAGGACCCATGAGAGAATATATCAGAGTGGGAACAAAGGAGGTCTACAGAAATGATGACAACCAAGTACCTGATGCTGTGCTCTACTTTTACATGTGTTGGGGCCCCTTATGTAAGTATAAGTTCTAAATAAATTCTGAACTGAACCTAAGATAGTTGAGATTACAGCAGCCATATGTAGCAGCTAATTTCCACCATGGGATGGGATGATCACATTTACTTTTGGTTAGTTAATACCAACATTAGCGGCTAATATTAATGATACCTGATTCTATAGATTTGCAAGTCATTTGTGTTAACATGAAAGTGATTAACTACTAACAATACTGTTTATATGCAGCATTACAAGACTATGTATTTCAATTGCATTACCTCCTTTAGTTCCCCCAACATCTCTGTAAGGTAAGCACCAATATCATTTCCATTTCCCATCTGAGACTTGAGGTTAAGTAATTTGCCGGGGTCATCAACACAGTTGATTGCAAACTCCACTGCAGAGCCTGATTCCTAGACTTTAAGGTATACTGACATTTGTTATTTAGAAACTATACCAGCAACTCTTAGGGTAAATGTGCCTGCGTCTCCTATGGCTCTGATTAGAATGCTAGCTTAAAAAAAAAAAAAAAGAATGCTAGTTTTCCTAAGGGTAGAAGTCAGCTTCTCATTTTCTTTCATTTCCTTTAAAATACTCAACACAGAACTGTGCACAGAATGAGCTAAATAATATTGACTCACTCACTCACTCACTCGGGGTATTTAGCCAACAATTAACTCTTATCTCCTGCCATCTTGCTAAGTGTTGGCAGTTCAGCTTCACCCTCAATTGCTGCTTAAGTCTGTTAAGATACTAAAGAGAGGTTTGGAAACAGGATTGTGTGTTGATCATTATTTTTCCTGGATTCATGATAATATTGAAGGGGAAAAGGCTAGGGGTGAGTTTCTCAATGAGAAAAGTAGCAAACAGAAGCTAGAAATAGAGAAGAGGAAACAGAGAAAGTGGAAAGTAGAAGGTAGGAGAATTGAAGCAAACCATTGATAGAGAAGGATAGTTCCAAAAGAATTGTCTAACTATGTTTATATTGATGACAATTTGAGCATTTGATACACAGCCTTATGAATTTTTATTTGGATAACTTGAGCTTACAACAACTTGGCTCTGAATCTAGGCAAAGGAATAAAAATGTAGCAAACAAATTCAAGAAATCTGCAGAGAGAGCTATGAAGTCAGTGAGTAGTTCATGTAAGCTTACAGTAGAGGGTAGTGAGATGGGTTTCCCCCCAGCCCCTTCCCTCTCTCACAGAAGGAACTCTTTTCTCCATGAAGACAGAGTAGTTTGGCAAAGTACTTTGCTGTCACTCTGCTTGGTCATATTTTCTTGAAGACATTAAATGACAGTGGTCACAAACAAACATCTAAATGTCAACCAGTCAGTAAATAAGTATTTGAGTACCTGTTTTCCCTTAGCATGGGAAGATCCAAGAGACACGTGTTATGATGCCTTCTATATAATTTAGTTGGAAAGATTCCAAAACAAGGATGGCAAAAACATGGCACACATACTACCCTTATCTCTGCTTGTCCTTGGGGCAGATGTCTTAAATCAATCACGATGCACATTCTCACCAAATTAAGATGCTGCTTCAAATCATTCTGCACTACATGCAACCTCTACTAACATTCAGAGTTGTCCCAAGAAAGGAGACCTAATTCCCATCATTGCCCTGAACCATCACAAGTAGAAAGACAGCATTCTAAAATGGTGAATTATTCTATGATACATAATGATACAGTATAATGAGGAGTTCAGAGGACATGGCCATGCCTCGGGGCCATGGTACATGGACATTTTTACCAACAAACAGGTCTTGAGCTCCATGTTGGAGAAAGGCTGTGGTTGAGATTGGCATAAGAAAAGGAGGGATCTACCCATAACAAGAACATGGATGTAGCCCCTGTACGGACAAAGCAGGTCCAACATTCACAGAAGACAAGCAGAACTGGAGGAAAACTTACTCATTCACAACTATCTGATGGAGGACTAAGAGTCCAGCCTTGGTGGGTGCTAAAAGGGGAGACTGCTGTCTGCCAGCAAATATCATAAAATACTGTAAACTAAAGAGGGGCAGGAGGAAAGGCTAATGGCCAGAAAATGTAGTCAGATACCAAAGCAGAGCTTAGAGCCACCAACCTATAGGACTATTCTGAACTTCCAAAACTAACACATGGGAAACTTCTTCACAGTGCTGAATTTTCAGTAAAAAACTTGCAAAGAAGTGTAAGAGATCACAGGAAAATTAAAATGCCTTATGGTTTTCCATCATGGAGAAGATAAAGTGGCTGAAGGTAAGGTGAGAAGAATTTACAAATGGGGCGCCTGGGTGGCTCAGTCGTTAAGCGTCTGCCTTCGGCTCAGGGCGTGATCCCGGCGTTCTGGGATCGAGCCCCACATCAAGCTCCACTGCTGGGAGCCTGCTTCTTCCTCTCCCATTCCCCCTGCTTGTGTTCCCTTTCTCACAGGCTATCTCTCTGTCAAATAAATAAAATCTTTAAAAAAAAAAAGAAGAAGTATTTACAACTCTCTCTTTCTCAAGAAGGTGGTCTGTAACAAGCTGTTTTAATTTCCAGTGAAGGCAGAATAGAAATGGTTGTCTTGTAGCAGGTGATATTTAGGAAAGACACAAGAAGTGCTCTATTTAGAGTTGTTGGAGACTGGTTTGGATCAAGAATGCTATGATGTCTCTTTTACTGGGTATTTTCAAGAATAAGAGAAACGTCCATAAATTTGAGTTATAGTACACGTGGTTCTACCTGGAGGCAAAGAACAAACTAAATGGCCCCTGAAAGTCCATTCCAGGCAAGATGTTAAAGCTGTAAACAGTATGCAATCCCAGACAAGCTAGGCAAGGCAGTGTCTTGGAGAAGATCCTTCCATGCACTATTTAATGTCTTGCATTCTGTCCCTCCTGCCTCCCTCACCTGTATCCACACCACTGCTCATATAATTCAACAAGGACAGAATGTAACCAACTCACTGACATTGGGTATTGCCCAAACATCTCTTCCTTGCTTTGCTAACCACCTCTTATATGCATTGCCATTCCCTTGTGTGAGTTGGGCTGATTTGCTGAAAATGAAATTAACTAAATGGAGATGGAACCAATTTGTCCCATTCAAAAGAGATAGAAGGTGCCATGGTAATCTACATGTTCATGCAACTTACTACAAAAATGGTACAGGGGATATGGCTTGAAAGCCTTCAACCGGGTTAGTGTACTGTCATATCTAAACATTTTAGGCTATTAGAAGTTATAGAGCAATTCAGTAATGTGGCGGGATACAAAATCAATGCTCAGAAATCAGTTGCATTTCTATACATGAATAATGAGACTGAAGAAAGAGAAATTAGGGAATCCATCCCATTTACAATAGCACCAAAAACCATACGTTACCTTGGAATTAACTTAACCAGAGACGTAAAGGATCTATATTCTAGAAACTACAAATCACTCTTGAAAGACATTGAAGAAGACACAAAAAGATGGAAAAATATTCCATGCTCATGGATCGGAAGAATTAACATAGTTAAAATGTCCATGCTACCCAGAGCAATCTACACTTTCAATGCTATCCCAATCAAAATACCAATGACATTTTTCAAAGAACTGGAACAAACAGCCCTTAAATTTGTGTGGAACCAGAAAAGGCCCCGAATCGCCAAGGAATTGTTGAAAAGGAAAAACAAAGCTGGGGGCATCACAATGGCGGATTTCAAGCTGTACTACAAAGCTGTGATCACAAAGACAGCATGGTACTGGCACAAAAACAGACACATAGACCAATGGAACAGAATAGAGAACCCAGAAATGAACCCTCGGCTTCTTGGGCAACTAATCTTTGACAAAGCAGGAAAAAACATCCAGCGGAAAAAAGACAGTCTCTTCAATAAATGGTGCTGGGAAAATTAGACAGCTACATGAAAAGGAATGAAACTTGACCACTCTCTCACACCATACACAAAGATAAACTCTAAATGGATGAAAGACCTCCATGTGAGACAGGAATCCATCAAAATTCTAGAGGAGAACATAGGCAGCAACCTCTATGACATCACCCACAGCAACCTTTTTCATGACACATCTCCAAAGGCAAGAGAAACAAAAGATAAAATGAACTTGCGGGACTTCATCAAGATAAAAAGCTTCTGCACAGCCAAGGAAACAGTAAAAAAAACTAAGAGGCAGCCCACGGAATGGGAGAATGTATTTGCAAATGACGCTACAGATAAAGACTGGTATCCAAGATCTACAAAGAACTTCTCAAACTCAATACGTGAGAAACAAACAAACAAATCATAAAATGGGCAGAAGATATGAACAGACACTTTTCTAATGATGACATACAAATGGCTAACAGACACATGAAAAAATGTTCAAAATCATTAGCCATCAGGGAAATTCAAATCAAAACCACACTGAGATACCACCTTACACCAGTTAGAATGGCAAAAATTGACAAGGCAAGAAACAACAATTGTTGGAGAGGATGTGGAGAAAGGGTATCCCTCCTACATTGTTGGTGGGAATGCAAGTTGGTACAGCCACTCTGGAAAACAGTGTGGAGGTCCCTTAAAAAGTTAAAAATAGAGCTACCCTATGATCCAGCAATTGCACTACTGGGTATTTACCCCAAAGATACAGATGTAGTGAAGAGAAGGGCCATATGCACCCCAATGTTCGTAGCAGCATTGTCCACAATAGCTAAATTGTGGAAGGAGCCAAGATGCCCTTCAACAGATGACTGGATTAAGAAGATGTGGTCCTCGAGCCTTACATCGGAGACCGGGGATGTACTGTATGGTGACTAACATAATATAATAAAAAATATTAAAAAATAAAATAAACAAACATTTTAGGCAAAATTATATTTAACTAAGACTTTGAACCTTGCTGTTCCTAGCAGAAGATACCAACAAGGAAAATAGCAGCCAGAACTCAAATTCTTAAAGTTTGAATTTTATTAAATATAGTCTAACAAAGAATTTTAACTTGCTTGTGCTTTTATTATCATTCCTTAAAGTGGAGTTCAGGCCACACATCTACTTAAGTATCCAAACAGAATGTTTTTAGGAAGAAATGGACAGTAGCCTTAATGGTCTAAGAGCCAACCAGAGAAATCTCCTGCTGCACTTGTCCTGGGCACCAGACAAAAAAAAAGTTAGTGGTTGGAGTACTCAAGGTCTGCACACATTGTCAAAATGTGGAGGGCAGGATCACTTAGCAAATTCAAGGAAGCAACATAAACCAGGAGCAGGAGAGCTGCCAAAAAATATACTCATAAGACATTTTAGCATAAAATGATTGTACTAAGAAGAAGCCAATTCTAAAATTATGGGGAGGCTCTCCCATTCCCTAGGAAGATATAGAAGGGTGTAGGTTTCTGTATTTCTCCACAAATTCTTATTGCTTTCTTTTCTTAACAAAGGACATGAAATAGTATAGACCGAGGGGTATATATATATATATACATATATATATATGTGTATATATATATATATATATATATATATATATATATATATACACATATATATATATGTACAAGGATGGTACAATCAAGTTGGCCTGGAAAAATTCCAATGCAATTTTCAAGGAAAGGTAAAGACAGTCTTGAAATCAGCAGAAGAATACTTTCCATTCTTGAGATATAGAAAAGGAAATTTGTTGAAAAGGAATGTAATGAAGAAGTAGTGGATACAACAATGAAGGAATTACAAATATCGATCTTGAAGCTTCAAAAAATCCATAGACAGATATCCAGTGTACTGTGTTTGAAATTTTATACTAACTTCACAGTAATCTTCAGTGAATGGGCAAATGTGTCATCCCAAAAAATGAATCTATTTATTTTCAGTCTCAGGTTGACAGTGAGTCTGTGTCCTGCCCTCCTAGACTTATTTCTCTTGAGCTAAGGAATGGGATTCCTTCCCCAATGTTCACCATTTCTTCAACCCTATCTCTGCCCAACCCCCATTATAGAAGCAGCCAAAAGTCCCAAATAGTATCATCTGTGATTCCCCACCTAATCCATAAGTAATAAATTTCAATTGGATTCCAGCCATTCTTCCGATAGCTGTACAAAATTTATGGTGGATGTTTCTCTCAGCCTTTTCTTCTGTGGGGCAACTGTATGTTTTCATCCAAGAGCATTCATCCAGTTGTTGATATTTGGTCCTGAGAACAAATCCTCTGAGGCTCAGGTAGGAGTATGCATGGCATTTGGGGTGGTCCTTAATGTAGTGTACGACCTTCTCTTCCTGCCTCCTCTCCTTCAAGGCATGAAGGCCTGTGCTGAACATCAATTGTCAATTGTTGTGTTTGGAAGTTAGTCTCTGAGACTATAGCAGGCCCTACATTCAGGGGAAAGAGACAGAGCTCCAAGACAGCAGTGAGATGAGAGGACTTCATGGGAGTTTAACTAACACTCCTGTTTAGTTGGTGTATTAGTTTCCTGAGGCTATTGTGCCACAAACTCAGTGGCTGAAAACAATAGAAACTTATTCTCTCACAGTTATGGAGGCTAGAAGTCCAAAATCTGGCAGGACTGTGCTCCCTCCAGGTGCTGTAGGGAGAATCCTTCCTGTCTCTTCCAGCTTTGGTAGCTACTCCGGCCTTTCTGACTTATGATGGCATTACTTCAATCTCTGCTTCTACCTTCACATTTCCTTTTCTTCCCTGTGCCTGTCTTTGCTGTGTGTCTGTCTATTAAGTATACATGTGATTGTATTTAGGGCCCACTGGATAATCCAGGATAAGCTCTTTTTTTTTTTCAAAATCCTTAACTCAATCACACTCAAGGTTCTGGGGATTTGACATGGATATTTGTTGGGGGACATTTTTCAGCCCACCAGAGTAGGGAAGAAAACTAAAATTAATTTTGCATACAGTATCTCATTTAAATTCTACACTGGTATGTCAGATAATCTTATTCACATTCTATAGATGAGGAAATTTGAACTTGGTGAAACTTTCCCAAGATCACTGAGCTAATAAGCAGAGGACTTGGGTTCTGTCTGACTCCTCATTCACTCTGTTCTACAGGCTGTGACGGGCTGGGGATACTGTGCTATTATTAGCTATGTGCTCATGGGTGAGCCACTTGACCTCTCTGGGGCTCAGTTTACTCACTAGTTGATAAGGTAGTTATTCAATGTCGCTTGCATCTTTATGATTCTTGTATCAAGAAACATCTAACACCCAAACGAAATTACAGTATGGTTTGGATAGAGTTAGTGTTGGACCGAGGAATGGCTTTGACCTTACTGTCACCAAGAAATTCTTCACGGAGAAGACCGAGCGTCTTGAGGGTAGGACTAACTTGTCCGGTCCCTACTTTCATTCTCCAGCAAGTACTACAGTAAGAGTTCACTCATATGGTCAGTCATTCTCTCATCACATATTTATTAAGCACCTTCATTTTTTTCCAGGGACTTTAGGCACTAAGAATACAATGAATTTTTGAAAACTCAACATAGTTCCTGACAGAATTTAAAATGATCAGATTGAGGAAGCCAGCTCACTTTCTCTGTAACAGAATGGATTAGTTAATTCTAGGAACCTTGAGAGCAGTGGTTGCCAAATTTTAGCCTGCATCAAAATCCCCCAGAGAACTTACTGTTCTTACTGTTAAGTCTCTTATTCAATGAGTCTTGACTAGGGCCTTAGAATTTCCATTTTTAATAAGTTCCCAGGTGATGCTGATGCTGGTGGTCCAAGAACTACATTATGAGGATCACTGCTCTAGAGCAGTAATTCCCAACCAGCGGAGTTGGGTCTCCTAGGTGCATAGACTACTATGGGCCCCCATAAGGACCCCTACCACCATAGGCTACTATGGCATTTTATGAGCAGTTAGTATAGTCTTTTGGCTGAATAAATAAAAGCGAAACTACCATTATGTAGGCTTGTTTAAACATTTTGAAGTTAAAAAGAAATTTTCACTCTTAAAAACTTTAGTAACCCTTGAACAAAAGCCAGAAGATCAATCAGGTTTTATCTTTTTTGCCAGCACTAATCTTTTGGCAGAAATATCTATAATGTTGTGTTGAGAACAAATTGAATTCTGCATTTTGGCTCAGTAGGAAAGAAGGCCATAATTGATTATAAATATTTGTCTAGATGAGGGAGAGGGAATAAAAGAATCTGTACCCTGTATTCGTCTTTTTTTTAATTTAAATATTGGAGTTGTTACAATTTAGACTTGGATCCTCTTCTCACTTTACACTCTACCCTTGGGCCATCTATGGTATTAAAGATCATCCACATGCTGACAGTGCCCTTGATAGGTCCTGCCCAGCTCTCTCCTCTGACTTCCAGAGCTATATTTCCAACTGCCTCCTTGACATCTCTACTTTGATACTGCACGTGCATTTCAAAGTTAAAAATAAATGTTCAACAACAAATTCCTGATTTTCCTCCTCAAATTGTTCTAATCCCATCTTAATAAATGGTACCATCAACTCTCCCTTTATCCTGAGAAAAGTTCTTGATTTCTCTCTCTCATTTGTTATATCTAATTCATTCCTGAGTTCTATTGATTCTACATCCAGAGCATAACTTAAATTCATTCACTTCCTTCCATATTCAGCCTCAGTTATAGCAATTTACCAGCATCCCTCACCTGTACTGTGTCAGCAGCCTCATGACTGGTCTCCCCACTGCCATCTTTCTTCCGTTTAATGCAAAATTTAAGTGATATTCTTCCCACCTTAGAACTATCAGGGTAAAATTCCAACATTCATTATTTGCCCCCAAAGGGCCTGCATAATCCAGCTCCTTCCCACCCCTTCAACCTCAGTCTTACCACTGCCCTCATTGGTCGTGTTCTGATCACACTGGTCTTTCCTCAGTTTCTCAAGCACTTCCCCAACTAAGAGCTTCATTGTTCCCTTGTCTGCCTGGAATGTGCTTTCCCCACTCTGCCTCACACACACACCCATTCTTTTGGTCACAACTGAAAATATCACTTCCTCAAAGAGGCCTCCCTGGATCCCCCAGTGCTCTCTTAGAGTATCCTATGTTTTCGTTCCACTTAGCCAAATCTGCAAATCTCTTTTTAATGTCTGTGTTTCTACTACACCATAAGCTTCAAGAGGGGAAGGGATGTGTATATATGATCTCACCACTGTGCCTCAGCATCTAGTTCAGTGCCTACAGGTGTTCAATTACTATTTTTTAAATGAAGAGATTAATAAAGCCAGAAGGTCTGAAACACTTTGCTGTTCATCTCAGGCCATCCTCTCTTCTACTTGTCTGTACAGTTTCTCTAGTTCCTTGCTTCCTCCCTTATGGCGTCTTGACTTTAACTTTACAGGCTAGAATGTTTGTCTGATTCTGAGACAAAGATGGCTAATGACAGACAAGATGGAAATGTTCTCATTTATGACAACTTTTGTTTGTCATTATGACTCTTTTTGGTCTCATTTATGACAACTTTTGTTTTGTCATTATGACTCTTTTTGGTCTGAGTTCCCAGCCTGGGAGCTCTAAACCATTCCATCCACCCTCTGGCTCCTAGAGACAGTTCTTCTGGCTGAGTTGGTGAGCTCTGTGGTATGTCAGGACGAAATTGCTTTGCCTTCTACTCCTGACCACAGCAGACCACAATACACACTTTGGGAGAAGGGAGCCTGTTTGAGGCAGAAGATTTGGGATGGTCTCCACTTCATAGATTGGTTTTGGTTTTGCACTAACAAAGTTTTATAATTCTCTTGACATTTCTAACATCATCCATAGTTTTATTCCAGATTCCATAGCCCAGCTTTGAGAGAGTAAAGTATATTTTATTTTGAAGACTAGCACTGAAGAAAGAGCAGTTGGGATACGATCATTACTAGGGTTGATTGGTGGGAGAGGCTGGGGTAGAAGTAGGTTGTTGACCAAGAGACACCTCTCCAGAGCTTTCACCACACAGGAACAGAAGGACTGAACTGCAGCCGGGTGGTCCCCTGCTGAGTAAAATCTGGCTCTTCCCTCTGCTGGCTTCTCAAGAGCAAGACCTCTGGGCTCCTGCCCTTCCAGCAATAGGGATTGGGAATGGTTGTTTCAGTCCTGGGAATTCTGTGCATTCAAGTGCATGCAGAAGAGCTAAGACACTCAGGGAAGAAAGTTAGTCATTATTCCTAAAGTCTTACATATCATCTATTCCTTTTTTCTAATTCTTTTTTTTAAATTTTATTTGAATGTAGTTGACATGCTATGTTACATTTGTTTCCGGTATACAACCTAGTGATTTTGAATTCTTTACTGGGTTTCCAATGGCATTGATGACTGAAGAAGTTGAACTTCCTAGACAAAATTACAAATTGAAGAATGTCTACACTACTTACTGCTTCTTCCTTTTCTGTAACACCTCATCCTCATCACCAAATGTCTAGAGTTCAGGGGTGCTATGAACTGAATGTTTGTGTCCCCTTCTTACCCTGCCCCCCTCCATGTTGAAGGCCTAACACCCATTATGGCTATGTTTGGAAAGGAGGCCTCTATGGAAGTATTAAGGTTAAATGAGATCATGAGGGTAGAGCCCTGATATGAAAGGGTTAGTGTCCTGATAAGAAGAGACACTAGAGAGCTCACACTCTCTGTCTCTCTGTCTCTCTCTGTCTCTCTCTCTTTGCATGTACACACCAAGGGAAGGCCTCATGAAGACATACCACCTACAAGCCAGAAAAGCCCTTGCCATGAACTAAATCAGCCGACTCCTTGATCTGGGACTTCTAGCCTCCAGAACTGGAAGAAAACACATTTATGCCACCCCATCTGTGCCATTTGGTTGCAACAGCCTGAGCAGGTAAATACGAAGGGCTTCCTCTCTCCTTCATTCCAAAACTTACCTGTTTTGGGTCCTATTTCATTAATGTGAGTGTGACAAGTTATTCCTAGCAGTGAGTGGGACTTTTGACACCCATCAAATAATCTAGGGGCCACTTACTTATCCTTTTCCCTTCCCTCCTTTTTACCATTGGCTGGTTTGGGGGCTGGCTTGGGTTATCAAGTAAGGAGAAAGAACAGAAGAGGAAGTGATGGGAAATTTTAAAAAATTATTTGCTTATGCATGTCTCATGAGTCTAGTACTTTGCTAGATATCAGGGAAGCAAAAATGAGTAAGATGCTTCCTTCACCTTTAAACTCAATGTTTAAAGAAATCAAGGTCTAGTAGACAGTGAAAACATACTAATCCATTATTATATTTTAAGTTTTTCTGTTATCTGTAAATGTGACTTACAGTGAGTCTGGTTTTATAATTTTCTTCTAAAAAACTTCATTAATGTTTAATTTTTAAAATGCCCAAAGGACAAAAGGGAGTGGGTCTCTTTAAGAAATACCACCTGGCAAGGAGCCAGAACTAGCTAATAAGAAATCTTCAGAATTCTGAATAGGGTAGGCTATATATTCTTATGTACGTCAGCGTAGGCTGATCAAGCAATATGAGAGCTCAGCCACCAGGGAAATGAATTCTGATTGAAAGGATATCATTCCAGTGTTTGGACCCTGGGAGTCATTCTACTGTGTAATTTTATTCTTCCTTCCTCCCTGTTTTCCCTCCTTCCCTCCCTCACCCACTTTCCTTTCTTTCTTTCTTTCTTTCTTTCTTTCTTTCTTTCTTTCTTTCTTTCTTTCTTTCTTTCTTTCTTTCTCTCTCTCTCTCTCTCTCTCTCTCTCTCTCTCTCTCTCTTTCTTTCTTTCTTTCTTTCTTTCTTTCTTTCATTCTTTCATTCTCCCTTCCTTTCCCTTTCCTCCTCTTCTCTTCCCTTTCTGTTTTTGGGCACTTAAAACAGGAAATCTTAGAATGATTTTCTTTTGTTAATGAGATGAGCCCAGGTCTGCAAAATGGGAAGGTGCAGGAATTGTAGGTTTTAGGAGCAGGTAAGAGAAATACAATCATAGTGCTAGCTACAGTAATCAGAGTAGGGATGCTTGGCACCTAAAGGAGAAAGGGGAAGAGAGGAAAAGCAGCCTTACTCTCTAGGAGTAATTTGTACTCCAAGGTACTCCCAGGGCCAGAGGTGGGAGCAACACTTGCTCCCGAGCTCCAGGACAGATAGTTCCTCACTTTGACTCAGTATTTCATGAAGGTTACCTTGTTTCTGATCCCTGATAGGAAGCCAGGGAGTTTAGTCAGAAACATACTCCATTATCACTAGGTGTTTGTACTTCTTCACATAGTATTACAATTTAGTGAAAGTTGATATAAATACATTGTGCAATTGTTTGTAACCAGAGACAAATTGTTATTTATGTTTTATGCTAACATAAAATTACTGTTTGTAGGAATAGCATGAGGAGCTGGACCATATGGAAATCTGGGGAAACGTGAAGAATTCAGATATTTAGTCATATCCCCAGGCATGACTTCAGAAGTGATACAGATCTTGGTAGAAAAGAGCCAGCTTTCACCAACACTGTAAGAGGGATCCCCTTCTCTGCATCCTCACCAATATTTATTGTTTTCTGCCTCGTTAATTTTTGCCATTCTAACTGGTGTAATGTGGTATCTCAGTGTGGTTTTGATTTGAATTTCCCTGATTGCTAATGATTTTGAACATTTTTTCATGTGTCTGTTAGCCATTTGCACAGCTTCTTTGGAGAAGCGTCTGTTCATGCCTCTGCCCATTTCTTGACTGGATTATTTGTTTTTGGATGTTGAGTTTGAGAAGTTCTTTTTAGATCGTGGATACCAGCCCTTTATCTGTAATGTCATTTGCAAATATCTTCTCCCATTCCGTGGGCTGCCTCTTAGTTTTGTTGACTGTTTCCTTAGCTGTGCAGAAGCTTTTTATCTTGATGAAGTCCCAAAAGTTCATTTTTGCTTTTGGAGACATGTCATGAAAGAAGTTGCTGTGGCTGATATAGAATAGGTTACTTCCTATGTTCTCCTCTAGGATTTTGATGGATTCCTGTCTAACACTGAGGTTTTTCATCCATTTAGAGTTTATCTTAGTGTACGGTATAAGAGAATGGTGAAGTTTCATTCTTCTGTATATAGCTGTCCAATTTTCCCAGCACCACTTATTGAAGAGACTGTCTTTTTTCCACTGGATGCAAGTTGGTACAGCCACTTTGGAAAACAGTATGGAGGTTCCTCAAAAAGTTGAAAATAGAGCTACCCTATGACCCAGCAATTATACTATAGGGTATATACCCCGAAGATACAGACGTAGTGAAGAGAAGGGCCACATGCACCCCAGTGTTCATAGCAGCATTGTCCAAAATAGCCAAACTGTGGAAGGAGCCCAGATGTCCTTCAACGGATGCATGGATAAAGAAGATATGGTTCATATATACAATGGAATATTACTCAGCCATCAGAAAGGATGAATACCCACCATTTGCATTAACATGGATGGAACTGGAGAGGATTGTGCTAAGTGAAGTAAGTCAAGCAGAGAAAGACAATTATCATATGGTTTCACTCATATGTGGAACATAAGGAATAGCATGGAGGACATTAGGGGAAGGAAGGGAAAACTGAAGGGGGGGAATCAGAGGGAGAGATGAACCATGAGAGACTATGGACTCTGGGAAACAATCTGAGGGTTTTAGAGGGGAGGGAGATGGGGGGATGAGTTAGCCTGGTCATGGGTATTAAGGAGGACATGTGTTGTAATGAGCACTGGGTGTTATATGCAAATAATGAATCATGGAACACTACATCACAAACTAATGATGTACTGTATGATGACTAACATAACATAATAAAAAAAAAGAAGAAGAAAAAGAAAACAGCCAGCTATAATAAGGAAGGTGAGATCCGTCTCGTGAGCTTGGATTGATAGATATTAAGTGGTGGGAAGTGTCCCACCTGCATTGCCACCAGGCAAGGAGGTGCTGATATCTTGATGCAGAACCTCAGGGCCTGAGAGAGTTAACTGTTTCCTCAAATGATTCTCCCATCTCCTGTCCCAGAGATGTCTTACAGGATATGGACTGACTTTTCAGGAGATCAAGAACTTATGTTCAAGATCAAGAGCTTATGTCCTAGTTCAACTAGGAACCTGGACTCCTCACACAGCAGGGGGGTAAAAACGATATGCAAGAAGCAAGAAACCTAAAATTTCTCTGAAGGAGTAAAGAACAAAACAAAACAAAACAAAACACAAAGCAGGGTTCATACCAGTTCTGAAGACGCCTACATACAAATTTGTTTGGAGATAAAGGGGATTAGAGGATATGGGGAAATGCAGAAACAGAGTGAAATAAAGCCAGCGGGTTGGGCATGTTGTCGCATATGTTTCCATCAGACTTGAGGAGGGGAATGTCTGGGGCCAGGGAGGAAGAGGGGCCCTGAGAGGCACTCTAGCTGCAGTCTCCACCCTCATACTTTAAGATGTCCTGTGTCTGGGGAGACATTTCCTCTGGGGCCCTGGGGAGAAAGTCCTCCTGGTTTTTGCTCAAAGGCTGAGGTACAACTTTGAGAAGGGAGGGGAAAGGTTGTGAGGTGGCAGAACATGATTGGACTTTGTGTTCAGAAGTGTGTGGTGCCCCTGGGCACAGATGGATCTAGTTTAGCCTCCATGTGGCATGAAACAATGTTTCTCCAGATTGGATTAACTCATGCTACGAGAAGGATTAAGCACTCAGCATGCATTCATTGGTCATTCATTCACTACATGTGAGCCAAGGCCCCAAGCCTATGGCACCTGCTCCATTGTCCCATTAGACTTCACTTACAAAACACAAATTAAAAAATAAAGTTAAGAATTTCAATATGGTAATTGCAGAGCATTAAACCTCAAGTCTCTGAGCATGGAGCTTGGTATGGCTGTACTGGTCACACACCCATGAAACCAGCCTTGTCTGCAATGCACTGTTTTTCTAAAAATGCTGTATAGGCTGGTGATGGGTATTAAGGAGGGCACATACTGCATGGTGCACTGGGTGTTATACGCAAGTAATGAATCATGGAACTTTACATCAAAAACTTGGGATGTACTGTATGGTGACTAACGTAACATAATAAAAAATTTAAAAAAATAAAAATAAAAAAATAAAACAAGAAAAAGCAAAAACAACAAAAAAAGCTATATTAAGTAAACTTCATTGGATTTTGTTATTTGTAATCAAAACTCTAAATAATACAGAAATTGGTGCCAGACAGTGGTATCCAGGAATCAGAAGTAAAATTGGAGAACCAGGTCCAGTTGAAACAAAGAGCAGTGAAAATCTATATAGATTAAGTCATAATAATTTGGCAATTCATGGCTTGCAGCATTGAAATAGCCAATTGAATTGTTGTCTATGGTTACTTAGAATATGGTGCTCATTGAAATCAAGGCTTTGGGAGATAGGGTGGCCACTTCTTTGAAAAATATAGATGATATTAGAAAAGCAAGGAATATGTAGTAGAGTGGCCCCTTCTAGATAGCTTAAAGAGCAAGAATAATAAGATCGAATTCCTAAATTTTCTGCTCAAGCCTCATAATGAAGTTCAAGGACTTTCTATGACCTTGTGAAAAGAATCTCTTAGTCTTACAGACACAGGGCTCAGATAAAAACAATTTCACCGTTCGATCCTATGGGCTGTCAATTTACAACAGTTGAATTCACAACCTTATGAGGTGCCATATGTGAAAGTTAGGGCACTGACTAGGAATGACTGGGAAGCTGAGAACTGGAATGGGGATATATAGGAACATTAAGAGCATTTGGAATAATTCTAATATACTTGAGCAGAAGCTGACTCTCCTCCTTCCTTGTCTGATAAGGCTGTTAAGCTTTGCATGAAAGCCATGCAACTCTTCTGATGAGTTGATTCTCCTTAAGTCTCATTCCAATTACTCATAATATATCTCCTGACCTATAACTACAAACACATCCCAAAGAGCCAATAACAAAGTCAAAGTATATTAGTGAGGAGAACTCCAGCATCTGTAATGAAAGCTTTAAAGGTTGTTGTCTTTAGGCAGTGATTTGATGAGACACACTGTTATTGAAGTGTGCTTTTCAGTTTTTATGGTTTTGGAAAGATTCCAGCCCAAGTGGTAGATCATTATCACCATATATAAGGAAAATATGGTTACTATAATAGTTTGGTGTACATAGTTATTAGAATGGTCTCAACTATAGGGAGTTTAAGTAATTACTAATTCATCATGAGAGCACCAGTCCCAAAAGAGATAGGTGGCCCAAGTAGGTATAACTTGATTTTGATAACTTACAAACTCCAGTCTGGTGTACAAAGGCTGGCCTTAGACTTCATGGTAAAAGTCATGACCCCTTACCCAAGCTCCAGACATGAAAGAGTTTACCAACCTAAAGCTTATAAAATGAGGAAGTTGGTTGCCTTTAAAGAAGGACCTTGCAGTAATATAGTATATATGATAAGAATTTTTCTTAGCCTTCTCCAGAGAATGTTATATCCATCAAACAAGGTGAAAGTGTCCTAAGGAAAGGGAAATACTCTGATGTGTGGGTAATTTGTCTCTGCACTAAACCACTTCTTGGAACCTGGAACACCAGTGTGACCAAATAGTCATAATGAGGGCCTGAGAAGATCAGGAGCAACTCATTAGCAGGGCTTATAAAAACAGAAAGTAACAAGTGTTAGCAAAGACATGGGGACATTGGAATCCTTGTGCATTGCTGGTGGGAATGTAGAGTGGTGCAACCACTTTGGAAAACAATATGGCTGTTCCTACAAAAATTACAAGTAGTATTACCATATGATCTAGCAATCCACTTCTGGGCATATACACGAAAGAACTGAAAGCAAGGACTTAAGCAGGTATTTGTGCACCCATAGTCACAGCAGCATTACTCACAGAAACAAAAAGGTAGAAGCAACCCAAGTGTCCATCAACAAATGAATGGATAAGGGCGCCTGGATGGCTCAGTTGTTAAGCGTCTGCCTTCAGCTCAGGTCATGATCCCAGGGTCCTGGGATCGAGCCCCACATCTGGCTCCCTGCTGGGAGCCTGCTTCTCCCTCTCCCATTCCCCCTGCTTGTGTTCCCTCTCCCACTGTCTCTCTCTATGTCAAATAAATAAATAAAATCTTTCAAAAAAAAAAAAGGAGGACCTTTAAAAAAAAACAACAAATGAATGGATAAACAAAATATGATCTATACATACAATGAAATACTATCCAACCTTATAAAGGAAGGAAATTCTGACACATGCCACAACACGTATGACTGTTAAGGACATTATACTAAGTGAAATAAGCCAGGCTCAAAAGAACAAGTACTATATTATCCCACTTGTATATGGTAACTAGAGCAGTCAAATTCATAGACAGAAAGTAGAATGGTTACTGCCAGGGCCAAGACGGAGCGGGGAATGGAGATTTATTGTTTAAGGAGTTTCAGTTCAGGAAGATAAAAAACGTTCTGGAGAGGGATGGTGGTGATGGCTGTACAATAATGTAAATGTACTTAATGCCGCTGAGCTAACTATACAGGTAGAAGTCATCAAAATGCTTAATTTTATAGATGTTTCTAAGAAGTTTAGGAAATTGGGTTATGTCAGAATACTTATTTAAAAATGAAGGAGAAGCTGAAACTTCTATCATCTACTGTTAAGGAGATTTGATGATTATTTTGATTTTGGAGGCCACAATAACAAATTTGGTTGTGATGTTCCAGTCCTTTTACCAAGTGATCTGAAAAGCTGCCAGCGCACACTAGAGACCTTCCTTCAAATGACCCGGGACACAGTTCAAGCACCCCTGCCTTGTGTCCCAAAGTTGCTCAGAAATCTATAGCAGATAATAAAATATCTATGGGAAATGGCGATGCTGCTGGTGGTGTCTGGGGCGAGCCCCAAAAGAGAATCACTGAGGACAACCGTAGGGTTTTGAATAAAGCTAGTAATTTATAGCTTGCAACTAGATCTTAATAGAGATGAATAATATGCCATGTGTGCCCAGGAGACTGCGACATTAAGATACACACACACACACACACACACACACACACACACACACACACACAACCAGGGTCAAAGCAAGTACTGAATGCACCTTTTAATTGCACAAGCAGGTTATTCACATTCCTGAGCGCTTATTCCTGCCTTGCTGCCATCCCTCCCTCTGTCCTTGACCCTGTGGGAGATTCTCTGTGATCATATGGCCAAGGATGAAAAATTTGGAATCTGGTTTGCATATGGCTCGGCAGAATTGCTGATTCAAGTCAGAAGAGGATAGTTGGAGTATCACAGCCCAAACCAAGGATGGTTTGATTTGACAGAAAAGAAAATTCTCCCAGGAAGAAAATTATCACAATTTACTTTTTATTTTTTTTATTAAAAAAATTTTTTTCTTACAATAATTTTTATTTTGTTATGTTAGTCACCATACAATATATCCTTAGTTTTTGATGTAATGTTCCATGATTCATTAGTTGCGTATAACACCGAGTACACTATGCAATACGTGCCCTCCTTAATACCCATCACTGGCCTATCCCAATCCCTCACCCACCTCCCCTCTGAAGCCCTTGGTTTGTTTCCCAGAGTCCATAGTCTCTCATGGTTCATTCCCCCTTCTGTTTACCCCCCCTTCATTCTTCCCTTCCTTCTAATACCGATCTTCCTATTTCTTATGTTCCATAAATGAATGAAACCATATGATAATTGTCTTTCTCTGTTTGACTTATTTCACTCAGCATAATCTCCTCCAGTCCCGTCCATGTTGCTGCAAATGTTGGGTAATCGTTCCTTCTGCTGGCTGAGTAATATTCTATTTTATATATGGACCACATCTTCTTTTTACGTTTTAAAGTAAGAAAAGAGGTAAATCCCTGGGGCCTACTGCTGGAGCTGCTCAGGCCTTAAAAGTGGTTGGTACAAGTAATTACTTAAAGCCCTCATCTCAAACTTCTATATGGCCTTAATAGATGTACACAGATTTACTCTAATGCTGCCTCAGTAATGACCCCCTGTGGTGTGACAATCCCCATCATAAGACAAAAAAACAAGATAGCCCCTCAAAAAAACAGAGGCAGAACTTCTTGCACTCTCTTTCTCCCTTTCTTTCTCTCTCTTTTTCTCTAATCCCCAATTTTGCTGTGAAGCCTCAAAGGAATGACAGAAACCAAAGCAGAGGAAGCGGTACTGCCCATCACACCTCTCCAAATCCTACTACTGTATCTCTACAGGGCTTTAAACATATCTTCTTTTAAATGGCCAAATTAGATTTCATAGCATTCTGGCATACGAGCTGATGATCCCAAAAGCCTTTGGAAAATTAGAAAATGTTTCAAGTATGAGATGTGGTCATTGTTGATATTTTCAAAGTAGGTTACCTGCCAGTAGATGATGGCAACTCCTAATGAACCCATTGATTGGGCCTAGTTTATAGTTCTGAAATAAAAGATGACTGAAGAGTGGTACAAATATTTAAGGGAATCTTCCCTTATATTAAAACATAGTGGCAGGCTGGGTTCCTGCTGGAATTATGTAGGCTCACATACGGATTCCTCATTCATAACTGTAAAATTCTAGCCGAGCAATAATGATCATAAGAAACCAAGGAGACCCTGGGTTAAACAAATGATTACAGTTAACAATAGAGGTGTAAACATGACCCTAATTAATGAATCTATAATCTCTCTTCTGAGTGTCTGGCCATTAGCCATGGTTCTAATTAAACTGAGTGTGGGAGCAGCATTCCATCACCCAAGAATGCAGTATCATTCTGAATTTCTCAACGGACTGACCACACCAATCTTGATTTTTCAGCCTGTTTCTTTATCTGTTGAAACTCAAACAAGCCTTTAATTGTTAATAAGACTCTCCTCCAAAACATCTTTAGTCTTTGGTCAATCTTTATCCTTACTCTGCAAGAATAGAGAGAAGCTGGGGTGGAAAGCTAAAGATGAACATTGTATATTTACCAGATGGCCTTGCTGTGGGTCACAGAGGCCAAGAGATGGAGCAGGTCCTCACTCTTGAGGAAATAATGAAAGAATATAACTAAAAATAAAAATAAAACAGTAACTGTGTTCATCTACCTCAGATTGTCAAAGGCTAGAAGAGACTTTTGGAGGGGCACCTGGGTGGCACAGTGGTTGGGTGTCTGCCTTCAGCTCAGGGCGTGGTCCCGGTGTTATGGGATCGAGCCCCACATCAGGCTCCTCCACTAGGAGCCTGCTTCTTCCTCTCCCACTCCCCCTGCCTGTGTTCCCTCTCTCATTGGCTGTCTCTATCTCTGTCAAATAAATAAATAAAATATTAAAAAAAAAAAAAGAAGAGACTTTTGGAGGTTAATAAATCCCTTCCCCTGTCTCAGATCATTGTTGTCTACTAAGGACTATAGATGAGGACCTCTGCTGAGGTCCACCATGATCTAAGTCCATCTTTGGGCTATCAACCTACATTCCATGTACTTTCAGGCTCTATGAACCATGTGTGATCAAAATACTCTAAGGAATTGGTGGGTTTCTCACATATACTCCATGACATCTGTTCTTTAGCCTGCCAGCCACATTTGATGCTAAGGCAGAGAGAGCTGTCTCCCAAACAGAATCTTTTGCCATACATCTATCGTGTGGCGTTGACAGTCCTTCATGCAGTGTGGTGCGGGGGCAATGATATCTCAGTAAAAATTCTTGCTAGGATCCAATGATTTATTTAGCTAACAGCTTAGTTAATTATGTCAGTTTGACAATTTCAAGAGGGAAGGAAAAACACACATGGGCTGGATGAGGAGATTGTCTTAGTAGTATTTTATGCCAAGATATGGTTAGGGAACCCACTGATTTCTTGGTAAAATCTCTAAGCTCTCATACTTTCTCCTATAATCAAGACCACCACTACATTTTGAAAGAAACATATTTTCTCCCCATACTTAAACATGGCAAAGTAAGACGAAAATAGAAAAAAAAAATACAAAGAACCCAAAAACAAACAAAAAGAATCCCCAAAACCAAATAAACATTTATTTTTCAAATAATGGAACATTTCCTCTGGAAGAAGAAGGGGCCCTTTGCTAGGAATTGTAAGACCTGGACTCCAGTTCCTGCTCTGCTTCTGGGCGACTGTCTCTTGACTTTAGTTTTCTTGTCATCTAAGAAATAAGCCAGGTAGAAGCCCAAAGCCCTCACAGCTTTTGTACACCACAATGCTGTCAGGTTGTGGATGCTCAGGTCACAGGAGAGGCCTGGAAGAGAGCAGGGACTTGAGTGAACATTGATTGGCATTAAGCAGATATCAGAGGTTCTCTGCTTTACAGCCAAAGCCATTTACCCACCCTGCTGGAGAAGGCTTTCCTTGTTTCCTATAGCGCTAGTCTCAACACCTTCACTTTATTCAAAGGCTCAACGGCAGCATTTTCTTTATACAAAATTCTTCCTGATCTCATTCTCCCATAGGCCTTGAGGCTAGTCATGATTTATTCATCCTTTCCATACATATTTTTGAGTGCCTGCTATAAGAAAGACACTGTTCCCAGTGCTAGGGATACAGAAAAAAACAAAACAACCTCTGTTGTCATGGAGATACCTGCTAGAGCTTTAATACCTTCCTGCATGAGAAATGGACCAGGTGTAATTCTCATATTAGGGATAGGAGAAGGAGGAACCACAGGCAAAAATTGCAGCATTCTAGAAGTAGAAGACAAAAATAAAGTCTGTAAACAGACTGTAATAAAATAGTCTACAAGTTTGTAGCACGACCTTATTCTCTTCCACAGCTAGCAATAGTAAGTATAACAGCAATCACTAACATTTACATGGCTCCCTATGGTAAAGAAATCCTTTTTTTCCTAATATTTTATTTATTTACTTGAGAGAAAGAGAGTGCATGAGTGGGGGAAGGGGCAGAGGGAGAGGGCCAAGCAGAGTCCCCACTGTGCACAGAGCCCAATGTGGATACATGATTACGAGGCTGGATCCCAGGACCCTGAAACCATGACCTGAGCTGAAGTCAGACGCTTAACTGACTGAGCCACCCAGGTGCCCTGAGAAACCCTTCCAACAAATATTATCATTTCCTTTAATAAAAATCCTTCAAGGGGGGGCGCCTGGGTGGCACAGCGGTTAAACGTCTGCCTTCGGCTCAGGGCGTGATCCCGGCGTTGTGGGATCGAGCCCCACATCAGGCTCCTCTGCTGTGAGCCTGCTTCTTCCTCTTCCATTCCCCCTGCTTGTGTTCCCTCTCTCGCTGGCTGTCTCTATCTCTGTCAAATAAATAAATAAAATCTTTAAAAAAAAAAAATCCTTCAAGGGATTATTAGTTTTGCTTCTTAATAAATGAATTTGATGAATGCACAGAGTTTTAAATGACCAGCCCAAGATAACTAGTAAACAGCAGAGCTGAGACTAACTCTGGTTTTCACTTCAGATCTCATACTCTTTCTATTATGATGAAACTACTCTGAACATTTCTTATTCCACTTTCTTTTTTTAAAAGACTGTTTTAGTGGGCTGAAGCTTGCCAAAACCTCATTCTAACTACAAATCATGGAGCCTCCCCCATGAACTTACCAACTGCTCCCAGAGTTACTTCTTAAATCTTGTTTTAGCCATTAAATTTTGGTAAGTAAAGTAGTCATTTTAACTATATACCATAGAGGAACTAAAATAGGGGGAAAATGACTAACCCCTAGCTACATTTTGCTTGTTAACTGAAACAAAACAATTCAGGACTGGATTTAGAAGTCTGTCAGTGGTTCTAGAGATGAGGATATTTGGGGATTGTCTTCAGGTTCATAAAAGATGCCTCATTTCACTTCCACTGTGAATGGAGGGAGATGGAAAATATTGAGCCTGTAGCACAAAGAATTGAAATTAAAGACACAACAGAACTTCAAGAAAATGAATGGACAGGTGCATCAGGAACAGGCAGAATCAACTTCTCTTGACATATGCTTCCTGTAAGAGGCTTAGATGGAGGATAGGAAGAGGAAGGTGAGGACTGAAATAATTTCACAAGGCCCCATCCAGTCTTTATTCTGAAGACTCAAGGCAGAATGGAACAGAAGAAAGATGGACAGGGATTCAAGTGGCCTGGGCTCTCCAGGGCTCTGCCACTATCTACCTGTGTACCCTCAGGAAGGACATCAAGCTCCTGAGACTTGGTTTCTTCATCTAAATCATAAATGAATCTGTCTAACTTCCTTGACAGATCATCATGAGCAGGACTTGAGATAACCTCCCCATATATGTAAATTCATAAGGGCAAACATCTTCTGTTTTATTTTTATTACTGCTGTATCCCAAGCATATGTCTTGAGATGTATACTGGACCTGGTACACAGTAGATATTAAATAAATGTTTGGCAAATAGATTTATAAATAGCACATGTAAAAATACTTTCAATGTAGGGGAAAAAATGGAAATGGGAAGTATTACAGCTATGTCAACTATCTGTGGAGACTATTCCAATGTATGCCCCACTACCTCTCCCATCTCTACACTATCCCATGACCATTCCCTGTCAGTCAGGATGAGTTCAAAAGGGACAAACCAACAACATTGATCTCTACAAGTTAAAATCAAGCTGGTGGCTGTGGGAAGCACAATACAGAAAGAGTTGATGTGAGGGATGCTGCTATGGCTGCTCTCTTGGATTACTCTCCTCCCTATTTCCCGTAAGTCTTGTTGAAACAAGTGTGAAGGAACCTACCTTGCCATTTTGATCAGAACTCAACAGGGACATGGGCATAGGAAGCAGGAGGAAAGTCTTCAAGTCCATCCTCTGAGGAAAGCCTTTTGACAGACCATCCTCTAATTCCTAGAGGGCAGATAGCTTCCGTCCCAGCTGACTGCAGGCAGTTATGATCAGATAATTGAATAGGCATATATCCTATGTAATCAAAAGAAGCTGGTACCCATCTCTCAACTTGACATTAAGTTAGTATTTTTCCAGACAACCTCCCTGCCCCATCACAGAGTTGTTTCTCAAATGTAAATGTCAAGTGAGGCAGCAGAAATTAATTTAATATGCTTTATGGGCACTGGGTAATACCCAGAAGGCTAACAATGGCAGAACAGAATTATAAAAGAATTGAGAGTGAGTATGCTTTATAGACCCTGGCACATTGCCCAGGGCAGTAGAGTAAGTGGGAGAAGGAAACACTGGTAATTGGGGTCAGTGGTCAGCTTTCTTTTCAGCATGAGTGGTTTTTAGAACCACCAGAATTTTTCCTTTCAAAGACGGCACACGGGCTTTTTGTTCTGAGACCCACCTCAAAGACAGGATGCCCAAGTTTTCTGATATACAGGTACCAGGTGGCTGGAGGTGGCAGTAAATTTGGTTCTAGCGATGGTAGAATTCTTTGTGTGAGGAATTAGGACAGGAGCACCTAATTGGCATTCTGTCTGCATTGAAACACTTTAGCATATGGTGAAGTGGCTGGCTCTCAAATTAGATCACAAAGATTTAAATTCCACTTCTGCCATTTATTGACTATGCAACCTTAGGCAGCTTACTTAACCTCCCTGTGCCTTAGTTTTCATATTTATAGACTAGAATAATAATAATGGCACCTGTTTCAGAGGGTTTTTGAGAGAAATAAATTAGGTGATACCTTTCAAGCGTGTAGAACAGTGACTGGAGCAAAGTACTCAGTTGATATTGGTTATAATAATTATCTGTCAATGCTAAGCAATTTGGGCTTTCCAAATTTATATTAGAAATGGCTATCTTTTTCAACTTTCTCATTTCTCTATTGGTGTCCAGAGGCCATAATGCTTCTGTGATCCATAATCATGTTGCTACTTTTGGAGTTCAGTTTCCATCAACATGAGGTAGAGATGAAAAAGCACTTCTGGCAGTCAAAGTCCTCAGTCTGAGTGTCAATTCATGTATTAACTAGCTAGATGACTCTAAGAAAGTCTTAATCTGCTAATTTTTTAAGTAAGGAGGTTGGACCAGTTGATTTGTAGGGATGCTTCTTGTCCCCAAATTCAAGAAATCTACTTCCCCCGTGGAGGCTCAGAGACTCTCATATCTAAACCTTTGAGTGACTAAGCTTGGCATCTACTTTGTGTTGAATACCAGGGATGTATTAGCAATACTTCTTTTCCAAGTTACATGTTCACTGTATTTTCTACCTCACTCTCCTCCCACTTCTCCCTCACTTGGCAACTTGGAGTCTTTGTGTCAGCAAGTGAGGAGGAACTGGAATTTCCCAAGTCCAATGAGCTTGAAAACTTCCTTCTTTTCTTCCCCACTCTATCCTCACATTTTCTGCAGCTTCTCAAGATACTTGGTCTTTTTTCTTCTAGAGCATTGTCTCAACTACAGATACTCTGTCAGAGAAGAGGAAACATGTGAATGGTTCTGTCTCTTGTAGTCATGGGGCCATCATTCTTCCCTTAGTTTGTCATCAAGTCAGCCAGGAGTTGAAGTCCTAATATCATGTGCAGCCAGTGTAAGTGAAACCCCCTGACCTATACATGGTCTTAAAAGTCAGGATGGATTTGAATTGTAATATGACATGATTCTTAGCTTGGGACCCTGATATATGAGAAATGATATATGACCATAAAATGGTCCACCAGCACTCTCTCCTGTTAACATTTATATGTCTTTTGAATTAACATTTGATTCCCCTACCAAACTATAAGTTCCATGAAAGTGAGGACTATATTTTTACTTTCTACAGCATCCCTAGCATTGAACAGAGTGCCTGATATATAATAGGCTCTCTTTTTTTTTATAATAATTTTTTATTATGTTATGTTAGTCACCATACAGTACATCCCAAGTTTTTGATGTAAAGTTCCATGATTCATTACTTGGGTATAACACCCAGTGCACCATGCAATACATGCCCTCCTTTTGAGATAGTCACCGGCTATCTCAATCCCCCACTCCCCTCCCCTCTAAAGCCCTCAGTTTGTTTCCCAGAGTCCATAGTCTCTCATGGTTCATTCTCCCTTCTGTTTACCCCCCTTCCTTCTTCCCTTTCTTCTCCTACTGATCTTCCTACTTCTTATGATAATAATAGGCTCTCAGTAAATATTTGTTGAATAAATAAATGAAAGAGTATAGTATATTAGATTAATCATTTGGAACTAAAACTCACACCAAGTACCTGTCTTAAGAATGAGATGAGGAAGAGAAATTCTATCAAGAATGAGTGGGAATAGTACAGGAGCCATGAATTGGTCAAGATCTTTTGGTCCCTCATTTAGAAGATTCTTGTTGTACTACAGGAACCTCTTGGTTTAACCATGTGAACATCACATTGTCCTCTTTCTCTAAAAAGGGACTTTAGGGAAATCTCTGTCTAATCATCTCAGAAACTGATGCTTAGGAAGACAAGAGACACCTTTAAGAGCTAAACTTCTGGTCAGGCCAAAAAGTTATAACAGCCAAAATAAGGTTAAAAATGAGCAGGGGTATAAAAACAACAATTTACCATGACAAAATGAGGCTTATTCCAAGAATGCAATATTTAAAATCAATCAATTCAATATATCATATTAATGTCTAAAGAAAAAATACAGGATAGTATCAATTGATGTAGAAAGAGCATATGATAAAATTCAATGTCTATGCATAACCCAAAATTTCAGCAAGCTAGGAATAGCAGGGAACTTCCTCATATGATAAAGGACATCTATAAACAAGCCTATAGCTAACATTATACTTAATGTTGAAAGACAGAATGCTTCCCATCTAAGATTAGGAACAAGGCAAGGATGTCCATTATTATCACTCCTATTCAACACTGTACTAGAATTCTGAGTGCAATAAAGTAAGAAAAAGAAATAAAAGTCATATAGATTGGAAACAGAGTTGTCACTATTTCACAGACGACATGATTGTCTACATAGAACATCCTAAGGAAACTACAAAAAATTCCTAGAACTAATAATAAACTAAGAAAGGTCACAGGATACAAGATCAATACATAGAAAACAGTCATATTTCTAGATACCAGCAATAAATAACTGGAATCTGAATTATATATGCATTTTATTTACAATAGATCCAAAACCCAAAACATTTAGCTGCAAATTTAACAACATGTGTAGGATCTGTATGCTGCAAAATGCTGATAGCAGAAAGCAAAGAAAACTTCGATAAATAAAAGACGTACTCAAATAGCAAAGATGACAATCCAAATCCCAATCCAAATTCCAGCAGGCCAAATTTTTTTTTTTTTTGGTAGGAGCTGACAAGCTAATTCCAAAATTCATATAGAAAGGTAAAGGGACATGGATAGTCAAAACAACCAGGAAAAAGATGAACCAAGTTGGAGGACTTACACTCCCTGATTTTAAGACTTATTATAAAGCTATAGTAATTAAGACAACAAGGTATTTATGGTTAGATAGACAAACAGATGAATGAAATACAATAGAGAACCTAGAATTGGACCCATCCACATATGACCAATTGATTTTTCTCCAAGGTGCAAAGTGGATCATGGACCTAAAACTTCAAAAACTCTAGAAAAAAATGTAAGAGAAAATCTTTGTGATCTTGGGTTAGATGTGGATTTCTTATATACAACACCAAAACAAGACCCCTAAAATAAACATTGAGAAATTGGACTTTATCAAAATTAGGCACTTCTGCTCCTTAAAAGACATTCTTAAAGAAATGAAAAAACAGATTAGGGGAAAAATCTTGCAAATCATATATCCGATAAAGGTTTTGTATCCAAAATATAGAGAGAACTCTCAAAAATTCAGTAATAAGAAAATAACCACGCCAATTAAAAATGAGCATAAGGTTTGAATAAACACTTCACCAAAGGGATATATCGATGGAAAATAGACACACAAGATGTCCATGAACATCTCATTAAGGGAAATGTGAATTCAAACATAATGTGATACCACTTCTCACTTGTTAGAATGGCTCAATAAAACATACTGACAATATCAAGTGCTGATGAGAATGCAAACTGCAAAAACAGTTTCCCATAAACATATATTTATCATGTGATTTAGCAATCTCACTCCCGGGTATTCAGCCAAGAGAAATGAAAACTTACATTGACACAAAAACCTGTACATAAATATTTATAGCAGCTCCATTCATAATTACCAAAAACTGAAGACAACCCCAAAGCCCTTTCACAGGTGAATGCATAAACAAGTAGTGGTAAGTTCATACAGTAGGATGCTTCTCAGTAATAAAAATAATAATAAGGAATTACTGATACACACAACAACTTGGACGAATCTCAAAGAAATTATGCTGGGTGAAAGAAGCTAGCTTGAGAAGGTTACATCCTGTATGATTCCATTTATATGACATTCTCAAAAAGACAACATCATAGTGATAGAGAAAAGATCTGTGGTTGCAAGAGTTAGGATCATGGAGAACAGGTGAAAACAAAAGGTTAGTGTGAGAGGGTTTTTTGGAGTTAATGGCACCATGCTGTTTTCTGATTATAGCAGTAGTTACGAGATTCTGGATATACGTCAAAGCTCGTAGCACTGTAAGCCCTACAAAAGCCAGTTTTGCCATATTTTAATTTTTAAAAATGAACACAGAGCAATTTCAAAGGAAATGGATAGGTAAAAGGGCAGCCCAAGAAGGTCAGATGGAAGAGGAAGAGGTAGAAGCAGAATTTTCCTTGGCTCTTGAAGTATCTTGAATATGATGAGTCCTGGGTCTTGTTCAGCGCCAACCTGCAAAAGTTGTGCCCCTTCCAGCCCTCTGGGTGCTTCTTTGGGTCCATATTTCCCTCCATGGTATTGGATTAGGCACTCCATCATGGGTCAGGGTATCAGTGCAAGACTTAAGCATGGGGCTTTCCCAATGACTGGGCTCTCACAAAGTGTCACTCTCACTGCCAACCACCAGCAGTAATATCCCTCTTGCCCAAGCCTCTCCCTCCCCTGTACTCTGGATGCCCTCTCAATGGCACAAGCCCAAAACAGGGACAGTCACTTGTCTACTCACTTAGAAAATATTTACAAAGCCCTTATTGGGTACCAGGCACAGCCAGGGACCCTGCTGCCAGGCTGAGGCCCACGGCATATTCTGGAGGGCACGGCTGTCAAAGCAGCTGTCCTCACGAGGCCAGCAGTGGTATGTCCTGTCCCAAAGGTCCTAGGCTGTTATCTCATTTCCCATCTTTGTTGATTTTAAATGCTTTCCAACACTTCACCCCTTTCTCAGATGAAGATTTAAACATAGGCAGGTGTATATCCAGTATGGCAATATTGTTCTGTTGACTCACCAACCTCCATTAGCACGTGCTTCCTTAACTCTCTGATGGTATTCGGTTTGTACTTGGAATGACTTATCTCAGCCTGCCGTCAGAAAAAATCATTCTTTTTCTGTTTCCAGAAATACAATATGAGGCTGGTGAGATTAGGTGTTGAAGCACAGCAGTGACTTGTCCAAAGTCACCCGACAGATTGGAAGTAGAATTTATCTCACAAGAGTGCCAAGTTCTTTCCCACAGTCAGACTGGGGAGCTGAAAATCCTACATACAGAACAATTGCTAAAAATCCCTCTCTAGAAACTGGACAGAAATGGGAGAAGCTGTCTCCCAAATAGCTGCTCAAGCATCAAGCATCGTAGAACAGAAATGCTTTCAAAACACAGTCATGTCCTGGGGGCAAGAGAGGTTTTTGATATAAGTTGCGATGACAGCAGTTTGCAACAGACCCACATTCGGGGAACTGTTCCAGCATGCCAGAGGTTTGGAGGCTTTTAACTCTCATAATTCATACACACACACACACACACACACACACACACACACACACACACATGCCAACTAAGCTAAAGCAATGTTAAGGGGCTGACAAACCACAAAGACCAGGAAATGCAGAGTGAATGCTGCTCGGAAGAGCAATAGGAGGCAAATGCATATCAAAAGGCAATCTGGGAGCACAGGCTGGCCCTGTGAGGCTTGAAAGCACTTGTGATGATTTCCCAGCACACAGAGAGGCCTCCAGCCAGAAGGTGCCCAGAGAGCGAAGAGGAGGAGATGTCCACCAAGACCCACCATGTTACCCAGAAGTAGTATGCAGGAAGACTGGCCTACTGCTGAACTTAAGTGGAGGCTTTACTGAGTGAGAATACTTAATGTGATGCTTTCTTAAATCAGTCCCCATTTCCCTGCGAGTAAAAGCAGAGTTAAGGAATCTGGGTTAGCACAGGAGGGCATCACTGAGTGGGGTCATTCAGTCCCGGGGGACAATTCCACCCACCCCTCTTCTCTACCCTCACCCCCTGCCCCCATTACCCCATGCAGGTCTCGTCTAGGTAATTTTCTTCACCTTCTCTCTTCCTGATGCCTCCTCTCCAACTTCAGGTTCTTTGCATAAGAACAACAGAGCACAAACACCACAGCAGACACCTCTAGCACCTGCTCTTTAGTTTCCTGGAAATATGCCACCCTGCAGATAAAAGACATTCTGAATAGAGTTAGAGAAAAAACAGAGTTCAGAAAGACAGCACCAGGAACCCATTCCAGGTGTCCATCCCATGCCTGCTCTCCTCCCTGCCTCAGTGACCCACTTCCTACTTGACCTAGAGCTTCAGGCACCAGTTCACCAGCATTGATTTCTATCCATGAGATTGCCCCCATCTGCCCTTCCTGGCTGTTTAACTGAAAGAGGAGGACAAGTCAATAGCCTGAGACCCTACATGATCTCTAATTGGTGAGAACCAGAACATACTGTGGTGCTGAATGTTGGTGGGAATGAAATTTGGATGCTAGTATTGACCTTAGCAGTCCCGAGTGGTGGGGGAGCATTTGGTGGCCATTAGAAGATCTCTGATTAGCTGAGTGGCCAACAGCACATCTTCTGCCCTCTCAAGTCCTGCCTCAGATGCAACTGTGAGTTCTCTCAGTTCCCCAACAAATGAGGGGAAAGTCACGGCAGAACTTTCCACCCAGACAGTCCTTTCTCTACACCCCTTGCTCTTGTCTAGTGCCTCTCAGACTCCAAGACATAAGAGCTCTGCTGGGGTCCCAAACACCAAGGACCTGAGCCCTCTGGTGCCTTCTGACTGGACCATGTTCTGAGGCCACTGAGGACAAATGACATCCTGAAAAAACAACAACAACAACAACAACAAAACCAAAAAAAGAAAAAAAAAAACCAAAACCCAAAAACCACTTTTTCTCCAGCATGCAAGCCACTTTTTCCCCAACCTCCTCTCCTCATGAATCCAGATGGCAAAGACTGAGCACAATTCTCTCTGCTCGCCACTGAAACTCAGATTTTTTTTTAATAAAATTTTTTTATTATGTTATGTTAGTCACCGTACAGTACATCCCAAGTTTTTGATGTAAAGTTCCATGATTCATTACTTGAGTATAACACCCAGTGCACCATACAATACGTGCCCTCCTTAATACCCATCACCAGCCTATCCCGATCCCCCACCCCCCTCCCCCCTAAAGCCCTCAGTTTGAAGCTCGGATTTCTAAGATTGCTGGGAAGGGCCGTACTGCCTGAGGAAAGAATCCTTAGGGAAGTGCTGCCCTCTGCTGGGAGACACACAAAAGAGAGACTCCGAAATGCAGGCTCTCCTGTAATTCCCCTCGCTGTGGAGGAAAGGCACTGCTCTGTGTTCCAGAGCTGGCCAGAGAAGGACATCATACATATATGGAAGCAGAGAAATGATGGATGAAATTGGGGATCCAAGAATCAGGGGGACGGTCCCCGAAAGATGGACAAAGTCCCGAGAGGGCAGGACAGGATGTGAGAGGTTATTGGCTGTCATCCCCTTGCCTCTGAGCAAGCCCTCAGGCATGGCTCAGTCTCCTAGCACCCTCTGCATTAAAAATAATAATGGTAATAATAATAATAATAATAATAATAATAATAATAATAATAATAATAATAATTTTTTTAAAACCTCTCTGCCTAACAAGTTCTCACTTCCTTTGGGTCAGTGACTGAGTGAACAACCCAAATTTGAGTACCAACCATGCACATAGCACACAAACATGAGTTAGTCCCAGCCTTGCCCACAGTGAACTCACAGCACAGTCAGAGAGGCAGAAAAATGGCCAAAAAAAAAGAACATAACATGTGTGAATGTGCCCACTGTTAAAAGAGCAGACGGGAATGACTGGAAACACAAGCAGGGCAGTGGGCATCTGGATCCTAAAGCAGGTGTCCTCTAGCAGAAGGCACCTGACCGAGCCTGACAGAATGCAGGGGATTTAGGAAGTGGTGGGCAAGAAGAACAGGAATAGATACGTGAGAATGTATATAGAGGGGAATGCATGTGGAAGGGGGAAAACAGGACTTGTTCTTTCTCCTGTTTTCTTCCCTGCAGGGTTGAGAAAACAATAGGCCACTTTAGCTTGAATTGAACAGCCCACCATTGCACACTGCGTGGTCGAGTCAGAGTTTACATACAACCTTCTGTCTATAAATAGCACCCTGCTTGTGCTTACACACCCCCCTCTGAAAATAGCATTGGCTGTTCTCACAGTGACTTTGAACAGAGAGTTTATATTTAGTTTACTCTCTCCCATCTATTTATATTTCTTTTGTTTACATAAATATTCTTCTCCATTTATTGCTGTCATGTCTGGGCACCTGATGTCATTAGAAGAACACATAGCAACTTCATTCCAAACGAACTGGGCAGCTAAATGCATTCCCTCTTATCCCCCGTCTGTTCTCAAATGTGCTTCTTAGAATTCCACAATTCCAAGCTTGAGGCTTGCAAAGAGACTTAAAAAGGCATTTTTTTTTTTAATCTGTACTCTGCCTCCAGCTAGATTCCCTGGAACTGGGCTGTTTAAATTTCCCAGGCCTCCCAGGAAGGGAGCGGCACCCCGCCCCCTTTGTCCTAAATTGGCGCTTTACGAACTTTGGCTCACTTCTGCTGGAACAACCACAACCCATTCGCTCTGCTCAGAGGGCCCTGCCAGTGCTGTCAGGCTCAATATCTGCAGCCGGTCCCTTTTCCCAAGCAGCACTCCCACCTTGCTTCCTTTTAGCCCTCGGTTATCATTTGTATCAATCTTTTCATGGCATTCATGAATTCTCCTTAGATCTTCCCTTCAGATTCTGAGCTTTCCTTAAGGTTGGGGCTTCAGAATCCTAGTGAGACCCTGAATTTGTTAAAGACCGTTGGAAAAGTGCTTCTGAGTCCCTGGGATGACACCAAGTCCAGTCACGAATGTCCTGGTGTCACCTCAGGGTATCATGAACAGCCTGGGGCCGACTGTGAACTCTTTTCTACCTTTTCTTCCAAGAGAGTAGCAAGCACACAAGCTCTAGAGGCAGAATGTCCTAGAGGCACAACTCTGCAGCATATGACTGTGTTGTCTTGGGGAAGTCTGTAAACTCCCAGAGCCTCAGTTCCCTCACCTGTAAAATGGAGATGACACTAACTTTTCAAAGTTGTGAGAAAATATAAAGAGTAGGAAGAGTAAGGGTCTAATAGTTACTAAATGTCTAATCCTTTACCTTCTCTTTCCACATATCCTTCCTTGCATTTTTTGAGACCCCATTCTGATGAAGACTTCCCATAGCTCCTGTAGGATGTAAGGAGGTCTAAATCTGCCCCCGGAAGTGAGAGCCAGTGCTCCTAAGCAGGTGCAAGCCATTCTGAACATATAGCACAAGCGCTGAGTCATTTTCTGGATCCCTGGAAAGAGATGAACTTGCTGCATAGTTTTGGTACCTTCACTGGACTGCCTGGGAAGAGCAATGAACAGAATCCTGTTCTGTGGTGCACAGCATCCTAGGGGAAGTACAATCCTTCACCTCTGATGAGGAGTGAGCAGGAAGAGTAGGAGGTTGGGAAACAAGATAGAGAGTGAGGCATCGAAGGGGAAGCACCCAGGTGTGGGAGGGTTTAGACCCCCGAGGAGAAACAAGACCCACAGACACCTCATTCTCCCATATTTTCCCACCTGGGCTCTCATTCTTGGCTCTTAATCTCACCCTCTCCTGCCTCTCACTGAGCATGCAGCCAGTCTGGTGTTTATTCCAAGTAATTTTGTGTATTATTGTAAAATTGGATTCAATTTTAATATACCTACTAAGTAACATGAGCCACCTGACCAAATTAAGATTCTAAGTGCCTCCTCATTACAATCCCCCTCCTGATCAGGGTCAGCATTACTGCTTTGGAAGGTAGATGGGGATGGAAGCCCAGGGTCCCCTAGAGAGCTGGTGGCCTAAGCAAGCAGTCATCAAGGAAAGCAACAGATTCCCTGTTGGACTGAGTCCACTCACTCAGACCGACAGTCCTAAAAGAATCCAGTTTCTTTGAGAAATGGAGAGTCAAAGGGGTAACCACACTTATCCCTTGCCCTCCCTCACCTGGATAGCTTCTACCTTCTTTCAGCCCCAACGTGGACATCAGTTCCTCCTCAGGAAACCCGCTGGGTGTGTTCTGGGGAGCTGATACTTCCACATTCTTCCACAGCCCTCCATTGACCTCCCCATTAGTCTGGGGCTGTCTACTCTTTCTTGTCTAACTGCCTGCCTCATGACTACCCATAACCTCATTCTGTTTCCAATGGGGAGTGGCTGCTCACACTAGCGTCTCAGCGTTAGTCAGGCCTGGAAGTCACTCCAGCACTCTTTGTCTCTCAGTCAAGAACTACTTGTAGAGCCTCCATGATGGGCCCTGCAGTATTCTGACACTTGGCATCCATTCATGAGCCAACCAGGACAAAATCCTCTATGATCATGAAGCTAACATTGACTTTCCTGATCCAGGACTAATTATAACCCCTGACATTAACATGGCCTTTCATTCCTGACCAATATCTTCACTTAAACTCCTGCATTTGAACCCCACCACAGCCTCGGAGCTTGCGTTGGCTTGTCCCACAGGCACCATTGTTAGTAGGTAAGAGGGGAGGTGCATGCAGAGCTGACATCACCTGTTTGTCAAAGAGTGATTCAGAGGTGGGGTCAGGACTAGACTCCAGGGCTCTTGCTTCTCAGTGTAAGCTCTGTGGTTTTCTACTTCCTGCCTTGATGTTACCTAGATCCAAGCCTGCTGTTTCTGAGCCAGCATCACCCCTGGAGGAAGCCTCCCAGCTCCCTTCACCACACTGTTATCCCCCATCCCTGAGTTACTGCAGCCCTCGGTTCTAGCTACCGTGCAGCACTTACTCAAGTGCCATGTTAAGCTGTTCAATACCGTTTTGAGTGTCACACATTCCCGGAGAGGCTATAAACTCCCAGATGGCCTGGGGTCCCATAGAGAGCCTTTGGATCGTAGTAACTCCTCCTGACTGGAATGCTGCAATGGTTTAGGAGATGTCCCAGGATGACCCTTGGGGCTGCTTAGGAGGGTATGGAGCCTCAGAATACGACCTCTGGCTGCAGGTGGCCTCATTTGTTTATCCTGGTGAGCTGTACAAATCACTTTATATGTGTGCCATTCTATAAAAAATGATGCAAAGCTCTGCTTATATTCCCTAGCAGAGAACTGGACACATGGCTATGGTTAATAGATATCTGGCAATGCGCTGAATACTAAAAAGACAAACTTTACATTATTTCAAAGCTGGGAGGGATGGGGGAAGTATCTGGTTATTGCAAATGGAGATTGAGGCCACTGAGGAGAAGCTAATGACTAGTTGAAGGTCACACAGCTAATAAGTATCAGAGCTGGGAAATGTTTCCAGGGAAAATGACTTTAGGTTTGCCTATAAGTCTGCAGATCACAAAGAGTTTGGAGAAAGGAGAGAGAGCAAATGGGAGGCTGGGTAAAGTCAGAGACCAGGCCTTTTACATTAGCCCCAGATGCCTAGCATCTCAGAGGACAGCTGGGACCACTTGATAGAGATATCTACTCCCAAGTGAGGCAGCGAATCTGAGGGCATGGGGGACACCTGCAAGCCAGATGTGATGGTTGGAGGTTCGATTTTGTTGGTACTAGGTACAATGCACCCCCCTCAGCCCACACTCCTGCCAATATGATTAGTGAGAAGAATTTTGTAACAAGGAAAAAAGGCTGAGCAGAAACCTATCTGGCATGCAATGTACCATGCAAGACACCAAGACAATATGTGGCTATCAACGACTTAGTCCCCATGGCACTCCATCCAGGCTATTGGTTAGAAAAAGCAGGAACATTTATGGAAAGAGATTGGGAGATACCCAGAAACCATAGACTTGAGTCCTGACTCTTTGGGTAACTGGCTGTGGGGCATTATGAAGTCACTTAGCATCTCCCAGCTCCATTTTCTCATCTGCGAGGACATGAAAAGTTCAGACTAGACAACACCTAAGATTCTTGTGTTTCTGGCATTCTGGCTAATTCCTCTCTCTTGATGCCTGCAGATAGTAGCAAAAGAGCTGCTAGTGGTTGCATAGGAACACTAAACCTGTCTGTTGTTAGCAGGAAAGAACAGAGAGTACTAGGTTTAGAATATGATGAAATCAAAGCATGTACCTACCATAATGTCCAGCATGTAGTAGATTTACAATGAATGTTGAATGAGAGAAAAAAAAGAAGAAAGGACAAAAGGAAGGAAAGGAGGGAAGGAGGGCGAGAGAGCCAATTAAGGCGTACTGTTTTTCCACCTAAGTAATGAAAGCTAACATTGCTTTAGAACTTTTATTCCAAGTATTATTCTAAGTACTTAAATTTATTAATTCTTTAATCTTTACACCCAAACTGTAAGAGAGATGACCCCATTTTACAGATGAAGTGAAGGAGGCACAGACAGATTTACTAATGTGTCCCAAGTCACCAAGTTGCTAAGTGGTAGAGTCAAGATTTGATTTTCCATCTTTTATTCCCCACCTGTGTCTGTCACAGAGTGCCTACCATTGTGTTAAGGTGAGTAAAAGAACAAGGTGGTTGGTTATGGCTGAGGAGCCAAAAGATAGTGACGCCAGAAAGAGGTGCAGCCTCGGGAGACCCATACAAGTCCTGCCTGCACCACCTGGATCAGGAGGTACTTAGATTCTGGGAAGACCACAATGGCCAAGGTAATTGGCTGGTCACTGTCCGATGTAAATCGTTTATACTCCTAAATATCCCTATCTTCTGCAGCAGCTATTTCCATAGTAATACGGTCAACAGAAAAGAATGTTGGAGACAAAACATGTCGGTGTGGATACCAGCTCTGCCATTTAGTGTGTGACCTTGGGCCGGTCACACCTTTGTGCCTCAGTTTCCTCATTTGGGTCATAAAGGTTTTAGATCATCTTTAAAGCACCTAGTCCAGAACCTGACAATAGTAGCTTTTAGCGATATAACTTCCCTTTGCTTCTATTTGTTTCTCAAATTCTAGAAACTTAAGCTCAGAGTCTATTGTTTATTCTAAGATGGGATGGAGAGATCCAAAGTGTGCTATATACCTAAACTCATAGTCCTGAGAAAGATCTACAAGCTATCAGATGGTGGTAGGCATGCCGGAAGCCAGGGTGCTCATGTGCTAAGCTAGAGCTTGTCACCTTAGGTCTGAGCTAAGGCCCATCCTCTGCTCTTGGGCAGGGATCCAATTAAACCACAGATAATTCACCCTCATCAAAGATTTCCCTAGGTGTAGCACTTCACAAGCTTCCTTGGCAATAAGTTCCTTCTTTTGTCTAAATGGCATCCTTTCTATTATAATTTGATCTCACTTCCTTTGCTCTGACTCTAAGGGGAAAGAAGAACAGCTGGTCCCCACCACCCACGTACTAGCCCTTCCGATAAAGGATGCTAGTGCCAAAACATGGGGTTCCAAAAGCCTGTGCTTTCATCCTGTCGTAAAACTCGATCCAACTGAGTTGGGAGCTTTGTGGTTTAGCTATCAGTTGAGTCAGCCTCAGTGGGGACCAGGCGGTCTGTGGGCAGCAGAAGATATTTCCTAGGCCATGGGAGTGGGCCTCGTGGTCTTACTGTGGTGGCAGGTGGAGCAGGGTCCACCTGTCATTCCATTAGCCTTCTATCCAAGGTGTGAGCAAAGAGGAAGGTTTTCTGGGTAGTCTGCTGGGCAGAATATCAGACAGGAGGTGATGGGAAGTCAGATGTATAATGCTCCCCTAGAGTAGTGTGGATGATCCAAAGAGGAAATTTAAATAGCCTACAAATATGTGAAAAGTTATCAGACTCACTCGTTGTCAAAAAATGTAGCTCAATTTCTAAAGACGTCATTTTCTGCCTATTGGTAAATTTTGGATTTTATTTTTTATGGTAAGACAATTTAGTGGAAATGCAGGGATTAAACTCTCTTATACACTGCTGGTAGGAGTGTAAACTGCATTACAATTTTTGGACAGCAATTTTCAGTATCAACCAAAGCTCTCAAAGCATTCTTTCAAACAACATTTTTACATATTCTATAAAAATACGATTAGTGTATGTAAAATTAATTAAGCTGCATTCACTACAGTATTTTTTAACAACTGCAAAAAATATTTGGAACAAATTACATGTTCAATGATATGGATTTAGTTAAATAAATTAAAGCTCATCATGATTGTGGAAAAGTGTATAGTCCTTAAATATGAAAAATATAAAGACAGAAAAATAGGATATATTAGGTGAAAAAATAGATATCAAAACAACAAATTCAACAACTATCTCTACATTGACATTAATATCTGTATCTATTCATCTAGCTAACTATGGAAGGATATATACTAAAATAGTAATTGTGATTTTGTCTAAGTGGTGACATTTTAGGTCATTTTACTTTTCTTAGTTTTTCTTTAAATTTAGATTGTGGAATCTAATATTTATACAAAAAAATAAATATTCCATTTGTGTTAAGGAAAAATAATAATGTGATTTTAAGGATAGAAGTATAGGAAAACTCTCCCCCACCCCAAAGCCCTACAGAGAAAGGAAAAACCAAGATGTCAGCCTTGGAAAGAAGCATTTCCTGAAAGACGGTGCAGGTTAAACGCAAGTATGGAAAAGGGAGGTACCACCCAGGCTCTGTGCTGTTAGGAAGTGGCCAGGAGAGTCATGCTTATGTGTCTGCTTCTGAACTTCTTATTTTTTTAAGATTTTATTTATTTATTTGACAGAGAGACAGCCAGCGAGAGAGGGAATACAAGCAGGGGGAGTGGGAGAGGAAGGCTCCCAGTAGAGCAGGGAGCCCGATGTGGGGCTCCATCCCAGGACTCTGGGATCACGCCCTGAGCCAAAGGCAGATGCTTAAGGACTGAGCCAACCAGGCTCCCCACGAACTTCTTATTTTAGATCCATCTTGCTAAGCCACGTCCTCCTTCCATGAGTAACTCTTGAAACCTTTGCTCCAAAAAGGGTGAAGGGGAGTGGGAGATACAGGTTTCCAGTTATGGAATGAATAAGTCACGGGAATAAAAGGCTCGGCATAGAGATACAGTCAGCAATACTGTAATAACTTTGTATGGTGACAGTGGTGGTCACACTCTCAGTCAGCCGAGCATCCAGACTTATCGGATCACTGTGTTGTATACCTGAAACCAATACTACATTGTGTGTCAACTATACTTCAGTAAAAAACAAAATAAGGAAAAAAAAATCTTTGCTCAAAAATATCTCTATTTGGCTCAGCAATTCCAGTCCTTCCCAAAAGAAATAAAAACATTTGTTCCCACGAAGGCTGTACCTCAATGTTCACAGTAGCTTTGTTCAGAACAGCCAAAAAGTGGAAACAAATCAAATGTTCATCCACTGATGAACAAAATGTGGTATATGTACAGAAGGGACTCCTATTCTGCAATTAAAAGGAATAAAGTATTGATATAAACATAGGTGAAATTCACTATGTACAGAAGGGACTCTTATTCTGCGATTAAAAGGAATAAAGTATTGATATAAACATAGGTGAAATTCACAAGCATTATGCTCACTGAAAAATGCCCAACGCAAACACCACCACACATTGTGTGGTTCCATTTACATGAAACATCCAGAATAGGCGAATCTGTAGAGATAGAAAGTAGATTAGTGATTGCCTAACACGAGGCAGGGGAGATGGGGAAATTGTGGACATGAGGTTTCTTGTGGAACTGATGGAAATGTTCTAAAATCAGATTGGGGTGATGGCTACACAACTCTATACACATACTAAAAACTTGAATAGTATATTAAAGACAAGTACATTTTATAACATATAAATTATATCTCAAAATATAGCCTAAAAAAAGTGCCTATAGGTGAGATAATGTACTTGAGGGATGCAACACTTTGAATGCATTTATTCATTCATCAAATATCTTCAGGTGCTCCCAGTTTGCCAGGTATTACTCTAAGAATGTGTGAGTGAAAGGAACAGAAACTGCCAACTGTATCTTCGTGATCTGCAAATCAGTTTACAGTCAATCAATATCTATCCGTGTTATCAACAGACTTATCTACATGGGCAGGGGCATTTCTTATTCATATTTTCATCCCTCAGATGTTGCACAGTACCTGACATACAGTAGACCCTGCCTGATATACTGGATAAATGAATTACATAGGTACAAGAGAGCCAGAAAGTTGAGAGAGAGGAATAGACAGAGTTATGCTTTCCCCCAGCTGATCCCTGGAAGAGCACAGAGGGAGGGAGGGTGATAAGGGAAAAAGACACCAAGGGTCATGGAGAGAAGATACAGATTTTCTTTTGGCTTTTTCAAGACCAGGGAAGAGTGTCTCTGAAGCTCTGATTCGCAGGGTTTGGCAGGTGGTGAGGTGTGTGTGGCAAGTCCCTCAAGCCACATTTTCCAAGATCCTGCCCAGCATATTGTGGTTGAAGCACGAGACTGGGAGTTCCAAGCGTCATGCCACTTCTCCTAGTCCACCATTTCCTGGGGGATGTAATGGGGAGGTAAAGCTCTGTAGAGCTTCTTCTCTGCTTCCACCTTCCCCATGAACTCAAGGTCCCTATTTGGCTCTGGTCACCTGGTAGGAAATGGTTGTCAACACCTGTGCCTCTCCACCCCAGCCTCTGCCTGAAGTGTTCCAGAGCTGTCTTTATTCATTGCCCCTCCACACCAATAGGGCCTCTCAGAACTTTGCAATGTGCATGCAAAGCTATAAAGATGTTTATTCTCTTTGACCCAGAGATTTTACTTCTAGGGATGAATGGGAAGAAAATAATCAGTGATACAGTGATATGTGTATAAGATTGTTCTCTGTGGTAATATTTGTAACACTGGTGACATTGCAACATTGAAAGCTGTCTAAATGAGAAATGGAGGAATGGTTGATTCAGTCGTAGTACAACTGTGTGATGAAATGCTATGCAGTCATATAATCCTATTGCAAGCAAATTGAATTACAACAGGAGGAATTTGACCTTGACATATTAAGTAAAAAATGTAGATTGTAATATGCTATCTATAGTATCATCTCGGTTTTGTAGGTTATATATCTATGCTACCTATTTGGAGGAAGGAATAGCAGGAAGATAGCTTCTACACAGCAGGGGAAATGGGGCTTGGGGTAGTTGGTGAATTCATGCATTCATGCATTCATGCATTCGTAGAGAAGAATGGGGGATATGTATAAGCATAAAAACAATTGTTATCGAAAGTTGGTGGTATTATGGTGAATGTTTATGTGTTTAGGTGTATTTGCAGTTTTCAGAATTGTCCAGTTCTACAAGGAAAAAGGACGACTTTTTAAATTTTTATTTTATTTTATTTATTTATTTATTTATTTATTTATTTATTTATTTATTTATTTTTAGAGAGTGCATGAGCTGGGCAGGGAGGGACAGAGAAAGAGGGAGAGAGAGATCCCAAGCAGGTTCCACACCCAGTGCCGGAGCCCAACGCAGGGCTCTATCTCATGACCCTGAGATCATGATCTAAGCAGAAACCAAGAGTTGGACACTTAACTGATTGAGACACCCAGGTGCCCCGGAAAAAAGACGATTTTTAAAAATTATTCACAGCAAAAAGATCAGCAGTTTCTAAAAAAAAAAAAAAAGACTACTTTAATATGCCAGGTGAAATTTGTTCTGGTTATTACCCTGTCAGATATGTTCCAGTAGCCCTGAGTCTGGCCTGAGTGCCCTAAACCATAAACTGTCAGAGCAACCAGACGGTCTGACAAGTTCACTCCTTTGTAACTGACCACAGGCAGACCTCAGCACAAGGGAAAGGAAGATGAGGGCTGCTTCACTTGCAGGGCACAACCATAATTTCAAATGTGTAGAGGTTTCTCCCTCCTAAGTTTGGAACCAATGTTTATATCCTGATAAGTGTCATTCTTTATGTGATTGGAAGTGCAGTGCCTGCCTCTCACTCTCTGAGATGGATGCCCCCGCACTCACACGCACACACACACACACACACACGCAGAAAGACAGACAGACACACACACACGCACACACAAACACACACACTGTTTCTTAACCTTCACTCCCCAGGGTTATCTCATGCCTCTGACTGGGCTGAGTGGGGGATGAGAGGTTTTTTGTTTTTTGTTTTTTTATTAATTATACGTTTAAAACTTCTGTTTATTTTCCTATTGTGACAACAGTAACATAATCATTACAGAAAAATGAAATAATAGACAAGAAAAAACTTCACTATCATCTTTCTAGAGAAACTGCCCATACTCATACCAAACTCCATAACCTTCCAGACATTTTTCTATGCTTAATTTTTTCCTATGATGATGGTATTTAGAGAATAGGGATGTAGATATAGACATACACAAATACAGAGATGGATATAGATGTAGATACATAATATATATACATATATTTTTTTAACATTTAAAAAAGTGAGATTATGCTGTTATAATGTGCCTTTTATTTATTAAGCATATAAAGAATCTTTATATGGCCAACAATGTTTGTCTACAAGTTATACTAAATGATTAAAGAATATGCTTCTGGAACATTGGCATAGTTAACTAATTCTCCATTGTTGGACACTTAGGTTATACTCAATTCTATAAAATAAATGTAAGTACGCCCAAATTTTTAATCTATCAACTAATGATATATTGAATTATAACGATTCAATCATATTATAATATTCAATAATGCAGAATCATAAGTATACTGTACCTTTTTCCTTTTTGATGGCATTCACACAAAAATGAAACAGATTAGAATTCCAAGGCCCAAACTTTCAGCAGTATAACAAGCAGTGAATCCTTTTTTTTTTTTAAGACTTTATTCATTTGACAGAGAGAGGAGAGAGAGGCAGGCAGAGGGAGAGGGAGAAGCAGGCTCCCCACTGAGCTAAGAGCCTGTTGTGGGACTTGATCCCAGGACCCCGGGGTCATGACCTAAGCCTAAGGCAGATGGTTAACTGACTGAGCCACCCAGGCGCTCCCCAGAACAAGTCCTTTTATTGTGTGTTTGTGCATCCTAAGCCTCGCTGTTAAAAAAACAAATTTCCATCAACTGGGCTGGAGGGAAAGCTGAATGATCTTTTCTTTCCTTCTGCAGAAAATGGTTTCATAAAGTTGTTGCTATATGAGAAAGTGACTGAAAAGAATGTAGGGGGAAAAAAAAGGCACTTTGTCAAGAAGCTAATTAATGAAAATATTATTAGTTTCCAGATTTTGAGATATTTGTTGCAGATGTCAGCTTTGTAAAACATTTAATTCATTGTGAGGTATTTTCTCATTCTAAATAGATGTATTTTTGTACTTCTGCATTACGATTTTTGCATTTTTTTTCCTACGATCGTGAAAGTTTATGCCTGTCGGAGCCTACTTGCACACCTAGTAACCCTTGTATTTCCCAAGTACAGCGCCAGCCACAGAGAAATTCCCTCAGCTAATGTTTATGGACCAGAACTGACGACATCAGACTTGGCTAGGGCACATGCAGCCCCACCAAAAGCCACAGAGATGAACGCGAGAGACAGTCTTATGTGCGTGTTCCCTGGATATTTAAGGTGCTGTGATGCCTTAACAAACAGGTCTGCCTGCTCTTTCCCTGAGTCCCCCACTTTTTCTGTCTTCTCAATAACACTATCATTTTGCCTTACTGTTGTTTTCCCTACTTACCCCTGCTGTCTCTCTTCTCTCTCTCCCTTCTCTCCTCTTTACCTCATTCTCTCATTTTCCTTCAAAATCTGGGAAAGGATCTTCATAAAAAGCTGGTGAATATGACAGATGAGAAAATGGAGGCTCAGTAGCTGAGCTGGCACCCGCTTCTGACTCCCTTGTCAGCACGCTCTTTCAGGGAGCCTGGTCAGCCCGTGTCAGCCCATGTCCTCCCTGAGGGGTCTTGTAAAGGCAGATCCAATGTGTGCTCAGAAAACTGCCCAAGGGGGACCCTATGAATCCCTGCAGGTTATGTGTGATGCCACCTCTCCTGCCTTCCTGAGCCCTCTCCTCCCTCACTAGTCCCCAGGAATTGCAGGGCCACAGGGAGGAGAGTGGGCTACAAGGAGAATTTGGCAACTGGTAAATCTGTCTTCAAGGATCTCACGAGCAACAGCGTGGGCGCTGTCCACCTGGCCAGCCTCCCACCAGCACAAGCTTCCGGGATGCTTGTTCAGCCCACATCTAGTGGCAAGAGCCAACCCCCAGCCCTCTGCCAGTGCAAACTTTGCACCCATTCTGGAAGAGGGCAAGAAGGGGGAGGAAGAAGACCAGAAGAAAATAGGGAGAAGGAGGTCCTGCAAAAATCCTACCTCCTCCACAAAGTTTCTCCTGCCCCCTCAAGCCCCTGGCCTCATTCCCTCCTCAAGGCTTCCAGAACATTTAGGGGCGCCTGGGTATCGCAGTCGTTAAAAAGCGTCTGCCTTCGGCTCAGGGCGTGATCCTGGCGATCCGGGATCGAGTCCCACATCAGGCTCCTCCGCTGGGAGCCTGCTTCTTCCTCTCCCACTCCCCCTGCTGTGTTCCCTCTCTCGCTGGCTGTCTCTCTGTCACATAAATAAATAAAATCTTTAAAAAAAAAAAAAAAAAAAAAAAAGAACATTCATCAGACCACCCATCAACATTACATAGTACGTACATCCTTGTTACCATTTATATGAATAAAATTTGCCTCAACTACCCAGAGCTGTTCTACATACAGACATGATGCATTATGATGCATTATTTTTCTCTGTGACCCCACACCTAGTACACAGTGGCAGGTGGTTAAGAACCATTTGCCAACTGGGTCGTTACTTGTGATAACGCTAAGATTACACCTCCAGGCTGAGCTTAAAACAGACCCAATTTCACCTAGAGTTCTGAGTCTCAGATCATATACATTTTGATGCTCCCACAGGGGAGGGAATCCCATTTATTACTGTCATCACGGACCTCTAGAGAACTGTTGTGGGTCACACAGTGACTTTTGGGAATGGCAGTAAGGAGGAGGTGAGGGAGGTCTAGTGTACAGAAAATCACCTCAGCATCTCTCAGATTCAAGAACTTCGTTAATCACCTTCTGTGATCCTACTTTCTTCCCCAGGACGTTCCCAGCCAGAAAGTTGTGAGAAGCTCTACCAGCCAACAACAAAACTGATTCAAAGAAGTCATTCCTTTCCAGGAATCACTGCCCACACTTTTTGAAATGTGTAAGGAATACTGCATGTGTCTTTCTGCATCTGTGGAGCCCTACCACTGAGAAGGGGAAACACTCCTTCTGGAAGTAGAGCCATCTTGTGCAGCAGTCCCTAAGTAGGGGACATACACCACAGGTGTTGGGAGAAAACTTTGCTGGTGTGTGGAGAGGCATTCATGGTTTTCAGGAAGGTTGCTCCCATTTCAAGTCTCCTTTTTCCCTTCAAGGAGAATGTCTCAGTCAGGTGCTAGGATCTCCTTAACTCTTCTCAAACCCTTACCTCCCATTTTAACCCCAAATGAATAGGTCTTAGAGTGACAGCCTTCAACAGATCACAATATCCAGCTAGTTTCATAACACTGCTTTTCATTAATTATATTTGCCCTTTGGTCTCCAATATTTAGAGTAAATAGTGTTACTTTTTCATTGACATTAATGATATAGTTTCCTTTTAAAGTAACTACATTTAAGTAAAAAATGGATCTGGCTAAAGAAGAAGTGCCTCGTTCCCATCCTTGTCCTGACAATTTACAGCGTGTGCCTGTGGACAAGCCACTATACCTCTTTCCATGACTGTTTTCTCATATGTAACATAAAGAGAGTCGGTAGGCCAAAGGTTTTAAAAGTATATTCCAATTCTGAAATTCTATGATGCTTTATTATTTTGTGTGTGAAGGGTGGGGGAAGAAGAGAACATAAAAAGAATAGGATAGTAAAAGGAGGTGGGATTCTTCTGCTTGTTGTCTGTGAAGCTAGTAAAGGCAAACTCTTTGATTTCACTATGGACTGAGTCCTAAGAGCAATGCCAATCTGTTAGCAATTCTGTCTGTAATCCTCCCTCGCCCACCCACCGGCCCTCAGAGACAGGGCAAGGGGCAGCTCCCAGCTTCCTCAGAGATGGCAGTTACTTGGTTCTGAAGACAAACAGCCAGAAGAAAGAAATGAAGTGTTCGTGCCCTGTCTGCCTGGTTGGAAGGCCCCTCGCTAATCTCCCCATCCTGAAATCCAAAGCCCTGGGAATGCCCTGTTCATCAATGGCCTGATAGACAGAAAACTCCTTGGGGGATCCCTATCAGCCCCTGCTTTTCTCCCCATTGTGACAGGTGAAATGAGAAGCCTGGGGCATAAAGCAGTTAGTCCCCCTTCCAGAAGCCTGGTTAGAGCTATGGATGGGACAGGGAAGCAAGGGCAAGCCCCCTGCTCCAAAGCCTGTGGAAGGGAGAAGCTTGGCTTTGTTCCCCCATTGGCATTAGGGGCATTTTTGAAAAGTGAGAGAAGAGATTCAATCTTGGATGGATTTTTCTACTAGTTCTTGAAATAAATTGAGCAAAGTGTGTAAATCTGAGGAGCTCAGAGGTGGAATAGGATTTAACATGGCTCTGGGCAAATCAAGAAAGGGAAGACAAGACAGTGCTTCAAAGGGAAGCAGAGGCTAAACTCCTGGGAAGGGGCCGGGAGCACACGGCTGGCGTGCAAGTCCCGAGCTGTGGCTCAGCCTGAGGATGGTTCCTTGGATAATACCAGACATATTTACATGTGTGGTGTATTTGAACAGAGACACTCTGAAATAAGGAGGCTGACTGACAGCTCAGAAAGGAATGTCCCAATTCATCTTCAACTGGACTTCGGCCTGAGGTCTTGTCTCCTCAACCAATCACTATTCATTCTTTCGGCATCTCCTCAGAATTTTTACTTGCAGATTCTAAACTGGAATTTTTAATAGTTTTGTCTATCCTCTGCATCAGGGCAGTCAGCTGAAGTGCTCATAGAGGGGTACACTGTGTCTGTAGATGAGGAGTGGTGGGGACAGTGGGGAGATGGGAAGTCCAGACCCCATCTCAAGATGGTGGCCAAGACTTGCGGCCCCTGCAGGCTGCAGAGAGGCCAGCTTAGAGTCCGTAATTGTTTGGGTTCTACCCTCAATTCCAACATGTTGTAAGTGTTGGGGGTTGGTTCCCAAAAAGAAATTCTCCAACACCAGCTGGTTGTCCTACAATTCAACTTGATTCTGACACTATCTGCCCTGAGATAACATCAGATTTCATGGGTTGACTTCAGTTTGGGCTTGTTGTTTTCTTTTTTAACACAATCCATATTGTCTTTCTTCTCGTTTTTCACATCATCAGCCCTATTTAGATAAACCTGTGCCCATCCTCTGAATCCCTGCCCTCACCCCAACCTTGGCCTCCCTACTCCAGAAGTGAGGCTTGGGACTTACTGAAGAAAACAGTAAGTCAGAAAAGTTCTTTAGAATCTTCACTTAGCACCATCCTGTCCCATTCCCTGCTAAGAGCAGGGACATGTTGCATTCCTTTCTGCATACCTCAAGATGTCAGGAATTGTGTTCTACCCACAACCTTTCAATGACTATTCCTTGAAAACCTAGTGCCACAACCAGGGCTCTGAGTCATATAAAAAATGTGTTCATAGTGGAAAGAAAAATGGATACGGAATTAGAAGATCAGGAGATTTAAAGGCATTCTGGTTATAAGAATAAACATCTAGAGTGGGAATGGACTGAAGAATAAGGACTTTATTTCTCTAGAGAGCGAGGTGGAGGGTAGTGAGCAGAAAATTGGACTGAGGTTCAGGAATGGGGTGTGATGGCCTTTGACAGACCTGCTAAGGCACTGGGCCACTTTACTCTAGGCTTCTCAAACTTTCATCCACGTTCACTAGTGTCAGAGGCAGTAAATATATTTCTTGGGGGCTTAGGGATTTAATCTGAAATAGTGTACTTCAAGCTTCAAATTTCCCTGAAGATTCATGTATTATCGTCAGAATGTTTGAGACTTTTGTATTCTACTCCATAGGTTTTTAAAACATAGAATAATAACATTTTCCTCAGTTTTGGAGTGCCATTAGGTTGATAACCCTTTGTGACTTTGCTATGTACACCCTGCTTAAGAAGGACCACCATGGGCCATGAGCAGGAGAGTGATGTGGTCAGAGCAAGGGCAAAATGAGGACTTGTGCATGTCAGGCAGGCAGGAAGCCACTGGATTTGTCACCCATAGGTGACAGACTCCAGATAACGCTGCCAGGTGGAGCTTATGCATTCACAGTCTAGAAGTACTGACTGGGTGGGACTAATTCCCTTAAAAACAGCTCCAAGTCTACTTTTCACCAACTAGGGAACATGCTAGAGCTGACCTGATTCCAGCATTAAAAAATCCAATGAATGAATGACAAATGCAGCTTCTCAGGCCTGCTTTGGTTTAGGGCTGGCAACTTCTCAGCCAAAGAAAAGGAGAGATCCCCCAATTGCAATAGGCTTAAATCAGACTTGCATCAGCTTGTAAAAGAGTGCTTGGACGGGGAGTTGCTTTGACTAAAGGATATTTTGATGAGCTAGATGCACATGAATCAGAGCCATGTGTGGCCGGCTCTCCCCACATGGAGATGACAACCTGGGGGTTGGGTGGGGGTGGAATGGAGGTGGTGGGGGTGAAGAAGGGCACTGATGGAATGCATCTGAGATTCTGCCTAAAAAAAGAAAAACAAAGATATGTACAAAAGTAGAAGCAGTTGCTCCAGACCTGCTTTCCCCAATCCCAAAGTTGCCCTGAGCTTTGCGTGGTCCTAATCTGATAGATGTAATGAAGCCAAACTTCCCCAGTGTTCTATTTGGCAAATCTGAGGCCAATCCATGCCAGACTAGAGATATTCTCGTCTTAACCATCCAACCCTTTGCCCCTCTGCTTACAGGTTTCCATGCAGGCACAAAACAAGGCTTGGGGCTCTCTGTGAATGGACACAAGGAGGATCCTGGATAACCCAAGTTCCTGTGTAACCCCACATCATCTATGTTTGGAAAACGCATTAAGAAATTATTTCTAAAGCTGTTAACTCTCTTAACAAAGAGCTGCTTTGCACTCCTGGGTGTGTATTTGCACCCTGGGGGTGCATGGGGCGCCCGGGTGAGCGGGTGTGAAGTGTTGTTGCAGTTAGGAGATGGGAACAGTTACAGAAGGGAGGTAGAGAAGAAGTGATATCATAACTGCCTTTGTTTGTGCTTTTGTCTTTTAGGAGCAGGAGAGCTGAAGAGTTGAATGGAATCCTGGGTTGAGATCTGGACAGCTCATTCCCTAAGAAGGATTGCACACTGATAACGAAAGTATCCACTTAATTAAAAAGCGATGTCTGACAAGTCTCTTTAAAGTCCTGCAACATGTCTTATGCATCATCTCAGCTCTTCAGGGAAGTGCTTAGAGGACAGCCTGAGTGGCAAGCACTGTATATATGTTTGCCATTATCATTATTATTGACATTTTTTAGAATGTCAACATTTCTGTATTGAGCAGCCTGCTCTAGCATCAGCCCTTATGCAAAGCACTGAGGTTACAGACAGAAATGACACAGTCTGGGTCCTCAAGGAGTTTACATTCCCAGGTCTCAGTAATATGTCTTCCTTACCATGTATCGTGGTTCGTTTTCTCCGTGCCACACCCCCAGCCCTGCTATGCTCATGTGTACAAGTAAATGCTCAGGGAATCTACAGCTACAGTGACAAGGTTTAAGTGGGACGATGAGACAGAACTTCCTACTGATCTGGGGTTGCCTCATGAAATATAGGACACTCAGTTAAATTTGAATTTCAGATAAATATAACTGAGTAACTTGTTTCTTTCTGTTTGTCTTGCCAAACCTGGCAGCCCTCATCAGCCACAGCATCAGGCTGGCCACTGAGAACTATGGAATCTGTCTTCCAGATCCCCATCTCCGTTTTCTATGCATTGTCCTCTTCCATCAGACTCTTATAATTGTTCTCTCCTCCAGTACTACTCTTAAAAATATCTAGAGTTTTCCTAATGTAAATTGAATACTCCCAGGGATACTAAATTTTAAACCTTAGCTTTAATTATGGAGGAAAATTTATGCCCCAGTTTAGAGGAATATTACACTCTAGTTGAGGGGTGGAAGTGTGATTTCAGGCCGAAAGTCTTCCTTGGGCCCTTGGAATCACATAGCATTGACTATAGGCTACTGAGCTCACATGTGAGGCCAATGATGCTCCCACCTGCCTCACCCCTCTCTTTTGGCCACTTGCTTCCCTTTGGGAAGGGAATTCAATTTCTGAATTCTCACTAGAGTTAGCTCCAACTCTCTTCTTAGTCTGTGCCTTGGATTCCTTTTCCCAGCTGCTGCTGACTTCCCAGAGCTCCATATTGATAGAAGCCTGCTGCCCTCCCCTAAGTCCTCTGTACCTCCTACTAGGAAGTACTTCAGTGGTCCTGGAGAAAAGCACACACTACCTTTCCTTTCCTGGCTAAGACCAGAAGCTGCTCCTTTCGCTCTCCATTCTTATTATTGTAATGCACCTTGGCTGGGCAATAGCTTTTAAAGAGCTGTTTCGTTTGGCAGACACCTCATCTGTCTGCCCTTTGTGAAGTGCTTGTTAATGATGTGTGCAAAACCTACATTTATCACAGAAGACAGGTAATCCCACATTGATTCATTTACTTTCTCTGGGACATGTCTGGACTGTCCCTGCCTCAGTGACCCCACAGTAGAAAAGGTAATACCAACTGAACTTTTATCCAGCATCTTTTATTCTTGAGGCTCAAATTCACTTTTACCCACTCTCCTACACATACACTTCCCAGTCAAGAGGTAAAGATAATTCTTCACTCGTTTACTCCCCTTTCGTTCTTACTCTTTTCTGACAAATGTTCACTGACCCAAAGTGACTTCTTCCGAGATTTGGCCTCTGCCTTCTTGCATCTGGTTCTGTCTGCATGCTTTATCCCTTCTCAGAGCGTGTCTTTGTCAACCAAATCCACCATTCTTGAATTAGAATGTCTGATTTGACTCAGAAAGCACTTTATTTCCTCTTAGTGATGGCCGCAGTCTTTTCTGTGGAAAAAAATGAAGATCTGGGTTCTGAAACCTACATGATATTGATTCTTAGACTCTTTCAGTGGCCTTGGGACCTAAAGGTACAGAATATATTAGAATTGAAATATCTTGGGAATCAAGAGTATGCCTTATCCATCTTTTTATCCCCCTAACACTAGCTAAGTGCCTGGCACATAGCAGGTGCTCAGAAGTGACTAATGCATGAACAAATATGTTCCAACTTTAGAGGCTATGCTCTTAAGTGATGATATGAGGTGTTAGTGTGGTCTGTCAAGATCCAACATCAGTAAGGATCATTAAAATCTTATCATTTTATAGAATAGCTGAAGCACAGGTTATTGGTCCTCAAGAACTGGTCAGAATTCTACCCAGTTTTGGGAGTGACATGTTGGATCCATGGAGCTTTAAGAATGAAATTAAGAATTAGTAAAATGAATGGTTCTTATTTTCCTTAGACTAAAGAACCAAAGGATAATCTAGAAATATAAGAATAGAGATTTGGAAAAATCCAGGCCATTAGGATGATTTAGGGTAATCTCAAGGAAGCAATCTGCAAAACCATTGCAACTAGGAAGTTGACATGTAATTAGGAAAGACTGTATTGACTAAAGAAAGGGTGGTGGACAGCTTTCAGAGAGAGCAAAAATGTGGAACTGGTAATTCAATATTAGCCAAGGGAGAAACTGGTCAGCTTAAAGATTCCAGGTTGATATGCAGACAGCTGATATTTAACAAAGATGCAAGTTCAGCGAAGAAAGGATAGTCTTTTTTACAAATGATACTAGGACAATTGGAGATCCATAGCAAAAAAAGAAAAGAAAAGAAAGCTTCAATCCATACTTTACATCATATACAAAAATTAACCCAATGTATCAGAGACCTAAGTATAAAATTTAAAACTATAAGACTTCTAGAATAAAAACTTTGGGGAAAACCTTTATGAGTTAGGCAGAGATTTCTAATATGTGACATCAAAAGCATGATTCACAAAAGAACAAACTAATAAATTGAACTTCATCAATGTTAAGAACTGTGCTCTTCAAAAGGCTGTTAAGAAAATGAGACAAGCTACAGAATGGGAGAAAACAGTTGTGAAGCATATTATCTTATAAAGGACTTGAATTCCAAATATTACAAAGTACCCTCCAAACTCAAAATCAGAAAATACAATCTGAATAATAAAATGGGAAAAAGATTTGAATACATATTTCACTCAAGATATATAGATGGAATATAAGCACATAAAAAGATACTCAACATTTTTGTCATCAGGAAAATGTAAATCAAATGGAAACCATTATATTCCACTATCATAGGGATAGCAAAACAAAAAGAGTGATCACACCAAATATTAGCAAAAATGTGGAAAAACTAGAACTCTCATATTGTACATGGTGAGTGGGAATGTAAAATGGTACAGGCACTATGAAAAACCTTTTAGCAGTTTCCTAAAAGTTAAACATACACTACCCTATGATCCCGCCATTCCACTCGTATTTACTCAAGAGAAAGGAAATCATATGTCCATACAAAGACTTGTACACAAATAGCCCCTTTATTTGTAATTGCCCCAAAACAGGAAAAACATGAATGCCAATCAACAGGTAAATCGATAAACTGTTGCATATTCATACAGTAGAATACTACTCAACAATAAAAAGGAATGAACTAGTGATACACTGATATTTTGAATTTCAAAATAATTTTGCAGAGTGAAATAAGCAAGACAAAAAAGAGCATGTGGTATGATCACACCTTCAGTAAAACACAAACTAATCTTTAGTGGCAAAAAACAGATCAGTGATTGGGAACAGGGGCAGGAGGGATGATAAAGAAGCACGAGGAAGATTTGGGGGGTGACAGGTTTATTATCTTGATTGTGATGATAGTTTTGTGGGTATAACACATAACAAAATGTGTAAAATTTTCTCTTTAAATATGAAATTTACTGTATGTCAATTATGTCTCAAAAAAACTGTGAGGAGTACATACGTCCAAATTCTAGCAATTTCTCTCCCTATTTCTTACTGCAGAGATGAGGGAAAGCCTTGAAACTCCCAGGAATGTACACTGCATCACAGGCTGCTTTGTTTCCTTCATGGGAGACTGGGGGAGGGACAGAAGATAGGATTATATTTTAGGCAACATCAGCTTTGGGAGAAATTTAAACAATTTCTGGGCTGAATAAATTTTGTACAAATTTCCCCACAATTACCAGGAATTCCTACAAAGTACACACATACACCAACACACAAATACACGTGCTCTATTCACATACTCACAAAAGACAATCCAATAGAAAAAAAATGAGCAAGAGATCTGAAGAAGTGATCTAAAGAAGGAGCAGCATGCATTTATGCTAATAATTAGAAAATATAAATTAAAAACACTTCGATAAAACCATTTCACACTCATTAAAATGAGAACAAAAGTTTGAATCGGGTAGTCCGAAGCGCTAAGATGTAAAACAATCGGAAGTGCGATACTTCGTTGGGTGCACCCAAAGACTACCCAATTAAGGATCAGTTTGTCAAAGCTGAAGATTCTCATACCCTACATGTAGAAAGTCCACTTCTTGGTACAAACCCTAGGGCAACACCGGTATATGCGCGTAAGAAAACACATACGGCATCACAACAGTGAAAAATGGAACAATCTAAATGCCCTTTACCAGACGACGCATAGATAAATTACAGCATATTCACGCAATAAAATTATGGAATTTTAGAGTGGCAAAAATGAATGAGCAAAAGCCACAGACATGAAAGATTTTTAAAACCTTAATGTTCAGGGAAAACCAAATTGTAGCATAATTCACAGAACAGACGGTCATTTAAACAACATGTCCTATGTGCCTTGGGGGTATATACCTATTAGTAAAGGTATATGTAAAGTAAATTAGTAAAGGTTTGCAAAGTAAAACTAACGTGCGTGGCGATGATAAACTCTGAATTCAACGGAAGAGCGTCACGGGTGGTTTCAACCGCGTTGAGGATGTTTTATTTATTAACTTCAATTGTGGATACTTGTATTATTCTTTATACTGCTTGTATGTCAAAAATATTTCATAATCATTTTTTTCAAAATAATTACTCTAAGCTGTTTGCTTTTTATGGCTTCCTTTGTTGTCCCATAAAATGAGTCTCTGCCCACTTTGCCAAACACAGAGCAGCTTAAGTTTGATTGTTCATCATGCCTGTGATTATATCATCACATCTGCGGTTGTTTCCACCCCAGCCTTTCGCTCAACCATGCTCCATGACTGGGGTGAGAGACCAGCAGAGGATTTATAAGCCAGAGGATATAAAGCCAGAGGATTTATAAGCCCCCCCCCCCAACACACAGTACTCGTTCCTTTATCCCTCCATGCATGACCTCTAGCCTTCCATCATACGTTACCGGTGCTTTTTCCTTCAAGGTTTGTTTAAACCTTGACTGCTGCCTGATTTCAGGAGTTTTCAGTGTAGACTGAGGAACTGGAGAGGTGCTGGGGTTAGGATGACTATAGCACGTTGAAGCCGTTGTGCAGGAAATTTGGGATGTTATGTAGGCTGTGTGTATTTGTTTTATAAATTTGTGTTGTTTCTCCAGTTGCAACATACTTTCATTCAGACACTTGCACTTGAAAGTTCAAGTCTCTGTGTGAGAAAATTTCCAGATAGCTATGATTCAAAGTTATTCTATTAACACCTGATTATCCCAAGTGTTGGAAAACATGTGGAAAGTTCATATATTTTTATAAATTGTGTTGGGTATATAACTTGTTTCAACACCTTTGGAGGATAATCTCTCAATTTCTGGTAAATGTAAAAATGTAAATACCTTTCCACTCATCAAATCTACTTCCAGGAGGATTCTAGCAAGTGTGCACAATGAAACATATACAGGAATGTGGATTGCTGCATTCCTAGTGATAGTGACGAATTGAAAACAGACCAAATACCAGTCAACACTTGAATCCATAAAGAAATTGTGGAATATTCTTATAATGGACAATAATAAAACAATGAAATAGATGGTCACATCTATATATCTGGGTTAAGTAAATTTCCAAGTGGTAATGTTATATTAAAAAAAGAAGTTATGTAATTATACATGCTATAGAATCTCACTTGTGGAAGGTTCAAAGTTATAAAAACTAATACTCTATGTCACTTATGGGTACATACACATGGATAAATAAAAACAAATACGGGTGGAAATAGTAAATATCAAATTCAGATTTTTTTGTGAGGTAAGGAGAAGAATGAGATCAGGGAGGAGTTTACTAAGGGTCCTCAAATTTATTTGTGATGTTCTGTTGTTGTTTTTACTGTTTTTGTTTTATTTTTTAATTTTTGTTTGTTTGGGGGGGGCGGGGAGGAGCAGAGGGAGAAAGAGTGGGAGACTCTTAAGCAGACTCCATGCTGAGCATGAAGCCCAATGCCGGGTTCAAACCCAGGACCCTGAGATCATGACCTGAGTCAAACCAACTGTTGGACACTCAACGAACTGAGCTACCCAGGTGCCCCTGTTTTGACTGTTTTAAAGCAAATGCGTTAATTCAGTAATCATCTCTAAAACTAGACATTTTCCAAATTCAGGGTCAACTTTTTTTGGTAAGAGAATTTCTTAGGTTATGCTGAATATTTCCACTGCACCATATCTGGAGACAGCCGTGTGTTAGTGATGTGAAAACTGATGGAAATAACACAGATGGTGACCGTGCAATCCTTCCCTGGTAAAGCTTCCCATCCACTTTCACTGGGTAGTTCCATCCGCAGATGCTCATTGCCTGGATGGATGATTTCATTTGAGGTTGCAAAATGGTGCTTTTCTAATTCCATCATTTTTTTTTTCATTTTATTAGTCTGAATTAGTCTGTCAGGAAAGAAAAGGATCTTTCTTCATCTGCAAAGGCTACTTAGCTATCCTGAAGTATAGCTCACACAAGAACCATACTTCCTTGTTTCCTTCTCACTATCAAGTGAATTAGGAGTTGCTTTTCTTTCTTTAAAAAAAAAAATCTGAAAAAAAAAAGCCAAATGTTAAGATTTTATAAAGCTGGGTGGTGAGTATCCGAGTGTTTATGCTATTCTCTAAACCTTTCTAAACTTTGAAATATTTTATGTTGAAATGTTTAATTGAACAGAAAAAAAAATCCCTATTTTTGTAAAGTTCAAAATATACTTGAAGCATTCTTACGACATGAAGAAGCTTGACCTAAACTTTGAGAGTAGAAGTTACATAAAATTTTTGAGACCTAATAACATTTGTTTAAAAGGTAGGAAGGAGGGGAAAAAAGAAATAAGCTAAAAATATAAACCAGTTGACTGTGGAGCACATACAGCCACTCAAGAGCCCAGTGGGGGAGTGAGAGCCATGCACAGCCCAGCAGTCTTGCCCTGGTCTGTTTTTTTCAAATGAGAACAAATGAGCAAGCCAAGCAAGCAAGCAAGCAAACAAACAAACAGAAAGACTAAAGTGTTCTCTAAAGAGGCCAGAAAGACTCAGGAGGGGAAAGCTGCCACAGCAGGCGGGAGGAGGAGGGAGCAGGGGAGGCAGAAGGGAGCTGAAAGGCCCGAGAAGCTGGCGGGGGGTGTGCCAAGAAGAGGGTAGAAAGGAAGGGGTATTTTGACACATGCCTGGAAGGAGCGCCAGCAGAAGACAAGACCCTAGGAATTCATCCAGCACTTCTATTTGGGGACCTGGGAAGAAAGTGCACGCATAAACTTAGTTAAGCAGAACTGTTTGGTGGAACTGTAGCCCAGGCAAGGCATCTAGAGCAAAGGTGAAGACCCGGGTTTCTGGAATCAGGAAAACCAGCGTGTGAATCTGGAGTCCACACTTGCCAAGCGGGTAACCCAAAAAGCCTGTTACTTGACCACTCTGGGCTTCGGTTTCTTCATTCCCAAAAGGGGATAAAATCAAACCTCTTCCTAGAGCTGTTGTCACAGTGTTAAGTGAGATCATTGTGAAATAGCCTAGTGGTTTTGAACAGTTTCTATCCTTACAGCTATTATTATCATTCTTGTTTATTTAAATGTGCAAATCAGGTAATACAAATGTTATGCTATGTTATAAAAGCCACTCAGGTGGAAATGGCCATCATTTTGGTGATTATCATGTTATGCTCTAAAATAATTTTCACTGAGAGACCATCTGTAAGAATAAGAAAGAGAAAGTCTGTGTTACATCTATTTATGTTTTGCATGCACCTAGAATACCAGTGTGGCCCAGGATTGTTCCAGAGAGCTTTTTGGTGCAAGAGGAAGGGAGGGAGCAAGGGTGGAGAGAAGGGCCTGTGGTCAAGTGGCCTCACCGATCTGGGCCCCAGCTGCCTCACCTGTAGAAATCCATAGACATGAGGTCCACATTGAGTAAACATTATTTCCACAACACTTGACGCTGTGTATCTTTGTACATACCTGGCAGAATAACGACCACCAGCATCTGTCACACTTGACTGCACCACCCACAGAATATGCCACTTAATGTTCCAGCAAAAATTTAGAGAATTTGGCAGTGAGTATGTATTTATGACTCTGTACATCACAAACACATTCTGATATATTGGCTGGTCCTAGATCAAATGGAAGGTGATATTTCAAAGAGACCATAAAACAATTTGAAAGCTCTGAAAGCAATTATGAATGAGAGCCAGCAACCCTCCCAAAGGACCTAGACCTCCATCCCGGGAGGCCTCCAGGAAAGGTACCTGTCCTCCATAGCCTGTTTATAACCCTTTCCCTTGGCCTCTTCTCTGTGTCTTCTGAATTCTCTCATCTCCACCTTTCGCAGCTTTATGGAATTTGCTCTAACCAAGAGGCTGTCACCTTGAAGCTTACACTCCATGGCAGTGGCTGCTTATATGACTTTTTGCCTATTGAGACCAGAGCCCACCTTAGGGGCTCACTATCAGAGGGCCGTTCTGCTTCTCTCTTCCTCTTTGCTTTCCCTCTGCAAAGATGCAGGTCAGTGGATGCTAGAAATGCCCATCGACAACCAGGACACCCTCTCTCTGCTGGTCTGAGCAAGTGAGAGAAAAGCTCTGACACCCCACTCATGGGACACTGTTCCCAAGGTCACACCACCCTCCTTCTTTTGTTTTCCCTAAGGGAATGAAGAATGTCAGAGAATGCCAAACAGCCATGTTTTCGCGTGATTAAGCAAAGCCTAAACTTCAAGAGACTGACACACAATAACACATCAGGCCTTCATACACAGATTCTCCATGAAAAAAAGGGGCCCTGAACCTTGCCCTGTGGGAACAGGACACACAAACAACACAGGCCCACCAATGCTCATATGGAAATGTATAATCCAGAGCAGATTCATCTGGCATGGACCAGATACAGAAATGCTGTGAGAATGCAGATTTTAGGTTGAGGGGAAAAAACAACACATTTTTGACATAGCAGTTGAAAAAACCTTCTGAAGATTTTGCTCATTTGTGGGTCAGATCCCAGTGCCAAGTGCACAACAATCAGCAATCAGGTGACACATTTGCACAGTCCTAGGCAATTGCTTCCTCGGAATGAGTCCATAAAAGGAAAAGCTGACATCAAGTGGTTGAATCTGGTGGATCTGAGCCACAGACAGAGCCCCATTTGCAAAATAAGAACTCAATTTCTGAGGAGGAATAAAAGCAATTTTTGAAGAGGTTTTCTCACAATTCTGGCTGAGTTAAGAAAGGAGTGTAGGAGAAAAGCTTACTAAAGACAGGAACCATAAAATATGTGTTGCACTCTTCTGGCCTTAAGGCAGGATCTTAGGCACAAGGGGGACATAAAGATGGACAAGCATTGGACCCACTCTTGAGATAGGACATATGTATCAGTTACTCAAATACAATACCAAATACTCAAAATGCAATAGGAAAAGATGAAAATTATGGTCAAAGAAGAGATTGGCTTCTATGGGAACCCTCAGAAGGGATTCATGTATTCAGTTAATAAACATTTAGTGCCTGTTTGTAACAAACACTGTACCAGGTCCTGGTAATGCAATGACAGAAGTCCTGCTCTTAGATAGCTTCAAGTTTAGTAGATAGACAGAGTCATAGGCAAATAAGCCCAATAGAAGTTCCTGAGAAAGAGGGTTTGGTTTCATTAGAAGCAGTTAGAAAAAGAGAGAGACTGATGTCTTGAAGGCTGAGCCAGCACTTGGAGATACTTAGGGAACGACTTCTCAGCAAGAGGACTGAATGCAATGTTATAAATGGGTTTAACCCTTTCTGTTGAGGATGTTTGGGATCAGAACAGCCTCAAAAGTATGGGTTTGGTGAATGCTTTTGTTTAATTTTACCCCGTCTGAAAAACACAGAGGACATACCATTCACACCCATGGTTGCAGAAAAACAAGATGGATTGTGGCAGCAGTATCCAAAAGGTCCAAGATGTCTCTAAGAGGTTTCCAGAAGCTCACGTCACAGAGCTGTAAAATAAAAATCTTCACCATTGATACATAGGAAGAAGAGTTTAAGAAATACCTAAAAATTCCACATGGAATCCAAGATAATTTGCAGAACAAGAGCTGAACACATTGAGCAATTTTTAAAGTTTAGAGAGAGGGTCATATTACCGTGTCCCCACCACAAGCACACACAGGCACACTCATGCACACTCACAAATGCAACATTTTAGATGAAGCAGGTAAGTTTCAGCCATGGTGCAGGGAAAGGACTATGGGCTTTTGAGCCGAGTAGATTTGAGCTCAAATCTGGCTAAACCATGCGATAATTCTGTAGCTTGGGCAAGCTATATGATGTCTCTGACTTTCAATTTCCTTGTCAGTATAAAAAATAATAATACCTACTCCATGGTCTTGTTATGAATTTTAATAATAATATTACTCATTATCTGTTGAGTACTAACTCTGAACCAGGCAATGAGCAAACACTTTCTATCATTTAGTTCTTACAACAACCCTGCAGTAGTAGGTATTTTAGAAATAAAGAAACTGAACCTCAGAGAAGCTAAGTAGCTGGTCTGTTGTTGCACAGTTGGAAAATGTTGGAGGCAAGATTCAAAATCTGCATTTATAAAAACTGTACTATCATCCCCTGCAAGGAGCCCAAGACAGCATGTGAAGAATGGAAATCATTCAAGGAATGGGGCTCTCCATGTCCCACACATCTCTTCTCCTTGCTTCTCCCAGCACCTTAATTTCTCTCCAGCTCTCTCAATGTGTGGGTCTCTAAAGTGTGTATGCTTCTAATTCATTTACTGAGGTCTCTGTATCCCTTGGGCATATGTTTATTTCACTATTTCTCAGTGTGTGTGTGTGTGTGTGTGTGTGTGTGTGTGTGTGTGTGTGTCTGAGAGTCTCTTTCCATGTTAGAGAGTTTCTGTCTAAGTCTCTGCCTGGCTGTATCTGTATTTGTTTCTCTATACCTTTGTTTATCACTAAATCAAAGGCCCAGATGTTGTCTTTTTATTCCACCCATCCCCCACTGGCTTCTTTTCCATTCCTCCTTCCCTCTTTTGTTCCAATAGCCTTCTCTCCAAACTGGACACAGTATAAGACAGATGGAATTAAATTTTTTTGCTGGATTATAAAAATTATAATTTAAAAAGGAAATGGAAAGAGTATTCTTTTTTCTCCGTTTTGCTATAGTTTATGTACTCTTAGTTGTTGCCTGTCCCTTGAGAATCAGTGGTTACAGTTTTTAAAAATTGAAAGCTCTCCTACCTCTGGTGAAGTGTGAGCCAAAGGATGGATTAATTAAACTGTTGTTTATGGTTTCAAAACGACTTACCCAGTAGGCACTGTTCCAGGTCCCCTCCTGGTTACAAACACATACTCTAGTAGGAAACAATTCATTTGTTGTTTTTTTATTAGAACACGAACATATACATGGCAGTTCTTAGAAGAGGAGAATGTTTCATTTTTCCTTGTTTTTGAGGAAGAAAAAACATTCTCCAGTCCCACTTGTTTATGTAACCTTTAGAAGAGAGGTGGAGATATGCTCAATTCCACAGAAAAGCAAAAAATGAAAATTATTTCTCCCAAAAGCTTGGAGACCCATATTTATAAACATAAGAAACCTAACAGAGTCTGCCATTGGAGGAAAAAAAAAATCTCAGCCTGCTGTGAGAATATGTTGTGTGTGGCCAGTGAAGAAAATCTGGACAACAGAGAACATCTCAGTGCCGAAAGAGGGATAAGGGTCAAAAGGATAAAAGTCATCTAACCGTACCCAGTACCTTTCTGGAAAGAAAAGTCGATGATGATGAGAAAGGGAAGCTTTTCATCGTTCCTCAACAACTGGAAAACTCACTGCTAAAGAAAGCCTTTTCATGGTTGGGCAGAGGAGGACAGAGGGATGTGAGGGTTGATACATTTGATTCATGCAAAAGAAAAGCTGGGTACATGGATAGAAGATTTAATTGAATTTAAATTATATATATGTATATATATGGGTGTCAGCCCTCAAAATGTATTTCATCTGTGATGTTCTCTGTATTCTGCCGTCATACAGTCTGTTGTCTGTATGTTGTACGGTACATTATATATCAGTGTTTTCTAGAAACCCCTAATCTGGGAATCACCATCTAGTGTGCACACAGCAAACCACAGACTTTCAGGCCTTATCAGACAGCAAACTGTAATCTGTAAGAAGCCCTAATATGTCCTGTAACATCTACACTGGTAAGCACTCTAACTTTTACAAATAAATTACTGAAATCCAAACTCTCCATCTATATCATATTTGCCTGACTTGCCAGCAAGAAACATTCTTCACTGGACATGTTTTGTGATTTGTCCTTAGTGCACTCCAGATGGTTCCTAAGTGATCAGGTCACTCCTGTTCCAAAATGTACACACCATCTTCCAACAATCCCTTCTGGAATCTTCCATGGCTCCCAGGCCTCCACGCTCTTTCACTTTTGGCAGACAGGTCATGTTTACCTGAAGGATGGTGTCCACCACATCTCCCATCCTCTCTGGTTCCCCACAATCTACCAAAGCTGCTCAGCAAGTCTCCTGCACTGAAGTCCCCTTAGACCAGGAAGCCACATAAAGAGCATGTAGGAGCTCTAACACCTCTTCAGCCAGGGCAGCTTCAATTTCCCCCTGGCCTGTTCATTCCAATTAGAGGGTCATTCTCTTAGACCAAAACACCAGGACTGGAGTGGACAACAGAGCTCCATGTTCTCTCTGTTGCCTCTCTATCTGACCAGTAACCTGGAGCACTGAGCCTTGTACTTGACTCAGCATCAAATGTGCCCTTTGGGTTGTTTTGCATTTGCTATAATCTTTAATTCCTCAAAGCTTTAACAAGAGTTCATTTTGGAACAAATTACAGAGATGAAAGAGGAGAAACTCTTTCTTTTCTTCAAAATGGTGGATTTACCCTGGACTGAAGACTGGGAAAATTTGAGGGCTTGGAGTAAACAGGAAGATCACCATAATGACTTCTTACCCCTGGTCCTCCAGATCCCTAGAAAAAAATTCCTCTTGCACTTCTAGCCATTGTCAAGAATCTCCTTGTCCCTTTTTCTCCCAACTCCAATTCCATATATTCCCTTGATCCTGTGTCACTATTAGACTGTAAGACACCCAGGACCAGAGGCCCCATTTATTCTTCACAATCCTGAAGCTCCATGCAGAATGGACACTGTTGCATTGACAATGATACAACCATGAGATTACAATGGTCTGGGCTACTCTGAACCACTGAGTAGTTGTGAGGAACATAAGCTTTGAACATAATAAGTTCAAATCTTAACTATATGACTTCGGAAACATCTTCTAATGCTTCTATGATTTAATCTTTACTTATGCAACTAACCTGATAGGATTATTGTAATGAATACATCAGATAATATGTGAATGGTCAATAAATGGTACCTGTGACCTATATTATTTATCATCACCAACAGTAAAATGAAGACATGGAAGTTACCTCACAAGTTTATTTTGAAGATTAAATTAAAAAAAAGTAGGTTAAAAAGAACTGCCACCAATCTTGAAGGAGAAGGAAGGGAAGAATGAAGGGAGGTGGGTAAACAGAAGGGGGAATGAACCATGAGAGACTATGGACTCCAGGAAACAAACTGAGGGCTTCAGAGGGGAGGGGAGTGAGGGATAGGGATAGGCCGGTGATGTTATTAAGGAGGGCATATATTGCATGGAGCACTGGGTGTTATACGCAAATAATGAATCATGGAACACTACATCAAAAACTAAGGATGTACTGTATGGGGACTAACATAACACAATAAAAAATTATCATTAAAAAAAAAAGGACTGCCACATTGCTGGCATTTAATAAACGTTAGTTTCTTTTCTTCCTTCAGAAAATGACTACTGTTATAAATTACCCTGGCAACAATTTTATAGATCATTTGAGTAATGTGATTAAAAGAGAGTTAATGTACAAACCACAACTAAATATTGATTTGCAAATTATTGGCATATTCAAATAAAATATCCTTAACTCTAAAATTGTCTCAAACTTAATTGAATTGACTTTGATTTTTCAAGAGGCACTTTGAAATTTAGAAGAGGGTATAGTGTTGTGTGGTGTGGTAGTATAGAGGAAAGAACAAGGAATTTATCTTAGAAGACCTGAGTTTCTATTCATGTGATGTCAGACAAAACACTGAATTCTCTTACTCTTCATCCACAAAGTAAGAGTCATAATAATTCTTGTTCAACTTATTATATAAGGTACTGGTATACAAATCAAATAGCTGAAAACATTTTGCAAGCTGCAAAGCATTATGTAGAAGTTAGCTATTGTTGGGGAATGTGACTATAAATGTACTTAATATTATACACAGGAAATTTAAGGAATAAGGTTAGAACTACACATAAATCTCTAATATTATTTTGTGGATCTACCAGAGTCCTCACTGAGCCCTTTTGATGGAAAGAAGCTATTTTAGGGCATGAATGAACTACCAAGTCGTTACAAGATAATTTTTAAAAGAGAGTGTAATCATGATTTTCAAGCATAAAATGAAATACCATCAAATATTTTTATTTAACTCATTAATCAGTAAGGGAGCCAGTAAGATGTCACACCAGGTCAAAAAAGAATTAAAAGAAACATATGTTTATATGAAGTAAAGGAAGGCTGAGATGAGTTTGCAAATAGATACAAAACCTGGTCTATCTGCAGGGCAATGGTCAATTGCACTCCAACAAACAAAACAAATTTGTAATATGGAAAGAATGCTTTGCATTAATATCAGTTTTATACAACTTAAAGAATTGTAAAATAGCTCAAAGAGCATGAGAAGGAAAGATAATCTGGATGGGAAAATTAGTCAAGACACCCAGAGATACGGATCTATATTTAAAAGTCCATTTAAAAGGTTTTTATGATTTTTCCTGACAGCTGTAAAAAACAAGACAAGAGGTCCAAAATGGAGTCTCTTATGTTAAGTCCCATGTCACCAAACCAAGACTTAGCTTTCCCAGAATGGCATCTTAAACCAGTCAGTCAGTCAGGAATCACCTAGTCAGCCCTAGATAGGTAATCTGCTGATTGATCCCTCTCATCCCCTAAAAGAAAGTGACCTTGCTGTAACCAACTTGCTTTTCCACCCATGTAAAGTCCTTGTTCCTGCTCCCTTCTGCCTATGAAAGTCTTTTATTTTGTAAAGCTCCTCAGAGATCTGCTAGGCTGGATGCTGCCCCATTCATGAATCATGGAATAAAGTCAATAAGATCTTTACAATTTATTCAATCTAATTTTGTTTTTTAATAGAACTAGGAACAAGGTTAATCCAATAGCTAATTAGTTATTAGATCAATGCTAAGTACTTTCTGTGTGTTTTGGGGACAGATTGGGATGGGGAAAAGGGAGCATTATCACTTATGTGTCTTGAACATCAAAGCACTTAAATTTTAGTTAGGGAACAATGAAAACCTCCTCTTTCCTCTACCTTCATTCATTTCCCCCAAGCTAAGAATGCTCCGGTCTACCAATTCAGAGCTACTTAATGTCCTTACCTAAGGAAGCTGTTAGTAGTAATCAGAGATAGCAGCCAGCATGGATCCTGGCAGTTTCCAAAGAGTGTGTTTTTTGGAGCTCCTCTTAGAGAATCTCTGTGAATGGCCCTGTAATTGTAAGGCATTTCAATGCCATGGGAAGTCACAACAGCAGACCAGGAGCATACTGTCCCCTTGTGCAGTTCAAAGGCATAGGTTTTGTATGAATAAGGGAGATAGGAGAGAGAGCGGCAGGGAGGGAATTGGATAGCCCTTAATTTTGAAAGTTATTTTTCAGTGAGAAAAAAAAATCTTTATCATCACCACCATCATCATTGCTATCAGCAACTTCAGCAGTAGCAAATTCACACACTGAAAACCTTTTATAAACCTTGAAGCAGCTATATAATCAGGGAATAATTTTGAATGCATCTGCTTACTTCAGACAAAGTTATAGATGGGGAGTAAAAGGCATCAGTGAAAATATTTCAAACATATTTTGCTGGGCCAATCATCTTCAAACAAGTTTTCTAAGTTCTAATAAAGTAAATAAAATGACTATACACATAAAAATGTGAATCTCTGTAGCATATTTTTACAATTGAAAACATACCTCTGTAGTTTTCACCAATTTTACTCGTTTGTTATTATTATAGGATGTCTTATAAGACATGTGGCAAATCATTAGCTCTGATCTAGAGCCCAGTATTTGGTCAGGAATGCAATCTCCTAAATTGTAATATTGTTCAGAAGTGAAAATAAAGACATACTTTACACTGCACATTTGATTATAAGATTTCCTTCCCATAATGCCTTGTGTAAAAATTGGTGTTCTTACAATAAAAGAGACCCTTGATCCTTCAACTGGGAAATAATTAAGTGACTTTTGAAGGTGAAAGATGACCTTTTCAAGATTATAGAGCACTCATCAGATTTTCTGCCCACACTGAATTTTATACAGGTTGGTGACCTGTTGATCAACTTAGTGAATCATTCATTCAAGAAAACGGTGTATTGAGCACGACTTATGTGCCAAACACTTAATCAAAGTTGGAGATATATACTTAAATGGCTTTCAAGAAGATAAAATCTGTCTAGAGAGACAGACCAATCATGGTGCACAAGCAAGGGGAGTCTACATTGACTTTGGGCTTGAAAAAAAAAATATCTGAGACATAGACCTAGAGAAGATCAGGAGACAAACCAGGGAAACATGCAGGAGCACATAGTCTATGGCCAGGGGTTAATCTAAAATTTCCAAGTATTTAATATCATCAGCATAGCAGCACTTAAACATAGTTTGGAAAGTCACAAGAGCAGACAAAACAGTGCAGCATCTCCCTGAGCAGCTCCAAGGCAGCAGTTTTTCATGAACAGGGGAGGTAAGAGAAAGTGGCCAGGAGGGAATTAATTGGTTAGCAAGGAGAAAAGGAAGTTTACATGCATTGTATGTTTTTTATTAACAAAAATAATAAACTTGACTTTTACCCCAAAATTGAAGTTCTTCTTAGGTCAGACTTCATTTTCCTCCTTTATCATCATATCTACTTCCTGCTCACATAGGCACTTGAAAATTATCCTCACTGACTTAAGCAAGGAATGAAGAAAGGGATTGTGGAGACCATGGGCTAGTTAACTGAATTAGGGGCTGAAGTGTCACACCCAACCCATAACCTAATAGAGGAAAAGGAGAAAAACAAAATAGGGTTTCCTTATCTACCTCCTAAACATCTGTGTCAAAGTATTCCCAAAATGCAAAATTAAGGGCCATCAACCACATGGAGAGCATTGCCAAATACTCTTGAAAGACCATGTGTCTAAAATCAACCTGTGAGAGATGAGATTTGGGACCATGAAAAGCAACGACATAGCAAAATCTCTGTGGTACCCCTATCCATCTTTTGCTCCAAATCTCCTCCCTTATTGAGATCCCCTCTTCCTTATCGAAACCTTATCTCTTGAAAGGTTCTGCTATGATCACAAATATTTAAGTCACTCCTTAATTTAAATCAAATGCCAGGAGTATTTGCAATTTAACCCTCAAACTTACCATAGAGATACTCTGTCCCCTAAATAATGGGTTCTTTGTTATTTTTCCTTTCTCCTTCCTTCCAGGATTCCAGAGGGAGATTCTGATTGTTCTGCTAGGTCACTGTTTTTCCCTACTTGGTACTCATCAGACCCACCTGCAAAGCTTGGTAATTGCTGTTTTCCATACCGTAGAGATTCTGATTTAATTGCTCTGGGCTATGGCTTGGACATTGGTCATGTTTTCAAATATCCGTGGGTGATTGTAACTCGTATTCAGGTTGAAAACGATTAGTCTAAAACTAACTGCATGGAATATTTCCCAGTAGATATGGTGCTATCTTGTGCCCACAGAGAATCAGACTTTGATGAAACTGACCCTATAGTCGGTTTCTACAAGAGACATTCCTACTACTTAGCCAGAAGTAGAAAAACATCTAGATCCTTGAAGGCATTATTGGTGCCACTCAGGATTTTTTGTTTGTTTGTTTTTGAAAATGGTCATAGTATTTTGTTACTTGCATCCAAGAGCACCTAAGTTGGTTGGTATAGGATAAGCTATGCCATAGTAACAAACTTCAACATTTCAGGGATTAAATACACTTAAAGTTTATTTTTTCACCCCAAATCTAATGCAGGCTAAAGAATCTACCTCCATGTTCTAGTTGTGCCAACTGAGGCACACACACACCCTCCAAAGTAGAGTGAGCTTGGAAGAAGTATGTGATTTTATGTGTCAACTTGGTTAAGCCAGGATGCTCCATTCGATCACACACTAGACATTGCCATGAAGGCATTTCACAGATGTGATTAACATTTACCATCGATTCATTTTAATAAAGAAGATGAAGTAAAGGGACATCCGGCTTCCTGATCTGCCCTACAGATTTCCTATATATATGGCTTGCCTTAGAGCCATAAAACAATACACTTTGGTGGCATAAACTTGGTTTTGCAACTTACTGGGCATACGGACATGATAAAGTGATATACCTTCCTTTAAACCTCACTCTTCATTCTGATAAAATGAAGGTAGTGATACCTAACCCATTAGGCACTTAAGAGGATTAAATGAGGTAATTTGTGATGAGGGAACAGAAGGCAAGCTGAGGACAAAGCAGAAACTGACGCCCTGCAACCCCCCCCGCCCCGCCCCCAACATGGGATGTAAGTGACATTCCTCAGGCACTCCTGGCTGCCCTAAAGGACAAAGAAATAGTTAACCTATAGATACCACAATCCTGCAAGACTTAAGTCTCCCTCAGTTTACAAATGTCTTAGCAGTTTACAAGAACAAAGCATTTCTGTCACTAACCGAGCTTCCTGAAGGGAATGTAGATACAATTAAATGTCCTTATAATCTGCAGGCTCCAGGAAGTTCCCAGCCATCTTAATGTTAATGCCTTGCTAGAGGGAAAAACAACCTTAACTTGACAATGGCAAGGCCTCAGTATCTTGTGAATCTTCTTTAACATATGAAAGTACTTTCTCAACCTCCCTTTTTCCTTACCTCCCCCAACCCCATGGTATACAATCAGCCACCCCTCACAACCCCGGTGCAGCAGCTCTTTCTGCCCAGGGGGTCCTGTCGCCCTGCTTTAATAAACCACCAATTTTGCACCAAAGACGCCTCAAGAATTCTTTCTTGGTCGTTGGCTCCGGACTCCACTCCACTGAACCTCACGTGTATTCCGTGTCCTCATCAATAAGGGCTTATCAAATGGGAGATTGAGTGTCCTGGGTATATACTTTCTACTAGTCTATAGCATCTCCATGGGGTCACTAGTATCTTGGGCTAGATGGAGTCTCCCAGCATTTTCTAATTTTATTCTCTGTTTTCAACAAAAGTGCACCCCCACCACACACAATATATTCTAGCATATATCTGCCCAGGAGCAGGCTCCCCATAGATGTCCATTCCATGTGAGAACTGTTCTCTCAGGGCCCTGGGTTGACTATAGAAAGAGTAACAAGGGAAACAGCAACAGGGGAATGAGGAATGAAGCCCAGATTGTGCTTGCCCTAGACCTAGGTTTTGGTGTTCTCTGAAGCCAGGAGGAGAGAGTTGAAAAATGGTACCCGAAGACAGCTAGATGTGGGAATATCAGAGAGGGACAGAAAGCAGTAAGAGAAGGGGATAGAGCTGTCCCTAGATTTTTGGCCCAAGTTGACATTCTTTTAAATCCATTATAAAAATAAAAGAGAAAGGATAAAAAATAATTTTGTCGGATAAATGCTACTGCTTTCAGTTCTCCCATGGCAAGGACAAAAGCAAGAAATTCATTCCTGGATTTTGCCAAATCACAGAAAAGCACATAAGAGGGATAGTCTAATTCCCAAGTGGCATTATAGAAAACATCAGAATGAATGAAATTTAAGCCTGAATGCAAACATCTGTGGAATTTTTACTTAGAGGAGAGAAAAAAGAACATGAGATTAAGACCTACAGCATCTGAAAGAGTAGGTTAATGAAAATAATAAGTATTTACCACAGTTTTGTAACTCAAATGGCACTCCCACATGTCAAAGATTTTCTGGAACATCAACATCCTTGAGAAACCACAATGTTTACCCCGTGTTTAACATGCACATAATGTACCCATGAGTGTTGTTTTTGCCTTCCCAGACCTCTTTCATCCCTCTTCTGCTACAGAAGCTTTCTTTCTTTTGAGAATCCATTCCAACTGGTTTAGGTAGGGTTGCCCTGACACCAATATGCCCTTCCTAGGCCTTGCCAAAGGTATGCTTCTATGACCCAGGCCTGGTCTCTTACAGCATATCAACCCTCAGGCCAGAAGCAATTGCTCAGAAATGGGCACATAACCCAAATAGGGCTAACCAGAAGCTTCTCTGTGGCTGGATATATAGACTTTGAGAAAGAGCAAGGAGCTTTTTTCTTCTCTGAGATCAGGAAAACTGAGGAGCAGAAATCCTGGAGAGGCATGGAGCCAGCTGTGCCATTGCATTGGTGCCTGCTAAGAACAAAGACAATGAAGGGAAAAGGAAGGACATTCAAGTGATGAAGAGAAGCTCAACTCTGATGACAGCCTCCCAACAGGGTGCCGTGCTTTCTCAGTCCCTAAGGAAATCCTTGAATGACTAGTACCAATAAAAAAAAAAGGGGGCTACTCAAGTAGTGTAGACCCCTATAGAAAGGCCATCCTCATTAACCTCCTAAGATGGGTCCATGGAGGATAAGGGCAATGGACCATCCTGTCCCTAAGAGCCAGTGTGGCTCTCCAAGGAACTCGGTGCTCTGACACATGGACACTGTTCTATCTCTGTCAAGAATCAGATGGTGTCTGCACTATAGACTTGTTCTTCTCTTTCCCTTTGACTAAGATATTTAATTTTTTTTTATTTGGGTATAGTTGAATATTTAGTGAAAAGTCCCTTCAGATAAAATCTTACCTAATTGAGGCCACGCAAAAGGACATGTCCTAACCCGCCCCCCAGCATCTTCTAAGTCTCTCAATCATGAACATCAGTACAATTTCTAAAGCAGCTACCATGGGTACAGTTACAGGAAATAGAGGGAGTGCCAAGTGTGCACTTAACCTTACAAAAAAGCCTTCCAAGGAGGGTCTCATCATGATTGTCTTAAATGGGAGCTTAAACTGGAGTGTGTGTGTGTGTGTGTGTGTGTGTGTGTGTGTGTGCGTGCATATGCAGAAGGGAGGGGCGTGTTTGGGGGAAGGGGAGAAGGAGAAGAAACAAGCTGAGGAACACTCAAACCTGTACCCCTTGAAAGGAGAAGAGTGAAGACAAAGCGCTGGGGGTGAGGGACACTGGAATACTCAAGTGACAATTTCATCTCAAAAGTCAGGGTCTACGCTGACTCCAGGGCACTAATGGGAAAGCCAGTGTACTTGTACTCAGGCTTCAACTCAATTAGTCCTAGTCCAATGTGGGTGTGGAGAAAATAAAAGAAATGAAGCAAAAGGCAAAAGTAGGAGATGTTCAAACAAATTCCTAAAATTAAAAAAAAAATGTAAAACAGCAAGTGGGATGAGAGGAAGATATTTTAATGCTCATAAAAACCTAAAACCAAAAACTGAAATGTCTCCTATGACTTTTAGGTGAATACTTTAATCATTCTTATTAAGGGAGTGGGGAGGAAAAAAGAAGAACCAGAGAGCATACCTGGGCTAAATTTCAATGTTAACATGTGTTGACTGTAACGAGGAAGGTAAACTTTAAAGCATTGCTGTGCTCATCTGTAACAGGAGGATGATAATGCTTGCCTTTCAGGACTGTTGGTGGGGGGTGAATGCCAACATGCACGATGATAAATACCCAGGATGGTGTCTGGTAGGCAATAAGTTTGTCCACTTACCTCTGCTCCATGATCTGGCTGTGTTCCTAGTGCCCAGGCCAGGGCTTCTAAGTAACAGTGCCTGACCTTCTGCCCTGGTTCTGATGCTAATGGGCATGTGTCCCAAACTCAGGTGTGTGCATTACCAATGGCTAGGAGACTGTCTCCTCTTCCTGGAAAGGGAAAGGCAGTGGATGGGCTGGTCCAGCACAAGTAGAAGTCCACCTGCCATGCTGGCATCACCTTTCACTAGGCCCCAGTTGTTTCCCAGCTACTACTTTCATGTTTACATCAAGCAACTCATGGGGCTTAAGTGAAATTGCAGAGTGAGAACCATCCATAGCAAATACCTCTTTTCCAAAACCATATGCTGGGCCCCAGGCCAAACAGCAGGACTCATGCCTGCCTCTGATTTCCTTGAATCAGCTGCCAGTGGCTTTGCAGCTCTGCTCCCCAGGTTTCTTGTAAAACAGCTTAAGTCTTCAAAAAAGCAGTGACTGTACAGATACAAAAGAATGGCAGGTTTGCCAAAATACTTCCAGGTACTGTGTCATTGAGTGAGATGTGAGAGAGCTAGGAGGGTGATTATCCCTTCACACACAGGTGTTTGAAGATACAGATCTTCTTGGATGCTTTAGAGTAGAGGGTATCAGGTAGAAAGAGAGGGAAGAGTAGTTATTCTTTTTTAAGAACTTATTTTTCTAATTTCAAAGTTATGCATATTTAATGGAGAAAAACCTAAATGCCATGTGATAGTCAAGGCACTTAACATCAGCTCCTATAACAAATAGCCTCAAAATCCCAATAGATCAACAGAATAAAAATGTATTTCTCGCACAAAGTTGAATAAATATGTCCCTAGGTGTGTGGCTCTCTTTGGTGGCTCCCCTCCAAGCAGTGACTTACGGATCCAGTAGTCTTCATTCTTGGTGTACTGTAGTCCCCAGGGCCTCAGAGTCATCACCTAGACCCTCTGTATCATTTGACCAGTCATAAGCAAATAGAAAGAAATCCAGAGAGGATTTCTCTGGATTTTCTAAAGTGAGGACTATAAATACTTTACTTCCTATATCCCACTGGCCAGAGTTGATCCCATGGCCAATTGACATGCAAGGAGGCTGGGAAACATCGTTTTTCCTGTGTGCCTAGAAGGAAAATGGCATTGGTAGGGCCAATGCAGAGCTCCTCCTCTGCCACACCACCTAACAGCAATAGGGCACAACAGATCACCTATAACCCAATGACCTTGAGACAGTTCATTGTTAACAACGTGGCTCATATCTTTTGTAACCTTTTTCCATGCATATGTAGACAAATATACTTGCAAAATGGTATTATATGACAATATCTCTTTTATAGAATTTTTTAAAAACTGTGCAACTTAACTATAAACATTTCTCAATAACCCAACCTTAAGAGGCTGCATGGTATTGCTGTCTCTATATGGTCACCATGATTGATTATATCAACCTGTGGTGAGATTGGTTCCAATTCAGTTACTAGATAGTCTCGGTTTTCTTTCATAAACTACAATGTAATATAAACATACATAACGTTTTTGTTTATTTACTCAGGATAAATTCCTAGAAATGAAGTAAATCAAAGGGAAATACATTCTTCAGGGCTGATAAAGTAGCTTCAAAATGCTAATTTTTCTAGGGTTTTATTTTGGGAAGTTTAGCCACCATGACAGTGTTTTTTTGCAAATCTTCACTGAGTTCTAAGAGAACAGTTCTCTCTCTAAAGGTATCCTGGCTAAAGCACCTTCCTCAGCTCCTATTTTCTGAAGAAATAAACTTAACTTTGGCAAGTTAGGAGGGAAGGAAATACACAGTTGTGGGGATTAAAGTTGAATGAGCCCATGCTGCACACCAGGCATAATGCGAGATGTCTTACAAAGAATTATATTTAATATTTATGACAAGATTGAGAGGTATGTAAGTATTACCGTAGTATTGTGAAGAGCACTAAGATTCAAGGAATCTCAGTTATTTGCCCAAGACTACTAATGATATAGTCAGAACTCAAATAGGACCTGCCTCAGGCGAGATTGTAAGACCGATGAATGAAACTTGTTCTCTGTTCTTTCCCCTTCCTCATCTTTGGATCCCCATGATTCTCTTATTTCTAACCCTGTTACTCTAACAAAGCAGAACAAGCTCCACAGACTATGACAAAGGGCACTGGTCAGAGAATCAGAAGAACTAAGCTGAGATCCCATCTGTATTTTTTTTTCAACCAATATGTTAGTTACGTTTACCTTGGTGAATCTGTTTTCTCATTTTTAGAAAAAGGAGTTCATACCAAATAACCTCTACATCTCTTTAATGTTCAAAACTTATAGACAAACAGCACTAGACTTAATGTCCAGAGACCAAGACTTGAGGTTCGGCTTTGCCACCTACATGTTGAGTAAACCTGGCAAGTCACTACTACCTTGAGCTTCAGTCTCCCTACCCATAAGTGAGGAATGTAGCCCAAATGAATCTCAGATTCTTTTTAGGCCTGATTCCAGAACTCTTTTGCAGAGCCTAGCTAAATTCTGGACACATAATTGGAGTATAATAAATGTTGACTATTCACTCTTCAAGACTCTCCATTCTGACACCCCCAAAAGGTACTAAATATAAAGCTATTGTATTGAATTGGGATCCTGCTTACCCTGATGTTAATCTACAAATAGACAGACCTTTGATGCAGAACCTTAGCTATGATATCATGTCAATGTCCACATCCACTTCCCATTAATCCAGACATATAATTTTGCCATAGCTATAGGGTGCTTCACTTGGATGTAAATAAATGTTTACTAGGAAAATATGATCAAATATGCTTCATTAGTAATCTGGGGCTCTTTATGCTCCCTCAACAGTTCCAGTGACAAAAGACCACAAGAATAATAACTTATGGTACCAACTATTTTTGAACTCTTGGCTTGCTCAACGCTTTTTGAAAAATTTGGCAGGGCATTCTACATGTAAATCCAAAGACCTTAGTCTACTACCAGGCATTATGGATAGAGCCAAATGTCATAGTGGAATTGTAGTCCTGGCACCGTCGTTCCCAATCATTTTGAGTTCACAGATCTCTTGGACAACCTAATTAAAGACTATATAAGGTCCGTCTCCAGAAAAGTGCATATATGCACTCTCTCTCTCTCTCTCTCTCTCTCTCACACACACACACACACACACACACACACACACACACACACACGGGTAAGTTTTGAAATATCAAACATTGAGTACAGTCCTGGTGGTCCCTTGCCAGATGCTGGCTCTTCAGTTGCTAGATTGCAGGGATATCAGGAGGGTTCCTAGAGGGAGGTCAGAACACCTGGGATTGTGGGTCACTAGGAGGATTTGGAACCAGTATGGAGGCATTTGGATGTTTTAATACCCAATACAGATATACTGGTGTAAACCACTGAGTAGCAGCCTGGCAGATACACACAACATTCTGCATGAAAATTCAAGGGATTCAGGAACCTCTTAGGTGTTCATGGCTACCAAATAAAGAATCTCCATATTATGGGGCTTTTTTTCTGAAAATAAGATAAAATAAAACCACTTAGTTATGTGATTTAGATGTGGTTACTTTATCTCTTGAGGTGTTTTTGCACCTATAAAATAAATAAGACTGACTGACTTACTATCTAAATCTCCTGCCATGATATCAAGTCTACGGTCAATAATTTAGTGAATTGACTGCATCTCTTGTGATATTTGTTGTTTAAGAGTCCAAATGCTGCTTCCTCAAACCCTTTTATGGAGCTAATAGGGTATAAATAAATTGGCATGGGGTCAACCATGCAGAATAGTTTTCTAAAATGAGTCATGAATTGCTGTGAGTTAAAAACTTGTTTTGCAGCCATGGGAGTTAGAGGACAGCTGGTCATCAGAATCTGTATAATAACCTTTCCTGGATTTGAATGCTTTGTGGATTCACCTTTGGGATCTATTACTAAAAGCAATTCCAGCTTCTTTACCTTCTTTTTAGTCTTATTTTCAGGATGAAATAGAAACGAAAGGCTCTGGAAATGTTCTGACCAAGGTGAGTTGAAAGAAGGTATTTTTCACCAAAAGCCAACCTTTCCTCATTCATGTGTGTTACTTCCACAGCTGTATTTTGGATAATCTCTCCTTTTTCTCCCCTTTTCCCTTTTTCCATCATTCAAGTTGATTTCGAAATCCTACTCCACTGTGAAGCAAAGGCCACCATATTGTACAACTCATTTTATTTTCTGTGCACCTGGAGCTTTTTGATTCAGTGGTACTCCATGAAGCTTTCTCGATGAACCCAAAAGATTATTAAAGATTTTACCTGCTTGTCCAACCTGGAAACTCCTGTTTCCCATCTTCTTCAGGGTCCAAAAATGCACTTTGCAAGTTTTAGCTATTTCTGAGCCTATCTGTTCCTCAGTATAGCCTGACTCTTCCCCCAGATATATGCCTCTGCATGCATATTGCCAACTCTAAGATCATCCATGGGCCTTGGATGGGAATGAGTATAACTCACATAGAGTCGATAAAGAGACAAATCCTGCAAGAGCAGAGGGTAGATGCTGGATAACAGAGAAAGTACGGTTGTATAGGTGGGAAGGCCGGGCGCAGCATTACTAGGAAGACCAGGTCAATTCAAATCTTTTATGGTGACAAGCAGGAAGGTGTTTGAGCATAGTTGTATTAAAACAGACTTTGTGATGCAATCCAAGCTGATACTCAGGTTTCTTTCTTTCTTTTTTTTTTTTTTTTGATACTCAGGTTTCTAGACAATGTTTTTTGCTCTGGTCATCCTGTATTAGTTTCCCATCCTTTTACCCACATGAACATAGCTAAGTTTGCCAGGGATTTGTAAATGACCTGGGTGAAAAGACACATATAAACAAGGTTATGAATTCCTCTATGACCATATCACCGATGAATGCAGAGACTTTCATGTACTCTAGTTTTTGTGCACAGTGAAAAATTAAAGCTGACCATTAACATTATTTTTCTTAGAATCTTAGGTGAAACCAGAATGACCTAAGACAAAGGGTATCAGACAGTCCCATCAACTGGCTTTCAAATGTGACCAGCTTACATGCCAGCTCTTTGCTTCAGGTCCTAAGTAAAGAACTCTACAAACCCAGGAAGGGCAAGCTTTTTTTCCTAGCAGAAAAATGAACGTGGGCAAGATCAGCAGCCACAGCCCTGAATGTTTGAAAACAAACCCCTCTTGGGGCAGTTTCCAGGGTGACATTGGAGCCAGAAAGGGATCAATGGCCATCAGGAGAATGTGTGAAATTCTTTCATGAATGGAATCACAGCCACTTACCAGGTGAAGGGCAAGCCCAGCATGGGTGGGATGCTGTCACTTCTAGATGGTACTTGGGGAATATTCCAGGACATATTTGAAAGGAGAAAGAGGCTTCCAACAGAAAGCAGAGTTAGCAGATAAAAGAACAAAGTAATGTGGTTTGCTGATGTTGATGTTTTTTGCTAAAATTCCAGACAGAGACTATTTCAAAGGAACAAGAGGCCAGAATATGGGACGGGTTCTGATTGAACTAACACTGAGAGCTTACTAAGTGCTAAGCATCAGGTCAGATGTTTCGTAGGTGTTATTTTATCAGAAACCCTGTAAGAGTTAGGCTGTTATTTTTCTCCTGTTCAGTTGAAATGATGGAATGGACATGAATTTACATGTTTTCCTGTTTACAGTTTAATGAATTTTGACAATTATACACACGAATAACCACCTTTTTCATCACCCAAGAAAGTTTCCTGATGTCCCTTTGATATCAAAATCCTTCCCCCAAAAGTCAACCACTCTTCAATTTTCTATTATTTGTTATTTTAGCCTATTGTACCGATTTGCTAGGGCTGTCATAACACAGTATGGATGTCTTAAACAATGGAAATTTATTTTCTCCTAATTCTGGAAGCTAAAGTCCAAAATCAGTGTTAGCAGGGTTGGTCTTTTCTGAAGCCTCTGTCCTTCGCCTACAGATGACGGTCTTCTCTCTGTGTCTTCTTATGGTCTTTCCTCTGTGTGTGTGCTTCCTAATCTCTTCTTATAAGGACACCAGTCAGACTGGATTAGGGCCCACCCTAATAACCTCGTTTTAACTTAATCACTTCCTTAAAGTCCCTATCTCCAAATATGGTCACTTTCTGAGGGACTGGGGGTAAGGTCTTCAACATATGGATTTGGAAAGACACAATTCAGCCTATAACACCTATTCTTGAACTTCGTATAAATCTAACCATACAGATTATACTCTTGCATTTGGCCTCTTTAGCCTGAAGGGAAGAAAAAATTCTTCTCTACCCTCATGGTCTTCCAGCTGAACGAAGAATTGAATTTGCAGGAGACAGATTAATAGGAGAAAAAAAAAAAACCCACAAAGTTTTATTACATGTGCACAGAGGCCCAGTTATGAAATTGAGTTATTAAAGACATGACCAAGGCAGGGAGTTTCTATACTTTTTTAGATAAAGAAACAATAAATCTGTGAGGAATTGACAAGACAAAGAAAATTAAACTTTGGGAGCTTCAATTAGTAAGGAATTCTAAACAGAATTTGGGCTGGGGTAGTAAATTAGTACTTTCTGGGCTCTAAATTTCCTATCACTGGTGAAGGATGTCTCCTCATCTCCTGGTACAAGGGTGCTATCTTTCACATGGGAGATTTATTTCCTGCTTTCAGAGGACAGAGGAGGATCTGAGTATCCTTCTTGCATAGGGCTGTCTTATTTGTCTTTTCGTACATATGTGTTAATTTCTTTTGGGTAAATATCTGGGGGTGAAATTGCGGGGGCACAGGAAAGGTGCAGGATTAATTTCAAAAGAGCATACCAAACAGTTTTCCAAAGTGGCGGTACCATTTTCCAAGTCCACCAACCGTATTAGAGATCTCCAGTTCCTGCACATCTTTGTCAATACTTGGTATTGTCAGTCTTCTCAGATTTAATCGCTCTCATATGTGGAATAGTATCACATTGTGGTTTTCATTGAATTTGCCTAAGTACTAGTTATGTTGAGTCCCGTTGCACGTTCTTTTTTTTTTTTTTTTTTAAAGATTTTATTTATTTATTCAACAGAGATAGAGACAGCCAGCGAGAGAGGGAACACAAGCAGGGGGAGTGGGAGAGAAAGAAGCAGGCTCATAGCGGAGGAGCCTGATGTGGGGCTCGATCCCGTAACACCGGGATCACGCCCTGAGCCGAAGGCAGACGCTTAACCGCTGTGCCACCCAGGCGCCCCTGCCCGTTGCACGTTCTTATGGATGTTTTATACATCTTAGTGAAGTGTATAGAAAAGGGTTTTGTTTTGTTTTTGTTTTTTGCCATTTTAAAAACAATAGAATTGTCTTTCTTACTACTGATTTGTGGACTCCTTCAACATTCTGTATAAAAGTATTTGTCAGATAAACGTATTGAGAATATCTTCTTCCAGTCTGTGCCTTGCTTTTCCATTTTTTTAGTGTTATTTTTTGATAAAAAATTTTTAATGTTATAAATGTTGCCTTTTTTTTCTTTTATAGTTTAATGTTTTTGATGTCCTATTCTGAGAAATTTTTGCCTAAGCAATAGTAGTAAATATACTTCCCTATGTTTTCTTCTAGAAGCTTTATCATTTTACTTTTTACATTTTGTTCTATGATCCATGTTAAACTAATTTCTGAGTTTGGTATAAGCTAGTGTTTGCAGTTCATTTTTCCCTCCATATGGAATCTAATTGTCCGAACACCATTTATTTAAAGACTTTCTGTTCTCCATCGAATTGTCCTGGTGACCATCAAAGGTGCAATTGACCATATCTGGGTAGGTTTATTTCTGGGCTTTTTATTGTGCTCCATTGATCTATCTGTCAATTCTAATGTCAATATCACCCTCTCCTGGTTATTGTACTCTTACAACAAATCTTGAAATCAGGTGATATAACTCCTCCAACTTTATTGTTTTTTTCAAGATTGTATTGGAAAATTTAGTTTTATTGTATTTACATATAAATTCTAGAATAAATTTGTCAGTTGCTACAAAAAGAAGTCTCCTGGGATTTTTGCTAAGATTTCATTGATTCTTGTAAGCAAGTTGGGAAGAGATGCCATCTTACTGATATTGAGTCTTCTAATTCATGAATGTAGGATATCTCTCCATTTATTTAGGTCTTCTTCAATTTCTTTCAGTAATATTTTCTAATTTTCAATGAAGAGGGTTTTTTTCTTTTTAAAGATTTATTTCTTTATTTTAGAGAGAGAGAGAGCATGAGTGTACAAGGGGAGGGGAGGGACAGAGGGAGAGAAACAGAAAAACTTCAGCAGACTCCACACTGAGCACAGAGCCCAATGCTGGGCTTGATCTCACAACCCTGAGATCATGACCTGAGCGGAAACCAAGAGTATGACACTTCCTTGACTGCTCCACCCAGGTGTGCCAATGCAGAGGTTTTATATATTGCCATGAAATTTGTTCCTAAGTATTTTATATTTTTTATCTTTTGTAAATCATATTTAATTTTTTTTTTTTTACTTTCCAGGGGTTTTTTTTTTGTGGGTATACAGAAATAAAATTATTTTTACATATTCCCCCATCTTTTACAGTTACTTATTATTTCTAGTATTTTACTGACTTCTTAAAATTGTCTATAGATATAATCATGCTAGGTGTAAATTAAGAGAGTTTGACTTCTTTCCTTTTCACTCTTTATGCTTTTTATTCCTTTATCTTGGCTTATCACACAGGCTGGGACTTCTAGTACAATGTTGAATAAAAGTAGTGGAAGCAAACATCCTTGTTTTTGTCCTTATCTTAGGAGAAAGGCATTCAATATTTCACCGTAAAATATGCTGGTAGCTATAGGTTTTTCATAGATTTTATTTATCACATTGCAGAAATTCCCTTCTATTTCTAGGTTATTGAAAGGTATGCTTCCTTTGTTTATGTGAGTAAATGTTAAATTTTGTGAAATGCTTTTTCTGCATCTATGGAGACGTTTGTAGATTAGTGTAGTAAATTACATTAATTGAATTTTAACGTTAAATAAATTTTGCCTTCCTGAATAAGTTCTACTTGGTTGTAAATATTTAATGTATATCTAGATAAAATTTCTAACATTTTATTCAGAATTTGTATACAGAGATCTTTATGTAGTCACCAAATTAGTAAGTGGGGAGCCAAAATTTGAACTTATGTCTATTTGATTTTGCATTGAGTGTTCTTTCTAATATAACATCCTCCTATATTCCACTGAAGCATGTCCAGAAGAATGTGTTTTTTTATTATTTTTAATTTTTTAAAGATTTTATTTATCTATTTGAGAGAGAGAGAGAGAACACGAGCAGAGGGAGAGGGAGAAGCAGGGGCTCAATCCCAGAGTCCCAGGATCATGACCTGAGCCGAAGGCAGCCGCTTAACCGAGTCACCCACGTGCCCCAGAATGTGCCTTTTTTTAGACATCTATGGAGACCCTAGAAGGTCTACCAAGTAGCTGGTATCATTGAGATGTTCCTGTTTGCTCCGTGGTGGGAAACCCCTGAGAATTGATAAAGTGAGCTGGGGAGATAGGACCTGAGGGCATATCTCCTTCAGGGAGATATTGGGAGAAATTAGAATCTTCATTATCAGTTAAACCTACCTTAATACCAGCGGAAAATGGTCTACTCAAACTGAAGTATATTGTAAAGTTAATGAAATTGGAGAAAAGATACTTAGGTTCTGTTCTCAGTTCTGCTATAAGTTAGATGTACATGTATATAACATTTTAATCTTTCTATGTTAGCAAATACTTACTGAAGATTACGTAAAGTGCAAGATAAGTGCATCAATTATTAACAATTAAATCCCAGGTTGACCTTAATAATGGGTCATCAATATTTACTTGCATTTTTGTTTATGTAGATTTTGGTTATATTCTTCTAAAAAATCAGGTATCCTATGTACATTCCTTTATTAGAGGAAGTACATTTCAAAACACTTTGTAAAAATATGTGAAAATAGACAGAAAAAGGCAATACAGAGAACAAGCAGAAAATTGGGCCCAATTCTCCCACTTCATTTATGTCATGTGCAGTGGTTAGCTTTCAAGGTCACCAAGGAGAGCAAATTCCATTGAAATAGAAGTGGAATTCTCCAAAAGAAAATTTAAACTCAGGGTAGGACTAGTACCCAAGGCCCAAAAGCCAACTCTCTATTCATAAAATAGGTATTTTAAATCAATAACATTTGAAACAATGGGTTAAATAGTGCCTTGGCACATCATGCCTTGAGCATAAAGCTATCTATAAATTCATAAGGGGAATTATATTTATAAAAATCAGTAATAACAGAAATGATGAAACATCATCTTGGCCAGTACTCAACTTCAGATACTGAGTCCATCTGTCCATTAAAGGTCAAAAAAAGTCCATGGTCCTTTGTCTCAGGATAAATCCATGCAGCTTCTAAATGGAGCTGAACTGCATGTGTTTCTCATTCATCCAAGACTTAAGCATGGCATACCCTCCTCAGAAGGGCAATCCGATGTCAGGCTGATAACCTCTACTCCCCCATGCTAAATTAAGTCCTTGTAGAACTTCAAGAGTCCGTGGTCAGAGGCCCAGAGGAGACCATGGTTCTTGGAGATGTGACCCGGGGGAGGAAGGTCCTCACAAACCTGCCAGGGGCTCACAATGAGAAACGCCTGTTTCCCCTGTCTACTTGGATCTGGGTAACCAACACTTCCTCAGCCTGGATGACTTTTCCCCCCTTTTTTTTGTAAATGAGTGCCTGACAGCTGGGAATGGTGTCCTGAAACCCCTTCTTTGTTTCTCCCTGAAGTGATGATGAATTCATGGGTTCGCCTAAGAAAAATAAACCCAGGACTTCCGGCTGCTGGCTTCTGTACTTTGTTCCCTAGATTAGATAAAAGGCTTATTCCTCTTTCAAATGCAAGGAATTATCCCCAGATCAAAGTCAAAGCCCCTGAAACAAGTGATAAATGATTAAGACGCACTGGCCCCTGGCTATCCGTGAAAGGGATTCTGTGGTGAGGAAGCAAATCTGGTTCCAATAGTGGTAGCAGAAGTTAAGTACTTTATAATCCTATTATAATGGGAAAAAGATCGGACCCTCGGGGCTTGAGCAGGCTTTACTTGACTGGTCATTAGGTTTGGAAGGCATGGTTGGTCATGGAGTATGTCTAAATATGGGTATTCAGTCCTGGGGTTATTTTTTTAGCTTTACTGTTAACACCTAAGATATTTTAAAAATGTTGAAACAGTATAATTTTGAATAAGTTGAATAATTAAGAATGAGACATTCTGGAGAGTTTGTTTTCTTAATAGGCAGAAAATTATTTTCATTTTAATTCATGTTGAAAATTTTTCTGTAATTATGAGCTCATATCACTGTGCAGCAGAAATAACATTCAACAAAGAGTCAGGGGAAAGGGTCTGATTTATTGATTCTTCCACTAACCAGCTGGGTGACCTGAGCCAACTGATTTTCCTTCCCAGAACTTCAGTTTTCAAATCTGCCAAGGGAGAGAATTGAACTGAGTGATTTCTGAAGCTCCTCCCTGCACTGCTATTCCATTTCTTTGCCTTAGGGATAGTTCACTCTGCTGAATCCTTCCCTGATTGTGAAGCATCTCCAAGAAGGATCACCGTGTTGTGCACCAGTTCTCATCCTGTGGAGGTGGGGAAGGAACAGATCGGCCTTGATGTACCCTTCCCACAGAAGAAACGCATTGTTTTGTTTTAAGCCAAAACCTAATATTAATTCTACAATTGAGTTGAATAAGCGTTTGTTTTAAGGTACTTGTTAGATGCAAGTGGCTGGTCTAGGTGCTTGGAAGTGTTATAGGAGACACAAAACATGAATGTGTCCTCCAGGAACTCACTAGGAAAGATCTGGCATATATAGATAGCAACTTATTGACTAGTGCTGACCTAGACATAAGAAGGACTGCAGGATAATTGGGAGGGAGATATACAACTTAAAGAACCCAGCTGAAAATACTGAGCAGATAGTTGAAGAAAACTTGTTTAGTGTTCTGTAGACTTTTTAACAGAGTAGTTTAAAGGGGAAAAAAATTCTCTATTGAAGGAGGACTCTGGCTATTTACTTTGGGGGTTCGTTGCTTTGCAATTACTAGCCCAGACCAGGATAGCTCTGTCAAAGGGACTACAGGGGAATTTATTTTCCTTGAAGATTTCCTGATCCTATATTTGATAGGTTACATGAATGCCCAGGCTTTATAACCACATGACTGTTAAAACAGTTTGGCATTGAAAAGAATTTCCTGATGGAAGTGACAAAATGGGTTAAGAGAGAAGGGTTTTAAACATCTCCTCAGAAGGTCAGAGAGACCAAGAGACACCTGTCCCTCTGAGGGGAAGAATGAAGAGGGAGATGACCTTGGGGACCCCTTCTAAGTACCAGATTTCAAGGATTGCAGAGACATTCCTAGGGGTGCTGTTAGCAGTCCCTCTGAAGGTGAGATTTCTTGTTACAACTGAGAGCCTTCCAGTCAGTAACACCCTGCTGCTCTCTGTTTTCCTGCAGAGGTAATTGCTCCTTTCAGAAAATGGTCTGTAAAGTCATTTCCAAGGGGCCTCACAATCCTTACAAACTGGAAGAACTCTCCTGCTTCAGAGAGTGGGAACCAGGGCTTCAGAATAAAAAAATATAATCCAGAAGAGCTTGTGCTAATATGGTTTAATAGCGTTCAGAGCACTACCAGGGTGATTTTTTCTTTTCTGAATGAGGATATTGGTAAATGAAATCCAGGATGCTTTTGCTGGCAGAGACCACGGTTATGGAGAAAAAGACCACAGCAAAAATTAGAGATAGCTTTGCCATAAGCTGAAAATCTGTATTTTGGAACCAAATGAAGTGTGCATGTGTTTTGGGGGTGCTTTTTACATACACATTTGTTTTTATAGAGGGTTAAAACCCAAGACAGGCTTTTTGGCTGCAAGGGGTGGGAATTAGTCTTTGACAGGTGAAAGTAAAGATCCTCATGATACACAGAGAAGAGAGAAATAAATGTTGTAAGTTAGTGAAATGTATTGGCTATTTGTAAGTTATGCTGATTTAAGAGGATCAGAGTGTAAGCATCAGTAAAACATTAAAGGATTTTTGTTTTTGCTCAGATTTTTAATTTTCTTTAACTAGAAGAACTACTTTTTAAGTTAACTGAGGTAGACTGGCTGGAGAATTTACCTACCCCAGAAGGAAACTTTTGTTCTCCTTATTTCATGTTTTCATGTTAAAACGTTTACATGATCTGATGAACACTGGGTGTTATATACAACTGATGAATCATTGAACACTACATCAAAAACTAATGACGTACCAAATGTTGGCTAATTGAATTTAAATAAAATAAAATAAAATAAAATAAAATAAAATAAAATAAAATAAAATAATAAAATAAAATAAAATAAAATAATAAAATAAAATAAAATAAAATAAAATAAAATAAAATAAAATATTTACTGAGTAATAGATTGGTATTTCTCTCTAGCTTTAATGAAGCCCTTCTTGGGCCCTTCCCTGAGTGGAATTAGTATATTAACAACTAAGCGTATTGTAGACTTTCTCCTTTTCTCTGTCTTTGGCCTCACTCTACTAACAGTGACATTGGGCAAGTCTACTCTGCAAACCATAATTCTACCAAGATACTTGGGGAGGAAGGAGGTCCATTTGAGTCTATGTGTCTCAACCACTTAATGAATTCAGCTTTACCCATCATAAAAATGACATTTTGAGGGACACCTGGGTAGCTCAGTCAGTTAAGTGTCTGCCTTCAACTCAAGTCATGATTTGAGGATGCTAGGATTGAGCCCCACATCTGGCTGTGCACTCAGTGGGGGGTCTGCTTGATGATTTTCTCTCTCTCCCTCTGCCCCTTCCCCCACTCATGTGTTCTCTCTCTCTCAGATAAATAAAATCTTTTAAAAAATAACGTTTTGATATCCATCTATTCAATTCTTGTATATTTTCAATTAGTTTCTAACTTAAAAATAATTACCGGTGTGATCACTCACAAACCTCAAGGTCTCAGAGTAGGTTTATTAAGCAAAGGTAATTACTGAGTGGGCTTGCAAAATCTGTAAGAATTTCTTTGTCTACATAAGGTCCCATCCATTTTGGAGGGAGGAAATGGAGGAGAAAGGGAGGGAGGAAGTGAGGGAAAATGAAAGGGAAGGAGGAAGAAAACAAATTACATAATTTGCAAACAGGGCCCTGTTATTATAATTCTTCATTCATTTCACCCATAATGCATAACCTAGTAGTGGGTACAGATTAGTAGATAGAAATGGCTTAATTCATTGCACCTTGGTGGGGGTAGAGAGGTGAAAGAGGTGACATTCCAGATTTTGTCTCTGTTGACATAGCTTGTTTTTGCCAAATACCTTCTCCACTCTGGCAGCACACAATTCTCACCAAAGTCCCTAGGCTAAGAGAATATTATAAAGAAAGTATCAACATCTCCTGAAGCACATCCTTCTGGGGGTAGTGAATTCTCTTCTCTGAGGATGGAACTGGCCTAGGATGGGGCTCTGGAGCTTCCCTGGCTCATCAGCTTTCTCCGGTTAAAGAGGGGAAGCAGAGGCTTAAGAAGCTGAACTTCCCAAGAAGGGGATGCACCCATACTAAGACCAAATGACTGATGGTATCATTCATTCCTGAACCGAAGCCTGAGATTCTACCTGAGGACTTTGACCCAACGATGGGGGCTGAATAAAAGCCTCAGTAGTTCAGGCACAAGCCACCCATTCCAGGTGATTCGGGAGAAATCACATGAGCTGCCCTAGTCTGATCCCTTCCCCAAATGGACCGGCAAGGCTACACGGCAATGATGTCCTCACACAAGGTGGAACTGGACCCTGATTCAGTCACTTACTAGCTGTGAGAACTTGGGAAAGTTATTTTACTTCCTTGATCCTTGATTTCCCATCTATAAATGGAGATTAAAAACAGCTACCTTTTTGTGTTATTCTGTAAAAATAATGATACCGTGAATTTATGGAAAGCATCTAGAATAATTCTCAGTATATAGTAAATAAATGGTACCCAAGGTTAGACCGTCTTTCTTCATTTTCAGGTTAACTTGATAATCCAAAAACCATTTTTAAGTCATTCTGGTATTCAGTCACACACCAAGACTCCTAGAAATATACAGAAGCATGGCATACTCATACACGTTTGTGGACACTTTTAATTCACCTGGAAGATGACTCACCTGGAAGATCAGCTCTTCTGAAAGATGTTCAATGCACATGAGTGGCTGAGTAAATATCCTCAGGACACTGAGATGCCAGTGGCTCATACTGTGATTCAGGAGCACCCATTTTCAGGTGATACCTAAGCAAGGAAAATGGTATGGGAGAAATAGTTATCCAGAATGGCAATTGGAAGGCTGGTAAGAAGTGTAGGAAGGTAGGACTGACATAACTGAATCATCTGGGGGAAAAGATGGGTGGCCAGGGGGAGTTGGAAGAGAGCACCCTCCAAACATCTTAAAAATGGAAAAACAACATTTTCTAGAACGAATCTATTAGAAAGTGAAACTTTGAAAGTAGATCAAAGTCAAGCTGAAAGGAAAGGAGAGAGGACAACAGCAAGGGTGGTTTTGTATGGTACATCCATGGAGGAGGTTGTGAACGTGGGGAGTCAAAGTCTGATGACAGAAAGCTCACTTTGGAGCAAGCAGCAGAAACAGATTGTGGGGAAGTCGGTTTAGAAAACAATACCCAGAGCATTTCCAATCTGGACTACACGCAACTGTGTCGAGGACTTACAGCAAAGTTAGAGTTACAAGGTAGTTACTTAGAGATAATCCAGTCCTACATGCTCACTTAAAAGTTTTAGGAGGCAGAGGATGCACTCCTGTACAGGAAAGTGTGCAGCATAAACAATGGGCTTGGAAGAGTAAAAAAAAAAAAGAAAGAAATAGGGCCAGCCAAATTGCAGAATGCAATTTGTATATTGTGACATGATAGGATTATAATGAAAAAAAAAAAAAGACGTCAAGGAGCACCTGGGTAGCACAGTCGGTTAAGTGTCTGCCTTTGGCTCTAGTCATGATCTCAGGGTCCTGGGATCGAGCTCCGCGTCAGGCTCCCTGCTCAGCAGGGAGACTTCTTCTCTGGCTCCCTCTGCCCCCCCCCCCCCACTCCTGCTCTCTCTCTCCTCCTTGCTCAAATAAATAATAAAATCTTTTTAAAAAAAGACAAAAAAAGACATCGAAGTGGAGCTTTCTGATTTTCCTTTTTATTTACAGAATCAGTCATTTTTATTTGTTGAGGTACCTCAGATCCTTCCAGTCTCACCTGTTTCTCTCTAGCTCTTGACCACTTGTTCTGTGGAAAATACGTATCATCCCACCAGGCACAACCCAAGAGCCCTCATCTCATGCCCCTGCTGTGTCCTCTCTCCTCCCTCCTTGGGGTTTCCTACTGCCAGCTCTGGTATGAATCACCAGGGATCTACTATATAACCCTACATATTTAACCTGAAATTCCAAGGGAATTTATGTACATTCAGCAAAACTTTCACAGCTGGGACATAGGTGGTGGATACATTTCCTCTTTCCTCCTCCTGGGTGGACTGTCCTAGGTATCGAGCATGGCCATCATGAGAGTACACCCTCACAGTTGCTCTTCCCTCATCCCTGTCTCACAACTCTTTCTCCTCGCTTATGCTTCCCAAATAATTTACCTCATTTGATTTACTTTCAGATTCAGACTCTGCTCTTGTGGGATCTATGCTAAGATGTTGTCTATGATGCTTCTCAACTGGAAAACCCTTCAGAACAAGTATTATATACTTGAATTGGCTGCCAAGCTGCCTATCCAGATGACTGAGTTGAATAGAATTAAAGGCCTGAAGAAGGTATAAAGAGACAACAGGCTCAATACTTGTCCTCTATTGGATCAAGCAAGGAAAGTAAGATGATGCTTTGGAAATGTTAAATAATCTTAAGAGGCGGAGATCCCTAACACACGGCTTTTATCTCCAACCTTCATCTCCTTCACACTCTTATCTCCAGGACTGCACAGCCACAACCCAAGTGGAGATATAGTCATCTTCAGCTACCTCCAAGGAAGTAAATGTCTCAGTCCCCATCATAGTCCAGATAGTGAAATCAGTGAAGCTTGAGAGTGTCTGTTATCCCACCAACAGGGCCCATCTGACCCTCCTCAGAGCCCAGGACCCTCCTACCATTTCTACCTTGTCCTCTCAGGAAGTCAGCTTTAACTGATTTGCACGAAGGAGTAAGTCTACGGTTCTTATTTCCATCAAACCCAACAACTGCTTTATTCTTTTTTGTTTTTTTTCTATTTAACCTCTTAACCGTTTTTTGTTTTACCTCTTAACCGTTTCACAGTTCAGGAGTGTTACGTACATTCACTTTACATTGCTGTACAATCAGTCGCCAGAACTTTTTTCATCTTGTGGTGGTGATAATGAATTTCTCCTTCCCCTAGACGTAGCAACCCCATTCTACTTTCTATTCCTGCCAATTTGGCTACTCTAGGAGACTTATGTAAGTGGAATCACACAGTTTTTAACTTTTTGTGACTGTTTTATTTCACTTAGCACAATGTCGTCAAGGTTCATCAATGTTGTGGCACGTGTCAGAATTTCCTTCCTTTTTAAGGCTGAATAATATTCCATTCTATGTTTACACCACATTTTGCTTATCCATTCACCAGTTAATGGGCACCTGGATTGCTTCCATTGTTTGGCTATTGTGAATAATGCTGCTATGAACACTGGTGTATAAATATCCTTTCAAGAATTTGCCTTCAATTATTTTTATTATATACTTTAAAATGTAATTGCTGGATTAGATGATAACTCTATTTTTAATTTTTTTTTTTTAGAAATTGTCATACTATTTTCCATAGCAGCCTCCCCATTTTGCATTCCCACCATAACAATGCACAAGGTTACAATTTCTCCATATCCAACCCTTGTCATTTTCCGGGCCTTTTAAAATAGTTAATCCTAATGGGTGTGAGGTGATACAACACTTGTTTTTTTATAACAAGCCTATCTGCCTATACCTACCTATACTAATAATATGCAAGCAATGAAAGGCTCTACTGAATATAAGAGAAACAAAATGCATAAAAACATATGTATTTCAATAGGCCAATGCTCAGGTACAACTGTACTTGAAAAAAAAAAAGCTGTTCCAACAAATTTCCCGAAAACCTCCTTGGAAATGTCATTGCCTCAGCTGAGGGCCCCTGGTGTTGGTGACTGATGAGAGCCATGTGTTCCCTCCCAGAGATACTTGGACCTTGATAAGAGTCAGTGTCATCCAACATTCAGGAGTAATTTTGGGGAGACAGACTTCTGCAGGGGCAGAAACACCCCTGAGACATGCTGTGAATAGAGCCAACTCACTTTCTCTTCCGTCCACACAGCATCCTCCACAACCTTCTGTGTCAACAACTTCTTGAGCAAATCCAACCATCAACCCTGCTTGGAACTGCATGGTGGTTCCCCACTGACCTTACGGAGAAGGCCAAAATCTTGTCTCTCACTCCAGAGCTGAGAAATAGGAGCGTCAAAGGGGAAGTGGCTGAAGGTGGGTGAGAGAGATGGGACCAGAACCCAGTCTTGTAGTCTTGGTATTATGGTTTTCTGAATACACCCACAAGGATGTCCACAGTCCTTCCACCTGAAGAGATGGTGAAAGTAACTGGAGGCAGCTCCTTCTTTGAAGTAGTTTGAATGCCCTCTTTTCTGAAGGCACAGGGGTGACCAGCAAAGGGATTGATGGGTTAGTCTAAACTGTAAAAGAAGAGATGAATATAGACCAACGTCAAGCAAATGGACGTCATAACCAGTCAGAAAAAAAAAATCCTATAAATCTCTGGTCCATGAATTCCTCCCAGAGTTAACAAATTAACTGATACCCCTTCTGCTCTAATTCAGAGGCATTTGAGCAATGCAGAGCAGTGAATTTTCCACGTTTAAGTCCAATATAAGGAATTTCAATTCCCCAAATCCCTTCTCTCTTTTCAGCCAGCTGTCTCCTTTCTTCATAGTGCTCTTTGTGTGGAGGCCTCTCTGGACCAGTCGGCTCCTATCATGGAAATAATTCTGTTTCCCAATAGAAGGGAAAAGAAAATTGACCCATTGAACCACAGCAAATTGCAGTGACAGCATGGAAACCATGGAGAAGCGCCATATTGATTAAAATGTTCAAGTTAGTAAGGAAGGGAGAAAGAGCAAGAGAGGGAGGAGGAAGAAAAGGCAGGGAAAAGAGCTTCCACCTTCTGGCTATCTGTCCCCATGGGTATCATCCAAAGCGATTTGGTTGGGGCAACCAGGAGGAAAGGCATTTAGAGTGGAGAGGGCCCGGCAGGAAATGTTGCACATCCCTTCACTTGCTCCTTTCAGATGGTACAGCGCTCCACTATCTCCCCCTTGTGGGGATCACCACAACCAGGTGCAGCCAGGAATTCTGCAGCACAGACCCTAATGGTATAATGTACAATAGGCAGCTGGGCGCTGCCTGGACCTGCAGGTGCAGCCATAGCCTGAGGGTATTTGCTGGGAAGCATTGAATCTTTCCAAAAGACCCCGGAAAAAAAATGGGTCTGTCACAAGTATCAGCTTACATGGTTGTATCTGCATTGACAGTCATCTTTAAATAGAGTAATAATGGCTCACATTGTCACTGTACTTGACAATTTACAAAGAGCATTGTCTCATTTAATCCTCACTGCCTTCCAATATAGGAGAAATTATTGTCATTGCTTTATAGATGAAGAAACTGAGGTTCAATGAAATAAAGTGATTTTCCCAGAAGGAAATAGGAAACTCCCCTCTTGGCACCCAGGTCTCAGCAACCATAAAGCACCCTCCAGACCCCGAAGGAAAGAGAACTAAATATTCACTCCCTCTCCTCTTGAATGTGGCAGTGATATGCACTCTCCCACCCTGGCACCTGTTCCCAAAAGATCAAGCTCTGGAGTTTCAGAATTGGTCTGACTGTAACTCTGCATGTGCTTTCTTAGGGGCATGTGAACTCAATCAGAACATTTTCAAGTAGACAGGATTCATTTAACATTTTTTGAGTTCCTATTAGAAACCGAAGTATTCCTACTAGATACTGAGGGATTCACTGATTTTTTTTTAATTCTCAGATGCAGTGGGCCACAAATTATTCTCCCCACTCAACAGAGAAACAACAAAAACTCAGAAAACAGCCAGCTGCCTCAGTCATGGTGCAAATCAACCAGTCCAAATCTGAGACTCTTTGCACCCAATATGTCACCTGTATTCGGGGACCAATCTCCTCTGCTGAGGGGCTATAAATTGGATAGCATGACTTTGGGAATGCCCCTGGCCCCCGGGGTCCCTCATGCAGTGTCAGCCTTGGAGGTGTTGTATTGATTCTGTCAAATTTTTTCTTGTCCAGGAGCAGTGGAATGGGATTCGGAAGGCTGTTGTCTTAGGGCTGAGTTTTTTCACACACTATAGGTGTAGGTACGGGCAAATCACTTCAGCTCTCTGGACATTGGCTTTCCCGCGTGCGATGTAAAGGGAATGGGTAGGCTGGTTAGTGTGCTGTCCGGAGAGTGAGACGGCCTTGCGGGTGGCTTCTCTCTGTGTTGGTTGCTGATGAGGCTGTGGACCGAGTTCATCTGCTTACCAGGACAGATGCAGCTGTCCCCCTCCGATTACTTCATCACAGGCGCTGACAGACCCTCCTGGGCAGGGCTCTTGGCATCGCCTCACTGAGGAGCATCTCCAGTCATTGCCCGTCCTAATTAAATTCAGATTTATGGAGTGTGAGGCTGGAAGAGGCCCCTGGAAGGTCATGGAACACATGGTCTCCAGGCCCCTGGGAGCTCATGTTCTGACTCATGGGCCATTTCCCAAGACACTCAGCCAAACAGGCCAGTGTCAGAGTTCTCACCCCTCACTGAATGGGGAGAGGGGGTAAATGGGGCTGACGAGTACACCATTTTAACAGAGTCATTCAGCAGCTTTGCATAAGTGGCAATACCAGCCCCTCCATTGAAGCCCAGGTAATATTTCTATTTCACCTGTATTTTTGGATCACTAATTATGCAATGAGTGTGATGAGGGGCAATATGTGGGAAGAGTCTTGAATCTAAACAAACTGTACCCTCTTTATACCAATAGACATGAGTTTTATTTATTAATTTTTTAAAGATTGTATTTATTTATTTGAGGGGGGATCAGAGAGAAAGAGACAAGCAGACTCCACACTGAACATGGAGCCCAATGCAGGACTCAGTCCCACAACCCTGAGATCATGACCTGGGCCAAAACCAAGAGCTAGATGCCCAACTGACTGCTCCACCCTGGCACCCCTAGATAGTGTTTTTAAACAGTTACTATGTATCAACTATTATTTTAAGTTCTTTACATACTTCTCCTTATTTCCTTCTCATAAGAATCCCACGAGAGGTATACGATTAACCCCATTTTACTGACAAGAAAGCTGTGTCATAGAGAGTGCGAGTGTTTGCCTGGGACTTAGACCAAGGTCTGATGCCTCATTCTTGCCCAGCTTTGTTAGGGTCACAAGTTCCCCTATGTGCAAAACAGTGGCAGACTTACTTATCAGTAAGTGCTAGCACTGAGTGGCAGAGTATGTGTGTGGGGGGGAGGGATTAGGAAGAAGGAGAGAGCAGTATGGGATGGAGCATTTGCGGAAGGTTTCCATGGGGAAGGTGGATGGGACTGGCCTTTCCAGGATGGGTGGGATTTATCCAGAGGAACCAGAGGGGCAGGTAAGGAGCAGGGAAGAGCATGAGGTGGGTTGGAGAGTAGTCACAGCCTGGTGAGTGGAAAAGAAAGTGAAGTGTATTCTGTTCTTGCTCTTTCTTGGCACTGTCTTCATCGATTTCCAAGAATTCTGAGCCTCTTTGAGATACTACACTCTGTGGTGATCACAGACAAATGCTTGCTTTCTGATGAGAAAGCACAGGAGATGAAGAAATAAAGAGGATATGGCTTCAAGCGTTTTCTGCACTTATCTGCAAAGTCGTTTGACTTTCCAACCATTACTGTCCTTGGGGATGAACTTCATACACTAGATTTGGGGGCTTTATATTAGAAGTGATTAAGTTGCATCCTCCATGACTGCACTAACCTTTTGTTGCCCTCCCCACCCTGGTTTGCTCTTTGACACCCATGAGCAGAATTCTTGATGTTGTGATGACAGTCTGTCCTCATGCTATGCTTCGCATTCTGTGATATGTCTCAGTTCAGGTGGACTTCACCAGGGTAGTATGCATCCTCAGTTAACCCAAAATCAGTTGGAGATATGGATCAAAATTTGGCAGCACACCTGTGAAGGGGTTGGGTGCCTGTATGCATGCACTGTGGCTAAGGGATGGACAGTATAATAGATTTAGGATAAAGGATGCTGAATCCTTAGCAAACCAGAGACTGCCAGGATTGGAATTCTGGTTTTTAGTTTTAGGTATGATGCTAACCTCCCTGCCACCAAGTGCTCGCTTCATCAACATAACTTCTTGGGATCAGGGCTGGAGACTCTTGGCTCTCCTTCATGTCCACCCCACTTCCTCCTCCCCCACAACACACATGCTTCACACACATTCAGAAATAGAAAAGGTCAAGCCACAAACCCTCCCCTGATTGCTCTGTGTCCCTATGGCTTTATTTTTAGGTTAGAAAAGACCCTTTTCCTTCTGACTCATGGTCCTGCTGACAAATATGCCCTAAATGGAGCAAGCTACATAAAAGAGTCCTTCCTCATGTCACGCTCCCTCTTCTCAAAGAGGCCCTTGTGGCTGCACTCTGTTTTGTCATTTTGCCCCTCCCCTCTCTAATGTCCATAGTCTGTGGGCACTTCTGCAGACCAGGGTACTACAGTCAAAGATACCCTCTCTTCCTTCCAGCTGCCCCCATCCACACCTCCTCCACACACATTTAGTTTAACTTCTAAGGTGATTTATAGAACTACTTGGGCAATACTCCTGGGTGTTTTTCTCAAGAGTCACCCCTTTGAGTTCTAGAGGTGATGAAGGCCATATTGAGATACCGAGGTAAAATAGTAAATTACTTAGTTACTGGACTCTTAATAATCTCAGCTTAGGGAATTGCAGAATGTTGGAACCAAAAATCACTTGCCCATGAGAGCTTGATTGCAAGCCCTGCTCTAAATTATGATCATGTTGCCAAATTTTGGTCCCTTTCCTGAACTTCAGTCAGTCAAATCTAATCGTTAGATCCACACCTTTCCTCTGTGACCTTCTAGCCAGCCTATTGTTCTTTGGTCCCTCTGAGTGGAAATTACGGTATGGATATCCAGCATGTCTTTTTGCCTATATATTCTATTTATATAAAAAAAGAGCTAAAAGATTTTTTACAGTTTGACACTAGAGGCTAAAATGGAGATATCTGAGTCTTTCGCAGGTTTCAATTCTCCAAGTCACCTGTCACCATGGAGAACCGACACTTAATTGTAAGCATTTCCAGCTGTATTTTAAATGATCTCATCCACCACCAAAATGGCTCAGGTTTTTCTAGCAAACTTCTCCATGCCCATGATTTCATATAATGTTCATAACAGTCCTGGAAGCAGGTATTACTGCCCTAATTTTACAGCTGAGAAAATTGAGTTTCAAAAGAGACTTAAGTCTTTTGCCCAAGACTGCTGAACTCTTGCATGATATAAAAAAGCCTGATCCTAAGTCTTCTAACCTCTAGCTAAGAGTCCCTTAATCTGGTCATTAAAGAACAAATATCTGTCACACTGCAGGCTAGGATGTTCTCATGATGATGAGTTTCTAGAGTTTCTCTCTGGGGGCCTTTGGTGTGCTCCCAAAATGCAAAGGTGAAAAACCTTCCAAACTCTTCCAGGCAGTCCCCCAACTTTCCTGAAAGGTTGTCCCCATGGTCACATGGACCCAGGATTGTAGGCAAGAAAGGCCAAGATACACAGCTGGCTGTTCTGCCACTCTCCCTCCTCTGCTCCCATGGAAGAAACCCATCCTCCCCAGCCCAGTGTTTGGACTCCTGGGAGCTCAGCCTGGCAGTGGCCAATTGGATTATCTTTACTGGCCTTCCTACCATTGCTAAACCTCTGGGGAAGTGAACCAGATGTCCCCATTTGACCAACCACTGCAGTTGTGTCCAGCAATGCCCAGCTGTTCCAGGGTCTGTTCACAGAACGTCCCATTTATCTTGAGTTTCTTAGTGCCATAACCAAGCTGCCAGAGGAGAAAAGGATGCTCCATTTCTGATATCAGAGGGAAACTATGAATCAGGAATCTAGGAAATGCTGCTAAGCATTGTTTCTTCCCTATTATGCACCAATCCCTCCCTTTTCTCCCTGCTGAACCAGGGATGTATGTTTTGCTTTCCTTCCTTGAAGAATCTGATCCAGGCATCTCTCCTTTCAGAAAGATTTTCCAATCATTTCTGAAAGTCTGCTGCATTTTAAGGTCAATCCCATTAAGGGATTAGCTTTTGGGTTTTAGTTCCATGTCTTTAGAGAATTAGGGTAACACAGCTGGATGGATAATTCAGCTCCACAGATCTACCAAGGAGAGCTTTAAATCCAGGGAATTATTAGGGACCTTCAACCCTGCATCTCCCTTCCCTATCCAATTATAATTTCATATGTATTTCCAAGATTTGGGATAAGATGCCACTCTCCCTTGAGTTTGATTAAGACAGGAAGTCATGTTGCCTTTGATTCAGTGCCTAACGTGGGTAAAGGTGTTGAAGAGAAACTCACACTGCTTGGGAAGTCAGGAGAACTGTGTTCTAGTTCTCACTATGCCCCAGACTTGCTGTGGTCTCCTGGGAGGCTTCTCATCTCACAAAGATTTCTAGGAAATATTATCCACCCCATCCCAATACTGAGGTGATTCCAGGTAGATGTATATAAGCAACTTGGTTTTGCATCTTTGGGTCCAAATTAATGGGCCAGGGCTTGGGTACTGACCCAGATTGGATCAACTAGATTCCCTTCCCTGGGGACTTGGGCTTGGCATTAAAAGAGTTCATCTCCTTGGACTGACTCTTCAACTGAGGAGAGATGCTGATGGTAGCCTCACTCTTCACCACATACACTGGAAAGCAGAGATAGCCATGCTGAGAGAGAAAGGAATGGAGCAGACCTAAAGTGAAAAAGCTGACCCAAGTGACAGATAAAGAAAGGCAGATAGATGACTGTAGGACGCATGCTTTCTGCACTTATGCATTTTTTCCTCAGGAATTCGTGTGATTCAGCTTAAAAGAAAAAGTTGATTAATGAAGGATGCTAAAATTAGTGAGAAAGTTTTTAAGAAGGAAAATGGTATTTGGATTATGTCAAAGTAAAATTTGTTAATTACAAGGGGGGAATCATAACTTTATATGAAGAAACTTGGGAAGCACTACCTCAAGCCAGTGATCAAGGTTAACACCACCAGTAACGAGACATAGCAATACCACATACTCCCTGACACGATGCGCTGAGAAGGACACAGCATCACTTCTATGGTGATATTCTCAACAGTCAGTAACCTTAACTCAGAAAGGTTATCATGAAAAAACATCAGAGCAACACAATTGAGAGACATCTTACACACTGTTTGACCAGTACACTTCCAAACTGTCCAGATCTGAAAGACAAGAACAAATTGAGATTGAAGGAAACATGACAACTAAATGCAATGTGAGATTCTGGACTAGATCATGGAAAAATGATGAGATCTGAATAAAATTTGTAGTTCAGGTGATAGTAGTACACCAGGGTTAATCTCCTCATTCTGTTCATTGTGGTATGATTATGTAAGATGTTAATGCAAAGAGGATTGGGTAAAGAATATGTGGGAATTCTCATTATTTCTGCAACCCTTCTGTAAGCCTAAAATTATCCTGAAACAAAAAGTTTTAAACGGGGTGGGATGAAATTTCTTATCAAGATAGGGGGATCCCTAATGGAATTCAAGGGCATGTATATAGATGAGTCTCAGGCTTATTTATGTTAGCCACAATGACTTGTTTCTTAAAACTAAAAGTCTAATTGATGCATCCTGCATAAGACATTAAAATTCTCAGCACCTATGATGGAATCTTCCCTGAACCAACACAGAGCATTGAATGTTAACACCTAGCACTTACAAATCATCACCATTCTCTCCTCCTAGACCACACACACAATGTTTGACCACCATAATGACCTGGAAGAAAGAAATGTGAATCTCATTTAATCATCTCAGCAATGCATATCATCATTTTCTAAGTTGGATTATGGGTGTTTAGAGCTAGAATGTCATCTGATGACAATCTGGCAACTTGGAAGTCATCTGGTAACTAGTAACATCCAGTAACCTCTACCCCAAAGCAGGGAATCTCTGCATATTCATGCCTAACAATACAATATGTCTTGAATAATGGAGGGTCAGCACTGTGAGTCAACCTTTCCATTTCTCAGCCAGTCTCTGCTCATTAGGAAAGACTTTCCCATTCCCAGGGTGATGATCAGTATGCTGGTGTGCCTGGGAGAGTCCCAGAGTTGGTCTGTTGTTTGGGTGTAATTATGACTGATGATTCTTTCACCCTTAAATGTGTCCTAGTTTAGATGATTGGTCACCTCCCTTATGCTAGGGGGAAGAAATGCCTTCTCTTAGTTAAATATGAGGACTAAAACTTTAATACAGAATAAATTTACCCCCTTTTCAAATAGCATTTCACTTGCACACCCCCATGCCAAATAGTCTCCATTCAACCAGCTAAGCTTCATAAGTCATATTTCCTGAATCCCCACCACCCTCATAAACCTCTCTGGATGTGCTTTGACCACTAAGGCCAGAATGGAATGCAAAACTACATATGTGGTTTGACTGATTTTGAGCCATTAGAATTATTATATTATTTTCCTATCAATCTTCTTAAAGTACCATTGGCCAACATTATTTATAATGTAGAAACCAGAGGACAATTAATAACTGACAATAAGGGGATGATTAAATAGTTTATAGCATAATCATACTATAAAATATTATATAGGCATTAAAATTATGTTGTAGAGAAATATTTAAGGCCAAGGAAAACAGCTCATGATATAATCTTAAGAAAGCAGGACATATGGAATAAATGAACCACAACTACCCGCAACAACAGGGAAGGATCTCATAAGCACAGTATCAATCACAATACAGCGTGATTCCACATCTATAAAATTCAAATCTAGCTACAACCCACCTATGGCATGAGAAGCCACCCTTGTGCTTTCTCTTTGTGGGGAGAAGTGTTTGGCAGAGGGTCATGGGAGCTTTTGGAATTTTGGTGATGTTTTGTTTCTTGATCTGGGTGTAGGTTAACAGAATGTGCTCACTTACACTTTTGACATGTATACTTTTATATGTGCATTTGATCCTTCCAAAAAGCTTACATTACCTAAAAGAAGAAAAACGTTTGTATATTAAACTCAGTGTGCTGGGGTATAGGTTAACAATTCTGAAACTACTTCCCCCATACATTAGGGTTGAACAAGTAAGTAAACAAGTTGTGGATAAGGGAAGCCACATTTCTCAATGTTAGAGAAAGAAATTTCAAATAAGTAAGGATGGAAAGCTAGCTTGAACACTGTACTGCGTTCAAGTTGGAGATAACCTGCAAACTTATGTTTATTTATACAGATAAATAGATACAGAAGTAATGACAGGTATGTGTATATGCATAGGCTAGTATATGTCCATGTATTTCCTAGCTTTGTCTGCTGAGAGGGCTTAGCAGCCGTAGCACCCCAGTAGCAATGAGCATCCCCAGTGCCCAGATCTTGGGGTTTAACTATCACTCTCCAATGAAAGAAACCAGGGCTTCTAGGAGAAATGCCTGACTGTAGGGCTCTGCAGGGAAAATACAAGATGAACCCAGAGTACCTTGTAGGGCCAGAAGTAAGGTAGAGTGTCCAGAAAAAGGAGGTGGGGAGTTTAGGGACATGCCAAAAGGACACAGGAGCCAACCTGAAAGAGATCCCAAAGGTCAAAACTGGGATAGTTTGTGTGACAAAATAAATAACAATAGTATTGGATTATAACCTCGCAAAATAAAATACTTATCCATGACACCATAGTGATATAAATATATGATTTAATAAGTAAACAAATAAATGGGAGAGAAAGGAAAAATATTCCTTACAGCAAAATTCCAAATAATATCTGCAGATACCTCCTTTCCTCCCCAGGAGGTGGAGCTTGATTCCCCTCCTCTTGAGTGGGGACAGGACTTAGTGATTCACTCCCAAAGAGTAGCATATGGAAAGGAAAAACCAGTAACTTTACCGTGAGAAACCTGGAGGACACCCCCATAACCAAGGGTATAGGTCTTGTTGCTTTGTACCCTCAGGTATGATGTGAGGAGAAGGGCACTTCATGTCTGTGGTCTTCTTCTCATGGACCCACAACCTGCATCTAATCATGAGAAAACATCAGAAAAACTGAATTGAGGGGCATTCTGCGAAATACTTGACCAGTACTCTTGAAAACTGTCAAGGTCATGGAAAACAAGGAAAGGCTGAGAAACTAGAAGAATGAAGAGACATGATGATTAAATGCAATGTAGTATCTTGTATTGGATCCTGGAACAGAAAAAGGACGTTAACAATTATAAAAAAAAAACTAGTGAAATCTGAATATAGTCTGTCATTTAATTAATAGTAATGAATTGATGTTAATTTCTTAGTTTTGACACATGTACCATGGCTATCTGAGATGTTAACCTTAGGGAAACTATAAAGGTGTTCAGGAACTCTGTACTACTTTTGCAACTCTTCTATAAAACATCTAAAATTATCCAAAATAAAACATTAATTAAAGTAAAAGCTCTATGTGTCCCATGATTCCAATTTTGTTTAAATACACACACACACACACACACACACACACACACACACACACACACACACACTGAAAAAAGGATCAGGCAGAAATATAGCAGAATATTAAGCCTTGTGTGAGTACACACACCCTTCCCTCCTGTGGGAGCAGTGTTCACTGAGGATACTCATGGAGATTAGGACAGGGCGATGAGCAGGACCTCATTTTCCACTGCCTTCTAGGACAGTACCAGAGATCTGATAGGGCTGCTTGTAGGGTCCAAGACAGGCATCTCAACTCTTGGGTGGTGGGGTTTGAGTTGTCTGATTATTGGAGCACCGGCTTGGTGTGATCAGGGGTTAGGATACAACTGCAGAACAACATGGCCAGACCTGGCTCCCATACCATCTGGACAGCTCAGTATTTGCAGTTGTGCAGAGCACCTCCCCTCCAAGAATCAGGGATCTGGTTCAAGCTTTGCAGTTTTAGTTCTGTGACATGGTAAGCTAGTGGTAAGATTCACCACATCAGGGTTTAGGGTTAGGACACATCAGCCACTGAGTTCCTAAGCACTGGGCCACTGCTGACAACCAAGGAGCTTAAAAGGACACTACCTCCTTTTCCAGAAGGCCAGTTTGCAAGTTAACTGTTATCTCTCACTCACTCCCCAATGCAACAGGTTGGTTTCTAGATATCACAGCCACCCTATCAGCAGTCCATACCATTTCAGCACCGAAGTGTTGGGAGGCTAGGCACAGATAATGCTGTAGGGCACCCTGGAAGATGGTTAGGAATGGCTGAGTGACCCTAGTGGGTGTGATCACGTTCACTCAAAATAGACAGTGGAGGACTATTAAAAAAAAAAAAAAGCCTTGGGTCACCTGCGTGGCTCAGTCAGTTGAGCATCCAACTCTTGGTTTCATCTCGGGTCACGATCTCAGGGCTGTGGGATGGAGTCCCATGGCAAGTTTCATGCTCAGTGGGAAGTTTGCTTGAGATTCTCTCCCTTTCCCTCTGCCCCTCCCGCCTCCCCCCTCAACACTCCTTCTCTCTCTCAAATACATAAATAAATCTTTTAAAAAAATCCTAAGAAATGTATACTCTTGCATCCTTGTGTTGTGGCCCTGAGCATGAGTTTGGGAAGTAGAATAAGGTGAGCATTTGTGGCTGCAGTGGGAAGTCAAGAAAGCTCACCAGAACCTGCTGCCAAGTGTTTTCCAAGGACTGGAGGAATCCGAGTGGTTTTGGAGAAAGGAAGAATCTCTCTGCAGGGCTGACTTAGGCCTGAGTCCTGTAGACCAGGAGGCCAGGCCCTGCCATGAAAGCCTTGTAATGACAGGAGACACAGGTATGTCTACAATGGGTTGTAGATTCGGCACATGGAACGGGTCACCATATGTCAAGGATGTACGTGGACATTTGGGATGGCCTGGTTGACATCTTTCCTGAGGGACAGTCCTGGGGGACAGTTAGTGCAAGTCAGTGAGTAGGTCCCCCTCCCCCTTCTGTTGGTATTGAGGCTTCTCTTCCCATGAGGCAAAGGGACCCAGTCATCCCCAGGACCCGTGGTAGCTGAAGTGTACTAGCACGGTGCTCACGATAGGGCCTTTGGGGCAGCAAGCACAGTATCACACAGGGTCTGATTGGCTGGTGTCACAGCCAGTAAGGAGATAGCAATGCTTCAACATGGACGTCCACCTCCTGACACAGGAGCCGTCTAGACCTCCCACCACTGGAGGGAAGAAGGGGTGTGTCCCTGCACAGGGTGCATTACTCTGGACACCTCTCCACCTGCCAACTCCTGAGTGCCTAGTGGACACCTAAGAGCAGAGCGACCCCTGCAGGAGATGGCTCACCTCAGCCGTGCTTAACATTAGGTCGGTGGCCCAGCCAGTCTGCCATGAGGAAAGCACAGGGCTGGTGCAATTTCTCACCAATTCAGCTGTTCTAAGGTCCTATGACTCCCTCTCTCTACAGTTGGTAAGGGTCATGGAATATACCCTAGCATTCCCTACATTTTTGGTGGGGTCTTGACAGAGATACATCTTCCCAATAGCCCATAGGAAAAACCTACACTTGGTGCGTTTATCTCAGGGCGTTGAGGAGGCAACACTTGTGGCCAAATCCAGTGAAATACCCACCTCAGAGGCCAACCCCATCTATAAAGGTCACTGCACAGAAACATGCCGCTCTGTGTGCGAGGCAAGTCTGTGGCCTTTTCAATTCTCTAAGTGACCACAGGGGAACTAAAAATATGGTCAGTAAAATGGAGCCTCTTTTCAGGGTAAGAATATGAAGCCAAGTATCACTTTATTCACAACAACAGGCTTAGAAATCCCAATATAGCAACATGGGGAGACGGCCCACTGCCCCACCTCATGCTCAGAGCAAGAAACAAGGATTCAGGAGGAAAGATGCTCAGCAAGGAGGCTAGAGGAAAAGCAAGAGGACAACTGAAGTGTCCAAATATTGACAGGGAAACAGGGCAAAGGTCAAAGGCCCAGGCATGGGCCTTACAGGGACTTACAGGGTATGTACTGTGAACGCTGTGAAGGTAGCAGGGGGATTTACAAAGTCAACTCAGCCTTGGTGAGTGTGGCTTTGCCTTTTCATTCACTCACGAAGTTTTAGTTAAATACCTCCTAGGTGCACAGAATTCTGCATCTCCAGATCACTCATGAGGAATGTTGAATCTCAGGCCACCCTCCCAGATTCCCTTCCAAGCCTCCTTTCCCTGATCCTTCTGAAATCCCTTTGGCAACAAATAAAGCAGATCCTTAGGACAGATTTGCCCACTTTTTTCTGCCACCAGCCCGCACAAGCAAGGACTACTGTGCTCTGCAGAAACTCAGGCTGTGGGAATCCAAGGAACGGCAGCCCGAGAAAGGGTGGGGGGCAGGTGCTACAGAGTTTATGCTTGGGGGGTGCTGGTATGCCGAGGTGGGGCCTATGCACAGAGAGGCTGGGCCCATCCATCACCTTTTTGTGCACACATCTAAAACTGTGCACATATCTGAATCCAAATCGGGGGTGGGGGTCTGAACAGCACAATATAGAGCCTCTGAGAGGCTTGGCCTGTGTCCTATGAAATGAAAGGTCATTCCCACCCTTCATTCCCAACAACCCACTCAGCACCCACCCCTGGGGTTCTCCTTCCTGGTGGTCTCCAGGAAGCTTTGCACTTTAGCTCTGTGGAGTTGGGGGTACATTCAGGAGACCGAGACAGTGCCCCTCGCAAGTCCCAGTGCCTCCCCACTTAGAAGCTCAGTGTGGTTACTGTTTCGCAGAACTGTGCCTGATTAAAGGTGGGAAAACCAAGATGATAACCCTGACTTATCAGTACACACCTCTTTGTCCTGACATTCTCTCAGTCTAGGCAGCCCCTCTCCCCCCAAGCCTCGTGTGCAAGATACTAAGGACTCGCAGGGAAAGACTCCTATCTATAATTGGGCTTTCTCCCGAAAGCTGTGCCACTAAGACCCTGTGTGTTCTTGAGCAGGGGTGATGTTGCCCATGGGCCCATCCACACCCCAAATGGAACCAGGGGAATGACTCATGAGAATGAGGGTGGAGTCAGTGCCCTGAGATCTACATAAAAATAATGGATCCACATAAATTCCAAACCCAAAATGTTGAGATCATCAGCACCACAGTCTTTCCAACAAAATGTCTCTGTTGTGCCTGAATTGATTCATTCAACAAGCACTTTGACCTCATGCTGCATGCCAGACCATATATTGGGGACCATGGATACAAAAGTGGAGTTGCTAATTGTGCACACAGCTAATCCTATAAGGGACTGTGAGTGAAAGGCATGCGTGTGCAGCACGGGGTGTGGGGATGAAACCTGTCACCCCAAAGGAAGAAGGGTGCAAGAAAGGCCTCAGGTGAGAGGGTGCTCTTGGCAGAACAGCAAGCAGTCTGAGAACGGGCAGCTGACGAGAGGTGTGAGCAGTGAGAAGGGTGCCAACAAGGCCCTGGTAATAGGGGGCAGCCCCTAAGTCCCTGGGTCTGAAGGAGCAGGTGGATGGCAGGGAAGTAGGATGCGCAGAACTCACAGGTGCTGTAGCTGTGGAGACAGAGGTGTGCAGGACCGGGGCTCAGGAAAGGGAGTGTAGTCACCCCAAATCACATCAGAGAATGGGGGGGACATCCTAGCCTTTCTCTTTGCCTTCCCTCTGAGCTCCTGTTAGTGCAGGGCTCATGGTAAGTCTAACTGAAATTCAGACAGCAATGGACTAGGTGATGGTCTCCAGGGCAAAGGAGAAGGAAGGAATGGATCTGCAGGAGCAAAGTCAGTTACCGGCTGGCAGTGGGTTTGGAGCTGGACAAGGATAAGCTGAACAAGACAAAGTCTGAGAAGAAATCAAGGAAGTGGGCAGTGACAGGATGTTGGGAGCATGGGGAGCAGTGGTCTCCATGTCTGGGGCTCAGACTAAGTGTGAGGGTGAGAGTGGGGGCAGAAGAAGTATAGGAGGTGAGAAGCTGAGGATGAGGCCGTTAGCATTGTCAGGGGTCAGGGACGCTGTGCAGGATGCTAAGAGGGGTAAGTTGTGGAGCTTGTGGGGTTGCAGTGGAAACCATGAAAAATCTGTTTTCATTTTTGAAATTGGGGTAGTGGCATGATTGGATCTTTGTCACAGAAGCATATCTGACTCCACTGTGAAAGGGGAGCTAAAGGAAAAGAGATTAGGGGCAGGAGATCAATGAAAACATCACTGCCCTCGCTGTAGCAAGAGATGGGAAGACCTGACCATGGCATGAAAGAGAGGCTGAAGAGAAAGACGAGAGATGGAAACCACTGCAGCATGAAAAGAGCAAAACTGGGAAAGCAGAATGGAAGGAGATGACATCCTTAGCACTCTGGTTTAGGAGAGGACATTCCAACTTCCCTACAAAATAGTTTGGAGAATAATGTTGTCCTTGCCCACCTTGCTGGCTTACCATCAGGCTCAAATAGCACAAGTACTTTGAAAAAATAAAGGGAAAGACAGGAAAGTGGAGTGGGGTCACTGTCATGATTAGCAGAGGTCCCCTACTGAGGACAATTCTGTCAACACCATAAGGCTGAAATCAAAGATGAGTCAAGTCACGCTTTCTGGGGTCCGGGTGAGGTGGACGATTCACACTGAACACCTTCCTCCCAGCTTATTAAATCCCCTTCTCATGACTCGGATATCCTGGTGGGTTTGATCCTTGTGCTGGCCAATTGCCTTCAATGATGGAAACAAATTTAAAATGTCTGTATTGCACAGTAGTGCTCCTTTCTCCTTAACTGTGGACTGTTAGAAGGGCAGGTGGTTGCAATGTGGCATATGCCCACCAGGTGGCACCCAAGGCTCGTGTTTGAGATTCAGCATTGCCCTCCAGCCTGTCATGGAAACTTTCGCTCAAAATCCTGTTCCGAAGAACCAGAGAAGATCCTGCAGCATTTATGACTTGTTCTCTATGGGACACAAGTCTATGGTGACAGAACAAGGGCTGAGGGCCTAAAACTACATCTATCATGACGGATGGAATTGAGACAAAAATAAGAACATTCCAGTCTTGATATGGGCTTGCCTGCAGAGTGATGAGTAGGGGACTTTTAAAAGGATGGCCTGTTGGCAGTCTGGAAGCTGCAAGCCTAGCTGGAGACAGAAGATAGGAAAGCCAGCCTCTCCAGAAATCTGCCATTGCTTCCAGCCTGGAATGCATATTTTTGAGATTGTGAAGATTGGCCTATTGTTGTAATTTTATAGTTCCTTCTTTAAGCTGTAAAGTTTGGGTCACTCTGACTGCCTAGCTTGGGAGTTTTAGAAAAGATGAGAAAAAATGTGTACAAAAGAACCCCATGACATTATACACAACATTCTTTTCATCTAATAATTATAGTTGAATTTGATTGAGCATGTAGGATATGCGAAGCATTTTTCAGTGTGACTTAATCATCATAACCACTCAATGAGGCAGAGACTTCTCATCCTCATTATACAGAGGGGGAGCTAAGGCTCAGAATAGCAACATAATGAGTAGAGAGGGCAGGGCCAGGACTTCTCCCAGGTCTGTGAGATTTCCAAGTTCAGATTCATGCCTGCTCTATGGTGGCTCCCAGGACTGTGCTGCCAGGGGGGGCTGGGGGAGGGGCTGGGCATTGAGAGTGACGGGACATAGTCCTGCCTTAGGGAATATTCAGAGACATAGACATGAGCAAAATACAAAGGGCTTAACCTAATATACAGGTGTGTACAAGTGTTCTAATCAATTAGCCTACGAGGTCATCAAGGAAGGTTTTGAAAACTTGAGAGGTGAAGAAGGGCATCCCAGCACAGAGATGAGACTGTGCAAAGGCACAGAAGTGTGAACTTGCACAGTGTCCAGAAAGAACAGTGCGCATGGAGTGAGAGGAGGGAGTTGAAAACTTCACTTAGGCCTAACACAGAAGAGCTATATACAGCGGGACACAGTGTTGGATATGGTCTGGGCCAGAGTCTGAGTGGCCAGAAGGGAGAGGTGCCTCCCAGGGGACAATGGTGTACTTATCCACTGGCTGCACAGTGTTGAGTGCTTTTCGTGCCTCCATGGAGGACTCAAGGAAGTCTTGGTACCTTAGTCTGGGAAAAGGAAATGACAGCTTCCTTCATCTGCAAGAAAAACTCAGAAGCTTGACTACCACCTGGAAAACCTACTGAGGATGTCCAGCTCACCTGTTGAGGTTCCCAAAGGACAAAGTCCCTTCAAGTGCAGGGAACGGTCAGACACAGTAAAGATTTGACAGGAACGAACAGGAATTGGGTGTGGGGGCTCGAACTATGATTTTTAGAGGCACTACGGATATCTCTTCCCATCAGTCTCCTTTGGAGCAAACAGCCCCATCCTAAGAGTCGGGACCTGGAGTTCTCAGCTCGTGTTTGCCATCCCTGTGCATCAAGAGGAATCTCACCTGTGCTGGGGCATGCTTTCTTTTCATGGAATGGCAGCTGGGCTAACATATCTTTTATCTTTTATTTTCTCTAGGCAGAACTCTGACATAGGGCTTGAAAGTAAGCAGAAAGGCTAATCGTTAAATGTAGGGAACCAATGGACCCAAAGGAAAATGCAGTGACAAAACACTCTTTTCTCTGATCTCCTTTCCCTGTTCCCCAGCTAGAAAATTCTTTGTCCCCAGATGGTCCTCCTGGACATGATTTCAGTGACCCTGAAACAAGCAGCCTGACCTTTCAACAGGCACTCGAGCTGCTTCCACTCCCATGCTCCCTGAAGCTGGGTGAGGGGAGTCTGATCTGGCTCCCTCTCCAGGCTGTTACATCAAGTGAGCTTATCCCTCATGGAGTACATGGCTTTATCTTGCTTAAGAAGATAGATTTGGCAGTACTAAAAATCAAAACATTTCTCTGGCCATGTCTTGCTGACCAGGACACAATTATCTCTGACCCATTGAGCATGTTAAATGGCTCTCATTATTATAGAAATAATTGCATGTTGAGGATCTTAAAAAAAAATAGTTACATTTCAGACAGGCAGGAAATGAGGAAATTTTCCCTCTTCAACCTTCCAGAGACAACCACTCTCAGTGTCTGTGTTTTGTTTTCCTGGTGTTTATCATCATTGCATAAAATAAAATGTTTATGTCTCTATTCCTTGATTTATCAAAATTTGACAGAAAGCATTGTCTACCAACTGTCACAGTGAGGTATTTATTGAATTTCACAACCACATACTTTCCCTCCCCCATCTGTCTCCTGATTTTCATTAGTTATACTATTTTTGTTTTTCCCCTAGTAATTTTGTGATCCAGATAATATGCTTAAAATGATTTCAGATTTAAGATATACTTTCAAATATACTTAGAATTATTTTTTTAAGATAAGCATTTACTATTAATACCCCTACAATTAGAATTTTAGTATTTACTCAAGTTCAGACGGAATCTGTTAGCCTCTCTCTATGAAGGATGAGGAATTTGATTCCTCCTCTCACCTTTCCTTCATCCCTCAAAATCCTAACTGGTGGTGTTATTATTCTTTCGATGCCGAGATATCAACGGTCATACTCATGCCAAAACATACCTTCTGTCTGAGATTTTAACTTTAGTAAGACCCTGGTTTCTCGTTCTCAGTGTGAGGAGTGGAGCATGTTAATAACTACCCTACAATAGAAAATCCCCAAGCAAGTGAATGCCTCTCTTCCTTCAACACCTCTACCTCCCTCCTCAATAAGTGAAGGGCCGAAACTTCTGGAACAGCTTCTAACACCACAGGAAACTCTAAGTAGGGAGAACACAGCTATGGATGTAGAAGGAAGGGGACACACCCCCATCTCCTCTTCCTCAGGGCGGTCATCAATTACAGTTTCCCTTTGTGTTCTTCTGTCACCTGGCAGTGTCTGCTTGCCCTAGCAAGCCCAAAAGAAGCCGGGGAGTGGGGATGCGGGGAGCCATCAGCTCCAATAGCTGACAACGGAGTCTAGAAATTAAGCTCCCAGATGGCATGGGCCTCCTCTCACCTTGGAAAGAAAATGGGTGTTCTGAGTTTCTAGCTGTTGGTTCCGCATCAATAGAACTCCATAGAAAAGTCTGGAATGATAAAGGTTCACTCTACTAATCCAATTAAGGATTTCTTTGTCTGGGAAGGAATCTTGAAATGGTACACCATCCGGGACTTTTAGGTAAGGGGATACAGTGAGCTAAGCTCTTGCAAGCTTCCATCTCAACACAGAAGTGCTAAATAAAATAAGTTTTAAAAATTAAATATGCAGTTGGGCTCACCAGAAAGAAAGGAAAATCCACAGATGTCTGAAATAATGACGAAAATGAAAACCAGAATCATAATATTCTCTTTCTGCAACAGCCCTGGGAGGGCGGGCAGAGACTCACAGTCTGAGTCTTCTGAGTCGGACCCTGACAGTCAGAGGTTTCATTAGCAGACACAGAACAGGAGATGCGGCCTTGAGGAGAGCATCTGAGAACTTTACGCAAAGCTGTGATCCCCAAGTAAAAAAGAAACTATAAAATCTCTGCCTCATTCACAAAGGGCAATAACCTCAGTAAAAAGTGACTATAAAATCTCTCCCCTCCAGCCCAGGGTGCTGGCAAGGAGGCTTATCTCCACTCGGAGTTGTGAGCGGGAAAAGGCTCCCATGAGAAACCAAAAATCTCAAGGCCGTGTTGAGCATGAGTTTGGTGTCCAAAAATACACTATGCACATGATGGAGGAGAACATCAATATAGAAATTGGTCCTGGGCCATGGTACCCACACTGCGGCCTCTTGTAGAAGCAAAGTCTGTGCTGTGCTGATCAACAGGGACCCTTCAGCCAAGTGGCCTAGGATTTCCACTTAATTCTGATAAAGATGAGCTCACACTAAAATACTTTCAACCACCTTGAGAGATAGTTTGAGTGAGAAGCTGCTTTGCTGAAACCTGTTAAATACTTAGCATAAACATTTAAGAGATATGCAAAAGAGATACCATAAAAACACTATAAAGTTACCTCATCCATATCTGATTTCTCTTGAGTAAGGCTGTCCCCAGACATCTCAGGAGAAAAAAGTCAGAGTCAGAAGGGACCATGCATCCTTTCATCCAGCAGCATCCCTAGTCTTACAGATGTGGACCCTGAATCCTAGGCAGCTCTTGGCTGTGTGTGAGACTGCTGAAGGTGGTGGGGCAGCAGCTAGCCAGGGAGTAATATTACCCATTCCCATATCCACAGAAATAACCAAGGAATCGCAGGAACACTTCCATAGCCTGAGACCCACAAGGCCTCAGCACTAAAAAGCCAGTGCACTGGAAGGATTCTGGAGCTGGAGCCCTCTTTTTAAGAGGCAGAGGCCATAGTTCCATTAATTACCTCCTCATTGAATTGCCTGGCTGTGCCCCACCCCCATCTTTTCAGCTCTTGGGATGTCTGAATGTATGTCTTTTACATTGCAAAGGCTGATTCTCTACTAAAGAAAGCAAGAGAGGGAGCCTGAGGTGCTATGTTTTGCTGGGACCCAAAGTGGAGCACCTGGTATTGTTCTGGCTGCATTTGCCTGGTTCAGTGCAGTGCCATTCTCCTTGCTTACTACATGATCTTTAAAGTAGAAGCTTACTCTAAATTAAGGGTTCTCAAACTTTAGTGTACATTTTTGTCTTCTGGAAGACTTATTGAAACCTCTGGAGTTTCTAATGCAACAGGTCTGGGGAAGGGCCTGAGAATGCATTTCTAACAAGCTTCTAGGTGAAATTGATGCTGCTGGTCCATGCACCAGACTTTGAGAACAATTGGGGTGACGCAGTACCTCTCAAACTTTCATGGGCATAAAAGTCACGTGAACATGTTGTTACAAGTCAGATTCTAATTCAGTGGCTCTGAGGTGGGGCCTGAGTTTTACAAGTTTAATAAAGTCTCTGGATGACACTGATGCCACTGGGTAGGGACCACATTCTGAGTGGCAAGGCGCAGTTATTTGTCTATTACTCTACTTCTTGTTATCTATACTTACCATAGACAGATCTGGAAGAGAGGGAAGAGTCAGTACAGTTCTTCCCAAAGGCTCTTCTTCCAGAAAAATTGTCCAACCCACCCTCAGTCCCTTATAATGATGGTGAGCAAGTTAGTGAGGCCGGCACTGAGCTCACTGCATCAGGTCTGGAAGATGAGGTCTTCTGTAAAGTTGCCTCAATAATATTATCACCCTTCCTTGTTGGGCTATCCTGGAGGAAAGTGTGGAAGGGGAAATGGTGCACTGAGACCTGGGGTAGCAGGAATGGTTGAGGGGAGAGGAAGTGGCTACAGTCCGAGAAGGCTCAGGAATACCTAAGCATGAGACCAGTGTGGAATGTCCTGTACTGGCCCCAGTCTGCTTAGAAAAAAAGAAAGAAAGAAAGCTGTTCTAAAATTGGCCTTTCTTCTCTTGGGAAAGTCAGATTCTTTCCCAGCAGCCACCACTCTAAGGAAGATTGGGGGAGGGGGAGGGGAGCAAATCCTTCCACGCACCATTACCTTCCATGATGGATGACTTCTCCCCTGGGGCTTCACTTAAAGCCAGGGTTCTGAGTCTTGGCTCAGGTCCAGGCTGTCTGGGAGCCTGGGCTGCCATGTCTGATAGAGAGGGCACTAGGAACCAGAGCCTCAGTTGGGTTCCCAGATCCAGCTGTGGTTTTCTAATTATAATCATCTCTTACTCTCAGGTTGTACATACACTTCTCAAATTTTGCTTCATTCATTCATTCATTCATTTCTTTCATCAACAAATATTTATTGGGTATGTGCAACATGCATAGCATTACATTATACAGTCTAGGAAGGATATGAGAACTTAAAGCCATATTGATCATTAGACTATAAGATAGAGGAAAATGCTGCCTTGGTATTCAGATCTCCTACAGGGCTCATTCCTCATGACATTTTCATTTGTAGGAAGATTCAAGGGAACTGCCTTTCCTAGCCCAGAGAGGGGCATCCTGGTTCACAGGGCACAGTCAGCCCCAGAGCTAGGGCTGCAACTCAAGGCTATCCCATCAAAGCATGACATGTCCTATATCAACTAGTGTAGATTCATGCAGGGGCTGCCCTACACCTTCTCTCGGACCCAACAAGAGGAATCAGGTTCAGAAGAGAAGTTGTTTTTTTTACAATAATTTTTTATTATGTTACTTTAGTCACCATACAGTACATCTTTAGTTTTTGATGCAGTGTTCCATGATTCATTATTTGTGTATAATACCCAGTGCTCTATGCAATATGTGCTACAGCCAGAATGAGACAAAATAAGAACCCACCAGGGAGGGCTTGGAAACAGCAGATCCACAGAAATAGATCCCCAGTACTGCGGACTGCAGGTGGCTTTCATGACCTCCTGCCCAGAGGGGTTGGAAGTTATCATGACAAGTCAGAGAACTGGTGAGATGGCTTTTTTTACAGCCCTGCAACCTCAGCTGTTTTGACGACCTTTGGCCAGAACAGACCACTACCAGGGGTCTCTAAAACAGGGGGAACCATTCTCTCCTGGCTGAAGCTTAATCCAGAGTGGCTGCTGAAATGAGAGTGAAGTACCCCTTAATAAAAGGCTGACATCAGATCAGGACCTTGTTGAGAGGCTCTGCAGTGTAGACTTTACAGTTGGATAGATGGATAGCAGCTGTTCTTATGACATCTCATCTGACCCAGATGGGGTCAGAATCATCACAGAGCTTTCAGAAAAAGACCCACCTGGGCTTCATCTTCTGAGATTCTAACTTAATTCATAAATCTGAATGGGGCCTGAGTGTCACTGTTGGCTCTGATATGCAGTCAGAACAGAGAACCATGAGTGGTGGTGACAGGCATGGAATACCTCTTTAGGACCAGATTTCTCCTTATCTTTATCCCTTTACTCTAGCCTTTTTAAAAAAGTTTTGATCTTTAGGGCGCCTGGGTGGCTCAGTGGGTTAAGCATCTGCCTTCAGCTGAGGTCATGATCCCAGAGTCCCAGAATGGAGTCCCACATCAGGCTCCCTGCTCAACAGAGAGCCTGCGTCTCCCTCTGCCCCTCCCCTCTGCTTGTTCTCTCCTTCTCTGTCTGTCTCTCAAATAAATAAATAAAATCTTAAAAAAAGTTTTGATCTATTATGGAATCTTCAAGTATTCAACAAGTAATCCATGTACCTACTGCCATAGTATAACAGATTTTATGTACCTTGACACATTTATTCTGGATATTTTTGTTCAGAAATAAAATTACAAATAAACCTATAAGTAAAGCAATACGCTTTGCTATCTGAATACCCCATCTTACTCACCACCTTCCCTTCCAAGAACAAATCATTCCCATGATGCCAGTATGCATCCTTCCCATGCATGGGTTCTATTTTTCTACAAATAGGCATGCTTGTTTAAAAAGTTTGCATGAATCATGTCCTAGGACATGTATCCATTTGCACCTTGTATTTTTCACTCAACATTATGACTTCAAGGTGCACCAACATTGATCCATATTGATCTATTTCATTTACCGTAACTGCTCTTGACAGAGTGCCGATCCCCTGGACGACCTGGACTGGTGGCTGAGGTCTGGGTGATTTGCTCCATTACTCTGGCGTCTTTCTCCTGGGGCTTGGATCAGGCACTTATATCGGGCACTTACAGACTCATGGGTTCCAGAGTTCCAGTAGAGTTGGCCCACACCCAGGGTAGCTGTTGCCATGGAGTCCATATTGTTCACCCAAGGAAGCATGTCAGGAGAGCAGCCCACCTTGTAGCCATCACAGCAGTGTGGATCCTCTTATAGGGCAGTTAGAAAACTCTAAGCCTGGGGTGCCTGGGTGGCTCTGTCGGTTAAACATCTCATTCTTGATTTCGGCTCAGGTCGTGATCTCAGGGATATGAGATCAAGCCCTGAGTCAGGCTCTGCACTAAGTACAGGGTCTGCTTGGGATTCTCTCTCTCCTTCTCCCTCTGCCCCTCCCCCCACTCATGCTCTCTAAATAAATAAATTAAATAAATAAATAATTAAATATCTTAAAAAGAGAGAGAGAGAGAAGATTTTAGGCCTGATCTTTCAGGGGTCCTCTTGTTTTCTTTCTATAAATTTGAAAAAGGAAGGATCGCCTACATCAGCAGGAGCAAGGGCACTGCCAGGACATGGCTCCCATTTTGTGTAGCTATGGAATTTTTATTCTGTCTTTTCATTTTTCTGCAAAGTAAGGATCAGACACAGAGAGACTGAGTGCCCTGGTTACTCCAGCAACCTTTTAGAATGGACAAAGACTGATTTAAGCAAGTCTCTGAGTTTGTAACTTACCTGCAGACTCACAGCATCTTTGGGTTGCATGAAACCTGAAGTTTTCTAGTTTAGGTGACTTAACGTTTGGATTTCCCATTTCTACATCCCATCCCCCCCTCGTAAATCTCTGAATGTCCTAAGGCAGGATCCTCACTGCTTTGTTCTTCTGCCTCAATTTAATTGAGGCATATGCTAATTGAATGCTTGCTCTTTCTCATGTTTATTGAACACAGAGCACAAAGCTTGGCATATATGTGGGGGGGTGGTGGCAGGAACTGTAAATATTAATACAAATCAAGCCTCTCTCTGCCTCCACCCAGGAGCTCCTGCACCTTGTGTCTATGCCTCCCTGATACAAAGCAGATTCTGATGCATAATAGTCATATAGAGGTAAGGGTGGATACACAGGGACTATGAGGAACATGATTTAGGGGATCTGGGGAGCTTCTTGGAGAAAATGGGCTTGATCTGGGTATAGCCCAATTTAACCCATAGAGTTTAAACCCATTCACTTCTTGTGGCAGGCTTATTCATTGCAACTCTGAGCAAAATGGTCTTTAGTATTTACCGGGGGGCCCTCAGAGAGTGTGCCTATTGCTTAGAACACAATTAAGAGCACAGGGTCGTCATTAACACTTTCTAGAAAGCCATGTCAGCTGCTGTTATGAGCAGGGAAGAAGGGAAATGAAAAAGTAACCAGGCCAAGATATAAAGCCAGGTGTAAAGACCCCTATTCACCATTTATAAATATTCATTCATTCATTCATTCATTCATTCATTATTTAGAGTGCCCGGGGAGGGGCAGAGGGAAAGGGAGAGAGAGAATCTCAAGCAGACTCCCAGCTGAGCATGCAGCCTGACTTGGGGCTCAATGTCAAGACCCTGAGATTATGACCTGAGCCCAAATCAAGAGTCAGATGCTCAACCGACTGAACCACCCAGATGCCCCTCTATTCATCATTTATAACGTGGACAAAGTCTGAGTGTGCTCCATGTGAGGAAGGCAGCAGTGACAGAACACAGAGAGGCAATACCTAGCCTGAGCCTTGTAGGCCAAAGAACAGTGCAGACTTCATGGTTGACCACATGACCCAGACGAGGGGAGGTAGACCCACAACACACTGTAGACAGTATCCCTGATCCCTCTGAGTTCAGCTTGTGGCAAGATCATGGGTGAAACTCACTCCAGGGCCAGGGGAAGGTATTTTCTGCTTTTCCAAAGGAGAACCCCACAAAACTGGAGGAGATTTAGGAGATTCTTGAAATCTCAGTAATACTTATATTTTACCTGTATTTTCATCAACACAGACTCATTAGGCTCACAAAAAACCCTGGGATTTAAGCCATACAGTTACTATCACTAATTTTTTATAGAAACTGTTCACAGAGATATTAGAGTCAGTTCTCTGATAAGCTAGGGATGCAATTCTCATCTTCTGATTACAAATCCAGTGGGATTTCCATTGTGCAATACTGTCCATCTCATATATATTATGCAAGGTACAAACACTGACAGCAATGATGTCAGAGGAATTAGCTCAGGGATTTGACAAGCATTTCTCTTTGGCTTGTAAAAGAGCACTTCCAACAACCATGCAAGAGGGTGAAGAAGAAGGCACGTTTGAAAGAGAATGCCTCCACGCTTAGAGAACAATACCACATTTAGCTGCTTTTTTTCTCAAGCAGCAGAGCAGTTATAAAAAAAAAAATCATGTGACAATGAGCAATCCAAGTGTGTATGGAGAGATAGCTGGGTCTGGGGATCTCAAAAGCAAGAAGAATCTACATTGCCTCTTGTGGAATGCCTTGGGCTACCAAATCATTAGAGGTTTACCTCAGTCTAAACCAAGTCACACCCTTTCCTCACCATCTCCTGACCCCTTTGATTGTCATGCACTCTGATCATCTTTTCTCTGTTGATGCTGGCCAAAGTCCTTGAAATAATTTTATTTTTACTGTAAGGTAACCATTCTCTTGATTCAGGAAATAGAAAATTCTATCATTTGCATTTGGGCTGCTTTGATGTTTTGCTGATCCAAAAGCCTGCAAGTACCTTGCAGATAGTAGAATGAAAGCACGGAAGGAGTCCCAGGTTCCCCTGCCCATCTTCTGCCTTCTGCACCTTCTTCTACTCCTTGTTCAAGTTTGCAGCATAATGAGCAGCTAAGGAAGCACTTGTCCTTGGATCATCTGTGGCCCTATTTGTCCCTACCCACACCTGCCTTCATCCTGCCTCATAGGAGGAGGAGGTGAGGAGGAGAGTGTGCTCATTCTTCCCCATGAATGGGAGAGGCTTCCTCTGACAACTTCGCATTTCCCATTCCTGGAATGAAATCATTGGAAATATTCTATGGGGGGAAGGGCAGAAAGTGGCATAGTATGACCCAGAACTCTGGCTCTGAGGGCAGCTGCCTGGGACTCTAAGTCATAGCATCAGGCACTCTGTAGACAAAATCCCTTCCAAGGTTCTCCCCCAGGGCATTCACACTAGGAGATACTGCCATCTGGTGGGAATCTTGCAGCTTTTCTCCTTTTCCTGGCTTCATGCCAAGGAAGGGGAATTGTCTCAAAATGGCCAAGGGGCTGTGCCCTAGAGTTCCAAGGTCTTCTAGATCTACCAAGGCTTGCTCTCATTAAAACCTGTACCTCCTTAGGGCATGAGAATCCAGGGCTATTGCCTCAGGTTCTGTGCTTTGCTATCAAGCCTCTCTCAGGCCAGCTTTTCCCTTATACCATAATGTATCCCACCTCTGTGTCTTCCTCCAAGGCTGTGCCTCTGTCTGGGTGCTTTCTCTTCTGTGGGCATAGAACCCTCAGGACCCGCTCGTTGTCTTACTGTGTCACAACCTCCGGTCTTGGTTTCCTTCACTTTGACTTCCCTAGTCTTTACACATCTGATAAGTCATTTTATATTCCCATGCCCTCTCCACTCACTTGGCACACTTCCCTGCATTTAGAAGATGCCCAATACATGGCTGTTGATTGAGGTCCAGCTTATACCCTTCCAGTGATAATAAGCACATTTCTCGAGTTGGGAATCTGGTTGCACCCAATCCTTAGAAGCAGAGAGAAACAAGAGACCCTTTCGGTTCCATTTTTACAGATGAGACTGTAAAGCAGAAGATTCTAATTCTGTTTGTGTACTGATGTAAGCTGACCACTGTGAATGCAGAGGTCTTAGGCATTCTTTTCTGTAGATCATTCCAGGTGGATGGGGGTGGGGCAAAGTGAGGAATATTAAAATGTGATGACCCTAGGGGATACCCAGCTGTACAGAATGATGGAAAGATTTTGAGTCCTGAACCTGTTTATTGAACACTTATTATTAACACTTATTATCAATCACTGAATCTTTGTTCCCTCATCTATGAAATAGAATTAATAATTCAAGGTACACTTGACCAGCAACAATTTCTTGACTCCAACACCTATCTCCAGTCACACAGCAAAAACTCAATAAAAATTTGTTGGAAGAAAAAAAATACCTCACTTAGTGTTGTGGAGGGTAAAATGAGAAAACACACAAGCAGTGTAGAAACTGAAATTCCATACAGAGTAGGGACTGCAGTGGGGATGGATGGGTTGAGACTCTCAGTATCCACTTTCTCCTCCTTTTCCTCCATAACAAGGGCCCCCATGTTATTGTTCTCAGTTTCTCTCTGTCTGCCTATCCGTCACTTTCTGTCTCTCTCTGTCCTCCATCACGGGCTTCTACTTGGATGATAAACTGTGTGAGGAATGGAGACCCCAGAGATACCATGAATAACACTCAGAACCTAGTTGCTCTTCTTCAGGCTCAACCCCAGCAAGTTTATATTCTGGGAAGCAGGTCACAGTGGATCCAGCCCCTGCAAAAGTAAAATCCATGATGGCTGCTCCTTGTTTTTTCCTTTTGTAAGTAGGTCACTGCTGCCAGAACCTCTCAAGGCCCTACTTCTGATGCTTCCTTGGGCCAATGCCACATGGCTTCTCCAGCTCTTTCTCTACTCCAGTGAGCAGCCCAGAGCAACTCAGAGCAGGCTGGTTTGCAAGGCCGCTGTTGTGTGAGGAGTACAGGGGCAACTGTGGGACAAGCAAAGCTGCTTAGGAGCTAGGTCCAGAGGAGAGAAGTAGGCAACCAGGTTCTGGCCCCAGAGAGACCCCAACTATCACTCAAGTTTACCTCTCTGGTGTTCAATTTCCTCTACTGTAAGGTGAAAGTCTTGGATTTGAAGATTTCTGAGCCCTTGCCCAGCCCTATAGTATTAGGAGAGACTTGGCAAGCACAGGCAGGCTGATATTTGTCCCCTGATAACCTTAACGTTCCAAGAGGGAGGGTGAGTATCTGCCCTCTAAGCTCCTTACAGGGAACATGGAGCACTGTGGATCAAGAACTTACCACGTCTCAAACATTGCAGTAACTGCTTTATATACATTTAATTTGAGCTTTCTAACAAGCATATTGGGCCAGTATTATCATCCCTGTTTAAATTAAAAGGACTGAGATTCTGTTCTTTAACATGGTTAGCCTAGTTAGAGGGAGGGAGAATTATTTTTAAATGCAAGACGTTCTGACTCTGAAGCCCTGCTGATAGCAGGCTGACAGGTTGCCAGGGAGCGCCCTACAAAAAGGGAATAGTGCCTGTATTAGTCAGGATTCTCCAGGGAAAGAGAACCAGTAGGATACTTATAGATATAGACATGAGATTTGTCATAGGAATTGACTCACACAGGAACGGAGGCTAAAAAGTCCCGTGATCTGCCGTTTGCAAACTGGTGGAGCAGGAAAGCCAGTGGTATAAATCAGTCTGAGTCCAAGACTCGGAAGGGTGGTGGGAGAAGGCTGATGGTGTGAATCCCAGTCTGAGTCCAAACACCCAAGAATGGAGGAGGAACGTCCTAGGGCAGTTGAAGATAGATCTCTCAGTTCAAGCAGAGAGCACGAATTCACCCTTCCTTCACCTCTGTGTTTTGTTGGGGCCTTCAGTGGATTGAATGATGCCCACTGCACTGGTAAGGGTGATCTTCTCTACTCAGTCTACTCATTCAAATGCTGATCTCTTCCAGAGACACCTTCACAGACACACCCAGAAATCATGTTTTATGAGATGTATGGCCATCTCTTAGCCTAGTCAGGTTGATCACCATCCCAGTACCCTGTAGACATGGTGGCATGTTTGGTTTCTCTCACACAAATAAACATCACAATTATACTCATGTTTATCCATCCAGTTTTCAGTCATTTCATTTATCCTGTATTGTCTCATTTCATATGCACAAGAACCCATGGGGAATGTGGGATTACTCCTGCTGAGAAACAGGGGGCGGATGGGGGGGGGGGGAAGAGACTGCAGAAAACTGACTTGCCGACAGTTACTCAGCTGGTAAATGAGGGAGCCACTAGCTAGTGCCCTGGTGGTCTGACTTCAAGTCAGGCTTCCTGCTGCTAGGCCAATTTGGAAAAGATGGAGCACTAAGTACACTTTGCCCTCACTGTCCCTAATTTCCCAGTTCACAGCCAGAATAATGGAGGCATAAAGAGTCTGCTTCTTGACCATTCAGAATAAAAATGGTGTGTGCCGGCACAGAAGCCATCCTCTCCCTGCTTCTAGCTCACCGTTCTTCCTTTTACTAGAGTCAAACTCCTTCCCTTAGCTCATGAGGTCCTGCCAAATCCATCCCTCACTCCTGTTTCCAACCTACTCTGGCCTCATGCTTGGACTTGCCTCTGCTCAGGGTCAAAGAGCTTTGAGCCTCCTTCATAGAAAGAAATGCAGCTCCATCACTTACAGCCAGAGGTCCTTGGGGTAACTCACAAGAGGGAGAGTTGCCTGGTGAGCTCCATATTTAGAGAAGTGGGGCCTGAATGCCTGTTTCACCATTCTCTGCCAGTCCTGACTTCTCTCAGCTTTAGCCTCCTGATGTCAGGCCTGGACATAATAGTATTCACCTTATGAGATTATTTTAAGTATTAAATAAAATAATGTAGGCATATTATGATCCTTAGCTACCTTATGGAGGCTGTTTAAGTAAAAGAAAAATATGTGAAAATGGAAGGCACATGACAGAAAGAGAGAGTATTCAAGAAGTGTTCACTCTTTTCTTGTCCATCCACCACTTGGTTTAGCCACATTACAATTCATAGATGGTAGAGGTGGGCTTCTTCCTTTGTGTTCCCAGCACTGGTCACCGGTCACACTCTGCTGTACAAAGCAGAAGCTCCATAAATGTTGGATGAAATAGAAATAAGAAAAGAAAGCGAGAAAGAATGAAAGAAAGAAAGAAAGAAAGAAAGAAAGAAAGAAAGAAAGAAAGAAAGAAAGGAAAGAAAGGTTTACATTTTTTAAAAGATTTATTTATTTCAGAGAGAGAGAAAGAGAGAGAGAGTGCATGAGGATTTGGGGAGAGGGGCAAAGGGTTAGGGAAAATTGAATCCTAAGCAGACTCTCCACTGAGCACGGAGCCCAGGCACACAGGGCTCCATCTCATGACCCTGAGCTCATGACCTGAGACAAAATCAAGAGTCAGTCTTTTAACCTACTGAGTCACCCAGGTGCTCCAAGGCTTGCAATTTTTAAATGTGTTTATCAGTCTGATAGATTAAAAAGGGGTCATTTGTCAAATAATAACCTTATCATTACACTCTATTATTAACACTGTATTAAAAGAATAACTATGCATTGTATAAATGCACTACAAAAATACAAATCCTTTGTTCCAGCTGTTCTAAGGATCTGGATTAGGGGGATCAGATTTCTCATCCCATTGGCTCTGTTATCTGGGTTTCAACTTCAGTCCCTGGCCTCTTGCCATCAGTCTTTCTCTCTCCTATGGGACTTATCTTGGCCACTGCAATCCCTGTGCTTCTGAGACAAGACCAGAGGGCGGGAGAAGGCTGGCCAGAAAAATCATACTGCAGGTCAGTGCGCAGAAGATACAGCTTCTGCCTTGTGTCCTTGCTCGCTCTTGTCACAATCAGCTGGAGGGGCCCAAGGCCAACCACCAATACAGCCCCTTCTTGGAAACTGTCACTCCACACTTGTTTCCGTCTGAATCTCTTTCAGTGCTCCTCCCCAGAGGCACATAGATTCAAAGCTATAATTATAAAAGCAATAACAAAGATTAGAAAAATACTTGAGAGTTTATGGAGACTTTCATGGAGATGCCTTGATTTTGTCCACACTACATCTCCCTAAGTTAAGTACAGCAGGGTCATAAGAGCACTCCCTCAACTTCACTTCAGGGTCAGCAATCTAAAGCTCAGAGAGACTGAAGAATGTGTGTTCAAGTGACAGAGATGGGACCTGAGCCCAGACTTTTTTCCTCTAATTTAAAGTCACATGATTTCCATAATAGCAATGAGGAGTCATCAAATTTCCATAGTTTCTTCCTTTGAAAGACCTCAGAGATTTCAATTCTTATATATAATCTTCCTACCATCCCTGGTCATTGGAGAAAGCCATATCTCCACATTTTATAAACAAAGAACACTAAGGCAAGAAATAGAATCTGACCAATCTAAGACTCATGCAAATATACAGACAACTCATTAAAAAAAGATCTTGTTGGCATTTGCTTTGCCCACCTTCTAGCCACCATGGCATGTCTCTTTCACTGGGGTTTTATGGGAGGATTTTCAGTGCACCATGCCCATTTTCTCACCCACGACCTTTGAATCTGAGTACCTAAAATCCAGCTTCAAGGGATGATTTGTTGTCCAAACTTCCAGGGAAGTGTAGGGGAGGAAAAGTTTTCCTTGATCCTCTTCGGGTCCCTGACTGGGTCTGAAAATTAAACTGACAAAGACAGATGAACAGAAGAAAAGCATATAAATTTCACTGGATTTATACATCTACCTGGGAGCCCTCACAAGATAATGAAGACCTGAAGAAATGACCAAAGTAGGAAGCTTTTAGACAAAGAAACAACAGATTTGTGAAGAACTGCAAGACAGAAGTGTTTGGGCTGGGGTAGTAAACGTGAAGAAGTAACAGGAACGACAAGGGTTAGTTTAATGAGGTTTGTTTATATGGATTTCTTGGCCCCATATTCCATCTCTGGGATAGGAATGTCTTCCATCCTCCTGGTACAGGGAGGGCACCTTTCACATAGGCGATTTATGCCCTGTTTCTGGGAAGAAGGGCGTGGTGGGGAAGCCAGAGTGCACCTCCTGCCTCTGCCTTTTCTCAGGCTCTTTCAGTTTAAGACATTCAATGTGCCAAGGTGCCACCTTCTGGGGTAGTGTGTCCTGAACCCTATCAGAAACAAATCAAGAACAGCACATTGGAAAGACTCTACCCTCTCCACCACTATTCAAACGGGTACTTGTCAAAACGCAAGCAGAAAGCCATGAAATGGCTTGAAGAACCGATAAGGGTGAACTTTATATAACCCACCAGGGATTTCCTCTAGATTAAAAACCTCTGTCAATGCTTCAGCTATTATAATTCCTCCTCCCCTGCTACTGCAGCTACCATCTACAGAATGGCAGAAACTCTACTATTACCAAGCATTTTGCTTGTATCTCATGGATCCTCGCAACAACCTCATCAGTTAGGGATTTTTATCACCATTTTACAGATAAGGAAACAGAAGTTAAATAGCCTGCCCAGACTCACAAACCTCAGAAGTGGCAGAGGGTGGCGTTCGAAGCCAGATCCATGTCCTGGGTGACTCTCTGAGGAGTGTTCTCTGGGACTGTAATTTCAATTTGATTATGGCCAAATCTAACAATATTCCCAGGAATGATTTATGATCCACTTGTGTACACAGCACCTTTTCTGGGTAACAAAAAGCAAATAAAAGTGTTTATGCCATGAAACCGAGCTTAAGAGACTCGTGAATTCTTGGAGGTAAAAATGTTGAGAAATAAGACAAATCGCTAATACTATGGAAAGAGTGTATCCATTGGAGCCAGCTGGGCCCAGGTTAAGGCCTGATTCATTCATTCATTGGCAACATGGTCTCTACTCTTTAGCCTCAGTTTGCTCATCCATAAAATGGGACTAATAATATCCAACCTTCGAGGTTGCCAGGAGGACAAGATAAATTGTTGAAGCACAGAATGTGTCCAGAGTAAACAGCCATTCTTGTCAGAAATTTTACAGAGGGCCTGGGAGCTGGAAATAGAGTGATGGACTGAGTGAAAATGATTCCTGCTCTCATTGAGTTCACTGTTTAGCACAAGATAAAGAGTTGTTTATATTATAGTAGCTCACCAAATAACACAGTGTTGGAACACGTAACCTAGAGGACAGAGGGCTGCTCTTTACCTAACAACCACAACGAACAACTCTCTCATGTAAGCTCAACAGGCCAACCAGAGTCCTAGCAAATAAATTTATGAATAGTTTAGGAAATAAGCCACTCCATTAAGAGTCAGACTAAAAGCCTGGGTATCTTGGTCTCTCTGAGCAGACATTCCTTTATTTGATAAAAGAAGTAATATAGATGAATTCTGTTAGATGAGACAGTCATATCAGTAAAAATAACATCAGGGCTTTTACAAAATGGGAACATCTGGTTCTGGCAAAGGAGCTAAAGGAAACATGGTGCAGAAGCAAGTGAACTTGACCTAAACAGGAGAGCTGGATTAGGGACCCAGACCAGTGCCTAAATGGCTGTGTGATTAGGAGAGGCCCCTTAGCCCCTCTGGGTCTGCTCCCTAGCTGTGAAACTGGTACAGAGCCCTGAGTTCCCATCTACCTCTGAATTCAATGGTTCAAAAAATACAAAATAGAAAAATAATTAAGTAAGATTAGTTTTCATAGCAATGAGACTAGCTCCAGTGAACAATTTGGGCATCTAGTAAAATTAGAGCCTAGATCATACCTTGACAGCATTTCAGAAGATGGATTTTCTAAACACAGCTCATCACCAGGGGATTTCTGCCTTACTCCACAGTAGTAGATAATGTTGGCTTTCAGTTGCTGACTGGGGCAGAGATTCCCGTTTCCAAGTATTTTTGGCTCTCTTCCTTCCCGGCAGAATTGTTATTTCTGGGCCAGCTCCAGTCATGTGACTAGTTCTGGCAAATGAGTGAGGAGTGAAAGAATTGCATCACATATCCAGGTAAGAGCATTTAACTATGGATGCAAGACTTTTTTTTTTAATAAAGATTTTATTTTATTTATTTGATAGAGAGAGATACAGCCAGTGAGAGAGGGAACACAAGCAGGGGGAGTGGGAGAGGAAGAAGCAGGCTCCCAGTGGAAGAGCCTGACGTGAGGCTCGATCCCAGAATGCTGGGATCTTGCCCCGAGCCAAAGGCAGACGCTTAACGACTGAGCCACCCAGGCACCCCTGGATGCAAGACTCTTTAGAGCTCACCTTTCCTCACCCAGGATGGTGATTTACAGTGTTCAAGATGGGGACTGTTTTTTACCCTTGGTCCCTGAGTGACTAGAATAAACAAAGCTCCCTGCTATCCCATAATGGATACATAATAAGGAAAAAACAAACCTTTGTGTTTTAAGCCTTTGAGATTTGGGGGCTATTTTGTTACCGCAGCATAATCTAACCTGTTCTTATTGATGCATTGCTTCATATTAATGTTTTGCTGATTTAATAGCTTCATGCAATATACACTAGAATTGTGTACTAAAATCCTTTTCATTTAAATATGACTTCCTTCCACCTGATTTGACGCCAGTGCATTGCCACTACAAGGGACACCATTCACCATGCTCCTGCAAGGGCCATTCACATGGAATGCAATGTGACAAGAAGTTCTGGACTTATAACAGTATAGGGGAAATAAACTCATCCCACTTACTGTTTTTACTTCATTGATTTTCAGGTTAATGGAAATAATCCTTCTCACTTGCAAAGTATTTTGTAGTTTTAAAAAGCTCTTGCATTCAAAATGTATTATGTCATTTATGAAATCGTCACAGCCCTATAAGGGAGATAGTATTAGTCCCATTTTACAACCAAGGGACTTGGAATACAGCTTAAGAGACTGCATGAGGATGCTTGTTAATAAGTGGCAACACCGGACTTGAACTCTTGTCTCCTAACTCCATTTGTGGGGCTAATTCAACTGCCATCTTTCCTTCAGCATCTTTACTCTGAATAGAAGTCTCTTATTATTTCCATCTATTCTAATCAGGTTTCCCTTCAGTGGGGGAATACTATACCAATCGGTTCCTCAACATTATTAGTTTTTTGCAACCTGGTTGTTCAAAAAAGTGTGGCTGGAAGAAACCTTCTACCATGCACTCTTGGAGCAGTGGAGTCACACTGGCTGTGGGACTAGAAGAAAATGCCAGTCACCAGGCCTGATACACTGGGGGCTGGCCCTCTGGTCAGCCCTGAACTTCTGCACCCTGCCTTGGTTGTCAGTCTTGGCCCTGATCTTGGAGAGGCTGACAGTCTGCTGCAATTCATAATCTCACACTCTGGACTTGGCAAAGTAGCTTGCCCCTGAAGTGTGGGGACAGGGAGCACAGCAGGGTGGAAGCCCATGGTACTGCCAAACTACTCCCCCAGAGAGTCTGAGCTAGTCTCCTCTCACATTGCCATCTCCCTTTTCTCTCCTTCCACATTTTCCCTTTTGGTAAAGTTTTGTTTTGGGTCTATCAGCTTCCTTTCCTTAATTGACTTTATGTGAATAAAATCTCCCCATTTTGTGCATCACTGATACAAATGTCAGTCGGGCTGGGGCACAAGGACTCAAAGATCCAGGCAGAAAAGCCCCACCATCGGGGCGCCTGGGTGGCTCAGTTGTTAAGCGTCTGCCTTTGGCTTGGGGCATGATCCCAGGGTCCTGGGATCGAGCCCCGCATCGGGCTCCTCTGCTGGGAGCCTGCTTCTTCCTCTCCCACTCCCCCTGCTTGTGTTCCCTCTCTCGCTGGCTGTCTCTCTCTCTCTCTCTCTGTCAAATAAATAAATAAATAAAATCTTAAAAAAAAAAAAAAGCCCCACCATCCAGGGTCTTCAGAGGTGACTGACTCTGGCAGAGAATCCCTCTCCATCTTCTCTCTGATTAATGCCCAGGTGGTATAAAACTTCAGAAATCACCTGTATGGTCCCTTAGTCTCTAAAGCTCTCCTGTGGTTGTGTGGTGACACTCACACCAGTCTTTGGAGGTGATATGATATCAGAGGGCCTATGTTGTCCTCACTGCACCATAGAAGGCACACCAGGCAAACACAGAAGGGCATATCTACCTCTCCAGGATCTGCCCCGAGACCCCAGCTCCCACAGAGTGTCCATCCTCCTCTTCCCTGAGGTGTCATGCCTGACAACGATTTCCCTCCCAGCAGAGCAGATATGGACAATTCTTTTCAAAAACTTCCTTCCACCAAGGAGGGTCTGATGCTGAGTTCTCATACTGGGAAGGAGTAAGCTTTCAGGCTGACTGCTAGGAGGCCCAGCTGCTTCACCCTCTCAAGGTTGGAAAAAGCAGGTAGCAGAGGGAAGAAGAGAAGCTGCCTAGAGGAGGCATAAGACTCTCCTGCTTCTTCTCCTCTCTTTCCAACCCAAGGCTCGCAGAGCTGGGGTTAGGTCACAGGGTCCTTAGCAGTTATAGGCACAAAAAGGCTTGCAGGGCTTTGTCACAGGGCAGTCTCATGGTTTCAGACCTCACATCGTACCTACCTGACCAGCAAAATCATCCTATTGTGCACTTTCATCTCTTTCAGTGCTTTTTGCTTTTTTGCAGAAGCAATTACACATAGATTTGTAAGATCATTTGATCAGTGTCTTTTTCCCTCATTAGACTCACTACGTAAAGTCAGAGACCGTACAGTTTTCCCTAGCCTAGAAAAGACTAGGCACTCGATAAATATTTGTTGAATGGATGAATTAATCTTCACTGCTGACATAGCAAGAGAGAATAAGCTTAAGCTATACCAAGAAGGATTAGCTCAGCACTACTCCAGAGCCCACCACCTGGTTTTAAATCCTGGTTCTGCAACTTACTTCCTATGCACCCTAGACAAATATTGCTGTCTTGCCTCATTTTATAGTTCTCAATGGTGGTAACAGACCTCTACTATTGCTCCATCTGGTTTTACTGAGGATTAGATGAGATGATACATGCACCGCACTTCAGACAGTCTCTGCAATATAAATGCTCAGTAACTATTAGCTAACTACAGCTTGCTTACAGATGGAGGGTAGCTGAAGGAGAAGTTTTGATTTTGCTCTTTGCAAGATACAGGAGGAAATACTTATACAAGGAAGTAGTTTTGAGATTTAAGCAAAAAAGTTTATTTAACTATAATTTTTCAACAAAGACACTTGCCATATCTAGAAGTAGTATCTCTGTAACAACGTGGTCCTGGTTATTATACTAGGCAATGACATTGTTGAAGGAATCAGGATGTAAACCATGGAAATCTTTGGCAGTAGATAACTGATCATAAGTGACCAAAAGAGACTAAGTGGGCATCCCAATAAAAGCCTATCAAAAGAAAACCCTCCAGATGTGATGTATAGCAGCCTGCTATAGATCACAGAGCTCTTCCAGAGGAAAGTCCAGGTGAAGTACAGTGGTTAGAAGAGCACGGATTTTGGAACCCGAATGCCTAGGCTCACATCCCAGGTAATCCATTACTTGCTATGTATCTTGGTTACTTAACCTCTATGGGTTTCAGCTTCTTCATCTGTAAAACAGAAATGATAATAGGACACCAATTTTCTAAAAGTATTACAAGGATTGAATGTATAATATCATACAGTAAATACTGCATTTAATATTAGTCTAATTAAAATGTTTTTTTAAAATCACCATTGTGTAACAAAAAACCTGTCCATAGCCACTGGGCAAATGATTATCCATTTTTCCTAGAAGGGAGATAATCTGAAATAAGGGTCTACTTAAAATCATAGGAGGCAGACAATAGTTTGGCTCCACAGTTAAGGACATAGAAAGGCCAAAATCAGAAGACTGGTGACAAGGAGGTTCAGGAAAAAGACTTGAGGAAAGAATGGGGTACAGAATGAGTGAATGTCCCCACAAGGCCCCTTGTGTGGAGCTGATGCTTAGCAGTCAGGTTGACCAGATGACTCTCTCTGGATGTCATTCCACTTCGATTTGTGTTGCCGTCTTCTGCCTGCTCAGCTTCCCTTGGTTCCATGTGTTACACATATCTTTTCTCTAAACTACTTTTCTGTTTAAATCAGACAAGATGCAGCTCCTATTGCTTATGATGAAGAGTTCCAGCTCATAATGCAAACTCCCCAGACCTACTAAGTGAGAATCTAGATTTTTGGAAACATCCCAAGTGATTCTTATATCTGATGAAATAGGAGAGCCTCAGCTATTTTGGACTCTAAGACACCTTCCAGCTCTGATACTCTCTGATTCTATGGTTGTCTGATCTTATGAACTCCTGGGCCCACTCCTTGTTGCCAGATCCACTAGGCACAGTTTTCAGAGCCTGAAGCCATCTTTCTGATGTGGAGAGAACAGGGGAGCAGAGACCACAGAACTCTCCTCTCCCCTCCCCCCCCCACATACATCACACTTATATCTGCCATAGGTGTGTCACTGAGCCTGATCGGGGAACTGACACTTTCTTAGTAAAAGTAACTCTGTTTTCCAGGATCCCTGACCACATTGCAGGGGGAAAAAATAATGATATTCTATCTGTTCTTCGTGGACAACTTTTCAGCAACTTTCCAGCAAAAGTCAAGAATGATGTTATGGACTATGTAATGCTGGTCTCCCATTTAAACAAGAGGTACCATCTCCCCATCTTTCCCAGATGGGATAAGGGAAATAAATTATGTTCTACAACATCCATGTTATTTCTCTAATGACTAATAGCATTTTTTAGCAAGACAGCAAAGAATGTGTAACCCCTTGTGTTGGTAATGCATTGGCTGCCTTCCCTCAGGCTAAGGGGATCTGCTGAGGCCAGCATGCCCAGGAATCCTTAGACATAGTGGTTGTGCCCTGACCTGAGGGAGTTGGGCCACAGGCCTAGCAGGAGCTGGGCAGAGCATGTAGGAAGGGCAGAACTGTATGGCTATTTCAGGAGGACGTGAGCAGCTGTGCTCAAATGGAGGTAAGCAGAGAGGAAGGAAAATGGTAATCAGACAGAATAGCCAATAGGGACATGGGAACATTCTGATGCCTCTTTCCTGGCTGAACCTCACTGCTGGTTTCCCTGCCCCAGGTCTCCCATGTGCCCTCCTCATCTGTCTCCTTAAAATACCACGTTTATCAAGTTAATCCCCCCTTCTTGGAAAACCTCTACAGCAGCCCTCCTCTATCGTATAGAATGAGTCCCAAACTTCTGAATCAGGTGTTCAAAGCCCACCACAGCCTGCCTCAATTTGTCTTCCCAAACTGGCTCATACAATTCCCACAAACCTTCTTAAATACATACTTTCTGCTCAAGCAAAATGAACCCCTAATCTCTTCTCAATTCATTTCCCACATACTTACCTCCAGGCTTTTGCTGTCATGATTTCCCTTCCTGCTACTGACCTCTGCTCTTCCTCCTGCTACTGGCCTTTCCTTTCCAACTTTTCAAATCCTGTGCTAGCCTGAAGGTAGATCATCATTGCTCTATCTCAACCACCTACCAACATGGATCTTTCCTCCTTCATGGTCAGTCCTTATCAGCTGGGTGGAAAGAGACATACAATCTGGAGGCAGACAGCATGAGTTCAAATCTAACTGTGCCAGTTATTAGCTCTGTGATTTCTCTAAGTTTTTTTGGCTCTACAATCTGGGAAGTTTTTCCTATGATTTTGGATAATGCACATAAAATGTCTGCCATGAAGCATGGCACACAGTAGGTGCACAGTAAGTAGTAGCTAGTAGTATCAGTAGTGTCTATTACCTTGAATTCCTAAATCTCCTCTGTGTAGGGGTTGACTCCCCAATTTGACTCTTGGTGTCTTCACTGTACTTCCCCCACCATGGTGGCTCACTTCCAAGTTCCTAGAATGGACTCAGAAGATATTTTGGGGGGTCTCTGGGTGTTTTTGCTACAAGTTCATTGATTTTTTTCTTAAATAAAATGAAGGTGATGAGGCCTCAGACCAGCTTTGTACTCAACCGGCAAGCCAGCTTCACAGAGCCTGGAGAAAAATCCATGTAACAGTCTTAGGATGAAGTCAATGTGTGTTTCTGAGAAGGGAAGCCCTTGAGAGTTACAGTCTTGGTCTAAGAGCCAGAGCTTTCTCTGCAGAGCTGCCTGAGAACACCAGCAGCTTGCTAAGGAAACCACTTGGTTGTCAAAACACATCCCAGCTTCTCCTGTCAGAGGTGTCAGCCAACATCTTAGAGAATGGCAGAGCAAGCTCTTGGGAGTTCAACACTGATAAATGATTTGTAAATGTCACGTAGACCCTAGAAGAGGATGCAGGTGTAGATGGAAGTCACCTCTATTTCAAAGCAATGGAAAATTGTGAAATTTCCAGCTTTCTTGTATAAGTTCATGTACTATATTTTTAAATTTATGAATAGTAAAAAATTACTATAACTCCACTTGTCCCTATTGCACCACAATAATGAAACCTCCCCTTACACTAGAAATAATTTCCTATGCTTTTTTTGTCTTCAAGGCCAATAACCTTATTACTCCCTTTACCCCATCCAGGTATGCCTTCCCTCTTTTTGCTGTTGATTCAACCAATCAACCAACAAGTATTTATCATGCTCCACTGTGTGTCCAGAACTCTGTCAGGGGCCAAGGAAGAAAAAGAAAACAGAAGAGAACATGGTCTCTGTCTTCAAGGAACAATTTAAAATCTAGTTGTCCTGTCAAATCTGTATTACCCAAGACTTCTGCTGGCCTTCATTCAGCAGTCGGTCAGCCAAGAAATATTTATTAGACATTGCTGTGTGCCTGGGATACAGAGGGTGAATGAGCCAGAGAAGGTCCTGTTCCTCATAGAGCTTACATTCCAGTAGGAGAAAGAGGCAATGAGCAAGTAGACAAGTATTATAAGTTCAGAAATGGTAAATGCTATAAAAGAAATTGGATAAAAAAACAGGTAGATAGTGTTGGAAGGCTGGAGGCCAGAGAAAGCCTTTCCGAAGAGGTGGAAAGATTAATTTGTCAAAAGAGCTAAGACAGAAGAGAGATACTTAAAAATCCCTTCCAGTAGGGGGCTACCTATAAACCTGGAGAAACACAAAGCATACAAGAATGAACTCTAGGGCTCTTGGTCAAGGGCTCTACTTTATTCATAGCACTAAGCACAGCTCCTGGTACACAGAAGATGCCGTGATGTGTAACATTATTCACAGTTTACTACATAACAGGCAATGGACGGGGTACCTGCCGTGTGCTGTTCATTCAATTCTCACAACCACCAAATGAGGAAGGTACTGCTATCCAGACATGACAGACACAGAGACATTTTCACAGAAAATAAGCTAGAGCAACAACGCAAACCCCGACAGTCCCTTTCAGGACCAGCTGGTCTCCTATGCTGTGATGCATGTAGGCATGAGTGGATGAATGATCGATCATCCACGTGATCTTTGAGCTCATTAATTTCTAGGAGGGATACAGAGATGGAGGCTACATGCTTCAGGCTTTGGACTGTTGGAATCAATATAGTAAATTGCACCTGGCACATAGCTACACCCAAATGTTCACACATTTTCCAATATCCAACCAAATAGCCACTTGTCTGAGATGAGAGGCAGTCTGAGAGAGGTTTAGTTTCTGAGGTTGGACAAATCAAACAGTAAAAGAAATGACATTTCTTTCCTCCTGTGTGGCTCATCCACTCACAATACATTTTTGTGAACTGGTAGGTCAAATTTTTTTTTATTACTATAAACTAATTACAGTATTGAAAATTAATGTGTAGTGCCCTGTGATGGACAGGAAAGAGTCCAGTTCTCAGATCTATGCTGGAAACAAAGCTGAGATAAGGTGAGAGCCAGTCACCCATTGCGGGCTTCACATACACTGCACGAGGACAGCATTATTCCTGCTCCACAGCACTGACAGTCCACCCACGGCTCCAGGTGTTCTACCCCTGGCCTCTGCTCAAATGGACACCTCTGGATCCCCTGCCATTTCCCTCACCTGTGTACATCCCCACCATCCTTCACACCATTCCAAACACCTGATTCCTTTATCTGTTTTTGTCATCTGTGCACTTAGTTTGGGCTGCTTCATAGATCGTGGGCAAATAATTCCTTCTAATTCATCTTCTCACACCATAGAACTCTAGCCCGACATGGGAGATATTAGTGCTTAATAAACATTGCTGAAATGAATTTGATGTTGCTCCCACTTGGAGGAGATAGGGCTTGTTCTAAGTTCAATCCTGGAATTTTACCTGGTGATAACAACAAAAACTGACCTTTGCTGAGGGCTTACTGCCTAACAGACATCTATGTTGTTTATTACATTTGCCTATAACAACTCTAAAAGAAGATCATATTATTATTCCTAGTTTATTGTTGGGAAAGACTGCAAGCCATTTAGAAGGGGATCACGTGTATTTGGTCACATAGTTGATAAGTAGCAAAACTAGGATTCCAAGTCAGATCTACCTGCCTCCAAACCTCTCACTTAACCAAATGCTTGACTGCCTCCTTGCCTCCCAGTACACTAGCCCTGTGGATCCTCTTTATACCTTCCTGGTGCTCTTCTACCTGAAGCCCCTACATCCCAGCCTTCTGCTTTTCCACCTGCTAGGGTACAACATACTCTCCAGCTGCTCTCTGCAGGCCCTGAATTCTCCATTTCCCACAATTCTTTAATCCATTCTGCCATCCAGCGTTACAGTGCCAGGTTCTGCCTCCCTCCACACAAACTTCTGCTTAAACTCCCATTTTCTAGGCTGTGAGATTGTAGTTAAATTGCATGTGACTTAACTAATTCATACAGAAGTATAAGTGACTGTTAGCCACTTAAAGTTCAGTGGGAATTTGACACTTGATACGAGGATATCTATTAACTCAAAGAACTGGGTCTGAATGTGTTTCCAAAGGAGAATTTCAAAATGTCTTGAGCAATGGCAACATTTCCTAGTTCCACACAGGGCCAAGGTGACTCCTTTGAAAGTTTATTATTTGGGTATCAGAAGGTCTGTACATACACATTTGCTTTAGAAAACTCTAATGAGTTCATGGTCAGACCTCATTCATATACTTTTTATCAAACAACTCAACACTTTTCATCATGATCCCATCATTGTTCCTTTTTCCAGGTTTGTGTCTGAAGTTCAGTATCTACACTATACATCCTCTCTGCTGCCTATAGCATCAGAAAGGGGTGATCACTAATTCACAGCAGAGACTTAATCCTCAGCTTTGCCCTCTTAGAGTTTTCCCAGAAAAGACCTAACAAACCCTGCCTTGCTGGGGGTGGCATCAGAGCAACCCCTTCAAAGCTGCAGAACAAAGGCCTCTCTGTGGCTCTGGGAAATTCCATGCTCCACTCAGATTCAGGTCTGGTTTGGTGGCCTCCAGCTGTCAACATCTGGAATCCATTTCCTACTTGGAAAAGCCACCCAGACAGAACTGCCTATACCCATAATTGGGCCCAGTGATGTGGCCAACGGAGCATGAGGATCCCCTGAGGGCTGGGAGAGGATTGGGGCAGTGCCAGATTATCCAATAGGAAGAGTTTACCTGAGCTGAGGGCACCAGCTCAACAGGAGACATCAAAAAATTATTAAAATAACACTTGATATTTCAGTGACAGCATCAAGGAAAATATTAGAACTTTTGGGAACTTTCTTAAATTTATCTTTTGGTTAGTACTGTTTTTATTTTGAATTACATATGGGGGAGCACCATATTGTTTCAGTGCTTAAGACTTTTAAAGATTTTACCCAGTCCTGGCCCAGGGATTAGACAACTATATTGTATTGGACTGGGGTTGAGGACATGGATTAAATGTCACACAGAGCACCCTAATGTCTTATGTATGCCTAAATCCCAGCAGTTAGCACAGCACTGCTCAGAAAATGTATGATGGCCTGATTGCATTTAGCCCTGTAAGCACTATTGCTACCGGTATGACAGTCAACTAACCTGGCAGTCCAAGGCTTCCCATGAAAATGACAGTGGAGATGGATGAAAAAAGAAACCATCACCACTCCTCCCACCTCCCATTTCCACTTGGGCGACCATTCAATTCATCTTCCAACATGGGAAGTTTTGGGAGTAAGGGAGATGGAGTATTGGAAATCATAAGATTTCATTGATCAACAACAGGTATACATTGGTTGTCCTTGGCCGATCTGATGTATAGTCACTCTCACCAACACATTTTTTACTCATGGTGACAACGTCCTCGGTCCTCCACCTCTGTCCCTCAGCCCATCCTCTCTTCTATTCCCATCCTATGGCTCTTCCCTAGCTCTGAAACTCTCCCCTGGATCCTCATGCAGAGAGTTCTCCATCTTTCGAATTCTAGGAGCTCCAGCTCACATTGAATGTCTTCATCTAGCTGGACTATACACATGGTTAGTGAAAGCAGAGCAATGACAACTGAAAATGCAGGCCATTCTCCCACAGCTTCTGAGATGCCAAAAAATGTATCAGTGACTGCTCTACAACATTCAGTGTGGGAGGCCCAGAGTGACTATATTTTATTGCATTGCAAAACAGCTTGCCAAGGGCCTAACCCAGCTCCCTAACCATAGCAGGTGCCTCATCAACACATTACATCTGGAGATTATGATGAAGCTCAATTATGCATTCAGAGTCCTGGGGGCCTGGATCCTACTTCCAGGGTACACACAAGATGTCAGAAGAGGAGTCAATTCAGTCCAGAAAGCCATATTATTGAGTACCCACTGTATTCTAGGCTAATTCTAGGCACTGAGATGAATCAAGATGGTGGCCAATTCCAGCTCTGAAGCAAAGGTTTGAGCCTAGGTCAAAGAGAGGTAGGTAAACAAGTGCTGAGGTTGGGGCAAATGTATTTATAATAGGAACACCAAAGAAGGGAAATGGCTGTGGGCTGGAGGAACTGAGGATGGCTCCTTTAAGGAGAAGGTATTTGAGCTGTTCATTCAAGTAGGAGTAGAATTTCAACAGATAAAAGTAAGAGTCAGATATTCCAACCAAGGGGATGACTGATGGGAAGTCACGCTGCTGGGTATCAGCTGGGGGCATAACTTTATCCAGTTTGGCTACAAAGTGTGAGTGTCTTTGGAGGCACATGATGTAGAGAAAGAAAACGCTGGAAAGGAAGATCTAGCATCACGTTATGGAGGACTTCCAAGTCAGGCTAAAGGGACTGGAATTATTCTGTTTAGCAGTCCTGAAATGTCTTGATCATATGTGCTGTCCTCCAGAGAGATTAATTTGAAAGTCATGAGTACATGGACTGGAGGCAGACATGAAAGGCAAAAAGAAAGACCATGGGAAGGCTACTATGGCCATTCCAGACTTCATCTTAAAATTGGTGTCCAAATGACATGGAATTTATAGGTACTTTACTACAATCAAAGAAGAACTAAAAAATAACAAGAATATAATAATAACATGTACACTATAGAGAGAGTACAGTAGAGGAACAGAAGCATAAACAACTGTCGGTTGTCCAACCTCGATATTCTGTGAGAAATACAGTTGACCCTTGAACAACATGGAGGTTAGGGGCACCAACCTCCCACGCAGTTGCAAAGCTGCATATCACTTCTGACTCCCCCAAAACTTGAATACTAATAGCCTACTGTTGACCGGAAGTCTTACCAATAACATAAACAGTCAATTAATACATATTTTGTATATGTATTCTATACCATATTCTTACAATAAAGTAAGCTAGAGAAAATGAAATGTTGCTAAGAAAATCATAAGGATGAGAAAATACATTTACAGTACTGCATTGTATTGATTCAAAAAAAAAATCTGTGTATAAATCAACCCTCACAGTTCAAGCCCATGTTGTTCAGGGTCAACTGTACTTCCTTGCAATTGGATATGTTGGCCACCTAAGCACAAGGGACTGTGCTTGGGACCGCTTGCTTCAATTTCCCAAGTGACATCCATTTTAAAAATGCAGATTATTGTAGTAATAGAAAGTTTGATCAGCTGGGAAAAAGCAAGCATGTTTCTTATGACTGGCATGGATTACTGAGAGGTATCCATTCAGGTCCTAGTGATCTCATTTGTTTGTAATACATGCCAAAGGAACAGATGTTTGCACTCCTTGGGGTAAAGCTGCTGTATAAATCTTCAGTTTTGTTATTGCAGTAATCTGTAAAATTACAATAAATATTACATTGCAGTGGTGTCATGTTATAGGCACTCAGAAGTTCCAAAAGAGCAGGACTTGCACTGGAACACAATTTATACACCACCAAAAAACGAAGCCAAAGACTCTTAAAAGTAGTCGTCAGATGTTTCAGAAGACTGATCACTATAAACCTGAAAACAAGAAAAAAAAAGGGCAAAGTTCATTCTTTGCCAAACACCTGGCAGATTATTATTGATCTCGCACTATATTGGAGTGTATGGCATGCATTGGCTTGTTGTATGCAAAGGCCATGTGCAAGGAGCTGAGAGCCATGGCCAAACACAGATGTCATGTGCTGTGAGCAGGTCAGCTTGCAACCTGACAGAGAAGACTGGACGCAAGAGACAGAGTTACATGTGACATGACAGGGCTGCGGGACTTGGCAGGAGGGCTCACGGGACAGGAGGATGGGGACGACTTATACTACCAAGCACTAAATCTACATCCTTTCCCTAATACTGTTTCTGAAGATCACTTCTTCTAGAAATCCTGGCTCAAATAACTTCACTGGACTTCAATCAATCCCCCAAACCTTTAAGTACAATTGTAGTTCTCAAGGGCATTTTTAGCTGATTCTTTGGTTTTCCTCAGTTTTTATCATTATGATTTTTGCAGGTATCTCTTCATGTTCAGGCAGGTGTAGCCTGCCCACGTGAATCTCTGAGTTTCCTGAAGGCAGAACTGGGTTCATTTCTGTCTCCCCCACAGTACTCAGGACTGATGTGCCAGCAGATGTGAGACACCTGTGGGAGGCAGAGTGACTTCTTCTGGGTACAAAGGACATGCATGAGAGAGGGTACAGAGAACAAGGTGAGAAGAGGGAGACACTGGGCAAGCCAGCTCAATGACCAGCGCTTTTCTCCAGTTCCTCCATCATCCACGCCTCTCCACTTCTCCCAAAGGGACTCTCACACACGGAAAAGAAACCTGATGCCTCCCAGAAGGAGGAAAGAATGTGGGCAGGCTGAAAGGGGAAACCCCACTGTCCTCCAGAGCCCTTCAGTCCTGGAAGACCCACAGAGGAGCATGCTCATGGTTATCAAGCCAAGTTCACCATCCAGGTGCCTGTCCTTCTGAATGTCTAGGCAATCGCATGCTTTGCACACAGAAATCTGGCTTTCCCACCATGCTCTCTTCTTGACCCCACCACATTCCCTCTTAGGTTTCGCCATTACTATTCCTGGTCTTTGAATAGTTCTGAGGAACTAAAGGTGTCTAGGGCTTCTTGCCTCCCTGCTCTCCACCTCTCATGAGGGGCTGACCTCAGTCCAGAGCCTCAGATTGCTCACACCTGCTTTTTAGCACAGACTCAAAAATCTGCTGGGGCCTTCTGTTATTTGGCCAAACAATTAAGGGGGTATCTGAGGGCCTTTGCCTGCCCTGCACCCCACCAATTTTTAAAACTGGGATCTGAACCGACCACTGGCCATCCAGCAACAATTTGTGTTGTGCTTCCCTTGGGGAGATGGTCCCGCTGCATCTCTTTGTGGTGTGCTGCCTTGGCAGGGCCACGTTCCTGCTCCTTGGTGGTGAATGGCCGTAGGTGGTGCTAGGATTGATAATCCTGCCTGGAGCTGTCCATTGGGCCTTCACTTTTCCTGGCACTCAGCTTCACCTGACCACCCCTGTACTTCTGCAGGAAAACATATACTCCTGCCTGGTGTCCCCATAGTCCCCACATCCCTGTCCCCCTCTCATCACCCTATTTCATGCCTTCTCACGCTTCCCTTACATGTTGCTCTTCTTGAACTATGCTTCTCTCTTCCCCGGTCACAACGCTGCTCATTTTCCCCATGGTCCTCAATTTCAAAATGATCTAGAAAAATATTCATTTGCTTACTTGATGATTGGTTCTCCCCATTAGACTGGAAAACCAATCAGGGCAGATCCCTTGCCAGTTATTCCAGAGCCTAGTACGGTGCTGCCTCAGAGTGAATATTAATTGAATAATATTTGTTGAACAAATGAATGAGTAAATGAATGAATGAATGAATGATAGTATCAGGGACACCGGATTATAAATGTTTCAGTTCCCCCCCTAGACAATGAGATCCTTGTCTATAGGAGCCTATTCATTACCGTGCTATACCTCCATTGCTCATACAGGCTTGACATTTGCAATAAATGCAAGTTGAGTTGAGCAAATGCAAATCTCAGGAAACAAGTCAGGGTTTCACAAGCATGACTGGATACCCAGGAGTCAGCCCTCATGGGCAGACGGGGTAAACATAAACTGATGTGGCAGGGGTGTTCCTGGGGAAGCAGGGTAGGGGGCAGCTTGAGAACTTTCATGCAGAAGCAGAGCGGAACACAGGGAGAAATCTAGACTAGGAGTAAGGGAAAACAATTCCAGTCCTACTTTGCTTTAGCTATGGGTGTGACCTTGAGGAAATTATCTCTTCTGTCTGGGTTTGTTTGCTCATTTGTAAAATGAGCGGGACAGACCAGATTACTTGTGAAGTTCCTTCCAGCTGAAACATTTGCATGGTGCGAAGTTTGACATCAGAAAATAAATACCAATTGAAATGTCAGGTAACAAGCATTTGGCTTTGTCTGGAGGCCTGTGGTCTGGAGTTGCTTCCCTTAGGCTGGGCCATACCACTCCCACCATGCACACTCCTATATATGTGCACACCATATGCACACCATGCACACACAAAGGACACACAAGCCCAGAGCCCATCTCTACAGCCAGAGAAGAGCCAGGTGAAGAGGGGAGGGGAAGTGTATTCTGATGACTCTTATGGACTCTTTATATTATCCAGGAAAAGACTAAGGACCAGAAGGAGAAGGAGGCCCAACCTCTGGCAGTCTGGGCCTACTTCCACCAACAGCTCAGGGAAAACCCTCTGCTCAGAGTCCTAGGCAGAAATTCCAATTTAACATTTTCTTCCTCCTCCCGAGAAATGGAGCAGCCTGTCCCACAGCCACTAGTACGGTCTAATTTTCATGAGGAGGTAGAAGTGAGTAACATCTCCTTAGTGAGGCCTTCCCTGGTCCAGGAAATCCTAGCATGAGAGCCCTTCCCTAAGCCAGGGTCGGCATTTGCAAGAAATACAAATTCAATGGGGTGAAATCAAATCAGGGAGCTAGGTCAGGCGTCACAGGCATGACTGGATGCCCAGGAGGCACCCTCTGTGTGACAGATAAGCCGATATGACAGGGGTGTGCAGTTCTTGAGCTGAGGCTGGTTTTGACATTTTTCAATGACTACATTTCAAATAGTTATGTGAGTACCTACAGTGGTAGTTTCCATTTCCTTCTTGGCCCACGGAGCCTATAATATTTACTCTCTGGCCCATTTCAGAACTTTTGCCAAACTTTGCCCTAAACAACTGCTGAGTGTCCCCATCAGTGGCAAAATTGGGATTCCTGCTGTAGTCCTGGGAGCGGCACCAGCCTTGAACTCTGGACCCCCCCCCCCCCCCCGCGAATGATGGTGATGAGGACAGGGCACTCACTGTCCCATCTCCCCCATCCCCAATTCCCTCCCCTCTTCCTGGCCACCCCCAGGTCTCCAGAAGCTTCTCTTTTCTACCCTATACTTCCTCACCCTCCCATGCCTCACCCATAACCCTTCATTCTGAAACTCCCTCCAAGACACGTGATCACATGCTGTCTTGCATGACTTGCTTTTGTTTTACAGGGATTACTTCCCCAGAGGGACTGGAAGTGTTAGAAGGCAGGGACCACATCCCAACATTTGTCCCTGTATCCCCCACCCCCAGCACAATGAGGAGTGCTGGGCCTGGAACAACTGATGAGTAGCCATGTACTGCTGAGGTCTGACTGCAGAGAGTACTTGAACGTCACCCATGGTCACCCTCCACTGTGCATAAGCCTGCCATTTCTGGAGGGCACTGAGACCAAGGTGTCCCTGCTCCAAGAGAAGCACTTTGCACTGTCTACTCCAAGCCCAGAAGTGCTTCTATCACTCAAAGTCCAGCTCTGTGAAAAGATTCCTCTAGGGTTGATACTCTGTGTCATTTTCCCCTCTAGGGAGTGTCCCAGTCAGGCAGGGCAAATCAAGGAGCTGGGGTTCTTAAAGCTTGTGAAAAGATTTGTTTTTTGAATCTGTCATTGCTTACGGTTCAGGAAGCATGTGGACAAGAGAAGAAACCAGTAAGTAGAAAAAAAGAGGGGGCCAGATGCTTTGCAAAAAGAAGCTGTCCTTCCACATAGAGCATGACACAGAGCACAGCCCTGCTCTCGGAGCTGTGGTGGCCAGAGCTGGTAGATTACGAGCCCAGTGCTAGTTTCCTGCAGTGGGAGCCAAGACACAACATCTGGATAAAAAGCTTGGCGGGGACACTTGATCTAATCTCCTCAGGAAGGCAAAGGCTATGGAAAATCAATGACAGCAGAGAAGGGGAGGGTGGGAGAGGATGAAGGGCCCCTTATCTCAGATAGCCTGGGTAAGAGCCTTGACATTCAGGCTCCTTTTTTTCTAATCATGTGAACGCGCAAACCCAGGGTGGCTGGAGTGAAACCTTGCAGGCTTTTTCAGGAATCATGGCAACAGGTGCCCTGAGAAGATGGAGAGATTGAAATCCTTGTGCTCCCTAGTGGGTGCCTACCCGATTCCCCAGGGCAGATACCATGGCACTGAACTCTGGGATGCGAGGCTGCATCAGGGTACTAGGGTACCCACCCCCTCTAGAACTGCCCTGATCCTCTTTGTAACCCTGCTTTGCAGGATCCCCGTCTCCCATGCAAAATGTGGAGACTCTTTCCTTTCCTTCCCTCTCTCCCTGAGGATTTGTACTAAGACTGAAGCCACTTACAGGACGTTTCAATGAAGTGGTCCATTCTGTTTGGACCAACATCTATTAGGCACCTAGACACATCTAAGACCCATGTGTTGCTCTCTCTTTGAGCCTAAAGGAATTGACTTTCAGGTCATAAGTGGTGACATCTCTTTTGTCTTTAAGGGAGGGTGGAGCCTGAAGGGGGATCACCAGGTGTGTGCTGAACCACACACATTAGCTTTAAAGCCAAAGAGGGCTTGGAGGTGAGACTGTGGAGTTGAGCTTTGGCAAGAGGCCCTGCTTTTAGGCAGATTGTAAATTATAAATAAATAGTCTCTGTTCTTCTTTTGCTTCAGCATGTAATGAAAAACAACAGAGCCCTGCCTGCAAGTCCTTCTGCTTCCGCCTCAGATTTGCTGTTAACAGTTCCTGACTGGAAATGACTCCAGGCAGTCACAGACACTGGCTTTTATTACTGTGTCGGCGTCTTATTTAAATCCACAGTTCCCAGACACGAATTTAGCAAAGCCTCCCTCGCCCCACGGAGATGTGCTTGCACCCCTCAGAACCAACCATTCAGCTCAGCTCCCTGCTGTCGTGCAGGAGGTGTGATTGTTGGTCACCAGCCCACCCTGGCAGGGACATAAGACAACATGTCTTTGGATTATTTAGATTATTTATCAGCAAAAGCCAGAGCAGGAATCCAGAGCCCTGGAAGGTAGCTAATCCCAGAGAGAAACTGCAGCCAGTGTTATACCTACTGTGATTTCACCACAACCATCCAGTGAAAAGAGAACCAAGAGATTCGTTCTGAGTTTGGGGATTTACTTAGCACAAGATCACCATCTGTAGAAACTAGCCCTTAACGTGGACAGGCAAATCCTTCCATTCTGCTTCTTTCTGCCTCTGTCCACCAGAAAGGTATTGCATTCTCCTTCGCCACCTCACGGTGGAGGGGGAGAGTTTAACAACTGAGCACTGTTCCCACCCTCCTCCATGACTTTCACACCAGGGCTGCACTTCTGTGAACAGGCTTCATGTCGGAGAGAATCAGGCTGGTTTCACAGAGCTGTTGAGAGCCATGTGAAGCAAGGCTTAAAGCCCGCCGACAAAGGAGAGCTTGGAAACACAGCCCCAAGAGATGGCAGTGGGGCTGTGGGGGGTCTGATCTTCCCTTGCCTTTTAGCTGCATCCACACACTGTGCTGACAGTTGGGTCTAAGACCACACCATCAGGCAGCATGTCAGAAACAGCCTGAGACACACAGAATTCACTCCTCTGTGATGCACGGAGGGGGCCCAGCAAAAAAGAAGCTGACAATCAAATCATTACTTTTCTAAGTAATCCACCCCAGTCAAGGTGGCATTTGGTCTGACTTCAAAACCAGAAACAGCAAGTGACAGACCCCTTTTTAAAATTTCAAACAACAACAACAACAAAACAAAAACAAAAACAAAGAAACAACTAAAACTTGCCTCAACCACATAACATTTTATTTCCTGGGATAAAAATAAAGAGAATGAATTATCGGAAATCTTTCTTCAACATCATTAAAATGCTTTTCAAAGAAAGTTACAAGAATTGTTTAAGGCGCACAGAAAAGGTCAGTCTTGCCTTTCTTCCAGAACATTCCCTGCCCTAGACGCAAAACACCGATACCACATCCTAGAAAAGAGAGAGGCTTACAGACACAGGAACCAGAACAGCCATAACTAGGGTCTCTGGCTCTAATATAAGTATCACAGAAAAAAAATCACAATAACTCTATCTTCCATAAATACAGCATTCCTGGAAAATATATCCAAAATATCTCCAACTGAGCTGCAGTACAAAAATCCACTCACTGGCCATAAAAATAATATTTCCCCCTATACACAAATAAAATCATATGTAAAGCAAATTTGGAACACATGGAGGGGGTTACAAAATCTCTTGGGATCTGGGCTATTTAAAGTCATTTTTGTTTGGGTTATCCCTCTGCTGGGTATAGGGAACTGGCTACAAATACATCCATTTCACAGTGCTCACCATTTCAACAGCTCCTGCGTCATGGAATGTGGTACTTTTTAAAAATAGGCGACCCTTGGTGTCATGGAAAGAAGAGGAAAAATGGGGAATCAAGGGAGGGAGGGAGGGAGAAAAGAAGTGAAAGAAGAGGGACAGACTTCAAGGTGGGTTTGAAATACTCTGTGGTATAAAGTAGATACCCAGGCTCAGGAAGCCTCTGCTATCCCCACCCCACTACCACCAATCTGCCCGGGGCTCCCCCTTACAAATCCGTTTCCCGGCTCGTGTCCAGGCAGAGGGCATAGAGGGACCTCCGCAAGTCCACATTGCTTTTGGCCTTGAGGTTACACTTCTCCAGGGGACAGCTGCCCCTTTGGGCTCCATCTGCATTCTCCAGGGACACCGCAGCCTTGCAGAGGGACGCTTTGCTCCAGCTGGTCTTCCGAGGGCCTCCACTGTCCAGCGCTGTCCCATGGCTCTGGCTGCCCTGCTCTTCCTTAAGAGCTGCCTGCTCCTCATGGTCCGTCTCCCGATGGTAGAAGTAGTTGAAGTTGGAGACAATGACGGGCACAGGCAGGGCGATGGTGAGGACCCCAGCGATGGCACACAGCGAGCCCACGATCTTGCCCCCCACCGTGACAGGCCTCATGTCCCCGTAGCCTACTGTGGTCATAGTGACTACTGCCCACCAGAAGGCATCTGGGATGCTAGAAAAATGGGTCTCCTGGTTGTCAGCCTCTGCGAAGTAGACGGCACTGGAGAAGAGGATGACTCCGATGAAGAGGAAGAAGATAAGCAGGCCAAGCTCTCGCATGGAGGCCTGCAAGGTCTTGCCCAGGATCTGCAGGCCCTTGGAGTGGCGGGAGAGCTTGAAGATGCGGAACACCCGGACCAGGCGGATCACTCTGAGGATGGCCAGGGACATGGCCTGCTGCCCATTCTGGCTGCCTCCCCCTCCCCCGCCTGGCTGTTGGTCTGCCAGCTCAGTGCCCAAGGTGATGAAGTAGGGAAAGATGGCCACCACATCAATGATGTTCATGATGTTCCGAGAGAACTCTGCTTTGCTGGGGCAGGCAAAGAAGCGTACAAGCAGCTCGAAGGTGAACCAGATGACACACGTGGTCTCTACAATGAAGAACGGGTCAGCTAGGGTCCTAGGCAGGAGAGGTGCCACTGTAGGGCCAGAGGGAGGAGCCAGAGCCCCGCTGCCATTAGCCCCCCGGGCAGGCCCAGGAGGCTGGTGGGGCACTGGGGGATGGCGGAGCAGCTCCCGTTCATCCCTGAACTCTGGCAAGGTCTCCAAGCAGAAGGTGATGATGGAGATGAGAATGACCAAGACCGAGACGATGGCTATGCCCCTCGCGGACCCCGAGCTTTCTGGATATTCAAAGATAAGCCACACCTGGCGTTGGAATTCATTTCGGGGCAGGGGCTTCTCCTCTTCTTTAATGAAGCCCTCGTCCTCCCGGAAACGCTCCATGGCCTCGTCCCCCAGCTGGTAGAAGCGGATCTCATCTGCGAACACGTCCAGGGAGACATTGACGGGCCTCCGCAGGCGGCCCCCGGACTGGTAGTAGTAGAGGATGCCATCGAAGCTGGGCCGGTTGCGGTCAAAGAAGTACTCGTTCCTCAGGGGGTCGAAGTAGCGCAGGCGCTTGGCTGGGTCCCCCAGGAGGGTATTGGGGAACTGCGCCAAGGTGCCCAGCTGCGTCTCGAAGCGCAGCCCAGAGATGTTGATAAGGACGCGCTGGTGGTGAAGGGACCCCGCGCCCAGCACCTGGTCCTCCGCCATGCCCAGGGCGGGGTCGCCTTCTCCCTCCTCGTCCTCCGGAGGCAGCCGTCGAGGCTGCGGCGGCTCCTGGGGCAGCGGTGGCAAAGGCCGCCCTCCCGGGTCCACTCCCCTCTGCGTGCCGCGCGCCCTTGGAGCCCGCTCTGTGGGTCCATCGCTGAGCCCAGCCGTCGGGGGACACTGGAGCTCTCCCCCTATGGCCTGGCCACAGCCTGTCCGGGCCTCACCTCCTCCTCTGACGGTCATGGCACCGCCGTTCTCCAGGGGCACCAGGGCGATCTCCATGGCCAGGGGGCAGGGGGCATGCTGCGCCCCTACCGACCGGCGTCCGCGGCCCCCACTCACGCCCGGCTGGGCGCCTTGTGTCCGGCTTTTCTCCTGCCGTCGGCCGGCCCCCACTCTGGGGCGGGCTGGGGCTGCTGGCGCGATCCCCTGGCTCGGTCCTGACGTCAAGAAGCCGCTGCCCTGCTCTCTGCCTCGCTCTCCGTTCTGGCAGCCCGTTACCAAGCAGCCAAAAGCCTCCTTCCAGCAGATGCAACCTTCAGCCGCCCCTGTCGGCTTCGGGGCGGCGCTCGGCCTCCACCCTGCGCGGCTCCTCCCGCCTCTTCCCTCCCCCCGCCCCGTTCCCTCCCCTCCTCCATCTCCCGCCTCCCCTCCCGGGTCTCGCTGCCTCGGGTGTCTCCCCGGAGGGCACAGATGGGGCCCGGGGCGAGGGGAGGAAGGGGGGCTGAGAAGGGAGCAGCCTGGCGGAGGGAGGGAGGAGGGAGGGAGCGGAGAGGCTGGAGGAACAGGTTGTACCAAGAGCGCTGAAACTCCCAGGGCAACCAGATGAGAATAGCTGTGGATTTCAGTTCACCTGGGAACCCGCTGAACGCCAAGTGGACTCCAGGGGAAATGAATTGCCCTGGGTTGGACCGATGAGACATGAGATAACAGTCCTTTTACAATCTTCCTTCGGAGGAGAACTATTCTCTAGTCTTTAGGAAGAATTACAGATGGGAAGGGACTTGGGACTCGGCAGAGCTATGGGCCTTGGGGATGTAGAGATACATAGAGCTGGAGATACCTCCAGACCAATGGTGGAGAAGCCTCTCTCTTCCCATCTTCCCACACACCCACCAAAAGTAACAGGCTGGGAGCTGGCAGCAGCCCCCTGCTGTTGCCCCGGGACAGCCCTGATTCCCAGTCCAGAAAGTCCTGGCCCATGGGACAAACTCGCTGTCTGGTCTCCTATCCCTGAGGACGTACAACTTCTCGCTCTCACAAATATCCTTTGTAAAAACCTGTAAGGGAGAAGAGGAGGAGAAAGAAAGAGATCCTGGGGAGAGCTGTTCCTTTCTGGTAAAGCTTGAAGCTGACAACTCCAGCTTTGTGTAGGGGGCAGGGGTAGGGACCAGGGAGGCTGTGAATCCCAGGTCTGGAGAACTCCCAGGAGTAGAATAAGAAGTAATACTTAACTTGCTCCTGTGATGTACCGGGAGCATTCTCAGCCCTCTACAAATACTGACTGGTGTATTCCTACAGCAACATACTTTCTCGGTACTATTACTATCTCCATTTCATAGGTGAGGAAAATGAAACACTGACAGTGACTAAATGACCCATGGGCATACAGGAAAGTGGTAAGACTGGGATTCAAACCAAAGCGAGCAGACTTTGAGCCCTTGCTCCCTCCATTCCACTCCTCTATAGAAATGTGTAACCCCCTTTCCAGGTACAAGTGCACCCTCCCAGCCCCAGCATCTGGCCTGAGAGCTTTAGTTTTCTCCTACAGGAGGCAGGAGGATGGCTGAGTAACAGCTAAGTCTTTCAGGATCCGGAAATGAGCCATCTGCCCCCTGCCGCAGCCTCTGTCGGGTTTTAGGGGCTTCTGTGGCCATCGGAAATATCTTTCAAGGTGTATCTGCCAGTTCCAGACACACCCTCCGGGTATTTGTTGGTTTTAAGTTACCATAAAGTCACTGTTTTTGAATGTTCAAAGTCATTCAAAGTTTTTGAATGTGTGTCTATTTTTGTTCCTGTATGTTGTTTACTGTTTATATATGTGGATGTCACAGCCTCTTGTCTGTGAATATATCTGCACATGAGGGAAGTTTTGGAAACTTGCTACGGGGTGCACAAGCAGTTGTTGGAATAGCAAGGTGTGCACACACAAGCTTATGTCAGGGTTGGAGAAACAGATGCACATGGGGCCTTTTTTTGTGTTGCATGACGGTGGATGTGAATTGGGTGTATGTAACTGTTTTCATTGTGTGACTCTGTGCATGTGGTTGATTATCCTTGCAGATGTGCTTGGGTGAGGAAGGGGCGGAAAAAGGAAAATCAATATGTGGGGGCAGCACTGTAACCACAGGGTCTTGTACTCCCCTCCTCAGACCTCTGCCAACTCTGCTCCATCTGCCCTGGTTTTTTATTCTTCCCTGGCTCTGAGGTCCTCAGTCAGGATCAGATCTGCCCCTGGGAGCCTAGGGCCTACTGAGCTTACAGAGGTTGAGCTCAGAGACCCACAGAAATTGAGTCTTGTTTACTGACTCATGCATCTTGTAAATACAGGGATACAATCTTGGTTTACAGGAGCTCTGCTTGAGCTCCCTATGGGAGAGAGTTCTCTGGACCTTGTCTTCCAGGGGCCCTTAGAGAGGTTGTTCCCTGAAGAATAAGAGCACAACATAAACAGTGCTGGAAAAGCACACAAACCAGGCCTCCTTGATGTGGTATTTTCTTAAATCTGCTTTCCATACATTTACCAGCTTTGATAGGTTTCTTACAAAATTAGCTTCAGATGTCACATGTGGCAGCCATGGGGGTATACTGAGAGGGTGTCCTTTAAAGAAAGAAGTTGCATTTCAGCTTCCAGGAGTGCAATTAGCTAAGAGCTTTCATCTGTTGGCAGCTTTGGGCCCTTCCTGGTCAGCCTTCTGCCAATGACTGAGAACAACAGGCTTACAGGGACCTGACCATTTCTGCCCAGTGCAGAACTCTTCTGCTGTGCTATCTTTGCTCTGGATCTCCCCCATTGGGTTGGCCATGACATTGTAAGAAATACATTGCAGTCTGAGACTCTGTTCACCCCCTTCCTCCTGCTTTCACAGGTGTCACTAAGTCAGCATCACGGGCTGAAGGCTTTACCTGCTGGCTTCTGTAGGTTCTTTTTTCTTTCTTCTGTTTCTTCCCAGTAAACCTCTTGTACTCCAACACAAACTGACACATCATATAACTGAAACTTACCCTCTGCTCTACCCGACTAATCCTAGGAGATAAGCCCCTCTGTAGCAGAGCTTCATGGCCTCCATCCCCTGAGGTTCTGGTTCAAACACATACTCTGACGCACAATGAGCTTAGAACACATTTCAAACAAGGTCCACAGTTACGCTGACATTCCTGTCCAAAGATCACACTTGTGAGCTACTTCCTCTCAGACAAACCCAAGATAGGGTCTTTGAAGGAATTATTTGGAGCACCTAGATTATGTCCCCCAGAATGAGGTATTCAGAGGAGACAAATGGGAAGTCTTCTCTTAATTCGTAGGACTGGTCCTAGCAGACCACAGGAAGACTTGTAAGGTGTGCAGAACCAAGAAGAAATGAATATTATTAGGAGAGGTAAGGCATGGATGGCAAGGAGGGCTGGGCTCAAAGAAGAAGGAGAGAGAAAAGAGGAGGAAGAGGAGAAAGAATCCTAATTGTCACCTTTATTGATCCATTAGAAAATAATTCATTGAGTATCTACTATGTGCAAGGCATTGTTCCGGGTTCTGGGAGTATACTGATGACCAAGGCAGACATATTTCCTAACCTCTGTAGAGTTCTATCTTGGGGAAGGCAAAAGCCACTAAGCGTCTAAATTTACGCTGGTTGTTTAATTACAATTTTAAGAGGTACCATCTAGAATATAGGGTATTGTGAGAATAACAGGGAGCCTGACCCCGTCTAGGACCCAGGGAAGCTTTCCCGAGGTGGTGATGGGGAAGACAACTATTCCAGGTGGACAGAAGAGTATGTTCCAAGGCCCTAGGGCTGGTTTAAGGAACTGAAAGTTAAGGTAGTTGGTGGGGGGCTCAGAATAAGTTCTGTGAGATCAGGCTAGAGAGGTGGAGGAGATCCAGATTATGAAGAGCTTGCTAGGTCATGTTTCATGATCTCCCCTGCAAGATGCCTTAATACTTTCTTTCTTCCACACTCAGATACTTTGTTTGTGTCTCTAGCAAAGCAAATGTGCTAATATACTTCTAGTTCACTTTCCACTACATGTTTTAGCCTCTTCTCCCCTCCACTTCCACCAGAATATATCTTAACTTCATTCTCTATGTGTGTCTATGTCTATCTACCTATCTTCTATCTATCTGTTATACATAGGTAGGTTGGCAGGTAGATGGGTAGATAGATAATAGAGAGAAACGGAGAGATCTTGAAATCAAAGATCATACTTTACTCATCCCCAATTTTACTTACGTCACCAAACATTCATGTTATGAATTTCAATAAATATGTGTTAAATGCAATTAAATCAAGAGAAAGGAGTTTGGCTACAGAGCAGGAAGGGAGGGCAAACAGGGATAGGAACTAAACGTGAGTTCTGAGATTAACTAAATACTCAAAGTGATTGTGGACATGGAACCCAATCAGAAAAATGTAAGACTCATTTGGGTGGTCAGATAGGGGAAGTGAATTACATCTGCTTTGGCCCTTTGTTCATGTTATATGTGTTATTTATTACTACACAACTCACCTCAACTTTGTGTATAAGAACAAATTTGTGGCTATAAACAGTTTAATATATTGGACTGCACGATTTAGTTCCCAAGCTAAGAGAGGGTTTGAGACCTAAAGTTACTGTAATTCTGTTTATTATATAATACTAAACCATAGAGCATAAAGATCCACTGAATTTTCATCTAGATTAAGGGACAAGCTTCCACCATTAGGCAAGATTTAAAGGAACAGGAAGAGGCAAAAGTAAAATTCTGTTCTAATTATGCTACTAGTCTTTCCTGTCAAACATCAGTTTTGCTTCTCTACCTTGGACGGGGTTATAGATCTGGGAACCTCGTCAAAACTGGAATGAGAGGGTCCTAGCAAGAGGCCAGGCTGACAAATCAGTTAAAGTAATAACCAGTCAGTCCAGGGCTCAGGGCTCAGGGCTCAGCTACTTCTGCTCCTCCCTTTGGAGGACGAGAGGCCCTGCGTCTGCCAAAGAGACCATGGGGTCCCCATCTCTAAGCATCCCCAGGCACTGTGCATGGCTGGGAGATCTTAGATTTCTTGAGGAGGAGAGGTGCACTCTGAGTCATTTCCCCAACCCCCCTCCTATCACTCTGGTGAGCCAGTTATGTTGAATTACTGTCATCACACCCAAATCTCCTCTTTGTTATAAATGAACAAAACCACCATTGTATCTCCTCCGTGACGGAAGCCATCACCCTCAGATTGGGAAAGTTTTTCTTCCACACAGCTCCTTGGTCAGCATCTTTCTAAGGAAACATGGAGGTGCTGGGAGTCAGGAGAGAGGGTCTCAGGGCTTCTTAGACTGGACCAGGGAGAACCGAATAGGAGGCAGCATAGTCAACATAAACCAACATACATTGGTTTTTTAAAAAAATTAAGAGGAAAACTTGATTAATGGGTCCTTGATAGGCTAGGTCTTACTGCTAAATGTTACAAAGCATATAATTCTATGGCTCATTATTATTAAATAACATATCACAAGAGCATATTATCAAGCAATAATTGGTAATAGAGTATTAATCAGCGAAAGGGTAAAACTGTCTCTCACCTAATCCTCTCTCCCAGATGCATTCTGCTTCTAGATCTGTAGTGAAAAACATCTTAATGAGGGGAGCAGCTGTTCTTCCTTCCCTCCCCTTCCCTTCTCACTTGCCTCTCAATCCAACACCTTGGGAAGGAAGCCTTGGAAATGACCTTCCTTTCCCATTTGATGGGAGCAGCAGAGGTGGAGTCCACAAAGCAAACATACAAAACAAATGAGTGTGTGCTTGTGGGGTGTGGGGGAGAGAGGATTTATCTGCTGTTAAGAGATGGAAGCAGGAAAAGACAGTGAATGGCAGAGAGGGAAAGATTATGCCTAAACTGACCCATATCCTGAGAGAGACCTCAGGCCTAGTGCTAGGATTTCCTGTTTGCAGGGATTAAGATGAGAGGCCCTTCACAGATCAGGGCTCACATCTGGAGCTTGCCTTTTTCTCCCCCTCCCTCCTTCCCCACATTTAATCCAGGAATAAATTCATTAATGGGTCCACTGCATTTTCAGAGGCCAAACATAGAAAGGAAAGTGACCTAGATGCCCAGGAGCTGGGAGATTCAAGGGAGGGCTTGCCCTGGTGAATAATGGTTTCTCTCCCTCTCCCTTCCCTCCTCCACTGAGGAGATGGTGGGTTATAGGTGCATCCTTGACTGTTTTTCTCACTCTCTCTTTTTTGCCCTCAATACACCTCACTATGGTATTCATTCATGTAACATGAAAACTTTTGGACTTTGAAATTGTGAACCAGTAGCTTCATGTTTTGTTAGGGTCAGAGATACTCGAATTGTTTTTTACTTCTTCAATATGACCTGCAACTTTCATGTCCTCGCTCTCTGCCTAGGCATCCAGATCAAGAAAGGCATTAGTTGAGAATTTTATATTCAGTGGCTTTTCTAGCTAAATTGTTGCCCACATCGCACAAAGATATATTATGAATTTAGGTTATGTATTAAGATAAATGAAAAAAGTACTTTATTTTGAAAGAGCTAAGCAAAGGTAAGACACTTTTATTACTAGGGAAGGAGCATCCATTCTAAGTCTGAAAAAACATGTGGTCACTATACAATTCATGCAGGCCAGACAACACCCATTTTTCTCAATGTCCCTGTCAAAATAAATCCTCTTTATTTTAATTTGATAAAAAGATGGTTTAGTCATGAAACAGGATTAGGGCTCAGCCACGGTTTCAATGTAGCTGGACCTGGAGGTAGGGGTTGAGATGGGATGGCTTCCAGAAACTTGCTACTCAAATACCAGTTCATGGACCAGCAGTGTCAAGGTCATCTGGGAGCTTATGAGAAATGTTATTTGCCAAGCCTCTTCTCAAACCTACTGAATCAGAATATCTGGAGACAGAGCCCAGGAATCTGCATTTCAACAAGCTTTCTAGGTGATTCTGATGCTACCAAAGTTTGAGAACTGGTGTCCTAGAGGGCCTCTCCCACTCAGGAGTCTGGTCTTTTTATTGGATGCTGTGTTGCATAAGGAATTCAGGGGCTGGGAAGTTCTCCTGGATGAGAGATTGGGATCTGGATTGAGGTAGATCCCAGTAGAATGCCAGCAACACCTCTTACTCATTATGACACTCAACCTCTCTCGGCCTCAGCTACTTTGTCTGTCAAATAAAGACACTAAAACCGCCTACCTCCTGTCCTTGTTCTAAGCATTAAAATGCCTGGAAAATCATAAGCAGTCAATTAATATTAGTTAATATTGTTAATGCTAGCTAGTCTGTGTAATCTGACAGGTGCCAAATGCATGCACAGACCCTTAATCATCTCCATTAGTTGCCTGTAGTGACTAGTGCTATCATTATATTAGTGGCCTTTCTCTAGTTAATCCAGTCATGGAGCTATGAGCTCCCAATTTGGTGGGAGTGTCTCAGCACTGAAGATGCCCTAAGTGGTGGGCGTGGGAGTAAGCCAGTCATCATCTGGCTCCTGGCCTTCCTGTTAATATTTGTGCCCTATTGCTGCTCTAACAATCTACCCCAACATTATGGCTTAAAACAATATAAATTTATTATCGTATAATTCAGGATGTTAGAAGTACAAAATGCATCTTTTCGGGCTAAAATTGAGGTGTCATTTGGGCTGGTTGCCTCTGGAAGCTCCAGGGAGAATTCATTAGAGGCCACCTGCATCCCTTGGCTTATGGCCCCTTCCTTCATCCTCAAAGCCAATATAATAGAATCCCTCCAACTCTGCTTCGTCAAATCGCCTTCTCTTTTTTTCCATCTTTTAAGGACCTAGTGATTATGCTGGTTCCCTATTTTGTGATCCTTAATCTAATCATATTTGCAAAGTCCCCTCTGCCCTATAAGGTAATGTGTTCACAAGTTCCAGGGTTGAGGACCTGGACATCTTTGCAGGACTATTATACAGCCTGTCACACTGTCCCCGCCCCTCCCAACGAGACTCCAAGGATGGAGCTTTGAGTGCTGAGTGCTCAGTGGAACCTAAGCTGTTCACTAGTCACGTCCTCTCGCTGTACGGATAACGAACACCTGCAGGTTTGCCCCAGAGAAGAGCAGAGGCTGAGCAACCCCAGATCCCAGTCTCTAACCCAGTTCTGCAGAGTCCATGTTCAGTGGTTTTTCCAGCAGACAGCCTCTCTGCAACAGGGAGAAACGCGTGTGTGGCCAGTCATGTCAAATCATAATTCTTCGGACCCAGCCTTGCTGGAGGATGAAGGGTGACTCTAAAGGCTGAGTCATCTCATGAGTATCTCAGGCTCCCTGTCTGTGGAAGAAGAGTTGATCATGTTTTCTGCTCTAAGAGCTGTGTCCCTACTCCTGAAAGTCCTCATGCATGGATGAAGTATTTGTGAACTTGAAGCCTGATCTCTCCTTAATCACTGCACTGCTCATGAAGTGAGAGGCAGTGTGATTTCTCACACACAGCCATCACTTCTTTCTCTGGTAAAGACAGTAATCTGGGGAAGGGCAATTATCTCAGCAGAATTACCAACCTTGCAGCATGACATTATCGACTGTTTGAAATTACATGGTATTCATTTGCTGCTATTTTAATGTCTGTTGCCATCTATTTCCCCTTCCCCAGCCTCTTCCTTTCTTTTTATTAATCTTGGGAAATAACTTCCTTATTTTTAGCAAGCTAGTGCCACCAGTAGGAATATGATGATGAGGATCATAATAAGGACTTTCACACTTTCAGCTGGGACTCAGCCACCACCCTTTGGATTTTTCAACTAAGCTTCAGAACCTTTGTCTCTGCCAACAAAGAAATGGCTGGCGAACGCCCCCACGGCTGACTCTGTGAACAGCCTGGCTACTCTCCACTCCCCAGTGTTAGTGTGGTACACTGGGTGGTGTGAAAGCCAATTACCATGTTGTAAGGACAGCGTTCCTGGAGCTCAGGAACAAGTGAAAGTAGCTAGCAGTGAATGAGTGAGTGAATGAGTGTGTGAATGTGTGTGTGTGTGTGTGTGTGTGTGTTGGCTGAGGTGGAAGAAGGAGGTGACTGCTAACACTGTCTCTAGGGAATGTAATAGACATGACATGGGAAGGTAGGCAACCAAGACTTTGGGCCTCACTCTGTACCTCTATTAGCATGTGGCTTGGGCAGGTAATTTAGCTTCTGATATTTTTTAACATTTTTGATCTGTAAAATGGGAAATAAACAATGACTCCATAGGTTGTAATTGGGTTCACGTAGAATAGCAAGCTGCATTTAAGCTGGTGTCTATTATGCAATCATAATAGTTAACATTTCTTGAGTTTTTATTAGGTGCCCAATCTTGAACTACATATATGATCCTTTTACATACATATGGCATTTTATCCTCAGTCACAACCCTATGAGATAGATGCTAGTATTAATCTTAGTTCACAGATATGGAATCTGAGAGTTAACACAGTAAAGCAAATTATCAAAAGTTTACTGAGAAGTAAATGTAGAGCCCTGGTAGCTGTTGGTTATTGCTATGCCATTATTAGGGCATCTCCTCTGAACAAAGGTATAGCAGAGGGAGTTTTTCACTAGGTGTCCTTCCTAACTTTCTATACTCTATGCCTCCTCTGCCTTTGGCCATGTCAAGTCCCTGTTAAGTCCTGTTGGGAAAAAGCCAGTGACGAAGCTGTGAATGACTGATAGCCTTGAAGAGTTTCCAGGTCATTGCTTGTTAGCACATAAGAAACTCTAAAAAAAGGTGGATGTCCGGCATCTTGTCAAAACCAAGTGACTCCAGAGGCAGAGGTTTTGATTGGGATAGGCCAGTGATGGGTATTAAGGAGGGTACGTATTGCATGGTGCACCGGGTGTTATACGCAAGTAATGAATCATGGAACTTTACATCAAAAACTAGGGATGTACTGTATGGTGACTAACATAACATAATAAAAAATTATTACAGAAAAAGAGAAAAAAGAGGCAGAGGTTTTCTACCTGGTGTTGTGTGACTTCCCAGGTTAGGACAGCCAGATTGCTTACTCAGAGGACACAGCGCCTCCTCTTGGCTCCCCCCCACCTGCACCAGTCTGGCCTGCACAGCTTGGCTGAGATCAGAGGCACTGAGGGTGAGAAGGAAGGCTAAGACCACCAAGTCTAGATACTGGGTTTTCAATCTCAAAAGGAGGAGCCTTCTTAGCACTGAGCAAACACTGGAAATAAAGAAGGGCCTGTTTTTTGAAACAGAACTAATAATTGCTGGGAGCTGCAGCTGGACCATGCCGACAGTCACCTTATGATAGATATTTTTAAAGACTTGAGCTTATCCAGAACCTTTCTCTTGGGAAACTCCAAGCCCTTGACCCCATCATTCTCTCAGCACTCACAGGAAATAGTTAAGGGAAGGATTAGGATGAGAAATCCAAATCTCTGAAGGAAGGGGTCTTGCACTGCATAATAATAGGTGTGAAACCTGGCTCTGTAAAACTTACTGGCTGTGTGACCTTGAGCCAGTCACTTAACTTCTCTGCGCTTTAGTTTCTTTATCTGTAAAATAAGAGTAATAATAATAATAACAACAACAACAACAACAACAATAATAATAATAATAATAATAATGGCGCTTAACCTCATGGGGTTGCTCTCCAGATTAAATGAGTTAATATTTGTAAACTGCTCAGGCCAGTGTCTGGCACACAGAAGGCATTATATAAGTGTTTATTAATAAATGAAATTTTAAAGATGCCCAACATTCCCAGTGAAGTGCAGTCAATGCCAGGAAGAGAGCCCGGCACATTCCTCTTTAGAAAGACTATAATTAGCGCCAACCAAAGGATGCAGGAATTTCCTGCGAATTAGGGAACTGTTGTGGCCAGCAGTGGGGTGGTGTGGAAAAGTCACAGGCTTTGGAATTAGACAAATCTGGATTTAAATCCCACTCCATCACTTACTCTCTGAAACCTTGAACAAGTCTCCGGGCCTCTCTGAGCCTCAGTTTTCTCTGTAAAATGGGGACAACGATGTCCAGCTTGCAGAGTTGTCAGCTGGATCAATGATATAGAGAAAGTAAGTGGAATCCAGCACACCCTCATCGGGGGCATCTCTGTTGTCATCATGGTCCTCATCATCATCTTCACCTTCATCATCATCAATCTGCTATGTAGGGAAGAATCAAGAAAGCAAGGTAGTCTTTAAGTCAGTGATTCTCAGCATGGAGAGTCTAGGGGAGTATGTCAACAAAGAAGGCGTGTGAGGTCAATATGAAGGCTGAAAAGTATATTTAATAAAATGTCATTTGATGTTTGGAAAGTGAAAAATAACACTATTGTTTTCATAATGCAGACCAAATAGAATGAGATTCAACACATCTCTCTGCAGGAAATTGACAAATTCCCCAGAAAAATTGCCACACTGGAGAAAGAGGGTTGGGGAATGGGATGGGGAGATTTCATTTCTCTAACTGGTGCTTATAAAGACCAGACACTCATATATATGATGGCTATGAATTCTTGAAAGCCTCACAATGGACTAATATATGCAAAATGTTAATTTTTAAAACATTGCTGATCACTAGATTTGCTTTTTAATATTGAGGCTCCATTCTGACTGATGCAGAAATTTAATCTATTCATTTCCAGGTAAACCAGCCAAATTCAGCAATGTTGACACACTCCCCTAGAAGTCCTTATATGTCATTTTAGATTGACAACTCAGTCATATTCAGGGTGTTTCTTCCATCTGCCTTTCTTCTTCCAGGTTAAGCTGGGGGTGGGGAGGGGAGTAGCGATGTTTACACAAATGTAGCAGCAGCATTAGTGAGAAGTGGGCACCCTCTTCTGGACCTAGATATGTCTAGAGCTCACACTCTTGCTCTAGAATAGTCATTTTGCTTCTAGTTCTTGGGCATGCCTCTACTCTGGCAATCCATTGAGACACAGCTGTATCCTCATCCAATCCCTGGGTGGTTTACCCACATCACCTCTGATGTGTTTCCCTCCTTTTAGCTCAGAAACTCTTTGTAGCCTCACCAGGGCTCTCACTTCTGTCTTCTTAACTTTTTCTTTCTAGTTGTGGGAATGGGGCATGAGAATGTTGAGTTGCCCTCCTTGTAGGATTACCAGATTTAGCAAATAAAAATATAGGACACCTAGTTACATTTTAATTTCAGATAAATAACGCATACTTTTTTAGAATAAGTATGCCCCAAATATTGCATGGGATATATTTATGCTAAAAATTATTCATTGTTTTACTGAAACTTAAGTGTAACTGGACATCCTACATTTTATTTGGCAGCCCTACCTCCTGGGCTAGTGCAAAGTCATGAGAAACTCAAGAAGCTGTCTCCAGCCCTCCCCAGCGTAGGCAGACCATACACCATCTGACCTCAAGGCTGCTGCATGTTGCAAGCACAGGAGACTTCTTTATGTGCAAATAAAGGAAGTCCAACTAAAGGTGAACAAGCAAAGCTTGTGATAGCAGGGAGTCAATCATCATTACTTGCATTTTGGCAGAGACTACAAAGGTAGGAAACCTTGATAGTGGGAAGGAAAGGCTTATGGTGTGCCCTGATTGGAGGCTGCTGGTGTAGAGAAGTTCTTGATGTGCTAACTAGAAGCGGGCATTCTATGTAATTGGTCAAGAACACATATTAAGCTTTTTTGGTTAGTCCTAAGTTGGGAACAGGGACAAAAATTAGAGAAGCTGTCAGTTTTTAAGTCCTAGTGTTTAGGGTGGTTGTTATAGAGGTTTTTGTTTGGCTTCCTGGACCAGTTGCTAGAGATAGTGGTCTTACTTCCTACCAGTCTGACTTGTAAATAGCAGGCTGATGTCCTGGGCTGGTACTATCAGTAATGGGTTGGTTTCCTGGGTTGGTTCTGCAGATTGCGGATCTGAGCTCTACTTTTATATAAGGTCTCACCATTGTCCATTTGTATATCTAGTGTCACATCTGCAAGACTTGTCACATCCTGGACTTTAACAAGGTTCCTCCTTGCTCATGTCTCCAAACTGAATGAGGTGGTGCACGACACAGGATCTCTACACTCACATCTCAGTGCATTGAATAATCTCCAACTATTTTCTCTCCCCTTGGTTTTATTGAATTGGATGAAGGGAGAGGAGGAAAAGGAAGGAATAAAAAGAGAGAGAGAGAGAGGGAGAGAAAAGCTCTGCTCAATCACATATATATTTTCCAATCTTTCCCTACATGTGAATTGCGACTTTTCACCTTAAAATCCAAGAATTTCAGTTTGCTCTTCTCAGACGATTTGGTAGATAATCTTAAAGCAGTGAATGCCCCCTTATCTAGCTGTCTTAATGAAGAAAGGTAAGCAGGACTACGGTGGTCTTCGACAGCCTCAGGTTGTCCAAGGTTGGAGGTGCAGTTCACAATCCTGGCACTGGAGGGTGCTCTTGGTTCTCTCAGGAGGACTCACTTTGCAACAGCTGCTGGGTCAGTCTCCTTTGCTCACTCAGTTCTTAACAGGGTATGGATACTGCTGAAAGGCAACTTCTCTCCATTTTTAATTCAGGGCTTTCTGTGACTTTGTGGAGCTGTATACGCTGCAGGGAAATGATATCAGCCAGGGTTCGATCAAAGAAGCTGACCACTAGGAGGTATGTGTGGTAAGGAATTAGTCATAGGGACTTGACCCTACGCAATGTGGGAGTTGGTGAAACAGTCTCTGTAAGGCTGTGGTCTTCAGATCTGGTGCTGGAGCTTCTAAAACCATACCTGTGTTCCCTTTTTTTGCTCCTAGAGAATCTGAAGACTGCAGATACCTTTTTTTCCCCCTTCTTCCTTTTAAAAATAGGCTACTTTAAACAATTTTTTCCTCTGTGCCTTTTCCTTCTCCCTCCGGTTTCATCCTGATAGCCTATTTGATATTTTGCAACCAGTGAGCTAAATGGTAAATTGAATCACCACAGAAGTACCTTATGTTTGAAATAAGGGATAAGAAAGAAGGCACAGGATGTGGCAGAGAGTGGCATATAGAAGCCTAATGTCAATTTTTCCAGAAAGATGAGCTACCAGCCAGGACTCAGGATCTGGGATATCTAAACCACCCTGTTTGCAAGAATACGTTCCTTTCATGTTGACCCAGGCCTAGAGGACACAGAGCCCAGGACAGGTAGTCGAGAAGCCAAGGCCCCACTTGTAACTCTGTCGCTATATTGATTCAAGACAGTCTTTTCATCTTTTTCTTCACTTCTCAAATACATCTGTAGATACTTAGGTTATTGGAAACGCGACAAAGCTGTAGTTCAATAATCACTACCATTCACAACTAATCAATCCACTTTTGTTCTACATGTGAAGATTGTTATAAAGCCTCCCACTTAGATTCTCACTTCAAAACACCTTTGCTAGGGGTGCCTGGGTGGCTCAGTTGGTTAAGTGGCTGCCTTGGGTTCAGGTCATGATCCCAGGGTCCTGGGATTGAGTCCCACATTAGGCTCCTTGCTCAGTGGGGAGCCTTCCCTCTGTCTGCAGCTCCCCCTGCTTGTGTTCTCTCTCTCTGACAAATAAATAAATAAAATCTTAAAAAAAAAAAGGCTTTACTAGGAAGTGAAAGTGAGTCCATGGTCTGGGCAAAAGTTAGCTCTTGGACATGGATAATTTTTAAAATGTATCATATTGGATTAATTTTTAAGAAAGGGTTTCAGATTTACATTTGGATGCCTCACTTCTAATGTTCTGGAAGCTCCCTTCAAACCAAGGAATGGAGTCACACAGGAAGATTGATTCAGAAGGGTGGGGGTCAGCCCCATTTTCACATTTGACACTAAGTATAAGTCTTTGTTCAAAATCCTCTTTCACCACCACCCTGAGACAAAACTGGCTTTCTTCCTAACTTGCTCTGGATTATGGAAGTGGCTAATGGTTTAGCTTTTTAAGTATTCACAGGGTCCTTTCAGTGCAAATCATATCTGGTGTGCGTCAGATCCCTGACATGGAGCTCAGCACCTAGAACACAGTAAGCCCTCCATATTTGTATGTTGCATGACCAAGAGGTTGGTAGTGGGGTCAACTGTGCCACCCATGTCAGTAATGAAGATCTGATGAGCAGATCAAATAAATATTTTCATAATGCTCAGAAAAAAGAACAAATCCTGAATTTGTCACATTAGAATAGTAAAATTTTTATGATTAAAAAAAGAATAGGCATTGCAGAAAACAGAAAAATACAAAGAAATTCAAAACATCCATAATCTCACCATATAGGGATGATTGTTGTTAATATTTTTATGTTCATATTTTATATGTAATTCTTTGTGAAATTGGGATGCTCTTACATTTTGATTTAATATTGTATTGCTAAGTTATTAAATATTTTTGAAAGAAGGAGTTTTTGTGGTCATTTCTTATTTTTCCAGCTCTACCAGAGTATATTTTTTAGAGATGAGAACAACCCTTACTTGAATTCTATAGATGGAAAAGACACTAAAAGATGATGTGAACTGCCCACATCCCACAGACAACGAGAGGGCAAAGGCAGACTCTGAGCTCAGCCGTTGCTTCTGAGAATCCAGGGCTGCCTCCCCAGTGAATGCTGTCGTGCGTAGGTCTCCCACCTTTATGATGCTCTGTGTGGACTATTGGAAATGGATCTTCCCTTATTTTATTCATAAGCCCTTGTCCTCCCTGTCCCTGTGAATATGCAGATCCTTCAAGTCAAGATCCTCTACTTTGGTGGTTTATTCCCTTTTCCCCACCAGTATCTGCAGGACCAGCTTGCTGACTACCTAAAGCTTACCAATCCATAAGATCTTAGATCCTGATTGGGAGGGCTCGAATTCCAAAAACCCTAATTAAAGTCTACCTTTGTAGTGGATGTTTCCCCCTAAGACCACCCAGGAACAAAAGACAAAGTACTGTCTTCTTTTAGAAAGGTTCTTCCATTCACACAGAGAACCCCAAGAAAGAGCAAAAGGGAGGGTGATAGAAGAGGAACATGGATTTTCTCCTAATTTCTGGCTCCAGACATCTGTCCAGGCCCAGCAGTGCCTGGGATGTATGTTCAGCTGAGTGCACATGGAGTGTGTGTGGCAGCTGGCAGGAAGGGGTGTGGTCTCTGAATTCTGACCTAGAAGATGACCACAAAGCTGCTCCATCTTGGGTGGGTTTTATTCCTTCCATTAGATGTGCTCTGATTTATGAAGTGATAGCCAGGAACCCAGACCACCAGCATTTGTACCCTCATGTCAGATGTAGCACAGCCCCCTCACTTCTGTCTCTGGGACCGTCCCACTGGCCACTCTGGGCCTCCCTGTCTTGGCACATGGCCACTGTCTGGGCTACAGCTCAGCCCTGCTATGTATTTAAAAATGTAACCAGCATACTGTATGGTGACTAACATAACATAATAAAAATTATTTAAAAAATTTAAAAAATAAAACCTAAAATTGAAAAAAAAACCACTGTATGTTAACTATACTGGAATTAAAATTAGAAACTTTGATAAATAAATACAAATTTAAAAAAACAAAAAAAAATGTAACCATCACACTTGCTTATCATTATCTTTAAAAATTCATGGAAGTGAACTACAATATTAATTATGAATTTCACTATGTTTTGACAAATATAAATAACTTTGTGTTTAATATATTCACGCAATCTTTCTACACTGATAAACAATGCCTTCACAGTACTCCTGAACCAGGTAGATTAATTATAACATAGTGCAGGTTAAAGAAAGGAGAGGCACCTTCAGCTCACCAAGGATTTTTCCCTAAATCCTCTCTACCACACTGCCTCACACCAGGTTCTCCCCAGCCAAAATCTTACTTCATTCAGACGTGACCTGAGACATATCACTTCCTCTTGTGTTGCTTCATCAGGCAGAAGAAGCTACAAAGATCTAGATAAACATTAGCTCTGAACTCTGGAATGATGAATTTTTTCCCCCTATCCTGGCTGCTAAGCAAATGTACAGACTTTACTCTTATGTGTTCAAGGAGGAAAAAAAAAAAAGTTTGCCTTAAAATAGGCACCCATCTCCTAAGGCACTCAACCTGGCTATGGAAAACTGTGTGGGATGTATTCACATCCTGCATAACTTAGAGGAAATTTTCTTTGAATATACTGTCCACAGGATGCAGCCCTGCCTGGCCTTGAGTTAATTAACTGGAGTACCTGATGAATAAATAGTCCCTAAGTAGCATTGCATAAACTTCAACGGTTCTTGAATGTTCTCTACTGGTGAGGCATAACAAAATAAGGATCTACTTAGTGTAGAAGAAGAGCTAAGGAGAGAGATTATAAAGGAAAATTAAGAATCCTGGAAGCACAGAGACAGCTCCCAGGCCAACTGCTTCCCAGAGACTCTCCACTCCTAGTTTTAAATGGCTCAGCAAAAGTTTGCTTCTGCCATGCTATGTGATCTCAGCCATGTATTCCTTTTTGCTGGTTCTCAGTTTCCCTGAGAGTGGATGGCTGTATTCATTTTTCCCATTTATCCTTTTCTCACACCTTCATGGGAAGGTGACTTAATGTTGGTGACTTAAGGTCATGGGAAGCCCTCAGTGAAACATGTATTCAGAGATTTGTCAGTGAACTTCCATGTCTCCCATTGCAGATAGAAGTATTGATCCCAGTTGGCCTTTATTACCATGTGGCACTTACAGAGACTTATAGAAGAGACAAGCAAACAACACGGAGAGAAACTCAAAGGGATCATGCATGTACATTTGAAGACAAATATTTAGACGTATACACACAGCCGTCTCCATCAGCCCATTCACACACACAGAATCATACAACTACATAACTACAAGTGCAGGTGGTAGTCAACAGACTAAAAGAGATGCAGGGGCAAATGTTCACATAGCCACGCTAGAAACCAAACAGACCCACACTCACTCTTGGATATTCTTATCATCATTTCCCACTGCAAGATGAGCTATCAAGCCAGCCTTGACTTCTGGCATGTTGCCAGCCCTGATCTTCACCAGAGGTCATGACTGCCAGTGGTGGGTTACCAGGACCCAAATGCACATTCATTGATGTGCTGTGACAGGTGTGGGGAACATTGGAATAAGGCAGTCTCCCCTGTGAGGGCTCATATCCAGTAAAGGAAGGAGAAGTACAAAATGTTACAAATTCATGGAGAAGTGCTATAACAGAAGTGAGTGCAGGAAATTTGGTCCATTTCTATCCTCCCGAACTCTGGGGAAATAAAGGCAATTCTCCTCCATCCTTCACAGAATGAAATGCAGGCCCAGCAAAGGTATCTGTGAGGTATCTTCTCAGGACAGGTAGGCTATGGCCCATGTCTTCTGCCAACTCTCTGTGGAGACAGCTCTGCTAGCTCCAGTCCTTGGGTCCTGCGCCTTAAGTCAGCTTCTCCCACTTGCTTCTCAGGTATGTCTGGTGGTAGCAATTGAGGAAAAGGCCGATGACACTGAAGGAGTACAGGAGGCCCACCGTGTCAAGCCCGTCAGGGAAGGAGCACTCAGTGAAGAGATTGTAGGAAGAGTGGGCAGCAGTGGCCACAAACTGACCCTGGGTGAAAGAAAGCATGAGAGAAAATAAACAGAAGAGCACTGAGAAGCAGTGTTGAGGAACTAGAAGGATGTTGCCCTTGACCCCTCCTGTCTTCACCTCCCTGTCTGCCAGGAGGGCAGGCCTCCTGTCACATGGGAAGAGAAAAGCCAGGAAGCCTGGTGAAGCACTGTTCCCATTTTCTCCTGATTTATGATCCCAAGAGTCTTCGTGACCCCTCTCCTGGCTCTGGTGTCCCATTTGCCCCAATCCAGGCATGTCGTGTGGACACTAATGATGAACTCAATCCATCCCAGGTCTGTGAGGGCCACCTTAGGTTGCCCTCATCTGGCAATGGTGCTCCCCAAACCACGAGGTACCCAGTCATCTGGAGGGTCCGTCAGTGATCCCAGGTTCTCAGGATATTAGTGCTGTGGGGTCGTATAGCCCAGCCCCTTCACTTCATGGATGAGACTGAGGCCTGAAGTGTGGAAGTTACTTGCTCCAGGTCCCACATCATGTCGGTGACTTAAGGTCAGTTCTAGAATTGACAAGATGGTTACTGAGAACCTTCCAAGTTGGGAAACTAGGGAAGACCCAGTGATGAGACGGTCAGATAGCTCATCACGGGTGCAGCCAAGAATAGAACCCAGGGCTCAGACATGGCCCCTGGAGCTGATGGGTCTTTCTTACCTGCTGAAGGATGGTTAAAAGTCACTTCCACCACAGGTAGAGCTTCACACAGGGCCCCAGACTGGTCAGTCCATTGTACAGATATGTGAAGACATGGACCAAAGCTTCAGCATCTTGATGAAGAAGGCTACAGAGTAGGGTGGGGAAATAAAGGGAAATAGTGGAGCTGGGCCTAGTGGTTTGGGTTTTCCTTTCATGTTCTCATCTTCTAAGCTGCAAAGAGCAACTCTGCACACCCTACAGAAAAAAATCCTTGGGAAGGTCCTATCATTAGGAAGTCTGGCATGCGCCATCTGAGGTCATGATGGTGGGTTGGGGTTGATGGGTGCCAAATGAGAGTGCTTATAACTCTCTCTGTACTGTCTGGGCAGATGGCCCCCAAATTCTCCCATAATCCCTTCCCCCATAGCAGAAAGAGTGACTGGGAAGCTCTGATGAACAATGGAGATAAAATGGGAGCAGAGGCCGTGTCTCATGGCCAGAAAAAAGGGGAATCTTAGAACCAAACCATTGTTTACAGGGACGCACACCTCCCAAGCTGGGGACTCAGCCTGACAGAGAGGGGCCTGCTTCATAATATGAAGAAGACCTGGAGAAGAAGAAAAAATGATGTCAATTCTGGGGACCTTATTTCTCCACTCTTCTTCTGGGGCCTCAACTGCCAAGGATAGGGTGATTCTGTCTGTTTTACTGAAGGGGAGACGAAAACTCAGGGGAAATAACACTAGTGAACACCTGCATAGCATCTACTGTGTGCCAGATACTTTGCATGTTTAAAATATGATAGAAACACTTGTAATAATATATACTTTACACTTATCTCCATTTTACTGATGGGAAAACTGAGGCACAGAGAAGTTGAGAACTTGCCCAAGGTTTTTTTGACACAGTCTGGCTTCAGAGACTGGGCTCCTTCCAATATCCTATCCCACTTCCCAGAGCACTGGGAAGAGAACTCAGGTATTGAACATCCAGCCTAGGACCCGTAAGACAAATTTCAAATGTTCTCTGCTCAGACTTCATTTGGCAAGTTTTTGATAAGAAAGAGCCCTCTCCCTTTCATCACTCCCCCAAAATTACGACCCTTGCCCCAATCCCACTCAATCCCACAAGCTTTCTGGATTCACAAGCAAGGTTTCTTCTCCTCATTAACAGTTAAGAATGGCACTTGCTGACTGATGATCCTTGTCACTTAATATCAGGGTTTTAAATTTATCTTTCCATTTTCGTTTAGATTAGAACCTGATTGCTCATGGGGGCAAACGCATACGTTTATGCAGGTGCATGAATGAAGGGGGGGTGCGTGAGATGTTACGTTGATGAGCGCCCTTCTTCTGCCAGGTCGTGGGACAAAGGTTTTGTTCTGAGAGCAGCCTTACACGTGGCCACCGGGGCAAACCCTGAGAACATTCAACAGAAAGGGTGCTGGGGGGAAGGCATCGAACAGGATGCCTCAAAAACCACCCCAGACCCAACTAACAGAGATAATTCCATGTAAGTGTAAGATCCAAAGAGACCTTGGCACTTACAGTACCGGGCAATTCCACAGCCTTGGAGAAGCACCACAAGCACACGCTCGCCATCTGCTGGACAGCAAGAGGCAGTCCAGTCAGACCGCTGTCCTGCTGGCGGTGCAGCTGGCCAGACAGGGCTGACTTCAGCCCCAATCCCCACTGTTCCTCTGCGGCCCCTGCTCCCACAGCGCCCACCTGTCTGCACAAAGATGCCTGTTAGCACAGGAAAAGGGGGAGAAGCTACTGGGAGTGTTAACAGAAGGACTCTCCAAAGGTGCTTCAGCCTGTAGTCATGCAATTTTAATGAGCACAGAGATTTTCTGGTCATCTTGTTTGTTGAAATGCAGATTCTTAGTCAGTGCACCTGGGTGGGACATGAGATTCTGCATTTTCAACAAGTTCCCAGGGGATGCTGATGCTGCTAGTCTGGGGACCACACTTTGAGCAGCAAGACTTCAGTCCATCATTCAACATCCCTCAATTCAGCATCCAAATCACTACATGGTGACTTGTCAAGCCTCAGCTACATTTTTTGGGAAGCCTTTTGTTCTGTTTCCATGAACAGAGAACATCTAAAAATAATGAAATATCCACCACTTAGCTACCACTCGGTGTGTGCCAAGCCCAGAGCTAAATACTTTCATACATTATCTACTTCAATCATCTTCCAATTGTCTCCTTTTATAAAGTAGGTACTATTACCCCCATTTTATAGATTAAAAAACTGAGGCCCCTAAAAGGTAAGTAAGCTGCCCATCGTCACACAGCAAGTAATTGGCAGTGCTGAGATTCAAACTGAGGTCTTCCGGGCCTCTATGGAACCAATCAGGTCACCAACTTCCATCAGAAATCTCAGGTGACACCACCCTGATCAAGCTCCGGTTTTTACAAAGTGCATCCTATCAACTCTTTCTCCAGGCCCAACACTGCCATGCCCTGCCATCCCCTTATCCTGAGTCCACTCGGATGTTCATCTACTGGCTGGCAGAAGGAGCCATAGTTAGCCAGGAGTGAGGTGGCCATGAGCCAGGAGGAAGAAGAGAGAAGGAAAGACCAAGTTCCACCATGAGACCCACCTGGCTCAGGGCCTGTGAGGCTAAAACCTCCTCCAGCCATGTTCTGGACACCACTGTCCGGCCTCAACCCTCACTTGGTGAGTGATTGCTAATCAGCTCAACTCCATGGAGTGGCTAGAACAGAGGCTGGGACTTGCATGCATTTTTCTGGCCTCTCAATTTTTTTAATGTGCACAACTATGGACCACACAGCCACACTGGGCACATACACCAATGTGTGAGACCCTAAGTTAGGTCCTGGAGTATTAGAGGGACACCAAGATGTACACACATCAGCCCTGCCCCCAAGGAGCTCAAAGGCTCACTGAGATGTCGGAAACAATCCTTACTTGTAAGGTTGGGGCCAGATGAAGAGTAGGAACCAGGAGGTATTCCAGAAGTTGGTAGCAGACTGGAGAACGAGGAGGCCCTGGACAAATAGAGGGGAAGGGGAGGCAGTGTCATGCCAAGGAAGGAGTGCAGGGTGCCTGGACCTCTCTTAACTCCAAGGAATCAGTGGGAATGCAGGGGAGGCTTCCAGAGCAGGAGGAGCAGCCACAGATGTGGATAGAGAATAGACTTGGTTAATGAGGGGTCTTGAAGACTGTTTTAAGGAGCTTGAACCTTACCACTTAATATTCTTATGACAATGACATGTTGAATAGTACTAAGCACTTCCCCATGCTAGATGCTATTCTGAGCACCAAGCCACCTTCCTAAAACAAAACAGACAAGAATCCCTACCTTGTGGGACTTCATTCTGGTCATATAGGTCAAGGGAGCTATGGAGGGCTTCTGAGCAAGAGGCGGCCATGGGCATGGCAGATTCTCAAAGGATTATAGTGGCAGCAGAGTAATTTGTTGCCACAATTAAGTGACAAGCTCTCTGGGGAGTGTCTCCTATCTCACAAGTTATCTGCCTCCTCCGCATGGTACCAGACACTATTCTAGGCTTGACTTTTCAAAGAGAAGTGAGACATGCCCTGCTTTGAAGCACTTGCCCTTTGGAGGGGAGGCCAACAAATCTGCAAATAGTGAGATGGCAGAGTGTTGGTAATGCTGAACAGGCTCTCAGGGTGGGAGAGGGCAGGCGGGTTTGTAGTGTTGGCCAGCTCCTACGGTGTAAATGCTCCCACCACAGCTGATCTCGAGCTACCAGGAAGTCACTGAGCATGGAGTCAGGGAGAGATGTGCACAGGCAGTGCTGACCAGCTGAAGGAGCCAGCCCTAGTCCCCCGTGGAGAGTGAGAGGTGGAAACCCAAGGAAGGAAACAAATGACTTGGCCTTAGCAAGCCAAGAAGGACTTCAAGAGAAGCCAGAGTCTGCAGAATGTGCAGGAATTTGTCAGGGCACCTGGGAGAAGCATTTCTGGCAGGAAGCAGTTATGCGCCAAGGCCTGGGGCCCATGGGGCAAAACTGTGGGCCTAGGGAACAGTGCAGCATTGGAGGAAGCAGGGCTGCTGGGGCAATGGAAGGAGGTGGCATGGGGCAGGAAAGCAAGGCTCGGTCCAGAGGACTGTGGGAGGCTTCTACACTCATAGACAGAGTTGCCTTACCCCTGCTGCTGGGAAGCCTTCAGAGGGCCATGAGGTCCTTTTGGTGGGTCGGTGTCTGGGATGATCATTCTGTCGGCAGTACAGAGGATGGAAGGGAGGTGAACATTAATGTGGAAGGGAGACCAATGGATAGAGGAGGGAAGGTGAGAGCTGTGGCTGTCAGGACCTGCTTCTTCAGGCTGGACTGCTGGCCTCTTCCCTTCCCAGCTGGGGCACTGAGGCAGAGGGGCTGGAGGTGAGGGGGCACGCTCTGTGGCCAGGGCACCTCTCCACTTGTTAGGTTACTTGACTCCTTTCTGTACCTTGGGGCTTTGCTGGTATGAGCAGGTGAGCAGGTCCTCAGAAAGCACTTAGAGCAGTGTCTCACCATAATAAGCACCTTAAAATGCCAGTGATGATGACCACTTCCTTCAGAGAGCTTTTCCTGACACCACAACTTGGTCTCTGCCCCTCCTCCCTAACCCTGGCACACACTTTCTGTTGCCCTGCCTGCCTTGAATTGCAACCATCCATTTCCACATCTGACTTCCCACCTAGAGTGGGAGCTCCTGGAGGGTGGTTGTGCCTTCTCCAGCAGTGACTCTGCAGGTCCTCACAAAGCCTGGCACCCAGCACATGCCCAGCGCACATGCTGACCAACAATCTGCTGAGAGCAAGGTGTCTGGAAGGACCCTGTGTTTGGGGCTCAGAACACTGGAGATTCACAGAGCCTAGGTAGAAACAGGAGGTGTTAGGGGGTAGGTGTTAGGCGTGAGGGGAGATAATGAATCTATCTTGCTCGCACCAATCTCTACTTTTCCATTTAAAGGAAAGGAAAATGGGAGGTGGGATTTGCGTCTCTACAAGGAAGATAGGGTCACCAGAATGGAACAGAACCCCAGCTCCTACCTGTGTTTCCTCTAAGGTCTTTCAGCTTTCTGCAAAGGCAGATCATAGTCTTTTTCACACCCCAAAAAAGAGGAGATCTTAGAACTCTACAGGGCCCGCTGGCCTTACCTCACAGAATAGGTCCCTGAGAGAGCCACCAGGCTTGGGTTATAGACGACAAGGGGTCTTGCCATCCTCAGGGGCTCCCATCCAGACATGAAGTGAGGACTTGCCACCACCAGAAGATAGAAGATAAAAAGAAGGGGGACAGGGAGTGGCAAGTGTATCAGGAACCGGGACTCTGTCCTCAGGTCTAGAAAAGCAAAGGCGCAGGGAGACAGCCGAGCTGGTCACCATCCCCACCTGCCCCAAGCCCTCCCTTCAGCCAGTGTCCAAGAACCCTTCTCTTATTCCTCAAGATGTCTGACATCAGAATGGGGTGAATAAACAAACAAAGGTTCCCATTAAATGACACCATCCTGTACCTCTGTTTTCAAAGGCCCAGGTGTATTTATTCCAGAGCTTCTCCAGGACACCGGACATTGTGAGCACCTGTAAGTAAGAATAGGGTTTGTTTCTTGTCCAAACAACCCTCGTCTGCTCACTCTCTCCCTCCCTCACCACACGGCCAGCTGAGAGTCTACAAGGTTCCTCAGGGTCTGCCCCCCCACCATGACCACTGACTGTGGGCCTGCCCACTGTTCCTGCCTTTGGGCATTGGATGACCACCCACCATACACCTTTGAAGAGACTCCACTGGCCATCATTTTGCTCTAATCCTCACACCCTTTGCTACTCCACTTGGGATCTCCAGTCTCCGCAGTGCACCCCAGATTGCAGGGCCCAAGGGTAAGGAATGTGACTATTGTGCAGTGAGCAAGGGGGAGGGGCACGCAAAGCTCTGCTACTCCCTCTTCTCTGGCTCTATGGTGCCTGATCTTTCTGAACATCCCTGGCTTCCCCTGCCCCTCACTGAGCCCAGCCACACCCAGTCCCTCCAGAGTTTAACTTACTCCTGTGGCTTCCGCGCTCCTCTGGCCAGTGACTGATGCTGCTTTGGCTGGCGGTGGGTCCAAGTGACAGGTCCTCAGGCTTCAGGGTGTAGGGTGTGACCAACAGGTGATCCTATCCTCAGAAGCTCTCTCTCTACTCCTGTGCTTTGATCTGTGGATGACCCCTAGCCCTGCCCTGACACACACTCACACTCACACACTTGACATCCATGTCCTGCATGGGCACCCTGCCCCTGTCACAGGCTCATGGAGAAAGAACAAGAAGTAGCCCAGGTGGAAAGAAGACACTCAGAGGGCAAAGGACAGAGGCTGTGGCTAGAGAGGGTGGGTAGAAACTCAAAGGATAGACAGTGCTCACACGGAGGCAGACTGTCAGCCCACTGGTCCCCTTAGCATCCCTATGACCCATGCCCTGCACTCTTCATTCTTAGCACAAGCAGTCCTCTTGGAGATGAAGGTGTGCATGAGACATCATGCTTCCTCCAGGGTTGGCCGTGCCTTCTCAGCTCAGGTTCGTTTTCTTCCTCCCTCTCTCTCATGTGGATACACAGACAAGGATTAAGTGTATACCTTTCTTCGCCTGCTCTCCACTTACCAGTAGGCTGAAGGAGGACTGGGAAATTGGGATTCCCACCCCACCTCTAACAACCTGTGCCTAAAAGAAGCAATTAGGTACAATCTTTTCTCTCTTGATCAGGTATGGGGAAAGAATCAAGTTTAGAAGCCAGATCCCCGAACCAGGGGCCAGCAGCCCCTGCCCCAAGACCCATTGCACTGTGATCCGAGGGCCACTCCTAGAACCAGGCTTTTTAGAACATAAAGCCTCATGGTATCCAAGATCTATAAAGAACTTCTCAAACTCAATACATGAGAAACAAATAAATCAAAAAATGGGCAGAAGATATGAACAGACATTTTTCCAATGAAGACATACAAATGGCTAACAGACACATGAAAAAATGTTCAAAATCATTAGCCATCAGGGAAATTCAAATCAAACCCCCATTGAGATACCACCTTATGCCAGTTAGAATGGCAAAAATTGACAAGGCAAGAAACAACAAATGTTGGAGAAGATGGGGAGAAAGGGGATCCCTCTTACATTGTTGGTGGGAATGCAAGTTGGTACAGCCACTTTGGAAAACAGTGTGGAGGTCCCTCAAAAAGTTAAAAATAGGGGCACCTGGGTGGCACAGTCGTTAAGCATCTGCCTTCAGCACAGGGCGTGATCCCGGCGTTATGGGATCTAGCCCCACATGAGGCTCCTCCGCTATGAGCCTGCTTCTTCCTCTCCCACTCCCCCTGCTTGTGTTCCCTCTCTCGCTGGCTGTCTCTATCTCTGTCGAATAAATAAATAAAAAATCTTTAAAAAAAAGTTAAAAATAGAGCTACCCTATGATCCAGCAATTGCACTACTGGGTATTTACCCCAAAGATACAGACGTGGTGAAGAGAAGGGCCATATGCACCCCAATGTTTATTGCAGCATTGTCCACAATAGCTAAACTGTGGAAGGAGCTGGGATGCCCTTCATCAGACAAATGGATAAAGAAGATGTGGTCCATATATACAATGGAATATTACTCAGCCATCAGAAAGAATGATTACCCAACATTTTCAGCAACATGGATGGGACTGAAGGAGATTATGCTAAGTGAAATAAGTCAAGCAGAGAAAGACAATTATCATATGGTTTCACTCATCTATGGAACATAAGGAATAGCAGGAAGATCGGTAGGAGAAGGAAGGGAAGAATGAAGGCAGGGTAAGCAGAAGGGGGAATGAACCACGAAAGACTATGGACTCTGGGAAACAAACTGAGGGTTTCAGAGGGGAGGGGGGTAGGGGAATGGGCTAGCCTGGTGATGGGTATTAAGGAGGGTACATATTGCATGGAGCACTGGGTATTATATGCAAACAATGAATCATGGAACACTACATCAAAAACTAATGATGTACTGTATGGTGACTAACATAACATCATCATCATCATCATCATCATCATCATCATCATCATAAAAAGAACATAGAGCCTCAGTTTCTCCTCTGGCAAGACAGTACACTGTGGTCTTACAAAGGCTTGTGAAAAATCATGTCTATGTAAGCCCTGGGTTATCCATGCTCAGGACCCAGAGGATTAAGGGACTTGAAGAACCAGAGAAAGTAGCATAATTTCCCCACCAGAAGGATTTGGTTTAGATACTTGGCTGGCCACATACGCTCGGGTGTATGCCTGTACATTCACATGATCTGCTACAGACCTTCACACTGCCCCTGCCCTTCTCTCCATCTGGGGACGTTTCCTAGCTGCATTCCCGCCAGAAGACAAGTCCTTCTTGGTCATACATCATATGGCATTTCCTACAGAATCAAGTCAAAATGACCCAGCTGGGACTTCCAGGTTGCCCCTACTCCAACTGGACCCTCCCATCCTCAGCTCTGTGTGCTACTTCTGGGGCTGTCATCATCTGGCCTCCTCACTCTCCCTGGTGCACCCACACCCATTTCCACTTCTTGATGTAGCCACTTTTCGTCTTCCACCCCCCTCTTCCCTGTCTGAGGCAGGCCTCTCCTCTGCCACAGAGGCTCCCCTTCAGCCTCCCCCTGCCCATGACAGGCACTGTCTGTACCATAGAGGTTAGCCTGTGAGTTCGGTGGTCCAGAGTAAATGGTAAGTTCCCTGTAGGAAATGCATTTAACAGGCTGATGGGAACCCTAGAGGTGATTTTAGGAAGATGGAAAACTAAAGGTCGTGGTTATCACTCTGCTGACAGTTCTCACCTTGTGTCTTCCTTCATAATACCAACTGCTGACACATGAATCTCCTTACAGTGATTGGGGAAGACCCTTGGAAAATCCCCTGTATAGGACCTGAGACGTCATGACACCACCTTATCTCTGGAAAGTAGGTGGCATCAAGAGAATGGAACTAGGAATTTTAGGCAAGACACACTAGAGCCTAGTGCCTTTTTGGAGCTCAGCAGAGCTGAGGGAGGAGTCCACTCATCACTCACCATGCCCTCCTTCCTTAATGCCCCTTGGGTTTATAGATCATAAAGACTAGGGCAAGGCTTATCTTTCCATATCTCACAATAGTCAAATAAGATTGTGACTGGATGTCCACACAGCTTCCTTCTGTACCAAGCAAAACAACAAAGAGCATAAAACCCTCTCGCTCCTTCCTCAACCTATTACCCATCATGCTCGGAGAGTCCTGGCTGCCCTGAGTGCTGAGCGAGCCGAAACACCTCTGGGGCTGTGAGGTGAGACAAGATGCCTACATGATGGCAGAGGGCTAGAAATTGTGTGTGGGGGACCCAGCATTTGCAGAAAATGGTATACTTATACACCTATATCACAGCAATGGCTACCACCAAGCCATTAACATACTCCAACCACTGTTCTAAACACCTTATACACACTAACAGGTATAATCCTCATGACCCCATTAAGTAGGTACTATAGACACTGCCCGTTACTAATAAGAAAACTCAGCACAGAAAGGTTAAATAACTTGTCCAATATCACACAGCTCCTACGTAGCAGGGTCAGGAATTAAACCAGGCAGTCTGACTCCAGAGCACATGCACTTAACAAGTGCACTGTATTGTCCTTTCACTGTCTTGGTATAGCAGAGCTTGTTTTATTGGGATGGAAAGAATCAAAGTGTGGCCTTCAAGAAGAGAAAGTCCCAATTTGTGACTCAAAATACAAATTTACCTACTGATTCTCACAATAATCCTGTGCAAGTAGTAATAAAAGCCTCCTTCCTCCCCCCACGTTCCTTCCCTCCTAATACCCATCCATTCACCTAGAGCAGACCAGGGTCTTCCAGACTCTTGGGATTCAAAGGAGGGACACTTCAACCACCTCTGTGTGTGGAGAGGGAGGCCCTGGGAAAATGGCCAGGTCCTCTTCAATTTGAACCAAAGAAGGTTCTTTCCTCTCTTCTGTCAATCTCTCTCTCCTCCTCTCCCTCCTCCTCTTCCTCCCTCTCTCCCTCTTTCTTGCCCCTCTCTCTCTTGGGGGGAGCTTGCACAAGATTTTTTTGGAATAAAAGAGTACCGTTGCTTTTTATAAAACATTGAAAATGACCACTATAGATTGTGGGAATTTTACCCTCAGCTCCAGCTGGATAATTTGGGCTGCAGTACTCTGTTTGTTGCTTGTGCCGACAGGAGTGCTGGCGTCATCCCACCCCCATCTTCTGTGAGAGGCACCTCCAGAAGCAGTCACGGGACCTTTTCTTTCTTCACTGCAGGGATGCTATCAAAGGCACCACCCTCTGCCTCCACACACCATCCTTACCAGGACCCCATGTGATGCCTTCTCACTATCAACAGCAGGAAGGGCTATGCTTCATAGGGACAAATTTCAGCCATGAAAGAGATTCCCAGGTGCTGATCTTACCTCTGACTTTATTACATTCTTCACATGTTATGCTCCTCTCACAATAATGTAGTTTACCCTTCTGTTTCATTAATACTGTTATAAGTTGCCACAACATTTCTAGAGTGGCATGCAGGAGGCTGTCAAAATAAATAACATCTCTTCAATAAATGGTGCTGGGAAAATTGGACAGCTACATGCAAAAGAATGAAACTTGACCACTCTGTCACACCATACACAAAGATAAACTCCAAATGGATGAAAGACCTCGATGTGAGACAAGAATCCATCAAAATCCTAGAGGAGAACATAGGCTGCAACCACTTTGACATCGGCCACAGCAACTTTTTTCACAACACATCTCCAAAGGCAAGAGAAACAAAAGAAAAAATGAACTTGTGGGACTTCATCAAGATAAAAAGCTTCTGCACAGCCAAGGAAACAGTAAAAAAAACCGAAGAGGCAGCCCACAGAATGGGAGAAGATATTTCCAAAGGACACTACAGATAAAAGACTGGTATCCAAGATCTACAAAGAACTTCTCAAATGCAATACACGAGAAACAAATAAATCAAAAAATGGGCAGAAGATATGAACAGACACTTTTCCAATGAAGACATACAAATGGCTAACAGACACATGAAAACATATTCAAAATCATTAGCCATCAGGGAAATTCACATCAAAACCACACTGAGATACCACCTTACACCAGTTAGAATGGCAAAAATTGACAAGGCAAGAAACAACAATTGTTGGAGAGGATGGGGAGAAAGGGGATCCCTCTTGCAGTGTTGGTGGGAATGCATGTTGGTACAGCCACTCTGGAAAACAGTGTGGATGTCCCTTAAAAAGTTAAAAATAGAGCTACCCTATGACCCAGCAATTGCACTACTGGGTATTTACCCCAAAGATACAGACGTAGTGAAGAGAAGGGCCATATGCACCCCAATGTTCATAACAGCATTGTCCACAATAGCTAAATCATGGAAGGAACCGAGATGCTCTTCAACAGATGACTGGATTAAGAAGATGTGGTCCATATATACAATGGAATATTACTCAGCTATCAGAAAGAACGAGTTCTCAACATTTGCTGCAACATGGACGGGACTAGAGGAGATAATGCTAAGCGAAATAAGTCAAGCAGAGAAAGACAACTATCATATGGTTTCACTCATTTATGAAACATAAGAAATAGGAAGATCGGTAGGAGAAGAAAGGGATAAAGAAAGGGGGGGTAAACAGAAGGGGGAATGAAGCATGAGAGACTATGGACTCTGAGAAAAAAACTGAGGGCGTCAGAGGGGAGAGGGGTGGGGGAATGGGATGGGGTGATGGGTAGTAAGGAGGGCACGTATTGCATGGTGCGCTGGGTGTTATATGCAAGTAATGAATCATGGAACTTTACATCAAAAACTAGGGATGTGCTGTATGGTGACTAACATAATATAATAAAAATATTATAAATAAATAAAGAAAGAAAGAAAGAAATAATAATAAATAACAAAGCATGCAAGCCATTTTTGAGCATCTGTTACATACTGCTATAGGTTTGGTGGCCAGAGTCAGGCCAGTGCCCCTCCACCGTTGCCCACACACCTTCCACCACAAGTTCTGCTAACCACGAAAGCGCGACAATGGCATGCATGCCTGGCTGAACTACGTTTCTCCATCATAACTTGGAGCAACTAGTTCCAAACTTAAAGACCTCACTCCTAAGTGGAATATCCCTAAAGACAAGATGAGGGAAACTGTGTGTGTGTGTGTGTGTGTGTGTGTATGTGTGTGCGTGCATGTGTGTGTGTGCACGCATGCATGTGCCCACACAGGTGTATTGAACATGACATGAGACAAGAAACTTCATTTCTGTCTGTATTTGCCTTGACCAGCAACCATGGGGTTACCCCAACCATACCCATTTCTGTCTACTTTCCTTTTGCTGCTCTCCCTTGCTTCCTTTCAAGGGAAGTCTAGGATGTCTTGAGAGTGCAGTACTGGGAACAGGGGGGAAAGGCGTGGAAGCCCTACACCAAGGACTAAGTGGGGAGGAGGAAAGGAAGGTGTGTGGTAGGCACCATGGGAGGGTGCACATGTAGGATGCCCCAATATGGGTGGAGATGCCAATGTCCACCACCCAGCTGAACTCTCCCTGGGCCTCAGGGAGCCTGACATGTCAGCACAGTCCTTCAGAATGTCTCTTCCTTGCGTGTTGACAAGAAGCAGCCCCACAGGCTTTGCAGATCAACTATGGCGAACATTGCTGCACTCTGGCCTGGTTTCTCACTCTGCCCCTGGATGTTTCCAGCTCTGACACATGTGGGGGGTGTAGAGGCAGCGGGCTGCACCCATGGCCTCAGACAGCCTCCCCTCACCAATTGAGCTTGAGCTGAGAGAACTCATTGTAAGCATCGCACACAGGTGCCTCGGCAGGGCGTTCCTGCCAGCCTCACAGATGTAGTAATAGGTCCTCGTACAATGTGGGCTGTTACCAACAAGGGTAACTAAATCACTCATTTCATTAACAACAGGGTTTGGCAGATAATTGTGCACAAGGCAATGATCAGTCATGCGCATTCCAGGAAGGAGTGCGGTGGACTGATATTCAACAAGGCTTGCAGGAGACATATGAGACACGGTTGAAACCACCAGTGAGTGCTCCCCCACCAGAATGAACTGCTTTCGTAAGCCTGTGGCTTTATGACTTTATGGTCAGAGCTGGAGAGAGAGACAGTTCAGGTTTTCTCCTTGCACAAGGATTCTTTGGGTGACCTTGGCCCTTCTCTCCTCTTTAGTAGAATAAACTCCAAGTTCCACCATGCCCATTTCTGCCTCACTGTACACCTGATCTTCACAGGCCCACCCACCACACACATCTTCCAAAATCACTGATTTTGTCATATAAGCAGCCTGCTCAGGAAATAGAAGTTACTCATTGTCTATAGGTTTCAAATTTAGCTCAGATTAGTACTAAAATCCTCCCCGAATGCATCAACTGATGAATAGATAAATGAAATGTGGTAGATATCCCCCACACCATGGAACATTATTCAGCGGTGAAAATGAATGAAGTACCAATTCAGCCTACAACACGGATAAGCCCCAAAAGCATCACACTGAATGAAAGAAGACAGTCACAAAAGGCCACATTTTGTATGATTCCGTTTATATGAAGTGTCCAAAAAAGGCAGATCTAGAGAGACAGAAAGTAGATTAGTGGTTGCCAGGGGCTGCAGGGCAGAAGAAGAGGGGAAACTGCGAATAACTGCTGGTGGGTATGAGGTTCTTTTTGGGTGATGAAAATGTTCTGGAATTTGATTGTGATGGTGGGCACATAACTCTGAATATGCTCAAAACCGCCGAATTGTACATTATTAAACAGGTGACTTTTCCACTGTGTGATTTCCAAAATTTAAAAATCTCCCCTGAACCCAGGCCATGGGGTCAGGCGGGGGCCGCCAAGTGCTGGCTTGCTGGGCCAGGGACACTGTGCACTGGCACAGTCCTGGGAACAGGGACAAATAGACCCCATGGATGTTTATGTGTCATGCTCCCTTCAAAGGGTTCTTTGGGCGACCCCATTCACAAGGCCAGTGCCTGGTGTGGCTTAGGATTACAAAGAAAGCACTCATTCTTTCTAACATTTCTCTCACTGGGTAGATACCAAATTATTAGCTCAAAATTCTGAAATCCCCTTCTCCCCCAACCTATTCTAATTTGCAAAGTTAGTTTCTGGAGCATTCCAGGGTGGTGTAATGTGGACCAGCCGACTTCCCCTTGACCATGTCCAGGATATTTTTTACTTATTACCAGAACTCATCCCCTTATCTTCAAATCCCACCCTCCTATCTGATTACTCACTTGTTCAGTATTAAGATTTTTCTCAAGCATAGATTGCTATGTCCCACTTTGTCAATTTGACAAGGGTGTGTAAATGTTATTTGACTATTTCTGAAACTACTACTGTGGTTATTGTTCTCAGGGAATGTGGGATCAAAGAATGAAGATATGAGGATATTAGGAATTGTTGCTTTGAGCTCCAAGAAAGGGACATTTACAAAGAAATAAAACTGACTTAGGTGACTCTTGTGAACAGGATAATGTGGAACTGTGTGTGTTAGACCTATTTGTTCAGTAATTGGTCATATTTCTTCACAGTCACTCCTTGCTTGGGTGCCTTTCCATCTGGAAAATGGGGGGAAACATCCACAGGCCTAGAATTCTTATATCATTCCCTTATTCCATAACTATCTACTCTTGAGAAAAACTCTTAAGTGTTACTTTCTTTTCCTCCATCTTTATTTTGTTTATCCTGTTTCATTTTACTGTTTACTGTACTGAATTGGAGAGGGAAGGAAGGAGTCCAAGCTCATGGAACAGAGTTGAAGACTGTCTGTGGATTCGGAGGTCCCTCAAGTGTAGGAGGAACTAGGGCAGTTGGACGACTTGGTCCCTGGGTTCTGGCCCCAGCTCTGCCTCTCAACTCCCCAACCGTCTTGAGAAGATTATTGTTCTGGCTCTTAGTGTCTTTTCCTGGGAAGTGAAGTATCTAGAAAAGGGATCTGGTTGACATTGAGTCCTTTAGTTAAAATCACATTGTTTACTCCATACTAACCAACCAAAGAGTTGGCTTTTCAGACTCACTGCCAATGAATGGTAAGCCAAAGTGCTTATTGTCAATGACTGTTCTCCAGGACACTGTCTATGGAGCTGCCCTTGGCTAACCCTGAAATGTGTTAGGTAATCCTGGGGAGGTGAGATCTCCCATCTGCGTTGAGCTCCTCTCTGAGTAAATCCAGTCTCAGCTGCTCTGGTGTGTTGCCATGACATAGATCTGTTGACACATAGAGGGCAGGTGGATGAGACATGAGTGCCAGGGCAGGTGGGTGTGGCCTGGGGCTGCCCAGGGCCAGGTCAGACTGCCAGGGGTGAAATCTGAAGACCCAATTCTACAAGGGCCTGTGTCCGGGATGCACTGGGGAGTAATGTCATGGGATCCTTGTGGGCAGGGGCTATGTCTGCACCTTCTTGCGATGGCTAACACTAGGGGTGGACCACAAAGAGAGGGTCAACCCCTTGGTGCTACTGCTGGAGGTGAGCTGGGGGCATCCACTCAGAAAAGCACTGCCACTACTTCATCAAATGTGTTATAAACACCCCCTGAGGGGCGCCTGGGTGACTCAGTCGTTAAGCATCTGCCTTCTGCTCATGGCATGATCCCAGAGTCCTGGGATTGAGCCCCATATCAGGCTCCTCTGCTGAGAAACTGCTTCTTCCTCTCCCACTCGCCCTGCTTGTGTTCCCTCTCTCGCTGCCTGTCTCTCTCTCTGTTGAATGAATAAATAAAAACTTAAAAAAAAACCACCCCCTGTGTGCTGGCAATTCTGCTTCTGCACATAGAGCCTAAAGAAATGGTCACAAGGTCTGCTGTGGAGGTCCCCAGAGGTGATATTTGTAGGGTGGGAGCTGGGGCAATCTGGGAGTCCACTGCTAGGAAGGGCCAGGTGGAGTGGCAGAGGGAGGAGGGCACTAGGTGAGTGCACACCAAGAAGCAGCGAACTAGAAGAATATAGAGCCACGTGGATGGACCTACAAACCGTGGTACTAAGGGAAAAACTAAAAAGCAAAATTCAATTTATAACATAACCATGATTATGTAAATTAAACATATATGCCAACAAAAAAGGAATATATAGCTTGGAAGAATGTGTACAAATATACAGTAAGTGCCTTAGAATGTTTGCCTGTGGGGATGGAGAGTAGGAATGAGAATCAAAGAGAATAAATACAGACATACATAAAAAAAATAAGTAAAATAAGACAAGGGCAATGCAATGACCTAAGGGGTATGATTAACCCACCTCTATACTGGAGATAAAAATAGAAACAAACAAAAGACTTGACAGCGGGAAATTATTTTTTGGAGCTTGTGTCTAGGACCCAGTGACCTTAAAATCTGATGTGCTCACTGTCACAAAACCTTAGTGCCATTAAATCCTACCCCTTCAATGCCACCAATTCTCTCACTGATGACAAACAGGAAAGAGGAAATAAACAAGAAAATTTACAATGTTTCTCTGTGTGGAGACAGCCTCTCTGCTGGGATGGCTCCTGCTCAGAGAAATGAAGAAGTGATCCCGCTGATCTGATATTATTTCCTGCCACACCAGATTATGGAGCCATTGAATTTCCCAATTCAAAGTCATTCCTGGGAAGGACGGCAGCAAAAAAAAAAAAAAAAAAAAAAAGCACCCTGATTCCCAAAACGACTGAAGACACAACCCTACTGCTTTAGGAAGGGCTCCTCATATCATCATCATCGGTGGCCCCCAGTGGACATGGTCCTCAGAACTCATGTCCTGTGTGGCTCCCTTTCACACTGACCCTGGGTTTGGCTTTGTGACTTCCTCTGGCAATTGTAATGCAATCAGAGTTTTGATACAGACTTGTGCATTGGGGTTCAGCCTCTTGTAAGGCTCTGGAAGCCCTGAGCCACCACAGAAGATGGTCAGGTACCTGCCAGAGACACTATGAAGAGACAGATGACTGATCAGGCCCTCCTTCCCCCTGGCCGGCCCAGCCATCCCAGCAGAGGTGCCAGACATGTGCATTAAAAAAAGCCACTTTGGACATTCTAGCCCCTGCAGCAATCATGTAAAGCAGAAAAGGCACCCAGTTGAGCCCAATCAACCCACAGAAATTATGAGAAGTAATAATGCAATGTTGTGTTAAGCCACTAAGTGTTGGGCTGGTTTATTTTTTATGAAAAGGAACAGATATGAGAGATGCTGGCATGAATCAGGTGCTGGCTGGTGACTGCTGAGGCAAGGGGAGGATTGAGAAGAGCCTTCACCCATGCCCAACAAACTAGAATTAAAACTGTATGAGTGGGCGGACTCGCCTGTATTGATCACTGTTATCTCCCTACCACCTGGAACCACCCTCCCCCCACCCATAGGAAACACTCCATAGAACTTGGTTGAAGGAATGAACAAATAAATGGGTGGGTGGAACCCCAAATCTGGGGCCCGGAGGGTGTCCAGGGGATGACCTCCACGTGTTAGGCTATTTTGGATTTGTGCTGCCTGGTGTTGCGGAGTCTCCAGGTGACCCCGCATACCACGATCTCAGGTCTGGGGAGCTCCGTGGCAGGCAAGCTCGGCCTGGGGCTGCCCTGCCTTTCCCCTTCTCACCACTAGAGGGCAGGTTCATCCTTGGATTCAGCCAGCCCGTTCTGCAGGCTCCAAAGGCACCTTGGGCTTCCCCACTGAACAGAATACTAAATGGATCTGCCAAGATAGGTCTAACTGAGAGATCACCAGAGGTGTACTGAGTGGACAAAGGCATATATCTCCAGTCCAATGACCTCACTCTATCCTCCCTTCTGCTGCCTCTGCAGTGGAGATCCCTAAAGCAAGGGCTCTGAGCCCCCTCTGTGTTCTGATCCCAGGCAATATCACCTTGAAGTCATCTTCCTGCACCCCACTTTCCAAATGTTCCAAGCTGGAAAAATGCTGATGAGCAGAAGCTGGTCTGAGGAGTTGAGAAAAGAGGAGGATCTTAACATGTGCGCATGGGTATGTTTGGGGTAGAGACTGAGCTGGGGGGGCGCCTGGGTGGCACAGCGGTTAAGCGTCTGCCTTTGGCTCAGGGCGTGATCCCAGAGTTCTGGGATCGAGCCCCACGTCAGGCTCTTCCTCTATGAGCCTGCTTCTTCCTCTCCCACTCCCCCTGCTTGTGTTCCCTCTCTCACTGGCTGTCTCTCTCTCTGTCAAATAAATAAAATCTTTAAAAAAAAAAAAAGACTGAGCAGGGCCAGGTTGTCCTGGGTGCTTGTAAATATGCCTCACCTTACTGATCCTCAAGACACTTTGGAGAGGTGGTTATAATTACTATGCAGATGAAGAGAATGAGGGTCAGAATGGTTAGTTTGCCCAAAATCACATGGCTGATATGTAACTGAGCTGGGACTCAGACACAGGGTGGCCTGGGTTCAAAGTCCCTGCCATTTCCCCCACAAGACCGGCAATCCTGAGGAGACCAGGACCTTGGAGAAGGAACAAACTCTGGCAGGATGGAGAAGGCAGTGGAACTCCAGGGTAAACACATGGAAAGAACTGTACCAACCATCAAACATTCCTCCTCTCATTTAGTCCTCACAAGTCTGCAAAGTCGCATGACTTCATGTCCATTGCCGAGCTGAAGAGGAAGGCGGGGTGAGGTGAGATGCCTGCCCAGCGCTGACCACGCACGGGCACTCTGCCACAGGGCAGTCTGGGTAGCGTTGGCAGCTACTGGACTTCAGTACCCGAGGCTGAGAAATGAGGGGATGTGCCTCCATCCATCTCCTGATTCCCGGCAGCAGGGGGTGTAGGGAGACAGAGGTTCAGCTGCTTTTGGGTCCCTTTGTTTCCTCATCTTCAAAGTGGGTGGAAGTGACCTCCCTCCCCCCTCCTTCAGCCAGCTCTGCAACAGGCAAACTAGTCTGCTCTGTTTGGACCTGAAGTGGAAATGCCCGAGTCGGAAAGAAATCAAGAATGTGGGCTTAAAAATTATGCAAACTCTGCTTTTCCCTTTCAAAGGTTTTGTAAGAACTAACATGAGTATCTACAGGACAACTCCTAGGCCTTTTTCTTTTGTCTTTCTTCCTTAGCCCCTCACTCATTTTGATTCAAGGCAACAGGAGCTAACTGGGCTGGGCAGAATCTCTGCACCAGGCACTGTGGGGAAGCAGCAAAAGTGTACATCCCAGGGCAATAGATGCTGGGCATCCGAGGGACAGAGAAGCTCACAAGTCTTAACAAGGCTTGCGTTAGGTGCGTGTCCTGCACTGGGTAGTTCTCCCTCCTTTCTCGCAGCCTGTAGTGCTAGCAGCCAGGCTCACATTCCCAGGAGACACAGTGGGGATGGGGCTTACACTGGGCCTGATCAAAACACAGCAGACCTGTGTCTTCCCACCAGCTGAGTGACAGAACCCTCTCTTCCTGAGAAGACAGTGCCCCTTGTTCTTTACCTGCAATGTCTGCTCTGAACCCAGCTCAAGCCAGCATAATTGCTTCTCCTTCTTTTGCTGCGATTGCAGGAAACATTTTGCAGGAGGATGCTCCTTTTTTCTGGGCACTCAGAGTTCCCAAACCATGAGCAGGGCACAGCACTCTTCTCCCTAACTAACTGGGGCAGAGGAGGAAGGGGAGGCAACATCTATGTGTTTTCCATGCACCGTCATCAGATGGACAGGAGCGCACAGGTACCCTAACTCCTGGCCCGCATATCATTACTGAGATAGAGTCCTGCTGCTGTGCACAATGCATTTTAAGGATGGGGAAGTGCATGGCAGAGTAGGTGCTCCGTAAATTTTGGCTGGACAAAGGGGCTGCAGGTATGTGGCTCATTTTTGACAAAGTAGTTGCTAGGGGCAACTAGGAATGTAGACTGTCTTTGCTGGGGAGTGTGGCAATGCTGGGATCTTCCTCCTCTTGCCTCTTTAAGGGGAGGCAGAAGCAGCATCCCCTGCTGGGGGAAGAGAGGGAGAGAATGCAAATGGGAGAGGCCTGCCCAGGTAGCCTCAGCTGTAGCCCTCCCTGCCTGTGGGAGTCCCCACACAGGGGCAGCAGCTTGTCCTTCTCTGCCCTCAGAGGCTGTGGTCATTGAATAGGCCTGTGTCTTCCCTCTGGGTAGGGAATCAAGGTGACCCTTCCAAGTCTCTTTCAGTCTGTGAATTCCATAACCAATTTGAGAGCTCAGTTCTCTCCTGGGGGGCTGCCAGGAAGGGAGGAAGGAGGCGCCTAGATGTGGGTAAAAGGAGCTCCGCCTCCTGTGCTCTGGGGCCTCTGGACCACCCCCAGGATGGTTCCTGTCCCAGAATGATGCAGAGAGCCAAAAGGCACAGGCCTACTGTCCTGAGTGTGAAGGGTGAGTGCAGAGCCGAGCCTCCAGAGAGAGTGCATGCCAATGGTGCCCTTGCCAGTGGTGCTGGGCTTCAACGTGATGGGGCGCAAGTCACTGCAGGGATGTTGGTGCCAGTACCACCACCTGGGGGCCAGGTTCTAGGGAAGAGCACATCTTCCTGGCCACTGGGCCACCTGGGATACACAGTGGTGGGAGACTCATACCAGTCCCACACAGTCCTCATCTCAGAGTCAGAGACATGAAGGCCTGGGTGTAAACCAGTGACATCACTCACAGTCTGAGGCAACCAATTAGCCTGGGACCCAAGCAAATCACATCTCCTCAGAAGCGTCATCTATAGGATGGGAAATGTCTGTGTGCCCATCTGCTTTAATAACTGGATGGCACTTGGCACAAGCATGCCACCTGTCCACAAAAAAGCTCACCCAATTTGGTGAGTTTGAAGAGCAGCCAATTTGGAAGTTGGAAACTTGCTGGAATGAGACAAACACCCTTTGAGTGATGCCAAGAGAAGAATGATGGGGCATTTTAGTTATTAAGAATAAAGCAATTCTCCTCCTCAGGAATTTCTTGGACTGGCCATTTATGGTAAGAATCACCTAAGAGTTTGCTCTCTCTCCTCCCTGCCTCAAGGTGTGAACTCATAATTCTAGAATGCCTAGCTGGATGAGACCTTATCCAAGCCCTTCATGTCCAATGACATGACCACAGAAGGCAGGTGTCATGTCCAAGGTCACACAGCCACTAGTGACCAAGGGGAGGCCAGGACCCTGTCAAGTTGAGTCCAAACACACCATTCTGATTTATCTGATTTATCACAGTTCTTTCTCTATCTCTGTCTCCCTCCTGCCACTCGCACTTCCCAATCTCCACTGGAATGCTCTTTCCTCCGACTTTCAGAAAGCCAGAGAAAGGAAGGATACCAGAAAGTAGACAAATAAAAAGACGGGAAGGGGAATCGAATTAACATTTTACATGAGAAAATGTACTGTTTCATCTCAGATCACAAATCCCAGACAGGTGGAAACCGTGTTTTCTCTATGTTCCATGCCACAGTGACCAAGCGCACCACCAAAGTGAGAGTGAAGACCTGCCAGCCATCGATTGGTTGTTCTCCCTGTGTCTCCCACATGCGCTGCTGGGGGAGGTGCCCACTCCTCTTCCCCAGAGAGAGATTTGAGGAGAGGGTTTGAGGCGATTAAAGGAAAGCATGAGCTGGGGCTCCTGGGCTTTTCTGTAAAACTCCATTTCACATCAGGCCTTAGGAAGATGAGGCCCCAGAAGTGAAGACACTTGTCTAAAGTCACAGACTTTAGTTCCTGTCCTAGGACTGGAACTTGGCTTTCCAGACACTGTTCCACTGAACAATACTATGGTTTATGTATGGCTTAGCCCAGTGTTTTTCAAACTGCAGATAATGACCTATAGAAGGTCATGAAAGAAATCTGGTGGGCTGCATAATTTTTAAAATAAAATTAGAGCACAACAGAAAGAGACAGAATAGAAAAGAATAGAATAGAATAATCAGAAAGCAGTAAGACTGTTGTTTCCCCAGATACTTGTCTCATAAACATGTGTGTGCAGGTATACGCACATGTACATATATACATAGATAAGTGTATGTGTGTATTCATGGAATCACGACAAAATATTTTTCCTACTATGGGTTGGCATCAAAGAAAGTTTGAAAGTTACTAGTTTAGCTTAGAGGTAAAGTATAAAGCACTGGTTTAAATCACGGTCCTAATACTCCTATTACTGAGCTTTTAGACAATTGTTTTCATCTTTCTGACCTTCGGTTTCCTCATCTATAAATTGAGAATAATGAAAGAGTTGTAGAATTGAGAAAATTAATTGAAATTATCCATATAAGATGTTAAGCAAGGTAACTGACCCAAAGAAAGTGCCAAGGGTATCAAGTATTAAATATGCATGTGATATTTTATACATATACAACAAGGACTCATATTCCAAGGGTGACAAAGAGCTATCGTAGTCCGGCCAAGCAGAAAGCAATCTGTGGAGGGTAACAGAGTGACACTATGAGGAGGGCACCTGTCCAACAGTGGGGCCCCGTACCTGAACCCCTCCATTACTTATTCAATCATGCATGGGTAAGCATCAGCCAATTCCTTCAAGATGCACATGTACTTACAAGGCTCATCTTTCCCTTTGCAAGAGGATGGGCAGTTTGGAATCTCCTGAATAATGACAGGGCAAAAAGAGGAGAAAGCAAGTCTTGAAGATAAATTTTGCCTTCTTCACAATTCCACAGGGGGCCAGAGTCACTGTCTTCCTAACTCAACTCCTTCCTCCTAGAGCACCTGGAGGGATCTGGGAAGTTCACTGCCTTCAGAGATCCTCAGGACAGAGCCAAAGGGCATTGAGACAACACTGTCTGCTGCTCTTTGGTGTTTATTTGTTTGCTGTTCATGAATAAACTTCTTCTGGCCCCCTGAAGAAGGATGGGTTTGGGTGGGAAGGACGCAGAGCCTCTCAGAACCTTTTGCATCCAAGGAGTGAGTGGGTTTTTATATTTAGCAGATGACTCACCTTCAAGCACATTAGTCACAGCCTTCCAGCTCAGATCTGGCAGGCTGGATGCTGGGGATCTCAGTGGGGTGAGATCAGACAGGAGATCGGGAGACAGAGCAAGAGAGCCCGGGGAGCTAGAGTCGGGAAGACCAGTATGAGAGGTGGAGAGGTAAAGACAGAAGCAGAAGGCTCTGAAAGAAACCCAGCCAAGTCTTGCCCAGCAGAGAGGTTCCAGAGTGGCAGGACCCTCTGGCTCAGGCTTGCTACAAAATACCCAGCCTTCAGGGAGGGAGAGAAGAGGGGGGCAGGACTCAAAGCACCTGTCTTTGAGGCCATGCCTGTGGTCTGGCTCACATGTCCAGAAGCCCTCCAAGAGGTCCCCTCCGGGCCACGCAGGAAGCTTGCCAGCCTGGGCCCCATCCATGGGCTGGCTACAGCAGTGACAGATGGCTGGAGCAGGGGTTTTCACAGGGTGCCGCCAGACCATGCCCAGGCCATGCTTGAGCAGGGCAGAGAGGAAGAACCTCTGAGAAAGACACTGTCACGAGAGGGAAATGAACAGAGAAGGCAAGAGCATCCCCCGTCTAGGGCAAAGGCTCTCAAGTGCAGTCCCCGGGCCCTCCTCCCTGGTGTCAGAAGACCCAGGGACCTTGAGAACGGTGAAGCCCAGGGCCCCAACCCAGGCCTCCTCCACCTGATTCCCACTGGGTGGGTCCAGAGTCTCTGCTTTTACAGAACCTGATGCTTCATAGGCACATTAAGGCTCTAAAACCTCTGATCTAGAGCTGGAGCTCAGCATCGCAGTACCCTGATCCTGATTCACTATGGGATAAGGCATGTTGGTATTCTTCTCTGTGCCTCAGTTTACCATTCAGAAAATGAGACGCTCACTGAAAGGATTGTTTTAAAATTTTAGAAAATCCAGTAAAGGAATATAAAGTTGGTTTGTTGTTTTTCTTCATGAGAAATCTAAATACTTCTTAACTAGAACTGGGTCAAATCGCAGGGAAGGAACACTACACCTGGCTGTATCCCACAGTGGCAGAAATGGCGAAGATCATCTCGAAGCAAACTCCAAGGGGCTGGTGTCCTATGGCAGAGGCCTGCTGGTTTGGGACTCAGAGGCTGGGATGTGGGGCCACCCTCTGCCCATCTTGGCCCACAGGCTTGGCTAGTTAGGGCCCATGTTTCCATCATGGGAAAAAGGTGTTTCCTTTTGGAAGGTCAGAGGACTTGCTCCTCCAGACCTCTCTCAGGACAAGTGGGACCACATTGTTGGGGCCCTGGGTCAAAGTGAAAACAGTGAAACAGGGGGGACAGCAGCAAGGGGGCAGGGAGGGGTGTGGAGCCTGCCTGCCTAGGGGGGTACTGCATCAACCCTTCTTTCTCACCAACACCCTCAAGGTGGGTGCCCTCGCCCCCGTGAAGGACAGGAGACTGGACTGAAAGTTAACTGACCTGCCATATTCTGGTGGCAACACCAACAGTCAGGACTTGCATTTGGGTCCAGAGCCCATGGTTTTTTTCACTTCTCTAAACTGCTGCTTCACTTTGTCACCAAGATCCCTGGGTCACTGAAAAGACCTACCACATTCTTGACAATATATTCAGGGTATCCCTTTTCCCTTCATGCCATCCCTGCTCCCTTCACTCTTCTACCCAATGTGGCCTGAATTTTAGAAAGGCTCCTCTTCGTTCTTAATATGGCAATCTCCACCCCGTGATTCTTGGGCTGTTTCTTCCATTCTAGCAACGGTGTCTTTTCCAAGGCCACATAAAGCTCACCTTTGAGAAGCCCCCAGGCCCACTGCTTCTTCACTGTCTCATGGCCTGCCCTGCGCTGCCACAGGCATCCGTGTCTCTGAAGCTTGGTAAAGAGGTCTTTCTGACAGCCTTGGCTCCCTGAGGGCCAGAAATATGCCTTTCCATTTTCCTGCCTCCCTCATTTGAAGCTTCATACATGGAAATATAGACCTTGTTGACAGGCACAATAACCATGAAAAGGAAACTTGGGGAAACGTCCTAGCATAGACCCACACATCCCATCTTGAGATGCAAGCCAGTTCTGTCCTCGGTCTACCTCCTTCCCTGAAAGTCTTTGCTGCCTTCTGCTTTCCATGGAGGAGTTGAGCAGCCTGTCAGGCCAGAACCCTGAGTCAGCGGCTGCAGGAGGAGGCTCAAACAGGAATAGCTCTCAGAGAGCCCAGAAATGGACCCACAACACTATAGTCAACTAATCTTTGACAAAGCAGGAAAAATATCCAATGGAAAAAAGACAGTCTCTTCAATAAATGGTGCTGGGAAAATTGGACAGCCAGATGCAGAAGAATGAAACTGGACCATTATCTTATACCATACATAAAGATAAACTCTAAATGGATGAAAGACCTCAATGTGAGACAGGAATCCATCAAAACCCTGGAGGAGAACATAGACAGTAACCTCTACGACATTGGCCACAGCAACTTCTTTCAAGACACGTCTCCACAGGCAAGGGAAAAAAAAGCGAAGATGAACTTTCAGGACTTCATCAAGATAAAAAGCTTCTGCACAGCAAAGGAAACAGTCAACAAAACAAAGAGGCAACCCACAGAATGGGAGAAGATATTTGCAAATGACACTACAGATAAAGGGCTAGTATCCAAGATCTATAAAGAATTACTCAACACCCAAAAAACAAATAATCAAGTCAAAAAGTGGGCAGAAGACATGAACAGACACTTCTCCAAAGAAGACATATGAATGGCTAACAGACACATGAAAAAATGTTCAAGATCATTAGCCATCAGGGAAATTCAAATCAAAACCACACTGAGATACCACCTTATACCAGTTAGAATGACAAAAATTGACCAGACAAGAAACAACAAATGTTGGAGAGGATGTAGAGAAAGGGGAACTCTCTTACACCATTGGTGGGAATGCAAGTTACTACAGCCACTTTGAAAAACAGTGTGGATGTTCCTCAAAAAGTTAAAAATAGAGCTACCCTATGACCCAGCAATTGCACTACTGGGTATTTACCCCAAAGATACAGATGTAGTGAAAAGAAGGGCCATATGTACCCCAGTGTTCATAGCAGCAATGTCCACAATAGCCAAACTGTGGAAGGAGCTGAGATGCCATTCAACAGACGAATGGATAAAGAAGTTGTGGTTCATGTATACAATGGAATATTACTCAGCCATCAGAAAGGATGAATACCCACCATTTGCATCGACACAGATGGAAGTGGAGGGGATTATGCTAAGGGAAGTAAGTCAAGCAGAGAAAGACAATTATCATATGGTTTCACTTACATGTGGAACATAAGGAATAGCATGGAGGACATTAGGAGAAGGAAGGGAAAAATGAAGGGGAGGGATGTCAGAGGGGAAGACAAACCATGAGAGACTATGGACTATGGGAAACAAACCAAGGGTTTCAGAGGGGAGGGGGGTGGGGGGATGGGTTTGCCCATTGATGGGTATTAAGGAGTGCATGGGACACTGGGTGTTATATGCAAACAATGAATCGTGGAACACTACATCAAAAACTAATGATGTACTATAGGGTGACAAACATAACATAAAAAAAAACACAAAAAAAGCAAGGAATAGCTCTCAGCAAGTATGTGCAGTGTCCTCTCTGTCTCTCTTCTCACCAACCAGACTGGAAGGTCCTTGAGGACAGGGCTATGAGCTTCCTCAGTATGATATGTCTGACCAGCTGCAATGAGATGAGTAAGCAACCGTGAAATCAATGGGATAGGTGATGGGAAGGGGGAAGGGGGAAGGGTGTTACAGGAATCCTCTGAGAGTCCAGCTCACAGTCCTGATCTCTGGCCTTGGTAACTCTATCTAGAAAATGTTGAAAATAGCATCTCTGACACAAAAACAGTTAGGAGAGTGAAACAAGACAGTGTCCAGGAAAGTGTTTAGCAAAGTGTTGTCTCATAAAATGGCATTTATGAACTAAACTAATTATGCTAATGTAAGCAAGGCATGTAAAAAGAAATGAAATTTGGGTAGGGGTGCATTAAATGCAACAACCCCCTACTATATGCCAGGAACCACACAAGTTGCTGTGCCCATTGTGCTCTATAATATTCATAGCAACTCTACTTTGCAGATGAAGAAACTTAGGATCAGAGAGGTCAATTTGTCTACTCAAAGCCACATGGCTAGCAAGTGGTCAAGTCCTGCTTCGAATGGACACTTGTCTATCCCCAAAGTTAGGGCTTATTCTTTTATACCACAATGCTTCAAATACTTGGGAAAGTTTAGGGGAGAAATTTCCTTTTCTCAAATAGGGTTTTGAGAAGATGGTGGGAGGGTAAGGAAGGGATGAAGAAAGGGTGAGCTTCAAGATAGTCTTAGGGCACCCCTTTAAGAATGGGTGGCTTAACTCCAGAAAGGAGGCCGACCAGAGCCAGACTGTCACAAAAAAAGCAGAGTGTATCTAGCTGAGTGTATCAAGGCTGAGTGTATCTAGCAGGCCAGCAGGCAAAGACTCTAATAGTGGTAAGGACTGTTTGTGCCCAGGAAGCTCCTCTGGTGTCAAAAATTCCACTTGGCTGGGAGACTGGGCAGAGTGAGGAGGGTCCTGGGGGAAGCGGGAGGTGGCAGTGGTCCAGCTTTGACTGCACATGCCTGTGAGTGTGGTATACATGCCCAGTCCAAGTAGCGATTTAATGTCACAAGTATGAAGTCCTTAGAACAAGGACATCATGATCCAATGCCCTTGCAAAGACATGTCACTTGGAGCAAAGATCCCAGGAAAGAATGATCTCTCCTGACCCCCTTAAAAATTCCTCCCTTGGGGTTTAAAAACTGTTACTGTCTGGAAGACATAACATATCCAGTTGAAAATTCTTCCAGTGATACTGATGTCATGAAACTCACAAGGTGAAAACAGATTTCCAACTAATGTGTTTTCTGGTCCAGTGGCCTCCTGGAGCTGGGGGGCTAGCCAATCACAACACTTGGCACTGCCTGGTATGGCCAGTGGCCTTTTCATGATGCCCCCTGCATTCCCCACCAGACTCTGATTTCCCTAGAAGAGCCAGGGAAACAGTGCTTCTCTTTCATTTCCGGTGTGCCCAGCAGAGCACTTGACATGTAGTAGGCATTTAATTATATTTATTGAGAGTCTATTATGGGGATTGCCATTTAGCTTTTTCAGAAGCACTGGAAAACATCATAACACTTTCTTATCATTTATTGTTTGTTATTTACTAATTTGTGATTAATTAATAATTGAAAATCCATCCCTGGAAACAGAATAGTCCCAGGAGACTGGTAGCTGGAGGTTTCTTAGTTCTCGTCTTCTAAGTTTTGTCCCTCAAATACCTTATTAGCTGAAGATATCAAGCTTGATTTTATGATGTTCTGAACAAGAGAAAAGGAAGGAAAGGCATTTAAGTAGCCTCAGCTCCTTTGTCTCAAGTGGATTCTTTGAGGTTTTGCTGTACACTGTGGCTTGGCAAATACAAGACCGATTGAATACGGTTCTGTTCTTAGAAATGTGGATGGCTATGATTCGTGGGAGCCACTGTCCCTCTTGCCACTGTCATCTGGATCTTCCCCTTGGCGGGTTTTCAGCTACCTGGGGTCAAGAAGGTAGTTTCTCAACAACATATTCTGCCAGCCCCTTCCTCCTTAAGGAGTCCGGGAGCCTGAGGGCAAGAATTACAATCCATAGGTTTATGATTTGTTGGTATTTCATCAAATTGTCCTCTGTCTTAAAAGCTACTAGAGGCTTAAGATGCCGAAAGAACATGTTTTCTTGTCTGTCTGTCTCTCTCTGCTCAACAACAAGGCACTCTGCTGGCCATAACCAACCCCCATCACAACAAATGAAGAATGGAACCCATGTGGCTTGGGGACCAGGCAGCAGCTACAGGATCCGGGGCAGAAGGTCCAATTCTGCCCCTTCTTCATTCCGCTGTGTGGCTGGGGGGAAAGTCCCCAGGACTCCTGCTCTTTCATTTCTTCCCTGGTCCAGCAGAACCAAGTGATCGAGAAACACACCCCTTGCCCATGTGGGCTCCATAGACCTGCATGAACCACTTAAACCAGCAACTTTCAGAGGAACACCAAATAGACACACCAGATGTGGATCTTTTCCTACTAAATTTCAATGTTATTAATAAAGAGAATATTGGTTGTGGCATCAGAATTCAGTTTTCGAGAAGGCTGTCCTGAGCACAGTTCGTATTTGACTCAATTTCAATTTCAATTTCCTGCACCTTTTATAACTATATATTCCTTTGGTACACTCTGGAATAATAAAAGCAAAAAACAACAATTGTGACCATATGCAGGATACTGTTATGCTCCAGGCAATTTACCTACATCATTCCCAACTCTCATTATAGCCCTGTAAAGTAAATATGATCATCTCTATTTTTGCAGACTGGTAGATAAAGCAGAGGTTAATAAAATTTAAGTCAGGTTGTCTAAAGTCACATGGCCTGTAAGTGGCATTTAGAGTTGAAATCCAGTGCCATCTATGTTTCATTCTAAAATCTATGTCCTTCATACCTTAATAAGCCTCTATCCTTAAAATAATGAGCCTTAATCATTCAAAGATAGATTGAATTATTCATGATATTTACCAAGGTGGGAAAAGGGGCAAACAGGTTGCAATAGCATGGTGCAACCAAAGAGAGACAAGAAAGAAATGTTCTGGTGAACTTTCAGAAAGTTCATAGTTCATTAGCCAGAATAGCATAGCTCCTGAAGAATTCAAATTTAGTTTCTCAAGATGTGACAGCTATGTGGGTTGTCACAAGGGGATTTCAGAGGGTTAGAGGCTGCTTGTACCAGCTCTGAGCTGTTTTCTCTTTCTGAAGCTTTGGGCCCTCAGAGGCATACATGTACTTCTACGCATGTGAGTAAGTGTGTGTGTATGGATGTGTGTGCCCCTGCCCAAGACACGGGGGATGGTGATGAGAAGAGCAGAATTTCAGGCACAATATAGTCACATGATCGATTTAACCAAGAACAAAGAGATGGATCATATTGCAGAGGATCAACAGGATGAATTAGATAAACCATTAAGCAATTGATGTGTTTCTTGGCAACCGAATAGCATAGTGCTAAAAACAAAAATAAATTGACTTGTACCCATAGAATTGGCTGTACGAACAAGCCTGGCCTCAATGACAAATATACAACTACAAATGGAATAAGCAATGAATTGTTTTCCTTTTATGAGAGGGACACCACAAAGCCTTTTGTGCAGCATGGTCTTAGTTGGTGAATCCATTTAATTAGGTACTCTGTATGGCCTTTCAGATTTCCCTCCCACAGCTTGGTTTGTCCATATATCACTAACAGTTTCCTTGCTAAGCAAGCAGACCTGCTCATCTCCACCCTGACCCACAGGCTTTCACAACCCAGAGGAGGATCAAGGCATTTATGGAGGCTGGAGGATATGGCAGCCTCCATCTCACAGACATGTAAGATCATCTAAATAAGCGATATGTCAGCCACTATGCCCTCCTGTTTGGTTGTACATATGGTTTCTCTCATCTATGGAACATAAGAACTAGGAAGATCGGTAGGGGAAGAAAGGGATAAAGAAAGGGGGGTAATCAGAAGGGGGAATGAAGCATGAGAGACTATGGACTCTGAGAAACAAACTGAGAACATCAGAGGGGAGGGGAGTGGAGGAATGGGATAGGCTGGTGATGGGTAGTAAGGAGGGCACGTATTGCATGGTGCACTGGGTGTTATACACAACTAATGAATCATCGAGCCTTACATCGGAAACCGGGGATGTACTGTATGGTGACTAACATAATATAATAAAAAATCATTAAAAAATATATTTTAAATACTAATAAATTAATAAATATTATTTTAAATAAAAATCTTTGAATCTAAAAAAAATTAGGGAAGGGTTGGACAGATGAATGGATAGATGGATGGATGGATGGATGGATGGATGAACAGATGGATATGTGGATGGATGGATGGATGGATGGACGGACGGACGGACAGACAGATGAAAGAACAAATGGACAAAATAAACTTATGAAAAGATTAACACAGACTGCCTTCTTGATGCCAGAATAAAGCATGGGAACTTTTATATAACTTATCTATCTGCTTATGATAAAGGAGACCAGCGTCCAGGTGCTTATAAGGAAGTAACACCTCAAATTATCTGTAAATAACTCCTGCTAAAAAGCCCAGCCAGAGAAATTATATTTAGAGAAGAGAATATAAGGAATGGTGACATTCTACTCTGCTGGGCATTCCAACCAAGTTTGAGCCCGTATCAAGTGAAACCTCAAGAGCATTGGCCCCTCAGGGGCTTTGGGGAGCTGTCTTCAACTATCCTGCATTGAATACTATGCCCTCAGTGTCTATGAAGATTTGTTGTAAAAACCACTTTTGCACTTGTTTGTAAAATTGTGGTTGGGAAAATTGTGCACTTTGTCATTCAAGGTCACGCATAAAAACTTTACATTGTGTAATTTTACCCTCTTCCCTTTTTACCTTAGCTGGCAAGAAGGCCTGAGACAAACATGACGGATCATTACAGTGACTAGCTTGGCCTGCAGCATTAGCATAATTTTAAATCCTGATACACAAGTACATCCTTGCTTTAGAAAGCTCACTCCTCCTACATCTATGCCTTTATCTATACCATCTATATCCTTAGTTGTGACTTATCTCAGATCCTTTTTTAGGAATAAGGCAGTAGACAGGTCAAAATAAATTCATAAATCGTAGTATTTCTATATTGCCAGCATGCTTACCTTTAATGGAGGCTGAAAAGAATAAAAAGCGCAAAACAAGACGAAGCCTCAAAGTGCTTATATATTGCCAGGAAATTAAATTCATTTGACTGCACACAGTCTTGCACACCCAGCCACAGATATGTACACCCATCATGGCATCCTAGAGTACCCACAGAGGCACACATGCTTAAACCTTCTAACCTGTACTACTAATCCACTCCCCACCTCAGACCTGAGGTTTGGCAAAATCCAACTCAGCATGCAGATAGATGAGCAGGTCACTTGCTTACGTAGAGTCATGATGTAACGGTTTCATTTAGCATGAATCCTAATCTCTCTCTGCCTGTGATTATTACCATCTTTAGTGTGTTTACACCTAGACTTTAGGGACTTAATTTCTCTTCCTGGCCACCCAGAGGTAGGTGGGAAAAACAATCAAGCATTTCATAAAAGTTCTGGGTGCTTATAACTATGCTAGCTCTCATTTCCTAAATATCCACTGTGTTCTAAAGCTTACACAGTGCAAGAGGGGAAACTGACGACAGAGAGGTTAACTCACTTTCAAAGACCACATAGTTAAGACCCAGGACTGTCTGATTCCACAGCCTGTGCTTTTTCTCCACCTGACCCTGACCCTGGGGTGATGCTAGGAGTGGCCAGTATGGAATTTAAGACAACGAAAGACCCTGGTTCCCCCACTATTTCACCTGCCATTTCAGAGCTACATATTAAAACCTCTTCAGTATTGGGCACTCCAAAATATCTGACAACAATGTGAAAGGCAGTCAACATAGGCAAGTGGAAGACAGAGCAAATTATGGGAATCCTCATTATTTTAAGAGGAGAAAATAAACCCTAATACCTTGCCCTAAAGTAAGTGCTCTGGCAAATTCCCAGCTGGGTTACCTGTGTATCCAGCTCTCCTGGGTCAGCCCAGGAGCCCTGGGCACTTGTCTAGGGCAGGGTTTCTCAACCTTAGCATTACTGATGCTTTGGGCCAGATAATTCTTTCTTGTGGGAAGCTGCCCTGTATATTGTAGAATGTTTAGTAGTACCCCTGGCCTCTATCCACTAGATGCCAGTACGACCTGCCCTTAGCAGTAATAATCAAAAATGTCTCCAGATGTTGCTAAATTTCCCTGGGAGCAAAATCACACCAGGATGAGAACTGCTGGTCTAAGGCCCCCAGGAAACCTGCTTCAGAGGGCAGTTGCTAATAGTTGGAGGCTGTAAAGGGGCAGATCAAGAGTGTGGACTGCTGAGGCCAACAAAGCAATCTGGCCAAGGGTTAAGACCTCAGACTAAAAGGGGGTTTCAAGAAACCATGTCACTGACCACTACTCGGCCCCTTAGCCAAGTGCCATCTCTCTGTGATAAGCCCCTACAGGGTCCTGCCCTGACTTGCAGAGATGGGATGTAAATAAATGATAGAACCCTTCTAGGTTACCGGGCGGTTTATAGTTTGGATTTTCATAACTTAGAACTTGTGACAAATAGGCCAGCCTGAGCTGAAGTCTACCTTTTTCCTCAGCTGAGGGAGGACGACCAGAGTTGATGGGTGGTCCAAACAAGATGCACAGGAGCAACTTCCACCACCACCACACCCCACAGGGAACCAATTGTCTAAGTTCCTGCACCTGCTTCCCAGGAGCACTTGCAGTGCTGGCACAGGTGAGGCTGTCAGGGAAACAGACCCCCCCAGGACCTCTAGGTATGTGCATGTCAGATGTCATGGAAGGGCAGCTCTTGACAAACCCCACAATCTGGATTTCTCATGAATTCAGAATACCCTGCCCTCCCCAGACGATTTTAGTCATAACAAGTGAGCTGGAATGTATGCCTTTTGGAGAAAAGCTAGAATCATTTGTCCCTGCTGCCACGCACGAGCACCCCCCCCCCCAGACTCCTAGGGTCCAGGCACATGGGGGTCTGCTGGGCACTGGGTCCTGGGTTACTTGGGCTTATTGGCTGAACCCAGCTTCTAATCAGCCCTTGGCTCATCTTTCACGAACAAAATCTATTTTCTTCATGCCTAATGCTCACCTCCACCACTCCCAGATAAATACTTTAGGATATTTTTTTTAAAAAACAAAAGCAATTTTGAAAAGTCACCTCTAAGTCTGAAACCTACTTTCTTTGGAAAGAATCCTATTGCCTCGTTCCCTGCCACCTTGCTCTGGATGGTTCTGAGCCCAGTGGCAGCAGTAGCAGGAATCCTTGGGAACTGGGTAGAAATGCAGATTCTCGGGTCCCATCCAGAGCATCTGAATCCTAGTCTGCATTTTAACAAGATCCCCAAGTGATCTGGGAGGCAGTCTGAGGAGCATGGCCTTTCCCCAGAAGCACAGAAGCCCAGGGCTCCTTCAGGATTTACTGCCCCCTCTTCCTGTAATCTGACACGGCTCTCCTGATCGTAAATGTCTACAGAAGAAGTTGCCCATAGCCCTTGCTAGTCTGTTCCAACGGTTGCCCCATCCCAACAGCCAGGGAGCTCTTTCTCGTGCCAGCCCTCTGTCTCTCCCGTTATAATTGCGGCTGTATTATGTTTGCCCTATCCTCAGCACATCACTACTTCAATAACAGTTCATTTGCTTAATGACAGTGAGTCACTGGCTGTTTTCTGGCTCATCTCTGACTGTTTTCAGAGAAGAAACCTGAGGCCTTTATCAGTGGAGGCAGCGGCGTGTACTGGCCTCAGGCACAGAGCCGGGCAGAGCAAGCAGGGGACAAATGTCAGCTGGGTGGACGTTTGGTTCTGTAGCCTCTGCTTCCAGAGAAAAAGGCTGGAAATCTCCAGGACCAATGGCCCCAGCTGTGCCTGAGGTGACAATACATGGCTCTGTTGTGTTGTGTTGGGAAGCCCAGAGCTCAGGGGAGAATGGAGGTCGCATTGCAGGAGAGCAGCCAGAGGAACACTGTTGCTCTGTCCAAGAGCCCGAGAGCTGCGGTCTTGCTGCCCTCACGGGGGTCTGACGGGCCACAGGCTTCACCGGGGCTTCCCAGCTCACCGAGGGCCAGAGCTCCCTGTAGGAATGTGGCTGAGCACTCCTGCAGCCTGGGGCCGCACGCCTGGAAGGGAGCGTTCTCTGTGCCTTCGAAGTCTGAGCTGAGCTTTAAGGACCCCGGTCTGCTGAAGGGGAAGGGATAACCCTGCTCTTTACAATAGTGAAATCATTCTTATTGTCTTATAAATACCCTGTAAGAATCCCTCTCGAGAGGGTTGTAAGATGAATGGGGAGACAGATGGCTCCTTCTACTGCTCTGATGGGCTGCTCGTGACCCCGTCTCAAGAAGAACCTCTACCTTTGTGAAGTGAGGCTCTCTCCCATTGGACTTCCTCCCATGTAACTCTGCCCTTGAGAGCCCTGCCAAGCTTTAGGGACCAACTCAGATTCAAGCTCATCTAGGTCACCTTCCGAGGCTCCCCACTGAGAATCCATTAACCTCTCCCTTTCCCTTGGCGCTCCGTTTGTAACTCTGGTGTGGTTGTTTCCATGGTTCTGGCTTGTATTTGCGTTATTTGTAACACACAGTCCGTTTCTCAACTCTAGAGTCTGCCAGACACTGGTTAGATACCAGCTCTATTACGTACCAGCTCAGTGCTTTGGGCAGGTGGCTTCACCTCTCCACAACCCAGGTTAGTTGACTATAAATGGGTATAAAAATGCCCACCTCCTAGGAGTGGTGTGAGGAATAAATGAGGTGATGCATGCCCAGTCTGTGCAGTGCCTGGCACAAAATGGGAGCTCACTCAGTAACTAGGGCGCTGCTGCCATACCGTCACTCATGACCGTGATGACGTTGGCAAGAAACCGTCATGGCCACTAGACTGAGCTCCTGGAGGGATGGAGCCATTTTAAAGTCACCTTTGACCCGTGCAGTGTCTAATCAAGTGCCTTCCACACAGTAACCGATCACATCTTGCTTTGAGGATAAAATGAGATAATAAAGTAAATGAAAGCAATTAGCACAGTGCCTGTCACCCAGAAGCTCAAGAAAATTTAATATCCCTTTTCTCAAATAAATAAATAAATAAATAAATAAATAAATAAATAAATGTTTGTTGTATTTAAGCTTCAACAGCCCAAATTAAGGCTGCTAGTAAAAAGGATTTAAAGATTAGGGGGGGTGGTGACCCCAGGAACCAAGAAGTGATTCTAAATAGACCATACAATCTGTTGGTATGTTTTCAGAATGGATTCAAATAAAATATTTCATGCCCTGGTCTTGCCCTCCAAGTGCCTGCAGGAATACCCAAAGGCGGTGAATGCTGAGTCTGGAGAGCCTTGGAAGGTTGGGATGGAAGAAACAGTGGTGCATGAAAGGGACATCCACTGAGTATTAGGAAGAGCTCCACTGACCCCAGGCGAAGGGGCTCAGATGTTATAGGAGACTGTGCATGCCTCTCTCCAACTTGATGCTTTCCTCCAAAAACCTTCCCCCAGAAATGACCTCTGTGGTGCCCCAAGGTGGGAAGAAAGTGCTTTCTGCCCTGCAATGCGGGGCAAGCTAAGTTGAAACCAAGGCAGCAGGTGGCCATATAAGCACGAGCCCACAGCGCACATACCCACAACCATCCTGGCGCAGGGGTCATCCCTGCTGCTCTCTCCTGCAGACAAATACTCTGAGACATGGCACTCACTGTCGGGGAGAAAGAAACAATTCCATGACAGAGTAAGAGGAAAGCAGGGCTGGCAGATGAGGAGAAACCTCTCCAAGAGAAGAGAACTGCTCCCTCCTTTCTCTTCTTCCTCCTCAGGGGCCCCAATGCCTGGACCTCCCACCACTGCACACAACCCTTCAGAGGTATGCCATAGTGAACCTGGTCTTCTGAGGGAAGCCACAGGTGCCTTCAGGTACACTTGAAGAGTGAAGGAGCGAGCGCCCCCTGAAATTTAGAACCCCTGGGTTTAAGTCCTGGACCTTGTAGGTGGGTATGACCCTGGACAGGTCACTGCATTTGCTGGGCCAGAGTTTCCACTGTAAGGAACAGAACACGGAGAAGGGCATAGAGGAGGGAGGTGATGGCTCAAGGGTAAAGACCAGATAACTACTTAATTGACTGCCATTGTGTTGCTAGCATCAGGGATAACAGCTATGACATGGACTTATTATAACTGTGGCATATGCTAGTGGGACGCTCACTAAACCCATTTTATCTGCTTGGGCACACAGCTAAACTGCATTTTCCAGCCCCCTTGCATTTAGATGCAATCTGCAATTGTTCTCACCAATGGGATGTGCATCACTCCCCCAGATAAGGAAGTTAAGAGTGAATGTGTTTTCTCCATTCTTTCTGCCACAAGCTGGAATCCCCCACACCCCTGTGTCACCCTACTGGGTCATGATGAGGATAAGATATAAACCTTTATTGTGTCAGGTCACTGGGATTTCCAGGATTACTATCAGAGAAGCTGGAGTTACGTACTTAAACTGTTGCAGGCACAATGCCCCCTTCTGGGAAGGACAAATAAATGGTACTCAATTGCAATTCTTTAGATATTTCATGGAAATATTACTGAATTCAAGCTAGGCGACCTATCTCCTAGTCCAGGCTCTAAAAGTATCTACCTGTGTGATTCTGAAGTCATTTCCTCCTCTGGCCCTCAGTTCCTCTTTCATAGGGTGAGGCTGTTGAATTGGATGGTCACTACCATCCCCTACTGCTCAAAGACATCTGCAATGCCAGACAACAGGGGCAGCCCTACAGACTAACATGCACCTGTCACTGAAATGTGAGCTTATGATGCCTCCCAGGTCTGAAGACAGGGCTGCTAAGTGTTATTAGAGACAGGCCTCAATAGCTTCTGCTACTCTGCAGAGTAAACAAGAACGACAGAGATATTTTGAAGTCCCAAATACTCCATTGTTACTCAACCAATGTTTGCTGGGCAATTCCCGTTTTTGGCCAAAACGGCAGATGATATGAAAGTGAAGTCTCCCATGGTCCCTCGATACACCTCCCCCACTGCTTCCATGTACCTTCTGTCTGGCCGCCTTTACTGCAGGACTCCAGGCACCATTCACATTGCAGCCTGGATCCCTGGCCTCCCCGGAGTTGTGCAGTGCACAGCCACTGCAGTTGTGGATGCTGGCCTTGATTCTTCCCGTGTCCTCGATGAACACATCGTGCATCCTCCTTGCTTTTATCTATGCAGCTCCATTTGCTTCTCTCTCTTCTCCAACTGGGGAGCGCCAGTGTCCTTTCAAGGCCAGATTGAATCATTCCCTTCTCTGGGAACCCCTGCCTGATTGTCACTCCTTGCAGAAGAATTCATCCCCTATCCGCTCCACCCCTCCCCCCACCATAGCATCAGTCACTTTGCTGCTCAGTTCATTAGTTGCATGCCTGTCTTCCCCATTGGACAGTGTGTTCCTCAGGGACCATGACCTTGTCTTTGTCATCTCTGAATTCCCAGAACCTCAACAGTGCCAGTTTAATGGTGAGTTTTTAAATGAATATTCATGAATAGAATGAACCAAGTTTCTTTTTACTTGCTGCCCTGAGGTCATATACAGAGAAGCCAAAACATGGATTTGGAAAAAAAATCACAAAATGTAAAAACATATAGCTACTCTGAATCCTCCTCTCCCCAAAAAGTATTATCAGTTATCAAGTTATGAAAAGGTAGCTGTGAGTTGGTACTCTGAGATGAGAGCCGCAGTCTGCTGCTTCCCTTGAACAAAGGGAGCACTGTGACAAGCACTGTGCTCCCCAACCATGCTAATCAAGGCCTAAATTAAGTCAAGAAAAGAAACTTCCTGGGGCATAAGACTACGGGGCCCCACTGCACAGGGCCATGTCCAGGTGTGGTCTTCACGGTCCCCACTGACACTTGGCAGTTCTCCTGGCAAGGCCATTTCTCTGCAGACTGACAGGTGTGATGATCCCTCTGAATTGGTTTAATAGAGTTTCTGATCCCCAGGGGCCTAGGGAATGAATATGAGGGCCAGAAATAGAACATGAAATGCATGGGGATGGAGGGGAAAGGGACACTGAACTTAGCTCAAAGTGTTGATGGTGAGGTCAGTGTCAGGATAAGCAAATTCCTGGGAGTGGTGAGAGATGGGAATGACTGTGATGGAGATCATGGCACTGGCCAGCAGGCAAACTGTGCCAAAGAGCATCTGAGGGTGTCCCCCCCACCCAGAGGGACCCAGGAGAGCCACTGAGAAGACTGAGGAGGAGGAAGAACAGCCTTGCCCTCTCACCAATCCCAGAGGCAATCTGTGTCACAGCTACAGTTGTTAGAGCAGTTTCCAAGTCAGGGCTAGCACTGATGGGTGGTTTATGGATAGGTCTCTGAGAGCTTACATAATCATGTCTACACATTTTTGTCCTCAGTCAATCATTCATATACTTCCGCTAAGCCTGGAGGCTACTTCAACCTACTGAGATGTTGAGCTTCTCATTTGTTTTGAGGGTTCAACCCTCCCCTTGCCCTCCAGCTCTCACAGTCAAGGAGCCAGTGAGGAAGGTTGGATGTGGAGATCCTCTGGGCCAGTGGAACTGATCAGCATGTCAGAATAAGTCATAAACCTCTTATCTACAAACACTTTGAGAGTCTCACCTTGGGACACAACCTTCACTAACCAGGCCAGCCTTGTTCCCACTGTTGCCAGGTCATGCCAGCTCTTCCAGGAAGAACCTCACTGCAGCACCCTCCAGTGATCTCGGGTGCTAGTACAACCACACACTGCCTGACTCACCCTGGTTACCTACCTCGTCTCCCAGAAGACTATGAGCTCCCTAGGATAGGGGCTATGTCCCATTATCTTGGTGTCCCCAGGGCCTACACAGAACCTGTATAGTAAAGAATTTAACCTTGACCAGAAAGAGGGCTTCCTTTACCCTCAGTTTCTAGGAGGCAATCCCTAAGCCCTTGGAATGTCACGGCTGATAGGAGTATCTCTGTTGGCCAGGGGATCTCAAGCCAGATAGAGTGTAACAATGTGATTTAGGGTGTAGGTTTTGAGCCACAGCAACAATATGATGTAGGGAGAAGGCTTTGGGTCAGTTGCATGGTATCAGCAACCTCCTGAGGGCTTGGGGGACTGAGATTAGCCACATGGGAAGTCAATCACGCCTACAGAATGAAGATCCAAACAAAACCTCTGGACACCAAGCTTGAAGGAAGAGTTCCCTGTTTGTCAATATTCCATGTGTACGTACTGTCACACGTCAGTGTCAGGAAAGTACCTTTAAACAATATGGGTTTGAGCTGTGTGGGTTCACTTACTACATGTGGATTTCTTTGATAGAGTTCAGTACTGTAAATGCATTTTCTCTTCCTTATGATTTTCTTACCAGTGTTTCTCTAGCTTACTTATCGTAAGGATACAGTATGTATTACATATAACATACAAAATATGTGTCAATCGACTATGTTATCGGTAAGGCTTCTGGTCAACAGTAGGCTATGAGTAGTTAAGTTTTGGGAAAATCAAAAGATATACATGAATTTCTGACTGTGCAGGGGGTTGGCACCTTCTGACTCCTGTGCTGTTCAAGGGTCAACTGTAATGCTGTCCTGACTCCATGGGGACGAAGGAAACTGGAAGCTCTACATTTGGAACTTTTCTGCCCTATGCACTTTTCCCCTTGGCTGATTTCAAGCTGTATCCTTTCCCTGTAACAAACCATAACCATAAGTATAACAGCTTTCAGTGAGTTCTGTAAATTCTTTTGGCAAATTATCAAACCTAAACATGGTCTTAGGAAGCTCAGAACTTAAAAGCTGGTGTCAGAGATGAGAGTGGTCTTACGTGGACTGTGCCCCCTTCCCCCAGGTGTTGCAGAGCCTTTCATATAATCAGAGACATGAGACATGGGAAGTCTCACGCAACCTAGGGAAATTGGACAACAGATGCTCTGGGTGGCCATGGATAACTCTTCTGGCTTCCTCCACCCCCCCCCCCAGATTCTTATGAAGACCTCTCCCACTGAATAGAAACCTAGCCATATGGCCTAATCAAGGGAAACTCAGAAATCACGGACAACAGTATTCTCAGAAGCTGCAAACCTAACCCTGAGGTTGTAGGCAGCAGGATCTTCCATCTTGTGCCAAGAGTACTCTTTCCCAAGAGATAGAATATTAAGAATAATTATAAAAGTAACAGTAGCACCTAAAATTGACTGAGCATTTTCCAGATGCCAGGAACAATTCTAAGTCTTTTGTATTCATTACCTTAATCTTCACAACTCTGTGAGGTAAGTATGCTATTATTTCTGTTCCACTGATGAGAAAACTGAGCAGCAGAGAGAATAGTAACTTGCCCAAAGTCACAGAGCAGGCATATGGCAGACCCAGGATCCAAGCCAAGGAACTTTGTTTGACTCCAGGGCCTTGGTCTTAACAATACCTGTCCAACCACTAGACTCAAAGATCCCTGGAGTCTTCCTGGATGGGTAAGTCTGAACTGCCTTTGTCTACAGAGGGCAAGGGCTTACGCATTCAGACAAAGCTAATTTTGGAGTAATCTCATAGGCACTGAACTAAGCAAGCTCTTTTATACATATCTGATTTATCCTCCAACAATATTCTAGGGTGGTATTCACTCCATGATATAGACTGAGGAAGCAGAGTCTGCTTTGAAAATATGAGCCCCCGTATGCTCTAGATCCTCTCAAATCAACTACAGTCATTGATCGGGCACCTTTGATATATTAAGTTGAACCTCAAAATATGGCTGATATTTGACTGTTTTTGACTAACAAAAAATGGCAATTTCACATGATTCAAACTAATGTAATATGTCGGGCTAAGTATGAATAGCAATAACTGATAAACAGGATAAATAGGAAATATTTGATTGAGTGACTCATTTTTCAAAAACTTAGGGACTTCCAGTGTTTACTCACCTGCATATTATCCCTTAAAAAGTGTGGATGGATGGCTCCAGGGACATCAACGATCACCAGAGTTCTTCATGTGACATTTCAAGAAAGGGTTAAAATATGACAAATGTTTATGTCTAAGAATCCAAGAAAACTGGCACACGTATGTGGTTTCATAAAACTCTTATAAACCAGAGACCCAGGTTAAGGTTCTCAGCTCTGCCTTTCAACATCTTTGTGACCTTCGGCAAGTGACTTAGCCTCTCTGAGCTTCAGATTAAAAAAAAAAAAATATATATATATATCACTTTGCTCCCAGGGTGGTTGTGGGGACATTGACACTAAGGATGTGAAAAGATTTTGCAAGCTACAAAATGCTGTACAAACATTTTGTGCTGAACAATCTTAGGTCATACCATTGAGTCACTGCCCATGTTCCATCAGTATTTGTTCACCTGACCCAGTTTGGTATGGTAACTTTTCAGGAAAGCCTTCTATGCAAGTACTGGATCACCTGGTCATCTGTCCAGCATGCCTGGTGTCCCGCTGTGCGTGTGCTAAGCAGGCTTGTGACAGTGTAGGGAGGTGTTGCAGGAAGTGCACCCAGAGCCCAGAACCCCAACCTGCACTTCCTCCTCTCCCACCCCTGTGCTGGGAGAAGGGGAGAGGGTGGGAACACAGACACCAGCACCCCTCCTCCCTGGCCTCAGTCCTAGGGGAGAAGTGAAGAGCCAGCCCAGTCTCCAGGAGCCAAAGGAACAGCTTGCACTGCCGGAGCAGGCTGGTGCCAGGAGGGGATCTGAGTCACTCTCTGTCAGCAGTTAGGGCGCACTGCCAGCCCATCAAGAGGGACACCTGCCCCTCCCCCTCTCCCGAAACCATCACCTCTCATGGGGGCACTCCTCTCTAGCACAACTTATACGGCTCCCAAGCAGAGGGCTCCAGATCAGCTTTAGGTCACCTGGCACTTGAGGGAGCCCAGGGACTAAGACTTCTTTCCTTAGGTCATCACTTTGTGACACCAGGGTCCTTGGTTTCTCTCTCAATCTCAAACACCCGTATGCAGCTGCTGAATGACCATGTGCCTCTCCTCCTCACTTACCTTCAGTGGATGCCACTGTCCACAGGGGCCACACTTCCGCACCTGGCATTCACAGCCTCCGTGAATAAGCTCAGACTTGTTTTCCCAGCCATGTCTCCCACTGCTCCTAGAGCACTCCTTTGTGTCAGCCCAACCAACTTACTCACTATCTCCCCACCCTTCCCCAAGCATATGCACCCTTTGTTTCACATAGACAATTTTGCTCAGGCCCCACTCCCAACCTGCCGTGCTTCACGTTTTCCCCTTTCCTTGGAAAGTCTTCCCTGTGCCTGAAGACCCAGTTCATCTGCTACCTTTACCACAAGCGTGCTTCCCTGACAAGTTACTGAACTGATGTCCATGAAGTACCTACTATGTGCCAAATTCTGTTCTGGGTGCTGGAATACAGTAGGGGATGAAAAAGACCGGCTCCCTGTTCTTACAGAGTTTACACTCCAGCGGGAAGAGGCAGAAAATATAAACAAATAAATGATTCCAGTCCGAGATAAGAAAATCAACCAGTGTAATGTGCTAGAGCGTGACTGACAGGTGAGGGCACACTCTAGAAAACCTCTCCGAGGAGGTGATGCTAGAGTTGAGACCTATAAGACAAGGAGTCAGTCGTGCCACGCCTAAGAAGATTCTAGAAGGAGGGGGCAGCCGGTGTGAAGACCTCAGGACGGAAATAATTGTTGCCACTGTGTTGGAATCCTGCCTCACCTAATTTCACATGCATTTCACATGTCCCTGTGTGATGTGTTGTGCTCTGTCAGGATAAACAGGCAAATAACGCTAGTAATTCCACAGCGCTGCAGTTCTGTGTGACTGTTGTTGTCACATGTTTCCCTTCCTCCCTCCCGTATAAACAGCAAGCTTCAAGTGCCTTGAAGACAAGAAACTGTGCCTTCTCCCTCAGTGCAACCTCAGGGTGCACCTAAATACCGGAGACCTACTGCACCCACGGCAGACATTCACCAAACACGATTTCACCTCCTGGCCCTTCCACCTCACCCGGGGCCAGGCGTTCTCCATCCCCGCCACACATTAGAATCACCTGTGAAGGCTACAGACAAAAATCTCAGGCTTCCCCACACACTGACTCAGACTCTCTGGGAGGGGCTTGTATGAGGCTCCCATGTGTAGCCTGGGTCGAGCATCTCTGGCTCGTTGACAGAGCACCTTCCAAAAAAGGAGAAGGGGCAGTCACTAAGCATTCTAATCTGGCCTCTGACCTGGTACTGGTGGAGGTGAACCACTGTCTGGGGTGCCTGGTTTCTCCATAGGCAAATTGAAGGACTTCCACCAAAGGCCTCCAGACCAGCCTCTGACCTTGACCAGCCTGTGTAATCCCTCAGCCCAAGGGACGTGTATCTGGTCTCAGCCATAGTGCCGTGGTCCTTGCTCCGTGCTTGATGGTGCCTCCTGGTCAGCCCCAGGAGGCAGACACCGTCCACCATTTTCTTAAAGATCCTGAGTTAGGAGTCCGCTTTCCTCTTTGACTCCTTAGTTTTAAGCTTGATGTGCAGAGAAACTGCCTCCCATGAGGTACTGGGTTATGTCATCCTCACACAGACCATTAAGAACAGTAACACACTGTCTCTCCCTACACACTGTCGGGGATGCTGTAGGTGTGATCTTGCCTGGAAGAAGAGGGCATAATGAATCATCCGTTTCCAGGCAATTTTCAAGGTAAGATGCTTTGCCATCATTCTAAAGGTCTCCTATGCCTTCTTGTAAGCCACTGCAGTCCTGAGCGATGGGTCCTCAGACCTGGAGAGACCTATGCTGAGGATACAAGCAAGGGAGAACAGGACGCCGCCACCACACAAGACGCTTGCAGGGACAGATGGCACTCATTAGAGAGGGAGGCATGCCAATGCGCAGACAGCAGCCCTCTCCCTTCCCCCAACCTCAAGGACAGCCTGGGAAGGGGTGGATTCTCTGTTCTGGGAACTTATGCCCTCTGAATTTGAAATCTCTGCAGAGGGAAGGGACAGCTCCTTCCAATGGTCCCTGCCCAGAATCCAGACACTCAGCCTGGCCAGTCCTTTCTTGCGTGACCTTGAACACACCACTGCACTGAGCCTTAGGTTAGTTGTTTGTGAAAGGGCTGAAAAATCCCTGTCCAGTTCACTTATTCAGAAAGTTAGGACTATAACTTTACAGTTAAATGTTAGACGTTACCGTTCACCATCTATTTTACCAAATCTTAGTAGTTCTTGGGGCAAATAAAATCGGGCTGGAAAAGCTAATAGCGGAATGAGAAGTGAATATGTAACAAAGCCTCAGGGCTCCTGGCTTTTTGGAGGACTGCATGTAATAACAGTGAAAAGAGCATGAGACACATATAGGCTCTGATTCCAGCTCTGCTCCTTACATGAGGGATCTTTCAAGCATCAGCCTTCTCATGTGATGCTGATATTAACATCCAGCTCACTGGCCAGCAAGAGGACCGGGACATAGCGGGTACCCAATAAGCCATACTACTGACATCGATTTTTAACTTATTTAAGCCCTGTCATTAACTGGGGCAAATAGAGCTGGGAATTGTCCCAGGTTGGTTAAGTATTTTTCAGCTTGCCTGATAACAAAACACACACCACCTGGGACCTTGCATCTACCTAGAGAAACTCAAAATCCTTTTCATATGTCACTCATCCTCCCAAGCTGTGAGAAGGGAAAGGAAAAGGCTTTTAAGTCATGGAATGGAGAGGTCAGGGGGTTTAATCAAGGTTCTAGAACAAGGTGAGGCAACAGTAAGAGAACCCATTTCTTAAACCTGACCAGGGTCCAAAACAGAGAGGCAGTGCTCCGGCAGAGGGAGGGCCCCCACCCAGCCCTGAGCCAAAATGACCGCTGGCAGCTGCTTTCTCCCAGAACAGGACTGAAGAGGCTTGGAGCTCTGGGTGCAGGAGGAGCCTGGGGCTGCCACCTGCGCCTCCCAGCCGCCCAGCTGCCCAGCCGCCCTGCTGTTCCCACCCAGAGAGGCAACGCCCGTGGTTACTAAAGCAAACACTTCTCGATTTCAAGGTCTCTCAGTTTTCAATCCACGACCTTCGATGCACTTAAAATATTGCTCTGCATTTCACAGCAGCCTTTATGTAAGTGGGCGGAGGAGGGCTGTGCCTGCCAGCCTGCCCTTCCCTGTGCCTGGCTGTGGAGGCCTTCAATGGCTAATTCTCACCATTTGCTAGGGGGTCCCTCATTTTTTTTATTTCATTCATTTGCTTTAAAAAAAAATCACCATGACTTTGTGCATTTATTCATCCTCTGAGGTCAGCCTCCACATGCTGGGTACACAGGGGCCAGATCTAGCAGAGACCGATGCTCAGAGGTTGGGAGATGAGAGTGCCAGGGGTGGGAGAACCAGGAAAGGCTCACTACCAAAACCGGGGAAGGAGGTTAGAAAGACAGGATACTGTCCAACTCAATCCAATTCAGTTTCATAACCATGGTTTGAGGGCCTATCTCCCCGGCCATGTTCTAGGTCAGCACTGTCCAATAAAAATATAATGGAAGACACATATATAACTTAAAATGTCTTCATAGTCACATTTAAAAACTCAAAAGAAACAAGTAAAATGAATTTTGATAATATGCTTTAGTCAACCCAGTATATCCAAAATGTAAACACTTTGACATGTACGCAGGATAAAATTACTCATAAGATATCTTATGTCTTTGTATTAAATCTTTGGAATTCATGTATATTTTATATTTCCAGCACTTTTTAATTCAGACACATGTCAAGTGCTCCGTAGCCACATGTGGCTCATGGCTACCATACTGGGCAGCCTTAGGGATTGGTTATTCTGGGTATTGGGGATCCCAAATGAGTAAAGTGTGGTCCCCAGGCTTCAAGGAGCAAAGGATGACCACATGGATACTTCCAACCAAATGCAGCAAAAAGAGGGAGACTGAGGTAGAACAGGAGCTGGACATACATGAGGGGTAACTCATTTAGCCCACTCTGGGGACTCAGGAAAGCTCCTGGATCAAGCACACCTGAATGAGGGAAACCATTGCAGGGGACAGGCCACAGCATGTGCTAATTGGGAGGAACGCCCAGCACCCGCCACAGGTGAGGCATGCGCCAATCGGCAAGGGGTTAAGAATCAGTGAATGAGGAGAAAGTGGAAGCAGATCCATGGCGTAGACTAAGCAGTTCCTTGGTCAAAGGAAAAAGATAAGGCAGTAGCCGAAAAAAGCTGTAGTAGTAGTTATAATTATGATCATTAAACACCCACTATGTGCCTGGCTAAGAGAAGATTTTCAGTTTTGACTTTAGGAGGGGAAACTGAGCATATGTATAGGAAGGGGAGAAGGGTCCAGATACGCAGCAAAACTAGTAAGCAGGTGAGAGTATCTGATGAGGACACATGGCCGAAGAATCCTAAACCAGAGGTCAATGGAGAAGCCAGCCTCAGGCTGTGTTGGTAAGTAGTTAACTTTTGCTCCTTGAGGCAGGAGAGGAAACGGAGGATAGGAGTGCAGAGGCCCTTTAAGGTGGGAGGAGGAGAGCTGCTGCCGGGGTCTGATCATGTCCCAAGTCTTCCACCACTCTGTGACGGCAAGGAAATAAAACCCAAACACCTTAACATAGCATGTGCAATTGTCCATGGCTTGTCCATCTCCCCAGCCCTTTTTTCATATAGCACCCCCCAAGGCATCAGCCACACAGTGCTAACACCCATTCCCTGCCTCTTTCACTTCTGGGTCCCTCCTATATTGTTCTTCCCCTAAAACCCACCCCCATCCACTTACCACTGAACTGCATTACCTATCAAAATCCAGACTCACCAAAATTTCACCCCATCTAGAAAGTCCATCTTGATCCTTCCTAGGGTAATAGTCCTCCAATCTCTTTGCAGCCACAGAACTTGGAGCATGCCTCCACTCTAGCTGTGCCATCTCATGCCTGGAATGGGGGTCACACGGGGCTCTGTCTCTCCCAACAGCATATGAGCAACTTGAGGGCAAAGCCCACATCTTGGCCTTCACTTTGTTCCTCGGGACCTTTTGAGAGGCTTAACTTGAATTTAATAAATGTAACCTCCATGAAGGCAGGGACTTGTGTTTTTGATCAGCACTGTAAACTCACACTGGGTTTCTGAGGAAGGCATATAGTGGCTATTTGATAAGTATTTCTTGAATGAATGAAGGAATGAATATCTGCCCTACAAAATTAGACCAAATACTTATATCCTCAAAAATAGGGGTCACAAGGTAAAATTTTTATGTATTCTTCTTCAGCACATGGTATGGTACCCTATCCATAGGGAACATGTAAACAATGCTATTGACTAAGTGATTGATGATGATAATGACTTGGACTTGTATATTACCTCCCTTCCAAGGAGAAGCCCAAACACATTACAACAGAGCTTGCAAATTGGTGGCTTGACAAATTTTAAATTTGAGAGCCTTTATGCAGGTCCTGTACCCCCCAGTTCTCCTCATGCCCTGTTGGCCCACACCCAGCCTACTTCTCTCCATAGCATCACCCACATAGTCCCTGAGGGTATATGAGTATACAGAAACCAGCATCTCTTCTTTACAGATGGGGATACAGAAGTCCTTGGAAGAGTGCTGCTCATATCCAGGTCTCTTATTCTTCAACTGCTCTGTAGGATCCAGCTACAGGCCAATATTTTCCAAAGGGTGTAACAAACTTGGCTTCCCCAAACCAGCTGCGTGTCATGCAGCCTAAGAGGCATGTAGAGTCTTTGTACCTGATAAGCTCCAACAATCTCAGTGGCAGCCCTGTCCAATAGGGAAGTCTTTGCAGGATTAATGGTGCCATCCTGTAATGGGCACCTACTGTCTGCTTTGGCTTCTCATGGAAGATAAGGGGCAGACTCAACACACCCATATATTGAAGTGAGCCATTTTGAAAGATCTAAGTAACTTTGTAACCTTACCTTCAGCATAGCCCAAGACTATAGTAGTAAAAATCCTGACCCAAAATCAAGTACTTCCCTGCCCTCTATTCCAAGGCAGCCCTGGATCCTCAATTTCATCCATGTCTTTGATTCTGAACAGAGAAGTTCATATCCCATTTACTCTACATCTCTTTCCTTTCCATGGGGCTCAGTGCTCTTCCCTACACTGACCAGGTTTCTGAGCATTCTCTTGAGGAAACACTCAATACCCACTCAAATTGTATCTGGGAGATACAGAACAACTCCAGCTCAGCTGGTACAAACCCTTAGTAGATGCAACTTCTGATAAGGTATCCCGATGATCTGCTCAAAGCTTGCAACTTAACTCCAAGTAGGAGAAGTCGTATTCGCCAGAGGACCTGAGGAACCCAAAAATGTTTAAGTAAAATGGGAACAAGGAAAGCAAATGCTCAGCAAGAGAGGTCAATACTAAAAGATAACTGTTTGTGTCAGGTGGTGGTGGGCGGGCTCACTGTCAAGATCGCACTGTTCTGGGTAGAGGGCACTTGAGGCATCACTCATAGTGTCCCTGAGAAGGAATCTTTTGGAGAGATGAGATTTGGCACTTTGGGATCTCAATTTATAAATATTTATTGAGACCCTTAAATATATCATGGAATGTGCTAGGTTCTGTGAAGGGTGTAGTGCTGAATGCACCATGATTCTCTCTCTCAGAGAGCTTACCATTTAATTTAGTAAGAAAGATAGGACATGTAGGCATATACCTATACTCCAAGGCACTGTGTGGTGTGTGATATTAAAAATACTAAATAGGAGTGCCTGGGTGGCTCAGTCTGTTAAGTGTCCAGCTCTTGATTTCAGCTCAGGTCATGATCTCAAGGTCCTGAGATTGAGACCCACGTTGGTTTCCACACTGGGCATGGAGCCTGCTCAAGATTCTCTCCCTCTCCCTCTGCCCCTCCCCACCCACCCCTCTAAAAAAATAATAAAAATAAAAAATAATTGCAGAGCAGAGTACTAAGGAGGGAGAAGCAAGTTTTATTTTATAAAGTTGTAATTATGGTCATTTCAATTAAATCTTCTTTTCTAAGAAGTTTTGGAAAAAGAAAGTGGGGGACAACCTTTATGGAAATGACTCAGGTGGAAAAGTTATCTGATACAGATTCAACACACAGATACATTGAAACACTTTCTTTTTAGGAACCCAGAGAAAGGAAATGTATGCATCCAGGATGTAATTAACATTGAACCGAGGCAAATATTGAACAGGGCAGGTAATAGAACACCCAAGAGCGTGCAGATGAATAAGTGAAAGCAAAATATCTTTAGGGACTGGAGAACTAGCCGGAAGACTCATGGATCCTAATGTTGTTTATTTGTATTTAAATGTGTGTGGAAATAACACCAATTAGAGTTCCAAAGAATGAACCGATAATTGACTTGTTCCCTCTTTCATTAGCCTCTATTCAAGGAGCTCAAAATAGCTCCCATTTTTATCTTCAGATCCCCACAATCTAATGCAATGCTAGGGGCATAGCAGGTGTTCAATAAAGGTTGAATGAATAGATAAATGGAGGCATGAATGAACAAGCAAATGTGTGAACACCTATGAGAGCGGCTAATGCAAGTTCTAGTGGTCCCACCCACATTCACTAATATTTATTTAACTTTTGGTCAAGACATTTAATGTCTGGCTCCTAGTTTTCTCATCTACCAAATGGAGATGATTACAGAGACTTCCCAGGACTATTTCAAGGATTAAATGATGTGGGAAAAAACTTTGTAAACCTGGAAATCACTGAAGAAAGAAGTCCTTCCTAAATTGGTATCTCATTTACACAATGAAAGAATATGTTTTACTGAGGAAGTGGAGAGCCCCCTTCCAACCATCCTTATCCTATTAGCCCTGTCTGTGAACTGTCTCACTAAATTCATTGCTGGAGGGAAAGGTGCCTCACCCCATTTCCTACGAAGGACAGCATTAGCAAAGTTTCTGATGGAAAGTGATAACCAGAGATGTCGGTATGACCATTCTTGCCACAAGGAATTAAGAAGTTTCTTAATCTGCTACTTGTAAGCAGGAAGTTTCATTATCCCTGTCCTGGGTTTTCTGAACCCTAGAATTAAGACGTCAGCTGGAAATGCAGGCTTTGTTCACATGGAAAAGCTGCTGATTTATCAACAACTTTTATACACACACGCACCCAAGCATGCACCGATGACACTTGCCTGCTTTTGACAAGACAACTGGGCCATGTGGTGACAATATTAATTAGACAATAGCAGCTGGAAAAGGAATCTGTAAAACTCTCCACCTGCTATTCCACGATACTCTGTTTGCATACAACAAATCGCCAACAGGATCTGACGGGTCAAAATGCCATGGTTGTGGTTGTCTCCTGGGTGGCAGTTCCAGAAGACATACTGAAGATGCAAAGAGCCGGACAGACTTTTGGGATGGAATGTGGCCTCTAGACTACTTTGCAAGGCACGTACTGACTGGAGGTTGAACACAAAACCCTAAGCTTGACATTCAGGACTCTCTGGCAGTTTAATTGGGGATGAGAGTGTACCCTGGCGGTAGGCTGGGCATTCACATGAGTTGGGTTCAAACCCAGGTCTGCCTTGTGCTAGCTGTGTAATTCTGAACTATTTAATTCATTTTAATTTACTCTTCTGAACTTTTGTCCATACAATCGTCCATTATTACCTTCCCTGCAGAACTGTCATGAGAATTAAATAAAATTACGTATATGTAACATGTCTGTATTTGCATCTTCCCCTCTCCCCACCCTCCTAAGTGCTAGTCAAGCCAGTCAACTCATTGTAGTTAGAACAGTTACTTTCTCACAGGCTTGCTTCTCTCCACTACAGACCATCCCCCAGAACACACTGTTCCCATCTATCCAAATTAGACTCAGTTCACACCTTTCATCTCTGCAAAGTCCTCCGAGACCCCCCAGCTGAATGTGACTACTACTTTTTCTGAAATGTCACAACAATATTGCTAGTGATCTTTCCAATGTGTGTGACAGAATTCCCAAGGGGGCAACTGGTTTTTATGCATCTTGGTACTCCATTTTGGAATCAGTTGCCTAGCCTATTGTTCTGTGGAAGCTGAGACCATGTCATATGCCATGCTTTATAGAATTTATGCTACATTGACCAAATCTGTTTCCCTGACAGTGGATCTGCAGGAAAACTCCTCTGTCCGTTGTTTTTCAAAAGCATGTAAAAACTAATCTTCTTTGTGCCTGGTAGGGATAGAAGAGTCACTTTTTACAAATCTCTCAGCATCAGTCCGCTCTGAAGTGAACACCATCCTCATTCATTCAAGCAGAATTTATTGAGCCCTGCTATGTGGCAGGACCCATGCCTCCCTCTGCAGTCATTTAAAATCACTGCTCTGATCATGAGCTGGTTTGCAAACTCTCCCTGCAGCAAGAATCCCTGAAGGAGCTGATCCAAAACGCAGCCTCCTGGCCTCAACACCAGGACTCCCGAATCACAGTCTTGAGGGCTGTGCCTGTGGTGTGTGTTCTAACAAGTTCCCTTCATGAGTCTCAAGCACACTAAAGTTTAAGAACAAGGGTCTAGACCAGAGATCTTACAGTGGTCATTCATTCTAAAATGCATCTGAGGAGACCACCCACTAGTCTGAGGAAGAGAAAGGAAATGCACAAGAAGTTGTGAAGAGATAACTATGAGAATGAGTGGACAGAACTGGGATTATTATGCTTAGAAAGTAGATGGTTATGAAGGGTCTGAATACTCCCACAGACCCAAAGTTTCCTGTGGGATATGGTCGTCACAGTTCTCACCTCTGATGAGGTCCCTGCAGGGACTGTGGATATAGTATGCGGCACAAGTGGATCGGGTTGGTATTCCAGGGTCATTAAATGGAAAAGGCATTCACAGAAAACTGGGAGAACAGCTTTCTATCCATAGGCTTCCTTCCAAGGGTTACTGAAGATCGAACATGCATAGAGAAGTGACAGACTTCTGTAGGTTCCTTTTTCCTCTGAGATTGAGGAAATTCACCTTTAAACTGGGACCCAGTTTAAAGAACAGTTGAATGTTTCAGAAAAATGGCTCTAAAGAAATGGGATGTGAAAGGAGAGTGGTATCATGATGGAAGGAGCAATGAACTAGGAACTCAAAATGGAGCAAGTACAGTTTTGAGCACCATGATACAGCATGGTGTCCAGAAAGGATACTGGTCATGGAGTCAATGGGCAAGACTTGAGTCCTAGCTTTTCTACAAATGTTAAATTTGGGGCAAATCTCTCAGCACTTTTGGTCTCTTCATCTAAAAGGGCAAAATGTAGATTATGCAAAATGTAAAATTGACGTAATAACACCTACCTTGCTCATTCCAGAATTGTTATGAAAGTCAATTAAGAAAACATATATGAAAGCACTTAGTAATAAAAAAATATTTTGAAATAGATTTTTTAAACTCAGCAATAAAATGTAATTCTATGGATATTTCATCCATGCTGTGTTTTTTGAGTTGTTTCTTTAATTAGATAGAAACAACCCAGGATTCACATTATATGAAAACAGTATTTCTTTTTGAATCAAATTTTACTCAGACCATTGATAAGATACTTTTTTTTTTACTGAAGGGAGTGTGGAGAGATCCAGCGTATATCTCAGAACCTTTAGGATATGGTTCATGGATATCTTTTTTCTTCCAGGCCATTTATATACATTGGAAAGGCACTGAGTAGCTGAAGAGGGAGCCAGTGACAAGAGCAGAGTGATGACAAATGTGCCCTCAGAAGACTTGGCAGCAGGAGGCAGCAGGCTTGCAGGTCAATGGGCTAGTGTCGGTTTCTTGTAACTGCTCAGCCCAGGACAGACTCCGAGATTTTAATGGGGAGAGGACACACAACCTTATTTTTTTTTTTCATACAGATTCCAGCTGCCGTATAGCTCATTGGAGGCATCAATACCTTCTTGATTTGCTACAACCTCATTAGAGTTCTTCTTGAAGTACAGAGAGTGGCCAGTCATCTGCCTCTCTTTACCAGGGACAAATGCACAGACCTTTCCTTGATGCCCTGGCAATATGAATGGCCCCAGGACAAGAGGATGGGGGCCCACAGAGCTGAAAGAGAAAGTGTTCCCTTTTCAGGATCTCTGGGTCCATTTCTCACTCTGACTCATCTCTGACTTGTGGCCAAAAGTCTTGATATTCTAAGCTCTAAAATGGACCCACTGATGCCTTAACCTCCAAATAAAATGTTCTGAGGTCTTTATTATATTTTATTATCATTATTACTGTTACCACTCTAAGTATCATTATCAATGACATTTTAAGCCTTTACTATGCACCAGGCAAGATAGCTTTATATACATTATTTCATTCTATCTTTACAACACTTTGAGCAGAGACTCATGATTTCCTTACCATAGATTGATAACTGAGGTGTAGAGAGAATAGGTAGTTGTTAGAACCTTAGTCAAAAGAGCCAGGACTCAAACTCAAGTCTTTAATTACTTTGTATATATTGTGTCTTCTACAAGAAGTGCTATGAAACCAGGGTCGCTTTCACAGTATGGAAAATGAGACTTTCTCTCGAAAGAAATGACTAACAATATGTATTCAATTTGCCTTTCCTTAAGCAGTGGGGAAATTGTGGGAAAAAGGGGTGGTGCTCTCCCTGCCACTGTTCGGGGTGGGATGAAGGAGAGGTGTGCCTTATTCCATACTAGTCTCCCAACGGAGACTTTTCTGTTAGAAAGCAGAAGTTTGGAGAATGTCTACTCTTGTTCAAGTAAGGAAGCAAATAAATGAATCAAAAATGTTTGGTTGCTTTATTCTAGATATATTCTATTTATACTCTATCCTTAAAAAAGAAAGTATTTCAGTGGTTCAGTTCAATTAGGCAAAGGAAAGAGTAGCTTGTGACACTTGTGAATAGCTAAGACCTAAATTTCTAAGGGCTTTGTCATCGTTAGTTCGTTCATCCACACAACCTTGCTCATGGATGGTCCAAGTCTGAAGAGTCAGCTCTTCCTGCTCAGATGTCACCGAGAGAGTCTGCTGCAACCAAGAAAAAGATCTAAGGAGCCACTGTAATTCATTTTCTTCTTCTACTTCTCTTTCATTGTGTTTCCAGAGACCCTAAAGATTCTCTCCCCTAAGTTCAGAAGCCTGCATTTCCTGGGATTCCTGAAAGCCTCAGTAGAAATTTTATAAAGCAAAGGTGGAGCAGTCAGCACCTGGTGGAGCAGTCAGTTGGGATGGGTTGGGGCTCTTGAATGCCAGCAGGGTGGGAGCAGAAGAGAAGTGGTGGAGGGCAGGTTTGCAGAAAGAACCAGCACTCCTGAGTTCTGCCGAGTCACAGGGAGAGCTGGGTGAGGGAAGAATGATAGCTGCAGACCAGCAGGAGGCTACAGCATTGCAGCCGTAATGGCATGGCTGCAGCTGGCCAGCTCCTCCTCAGAGGACCAGCTCAGAGGGGAGGTGAAGGCATCACACCTGTGAAGCACCTGAGATGGGCTTGCATCCTACTCTGGTAAAGACACATAGCCTTGTGTCTGTATTTCCTTTATACTGTGCCTAGTGCCTCTTGCCTGGAAATTGTCAAGTGCAGAGTTATTTAAGATGGTAGCTGACGATTTTATCTCTGTCATAATTCTTGAACCTCTCCTCTTCTCTCCATTCCCAGATTTACCACCTTAGTTCAGGCCTCAAACACTGCAGTGGTCCCATAACTGGTTGATTGTCTTGCCTCTTTTCTGGCTCCTTCTCAAGCTTCCTGTCCACACTAAAACTAGAGTGCTCCATCTCACAGGCACATCTGCCAACACTGCCTGCTTTCTTGAAGACACTCAGAGAGTTCCCATTGCCCGCAGGGCATGGTCTCAGCTTTCTCACTCATGCACTCAAAGCCCTTCAGGATATGGACTCTTTTCTTTCTCTCCAGCCTCATCTGTCCCCATTCCTTCACTCGATAATCCAGTCCAAAGACTGAGAACGGCATGTGATGCTTGAGGCACACCACACTCACCCTCCTCCTCTTCAACTGGCTAACTTCCACTCAACTTCCAGGACTCTGGGTAGATCCCCTCTTCTGAAATCCTTCTTTAACGTCCCAAAACTAGATGAAGGGTCCTTCCCATGTGCTTTTGCCCCTTGGGCTCACCACATCATAGTACTTATTACCTTATAGTAAAATTGCTGGGTTTCACTCTTCCATTTCCCCCACTACACTTTCTTGAGGGCACAGACTGTCACCTTCAACACAGTATCCCCAGGAACTAGCACAGTGCCAGCCCAAAGCAGGTGCCCAATAAATGCCGACTGGATCACACAAGGCCTGCCTGAAGGCGGAATGTGTCCTCACCCTACTGATCCTCAGGACAGCACCCTGACGGCCTCTGCTCCCCAGGGAGGGGCAGTGGATGTGAGCAGAGTTGGGGAACAAAGGCTTTGAGTGAAGCCACCTAGATCCAAAGTCTGCTTTGCTACTTCAGCTTGTGTCATACTGGGGAAGTCACTTAATGCTCCCAACCCCAGAATGCCTTTCTCATCTGCTTTCTCATCTGTAAAATGGGGACCTCATTGGATTGTGATGAAATTAGAAAAGCTATGAGAAGCATGTCAGCCAAAAAGGCAACAGAGTGGAGAGCTGAAGAGCACAGAGACATAAGTTGGAACTGGGGCTTTGCCACATTTTAGCCATATGATCTCTAGCAAAGTACTTAAAGTAAGCCTCAGTTTTCTCATCAGAAAAATGGAGCCAATAGCAACACTCATGATGCTAAACTGCCTCTCCGAAGCATCAGGGCGAGGAGTTCCATCTTGCCTTTGTACCACAAAGGAGGAATGACCGAACTGATAAGTGAACCCACAAGAAGGGCCTGAGCAGGTATGACTCTGCCCCTTCTAAGTTTTCTCTTTTAAACTTGCCTGGCTACAAGGTGGGTTTACTCAGTACACAGCTTCTGAACCCCTACTCCATGTTAGGCCCTGGGCTAGGCACCAGAGAAACAGCATTAATAAAGCAAAGTTCTAAACAAGCATTTAAAAAAATATGTATACAATGGAATATTACTCGGCCACCAAAAAGAGTGAAACCTTGTCATTTGCAAGGACGTGAATGGAGCTAGAGAGAATTATGTTAAATGAAATAACTCAGAGAAAGACAAATACCATATGATTTCATTCATATGTGTAATTTAAGAAACAGAACAGATGAACATAGCAGGGAGGAAAGAGAGGGATGAAAATCATGAGACTCTTAACTATAGAGAACAAACTGAGGGTTGCTGGAGGGGAGGTGGGTGGGGGGATGGGTGAATAGGTAATGGGGATCCAGGACGGCACTTAGAGTGATGAGCAGTGGATGATGTATGGAACTGTTGAATTACTAAGTTTTACACCTGAAACTAGTATACACAGTATTAGTTATATGTTAACTAACTGGAACACACACTTTTCCAAAGAAGACATACAAATGGCTAACAGACACATGAAAAAATGTTCAAAATCAGCCATCGGGGAAATTCAAGTCAAAACCACATTGAGACACCACCTTACTCCAGTTAGAATGGCAAAAATTGACAAGGCAAGAAACAACAAATGTTAGAGAGGATGTGGAGAAAGGGGATCCCTCTTACACTGTTGGTGGGAATGCAAGTTGGTACAGCTACTTTGGAAAACAGTGTGGAGGTCTCTTAAATAGTTAAAAATAGAGCTACCCTATGATCCAACAATTGCACTACTGGGTATACAGATGTAGTGAAGAGAAGGGCCATATGCACCCCAATGTTCATAGCACCATTGTCCACAATAGCTAAATTGTAGAAGGAGCCGAGATGCCCTTCAACAGATGACTGGATTAAAAAGATGTGGTCCATATATACAATGGAATATTACTCAGCCATCAGAAAGAACGATTACCCAACATTTGTAGCAACATTGACGGGACTGGAGGAGATTATGCTAAGTGAAATAAGTCAAGCAAAGAAAGACAATTATCATATGGTTTCACTCATTTATGGAACAAGAAATAGCAGGAAGATCGGTAGGAGAAGGAAGGGAAGAATGAAGGGGAGGTAAACAGAAGGGGGAATGAACCATGACACACTATGGACTCTGGGAAACAAACTGAGAGCTTCAGAGGGGAGGGGGGTGGGGGACTGGGATAGGCCGGTGATGGGTATAAAGGAGGGCACATATTGCATGATGCACTGGGTGTTATACGCAAATAATGAATCATGGAACACTACATCAAAAACTAAGAATATACTGTATGGTGACATAACATAATAAAAAATTATTATTAAAAAACAAAGAAAACAAGTCCATATCTTGAAAAAAAATAAAGTTAACCATCCTCTCTTGGTACAAAAAAAAAGTAAATAAATAAAAATACACAATATAATGTCAAGCAGTAATAAGTGATTTTAAAGTGAGATAAAGGAAAAGAATAATAGAGAAGGTACCTATTTTAGACAAAGTGGTCAGGGGAGGCCTCTCTGAGGAGGCAAAGCTGAGCAGTGACCTGAATAAAATGATAAGAAAAGATTAGGGGGAGAATGTATCAAAGCGAAAACAGCATGTGCAAAGATCCTGAGGCAAAAGTGAGCTTCAAGTTCTCAAGGAACCTCAAGAAGGGCACAGTGGCTGAAGCACTGTGGCAGGGGCGGGGATGGGGGTGGCGGGCGCAGAGGTAAGGTCAGGGAGACTGGCAGGGGCTGTCATGAGGACCTTTAGAGGTGAAAGTAAAGAGCTTAGGTTTTTCTTCTAATGGGAAATTATGAGGAGTTTGGAGCGGAGATATAACACAGTCTGATTTACGGTTTGCCATCACGCTGGCTGCTGTGTTGTGAGAGGGGAAGCAAGGAAAGATATCTAGGTTGTCTAAGCAAGAAGTGAGCATGGCTTGGATCAGCGAAGGTAGAGGTGGAGCTGAGGTGTGGTTAGAAATGAGAGAGATGCATTTTGTTGGGGCATGTTCCCCATAAATTCTTGTCGCTTTGAATGGAAGGTGGGAAGGAAAGAGGAGTTGTGGGGGAGGGTTTTGAGGGCTTCTTCCTGAACCACTTGCTGTGCTGGGAGAACTGGGGAGGAGCAGGCTTGGTTGCTGACATGCTGGTATAAGATGAGGGCACAGGTGACTCTCCTCCCCCTCCCTCCATCCATGATGCAAGAGGCCTTACCCTATCAGGGGGGTAGGTGTGTGCAACTCTGCCTGTGACCACATGGACAAGTTTAACTCAGGGTTGAAACTACTGGGGAGCCCTGTTGTGACCACAGGTCTTATTTTCCACTTCCGCTTTATCACTAAGAAAATGCTCATCTTGCGACCCCCACTTTTCCAACCATGAGGTCCTATTTCTCAATTGGTCCAAGCTAGGAGGGAAAGACCCTTTATACACTAGAATAAAAGTCACAACACTGGAATTAAAAAAAAAGAAATTGTCCTGAAAGCCCACTATTGGATAAATAAGCCATTCATTTGCAATGCAGATGACCCGAAGAGAGGCCATATATGAATATGTTGAGGATTCCAATCTGCAGTCTGAGTTAATAAATAAGGAAAGTGTGAAAATACTTGCACACCACATATTTCTGCAAACTAAATCAACCACATGTCCCTTCCAGCTCTCTAATGATCTCTTTGCCTTCCAGAAGGGCAGGGAATGTGTAATGAGGAAGTCCTTTCTGAGAAAGACAGGAGATGTACGCCTAGAGGCCAAGGCATCTGTGAAAGCTTCTCATCTCCTCTGTCCAGGTTTATCTTGTCTGACCCGACCACCCACTGACAGTCTAGCATCCAAGGAGAATAAACATCAAGCAATATGGAAAGATCTCATCACAAACAGGGACCCATCTAATCAAAAGGCCAGGGAAATGTGAACCAATGATGGTTAACACTTCTTCACCAGGCCCTGTGCTGAATGCTTTGCCATCACCATCCCATTTTATCCACACACACTTGAAGTGGGTACTTTGGTCTCATAGCTCACAGATGAGCAAGTTAAAGCCACCTGCCTGAGACAGCATGTCAGTAAGGGCCAGCATCTGCTGTTGGACCCAGACAGTCCAATTCCAGAGCTCACGTTCCTCTCTCCCATCATGTTCTTCTAGAAGTCTCTGCTACTGATACTCCAATAGTCATTCTTACCAAAATGTCTCAGCTTCCTCCAAGCTGATAAATGTCCACCCCCAACTGACTGTCAGACCCTATTCTTCACGGAGACAGGTGGGTCTTGACAAATGAAACGTGGTGGTGCAATTAGGCAGTGTCAGCAGCGATTCCCTGCCGTGGGGGGAGCGGAGCATGTGGCTTAGCACCTGCTCTACGTGTCACAGGACCCTGCTGTGACTCACGGGCCCACGGTGGGGATGAAGGCAGCAGCTCTGAGAGGCTGCCTGTCAGAGTCCCAGCCAGGATCTGCCTGCAAACACTTCCGGCTCCATAGAGATGGCTGAGCAGGAGCCCAGCTCAGCAATCAGGCACATTAAGCCCTGGCCCTCAAGCCCCAAATTTAAAAGGATCAGATCCCCACACAAGCAGAATTCTAATGCAGTCTGAAAATCTGCACCTCAGACCATGCTTGGTCCTCAGACGATGCAGCCAGACTCCAGGGTGGATGTGTGGGAAGAAAGCAAAGGAGGGAGACCTAAGCAGCAAATAATCCCAAACACATTTCTTTTCAGCTTTAGGAAGAAAATATAGCTCATTTTCAAAATTTAATATAATTTTATTACTATTATTATTATTTCAGTGGAGAGCAGCTTTGTTTTTCAAATTATGCCTCAAAAATACAAGTCTGACTAAGTCCCTCCCCTGTTTAGAATCCTTCAGGGGCTCCCCATTGCCCACAGGAAGCTGTCATTACCTGGACCCCACTCCCTGCTCAGCTTCATCCCCTAGCACCCCCACACTCCTTCTCCCCCAGCAAACACAACCTGCTCTCCAGTGAAATGGAGAAATGGGAGCTATAGTTTTGGTCTTCCCAGAATGCTTTGCCTTTCCCTCTTCAGGTGATATAAGGGCCCTCTTTCCTGTGGAAACCTTCTCTGTGTTGTCCAGCTGTATGGACTCTGTGCCTGCAACCTGCCCAACGACAGGCTTAAGCCGGGACCTTGTGAGAGTTTCTCCCTTCCCAGCTGGGAGGGCCCCTGGCCCTAGCAGGACTAACTTTTCATATTTGCTATCTGGAGTGTCTCACCTTCTCTAGACTCAAAGATGAAAAGAAACACAGGAGACTACTACCACAGGAACTGTTTCCCTTCCTCCTCCTCCTCCTCCTCCTCCTCCCCCTCACCTCGACCACCCTACCTCCCACAGTGGAAAATGCCTACCTAGGGATTAAGCTAACCCAGGCAGAGCTGAGATGGACAGAGGGAAAGACAGAGGCCTGAGGATTACCTTTGACTACCTGAAGCTAGCCATGCCTGCAGCCCCTGGACTTTTTAGTTCTTGGAAGCAACACATTTGTTTTTTGTCCTTGAAAAACTACTTTGAGTTTAGTTTCTACTATTTGCAATCAAAAAAGGACGTGGAGTTCTTAAATGTGCCTTGTTAGTTTCATTTTCGGTGGTGCTTCTGCATGTGCTGTTCCTTCTGCTTATAGTTTTGGTACTAATCTTGTCTGGTCAAAACTCAAGTCAAGTGTCTCTGCTTCCAAGAAGCCTTTCCTGCTATCTCCATGGGCAGCTTGGAGACCTTGCTGTTGTACACCCAGGTCATCGCAGGCCTTTCCCACTGTGTAATAATCCCTGGTGAGAACAGATGCTTCACCTGACTAATAGGATAAGCGGGAAAAGAATTTCCAGAACCCAGAGGGTCAGCTGTGTGGAGAGGACCACCTTATAGGTGCTCTGGCCTCAGAGGAAGAATATGGTCAACCAACAATGACCCAGCCATGGGTGAGCACCCGGTTCACTCTCTTGTTGTCCTTACTTGAAGTATGGTGGCCTAGGCAATGTATTACTTACCAAATTGAGGCTACAGAGCAGGTGCAGAAACACAGAGAGTAAATTCAGAGAAGGAAAAGGAAGCTACCCAGCAATCCTGAGACTCCCCCCCAGAAGGGATAAAACAGTCTGCACAGGGGAGAAGGAGGGGGTCTGAGACCACTGGGTACCTTTAACCTGACTGCCTCCATAGAGGACAATACTTTTATGGAAGTGTCTTCAGTAACCTCTTTGAACGTGCTGTTTCCTGTGTGGACATTGACAGATACATGTAGATTCCACAAGGTTCCCTCCGCCAGGGCAACCCAGCTCCAGCACCTCACTTTGAAGCTTCACGACTGGCAATGCCCAAGGTAAGGTACAAGAGGCAGAGCACCGAGAGCTGATTGAGCCAAGAACAAGAAACCTCAATGGCCTGCCCAGCATCACATAGCAACAGAGCTAAGAATAAACCTTGGACCTCCTGCTGTCCACCCACCCAGAGCCACTCCCCCTTCCTTCCACTAGTGTATACAATATGGGACACTCACCAAGAGAGCCCCACTTCATCCCTAGGGAAGCTGTTACATTTCATTAAGCTAACTAATGTTGCTCCCAACCTAGGGGTTGTTTGGGGGAGGGGCGGGAGGTGTTTCCTGGAGGGAGAAGGAAAAGCTGAACAAAACAAGCAAACCTACTGCCCCAAAGGAACGCTGCAGTCCCCAACCAGCCCTGAGCAGCGGTGAGCCTGGGAGGTGGCATGCTGGCTCAATTTCAGAACTGCAGATACAGTCAATGACCAAGTGGCCCTGCCACCCAGGGCCTGCCTGCAGGCTGTGCTCAGTGAGGGCTGTTCCGCAGCCACAGCCCTCCCAGTCCCTCTGCTGCACCGACACCATGGAAGGCGCACTGGGCTGTGAACTCCAGAGCTGGGCTCTTTTCCCAGCTCTGCCACTGGCTAGCTGCATGACCTTAAGCAAACCGCTTTCCCTTTCTAGTCCTCTCTAAAAGGAAGGTGTTGGAATCCTGGCCTCAGAGGGAACTTCTGTCTCTATTTCTCTGTAGTTGTATGACTTCCTACCTGTGTTTCTCAGCATTTTGAATGAAACAGTTTTTTTACAATGCAGACTGGATGCAGCAGAGCAGAATGCTTAGCATTCTTGGCTCCTGGCACCAAATGTCACAATGACAACACCAATCCTTTTTCTCATATCCAAATGCTCCCTAGAGAGGTAGTTGTACTGTAGGTAAAAATTTTGTCCAGGAAGGGCAGAGATTCAGAAGGAAGTGTCACTTTTCTCTATAAGCCCCTGGCCTCTCCTTCAAGAAAGTAAGGATGTCTTATACATCTCCAGAAAAATGCCCAAATAATTCAGTCCTATAATACAAGCAGTCTGTCCCAGGAAGTTAAAATGAGAGGTGTAATAAGGTCTATGTTTTGGATGCAATCCTTGTGGGAAAAAGAATTTGATTCCACGGCATTCAGCGACGTTGCTAATCCAGCCAACATACTATGAGCTGTGGCTCTTGAGGAGGGTGAATGTTGAACTGTACCCATCAACCCAAGTGTAAAAACACTAACTCAAAGAGCTAAAAGGCTAAGACTAATAAGATATTTCCTTCATAGCATTCCCTACTTCTCAAAATTCATTTTCAAAATAAAGCCTTGCTGTGAAGTAGGAAGGGCTGGTCTTAAGAGCCTCCGTTTATAGTTGCCATGAAGACACTTGTCTTCACACAACAGCACTTCGGTCTTCTGAGTCCTAGTTATGCACTAGTCCATGGTTCAGAAGGAAGGGAGCAGCAGGGGCATAGAATCTGGGAGTAGGCCCTATAACCAGAAAGGAGATAAAACAGAATTCCTCTTCATCTCTGGCCTACATGGAGACACACTAGATGGGATGGGGAAAAGCTGGACTTCAGAGGGCCAACCCTATATGGCACCCTGGTAAAACAGGGCCAGTGGCTCAGAAAAGCAGCCTTGAAAAGAAGAGGTGGATAGGTATGTGAGTGGTGACGGAGACCTCAAAGTTCACCGAGTCTATTTATGGAGGCTTCCGGAGAGGGAGAGCATCCCAAGCAAGATCAGGTCTGCACGAGATGGAGCCGAGAAGGGACGGCAGTACTTGAACTGCATTTAGTTTCCCCTGAGGTGTCAACATAGGATGACAAGCTCCCACTGAGAAGTCCTTGCTCGCGGAATTGCACTCTGGGGCTGTTAGTGATGAGGGAATTCTTGAGAGGAGCTGGCAGGTGGCCCCTCCTCCTCTCGGTGCTCTGAAGGTCACTGCCTCCCCACCCCCACGCCAGGCCACTCTGCTCTGAGAGTGGGGGTTCTAGCCCTGGGCCTCCCACACACTCCAACTCCAGCTCCAAGGTTACTAATTCACTGTTCCATCCTCCGTCTTCCTACTGACCACATTGTGACAATCTGACATGGCAAAATTAGTCCAAGAAGGAAAACTGATGTCTATGGCTCTTCAGCAAGCTAGCGCTTAAGCCATGACTAGCACACATCATCAAAAATTCATTACGTGCCCATCTGCAAAAAACAGCACAATTAATTCCCCTGGAAGGGGATGTCAATATGGCTTCCCTGTTCTCTGCCAAATTTTTATTAATGTGCTTATTAGGTGAGAAAAATCCATTTCTCTGTGTTTAAAGAGAAGAGTGAGAAAATGTAGGAATCCTGGCCTCCGTCTTTCACCATAAGGCAAAATTTCAAATAATAACCAGATCCACAGCAGATGGACTGGTTTTCAGCACTCCTGAGGGGGAGAGGGTGGAGCCAGTCTGCCCGTGTCTCTCTCTAAGTCGAGAGGGAAACTGTGAGCCAGCGTGAGGGGAGCATGTCCCTGTGTGTGAGGAGGGAGGGGTGGGAGAGGAGGGGAGGGAGGAGAGCCGTAGACGGGGAAAGGGGAGCAGCAACAACCCTGAGAGAGTATAAGGAATATGAGGACAAAGAGGCCATCATGGGAGAAGTCAGACATGGGACGGGCCGGGAGAGGAAAGGCAAAAAAGAAAACCAGGGGACAGAGCAAAAAACAAGCATAAAGAGACTTGTTAACACAGGAACTCCGTGATTCTGAATGGATAACTAACCACTTCATTGGTTATCTGAACTTTGCTAAAGCGGAACTTGAGTAAAACTAGCTTGCTCAGGAGTATGGAACAGAAGTCGGGAGAATTGGACTCACTGCTGCCCCTGCCACCAACCAGCTAGCTGGGTAGCCCTGTCAAGCACCTCTCTTCCCAAGACTGTTTCTATGTCTGTAAAATAAGGAAGTTAGTTAGACCAGCAGAGGCTGGAGTTTCTTGGTTCAATTCTCACTGTCACTGAGACCATGAACAAACAAAAGACCTGATGCCTGAAGTATTTAAAGAAACCATGGCTCATCTCACAAAATCCTGATCCTACAAAAGAAATAGGGTGTCTCAGCTATTCCGGGAGTGTATAAGGATGGAAAACTCAGGTGTTCTGAGATGGGTAAGTGAGGTCCAATGTGGACAGGAAGTGGAACAGGTCACCTCGGGAAGGTTCTATGTCTGCCCCAATTCCCCTGGGCCAGGGCTGACCTGGTCCTGCACAGTCAGCTTTCAGCTGCCAGGGCAGAGTCCTGAACATGGGGCTTTTGGGAGAACCACATGGCGGTGCTCCTTTGATGCTCCTTGCTTTGTGTCTACTGCTGTGCTGACACATGCTCTCCTTGGAGAGTTGTCTCCCTAGCAGATACCTCTGCCTCTCCTCCCAGCCCCTCCTGCCCACAAGTCCTCACCATGATGCTCAGTCTCCCTGCCTCCAAGCCAGGTTTCACCATGCCATTTGGTTTGCTTTGGGATGTCTTGTTTTTGGTTTCCTTTGCGGCTTTTTCCTATGACTCTGTTCTCCCAAACGCACTTGGAATTTTCCGTTGCTCCCTGTGAACAGCTCTGACCAGCATCTACATCCATTTCCGTATCTTCTAACTGGTTTCCCTCACTTAACTAGGCCATTCTCAGAGAAGGCTTAGCGGGATGGTTGCAGTCCTAGCTCTTCACTTCATGAGCTGTGCAACCTTGAGCCACTTACATAAACTCTGTGTCTTGGTTTCTTCATCTGTAAAATGGGGATGTTAATAATAAGACCCAACTCCTGAGGCTGCCAGGAGGATTGAATGAGTGACATGCAAAGCTCTAAGAATTGTTCTTGCCACATTGTAAGTGCTAATAACATCGGCCCTCAGTAGCAGATTCTGGCACTCTTTGTATCCCAAGACAACACATCAGAGACACTATTTCCTAGCCTTGACTTTGTATTATAAGCAAGCTTCCACTTGAATCACTGCTGATGGTGTAACTGATACATCAATATCCACTCTCTTCTGTGGTTAGATTCTTGTACTATCCTTAACATTGAGCAGAGGCCCAAACACAAAGTGCATGAATGAAATGCAGATTATTGAGATCCCCCAACCCCTTCTTATCAGCAGGCAGCCACCACGCTCCCCTCTGCTCAGCTCCTTATTGAAGAGTGAGTCAGACACATCCCCTCTGACAAGGGCTCACTTTTCTGTTAAAATCCATTGTTACTCTGCATATTTTTCCTTCCTCCGCTCTCTGCCTGAGATTTTCTGGCTGCTTTCTTTCACAAGATCTTTTCACATACCCCATAGCTGAAGCTCTGTTTCCTTTTTTATTCTGTTAACCCTTCCAAGGATCCATGCTAGAGAAAAAGTATAGAAACAGCTAGCTCCCAGACAAGGGCATTGAGCAAGCTTGGCTTGGCATCCCAGACCACCATTAACTGTCTTGTCTGACACAGAAAAGTATGCTTGTGTCCCTGTGCAAAATGAGGGCCCTTGGTTCACCTTGCTAAGTAACTCCAACCACCTTTAGAGTGAAGGTTCTCGACAGATCTGTTTTTTCTCCCAACTTCCAATCCCTCCTTTACACTGTAGCCACAAGAAGTGTTGCAAAATCATAAACAACGCCCTCTCATTTGCATCTTATAATCTGCCTGGTCCATGAGGTCCTTCAAAATTCACGTGGTACCTGCCTCTCCCACCTCATCCCCTGCCACTGCCCTCCTCTCGTTGTCAGACTCCCTTCCGCAGCCCCACACTTCACCCATACAGAGGTATCAGCAGCTCTGCAAAAGCACCAGGGTCTCACACTTCCGGCCTTCACACATGCTCTTCCCTCCTCCCGGGATGTCTGCCAGAGTAACTCCTACTTGTGTTTCAGCTTTTCACCTCCTCTGAGAAGCCTTCTTGGTCCCCCTTTCGTCCTGCCCCGCCCACCCCACCTCACACCAGCAGGCAAGCAGCTCTCCTCTGTCTTCCCTTGGCTCCCCCGCGCCCTCTGTTCCAGCACATATCACACCAAACCAGATGTTTGATTTTTATTCTCTCCTCTACTTAGAGCTTTCTGAGGGCAAAGACTCTTTTTCCTATCATAAGTCCCAGGGTCCTCCACAGTCACCAACAATCAGTGAAGAATTTTCTGATTCGAGTTAAGAAGGAATTGAGTTGAGCAGAAGTAAACAGAGCTGACTTTTCCTGCCGGCCTAAGGATGAATACAAAAACACCTTAGGCAGAGCAAAGAAGTAGGAGTCAGCAGGTCCCAACAGGAGCATACAACACCTGACTCTCGGCCTCACGGTACATTTTCTTTGCTCCCTGGTGGCCTATGAGCCACACATGCAGAAGCTGAACTAGACTCAACTCTGCTAAGAGGTACCTGCTCTGGAGAAGCACAGAGAACTAGAGTTAAGGAGAAGATTAAATGCCAGTGTCAGCTCATATTTGACAATACCCTGGAGATTATTCAGCTCATACACGCTTTTGGCAGCCAGCGGAAGTTCTGGGCTCATCTGCAAGTTTGGGTTGAGATCAAGGGTTTGGGCTGCTATGTGGCAGAAGAGGGTCTACAGGTGTGTCCACGGCAAATCCTCCCCTTTCCCATGGCTTTGTCTCTCCACTCTTCATCTTTATTTGGCTTTTGTTTCCTGGCCTGATGCAATAACTGGGGCCATGGTGTCCCACAACCCTCTTTCTGCGTCCTATCTTTCTCTTTTCGTCTGGATACCCCAGAATTCCTCTAGTAAGGTTAAAGGACAGCCAGTGCACCCTTCGTTGTGAACCAAATGAGCCCCCCAAGGCAACAAGAACCTGACCTCACACAGAACCAAGCTCTCATACACATATATCTAACCAAAATTTAAAAGAAAAACATAGTAAATGTTCTGATTTATGCACATTTCCTTAGATATGCTACTTAGAGAGTCCCATCCCATAAATCATCTAGACAAGAAAAGGGCCTGGGAAGTAAGAAAGGAGCTAGAGGCTCAGATCACATCCACAAGTAATTTCTAAGAAACTGCTGACGGCAGTTCAGGTGCTGGCTTCCAAGTCGGCAAATATGCAGCAGCCACATCCTAAAGCTGGGCAGCAGAGCATGTTTCCCTACCTGGGGGGGACTGGTATCTACACCAGTGGGTTCTCCTAAAGTACAAGAAGCCAGACAAAACCAATTGCCTTGGTCCAAAAAAGGATGAATAGACAGTTTCTAGACCACATCTGATACCAGAGCTCACAAAAATGGACTTGATTAATCAATTGTGACTTGGAGAGAAAAATGGCACGTTGGCAGAAAGCTGGCTATGACCCCTAGCAAGAGGTGACAACTGAGAGTAGCAAACCATGGGAAGGAGAGTCCCAAGAGTGTGGGTGGGAAGAGCATACTTCTCCCAGGGCCAAGCCCCTTACCCTTGTATCCCCCAGGACCTGTGGATGGGCATCCATCCAAGATTAAAACTGAGTCCACAACTGGACCTGTTTGATGGAGAAAGAGTGACAAGCAGATAACATAGTAATAATATCTAGGAATTCTGAAGGTTTCAGAACATCTTAACTTCTAATGTGTTTCTCTTTGCTGCTTCAGACCTCTTTGGGTAACTATTACACGTAGTTGACATTTCCCGAGGATTACTGGTACTAGGACCTGTATTAAGTAATTTATTTTATGTAGTCCTCACAAGAATCCTTTATGGTCAATGTTATCATGAGTCTCATTTTACAGATGAAGAAACTGATGCAGAGGAAGGGTAGGTAACATACCTATGGTCGTAGAGTGTTAGAGCAAGGATTAGAACCAGTGGGACTGACTGCAAAGCCTGCCCTCTTAACTGGTAGGATTGAAAAACAAACATTCCATCAGGAAAGATGATGCAAATGAGATACAGATGGGAAGACACGTGTTCTGAGGGGCAAGCTATTACAAAAGCATTCATATTCTCTAACTATTGCCAAGCAAACACATCGTAAGATTGTTGGCATGGGGAAGGGTATAGAGTGTTTGGTCATGAAATAGAATTTTTCTCTAATTGAAGATAATCTACATAAGGACACAAGTACAGTGCCCAAGATGTTTGGAAATAAGCCATGGAAGTGGAAGATATAAGGTTGAAGAAAGGATAGGGAGGAAGGAGAAAAGAATTCTGTATTCTCCTTTCTAGTTCATTAAAACTTTACAGAGAAATTACATCGAATCATTTCCTCCCTCCTGTGTAACAAACATGGGGTAGAGACCAGAAAAATCAAATCCATCCGGAAAATACTTTCCAAGGGAAACAATCATCTCAATCTCAAAACTTTGGCAGACAGGAGAGATTTGGAGGAACATCAAGAAAGATCTAAGGATAATGATATTGGTCAGCAAATTAGATACAGCATTGAAATCCAATAAGGCAGCAAAATTCAACGGTAATGTGACTTGCAAAGTTTCCCGAGCCAAGGCATCAATCACACTATGGGTTAGAAGAGTGATGAGCTCCTTGTTTATACCCTGGGTAGGTCACAATTACAGGGCAGCATTCGATGTGAGTCTCAGTCCTGGAAAGCTCTCAACCAAGAGTCAATGATGCTGGGAAGAAGAAAGATGGAAACAGGCCTGAGCAGAAAGAAGCAAGTGGAGGGGCAGTAACCCTTTAAACGTCTACTAACAGGTGCAGACGGATAGCAGGTGAGATGAGGTGAGCAGATGAAATTTGGGGATAGAATGCTAAGGAAAAAAATTAGCAATCGTGACATTGTTTATCCTGTGGAATATGGAAAAGATAGGATGAGAGAACCACAGGCTGCCAAGACTCAAAGGGACTCTGCTCTGGGTTCAAGGCTATCTTCATCATCCCAGACAGATGACCTCCCTCTCACTTCATTAAAGGTTTTTTCATGACAAGTGATTTTACAACTTTCTTCTGCAACTAAGACTGATTTATTGTTACACACAAATGCCTTTTCAGATCAAACACAAATCTTTTCTCCTCAATTGTCTCCAAAGGAGGATAATAATTTCTCAGCATCCTTTACATAAACAACCACCACCACCAAAAAAAAAAAAAAAAAAAAAACCAAAAAAAACCAACCAACCAAACAACAACAACAACAACAACAACAACAACAACAACAACAAAAACCCATGCCTGATGGCTAATAAGTGATGATTCACTTTTCACTTTCTCAAACTAAACAATCTTAGTTTCCTATCTGTCTTTCATGCCTCACATTTCCCAACTCTTTGCTTATTTTTTCTTTCTTTTAAGAAAAAAAATCAAAAAAAGAAAAGAAATCAAAAAGTTAAAAAGGGGCTTAACAATCACCCAGCTCATAGCTCTGCTACGAAGGATCAAAACCATGTCCAACAAATGACCCAGTCCATACTTTTCTGGAGCAGGATTTCTCAACCTCGACACTGCTGACATTTCAGACCAGACAGATCTTGGTGGTGGGAGCCGTCTTGTGCACTGTGGGATGCTGAGCAGCATGCCTAGCTTCTACCCACTAGATGCCAGGAGCACTGCCACCCCAGTGGTTACACCCAAAAATGTCTCCAGATAATGCCAAATATCCCCAGGGTGGGGTGGGGGGGCACAAAGGTCCATTTGAGACTGTATCTACTGCAATCCATCTCTTTCCTCTGACTGTGCATCCTCTGGGTGTAGAAGTAGCAGAGTGCAGCCCACCTAGGACTACAGACCTAGTACAGGGTCTTACTGATACACACGGGCTGCTGCACTTGGCTTCATGCCCTTTCTCCAACAGAACAGACTGGAGACTAACCAGCCAGCTAGCTCTCTGCTAAGTACCTAAGACAGAACCAAACAGAGCCTGTCTTTTTTCTGCCTTAGCAGCAATGCAGGGTCAGGGGTCCACATTCTCTAGAAATGAGAGATGATAAGGAGCCCAGATTACTGGGGGAGTGTGTGTGTGGCAAAGCCACCAGTGAACCTCCAGCCACCACAGCTGCATCAGCCCCCGTGAGCACTGCTCTTAGCTCTAAGGGTGCCAAGTGCCCAGCCCCTACTACAATGACATTGTTTAAAATTATTCTGGGAGAGTTTCCAGTGCCCTAAATGAGCTTCCTTTGGTCTCTACAGGCTGCAGCATGCTAAACTCTATACAGAATCTTTGGTGCAAGGTGACTTCATGGGCAGTCAAAGGAGTAGGTACCCACTCTAGAGATGCTTGTAGTCTTGTTAGATGGTATGCCGGGAGAACAAAAATGAAAACATTTTGTGTCTTAACCCAAAGACTGTGTTACCTTATTGATGGCCTATCATTTGATGTACACATTCATGTTCTATAGATTATTGCACCTGTGCCCCTTTTCCAGGGGAGGTCATCATAAGCCCAGGTACAAACCCCACTTTCATGTGAGTTCTTTTCCAGGCTCTAGATCCTTCAGCATTGGTTTGAAGAAGCTTTTTTTTTTTAAACAAAATAATTTTTACAGATACATTATTTCGAACAAAATATAAATTTGCAGTCATGTCCCTGGAGGGAAAAATTAATCCTGTGTTTTTGCTTCACTTACAATTTAATCACCAAACAGTGTTTTTAAATGATCATTTGGTGATGATAAGCCTGTTTAGCTTTAATGAGCTTTGGGAAAACTGAAGTTTTTTTTACATAGTAATTTCTATTTTAAAGTAATATACCAAAAGTACATAAGGTTTAGAAAAGAGCAAAAACATCCATAATCCCACCACTCTAACAAAACATTTGGAAGACCATGGTGGATGAGCATTTTTAATAAGAGGTGCTCATTGGCTAAAAGGGACTAATCCAATAAGGATTTTAAGAGGAGGGTAGGGTGATTAAGTTCCCTGAAGAAATCAAAGCACAAAATAGCCCAGTTCAGAAGATGCATTTTGAAGGACTTTGGAAAAACTCACTGTCACACCATCTGTTTAGGCAGTAGGATGGTAGAAAAGTTTCTCCCACCTCTGTTAAACACTCTCAATGCCCTCCTGTCTCTTTTCTGATGCGAACTCTTCCTGGTGCCCCAGCAGCCAGAGTAGGCATTCAGGCACACCCCTAAAGGGCCTTCAGTTCTGCCACCTCCCGCTGCTGCCAGAAAAAGAACAGCCCACAGTGTGGACCTCAGCATCCTCCACCACCTTGCAGAACAGCCCTGCTGAGACGGTAGCCTTCAAATAAGTGGGATGCAAAAGACCTTGCAGAAGTCCCTTCTACATAGCACATGGAGACAAGGTCACCCTTTGGTTTTTTAGGTCATTATAAACAACTTTCCAGAATAACAGAATAATTGATAGAGCACAAAGAATAGTCAAAAGACAGAGCTGAGAGTTCTAAAAGTTTCATTACCCTTTCTGTTGTCCCATAAATGAGTGAAACCATATGATAATTGTCTTTCTCTGCTTGACTTACTTCACTTAGCATAATCTCCTCAGTCCCATCCATGTTGCTGCAAATGTTGTGTAATCGTTCTTTCTGATAGCTGAGTAATATTCCATTGTATATATGGACCACATCTTCTTAATCCAGTCATCTGTTGAAGGGCATCTCGGCTCCTTCCACAATTTAGCTATTGAGAGACTGTGGACTCTGGGAAACAAACTGAGGGCTTCAAAGGGGAGGGGGGTGGGGAATTGGGATAGGCTGGTGATGGGTATTAAGGAGGGCACATATTGCATGGTGCACTGGGTGTTATACACAAATAATGAATCATGGAACATTACATCAAAAACTGGGGATGTACTGTATGGTGACTAATATAACAAAATAAAAATTATTTAAAAAAATAAAAGTTTCATTAAATCCACCAAGACAACCAAATCCAATACTTTAATCCAAAAATGTCTTCCCTGACAGTATCAAGACTGATGCTTCCCAAGTCCCTTTGAGTCCTGGATGCAGATATGAACTGGCTGAGCTGAATAGATAAATGGAGGAAAAGAAGTATCCCCATGTCCAATAGGCCTCCATCCTCAGTCTTAGGAATACTCCCATTGACACGTGCACATTTTCTGCCCCCCTTCATCCAGTGTCCTCTGTCTACCACACTTCATTCCACAAATTCAAAAGGCTAACATGCAAGGCAGAAAAGTTAGAGTAATCAGGCCCACCCAGAATGTGTTTGAGATGCATGGGTGTGTTGTCACACACACAGGCAGTGACCCAGTGCTCCAGCCACTGTAGGAAAAAAAGCTGATATCTCCAAATATGTTTTGGATGATTGCAGCAGGTTGGTTGCCTACATGGAGCAAATAAATTTTATTTTCTCTCTCTTTCTCACTCTCTGTCTCTCAACCAAAATACTATCTGAATTTTTATTCTGAAAACAGAGTAGAAATGCCAATGTGTAAATACAATGTATGCCAAAAAATACTTGTGGATTTAAATTTAAAGAGGATCAAGTCACATGAGAGTCTAATAAATGAAATACCGTAATTTAGTTATCTGAAGCTGAGAAAGGATATCACATGTGATTGAGGTTTTTATTATTGGCTTTATTTCTTCAAAACCGCTGTCAGGTATACATCCCTTATCTCCATTAGGCACCTCTGAGCACATTTCCCCAAACTTTCTATAGGCTCCTCCTCTGAAAATATCAGACTTTAGATTTTTTCAAAATACCCGAGGCATCAGTTGTTTCTGCTGGTTCCTGACTAATCATTCAGTCACAATATTTTTCACATGGCCAGGAAGGAATGAAGGAAGGAAGGTAGGAAGGAAGGAAGGAGGAAGGGAAGAGGGAGGGAAGCCTCCTTCCTCTCCTCACCCCATTCCAGCTAAAAGTCTTCCTGAGTTTTAGAACACTTACTATTATTATTGGTCCTTTTAATCTCGAGACTACTCAAAGGCGATAAGCACAGATTTAGAGATTGAGAGTTCCAGTTAATTCCCTGCTTTTCAGATGAGGAAACATTTTACAAAGTGGTGCCCCAACCCCCCATAGTCACTATCAACCTGTCCCGTTTCTGGGTTCCCATATTCTTTCCTCATCACTCTCCTTACCCCCATTCTCCCCACAGTTTCACTGCACCTCCACCTTGACTAATTAATCCAAACCCCACAATAGAGCTGCTGAAATTGCTTACCTGTACTTGTAGCAAGTCCCAAGAGGCTGGAAAGAAGGCCCCTCTGGCCCAACATGTCCTGAAATGCATGTGCTTGTGCCAGGGTCCAGAGCTATATAAGGGGGGATCGGGGCAGATTTGCAAAACCTCTCACTGTGTGCAGGTCTCACAGTAAATAGGACACCCAAGTTAACCTGCTTTGAAAGTCTCCTAGTAGGCACATTTGGTGTTTTTATCAGGAATTCCAATCAGCTGACTATTGGAGGCACATACATCAAACAGAATTAATGTATCAGATCACTCTGGCTGCTCCTAGATCAGGGAAACCCAGGGACCTGAGGTAAGGAATATCGTTTAGCAGACCAGTCCTCTGGCTTCAGAGACCAAGTTATTGATCCCTGAGGCTAAAGGAACTCCTCAGTTCAAGGTAATGACAGCAGAGCCACAGAAGGGTCCCGCTGCCTCCTTTCCTGCTGCTGCGTTTGCATTAAATGTGGTGGGTGAGGTCCTTTTCCCACAGGCCAGGTTGACAGGAATGAGAAGAGCAGCTCTTATTATGAAGTGATGATGCGATAGTGTGAGCTGAGTGACAGGGCATGGCTGAGGAGTACTGAAAAGAAACAACGGGCCACCAAAAACTCCTCTCAGATCAAAAAGTGTTTCCACACCGACCTGACCTGTGGAAGCTTCTGAAGGGGGGAAACCAAAGCACCTGGCTCCATGTTTTCCAGCTTTCTGAATATTCACATCCTCTGAACACAGCTGCTGGGTTCAGGGCCACCCTGTTTCTATTAGGGTTCCACACCCACAGTAATGTGCCTACCAGATCTGTGAGTATGACCTCATTCACCCCAAACACTCTCTAGATGTGAATGGAGCACCTGCGGCCATGGCTTCTTGGCCTTTCCAGCCACTTCATTCCCCAGGCCCCTCAGGTCACTGCCATTGGCAATTGCTCCCACCAAAGGCAACACCACCAAGCCAAACCCCAAGCTGAACAACTTCATCTTCTCTGTCTGCGAGGATTCCTGGATGCAGAGAAGTTCATCAGAAGCCACCACCATAATGGCTCACATCCACTGAAACCAGTGGGCACAGACTGCATTAAATGCTCTCTATCCATCAATTCATTCCATCCCCACAATGACCCTACGAGGCAGAAATTACCCTGTGAGATAGAAATATTCACCTCTGTAAGAAAGGCTTAATGTTTTCTTTTTTTTATTTTAAAAAAGGAAACCAGCAAGTGTTGGTGAGGATGTGAAGAAATTTGGACCGCCGTGTATTACCAGTGGAGAAGCCACTTTGGAATATGGTATGGCAATTGCTCAAAATGTTAAACATAGAGTTACCATAGAACATAGTCATTCCACTCCTTGGTATATACTGAAGAGAACTGAAGACATATGTTCACACAAAAATTTATACATGAATTCGTATTATTCAAAATAACCAGAAGTTGGAAACAACCCAAATGTCCAGTCATTGTCTGATGAATGGATAAACAAAATGTGGTATATTCCTACAATGTAATATTCAGCAACGAAAAGGAATGAAATACTGATGCGAGCTACAGATAGGAACCTTAAAAACATTATGCTAAATAAAAGAAGCCAGACACAAAAGTCCACATATTATGTGATTCTCTTTATATGAAATGTTCAGAAGACGCAAATTCTTAGAGACAGAAAGTAGACTAGCAGTTGCTTGGGCTTGGGGAGAGAGGGAGGTGGGTAGCTACAGCTAATGGGTACAGGATTTCTTTTGGGGGTGATGAAAATATTTTGGAATTAGATGGTGGTGATGATTGCGCAGTCTTATGAATATATTGAGAACCACTGAATTGTACCCATTTAAAAAGTAACTTTTATGGTATACGAATTATATCTTGATAGTATTTGGGTTTTTTGTAATATACAAAGAGTGGGCCAAAAAAGGTTTGTGCTGGAGATATCTCCAGAGCCTCTTCGAATCTAAAACATCAGTGTAGCACAACACTAGAACGTGCTGTGAGATCATCCTCTTATATTTACTAGCCATTTAACGAGGGCTGGCTTTGCGCCAGGCTAGGAGCTGGGACACAGGGGTGATTGAAACAGATGGAGTCCCTATGCTTTTAGCATTTGGAGTCCAAGGATAGAAACAAAAGAGCAAAGGAAACGATACAAAAGTGCAATGATAAGAGACATATGAGGGACTATGGAATGCACAGCCACGGCATCTAACCCGCATGGGGAAGGGGATCGGGTTAGGCTCTGGAAGGAAGTGATGCTTCACTTGCCTCCTGAAAGATGATGAAGAGGTAACTAGGCAAAGATGGGAGAGAGAAAATATTTCATGCAGAAAGAATACAGCCTATCATGGTGCCTGGCATATAGTAGCTTCTCAACAAAATTTGTTGAGTGAATGAATGCACAGCTTGGGCAAACACACTAAGGTGAGAGTAGAACACATAAAAGCAACTGAAAGAGAATTTCCATGACTGAAACAAGTTAAAGACTTAAGCGAGTGAAAAAAAATGAGGCTATTCAAACAGGTAAAGTGAGGGCAGGTGAGCTTGTCTTAAGGAGTTTGGACTGTATTCCAAGGACTATGAGGAACCATTGAAAGGTATTACTTACTTTTGGTGAGAGGGGGAGGGGTTTTCTGTTAGACTAGATACAATCAAAGAAGGTAAAACAAAATATCCTTTGAAAGTCTATGTGTGTTTGGGAGTAATTCCAGTCTGGCTGGATAAAGTAAGTGAGAAGTAACTAACGTCTCTGAGAGGAGCAGCCCAGCCTTTCATTAAAGTGGGAACAAGGGCTCAAAAACCCAGAATCTCAGGCTGGAGAGAAACCAGGTTGTTTCCCAGGAACAACCTGGGAAAACCAGCACTTCTTTGCATGCCCTGAACTGAAGGGTCATAGGAGACTGACCTTGCAAGGGGGCTCTTCTGTGTGTCTGGCCCCAGGACAGCTTGTGTCCTTTCAATAGTCGGACTCTGTGGGTTGAGCAGCAGTGCCCACTGAGGGGAAGAGTCACAGATGAGCAACTGTTAAAAACCCAGCCAAGGAGAGAGATGTGGAGGGCAAACCGTTGTACCCCCCAAGAGATGCTGGCGGACAGGAGGAAGGAACTTAACATTGACTCTACATCCACTACGTGCCAAGCAAAATGCTTTCATCTTCTCAATTGCTACCAACCACATCCCATCAGGGAAGTTATTGATTATTCTCATTTTACAGAGAGGAAAGCTGAGACTTGACATTTAAATCATGTGCATAAGGATCCGGGACCAGGCTTAAACGGAAAATGTCAACCTTATGACTCTGAATCTTATGCCTTGTCTTTTCTTTTGTTTTTGGATCTCAGATCCTGAGAATCATTGCAAGGAACTTCTTTTGTGCTATTTTCCCCCTTCATCCCTGTTCTTGACTCCCCAATCCCCTTACTAAAGTCTCCTGACAAGTACCCACTCCAATGTGATGGATTTATGTCTTTGAATAAATAGGTGTCCCTAAGAAATAGTACTCTAACTCATGTGTGTGTGTTTTTACTTACATTAATAAACATGTGTTCTAGAACTCAATCTTAATTCACTCAAATGTTTTAAGATCTACACCTCACTTGATGTATAGCATTCCACAATTATGTACACACCACACGCAACTTGTCCTTTCCCATGGAGCTGTGTTCATTTGCCAATTATTACAAACAATGCTGTGATGGACACCCTCACACTTTTCTCCAGACAGACCTGTGCAAGAGCTGTCCTGAAGTCAGTACACAGGAGTGGGACTGCTGGGTCATGGGTGCATATTTAAATTCCTGCTGCAGATGGGCTGTGCTAATTTTCCACTTTCAGAAGTGGAGCATGAGGGTTCTTGTTCCCCTGTATCCTCACAAACACTATTATCCCATTTTTAAAATTTTGCCAATATTATGGATTTAGAATGTCATCTCATTTTTTAAATTAGCATTTCTTTTATTACTAATAAGACAGGACATTCCTTCAAATATTCATTAGCCATTCACCAGTTTTATACTTTCTGCTTCTTTCTACTGACATCTTACCTTTTTCTGGACCAATTCCCTTACTGATTTTAGATGTCGAAAATACCATCTCTATATCTGTGGTCGATAACTAGTCCCTAGTGTTTTTCACTGAACAGAAAGTCATCATTTGGTCTTACTCTTTTCCCATAATCCAGCCATCTTGTTATTACTCATATGGTAACAAAAGCAATGAAGTTTTGGAAGCCAGTTGCCATAGGTTTCAACCCTTTGGATTTTGAAAATAAAGTGCAATTTTACCAAAGTGTTGGTTTATTGGTTCTGTGGAGGTTCTCCAGTTGACTTCAGCAACTCAATGTCAATATCTTGTCTGCCTTTAGTTTCTACAAAGCCTATCAGAAGAGAATCAGGACATGAAAGGCGAGTGTGGACAAAGAGCATGTGAAGGTCTTTCCAAAACTGTCTTTGGAAAAGTTTGTGTTTCTCCAATCTCTTCCTCTAATACCATCTGGAGAAAATACACCAATGGTGGCTGAATAAGTAGGTGGCCCAAACTGTGAAAGTAGGTGTGTCTGTGGGTGTGTGTGAGCAAAGAATAATGCAAGCATTGGGCTAGGGGTTCAAGTTCAAGTCCTGACTGACACTTGCTTACTGCTAGTCCTTGAGAAATCCATCTCTGAGCTTCAGTCTTCATATCCGTAAAATGAAATTTCAATGTAGATGAACAGAGGAGACCCAAGGATGACCCAAGAAATATTCTTATAACCTGAAATTGTCACTCAATCCACTTAAAGAAAAACCATAAATGCTCTACTTTATTCTCTTTGGTATCACAAGTGGGTCAGAGACCTTGTCTACACTGCCTACACTTGGAAAGACAGGACTAAAGTCAGTCTGATTTTAAGACAAAAAAGAAAGAAAAAAGTAGACAAAAAAGCCTGTCTCGGGTGTTATATGGAAACGATGAATCATGGAACACTACATCAAAAACTAATGATGTACTTACTGTATGGTGAATAACATAACATAGCATAATAAAAAAATTTTTAAAAAAAGCTTATCTCAATAATGAGGCAGCACATGCTTTTTTTCTGACTTGAAGAGGAGACAGTCTGAAGGATCAGATCCAGTTGATGTAGTAATCTCAGCAACCTCATGAACACAGGACCCAGAGCCAGAAAAAACTGCAGAAAATCAAAGTCACCATTTTCTACACTGGATTTCAATGACACCACACTATCTACGCTTTCCTTAGACTGCTCTGAACCTCAAGCTCACTCCAGCCATTACATGCGAATTCCCTCAAAGCTCCCCAGGGCCTTTTTTACAAATTGCTTCTCTTCTTAGCAGTCACATAATGTCCAAGACTTCAATTACCATGCGTGTGCTGAGGATTTCCAAATTTATATCTCTGGTACATATCACTCTAACTACACCTTGTTCTACACCTTCATGGATGCTTCACAGCTACCAAAAGTCACTCTCACTCCTCCCTACCAAACTTGTTAATCCTCCCATATTCTATGTCAGGATTCAGTGTTGCTACCTTCCAGTCTCTCAAGCCAGAAATGTGAGAGTCATCCTTGATATTCCCCACTCCTCTAGCCTTGCCATATTCAATCAATCACCAAATTCTATTCATTTCACCTCCTGACATGTCCCAAATCCATCCAGTTCTTTACATATCTCGGCCACATGGTGAGCCCAAACCTCCATTACTTCTTGCCTCAACAGTGTCCTTACTAGTCTCTACCAGGAAATCCATCCACCACACTGCAGCTAAAATGAACAACGTTTTCAAATTATAAATCTTATCATGCCATTCTCTGGTGTCTCCATATTACCCTCAGAATAAATCCTTATATGGCCCTTCATGATCCATCCCCTCCATCTCTCCAGCTTCATTCCATGCCACTGTGTCTGCCCCCATTGCCTATGCTTTTATGCTCTAGCCAGACTGGCCTCCCACCATATGTCTAGGGTCAAGAAAGCACTGGGCTTTCCCTAACCTCAGAACCTTCATACATTCAGCCGGAAATGCTCTCCTCCCTACCCTCACCTGGCTGCTTCCACTCAGCCATAAGATTTCAGTTTAGAAGCCCCTTCCTCTGGAGAGATGCCTTTGTGCCCACAGGCCAAGTTAGTGCACATGTTATGTCTCACATCCATCTTCCCATCATACGGCAAGTTCTGTAAAAGTGAGGACTCCATCTGTCTTCCTCATCGCTGCATCCTCAAAGAACTAAAAACGTTCTTAATAAGATTTGTTAAATGAAAGTAAAAGATAGTATAAAGGTATACAGGTTAAGTGGAAAGAGAATTAACATAGAATCTGTATTACAGTGTCTTGCTCAGCCTTGTCTTCACCTAGGAAATGCATTTGAAAATGCTGCAGGAGTAGATCCATTCTGTCTTTGTAAAACAAAGTCAGATGTTACTTCATGGCTTAAAACCTTTCAGTGGTATTCTGCCTTAATCAAAGTAAAAGCCAACTCCTTAAAATGACCTACAGACCCAGCATCATCTGACCTACTGCTATTAGACTGGCTTTTTGCCATTGTCTGAACAAGTGAGACACATATCCACCTCAGGCCCTTTGCACTTGCTGTTTCCCCTGCCTAGAATGCTCAACCCCCAGGTATCTGCATGGCTCACCCTCATTGTTAGGTCTTTATCTAAATATCACCATTACAGTGTTGCTTTTTATGGCTTCTCTATTTAAAGTTAGAATCCTCTGATATTCCTTTTTGTCCTTCTCTGCCTTATTTTTCTCCATACATTTAGTACTGTCTATATATTTTACTGATTTACTATTACTTGTATCCTCCCACTAACATATAAACTCTCGGAAGGCAGAGACTTTTTTGTCTGTGCCATTCACTGCAGTATCCCACACATTTTGAACAGCCACAGAGGAGGTATATATTGGTGGACTGAATGAGTGTCTTCTCATTTTCATGTCTGACCACTGCTTTCACGTTTTATTGTGTTTTGCTTTGGTTCCAGAACATTCTGTGGATCCTTTTCTACAAGTCTTTTTAGAATATTTCACCATCTGCCATGTCTGCAACGAATCTCTTGAGTGATTGAAAGTTTGAGCTGAATATAATCTATCAGTTTTATTTCCTGCCCCCACACATGCTCTAACTCTTCCCAATTTAGCAAGTCCCATTATATAGAGAGTCTAATTATAGGAAAGTGTAACAAAAGCAGTTTCATGTTGAAATAGCATTCACGTGTGCCCTCCAGAGAGGTATTCAAACTTATGTAGCAGACTAGAGATATTATAGGATATGCAAGAGACAGTTGGGTTTCAAATGAGCATCACTAAATTGAGAGGAAAGGGAGCAGAATGCCTTCCTAAAATATAGAGACATTTTCCAGGGACCCACTAGTAAGTGGGTCTTCATTCATGTATTCATTTATCAGTCTGTAGGTATTATTTACTATCTTTAATGTGATGGGCACTATGGTGAATCTATACAAAGATAGCTCATGATTTAGAAGAGACAGGCCTGTAAACAGATAAATTACCCCACAATGCGGTAAGAGTTATTGCAGAAATATGGGAAGCAACTAAGCCTGCCTACATGAGTCAAAAATCTTTCAACAAGGAAGTGACATTTGAGCAGGGTCTTGAAAGACAAGTTGGAATTGTCCAAGAGAGGAAGAGCAGTCTGCACAAAAGCAATGCCTGTGTAACGAGAGGGGCTTATGCAAGATGTGGAGTCTGGGCCAGTGTGAGAAGCTCCAAATGGCAAGAAGCCATGCTAGGTGGGTGCAGCGTGGAGGAGTTGCTGAGGACCACACTGAAGCTTTAGTTTAGGAGTTTGGTGAACTCCACTTCAGAAATGGAGGAAGAACAGGTCTTAAGGACAAGAGATGAGTTATACTCTGAATTTCTCCCTTTTGAAACAGGGACCTGAAGAAAGGGGTGGTGAGAAATGTCTCCTTCTCACCTCAGTCTAACTGTGGGAAAACTGAAGAGACTGGACTGAGTGGGCAAGCGTGGAGGAAATAATACATACTTCACTCTCTAAATAGTTCTTCTCCTCATATTCTCAAGTTAGAGATTCCTTTGAACTAACAAATACTTCTTAATTTGGAAGTACCCTCAAAGGAAACTTAATCCCCAAAAGTCACTGTCATCCAACTTAATCAGTCAATCAGTCATTCCACAAAGATTTAGAGTCAACCAGGAACCAAATCTTAGAGATATGCTAATGAATAGAACATGGACTCTGTCCTCAGAGAGCCAAGAATGAATAAATCTAAGATTTGAGAAAATCAGCATTTTGTCAGAGGAGGCCAGAGGAAGAGGAAAACATTCCAGAACCCGGTTTGGGCTTGATGGGGGGAATACTGGGGTTGTTTGCTACAAGTAATACACCTGTCTCTTCCTGAGATCAGAACATTGAGGACATAAGGAACATCATAAACAAGAAGTCAAAAAACAAAGCCACTTCCAGTGGATGGTGAAGCTTTTCTCCAGCTTCACGTGACCTCCACGCTTTTCCTATACACTTCTCCCCAAGATTCTTCTGAACATTGTCAGCACTTCCTCACCTCCTATCCAATCCCCATCCCACTGTTATCAGGCTTCCTAGCTACCGTACTGGAGTTGCTCTCAACAGCATTATCAACCTTCCAGGTGAAAAAATCCACTGGAAGAGACTGAGTCTTCACCTTACAAAATGCCACCTTGTCTGGATTCCCACGTTCCAGAGCCCTAAGAGATTTCTCAACTGTTAGTCTTGGGCCCCTCCTCTCTGTTTTCAAGTGACAATCAGGTGAATTATAAAATGTAAAGCTAACTCTATCACTTTCCTATTTAAAATCTTTCCCCATTGCCTTTGGGATCAAATGTAATATCTGAGGTCTGGCTGGCAATGTTTGCCATGGTCCTGCCATGACCTGCTTCCTGTTCCCTGTGCTGGTGTCTACACTCCATTCACACTGAACCTCCTGTAGTGCCTGAACTCCTCAGCACTCCCTCTCTCGATGGACCTCAGCACATGCTATTCTTACTGCTTAAAGAGCCTTTCCATAATCTTTGTCTATCTAAGGCATATCTGTCCTTCAGTTCTCAGTTTAGAAGTCACTTCTTCCAGGAAGACTTCCTGGATCTTGAGTCTTAGCTAGGTACCTCCACTATATACTGTTTTTTTTTTTTTTTTTTTTGCAGGCTAATAGTTTATTTTCTTTTCTTTGGTGACAGGAACAAGGAGACTTTTGTGAGGAAACAAAATACTTGTTTGCAAAGAATCAGTGTTAATGTGTCAAAGGTGACTAACATTTTTTTTTATTAATAATGATTTTTTATTATATTATGTTAGTCACCATACAGTACATCCCCGGTTTTCGATGTAAGGCTCGATGATTCATTAGTTGTGTATAACACCCAGTGCACCATGCAATATGTGCCCTCCTTACTACCCATCACCGGTCTATCCCATTCCCCCACCCCCCTCCCCTCTGTAGCCCTCAGTTTGTTTCTCATAGTCCATAGTCTCTCATGTTTCATTCCCCCTTCTGATTACCCCCCCTTTCTTTATCCCTTTCTTCCCCTACTGATCATTCTAGTTCTTATGTTCCATAGATGAGAGAAATCATATGATAGTTGTCTTTCTCTGCTTGACTTATTTCACTAAGCATTATCTCCTCCAGTGCCGTCCATGTTGTAGCAAATGTTGAGAACTCATTCTTTCTGATTGCTGAGTAATATTCCATTGTATATATGGACCACAACTTCTTAATCCAGTCATCTGTTGCAGGGCATCTCGGCTCCTTCCACGATTTAGCTATTGTGGACATTGCTGCTATGAACATTGGGGTGCATATGGCCCTTCTCTTCACTACGTCTGTATCTTTGGGGTAAACACCCAGTAGTGCAATGGCTGGATCATAGGGTAGCTCAATTTTTAACTTTTTAAGGGGCCTCCACACGGTTTTCCAGAGTGGCTGTACCAACTTGCATTCCCACCAACAATGTAGGAGGGATCCCCTTTCTCCACATCCTCTCCAACAATTGTTGTTTCTTGCCTTGTCTATTTTTGCCATTCTAACTGGCGTAAGGTGGTATCTCAGTGTGGTTTTGATTTGAATTTCCTTGATGGCTAATGATTTTGAACATTTTTTCATGTGTCTGTTAGCCATTTGTATGTCTTCATTGGAAAAGTGTCTGTTCATATCTTCTGCCCATTTTTTGATTTGTTTATTTGTTTCTCGTGTATTGAGTTTGAGAAGTTCTTTGTAGATCTTGGATACCAGTCCTTTATCTGTAGTGTCATTTGCAAATATATTCTCCCATTCCGTGGGCTGCCTCTTAGTTTTTCTGACTGTTTCCTTGGATGTGCAGAAACTTTTAATCTTGATGAAGTCCCATAAATTCATTTTATCTTTTGTTTCTCTTGCCTTTGGGGATGTGTCATGAAAAAGGTTGCTTTGGCTGATGTCGTAGAGGTTGCTGCCTATGTTCTCCTCTAGAATTTTGATGGATTCCTGTCTCACATCGAGGTCTTTCATCCATTTGGAGTTTATTTTTGTGTATGGTGTGAGATAGTGGTCAAGTTTCATTCTTTTGCATGTAGCTGTCCAATTTTCCCAGCACCATTTATTGAAGAGACTGTCTTTTTCCCACCGGATGTTTTTTCCTGCTTTATCAAATATTAGTTGCCCAAAGAGCTGAGGATCCATTTCTGGGCTCTCTATTCTGTTCCATTGGTCTATGTGTCTGTTTTTGTGCCAGTACCATGCTGTCTTTGTGATCACAGCTTTGTAGTACAGCTCGAAATCCGGCATTGTGATGCCCCCAGCTTTGTTTTTCCTTTTCAACAGTTCCTTGGAGATTCGGGGTCTTTTCTGGTTCCATACAAATTTAAGGACTATTTGTTCCAGTTCTTTGAAAAACGTTCTCGGTATTTTGATCGGGATAGCATTGAAAGTGTAGATTGCTCTGGGTAGCATGGACATTTTAACTATGTTAATTCTTCCGATCCATGAGCATGGAATATCTTTCCATCTTTTTATGTCTTCCTCAATGTCTTTTAAGAGTGATTTATAGTTTCTAGAATAAAGGTCCTTTACGTCTCTGGTTAAGTTAATTCCAAGGTAACGTATGGTTTTTGGTGCTATTGTAAATGGGATGGATTCCCTGATTTCTCTTTCTTCGTTCTCGTTATTTGTGTACAGAAATGCAACTGATTTCTGAGCATTGATTTTGTATCCCGCCACGTTACTGAATTGCTCTATAACTTCTAATAGTTTGGGAGTGGCTTCTTTTGGGTTTTCCATATAGAGTATCATGTCGTCTGCGAAGAGAGACATTTTGACTTCTTCTTTGCCGATTTGAATACCTTTGATCCCTTTTTGTTGTCTGATTGCTGTTGCAAGGACTTCTAGTACTATGTTGAATAATAGTGGCGAGAGTGGGCATCCTTGTCGTGTTCCTGATCTTAAGGGAAAGGCTTCCAGCTTTTCCCCATTGAGAATAATATTTGCAGTAGGCTTTTCATAGATGGCTTTTATGAGATTGAGAAATGTACCTTCTATTCCTACACTCTGAAGGGTTTTAATCAGGAAAGGATGCTGTATTTTGTCAAATGCTTTTTCGGCATCGATTGAGAGGATCATATGGTTCTTGAGTCTTTTCTTGTTGATATGATGTATCACGCTGATTGATTTGCGAATATTGAACCACGCTTGCATCCCAGGTATGAATCCCACTTGATCGTGGTGGATAATCCTTTTAATGAACTGTTGGATTCTATTAGCAAGTATCTTGTTGAGGATTTTGGCGTCCGTATTCGTTAGGGAAATCGGTCTGTAATTCTCCTTTTTGAGGGGGTCTTTGCCTGGTTTGGGGATCAAGGTAATATTGGCCTCATAGAATGAGTTTGGTAGCTTTCCTTCTGTTTCTATTTTTTGAAATAGCTTTAGGAGAATAGGTATTATTTCTTCTTTGAATGTTTGGTAGAATTCCCCAGGAAAACCGTCCGGGCCTGGAGTTTTGTTATTTGGAAGGTTGTTTATCACTGACTCAATTTCTTCATAATTAATTGGCCTGTTTAAGAAATCAATTTCTTCCTTTTTCAATCTTGGTAGTTTATAGGTTTCCAGGAAGGATTCCATCTCTTCCAGATTGCTTAGTTTATTGGCATATAGCTGTTGATAAAAATTTCTAATAATCCTTCCAATTTCAATGGTGTTCGTCGTGACCTCTCCTTTTTCATTCATAATTTTAATAATCTGGGTCCTTTCTCTTTTCTTTTGGGTAAGTCTTGCCAGTGGTCTGTCAATTTTATTGATTCTCTCCAAGAACCAGCTTCTAGTCCTGTTGATCTGCTCTACTGTACTTCTGGTTTCTGCTTGATTGATTTCAGCTTTAATTTTGGTCAACTGCTTCCTTGTGCATGGATTAGGCCTGTCCCTCTGTTGCTGTTCCAGCTTCTTGAGGTGAGAATATAAAAACTGCATTTTAGATTTTTCTATTCTTTTGAGTGAGGCTTGGATGGCTATGTATTTCCCCCTTAGGACTGCCTTTGCAGTATCCCATAGGTTTTGGACTGTTGTATTTTCATTCTCATTGGTCTCCATAAATTGTTTAATTTGATTTTTGATTTCCTGGTTTATCGAGTCATTCCTGAGCAGGATGGTTCTTAGTCTCCAAGTGTTTGAGTTTCTTCCAAATTTTTCCTTGTGGTTGAGTTCCAATTTCAGAGCGTTGTGGTCTGAGAATATGCAGGGGATAATTTCAATCTTTTGGTATCGGCTGAGACCTGTTTTGTGTCCCAGAACATGGTCTATTCTTGAAAATGTTCCATGGGCATTAGAATAGAATGAGTATTCTTTGGTTCTGGGGTGTAGTGTTCTATATATATCTAAGAGGTCCAACTCGTCGAGTATGGCATTCAAAGCCTTTGATTCTTTGCTTAGTTTTTGCCAGGGTGTTCTGTCTATTTCTGAGAGTGGAGTGTTGAGGTCCCCTACTATTAATGTATTTTTATCTATATGTCTCTTTATTCTGGTTAAGAGTTGGCTTGTGTATCTTGCTGCTCCCCTGTTGGGGGCATATATATTTATAATTGTCATATCCACTTGTTGAATACTTCCTTTAAGAATAATATAGTGCCCTTCTGCATCTCTAACTATAGTCTGTAGTTTAAAATCCAATTTATCTGATATGAGAATTGCTACCCCAGCTTTCTTTTGAGGTCCATTTGCGTGAAAGATGGTACTCCATCCCCTTACTCTCAGTCTAAATGCATCTTTGGGTTCGAAATGAGTCTCTTGTAGACAGCAAATGGATGGGTCATTTCTTTTTATCCAATCTGCAACCCTGTGGCGTTTGAAACCAGAATTTAAACCATTAATGTTCAGGCTGAGTACTGAGAGATATGCTTTTAATTCTGCCATGTTGTCAGTAAAGTCTTTGTTTGTATTGGCTGTGACTTTCTGTTTTGTATCACTCTTGGGGCCTTTTTACTTTTATAGAACCCCCCGTAATACCTCCTGTAGGGCTGGTTTCGTGGTTACGAAATTGGCTAGTGACTGTCGATTCTGAAATGTCTTTATTTCTCCATCAATTCTGAATGACAGCCTTGCTGGATAAAGGATCCTTGGCTGCATGTTTTTCTCTAAAAGAGCTTTAAAAATGCTCCCCCAACCCTTTCTCTCATTCCAGGTCTGTGTAGACAGGTCTGATGTAATTCTGATGCCTTTGCCTTGGTACGTGATAAATTTCTTTGCCCTGGCCGCTTTCAATACTGTTTCCTTGGATCTCATATTTGCTAATTGCACTATGACGTGACGTGGTGTAGGTCTGTCATGGTTGAGCTTGGGAGGGGTCCTCTCTGCCTCTTGGACACGAATTTTTGTTTCCCTTGCTAGATTAGGGAAGTTTTCAGCTACAATTTGTTCAAATATCTCTTCTAGACCTCTGTTTTTCTCCACCCCCTCGGGGATGCCGATGATTCTAACATTGGATCGTTTCGTTGAGTCAGTAATCTCCCGTAGCCAACATTCGTGGGCGTGGATTTTTTTAAGACCATCTTCTATTTTTATTTTTTCCTCTATTAACCCATCCTCCAATTCACTAACCCTTTCCTCCGCTTCTGTGACCCTGGCCGTCAGAGCCTCTAGTTTTGCCTGCATTTGGCTCATAGAATTTTTAATTTCTGTCAAATTCGCTCTCATTTCCGCCCTTAGGGATTGTATATTCTCAGTAATATTTTCCTGAATACTTTTTTCAAGTCTACTCATTATCTTGACCATTGTTACTCTGAATTCCATTTCTGATAATTTGGTTACATCCATATCCGTTACTTCTGTGGCAGAGGCCACTGACTCACTGTCTTTTCTTTGCTGGGGGGGGGGCTTCTCCTTCTTGTCATTCTGATGAGGAAAGGTTGCGGGGTTTCCAGAGCCCAAAATTATTGACTGGGTCCCAGGCCGTGCCCCTTGTTTTATAGGGATCTTAGAGATGTGGGCTTCTTCTTTAAAGATTTTATTTATTTACTTATCTGAGAGAGGGAGACAGTCAGTCAGCAAGAACGAAACAGAAGCAGGGGAGTGAGAGAGGAAGAAGCAGGCTCCCAGCGGAGGAGCCCGATGAGGGACTCCTTTCCGGAACGCCGGGATCACGCCCTAAGCCGAAGACAGGCGCTCAATGACGGCGCCACCCAGGCGCCTCGGGTTGTGGGCTTCTTGATTTTTCAGCCTGCCTTCTGTGTTCTGGGGGAGGGGCCTGCCGCGCCGATACTCAGGCAACCCTGTTTGGTTAGAGTCGCCGTGTCCCCTGCGAGGGAGGATGGGGATGGGCACTCTCTGAGCCGGTATTTCCAGGCTTTTGTTCTCTGGCGGCTTTCCCTGGCGGCCGGCTATGCCTCTTCTGAGGGTCAGAGCAGCAGAGGCTGCATTGTCGCAGAACAGAGGGATTGCGGCCCGTTCTCCACTGATGTTCTGGCCACTTTAACTCTGTTACTGTTGGTGCTGCTCAACCCTGCAGCGTCCCGGGATGTGCGCACCAACTCGGCGACCCTGCCCTCACTTCCAGGGCCGGCGCGTCTCTGTCCTTTGTGTTTCTAATGCCGCCAGCCACCGGCCGCCCCGTCTCTGTCCTTTGTGTTTCTAATGCCGCCAGCCACCGGCCGCCCCGCGCGCTCCCGGGTCTCCCGGTCTCAGTCTATGCCCGGTGAGCACACCTCGATTCTGGAGTTTCGTGAGAAGCCTGGTGACGCGCGCACCCGGTTCAGGGTCTCAGTCTGCTGTTTCGCGGGTGCCGACCGAGAGTCCGCCCGCTCCCCCGTGCAGGTGGCCCGCCAGCCGCCAGCCGCCCCGCGCGCGCTCCGGGAGTTCCCGGTCTCAGTCTGGATCCCGTGAGCACACCAGGATTCCGGTGTTCCGGGAGGTGCCTGGTGGCGCGCGCGTTCACGGCTCACCAGTCTCAGTCCGCTCTCTCGCGGGTGCCCTCTGTGTGTCCGCCCGCTCCCCCGTGCAGGTGGCTGCCGCTTCCCGGCGCCCAAACGCGGTGGCTCCCTCCCCCTTCCGTTTATCTTCCGATATCCGTGCACGGTTTACAGCTCCCCTCTTGGTACCTCAATAATCAGCGCTGGAGATGTTCATTTGTAGAGATCCAGATGCATCATCCTGCGTCTCAGGCTGATTCCGTGGTTATTTAGGCTGGTCTGGTACCTATCCAGCTCGACTCAGGGGACCGGCTGAAAAAGGGGTCCCCTACTTCTCCGCCATCTTAACTCCTCCCATCCACTATATACTGTTAAAGAACTTTATATTTACCCTACTCCAGCACTTACCATACTGTAGTGAAACTCCTGATGACTTGTCGGTGTCTTCCTCCTATTATAATTTCCTTAGCAGCAAGGAGCCCCACGATCAGGGTCTGGCACGAAAGATTGCTCAGCATTTTTGAATAAATTAGTTAATTATTTTGGTGCCTCCATTAGCCAATTAATATAATTTACCACTGCCTGATACCTATTCACACATGAAGCAACTGTCTCACGTGTAGAAACATCACACTCATTATGTAGAGACAGTCTAGAAAAATATCAGAGTGGAAGATGTAGGCCAGTCTGCCTGGCTAACTAGCTTTGTGACCTTTGGTCAGTTATTTACGTTTTCTTTGCTTCAGTTTCCTCTTAAGAAAATAGACACAGTAATAATGTCATGCCTAGGGGTGCACACAGTAGTACTGGCAAACGCTTAACACTGAGCTTTACAAAAAATATAAAAGGACCTAGAGCATTAGCCAATTTTTATGGCATAAATACTCCCACCAAGGCCAATTTCAAGCTACCAACTTGACATCACCAGCTATGGAGTTTCTTCATTATATGGATATAACAGACATGAATAACCTCGAGAGCACTGATAATAATAAAATGTAGTAAACAGTTGGAAAGTGATGAGTTATGACTATTGCCACTGTTTTTAATATAATTTCCTTAACTTCTAGTTTATAATATTTATGTTTTTATAATGGCTACTTTTTACAATAGGCGTGCAAAATTCCTAAAAATTTAACAATTGGCTCTCTTGAGTTGACTTCCATAGGTTCAAGCAAACTACTGGGCAGGATTTGTGCGGAGATGCAGAGACATCTCACAACTCCTCTGCTTCTCTTCCTGGGCCTGGGTGGGCAGGTTCCACTCTCTGTGATACAGAAGAGGAGGATGTTCCATTTGCTTCAAGGATGCTTCAAGTCTAAATGATGCCCTATAATATAATTTGGCAGTACCATGGGTAACAAGCTGATATTGTGATCCTTATTTGGCTCAGTGCTTTGTGTTCATACATTACCTACCAAAAGCACTCTGGAAAAGCATAGGGTTGGAAACTCAGACCTTGGCTTGAATAACTGCAAACCAGCATCAAATAGTGCATCATCTCTTTGAAGACTGTTGGTCCATGTTATGCATCATATCTTATTATTTTAACATATCTTTATGACATTAGTCAATGTTTATTGCATATTAAACATATGAATCAAGTTTGATCATTTCTTACAGCGATTAATTCATCTGTAATGTCACATCTTCAACACACATTATATTTCATAAGCTCCTGTTGCAGTTCAATCATTATGCTGTAAGTAAAACTGTTTCATAGCTCAATATGTTTGGGGAATACTACATCATTAGTTATTATCTCCATGGGCTTTAAGAATTAACTTTTCTACTCAAGGCTACATCCCAATGAGAAAGCTACATCACATAGAGGATTTATCTACATTCATAGTTGTTCATACTTTAAATATCAAAATCTAACCCTTTCTGAATTAATCAGCAACCCACTTCCATCTCACATAAAATGGATTGATGTCGGGTGAAATTACAAGGGAAACTTATCTTTTTGAAGTTTTATGACTTTATTTGAGAGAGAGAGAGAGAAAGAGTGTGAATGAGTGGAGGGGCAGAAAGAGAGAGAGAATCCTCGAGCAGACTCCCCTCTGAGCACAGAGCCCCAAGTGGGGCTCAATCCCAGGACACTGAGATCATGACATGAGACAAAATCAAGAGTTGGCCACTTAACCGACTGAGCCACCCAGGGCCCCCCACAAGGGAAACTTTTTAATTGCATAGCAAAATATTGGCTTTGCCACCAATCTGCTCTTCAGCTAAAGCATATGGTCACCTTTTTTACAAAAAGGTGGATTTCTTCTATGTTTTGCATTCAGACAGTAAACTATCTAGATCCTGTAAAAAGCATGCAGGAAAAATTCATCTTTGAGACAGATAATGTAAGGAACATGGTAACAATTCAATCTTCTGATTCTTTAAGGTCTACCACTGAATCCAGCTGAACTATCAAAATCAAAAAACAAAAATGAAAACCTATGTACTGCTTTATTTTATCTCAATAGAAATGCTTTCATAATTACAATGTAACATGCCTTCAGTTTTATTTGGGTCAATATAAAATATGGTTTTATAAAATGAAAATTCTACAGCTATTGTAAAAGCACTAATGAAGGATTTAAAAACTACCTATTGGCATAAAAGTCATATATTCAATTGCTCTTAAAGTTTTAGTGTTAGACAAAATTTAGACCAAGACATGGCATTACCTCATGGCATAACATGCTTATTTTACTAGTTGATAAGAACCATGTGACTCATTATGTTTCCTTTCTCTCCTTGGCTGTCAGGAATCTCAAAGATAAAGTCTGTGATCAATTGAAATAAAAACCTTTAACTCTGTCTTTCTTGTACAATTATCTTGCTCCCTTCAGTACACGGCTTTTTTTAACCATTGGCTTTACAGTCCTATTGCAAATGCAATTTTTGTTGTATACTCCTCCATATTATTTCTGGAAGAAGTCCGAGTATGAGTAATAAATATATGAATAAATATAGCTTACTAAGTTCAGCTTAGTCAGCTTGCTCCTGCATCATCACTATGTCATAGTAAGTACCAGCAAAACTCATTCTATTAAGCACCACTAAATGTCTGTATCATCCCCCCCCAAAAAAACTTCCTATTTTCCAGAATAATGGGAAAACGGGTATAAAACTTTAAAATCAAATCCTCAAAGAACTGAATAGTTTTTCTAAAAAAAAAGAAAAATTTATCTTCTTCCCCCAAACACTATAAGAAGTGCATAAAAGTAACATTTGATTCAATCGCTCCACTGTTCTCCTTCAATGATAAAAAAAAGAAGCAGGGGAGGATAAGAAAAGCAAGAAGTCTGAGTAATCACAAGGTGAAAAACCAGCCCCTGACAATACAAAGCCAATTATGCTTTGAGATCTTACGACTGTACTGAGACTCTTCCCAAGAATGATGTTGCTCAGCTTTGTTTTACCCCATGTGGCATCCACAGAGCTGGAAAGACACCTAGAGATCAGAACTGCAAAGGAATAGGACATCGAGGCCAAGAGAGAGGACCTTAACTAGCACAGCTTCGCACCACCTGTCAGTGGCAAAGCCAGCACCAAAACCCAGATGCGCAGAATCCCACCTGCTTCTGTTCTACTGAACCTGTTCGCTCCTCAAATATCACACTTATGCATGTAATTTTCAGCCTTTTCCCTGCTAGTTTCATTCCTAAGCAAAAACAAGGGGTAGAATTATATTCATATTAGCACACTTGTCAACGATTACTCTCAGTTTAAAAAATCAAAACGGGATTTAAACAGCTATTATAGGATGCAAGTGGTGTGCAAGTGCTAAGATGTAAGAATCATTGGAAGAAAAATAAGGAGAATCAGAGGACAGGGTGATTTGAAGAAAGATTAAAAGAATAAAAAGGTATACGTAAATTTAAAATGTCTTTTCCTCTCAAGTTCTAGGTGAGTGTTTTAAGCACTGTATAGTCTAGAGGAAAAAGTAGACCAAAATCCCACCTGAGCACCAGCAATCCCTCTGGCAATGCCCGTGGACAGTGAAGGAACTGGCAGCCCACAGGAGAGCTGAGGCTGGTAAGGAAGTATGGAGACATCAGATCAGCAGAGCAAATGGAAGGAAAGACAAAACACATTCTATTTTTTTAAGTGACATTGACTGATATTCTTTAGACCCATATCAATTTTTTTTCTGTACCACCTTTTGATTGAATTTATCTGCTATAATTTTAAAGTAGAAAAGTGAGAAGGTATGGACTCTGAGAAACAAACTGAGGGCTTCAGAGGGGAGGGAGGTGGGGGAATGGGATAGGCTGGTGATGGGTAGTAAGGAGGGCACGTACTGCATGGTGCACTGGGTGTTATACACAACTAATGAATCATGGAACTTTACATCAAAAACCAGGGATGTACTGTATGGTGACTAACATAATATAATAAAAAATACTATTATAAATAAATAAATAAATAAATAAATTCATTATCTTGGGAAAAAAAAGAAAAGTGAGAGGGAAGCTCTCAGGAGGGAAACTAGTTTTTTGTTTTCATTTTTGTTTTTGTCTTTAGTTGGGAGAATATTAGGACATCCACTCCTTCCTTCCTTCCTTCCTCTATTCATGTGTGCATCTATTCATGCATATATTAAGCAGCTCACAGCAGGTAAGGAAGGCTATAATTTTTGTGGGAGCCACACACCTATGCACAGTGTGGCTCCTTCCAATACACACCTTGTAATGCAGTGGGTGAGAAAGACATAGACAGCTCATCCTTAAGTGTGAGGTACCATAAAAGAGGTAAATATCACGGTTTGGCAATTCAGAGAATTCAGAAAAGATACCTGGCTGAAATTAATCTAATGATTTGCTGGGACCAAACAGGCATTATAAAGAAGGAACAAAGAAAATGCTTCTTCACCTTTTATGGTATATCCATGCCTGAATACAGTGTGCAGTTTGAGTAACTCTAACTCAAGAGAGGCAGAATGTGGACAGATACACTAAAATTAGATCAATGAACACAGGTAGGAAAAAGGATGATCTGTAATGATAAACACAATGATGATTACTGGATTAGTCATTGGCCCTAATCCAATGACTGGTATCCTCATAAGATAAGGGAAATTAGACACAGACACACAAAGGGAAGACAGCCTCGTGAAGACAGATAGAGGTTGGAGTGATGCCCATACGAGCCGAGGAGTACCAAGGATTGTCAGCAACCACTGGAAGCTAGAGGACACTAGGAAGAATCTTCCCCCACAGCCCTCAGAGAGAGAGCACAGCTTTTGTGGCACCTTGATGTCTAGCCTCCAGAACTGTGAGAGAATACATTCCTATTGTCGTAAGCTCCCTAGCCGCCCTCCCCCCGCCCCAGAAGTAAGGATTCTCCAGGCCCAGTTTAAGTGTCTCCTTCTCAGCAGCTCTCCCAAACCTCCTGTCAGAATATTAGCTCCCTCTTGGCCTGCTGTGCTGGTAGTGAGCTCACCCCATTATCCTGCCAGTGCCAGAGTCTCTCTGTCTCCCACACTGAGCTTCCTGTGAACAGAGAACCCGCCTTACTTGTTTTTCAATTCTCAGAGTCCTGCATATCAAAGTTAAATAAAATGCAGTCCTAAGAAAAGACCAAGAGAATTTGCTCCTCATCTAACATTTGGGAGTCAAGGGTGGCTGTAAACCTATTTTAAGCCACAAGAAAGTGAGTGAGTGTATGTGCTTCTGTGAGTGTCTCTACATACATTCTGGTTGACAAAACCGCTAGCATCTCTTTGGCAGATTAACTGGCTACACTTGTCATTTTCTTGGCATCTGACTCCTATGTCAACCCTCTGTGTGCTGTGTATTTCTTCTCTGGAAATAATCGCTAAAAAATATGTATATATCAGACCTCAAGCATTTGTATTCTTTCTTCATCAAATCCCTTACTTCTCACCAAATTACACCGCCACTGAACAAAGGCTCTCACGCTGATTACAATGCAGCTGAAAAGTGCAGGATCCCCTGTTGCCCTGGTGGAAGAAAGCTGGCTGGGATGTGAGAGCTGCCACACGGATGAGGAACAGTTGAAAGGATTGTAAACAAAGGGTAATGATAAATGGTTATGTTGCAAGTGGGTGGGAGGTGTTTAGTGGGGTGTTCCATGGATTGGTGATGGGCCCAGTTTCCCTTAACATCTTTATTAATGATGAGGTAGGAGGGGAAACACTAACAGCACGTTCATTAAAGGCAGGAGGATGCTAAATTGGGAGGTGTTGCAAACACCACAGAGGACAAAGAAATAGCACAAGATGGGATGGTAGAGACAATATCAGCAAAGGAGAGAAGGACAGGACTCAACTGGGTGACAAAGGGGACTCAGCTCATTTAGAAGAGACCGCAAGATCTTCAAGAAAGCTAATGGCACCGTTTTTCCCTGAAGTCGTTTACTTAGGGAAAATTTTATAACCCCAGTGTTTCTATAATATGATGCTTTAGTGGGGAGGGGTAGGAAGCCTTAGGCTGATTCAATTCTAGAAGCATTAAAAGAGTTGATCTGCTTTTGTGTGCCATGGAAATCAGAAGCCTAAGTGGAAAACTGCATACAACTCCTGGACTTGAGTGAGAACAGAAAGACAAAAAGCAGTCCCCACTGCACTATGAATAGTAATAGTCTGACTTTTAAGAGGAGAGAAAATATTTCAACCCTGTTGGGCCTTCTGGCTTCTAGTCTTAGATCTGCCATTAATTTAGTGTCATTTTTAGAAAGTTTTCTTCCTTTTCTGGGCTTGTTTCACTACCTTTTCTCCCTGTCTCTTTTCCTCTCCTAGAGATGCTTACAGAAGCGTAGTTATCAACCCCATTATGTAATTTTTAATTTGATGCATAGTGACAAAGAATTCATAAGGAAGACCTATATGGCCCATGTGAAGGAAAGAAGCCTGTTTCCTGTCCACAGGAATCACAGAGGGAGTACTATCTACCCTATTTACAAAAGTCAAATGGTAAATCTGGAAGGATAAAATAATGCTAGAGACTTTAGAACATTAAGCTCCTCAAAGAAAGCTGTTGCATAAATAATATATTATAAGCACTTAAAATCTTACCTGCTTGCAAAATTCTCTTGCGTTCTCCCCACAGTATCCAACATAGCAACATATTATTTCTTTCCTCATTCATTCAGCACTTACTGCACACCCAATGTGTACCAAACATGATTTCTACCCTTGAGTAATGCAGGGTAATAAGCATGACAGATAAAAATAAGAATTTATTTTAATATATTTTTCAAATTGTTATGGGGATATAATGTTGGTGATGACTGAGCTGGGTTCTTATGGATTGAAAAGTTGTCTAATAAAAATAAAAGTAGGAAAGCAAGGCAATATCAATCAAAGGACAATGCATGCAAAGGTATAGTGACTTATAAATAAATATATCATTAATGTCATTTCTATAAATGGTGAATAGAAATTTCTGGAAATAGTGAGTAGTTCTGTGATGTGGCAGTATAGGGTGCACAAATTAAAGTGACATAAGATGATACTATGTAATAAAAATTTCTTGAGTGCTAGCTACTTAAGAGAGAAGAGAAGAAGGGCATCCCTTTCATGGGAGGTTTCCTGGATTGAATGGTTGATGTCCTACTTTACTACACTAAGGAATGCGAACTTCATCCTCTATGGAGTGAGAAAGAATATATTTAAAGAAGGGAATAATGATACCAAACACCTAAAAAAGTGGACCAATCCTCTATGTTTGCTAAAATTCCTATTTAGCCAAAGCCTGATTTTATTTCCTTTATGGCTAAAAGCTTGGGCTGATAAAATTGGGTGTGATATATTAAAAAGTTTTAATATTACAATAGACAGCACTGGTAAAATATACAATCATGTACATCTTGCACTAGGAAGACCTAACAAATTTATGAAAAAGTGGATTTTTTATAAATTATATACATATCCATTCATAAAAACAAATGCATTTTGAATTTGGCTTAAATGAATGTTCTGCATATCACGCTAAACCACCACTGTGCCCAGATAGAATGACTTAAAATGGGCATAAGAACAAAATATATTAATTACTATTTACACCATTTTTCCCAACTTGTATCAGATCACTTATCGTCACATGCAAGATTATGTGACTAAATCCTAGCTGGTTCTGACCTCCATCTCTTCTACTACCCAGTCATGACCTTGAGCATTGAGATATTATCCTCATCGGTAGAATTAAGTTTATGATGCACTGATATATGATGGAACTGGACTTGCAAACCAATGACTGTCAAATTCTTCAAATGGCACAACACAGAAAAGTTGGGGATCTGGAAGGAGGCTGTCGAGATAATTCAAGTACAAATAGGTGAAGAAATAGGTGGCTTTAAAAGGTCAGGTCAACTCTGAGGTTCTGTGATTTCATGACATGTATCCGAGGCATTATTAGTATCAGATCTGGTTACCATCGGTTTACAGGCAAAGTCCAAATAACAGTTTTGGCTTCTCTTGATGTAAAGATCTCCATGCTACAGTAGAAATTGAGACTTGTCTCCTAACACTTCTGGAAAAAAAAAAAAGAAAGAAGAAAGGAAGAAAGGAAGAAAGGAAGGAAAGAAAGAAAGAAAGAAAGAAAGAAAGAAAGAAAGAAAGAAAGGGAAAGAAAGAAAGAAAGAAAGAAAGAAAGAAAGAAAGAAAGAAAGAAAGAGAAAGAAAGAAAGAAAGAAAGAAAGAAAGAAAGAAAGAAAGAAAGAAAGAATTGAGAAAGAAAAAGAAGACCAGCTACGAGAGCTCCTGTGCTCACTAACATTAACATAGTAAATGGTTTCTGAGTCTAGATTTTGTTTCCAAGTAAAAACCAAAGTCAAACTAAAACAAAACCCACCCTTCTGACAGCACCAGCACCTCTGTGATGCTACCCTTGGATTAAGAATACTCTTGTGGAAACATTGCCCAAGATGCTATCAAGAAGCCCTGGGACAGCCATCTCCCTGTGGCTACAAAGACAGAGAGAAAACCCTAAAGCAAAGATAAGCTTCCTTATCTTCTCTCTTAAGTAGCTAACACCCAAGAAATTTTCATTTCACAGCAACTGAAAATATTCCAGGTCTTGGATGTTGTCTAGATTTTTAGTCTATTACAGCTCGACTAGAGTTTATGCTCACCAAACTGCGTTGGTCAGTATAGATCTCCATATCTCATACTGTCACACACAATTTCCTAACCAAATGTAAATTTACTCCAGCTGATGCAAACCTACATCCTCTGTAATGTTCAGGATCTCACTTGGTAGCAAGGTTCCAGTTTTTCTGTGAATAGATAGATAGATAGATAGATAGCCCCTTATTATTCAATCCTTAAGTGTGGATGAATGGAAATTCTGTCTATATAGAAGCTGTGCTGTTTAAAATTGTTGGGTAAGGCTTAGATGAGTAGGACTTAGAAATTATGAATCCAGGGTGGTGTTTTCTCCCTACATTTATCTGTACACTTTGCATGAAGGAAAATGATCATGGACTATGCCTCTGAAGCCCCCTTATACATATATGGCATTAGTCACAAAGGAATTCAATAAAAGGGCAAGTAACTGGGAGCCTTACATCCTTGCAAATATCGTTCTGAGAGTGGATCAGTGGAGTCCTTGGTAGAAGCAAATATTCTTTACTTACAAAATCTAATCTATCCCCACAGCTCCTTATATCTATTCCATTGACTCCATAGAAATAACCCTTTCCTTCACTGAGATGCTAATAATCTCTTTTATTTAGAGTCCTTTCAATTTTGTTATCCCTTAAAGAGGGGAATTCATGTGGGAGACTAGCTCATTTTTCTAGAAGAATCAGATGACAGTGATGATGTTTCTAGAGTGCCAGAAAGAGATGTACTTCTCTGTTCGAACCCAGCTTTTCTCACAGGTCACTTTTCTAGAGAAGTTGGATCTGAAACAGGGTCATACTGAGCTATTGTTTCACTGGCGGCTAGAAAAACTTAAAAGTAAGAAAGAAAAGTAAGTAAGAAAGCAAAAATACTGCACAGGGACACACATAGAAACAGAAACAGTATTTCTGTAAGAGAGCCAAACCTCTGAGGTGACAGCTTCTTTACCTTTCCTCCTCTTTTGCTCAGAGACCGCAGGCTTCAGTACCATTGATTCTAGCAAAATCTAAATATTCTAGGGTCTTTCACACCTATGAAACTGGCTTGCCTTAAACATGCCTAATCCAATTTTACCCCTTAAATGGTGAGTTTATAAACTGCAAAGATCCATGGACTTAGATGATTTACTACCTAAGCAAAAAGAAGCTGACATTTTATTCTACACTTTAAGTATCAAAATGCTACGATTTGGGATTCAAAATATAAAATCTAGATTCCAACACAACTGTGATTCGATACTACAGAATGACAGATGTTTGGGGATTCATATTTTTCTCTGAACAGTTTCAAATCTACTTTGGATCAGATATGCTTCTGGTGCGACAAGCTGGATTTTTTTTTTAGCAAACGCAAATTTCCTGCTAACAGGTTAGAGACACGAGAATAATTGGACTTACCATTAATCACCATAATCTAGAAGTTTTTTCTCATATCCAAGTGCAAAGCTGTCCAAATAATTAGTTCCTCTGAGATCTGTTTTCAAATGAAAGATCTAAATAATCCTGTCATTTCTGGACCAAATGCCAAGCTGAGTCTACTAAGGAGGATGCAGGTGTATGGACTCCACACAGAGTAATTCTAAATTGGCCACAGAAACACTTAAGGGCACGATGATATGCCGCATGGGCTGAGTTTGCTTTTAAAAGCCCCCTTCCCACCAACTCCCTTCCAGGCACTTCTTTGTTATCCATGTGACATATTAAGAGGAAGTGCTAATGTTACACAGATGCATTAAGTCACACAAGCGGTTTGATGCATTTTCCTGGGCCCTCAAAGCATTACACCACAGAGGTGTCCAGATGAAGCAAGGAGCAGACTGCGTCAATACCATCCTAACCTGTGCTCTGAACATGCATTACAAAGGAGTGCAATTACCCAGTCTGTGCCATTAGGCAGCATTAGCCAGCATTGCCCATCACTCCTGATTAATAATTGAACTCAATCCATACAGGAGAGCTCAGGCTAGTCTGGAAGATGCCTTCTAGTATGCATTAGAAAGGAGCACCTGCAGGGGCCTCAGAGCACTTTGTCCATTTAACAAGTCAATCTATGAGCTACAGTAAACTTGATTATTAGAAACTGACGATCCCACTTTTGAATGTTCCTCTGCTTTATTGTTCGTCTTTCTCCCTCTTGGTACCTTGGTACCTTGCCTCGGGCCACATACAGTTTTATTATGTGCTCTGTAGTGGGTGCTCCAATGCATGACCCAAGCCCTCTTCACAAGTGAATAACTCCTCCACCAGCTGCCAAAAGTGCCCTCAGGTATCAGCCTTTCTTGGGAATTGCTTCTAATGAAGATAGTCACTTCATCCAAGGTCAAGTGCCTTCTCAGCATAGCCTCATCCAAAGATGGTTCAGCAAGAACAAGTAAAGGCCTACCCCCTTATCCCAAATCAGGGTAATTTGGAAGAACCATCTTAGCTTCAGAGCTCCCTCCTGGGCTGGCTGAGCCTCGGTTGTGGCTGCACTGCAGCCCACACCTCCCTCTGTTCAGCCCCGCCTTTTCTCCTCTCTCAGGTATAATCCCACAGCACTTCCTAACAATCATCCTGCATAGCATCTCCACCTCCTAGTCTCTTTCCCTGGGGGACTCAATCTGCAGCTGGAAAGAAATATCTATACCTTACCTTCCACCTCAAGAAGCCACTGTAGGGGTCAAATAAGATCATGTAAGTGAAAGTTTCTTATAAATTGCAAAGGATAAAAAAGGAGCAGTTATTACACTCCCCCTTTAACTAAGACACCATTAAATTGTGGAGCATTTGTGCATACAGCAAACAGAAGTGCACCTTTTCTGTGGTCTGCAAGTTTAAATAAAAATGGGGGTCCAAGTTTTCTGAGCAATGAATTTAAATAATACCGATACCATACTTTAGTATATTATATCACTTAAATTTTCATTGATTTATGACAAGTCTTCATCCAAATTTGAGGAGCGTTGCCAGGCTTTAGGAAGTAGAACACCTTTTTCCAAAAAGTAGCAAAATAGTTTGGTATTTGTGAGTCAGGCGAATAACAGCGCTGAGGCAGGTATTCTTGTTATCACTTACTTACGAAGCAGCAAACAAAGTCTTAGAAGAGTAAAGATACATGACATGGGCCCACAGATTCTGCAATCCAAGGGAAGTTTCTGGCTCAGTGCTCCATTTAAGAATGTCACTTCCTCAACAGGGCCACACAACAGAAAATAAATACTTTTTGAATTTAACAAAGTGGAAGGAACTGGCCCAGGCAGGAAGAGACCAATGTTCAGAGAGGATCCACATACATACTGCCTACCCCAGGCCACTCTCTGTCACTATGTGCCTGTCCAAGAAGCAATGGAGCATAAACCCAAGCAAGAAAGAATCAGATACACTGTCACCACACTCACTGTGGTGAGCACCCAGAGCCCAGTGGAAAATATCCTGGGATCCCCAATTTCTGTTGTTTGGTTTTGGGGTGTTTTTTTCCCCTTTCATTTGAATTGCAGTTTCTTTAACTGCTAAATGGAAAATTTTATCATGATGTCTTTGTGTGTTTCTATGTGTGTGTGTTCCTTAATTAAAAGGGAGTGGTGACAGGTCTTTAGTATCAATTAAAAGTGCTACCACATTTGGGCTAACACACCCACAGTACAGTGATACCTACAGGTATAATAGAGGTCAGAGTGTATGTGTGTGTGTGTGTGTGTGTGTGTGTGTGTGTGTGTGTACATGCAAATACATGAGCTGGGGATGGGGATAGGCATTTTCTTGGCAATACAGACATCAGGGCCCCAAAATAAGTGATGTATGGGCACTTAATAGTAGATAGGAAGGAAGGGATAATAAGGAAGAGATACATTTCTATTCCTACATCTTTAAATGCCCAGACCCATTCCCACTTTTGCTCTTGAAAAGTACAGAGCACTAAAGTGCCAGTTGAACAATTTTAAGACTCTCAAAAATATTAGGATGTCTACAACAATCAATCCAAAAATACGATGCTCTAACAAATCAAACCCCAGATAACCTAAGAATATGAATAACAGTTTTTGAGAAAAATGAACTGCCAACATCTGACCTCTAAAGGAAGCAGGAATACACACAGTATGTGTGTAAGATGTACCAATCCAGTTTCAACAGAAAAGATGAAGAAATGTATTTTCTATGTGTTCAGTTGTTGGGTCTTGGGAAAGAACTCAGTTACCAATGAACTATCAATGGTTAAAGTTACAATTTCTGTCAAAATAAACCATAATAAAGATCCCTTCCCAAAGGAGAGAACACCTAGAACACCAGTTTTTGTGGAGAATCTCAACTACCGTGTTTACTGCACTGGGGAACTGAATCCAATACAGTGAGGGTTAAATGTCAGCCCAGGCAGAGAAATTGGGAATTGCTGTAATAGGTGAGAAGTTCAGAATTTTCATTCACAGAACGATTGTATAACTTACGTGGAGAGTGGAAATTACACCTAAAATAAAACCACCAGAAATAAGTGAAATGCATTTAAATGAAACATGGTTATCCTCGTTCACTTTACAAGACTTTATCTTTTAAAAATCACCTTTAATCATTTTCTCTATAGGTCAGTAGGTTTAGGACCTATGAAAACTTTGTTCTTTAGTTTTGAACGTTAGAATTCTAAGTCTTCCCAAGGTCATACCCTAAAATCTGATGAATTCCTCTACTTCTTTGTAAGACTCTATCTATATAATCTGTGGATAACAAGAAGTCTATCTTACTGGACACCAGCAAACTTCTTGGATAATTTAGTCCTGAATTTAGCAACACACGTCACAACTTGACAGACCACAAGTGCATTAAATTGACCCATAACAAAATTTATATGGCTTTTTAGAAACAGCGTAATAGTCCATCACTTAACATTAAACAGCATTAATTGATGGGTGCGTTATTTTGGTCACCATAATAAGCATGAGTAATTAATGAGTGACTTAATACACTGTTTCTTGCACAACAGATGAGCCAGGCTCTCCAATCTCCCTCGTGTGAGCCCATTTCCTAACCATCCATCTTAAAACTAAAAACTTGAAAGTCATCCCGGACAAACTTTCTGCCTTCGGGAAGGTAAAACACTTTTCTCGTTTTATTCATCATACTCTTGCTACAAACCCTTGACAATTATAATTAAAAACAAGCATTTTACTTTTTCATGTTAAATGACCTCCTTTTGTGCATCCAGTGGGTGTCTTGGCTTGAAACACTGCTCTAATGCACCACCTGGAAATTGTTGCAGAGGACAAATACTTTTCTTCCAACATGCTAATTATGTATGTTATAAGTTATTCTGGTTTTTTTGAATTACCAAACCCTGTGATTAAATGATGTTTAGAGTACTCAAGTACTTATCTTTATCCATTAAGAATAAACATTATTTTTTAAATGTCAATAAACATGACCTTCATCCTCTGGAAACAGAAAACCATTCTATCTTAACTAGAAATGTCTTTTAACAATTAGCCAATATCCTGTGATCTTTCAAAAACTGACCTGGGCATCCCATCTTTTAGGACTGACATACACATAATTTTCTCTAAGATCAAAAAATGTTTTGCTTGTTAATGAAGAGGGAATATTTGATGGGGCAAACCTTACTCTCAGAAAGATTTCCTTTGAAATTCACATAAAACAAAATCACTTCCTTTCAGAAGCAGTGAAATAATGATATTGTATGGAATGAAAAAAAAGAAAAGCAATCATCACTGTAGAGATAATGTACCTTGGATTTCCAAACACTCTTAATTCAATACATTGAGTAATGAGCATTTTTAACAAAAGTTTGATTTGGTCCTGAGCTCAAAACTTAATTATCTCAAGTTTAAGCCCCTACTCATTGATCATCCTCTGATTTCAATTCTGAAAAAATACATTTCAATTGGAATTAGCTTCTCCTGAAACATTCCTAAAATGTATATATTGCTCGGCACTTGAAACAACATGGAAATATGTTATCTATTTCAGCAAACATGAATGTGTCATGTAAATTGTATTTTTAAAAAATTATTAATAGGTTAGAGAATGTAGCCCCTGGATGTTGCTCTGGAAAAATGTTGCATGAACCAAAGATTCTAACAGACGCTCAACTCCTCACTTAATTACATTGAAATTCTCTGAGAACACAAATGAAGTTTCACTGTCATTTAAATCACAGCTACTTTATCCAATCATTTTTAAAAAGGAGAGGTTGGATCACTGGAGAGATAATTTATATATTTTAATAAACATCTTTGTAGTATTGCGCTATTCAAGAAAAGGCTACATTGCCTCGTGTGCTTCTGAGGGTTACTTTATTTTTAGCAAGGGAAGTTAAGAATATTTTTTATATTTATATAATATCTCTCAGACAAGCATATGAGAAAACTTTGCAAACAACATCTTGCTTTATTTCTCACTATTCACAGGTGGAAAGAAAAAAATTAAATCACACACTATTTTGCACATGAGAGAAAGGAGGCAATGGGAAGGGATGTAAATTACTGAAGGTACCTTATGGTTCCTTTTCTTATAATACAGCAGAGTTTGCCCTTGTTATTTGGGGTTTGAAGATGAAAAATAGCATTATGTCACAGGGCAAGGGAAGATCAGAGCCAGAAAGAGTGGCTTGGTGTTCTGCGGGGCTGGGGCATGACTGCTGTTGCATGCAGGATATACTAAAGGTCCCTACTGAAAATGTCTCTGCCCTCAAGTCTTCAAACTCTACCATAATACTATTATTTTTTGAACTAAGCACCTGATCCCCCTGGAGTCTTCCTTTAAAGGACAGCTCCTTCTCTGGGGAGGAATCATCCAGCAGCCTCTTCCACTTACTCCCTTGTTCCTCATTATAATGAATAACGTTATCTATTCATATCTCACATTTATAGGACACGTTAGCATTTACCAAACATCTTAACCTATATCATTTCATTTAATCCACACAACCCTATGTGCTATTCTAAAACCCCATTTTTGAAACGAGCAATTTAAAGACTCGAAGAGCCTACAGCCCTAAGCAAAGTCCACCAACTTCTCTTTAACACATGGGATTACACTTTCACCATTCCATCAGCTCAATAAACACTGCATCCCCTATCATGTGCCAGCAGTGGGCCACAGAATCATCAATGAACCCAGGATTGCTCCTTCCACCCAGAGACCTGGGGCAGATCCCTTGGCCTATAAGACAAGGATAACAATATCAGCCCTACCTAATTCCCCAAGTAGAATAAAGCAACATAATTAATGTGGAAGTGATTTGAAAACTGCAAAGAGAGCTAAATGAACTGGAGGTGTTGCTATTCACACCTTCCTGGGAATTAGGTGTCAGGTTGCCTTCAACTTGATAAAAGCCAAGGGCTGCAGGAGATTCAGACTGTCTGATAATAGATCTATTAAGGGGCAAGGGAAGGAAGAGCAGCAAGAGCATACCTCCTTCCAGACACGATGATATCTAACTTCTCCATTGGGTGAATGATCTCTGGGTGCTAAACGGCATGAAGACAGGGGGCTCCCAAACGCAGCTGCACAAAGCTGAAGTTAAGGGCAGGGCTGAGCAGAAACACCATGGGATTAAAAGATCGAAGAGAATACCTAAAGGCTCTAGAGATGGTTCAGATCTGAAGGAACTGCCGAATTTAATGGGTTTAGAATTCAAAGCTATTACCACACCAGGAAATAAAAGTGGACATACATTTGAATCATGGTGGTTCATCAATTCGTTTTTTTCCCTCATTTTTACATCTCTGTAATTGGGATGAATCAATACAGTAGCACATCATAACTGTCCATATTCTCTCTTTCTTACAAATATGTCAAATAACAGTGCATCTTAAAATTGATGGTATATTAAATTCAGTTAATTAATATAGGATATTTTCAATGACCTGTTTTGAAGCCTGTTCAAAGGGCTGCTTTCCAGTCATGTAGCATGATCATGCTGTCTTCTCTGCATAGGACTTTAATGGACACACTCTGTTCATCCTCAGGGTTAACTTTCCCTCCACACTACAGTCTGGTGGGCTCTACAAATCTAGACTAACTGCAGGAAGCAACAGCCAGTTTCCCTATCCAGTGACAGAGTGGTTGGGATCAAATCACATCAGCTCTCTGCTCTTGAGTCCTCTGATTGGCTCCCTTAAAACTGACTTGCCTTCTTTTTGAAGTTCTATATATAGCAAAGCTTCCATTATAGCCCTACCGGTGCAACTACCTGGATCTATCTGTCCCTGCTTCGAGAAGACCATTCCAAAGCTGAGCTTTGAGAAGCACACTCAGGGTTGTCAATATCCTGGTTCCTTTGCCCACCACCATTGATGTGGTTCTAGCTCTCATCCTTCTCTGTCAGAGTTCAGCCTGGCCTGTTTTCTGACCACAACAGAAAAATCACGGGAAGCCTACCTGGCCTCAGGATCTACTTTCAGTAGCAACTTCTACAGCAAAAGTTAAGATTCATCTCCAAAACTTACAATTTGAACACATCACAATGCAATGCAATTCTATGCCATTCCATGCATTTGTCATATAACAGAGACCTGTCATAAAGCATGTAAGCTTGTTTGGTCTGACATTAAAAGCTTGTATAAAATAAGACATTCAAAGTGAAGAAAAGAGAACCTCTAAATCTCAGGAAGAATCAAAAGGAAATACACCAATAAGTCACTCAAAAAAAAATAGGAAAAAAGAAATGTTAACCACATGTAGAACTATGTGGGAAAAGTCTATGTAAAGAACAACCAGGAATTGCTTTGTTTTTTCACATCAAAATTGCTTCTAACACCATACTGTAACTATCAAGTTAGTTGATGCCAGACCGCAGCACTGTTACACACACACACACACACACACACACACACACACACGCAGTCTTTTCCAAGAGGCTTAAACTGTGAATGAAAAATACATTTTCAAATCAAAAACAATTTAAGCGAATATAATCAATTACTTTACTCCCTGCGGCCTCATTTCTTTTTTTCCTTTTCAAAGCCTGATTCCCCACTGCTTTCACAGGCCAAATTCCAAAGGCCTCTCCTGGGGATCCTACCTGAGACCAAACTGTGAATTTATTATCAAAATTCAACCCCAATGCCTTTCCTTGCAGAGAAGAAATAGTACATGAGTTCCACCAAAAACCAGGTTGCTTCATGATTTTATCTTGGATTCATCATGTTATTTAAAGAGATCCTACAGGAAACACCTCCCTAAACATCAGTTAAACGAGAGACAAATAACCAGTCAAGATATTCCTTGATAAGATCCTTAAAAATTATCTTTAATTGATGCCAAATATGAACAGATCATAAAGTGACAGAAGCAAGTAAAATTGCATAGATGAAAACTATGCGCTTCAGCTAGGTTCTCGATTCATAACATTCAACGTCCTCTACCTGACATATTAAACAGTTAGGGCAGGGGAAATGCACAGCAGGTGAAAATGAGACACATCCTTAACTCAAGGTGTAAGCAATTGGCAAACTCAAGAAATAAATTAGTGCTTTTTCAGCTTCAATGGTTTGTTGTCCTGATGGTGCACTTTAAATTAATACTACTCAATTTTTAGTTTTCAACCTTGGTAATACCGTATCGTTAATGTAGAGGTATGTCATATAGAGTCCATGCTGTTGGCTTACAGCTGCTGCCTAAACAGCTCCCAGACAGTGCACTGAAGAGAAGAAAGGTGTTTCTGCAGGTTTTGGAGAGGAGACAACTTTTGACCTGGAATATTTTGCAAGGGGTCTTTTGTGTTTTGTTTTCTTTTCTTCCCTCACACCATTTCTTCTTCTTCTCTGATTATGGTACAAAACTCTTCTATACTCTGTGAAGTCTCATGTCATAAAAAGTAGACTCCTACTTAGCTCCTACATAAAAATCACTGGGACTAGGGCTAATCTCCTTAAAGCTAATAGTCCTGAGGTCAGCAGGGCCTCACCCCTTACTTACACATTGGACTTCCCAAGAAAGCCCATGGTCATTTTGCCTGAGCAAAGAGACTGGCATTTGATTCCAAGACTTCTGAGACTCCCACCTATACCCTGAATGAGTTTGCACAGTGACCCAAGGTAATGCAACAGTTTTGGTTAACAACTCAGCTTCTGCCCATTTCTTTACAAAAATGATAAGTAATGTACATTCTTCCGAGGTTTACCTGAGTCATGCTAAACATGTTCGCATATACCCTGAAATTCCGTGATATAAATACAAGTATTAATACACCGCATGGTGGATGAGAGGCCACCTCCTGAGACTGCAATTCAACTTGGGTTGTGTCTGGTTTAAAATTTTTCATTTGTTTATTTATCTTCTTGAAATGAACAAAAACATCAAAAGACCTCATCTTTTCTTGACAAAACAGGAAGGTAAAATGGCTGTTTGGCAGTTTACATTCTTTCTAACAATTCTATACTATGGATGGTTACCACCCACCAATTCTCACCTCTCCCAGGAATGAGTTGTCCCTGGAAGAAAATGGGGAACTGCCTTCTGCGATGTGCTCTTTCTCCTTTTTTGTTCAAGGCAATCTACCAAACAAGGAATTCAATCGTAAAATTGTTAAAAAGCATGTGTTTTGAGGTCTCCTATACTAAATGGGAGGGTTAAGAAACTATTTTTACTGACTCTTCAGATGCTAACTAATTTGAAAAACCTGTAACTCTATACAACATAAAGAAGGCCCTTTATGGACTAAACCAAATTGCTACTTAAAGAAATCTGCTCACTTAACATTTACGAGGTTGTCTCTTTGTTTTTTAATTCTCAAGTGAGTCAAGATTATGATGTCACCTGTGCTTTGGTTCCACCACAGTGGAATTTAAACCTGTTGCACAATTTCATTTTAGAGAAATGCCTGTCCATCAGCCATATTCCAGAAGAATATGCCATTGGTTCATTTGATTTTGCTAGGCTAACTCACTAACACACTCCCAATGAACTACTTTAACTGATAATCAGTACTCAATTCTCAAGGGGGGAGAGAGGGAGGGCTGTGCACAGATGGGGAAGGGGAGACGGGAAAACAAAAAGCTTTCCTGGCTACAATCTGTCTTCTCTAAATCTGAGGACAGAGGGAATTAATGTCTTTGGTCTCTCAAATTCAGATCACTTGAGGTGAGTTAACCACTTCAGAGATGCTTGGATGGCTAACAGCCTGGATGGGACCCAACCCTTCCACTTGCCACCCTATTGAACTAGGGGCCCAAAACACCGGAAGAGCTGAGCTATGGCTATTAGCATGTCAGAAGTCTCTCCTTCTGGAGAAAACAAGTATTCAGGGCATGAGCCATTAAAGCTCAAGACTGAGGAAGGGGAATCAAAGGTAAAAAGCCCACTAAAATAAATAGAAGTAAGTAAACCAAAAGATAGTCATTCCTTAATAGGCCGTTTTGTTCAGTGCACCTTCAGGTCTACAAAAACATTTCAGCACATTACAGTGCAAGGGGTAAGAGCTTTGTCAAACTTCACATGCCTATGCTACACAGATAATCCCTGTACTCCATTCCTACTGACTTGGTTGCAATGAGCTACAGATGGATAAGCAGGATTCACTTCCCCCCTACTACCCAAATTCATAATAATTCATCCCAGATCCCAGGCTGACAGGTTCATGCATGCAGCACTTTTTCCTGTAACACATGCAGAAGAACCCCAGTCCAGCGAATCTATGAGAGGTATACCAGGTAGCCAAAGCCAGTCTTATCAGTCTTGGTCCCGTTTTCTCATCCTCTGACCCATCCATCCCATAGTATTGAGTGGATTATTGCTGTTGACGGAGTGCAGCGTTTCAAGTTCTGTGTGTCCTAGACCTCAAAGTCTAAATAAAAGATCAAGATATCCCCAGAAACTTGGGGGAGGTTGGCTTTTTTTCCCAACTGGAGACTTTTAAGCAGGTAGAAGAGGAATAGCCAGGATGAGTCAAGTTTCAAAAGAGAAGGAAACATCACAGGGGAGGGTTTAATGCCCTGTGGTCAGATGCTGTGCAATCCTTGGCCCCTTGTCTTCCATGATGTTATGTCAGTCTTATAGATTCACAAAAGCCGCACAGGAAAATAAAATATCCATGTTCTTTCTTTCAACTGAGTCAGCCAGCCTGGGTGTTACTCTAGCTTCTTGGTTTATTGCCTCACTGCTAGTTCTAGGATAAGGTGGGGGAAGGGATGGAAGTAACAGGGAAGATTTCCAGAAGAAGCAGGGCAGGAATGTAAGGTGGGCAGCAGCAGGCAGCCACATGCTAAGTGCAGAATGAAGATTCCCCACCTCGGTGTCCTTAAAAAGGTTGTGAGTGCCTCTCCATTGGTGGACAGCTGCTGGGCCCCAGAGGCCTGTGTTATGTGGCTCTCTTTCAGCTAGACTCGGGGTCCTCACCATTCTCTGGACTGAGTGCCTGGGGCAGCAGAAGTTAGATGCTCTGCCTGTCAAGTGACTGCTAGGTGGGAAGATCATAGGAGCATCATAGAAAATATCTGAAGGGAGTGGGCCAGGAGGGAAGGCCCAGGAAATGTAATTATGAATTCAGTGTTCCCACATCCACACTGATGCCTGAAAAGATCAGACAATCAGAGATTTGCAGAGTGCTGTTGCTAACAGAGGAGAAATAAGGAGCGTTGCAAGGAACAATACACTGGACCTGAGGAAGCTTTGCATATCCAGAGTGGCCCTTGACAGGAAATAAATTCCCAAAAACTTTATATTGGCTTCTGGTAGAGGAGAGGGAAAAAACAACTTCCCAGTTCATGTCCAGTTCGAAGATGGGTCTCAGGTCCCAGTTTACATCCCAGATCAGGCTGCCAAAGGTACCAAGTCCAGTGGATGGCCAGAGAGACAGCACCCTCCTGGATCTCTCCTCTCCCCGGTTTAGGATGGTGTGGTCTTCTCACAGTGGTGAAGTGAGACAGGGAGGGTGGAAAAAGCAAAAGCAAAATATCTGTGCCTCAACCCTTCCTCCCTTTTGTTACATAACATCTCAGCTGTATTAATGGAGGCACTTTCTGCAGTTCACTGTGGGTACAGGATAAAGGCACTAAGCAACTATTAAATCAATTGGTTGAGTTTCTTCAGGGAGCCTCAAGGGGAAGGCTGAAGTCTCTACAGACTTCAAATCATGACTGCAAAAAGAAATCAGCTCTGCTTTGGATGCATACAAGAGATAAATATGTTCATTTATATCCTAAGAATGCACCAAAAAACATGCAGTATTGCACCTTTTTTGTTTGTTTGTCTGTTTTGCTTGTGTTTATTTTCAGCTAGAAAGAATACTTGTTCTTAGGTGTTGCTATATATACCTTGATGACTTATTTAGTTTTCCACAAAGCTTCCCTTTAAGGGATGGGCATATTGGTCCTCTCTCTGCCTATACCTGCACAGAAACCTGACATTTCCCTGAGCAAAGGCAGGAAAATCAACTGAGTGCCCCCCACCCCCCACCCCCCATTATTTCTTTTGGGCCTTCATCCCACAAACTTGTAATTTTTACGATTTAAAATTTTTTTTACTGAAATCATGCATTAATTAATTCAAGGTACACTTTAATCAAATAGGCCATAATGCTGAGTAAGAGAACATGCTTTGAGCTCCAAAAAGTTATTATTCCCATCTGACTAACATATGCACTTAAATACAGTACTTTATTTACTAATAAAATAGTCAATAAATGAAAGAGTGCACTTTTGGTGAATGCAAATGAACAAGAGTCTATTTTTAGAAGAGTTGATTTCAACGTAAGCTTATCCCCTATTGTCTGAGTTAACGTTCTTGGCATGCGATTATAAAATAAATATGATCAGATTCAAACATGCTTACATTTAGTTCCATTTGTGCTCTCTTGCAATAAGGAGGCTAAGGTTTTACATACAGTTCTGGAGGCCAGGGATCAGAGTGCAGGACTGGTGAGAAAAGACCTGTGTTTGGCTCACCTGCAGTTGAGAAACTTAGCAGCACTGCAGACGAATCAATTAATGTGATTTAGTTATCTTTTGCTTAAAGAATAGTTTGGATTAGAAGGGGAATGGGACAGAGGGAAAATCCCTAAAGACCAGGACCAATATCAGATTTATAAGGTGCTTTATGAACCAGTCTTAAGTAATTGTGTGTGTGTGTGTGTGTTCACCTTGTCATATACAGTTCAGTTGATCAAAATAAAAACAACATTTGTTCATCGCCCATTTTGGCTGGTATATCATGTTACATATAATACATCAGATGCACTGTCTTAAATGTGCTGTGCAGTTTGCAAAAGTTTTATAATGGAGTCCTATGCAAATTTAAATTTTAATTTCTAAGTGATCGTCTGGTTTTTAGTTAAAAGAAAAAAATTAAAGAAGCCAAAGGATTAAAAATGTCTCAGTATGGGGAAGCATATGAATCTTAGTTTACCTAGACTAGCTCATGGACTGAATTGTTTTAAACCAGTTTTAGAAAATACACTTTCTTTTCCCATTTTTTAATAAAATGAAAATAGTTTCTTTTTTCCTGAATCTTGAAAGCTTCTGGTTAGCCATCCCCAAAATCCGCAATGCAACAATGCATTGACAGTTAAATAGAGCATTCAGAGACTATTTAGTAAAGTATCTACAAACAGTGACATGAGTCACTAGGGTTTTTGTTTTGTTTTGTTTTGTTTTTTTTTAGTCTTTCAAGCTTCTAAGTGGGGCTTTTTTTGTTTGCTTGCTTGGCTTTTTAAACATCGGTCAGTAGTTTGCTCTTATTAATGCAGTTTTGGTTAGCTGTGGTGCAATTGCCAGTCCTGATATCGGCCTGTCTATAATGGGCTATGCTATTATTCATATCCTCTTCGATCTCCATGTACTCAGATTTGCTGATAGTAGAGGAACTGCGCCGACTGAGGTCACTGTCAGAGGCTAGATTAGGGGAACTAACGTGGAGCAACTGAGCCTGCTCTTCCCCCTCAGTTTCTCGGTGGTAGAAATAGTTGAAATTGGACACAATGACAGGTACGGGCAGGGCAATTGTCAGCACACCAGCGATGGCACACAAGGAGCCCACGATCTTGCCTCCAATTGTCACAGGGTACATGTCACCGTATCCTACAGTGGTCATGGACACCACCGCCCACCAGAAAGCATCGGGGATGCTGGAGAAGTGCGACTCAGCTTCTTCCGCCTCGGCAAAGTACACTGCACTAGAAAACAGTATTACCCCAATGAAGAGGAAAAAGATGAGCAGTCCTAGCTCTCTCATACTAGCTTTGAGGGTCTGGCCCAGGATCTGGAGGCCCTTAGAGTGGCGGGAGAGTTTGAAGATTCTAAAAACCCTTACCAACCGGATGACCCTGAGGATGGCCAGCGAAGTGGCCTGCTCGCCCTTCTGGTTTCCCTCCTGCTCGGCTATCTCGGTGCCTAGGGTGATGAAATAGGGGATGATGGCCACAATGTCGATGAAGTTCATGATGTTTTTGAAGAAGTCTGTCTTGCTGGGGCAGGCGAAGAAGCGCACCACCAGCTCAAAGGAGAACCAGATGATGCACAGGGTTTCCACGATGAAGAAGGGGTCCGTGAAGATGTTGGAATTGTAGATAACCGTGGTGTTGTCGATGCGGTGCACGGTGCCTGTGAAGTCCTTGTCATCCTTCAGCTCTGGGAGAGTCTCCAGGCAAAAGATGACAATGGAGATGAGGATGACCATGACAGAGACGATGGCTATGACCCGGGCGGGCCCCGAGCTCTCAGGGTACTCGAAGAGCAGCCATACCTGGCGCTGGTATTCCTTCTCGGGCAGGGGGCGCTCCTCCTCCTTGATGAAGCCCTCGTCCTCCCGGAACTTCTCCATGGCCTCCTCGCCCAGCTCATAAAATTTGATCTCCTCAGAGAACATGTCCAGGGGCACGTTGACCGGCCTCCGCAGGCGGCCCCCGGACTGGTAGTAGTAGAGGATAGCGTCGAAGCTGGGCCGGTTGCGGTCGAAGAAGTACTCGTTCCTCAGGGGGTCGAAGTAGCGCATGCGTTTCTTAGGGTTGCCCAGCAGCGTGTTGGGGAACTGCGCCAGGGTCTTGAGTTGCGTTTCGAAGCGCAGCCCGGAGATGTTGATCACCACGCGCTCGCAGCACTCGTGGTCGTCGTGCTCCGCCGGCCGAGGGTAGCTGCCATCCTGGGGGTGGCCCGGGGCGGCCGAAGCCTCGTCCATGTTCTCTCCAGACATCACCGTCATGGTGGAAGCAGGGCGCAGGGGTGAGAGACCAGGAGAGGGCCGGGGGTGGGAAGCAGCGGGAGAGGAGGGGTGGGGGGGACCCAAGCGGCCCCCCCACCGGAGTGCACAGCTCCCCCACGCTCAGGGGGAGGGGCTTCAAAGCCAGCAGGTGGAGAGATCTGTGACTTTGCTTCTCCTTACTTTCCACTCCACACTGCTTTTTACTCAGTTTGGAATCCCCCTCGCCTGCGGCCCTGGGTACAGCTTTTTGCCGAGAGATGGGGTGGGGGGAGGACTGGTATTTCTTCCTGCCCGGAGGTGCCTTAATGCAGTGCTGTTCTAGCGGACCGGGCCATCATTTCGGGGTTCACCCTGGCCTCCCCTCCCTTCGGTGAGCCCTCCTAGGACCGGGTGCAGAGCCGGCTCAGCAGATCCCCTCGCCTGCCACCCCCTCTGCTTCTCCTCGGGTCTCCCCCCTCCTACCCCTCTTCGCCTGCCGCCTTCTAAGCTCCCACCAGGGCGATCGATGGACGCTGCAGAGAAATAGAAAGTGATATGGGGGTAGAAAATCAGAAGAATTCAGATGGGACGGACCTACAGACACCGAAGAGCACAGACCTCTAGCTTTTTTAGAGAGCACTGGACTTTAGCTAGGGTTAGCACATACACAGAGACAGACACACGCAGACACCCGGAAATTCAAGTTTGGGCTCTTCCATCCCACTTTCCCCAATGCCCAACAACCGATCTGTTTACAACTTCGTTAAACTAAAGATCGGGAAAGCGCTGAGAGACACTGGGGGAGTTCCAGGTCCCAGGCAGCATCCCCACACCCTCGGCTTCCCTCACCCCGCGCCCCTATCCCGGCTTTTGCAGCCCCGGACTGGGGAGCCCCCTACCTGGCCGGCCGGCTTGGCGCAGGGGCGGTGCTGAGTCGGCGGAGAGCCCGAGTCGGAATGCGGCAGGTCGCCTTTGCAGTACCCGGGCGGGAGCGGCGGCCGGAGCCACGGCAGCATCAGAGAGGCACCGGGGCAAAGTCACCGCCCTCGCCCCCTCGTCCTACGCGCCTTCAGTGGGACAATCGATTGAGTGAGCCGCTACGGCGGAAATGTCCGTTCCCTTCCCCCATTCTCACCGGTTGCCAGCAACCTAGAGACGCCGTCCTCTCGCTGGTGCAGGGAGTTCCGGAGGATGCGGGGCGGAAAAGCAAAATGCCACCCTCTCCCGAGGCTCGGAAGCAAATGACGATAAACAGCGCTCTCGCCCCCTCCTAACACTATGGGAGCCCTTGATTCGATCCCGAAGGAGGCGGGCGAGAAAAAGCCTGGATCTACATGGCTCTCGGATCTCCTCCGCTTCCCGCACCCTAGCGTGGACCTCGCCGAGGCTACACGGCGCGCCGGGAGCCCTTAGGAGCTCCGAGTGGGGCAGGGTGCGTGCGGCGGCGGGTCTGCTCGGTCCATTTCTGGGCGCTGCAAGATCAGCAGAAACCTGAGAAAGAGCCTGGAATGCGGAGCAGCGATTGGCCCACTGGGGCGTGGGTTGGGGAGGGCGGGGGAGGGCAGGAGCGAGGAGGTAGATGGAAAATATGAGGGGGTGGCTTGGCAGAGGGGGGTTGTCATTCAGTTCCCACCCTTGCCAGCACAGCTTTTTCCTCCTCCTGCCAGAAAAGCCGACCACCAATCTACTTCCCTTATGGTGCACAGCCCGGCACACGCACGCTCCCTGGCCGCGACCTTCCCCGGGAATTGCACATTGGAAATGGTCAGGTCCGACGCAATGCAGGCGGCGGTGTTCCTGGCAAAACTCAGATGGGTTTGCGTTTGTGCAGTCCCACGATAATCGGCTTCTGCCGCTATGCTCTGCGTGCCATCCCGCCCCTCCCGCAGGGGTCTCTCTGCAGGGGTGACCCAGCTTGTGTCCACCAGACTGGGAGAGATGCGCACTTTGGGGAGAGCTCTGCAGTTGAGGATCACCTGGGTTTATCTATGTAGTGTTACTGCGAGGCAGTGGTGCTGAGTCTGTCCCTCCTTGACCTAGGATGGGAGTTGAAGTTTTCTTACGATCAGATTATTTTGAAATACGGAGAATGCGATTTGTGGGCAACCAAAGGCTTCGTGGGTTTGTGGGGTTGTCTGCCAACTTGGTGCTAATTGGGACGAATCTGAGAAGCAAGTCGCCTGCCCACCTCCCACCTACGTCCCTCCTCCCGCAGCCCCTTTTCTCGGCCTAGTGCCTCCACAAAACCACTTGCAAGGCTTGCAACTTCTTCCAGAAAGGGTCCGCACAGAGGCGCAGGGCAGCATGAGCCGGGGGCGTGCGCGGTGCACTAGGAGTGCGGCTGCAGCTGCTCCCCCAGAGGCGCTGAGCCTAGGTGCCCGCAGCGCGCCAGAAGGCAGCCAGCAGATCTGGTACTTCGACTGCGATGGAGTGTCCAAGGAAGATGCAAGAACCCGGAGTCGCTGCTGATTGGTTCCCCTGCTGCATTGGGACCACCCTTCCCACCACCCCGGATCGCGTTGCTTCCCGCCTACACCAGCCACCACTTTAATCGAAGCCAATGATTGTATCCTCCCCACTCTATTGTGGCTGGTGGAAAGCAGTGGCCTGTGCGGGGTTGCCCAGGAAGTGCAACGATCCTGAGTACGGAACTAGTTAAATCCCTCCTCCAGATTCAGACTCCGGCATTCCTTTCAGAAAAAGAAAAGTACTTGTTCCCTCCACTCCTCCGGATCCATACCCTGACTTTTCTTTTACGAACAATGAGTTCTCCTAAACTCCTCCGTCCCATGTTAAACGTTGCCGTTTCCCCACCTTCCACACACAATATTCCTGTATCATAAAAACTCCACCGTTCCCTGCCTTTCTGCACTACTGCTGTATTACAGAAAGGAAGGAAGGGAAGGAGGGAGGAAATGGAGGAGAAGGAAAGAAGGAAGGAGCTATGCACTGAAGTACTGTCAAGTCCCCAGTTTCTGCTGTTGCTGTTGCTGCTGCTGCTGCTGTTACAACCCCATGGGAGATAAACCTACTAGACCTGATATAAACACTTTGGGATCATGTCCCAGCAATACTGGGCTTCTCCATCTTGCTTTTGCACCTCTCTCTGCCTGTAGCACCCTCCCTTCTTTTAAATGTTTATAAGACTGTCATCTCCCTAGCATCATGTGGATTGCACTTGCCCCAATTCAGCATTTAGAGACTGTCTTACTAAAAGAGATTTGCAGATTTCATGAGATCCCAGGTTCCTAAATTTAGGGTTTTATTAGGAGGCATAATAAAATCCAGAGGTTTACACCATTCCTAGCAGGTGTGTTTAGAGCAGGACTGGATCGCCAAGGAATCGGAAGAATATTATTGAGCTAGGAACTCATCATTCTTTTCTTTTTTTAGGGGGGGAGGAGCAGAGGGAGAGGAAGAGAATCTTAAGCCGCCTCCAGAGCCCAAGGGGGCTCAGTTTCACAACCCTGAGATCATGACCTGAGCCAAAATCAAGAGTCAGCTGCTTAACTGACTTAGCCACCCAGGTGCCCCTGAACTCATCATTCTTGCTGCAAGCCCACAGTTGGTAGGAGTCTAAAGATACATATTACTCAAATATTTGCTCAGTCCTAGCTTTGTGTCAGTTATATTCCAGCACTGCAGACATAGTAATAACTATGACATGCGAGGTCCCAGAACTCATGGAGCTCACATTCTGGTGGGAGAGAGACACAATAAAAAAAATAAACCACATAATATAACATAGATAAAGAAAATTAAGAAAAAGAGATCTGGAGTGACACATACAGATCTGCACGGATTGGAAGGGCCTTTGCAGCAGTAACATTTGAACAAAGCAATTCAAGATAAGAGAGAACAGGGAACAGGAAAAACAGAAGTGTAGATGTTAAGAGCAAATGCAAAGATCCCAAGGCAAGGACAAGCTTAGTATATTTGGGGAACAAATGAGCATCAGTGTGGTTAGAAAGAAGTAACCAAAGAAGGGTGTTGTAGAAGGTGGGTCAGAAAAGTAGGCAGGGACCAAATCATGTGCAGCTTCTTAGGCCACTGTATGAATATTTCATTTAGTAATAATAATATGTTCCATGTAGTAATATAATATGATTTGCCATTTTCAAAGATTATTCTGGCTACTGGAAACAAGGCATAAGATTGGAGCTTATTAAGTAGCACAGGCAATGATGGCTTAAACAAGAAGGTAGTAGTAGGCTTGTGAGAAGTGGTTGGAATAGAATTACATTTTGAAAATAGAGATGGCAGGATTTGGGATGTGGGGGAAAGAAACATTTCAAGAACATCTCCTAGGTTTGTAGCCTTAGTAACTAGGTGGATGGTGATGTCATTTGCTGGAGGATGGATTGGACAGCTTCTCTCTCACCAGAATGTGAGCTACACAAAGTCTTGGACCTTGTGTGTCTTGGTTATTACTGTATTGGACAGCTGAGGCCTCTCCTCAGTTGCTTTCCACCTTTCCATTCTTCTTACCCTGTGGTCACTTGCCCCGCCTCAGTTGCTGCTGGAATAGCCAGCTGTGCATGGACTGCAGAGTTCTGCCTCCTGAGGTTGAGCACACTGCAATGATTTGGGTTTCTCAAGACTGGAAGAAGATCCAAGTGAACAACACAGCCATTTGGCGGCATTAACGCAATGGACCAGTGGGATCTTGGCCAGTAGGAGATATGAGATGTGATGGAGCCTGTCGATAAATTCCTTCTCTTTTAATCTTTTCAGAGACAAACAACCAAATAGTCTAGTGACAGGGCTGCATCTCTTTGTGCCTCATGAAGCATTGCCAGCTTGGTAACTCACCACTTTGTATTTGTACCCTATCTTCCTCATCTCGCTTCCCATTTTCCTTACTGTCATTGCATGAGTATCATACCTACCATTAAACCATAGTCTTGTCTTGGGTTCTGTCTTCTAGGGAACTTGAGCTGAGGCAGAAGGTATCCAAACTTCATTTTGAGACATGTTAAGTTTGAGCAGTCTGTAAAATATCCAAATGAAGATGTTGAGTAGGAAGTTGGGCATATGAGTCTAGAGTTCAGAGAGAAGTTCTAGGTAGATCAGAGTTTGTCAGCCTCAACACATTGGTCTTTGGGATGGATACTTTTTGGTTGTAGAGGGCGTTTTTGTTTTGTTGTCCTATGAAGTTTAGTATGTTCAGCAGCATTCCTGGCCTCTACTCACTAGCTGCTAGTAGCACCTGCTCCCAGTTGTGACAACCAAAAATGTCTCTAGACATTGCCAAATGTCCCCTGAAGGACAAAATCACCCCCACTAGGAACTACTGGGGTGGATGGTAGTTAAAGCCAGGGCACTTGAACATGAAGGGAGAAAGAGAAGAGGAAGTGTCCAGGAATTGCACTTCAGAATATCCTAATTTCAGGAGCCAAAAACAGAAGGAAGAGCCAGTAAAGAATGACTGGTAAGGTAGGCAAACCAAGATAGTGCAGGGTCTGTCAAAACAAATGAGTAGTATTTTCAGGGAAGACAGAAAAATTTTGTTAAATCCTTCTGATAGAATGAATAGAATGAGGAACTTGCAATTGACTATTGGATTTAGAAAATTTTAATTGATAAAAGATTGAGAAAGAAGAACTGACCACAGTAGGTAAAATCGACTCTTGGAATGTGAGAGTCAATGGGGAAAAGAAAAATGGAGTAGAATTCGAAGGAAGATAAAGAGTGGCAAGACTTTTTTTTTAAAGATGAGAGCTATGACAACATGTGTTTGTGTGCTGATGGGAGTGATTCAGTAGAAAAGGGAAAATTGTTAATGCAGTAGAAAGAGAAAAACTGGAGCAATGTTCTCGAGAAGGCAAAAGGAGAATGGGATCGAGGATCCAAAAGAAGGGGTTGGCCTCAGAAAAGGACAGTTAGTCTATAGAAATGGAAGAAGGAAATCAGAGTTCAGACCCAAGTAGTTTAGTAGATGTGGTTGTAAGAATTGGACTTTCACTTATGCAATCAGAAGTAATTTTCTTAGTGAAAAAGGAAGCAAAGTCATCAACTAAAAGTGAGGATGGAAGGAGTTCTTGAACAATGGGGGGAGGGTCAGGGAATATGAAATAACCACCCAAGAGAATAGGAAAGAGAAAGGATTAGGAAATGTAGCAGGATTGCCTGGCAATACCATGGGCTCACCTGTCATGAGGAACCATGCATTTTGGTGATCAGTCTCTGAGTATTTGAGATAAACTTGGAAGTAAGTCATTATAGAATTAGTCCTGATGATCTTTTATAGCATCTTTTATGGGCAAGACATAACATGAGAAGTGGTCTTAACAGGCAAGGATATGCCCATGTGGACTTACATTAGATTCTGCTAAAGGCAGTGTCACAAGCAGAGGAATGGAGGTCTTTAAGGTATTAAGTATAATTGTAAATAGTAATATAGAATCACTAGCAGGCAGAAAGGAAAATTCAGAAGTTCACCAAAGGTTTAAGGTGACAATGAATGGTATGGATGGCTCCATTAGCCAGGGCTCCTCTTGCTGACATTGGGCTTATCTATGGATGCGTTCCAAGGGTCTGTGAACCCTCTCAAATTTTATACACATTTTTGGTACATGTAAATAATCTTATTTCTGAGGAACAGGTCCACAAATGATTTTTTGGTCAAAATCTCTAAGGAAGATTATACTAGAACAGTTCAAAGCCTCAGTTTTTAAATCAGAGATGACTTCTAATTCAATCACTCAAGTCTTAGGCAAGTCACTCCAATCATTTTACATTTTTGTCTCCTTATTTGTAAAATGTAGTGTCTATATCATAGGCTGTTGGGAGGATAAAGTACAAATCGAGTACTGATTGGTAGTGTCTTGTATAGAGTTAAATTTCAATGAAATGTCAACTTCAAGCAAAAGTGACCAGAAAGGTCAGGAATCATTGTGTTAGACAGATCTTTAATAAACATTCACTGAGGGCAGAGCAGCCCTTAGAAAGTCAAGAATAAGAGAAAAGAACTAATGTAATGCCTACCATTGAGAATCCATACGGCCAAACTCAGTTTTCAACTGTAGCCGAATAGCTGGTGCTAGACATTTTCTATCACAATAAACAACTAGAAGACTAGATAAAATACAGGAAGCGGCACTGGGCAATAGGCAAGATGGAACTGAGATCTTTTAGAAAAGAGAAACAAATAAGGTGAGATCTATGACTATCTTAGCTCTTTGGCTGGAAATACTTTCCAGAAGCTATGCAAGGAGATGGAGCCCAAGCAGAGCCTGATGAACTCCCTGAGTTGAGGAGACAGAGACCGCAGTCTAGTGAGGCTGAGCTGAAAGCTATGAGACAAATTACTGAAGAGGAAGTAACTACACAGAGAAAAAGCACCAGAAATCTGCATGGAGGATTGAATATAAAGAAGTGGGTAGCAAAAGATGAAGTCAGAGAAGTTGGCAGGAGCCAGGTCATGAAACTCCTTAGTAGTCATTCTAGTGGACCCCACTGGTTTTTTTCTGAGCTTCCAATCCTCTCTTCCCTCTTTAATGGAATTGTCTTACACATACTGATGTGCCTGAAGAGAAGCCTACTGTTCCAGGCTCTCTCATGAGAAACTGGCCTGTGACTCAATCCTAGCCAAGGAGATGTGAGGGGAAGTCCGCTGGAGGGCTTTAGGGAAAGGCTTCCTCAGTGATAAGAAAGAGCTATAGAAAGACTTTTTCTTCATCCTCTTGATGTCTCGTCTGGATAAATCATTGCTGTATCCATCCTGTTACTGGCCCAAAGTATTAAGCCAACCCTGAAGATGTCGTAGCAGAATTAGAAGAACCTGGATCCTGGTGGCATCATTGAACTGCTGAATCAAACAACCATGAAACCTTTCTACTATGAACTTTCTGTTATGAAATTCAATAGTTTTCTCATTGTTAAGTTATTTGAGTTGACCTTGCTCATTAAATCTCATTAAATGAATTCTCATTAAGGATTTTAAAAAGACTTGCAAAATATTATGGATAATATTTGGAGATAAGGTTTAGATGCAGGGGCTCATGTCGGTTACAACTCTTTCTGATAACAGAAGTGGAAACTTAAGCCCAAACAGCTTAAATTTAAAAAAGATAACTTACTGGCCAAGAAAACTGAGCATGTTGGGAACAGATCTGGAACTTCAGGAAAGGTTATATCCAGTTTATGGCCAGGACCTTTTTTTTTTTCTTTCTCCATTTCTCCATTTCCCTTTATGAATGCAGACTCTACTCTCAAGCATGGCTACCAGAAACTCCATACACTGTATACTTTGTGTCTGGTAGGAAATAAGTCCAATTCTCTGATGGCTCAAATAAGAGCTTTGGAATTAAGTCTTAGCGACTATGATTGTCCTGACTGGTGTTTACTCATCTCTGAGCCAATCACTTCAGGCAGGAAATTGGGATGTACTGAGTAGATTAAAGAAATCAGGGCTCTTCCCTGGAGATGGGATATGGTTAATCTCACCCAAACTACATGGTGGGAAATTCCAGAGTGCTGGTGAAAAGGACAAGAGAAAACTGTGTGCTAAGGAGGCAGAGCAGGAGGTGATAAAGAGAGTTAAGTGTGGCTCTCAGGTCTCTGACTTGGGCATCTGGGAGAGAAATGCACTTCAGAAAGAGAAGGGAACACTTCGGGAAGGTCAGTTAATACAAGCAATATAGTGAGATGTAGGTCACTGGTTGTCTTAAAAAAGCAGTTTCAAGGGAGTAGTGGAAACAGATGCCAGATTGTAGTAGTCAAAGAATGAATGGAGTGGGCAAGTGATGTTAGGACAAGTAAGCATTCTTTGAAGAATTTTGCAACTAGAAGACAAGAGAGAAATGGAGGTAACAGCTAAAGGGGACTTTGAGATTGAAGAAACTTTTTTATCTTTAATATAGGAGAGATTTGAGCATGCTTAAATGCTAAAGATGACAAGTGAAAAAACTATAATGAAGAGCAAAATTGAAGATGTAGGCTAGAAATGGAGTAATTAATGGAGCAAGAGCCCTAGGAATGATGAGTAGGGCAATGCAGGTGCAGCTAGAAGTAATCTTAAGAGTAAAGGACTTTTTTCATTGTGACAGAGTGGAAAGAGGGGAGGACTGACGGAAATGCATTACTGCATCTGTAATGGGAGAGATATTCCATCTGAAGGTTTCTAGTTTCTCAGTGAAGTAGAAAATGTTACCTACTAATGGACATACAAGGGGAGACCTGCAAAGGTAGAAGATAGTCACAAGGAAGAGTGGATTAGGAAAACATATGGAACCCTCCCAATTTGTCACATGTCATCTAGAAGGTGCCATAATCTATTTCCATAAAGACCCAATCTTCTTATAGTCAATCAAAAATATAATCAGAATCTAATGACTGAGATAATGTATTTCTTAACCATTGCCCATTAGATCACTTTTCAATATAGTCAGTCTCCTCAGTTGGAATCTCAGAATTCACTTTTCCCCTGGTTGTTCCTGTCCTTCTTGTTCGCTCTTCTGCCCTCCTTTCAGGACCACGCTCCATACTGCCTTTCTTCTATTTTGTCTCTTGTGTTTGAGCCTGTAGAGAACTATGCTTATGTGTATCCCAGCAGGGCAATGGTAATATCCTCAGAAAGGATCACCTCAAGAAAAGCCAACTTCTCTCTTGCTAAAGTTGATCACCTCCCATACTGAACCAAATGTGCACTTTTGGAAAAGGCCCCTTCTCCCCAGAGTTGAGATGGGAAAGGATGAAGGGACAAAAAGTGCATTTGTAGCTGAGTCATAAGAAAGCATCAAGGTCCAGTCAGGGTCAGAAACCAGAATTTGAAGAAATGCCAATTTATGTGTTTGTATAAGTTTTCTCCCAAAAACTTCAGCATCTCAGATGTTAAATAGAAAAGGAGGTTGGCAGTATGGATGGTACCAAAAAAAAAAAGTTGTTAGAATGATGCATTTGTCTAGAAGGTACAAATAGATTAGAGCATCAGAACACAGATTATAATTTCTAACCAAAATACCTATACTGGGAATGTTTACTTCTCAAAACATTCTGTGACAAGAGTGCATCTGCCTGACGGCATAGAGCTTTAAGGCCTCTGTTGCCTCATTTTCTCTGTGTTGCAGCAGACCCAAAAATGCTTTCAGAGGTAAAACTTCCCCTTCTCTAAACATTCCTTTGACCCTGTAATTTACCAAATTGCAGCCACAGAACATAACATCCATGAAACATTGTTGGGAAGACATAAAATACATACATTTTTTTAGAGCCTCGCTGTCTAACACAATAGCCACTAGCCACATGTGGCTTCTATTTTTAAATGAATAAAAATAAGAGTTAATGTTCAGTTCTTTAGTCCACTGGCCACATGCTCAGTGGTGAATAGACACATGGAGCTGGTGATTGCCATCCTGGACGATGCAGATATAGAACATTTCTACCATTGAAGAAAGTTCTGTTGGTCAATGCTGCCTTAGAGCTTCTACCCTAGGGTCAGTTTAGGCCTTCAGGGAGGTCTCTACAAGGGCATTGTGATTCCTGTCCCTTGTACAATTGCCTTTATGCCTTTAGCTTACAATGAGGAACATTATCAGAAAACATCCTATAAATAAGGGTTCCCAAAAATCTTATTTTCAGTATAAGACTTATCCGTCTCTTAAACATTGCATTGCCATTCTTAAAGTTGATTCATTTGCCTTATCGTCTTCAAGCAAAACTTAGAGCCACATTTGCAGTCTTCCTTCAACAACCAGATAGGACCCCCTGTGTGTGTGTGTGTGTGTGTGTGTGTGTGTGTGTGTTCTGCCTTTATTTCCCTACACAATTTATTTTATACTTCTGGGTTGCATGTACATTTCAAACTACCTAAATCCCTCCGGTCATGGAAGTAAAATATAAGTAAATAGATCCATTATATGCATACATATATACCGACATACATGTGATTATCTTTCATTCACAGTTCAGATACGTGTTCTTGGGTTGAGAACATTAGCAAAAACACAGTCTTTTAAATTTAGACCCTTAGCACCCTAATTCATTGTTTCCAGTATCTTTCTCAGGCACCGTAGCACCACGGCCTATTCTATACATAACAAATCAGTCATAACTGATTTTGAACACTTCTCCTACTGATATGTAGCTGTTGCTGATACTGATAGGCAGAGCAAAGATCTGGCCTGCATTGCGGCAACTGTAATGGTTTCCAGTGTGAATGCAGTGTTTTTATGAATATTATACAATTTTTAAGAAAAATTCCAGTGATATACAAGCAAAATACTGTTGCTCTGACTTCATGCAATGGAAACTTCTAACATGCTACTATCAACTCTCTAAGTGACGTACATTTTACCCACATGCTGCTTAAAGGCACAAATAAGTACTATGTTTAATTACCCAGCATAGAAATAGGGATGTCATAGAAAGACTGAATTCAGAATTTCCAAACCAATTTTGCTCCTTCTCATGAGAAAAAAAAAAAACTCTGAATGGTTTGCACTTTTCTTCCTTTATCCTTATCAATTAACTCTTTGCAGTACTGAATACTTACTAGGTATGTGTCTTTTTACCATGGAAAAGGCAAGAAAAAAATGCATTGTACATATCCTCAATAAATGTATAATCTTCTTTGTTGGAGACAAGACTTATATGAATTTTAAAATGACAGCTTCCAAAGGTAGTCAGGTGAGTGGTGCAATTTAACATGTTCTATCAGGTGTTTGGGATGGGAAAAGATGGGAACTGATCACGACAGCCAGCTGGGCAGGTTTGCAGAAGCTGTGGTCTTCAAAGGATCCTCAAAGCAGAAGAGAAGGATACAATTCTCAACAGAGGGAAGGCAAGAGCAAAGAGGCATACATGGGAATATCCTGTTTCAGGAGACAGTGGACAGGTCAATCTGGCAGAAGTACACTCAAGTGGAGATGCTAATGAGCAGTGGAACCACAAAATAGGCAGGAGGGAAATGAAAGACCAAAGAGATGACTGTGAAAATCCTACCCCTTCAATAATTCACCCTTGAACAACCAAATGTCATCATTACTCTATCAATGGTTTTTAGCCTCAGAAGGAAAATAAGAGCCAATTTGCAGTTTTCAGTGATACAGTAAAAGAAGGTGGTTCATGACAGCAGTTATCATCCAACACATGGTAAGGAACTGTTTTAAATCTTCATCTTTGTACTATATACTTTTCAAAATTCTGTCTTATGCATATTTTTTAATCCTCAGACAAATCTTTGGATGTAGGGAAGGCAGGTATTTATTATCTTAATATGATAGGAAGAACACTGAGTAGGAAGAATTCATATGGCCTGACTCATTCATGTTCACATGGGCAATGGTGGACCAAAGCAGCAAACACAGGTTCATACTCTCAGCTTAATTATTTTCCCATTGCACCACACTGTCTTGAATTGCTGCTAATTCACTTTCATACATTTTGAGCTCAGAGTCTACTGTCATTGACTTTGGGACTTCCTCTTTAAATACATCTAAGAAACACACTAATTACAGGAGGGAGAATGGTTTTTTCAGAACTTTTGATTTTGAAGGAAATATATGATAATTAAGAAAGATTGTTCATATGAACAGACATTTCTCCAAAGAAGACATACAGATGGCCAACAGACACATGAACAGATGCTCAACATCACTCATCATCAGGGAAATGCAAATCAAAACCACAATGAGAGATCACCTCACACCTGTCAGAAAGGCTAAAATCAAAAACTCAAGAAACAAAAAGTGTTGGTCAGGATGTGGAGACAAAGGAACACCTGCACACTGTTGGTAAGAATGAAAACTGTACAGCTACCAGTTTGTGGAAAACAGTATGGAGTTTCCTACAAAAATTAACATATGATCCAGTAATTGCACTACTGAGGATTTACCCAAAGAATATGAAGACACTAATTCAAAGGAATACGTGCACCCCTATGTTTATTGCAGCATTATTTATAATAGCCAATTTATGGAAGCAGCCCAAGGGCCCAACAATAGATTAATGGATAAAGATGTGGAATATATATACAATGAAATATTATTCAGCCATAAAAAAGAATGAAAGCTTGCCATTTGCAACAACATGGGTGGATCTAGTGGGTATGATGTTAAGTGAAATAAGTCAGTCAGAGAAAGACAAATATCATATGATTTCACTCATATGTGGAATTTAAGAAAAAAAGCAAATGAGCAAAGGTGGGAAAAAGACAAGATGAGAAAACCAAAAAACGGAATCAACTCTAGAGACCAAATGGATCATTACCAGAGAGGATGTAAGTGGGGGGGATAGGTGAAATAGGTGAAGGGGATTAAGAGTACACTTTTCATAATGAACACTGAGTAACATACAGAATTGTTGAATTACTATATTGTACAACTGTAACTAATATAACACTGTATGTCAACTATATTGGAATTAAAATTTAAAAAAAAGGAAGATTGATCATTTATTCTGTCTTCCTGAATTTTACAACTTTAGGAGACATGCTTCTTCATTTGTGCTAATTTGTATTCTATTCTGCCCAAAGGAAAAAGATAGACTGTTTGACATCCTGGGGGCATTGTAAGCTGCGATGATTCTGTGATTCTTTCCTCTAACAGTTGGCTTGGATGACATTGTCAGGAGTCCAAATCTCTTATTTAAAGTGCATCAGAGAGAAATGCATCTGGAAGTAAGCAATGTGTATATGTGGAATAACAATGTAAATATTTTATAGACTGCAGCACAACAGAATTAAATACTTTTGTTTGGACAAATGAATTCCATCTTCAAAGCCACTGCAAAGAAGCTTATGCACTGGGTATGATAATTTTACAAATAACTGAGCATAGTGTGGTGTTCATGTAATTCTGCATTTCTCCAAAATCTTAGCATCTTCTCAGCTCTGTAAGGAGCAGCCTTACCTGTTGTTCTTAGGAAAATTCTTTTCTCTTGGCAGCCTGATAGATTATGCACCTCATCTATTTCAGTAATTAACTAATTGAGTCATATCTGTTTGTTCTTTCTGAGCTGTTATGCTTCCATCTGCCTTTACTCTCTGAGAAGTGTCCAGCTACTACTTCCCCACCTCAGAGCAATGACCCATTTGATTATAACCCAGTTCCCAAAGGTGCCCTTATTGACCAATACCATCATCCCCTGGAGTTCATTTTCCAGTCCTTACTTCAGACTTTGACCCATGGTGCTCTCAGAGTCAGATGCCAGACGTGTTTTAGAGACCAGGAATAACTAGTGGAAAGTTAAGATGGTCTACCCTATGTCTGCTCTCACTACTCATAGTCAACATAGACCTGGAAGTCTTAGCTAGAGACAAGAAAGAAAAAGAAATAAAAGGCATCTAAATCAGAACGGGAGAAGTAAAAATACCTCTTCTTGCAGACGTCATGATCTTACACAATAAATATCCTAAGACTGTACCAAAAAAAATTTTAGAACTAATAAATAAATTCAGTAAATTTGCAGTGTACAAAATCAACGTATAAAAATCAGTTGTATTTCTTTTTTCTGTAATTAAAATTTATTTTTTTAAATTTTAATTCCAGCGTAGTTAACATACAGTGTTTTATTAGTTTCAGATGCATAATACAGTGATTCAACAATTCCATACATCACCCAATGCTCATCACAAGGGCACTTCTTAATCTCCATTCACCTATTTCACCATCCTCCCACCAACCTCCCCTCTGGTAACCATCAGTCTGTTCTATAGAGTTAAGAGTTTGTTTCTTGGGGGCGCCTGGGTGGCACAGCGGTTAAGCATCTGCCTTCGGCTCAGGGTGTGATCCCGGCGTTCTGGGATCAAGCCCCACATCGGGCTCCTCCGCTATGAGCCTGCTTCTTCCTCTCCCACTCCCCCTGCTTGTGTTCCCTCACTCGCTGGCTGTCTCTCTCTCTGTTAAATAAATAAATAAAATCTTTAAAAAAAAAGTTTGTTTCTTGGTTTGTCTCTTTCTCTCTATTTTCTTTTGCTCATTTGTTTTGTGTATTAAATTGCACATATAAGTGAAATCATATAATATTTATCTTTCTCTAAGTGACTTATTTCACTTAGCATTATACTTTCTAACTCCATCCGTATCATTGCAAATGGCAAGATTTCATTCTTTTTTATGGCTGGATAATATTCTATTGTACATATATAACACATATTCTTTATCCATATCAAAATCCCAGTGGCATTTTACGGAAATAGAAAAAATATTCTAAAATTCATATGGAACCACCAAAGACCCCAAACTGCCGAAACCATCTTGAGAAAAAACAAATCTGGAGGCTTGAAATCACTTCCTGATTTCAAACTATACTACAGAGTTAGAGTAATTAAAAGTTTTTGTGGTTTTTTTTTTAATTTTTTTTATTACGATATGTTAGTCACCATACAGTACATCATTAGTTTTTGATGTAGTGTTCCATGATTCATTGTTTGCATATAACACCCAGTGCTCCATGCAATACGTGTCCTCCTTAATACCCATCACTGGACTAACCCATCCTGCCACCCCCCTCCATACTAAAACTGTCAGTTTGTTTCCCGGAGTCCATAGTCTCTCATGGTTCATCTCGACCTCTGTTCCCCATCCCTTCATTTTTCCCTTCCTTCTCCTAAAAGTTTTGTACTGACATAAAAAGAAATACAGAGACCAATGGAACAGAAGCAAGAGCCCAGAAGCCCACACAAATACAGTCAACTAATATTTGACAAGGAAGCAAAAAATACTCAATGGGGGAAAGATAATCTCTATATTTAATGGTGCTGGGAAAACTGGATAACCACATGCAAAAAGGATGAAATGAGACCCCTTCCTTACTCCACACACAAAAATTCAAAATGGATTGAAGATTTAAATGTAAGACCCGAAACCATAAAACTCCTAGGAGAAAACTTGGGGGAAAAGCCCCTTGACATTGGTCTTGGTAATGGTTTCTTGAATATGGCACCAAAAGCACAAACAACAATAGAAGAAGTAAATAAGTAGGACTATGTCAAACTAAAAAGCTTTTTTTTAAAAAAGATTTTATTTATTTATTCGACAGAGATAGAGACAGCCAGCGAGAGAGGGAACACAAGCAGGCAGAGTGGGAGAGGAAGAAGCAGGCTCATAGCGGAGGAACCTGATGTGGGGCTCGATCCCAGAACGCGGGGATCACGCCCTGAGCCGAAGGCAGACGCTTAACCGCTGTGCCACCCAGGCGCCCCTAAAAAGCTTTTGTATAGCAAAAGAAACAATTAACAGAATGAAAATGTGACTTATGGAATAGGAGAAGATATCTGTAAATCATATATCTGATAAGGGGTTAATTTCCAAAATATATAAGGAACACATACCAGTCAATAGCAAAAAAATAAATAATCGAATTTTAAAATGGGCAAAGGATATGAATAGACATTTTTTCAAAGAAAACATACAAATGGGGAACAAGCACATAAAAGTTGCTCACTATCACTAATCATCAGAGAAAAGCAAATCCAAATCACAATGAGATAATACCTCACACCTGTTAGAATAGCTATTCACACACACACACACACACACACACACACACACACACACACATACACACACACACACAGAGATTGCAAGTGCTGGCAAAGATATGGGAGAAAGGGAATCCTGGTGCACTGTTGATGGGAATGTAAATTGGTGCAGCCACTGTAGAAAACAGTACGGAGATTCCTCAAAAAATTAAAAAGACAACTACCAAATGATCCAGAAATTCTAGTTCTGGTATATAACCGAAGGAAATAAAATCACTATCTCAAAGAGGTCTCTGCATCCCCATATTCATTGCAATATTATTTACAAAACATGGAAATAATCTAAGCATCCATCAATGGATGAATCAATAAAGAAAATATATATACACACATATTTATATATTATATACATATACATATGATAGAATATGATGTAGCCATAAAAAAGGAAGAAATCCAGTTATCTGTAGTAATCCATGTTAGTTTCCTGAGAAGGTGAGGGGTAGAGGACCCGAAGACCACATGGAGGCATTGGGCTTAAATAAAAGAAGGCACAGATGTGGCTAGGTACAGCAAGGTATGAGAGTTTCCCTCATAAATTCTTTTATCTCTGGAAAGTAAAAGGCAATGGTGGGGACTTGGATAGGAGGTCATGTTAGAAATAAGTAAAAATGTGGAAGCAAGTAGAAGGTAACTGGGCAACAACATGGGAAGGAGAGGCTAGGAAGACCAGAGAACAGAATGCTCGAACATGAAGGTCCTCAGTCTTTTTTCCCTCCTTTTCCCAACTTTATTGAGATTTAATTGACATATAACATTGTGTGAGTTTAAAGTGTACAATGCGATAATTTGATATACATATGTATTGCAAAATGATGACCACAGTGAGATTAGTTACCACATGTATTACCTTGCATAGCTACCTTCCCGTGTATGTGTGTGGTAAGAACTTTTAAGTCTTATTCTCTTAGCATCTGTCAAGTATACAACACAATATTGTTAACTAGAGTCACCATGCTGTACATTACATCCCCAGAACTTACTCATTTTATAACTGGACTTTTGTACACTTTGATCCACATCTGCCTATATCATTTACTCACCATCACTTGCTATTGTCCAAACTTTAAATTTTGCCATACTGAAGGGTATGAATTTATATATCTTTGTATATATTTTCATTGTTAAAATGTGTTAAAATTTTAATGAAATATGTATAACAAAATTTACCATCCGCAACATTTTTAAGTGGACAGCTCAGTGGCATCAAGTACATTCACATCACCATACAACCATCACCACTATCCATCTCCAGAACTCATTTTATCTTGCAAAGCTGAAGCTCTGCACCTGTTAAGCAATGACTCCTGATTCTTGCCTCCTTCTAGCCCCTGGCAATCCCTGCACTCTCTGTATGAATTGACTGTTCAAGGTACTTCATAGAAATGGAAGCATGTGCTATTTGTCTTTTTGTGACGGGCTTATTTCACTCAGCGTAATGTCCTTCATTCACGTGGTAGCATGTGTCAGAATTTCCTTTTTTTAAGGCTAAATAAAATTCAACAGTATGTATATACAACATCTTACATATTCATATATTCATCTTATTCAGCTTATATATTCATCTATTCGTGGACACTTGGATTGCTTCCACTTTTTGGCCGTTGTGAATAATGCTGTTATAAACATGGCTATACAAATATCTCTTTGGGATCCTGCTTTCAATTCTTTTGGGGATACATTCAGAAGTTGAATTGCTGGATCATATGATAATTCCATTTTTAATTTTTAAACAAACCACATACTATTTGGCTGTACCATTTTATATTCCCACCAACAATGTACAAGAGTCCTAATTTTTCCACATTCTTACTAACATTTGTTATTTTCTGTTTGGTTTTCTTTTGCTTGTTTTTATAGTAGTTATTTTATTAGATGTGAGGTGAGATATTTCATTGTATTTTAATTTTTATTTCTTTAATTATTAGTAAAGTTGAAAATCTTTCCATATTGACCATTCTTTTAGTGAATAAGTGCAAGTCTTTGTCCATTTTTAGTTTCAGCTGTACCATGCATATTGATTTGCAATTCTTTTTATATGCTGGATATTAATCCAGTTATATTGCTATAAATTTCTTCTCTCAGCTTGTAGCTTAATTTCACTTTCTTTATACTACATTTTTATAGGCAGAAATTCTTAATTTTATTTTTTAAAATTTTTTTATTATGATATGTTAGTCACCATACAGTACATCATTAGTTTTTGATGTAGTGTTCCATGATTCATTGTTTGCTTGTAACACCCAGTGCTGAATGCAATACATGCCCTCCTTAATACATATCACCGGGCTAGCCCATCCCCCACCCCCTCCCCTCTAAAACCCACAGTTTGTTTCCCAGAGTCCATAGTCTCTCGTAGTTCGTCTCCCCCTCTAATTCCCCCCCCTTCATTTTTCCCTTCCTTCTCCTAATTTTAAAAAATACAATTTAATGAATATTTTTCTTAGTACAAAATTATAGTTCTGAATTGCTTGGAAAAACTTTCCTAGCCAAGATCCAAAAAACAAGGTATCTTAAAGTATCACAGATTGTCTTCAAAAAGTTTTATAATTTTAACTTTCATATCTAAATCTTTGCTTTATCTGTAATGAATTTTGCTTATGATGTGAAATAGAGATTCAATCTCATTTTTATGCATATGGATATTACATTGTCCAAGCAATCCTTATTGAAAAGACCTTAGTTTTTCCCAAGGTGCTACTTTGAAACTCTGTTATGCATCAAATGTAAATATACATGTGGGTTTGTTTCTGCACTCCCTCTTCCGTAGTCCTGGCCTATGGTTTATTTTTTCTACACCTTGGCCAACTCTACAATATTACTTAATTACTATAGATTCATATCCATTCTTAACATCTTTCCTCTTTCAGTAGTGTCCCAGATTTTCTTGGACTTTTGCTTCTTCATATACATTATGTCAAATGCCATAAAAACAAAACAAAGCTGAACAAAACAAAACAAAACAAAACACCCTCACAGAACTCTGAGACTTTTGTTTGCTTTGAATTGAAAGATCACTTTTGGGAAAATGGACATTTTGATTATTCATCCACACACAAGTAGGTATCTCCACTTATTTAGGTTTTCCTTAACGTCTTTCAATTACAGTTGTATAATTTTCACCATAAAAGTCCTCAGTAACATTGCTGGATTCATTTGTAACCACTTACCTTTTTATGCTATTGCAAATGATATAATTTTTAAACAAACAATTTCTAACTATTGCTGGAGTAGAGAAAAGCTATTAATTTTTTATGTTAATCTGTATTTGGCAAACTTGCTAAATTCTCATTTGAGTTTTCCAGGTTGGAAATACAGCATTTGCAAATAAGGACAATTCTGGTTCTTTCTGTATTATCCTTACATCAGTATTTCTTTTTCTTGCTTTATCGTGCTATTAGGTTTCCAGTACATTGACTAGAAGCAGTGATTGGAATTGATTTTAACATTAGTCCATAAAACATAATATCGACATATGTATGATTATATATGTAACATTTGTTTTATAGTCCATATATGTACATATATATAATTGTATAATCTTTTATTTATTTTTTAAAGACTTTAATTATTTATTTATTTATTTGACAGAGAGAGAGAAAGCACAAGCAGGGGGAGCAGCAGAGGGAGAGGGAGAAGAAGGCTCCCCAGTGAGCAGGGAGCCCAATGCGGCACTCAATCCCAGGACCCTGGCATCATGACCTGAACTGAAAGCAGATGCTTAATGACTGAGCCATCCAAGCCCCCTGTATAATCTTTCAGAGTATATATTTTGTATATATGTATGATTTTATATATATAATCTTTGTGTGCATATATGTAAATATATATAAAAATAAAGATTATACTTTGTTACATATACGCATTACTCTTTATATGCATATTACTCCTTTATATGCATAGGAGTTAAAAAAAACTCCTAATATTAGTTTTCTCATATTAGTTTCTTAATAATTTCTACAATGAGTGGATATTGGATTTTATTTATCAATTTTTTGCATGTTTTGAGGTAATTATAGTATTTTCCTATTTGACTCTATTAATTCAGTGAATCTAATTATTTTTATTATTAAACAATGCTGGCATTCTTCAGATAGACCCAAGTTTACTAGTTTTGTTGTGCTATTATATTAGTTAGAATTTTTAATCTATATTTATAAATGAGATTGGCTTGTAGTTTTCCTTTCCCATACTTGTCCTTGGCAGGCTTAGGTATCAAGGTTATGCCAGCCTCATAAGATGAGTTAGGGAGTCTTTATTCTTTTGTGTGGGTGTATTATGAATAGTTTTGCAAGATTGAAAAAATTTTTTATTGAGTTTTGGTGGTTCATTGGTAAAATCAACTAAGCCTGATGTTTTCTTTAGGGAAGGTTTTAACCATTAATTTGATAACCATTATGAGGTAATAGGATTAATCAAGGGGCCTAACTCTTTTGAATTAGTTTCAGAATATCTATATATACCCTAAGAAATCTAGATTTTCAAATTTGTTGGACTGAATTTGTGAATGGTATCTCCTTCTAGTGTTTTTAATTATGCATAATTCCTAATTATACTCATTTTTATTCCAAATATTGTTTATTATCACCTTCTCTCTCTTTTGATCAATTACCCATAAGATTTGTCAATTTCGTTAGACTTCCCAGAGAACCAATTTTACATTTATTAATCCATTCTATGTATGTATCCTTTCTTTTTTTATTAATTTCTGTTCTTCATTCCTTTTTGCATCTTGTACTTTCCATTAGAGTCATTTTTCTTCTTACTGAAGTACATTCTTTAGTACAGGTCCTCTGTCATTGAACTTACAGTTTTTGTTAGAAATTGTCTTTATGCCTATTCTTGAATGTATGCTAGAGTAGCAGTTATTTTCTTTTGGCTTTCCAATGTCATATATATATGACATATATTAATATATATAGGCTCTTATTGCATTTGTTGAGAAGTCCAATGTTGGTCTTGTTGTTCTTTCAAAGGTAATATGTCTTTATCATAACAAGTGCCCTGCTTAATTGCCATCACCCGTTTAGCCCATCGTAAGTGGTGAATCACTAAATTCTACTCCTGAAACCAATATTATGCTATATGTTAGCTAATTAGAATTTAAATAAAAATCTGAAACAAAAAAATAAAATAAATTCTAAAAAAATAATAAAGGTAATATGTCTTTTTTTTCTTTTGATACATTTACAATTTTCTCTGTCTTTAGTGCTCTGAAATTTCCCTCTGGAGAGCCCAGGTGTGGATTTATTTTTGTTTATTCACTTTGTGTAAGTTCTTAGGTATTTTGAATATGTGGACTAATGTCCTTCATTAGCCTTTTTCTCTTCAGATGCTATTACTACCTCTTTCACCCCCTGCTCCTTCTGGAACTCTATTCTCTAAATTTATTGACTTCTTTTCCATATTTTCCACCTTTTTGTCTTTCTGAGTTACAATTTAAATAATTTATATTACTCCATTTTCTCCCTTTATCTTAGTAATTTAGTACTTAGTGATTAATATATTATTTATTTATTTATTTATTTATTTATTTATTTATATAATATATATTTCAATTTCTCCCTTTATCTGAGTAAATCCCACATCCTACATCTCTTATTTCATTTTATTTCTAGTTATTATGTTTTTTGATTCTAGGAATTTTATTAGTTCTTTCCAATCTGCTAAGTTACTTTTTAAATAAGTTTAGCCACTTATATAGGCAATTGCATACTTTTATATTTTTTGGTCAAAATAAGGCATAGTTCTTTTATAATGTGTCAAATAATTTTAATGTCTAAAATCTTTGTGAGTAGTTCCTATTGTTTGTCATTTTTCTCCTGATTCTCATTCATAATACGTTGTACCTTTTCTGTGCCTAATTGTGTTTTACTGTGCATTGTTCACTGTCCTTACAAAAGGCAGCTGGGGGTGAGGGGATCCTTTGAGGCCTAGGATAAAGTGTATCTTCAGCCAGAAAGTATTTTTGTTTGTTTTTCCAGGATCTGGGAGCACTACCATCTAAGATCGACTTTAACCATGTTCGTTGCTTCAGGTTCCCTGGAGCACCTAGACAGCATCAATGCCGGCTTCACACACCTGGCAAGGTCATCTTGTATCCACAACCTCCCAGCCATATTTGTTCGCCTCACCTCTGTTCCTCTTCCCACTTCGGCATCTGTGCCACTTTCCCTGAGGTCAGACTTATGGCTAGGCTTACTTCTAGCTCCTCTTACTCTGATGTCATATCCTTTTGGTTTGGATCTTTTTTTTAATAATATTTTTTTATTATATTATGTTAGTCACCATACAGTACATCCCCGGTTTCTGATGTAAAGTTCAATGATTCATTAGTTGCGTATAACACCCAGTGCACCATCCAATACGTGCCCTCCTTACTACCCATCACCGGTCTATCCCATTCCCCCACCCCCCTCCTCTCTGAAGCCCTCAGTTTGTTTCTCAGAGTCCATAGTCTCTCATGTTTCATTCCCCCTTCTGATTACCCCCCTTCCTTTATCCCTTTCTTCCCCTACCAATCTTCCTAGTTCTTATGTTCCATAGATGAGAGAAACTATATAATAATTGTCTTTCTCTGCTTGACTTATTTCACTTAGCATTATCTCCTCCATTGCCGTCCATGTTGCAGCAAATGTTGAGAAATCATTCTTTTTGATAGCTGAGTAATATTCCATTGTATATATGGGCCACATCTTCTTAATCCAGTCATCTGTTGAAGGGCATCTCGGCTCCTTCCATGATTTAGCTATTGTGGACAGTGCTGCTATGAACATTGGGGTGCATATGGCCCTTCTCTTCACTACGTCTGTATCTTTGGGGTAAATACCCAGTAGTGCAATTGCTGGATCATAGAGTAGCTCAATTTTTAACTTTTTAAGGGACCTCCACACTGTTTTCCAGAGTGGCTGTACCAACTTGCATTCCCACCAACAATGCAGGAGGGATCTCCTTTCTCCACATCCTCCCCAACAATTGTTGTTTCTTGCCTTGTCGATTTTTGCCATTCTAACTGGCATAAGGTGGTATCTGAGTATGGATTGGATCTTAGCTAAATAGAGGGAAGGGTCCCCTGTTAGACAGACCTCCCACCAGAAGTGAGAATAAGTTCTTGACTCCTTTCCCTTCACCCCTTATGTTTGCCAAAACTGAAGCCCAGGATCAAGAACACTGTCAAAGCAACTTTGGAGCTCAGCTTATCTCTCTGTTTCTCTTAGATGTTTCCTGGTGTTGATTATTTATCTTGTCAGCAATTTTTGTTTTTAATGACACTTTTTTTTTATTGTAGCCAATTTTTTATTCTGTTTAATGGAAAAGTTGGTTCAAATAACTTAACATGCTGTAGGAATTGGAATTAATCACCACCTCTTCTCTATTGCCCAAAGAACAGAATAAATGAATTTTTAAATGTCCCTTCGGAAAGGTTATTGCTCCTGAAAATCAATTCTGTAGAGACGATATCTCTCAAAGGAAGAGGGAAAACAAATAAATAGGAGATAAATGAAGAAGTCTCTGATTTTGAATGTGGCCTTATAATATGTGTGGTTAATAGGTGTCACTGGAAGAACAGAGAGGGGAGAACAAAGGGAGGAAAGAACAAAGAAAAAAATAGATACAAATAGATATGTTCATCACTCACTTTAAAGTCTGATAGGAAACCAAAGTTATCAGTGGCCTTACACCATTATTTCGTGCTGAGAGTGAATCACCATGTCTCAAATAAATGGATCATATCATAGCATGATTCTATCCCAGTACTCTGACTAAATGTTTGTAAAGTGCTGATGTAAAGCTTATTAAATGTGCTTGCAAATCTAGGATATTGACTTAAATTACAACAATGGAATGCATGCAGGATAGATGGAAGAATTTCCTGGAAGTGAGTATTCTTAAACCAGAAAACACAAACATTTGGTGGAATTTCCTTCACAGATGGTAGTTAAGCTTTTCCATGATTCTATAATTCTTTTTCTCTGCATCCATATATATATATATATATATATATATATATACACACACATATATAGTATATGTATAATATATGTGTGTATATATGTATATATATTATATATATGTAATATATATAAAATATTACTATCAGTCTTCTCCTGCAGGAAGAATAGGAATGGGCAGGATGCCCCTGGAATTTCATTACAACCTAATGATTTTAGTAATCTAACTCTTTGGAAATCAATGGCTGAACCTCAATTCGGGTCAAAAGGAAATCTTCCTAAGAGGCTATGAGATTGTTTTTAATAGCTATGGGTAATGGAGGAAACCCCTGACATTGTCTTAAGCTCAAATTTCATTGTCACTAGGGCTGCTGCACCAAAATGGCATTTTAAAGAGTCTTAAAATAAGTGCCTATTTGAACAAGTAGCCAAAATCAGCCTACATTCTGAGATTATCTGAGCTCCTTGGGTCTTTGAGTTTACTTTATTATAATAACATAGTGTCTCTTTTGCATATTATTGCTGGCATTTCCTTTTGGCAACATCTTCTTCATCCATCACTTCTTGGGTCTACTATTGTTGGTGGGAAGGATTTTGGCTTTGATCAATGGGTTCTCTCTGCAAAAGGGAATAAGTGTTTTTGGACACCTGGAATATCTTTTCTCTGGAGACCAGAAGGCTTTACTACCAACATGTTGCAGTTTATAAATAGACTTGGAAAATCTCTGGGCTGGAGAGATTTTGCACAAACCTGTAAAATCTACATCCACCCCTTGAGAACTCAAGACGTTCTTTGGGATTGGTAACATCTACGATGCAGTTGTCACTACCTTCCATCCCTCTTTTATCCAATCTGGCATACCACTATCAGATTCATATTCCTGAAGAAGTTCAGAGCAAGTCTTTTCCTTTTTTTTTTTAAATATTTTATTCATTTATTTGAGAGAGAGAGCAGGAGTGGGGGAGGAGGACACAGAAGGAGAAGGAGAAGCAGACTCCCCACTGAGCATGAAGCCCATCTCAAGGAAGGGCTCAACCTCAGGATCCCGAGATCATGACCTGAGCTGAAGGCAGATGCTTAACTTACTGAGCCACACAGGCACCCAAAGTCTTTTTCTTAATTAAGAATATCTCTTGGCTTTATCCATTCATCTGACAGACCCTAAATTTAAATTCATGTTCTGACAGTGTTTTTCGTTTGTGAATGTATTTTTAGAAAGCCTCAAAAATTAGAAAAAATAAATGTTATGAGTTAGACATTTAAAAAAGGAATATTTCTTGGCTATTTCTAACTTTCTGAGGTTCCATTCATCCAATCTTATTCCCCACTTCTGCTGTTTGCCCCCCCGCCCCCATCCACCACTCACTCAGGTCAGTTTTTCCACTCTCCTTCGTCCACACCATGTTCATCTTCATCTCCACCTTTGCTCTCTGAGATAGGGATGGGCACTGGCCCAGGTCTTCCCTGATCCCTTCCTCTTTCCCATGTCCACCTCTCCTCTCTACCTCCTGCACTGACCCCCATTGCTGCCCTCATCAGAACCAGAGTTGCTGTCTTTGATTCTTAGTTATCATCCTGAGCAGTCCCTTAAAAATACTAGCCTGCAAAAGAATGCGGTAAATATTTACCACCTCCTGCCATCTCTCTCTCATCCCCATTGCTCAGATATAATAATAGCAGCATTTGTTATGTATTTTAATTGTTTCCTTTAATCCTTGCCGCATCTGGTTTTACTGATGAAGAAAGCAAGATTCACGGAGGTTAATTTCTCCTCAGTCACTGAGCTGTGGAGTTGAGATTCAAATCCAGAAATGTCTGGCTCCAAAGCAATTACACTTTACAACTTTTTTATGACAGGAGATTTTACTCCTCTCAACCCCTTTCCTTTTCCTTCTTTCTAAGAGTCCCTAGTATATAAGTCAGTTATTTAAGATGCAATGTAATATAAAACAAAGAGACAGGCTTTGGACTATGCAAAACTGAGTTGGAATTCTATCTTTAAAACTTAATAGTAGACTGGCTTTGGATAAATGACTTAACCTTTCCGTCCTTTGATTTTTCATCTCCTAAAATGAGGTCACAATGCTCTAGAACTGAACACAGGGCGTGGCGTATCATTGACATTCAGCAAATGTATGTTGATTCATTTTCCCCTCTTTCTTTTTCTTCTTCATCTCCTTCTCTCTTTTTTATTATTTTCTTTGGTTCTATCTCAAACTGATCAAAATATCTAAGGCTGTTAGGGGACAACTGGGAAAAAATTGAATACTAGATATTTACTGGTGTAATAAAATGATTGTGATTTTTAGGTATATTAATTATTCCATAGTTGCATTTTTTTAAAAGAGTCTCCCCTCTTTGAAGATACTTTTTGAAGTATTTATGGAGGCAATGATACAATGTCTAGGATTTGCTTCAATAAAATCCAGTGAAGTTGGGGGCTGGAGGACAGGAGTGTATAAAGGTATGGATGAAACCATATTGGTTTGAGTTGATAATTGTTGAGTCTGAGTGATGAGTACATGGGGATTCATTCTATTATCAGTCACTACGTTTGTGTATGTTTGAAAATTTCCAAAATAAAATATTTTCCAAAATGTCCAATGCAGAAGGTTCAAGCCTCAGTGTCTTCCTCATCTTCACCAAAGTCCCCAGTTCTCCCCAATAACATTCTGGTCAGCTCTCCCCCTTGCTTTGCCCAGTACCTCCTGGGTTATTCCAGACCAATGCCGGCAGAGCACCACATTGCCTCAGCCCCCGCAGTTGGCATTTGAACAAAAATCTCTTCCTGACCCCAGATGGCATCACAGCTTCCTCAGTCTGATCCTGTCAGCATATTTTTTCCAAGCACCTGATTCCTGGATATGGCAGCAATAAAACCAACCGAGATTGTTTGGCTGGCCCCCTCTGGAGCAGGTATTTCCCATTCTGACACTGTCAGCCATCTGAGCATGCTGCTTCCAAGAGCTCCAAAATAACAGCCGAGTAAGAATTTCACAGACTGCAGTGCATGCTTTTAGAGTTCTGGCCAGAGTGTTCCTAGGGATGGACAGCCACTAGGGTAGACAGCATACTAATATTACTGATTATCAATGGGAAAACTGGTGCAAATAAGCAATTTTATGGGCTACATTTTATTGGGAAGCTGGCATGAGCAGAGAAGAAAAAGCAAAGAACAAGCACAAGTGGAGTTTATTTGTTTTGGTCACTGTAGGACTCTTTAGGTTAAATATGTCTCAGACCGCAGTTTGATTGAAGTAGAAAAATAAAGGGCTGAGTTATGCCAGTTTTGGTGTTTTCCTAAGAAATAAACAAAAGAAAGAAGCAAGGTAAGTCAGACCAGGTCTGTGTGAGAGCTGAACCAGAGATCTCAGTGGGTGGCTTTCAGGCAGGCTTCACCAATGGGCTTTCAGGAGTCTATGGGTGTTTTCCGTGGCATCATAAATTTACTGGGTGTGTTGAGGACCTACCTTCTTTCACTGGCTGTGGTTTACTTTTCAGGCACCAAGATGAAATCCTAGTTTTCTTCATTCTATAATGATGTTTTCAAGAGGCAAGATTTGGAGAATAGCCTCTTTGATTATTTTTTTCTGAGACAAGGATCCACCCTTGCTTCCAACATCATCTGTCATTTTAGACTTTAAAGTACTTCAAATCTCTTCTCTCATTTGAACCTTACATTCCATAAAGTGAGGAGATACCATCATCCCTATCTGACAACTGGGAAGCTGAGGCTAAGTGACCTGGCAACAGCGTGAGTCATCCAAGGTCACACAGTCTCAGTGGAGCAGCTAGAACAAGAGCCCAAAATCTCTTGCCCTCTATGGCATGTTTTTCCTCTCACACCAGAATTACAGTCTTATGTTCAAAGCCATCATGATCTTCAAGGAAATGAGCCAGGAGAGTGGCTCAGATGTAGGTGACGTAGATTTCTATGAGGCTTGCCCACTGGGAGTCTTATCTGACAAAATCAGGCAACATTTGCCATTGTTAATCATACTACAGAACAAAGATGAGAACAGTAATGATAATGGCCCTAGATGACTCTGTCCCCTGTTGTAGTGCTGAGTGGAGCACATGCTTCCCTTTCTGCATGGGAGTGACAACTCTTCAATGCAGCAAAGATGCAATGACAACCTGGTATGTTTCTACCACTGAGCTGGCAATCACTGCGCTTTCTCATTCAGTTAGATGCAGTTTTCCTGCTCCAAACTTTCCTCCCCCCCCTTCCCTTCCCCAGTTAATATACATTGAGTACCTACTCTGTGCCAGCACTGGGCTGGGCCATGAGGATACAATAATGAACACTACTTTCCATCTGGATACCACAATATGCTCATTTCCACTTTTGTCACTATGCCTGAAATGCCCACTTCCCTCCTTTGTGTAAATCCACTCCCTTCATTCTATTACAACATTGCTCAAAGCAGCTTTCTCTGTGAAGCTCTTTCCTGCTTACTTCTCCTACCAATTCAGGCCACTCCATTCCCAGCAGACTTCTCTCACTTTTGATTACAGGTGGCACAATTTTCATTTTGATGCTGAGTAAAAGAACTCAGCCATGGTGTTTTTTCAGGTTGTCTTCTTAGTTCCATCACTACCATCTGAGTAGCCTTAGGCAAATCACTTAAAGCTTCTGAGTCTCAGTTTCACCCATTGGAAAATGGGGATGATAAAAAACTGTCTGATTTACACATAAACTTGTGGATGTTGATGGCAATGGAAAAGTAGAGAGGACAATACCCACTCATTGTTTTAATATTTATAGAGTTTCTATTAAATCTAGACCACTAATCTAGGCACTAGATAGGATATAAATCTGTGCTATTAAAGGCTTACGATAGGGACTCCTGGGTGGCTCAGTTGATTAAGGGTCTTCCCTCAGCTCAGGTCATGATCTTGAGGTCCTGGGATCAAGCCCCATGTCAGGCTCCTTTCTCAACAGGGAGTCGGCTTCTCCCTCACCTTCTACCCACTGCACATGTCTGTCTATCTCTCTCAAATACATAAAATCTTTTTTTTTTAAAGCTTACCTTATAGTTTGGGAGTAAACACCAACACAAGACCATGAAGGATGCTATGAAAGGTTAGAGGAGGGAGGAATAAACTCTGATTGGGAAGCTCAGGGATGGTATCATGAAATAGGTGGCACCTGTGCTAGACAGTGAGAGATGAGTGTGACTTTGGCATGTGGGGTGGTGGGGAGAGATGGAAAGACAATATTTGCAGCAGGACCATCACAAGCAAATGGCCAGGCTGGTGGAGGGAGTATGGTGCAAGACCCTAAGTAGCATTTGGTTTAGTATGGCTGAAGTGCAAGGGTGCATAAAGAAGAGGAGCCAAGATAAGTCCGGATGTGTGGATTTGCAACAGATGGCTAAATGCTGGATTTCAGAGCTTAGACTTTATTTGAGAACCATGTAGAACAATTGAAGCTATTTGAGTATGGATATGCTCAAATACAAGGAGGTACTTGTGGAATATTCTTCTGGCAGAAAAGCAGAAGATGGCCTAGAAAGGATGCTATATAGGTACAAGTTATAAAGTGTAGTAATAGTCATTTGTTCCAATTAAGCTGTATTAATATCTTGTTAGTGGTCTCCTTACTCTCTAACATCTCACAAGTCCCACATGCTCACTGTGGCATGTGATGGGGAGCTGTTGATCTTAACTGGCTGATGGTTGAGTTCCAGTTCCGTGTTTATCCACTCAAGCCCAGTTGCTGTGCAAGGTGTCTGAAGAGGACTGGTGGGAAGAAACCAAGCACCTCTAAGCTGAGGGTTGGTGTGTACCTTTCTTCCTTCCACTGTTGCTGTTCAGGTTTGACTAACAAACACTTGTAGCTTCATAGTCACTTACAAATAGAGATGGTAAAGACACCTGCTGGAAAGGACATCTGGCAAGGCTTTGAGCAGATGTTCCAGTCACTGGCATATGGAGCCTGGGACCCCGACTGGCATCTGAGCGTTGGAATGCTGAGTCTTCCCTACTCTTTTATAACAGGGTCTGCTGACTCATTGTAAGATGGGAATAATAAAAATTGCCCAATTTGCATATAAATCCACATGAGATCATGAATGTTAGAGCATTCAGAGCCTCAGAGAATAGGAGCAGATATAGAGCAACAGTTCCTCGTTTGCATGTTTGTTGTCCTGGAGAAAGGGCATAGCACTTATGAACATTAGAAGCACTCATCAGTGGATGGTTACAGAAACAGTCTACTTTGTGTGCTGGACGCAGAAAACTGTAAAAAATTCTCACCCCTTATGTTATAATTCAGTATGAGGACTCCAAACTACCTTCAGTGCATCATAATAGCCTGGATTTTGTCATCCCCTGATCACATTTTGACTGGACAGGGGAGGATAAGGAGTACAGGTAACTAAGAAGTAGAGAGAGCAACTAGTGAAATGCACATAGACATATAAATGGTTATAAAATAATAAAAATAGCTATCATTTACTGAGCCCCTACTATGTGTCAAGTACTCTGTTGTTACTTAACAAATGCAACTTTATTGAGTGTTTATAACATTTAATATGTATTTCTATTACCATCTTAAAGACAGGCAAACTAAGGCTCAGGAAGTTTGGCCATGATTCAATTTAATATTATCTTAGAAAAGATGTGTCAAAGGGAGAAATTATACCATGAATGTCGCATAATAGGAGCAGTAACATTTCTGTTATATTATGCCATGAATGTCGCATAATGGGGGCAGTAACCATTTCCCCAAAAGAAAAAAGGGAAAGAATCAGGAAATAAGATCAGAGGAGAACTAAGATGTATTGAGAAATATCCATGTGCCAGGCACATGTGCTATCTAGTTTAATTATTAGGTATTATCTCTACTTCATATAGGAATACACTCAAGTTCAAAGAGTTAAGTAATGGGGTGCTTGACTCAGTTGGTAAAGCACACAACTCTTGAGCTCAGGGTCATGAGTTCCAGCCCCACATTGGCATGGAGCCTAATTAAACAAAAATTACAAAAAAAAAAGGAGTTAAGTAACCTGTGCAATGCTTATAATTCATAAGTGATAGAGTCAGGATTGAAATGGATTAAAGGTGAAACAGAATGTGCCAGAGATAGGAAAGAGACACTCTGTATCCCAGTGAATTCCTGAGTATTGTGATTTTAAAAATCAATCAAGTGTCTACTCAGAACCTGCTGCTAAGTTCTGAATCAAAAGAACTGCTGAGTCCAACATCCATACTTCCAGCTTGCTAGCAGGAAGCATTCATGTAGACCCTTGACTGTATGGCAGAAGTAGTGATGGACAAAGAGTTCTCCCAAGTAGCAGTTTGGAGCCCTTGAAAGTGGCCTGACATGGGACCTGGATACAAGCAGGGAAGGGGAAGAGTGGCAAGAGCCTGAGATTTTGTCACTTGTGAAGGTAAAAAAGTAAAATTTATGATTAAATACAAGTAGGAAGACCTGACCTATAGTAATCTGTACCATCCATTAATAATTGCAGTGTAAGACCAGCTAACAATGGAAAAGTTTAAACTCTACAAGGATGCTAAAGGATGGTCATCAAAAGCAGAAAGATATAATTGTCAACAGCTTCAGAGGAACTATTGGTGAAATTAATAAAAATTTTATCATTTTTGTAAAAATTTTATCTCATGATCTTGTTAAGAAAGTCAAACAAAGTGAAGGATGGCATATTGTGCTATCAGAAAAATATCAAAAACAAAAAAAATCTAAACACTGGATCTGCTCTTAATTTATTCTCAGAGTAAATGTATAGTATTAATTATTCCCCGAGTATTATTAACTGGAAGATTAAGTAAATGTTTCTTCCTAGTAATTGTTTCAACTTTCAAGATATAGTTCTAGCCCCAATATTTCCTCCATCAATTTCTCTGAGATTTTGAGCCCCTGTTGCAGTGGGTTTACTTTAAGTGGTCTTGTCCTGCTAAGGAAACACTCCTTGTGTGATGGTGGTGGGCTTTCAAGTCAGTTGGGGAACAATAAATTACACAAAACAGGATGTCACCTCACATCATACACAAATTGATTAGAGTTAAATATTTTAGCCCCTAAAAGTCTTAGAGAAACTATAAGCAGACATCTTCGTAATCTTGTAGTAGAAAGGCCTTTCTAAGCAAGGCACAAAACCAGAGAGTTGTAAAAGAAAAAATCAAGTATATTGAATGTCTATATGCAATGGTAGACAAGCAAGCAGCAGTCTGGTCAAAAATATTGACAGCACACATAATAGACAAAGTACTGACATTGAAGAACTCAAAATTCAGAACAGAAACAAATAACCCAATTTAATTATACAAAAGGATATGAAGAGAGAATTCACAAAGAAGGAAATCAAATGACTAATAACCGTATGAATAGAGGCCCCAACTGACCAGTAATCAGGAAAATGCAAATTCAAATACTAGAATAGAATTGTTTTTTCCCCGAGTACCAAGAATTTTCAAATAATGAAAATATTTGGTGTTGGTGAGGGTATAGGAAATTAGATATTCCTATATACACTGGGAGGATATTAAATTTGACAAGCTTTTTTTTGGAGAGTAACCTGGCAGTATCTATTAAAACCTAAAATATGCACACACTGTTAAGAAGCACTTTTACATTAGATACTAGAGAAATTACTATAAGTATGCATATAGATGTGCATCAATATAGGTAATGGCTTAAAATGTGAAACAGCCAGGTCTAACCAGTATGGCACAACCATGCTATTGAATAGTATGTAGTTGTGAAAAAGAATGAGATGTACCCATTGTACAGTTATGGAAAGATCCCCAAGACAAATTAAGTTTAAAAAGTAAGATGGAGTATGTTTTTTTAAAGTATGTATTTTGTGTAAATATCTGTAATAAATGGATATAGTAAAAGATCAAGGGATCTTTGCTCACCACCCTGTTCACAAGGGTTGTCTCTGGGGAGAGTGGCACAATAGAGGGGACGTGGTGAAGGAGAAACTTTCACTTTTTACTTTACGTGCTTGGATAGCCTGGGATTCCCTAAAAACAGAGCCTGAGGTAGAGTTTACAGGGTAATGTTTCATGGTAGGGTGCAAGCCCAGGAAAGCACAAGTGAAGGAAAGGGGAAGAGAGAAGGATACAAAGGGGTGCAGTACACAAGTGGTATATTACCAAGCTGGTCAACCACCCCCCCCCCCCCCCCGCCCAAACACACACCGTCTCATTTCACAGTAAAGCAGAATGTCTCCAGAGAAATCATTTGAAACCACTGTGTCTGTTGGGGGAGGGAAGGGTAAATGACATGTGTACGGGCTCCATCCACGCTATTGCTCACTGGTCAAAGCTTGTGCCATGGGGCATTAACTCCCTGAACCTTCAGGTTATGTTCTGTAGCCTTTCCAGGCAACTTCTAAAGAAACAGAACCTCTGTGAGTTTGGTTGGTTAGACCTCAGAGCTAGAGCTGTGGTGGCTGTCACTTTAGTAAGTGTAATGCAGCCTTTGAAGAGGGATGAAGACAGCCAGTGGTGTCAGAAGATGCAGAGACTACTTCGGGATTTAATGGCTGTGGGAGTGCTGGGAGCCATCACTCTGGTCCTTCTGGCGGGGAAGCAGGGCCAGTGGCCAGAGCCCAAGCGCACAAGGAGTTCGTTAGATGCTGGAGGTGCATAAATGGGATTGGTACAGAGCTTATGGATTTTTACTTTTTTTATTAGAGAATATATTCAAATAAGCATGTATAATTTTTAAAAATTTAAGATGTTGAAGCAGCACTAAAATATTAATGAAATAGACTTTTTAATATTTTAATTTGAAAATATGTTTCAAAATAATAATAGCAAATCTTGAGGAAGTGATAAAAGAGGCATTCTCATACGCAGTTGGAGAAGAAGTAAACCTCTGTGGAAGTAATTAATTCAATATGCACCAGAAATCTTTACAGTGTTGGCACACTACAATCCAGTGCAAAGATATTCATTGCAGCATTATTTGTAATAATAATAAATTACAAACAACCAAAATATCTAACAATCAGAATGATTAGATAATTAGTTTGTAGTCTCTGTGCATATTCTAAACAGCCATTAAAAGTCATGTTTATGGAGAATATTTGATGACTTTATTAAATGCTCAATAGATAATTTTAAGTGAGCAAATCAAGATATAACATGTACATACTATCAATGCCTTCCCTACACACACACACACACACACACACACACACACACACACACACACAATAATGTTTCCCTTGAAAGCAAAGACCATTCCTTATGATCATATTTTTAATTCTTTACCTTCTGCTTGGTCCATAAAATGTGGTACTTATTAGCTTTTATAGAATGAATGAATACATTTCCCCAGATCCTTGGAAAAGAGAGGAAGAGAAAGTTCTTTGGGTTTGCTCTGGATAGTTTTCATCAGCTGAACCAGGAAGAAGGAGCTGTGGCCATTTGCTCTGTGAACAAGGGCCAAGGGGTACCCGGTGGCTTTGCATACCCAGAGTGACGAAGATGGGTATTTGCTCAATAAAAGTCTTGTTATAATCCCAGCCCTTCTCTTTCCACAGAGCTTTCCTTAAGGAACTTGAAGGATAACAAATTAGGAAGAAATACTCATATCGTGTTTGCCTTGAGATGGAAACCATGGATTTTTGCATTTGTTATACACATATTTTTAAATTTTCTTTTAGGAGAGGAATTAAAATATAGCGTTGTTCTTCTAATTACTTCTGAAGTAGCATGAGATGATACACAAGGGAAAAGATATTTTGCAAATCATTGATCCACATTAAGAATTGTTTTGCCACATGAGAGACTATGGACTATGAGAAACAAACTGAGGGCCTCAGAGGGGACGGGGGTGGGGGAATGGGATAGACTGATGATGGGTAGTAAGGAGGGCACGTATGGCATGGTGCACTGGGTATTATACGCAACTAATGAATCAACGAACTTTACATCGGAAACCGGGGATGTACTGTATGGTGACTAACATAATATAATAAAAAATCATTAAAAAAATAAAATAAAATAAAGAATTGTTTTGCCAGTTGCTAAAGCACCTTGTGCATTGCAAGAGAGCAGAACAGCATCTTCTCTCCCATATATATCATCAAGGAATTTGTTTTGAGGACGGCTTTTACTTTTCCAGGTTTTCCTGCAATATTCTTCATCACATCTTTCATCAAACTAAGTGGGGCTCAAATATGCTCTGGTGAAAACTTGTTTTATTGAAGTTTCATTTGTCAAAATGCAAAGTCTGGTCCCTCTTGGAATAAAGGAATTTCTGCCTTATTTAGTCAGATGTGTTCCTCCTTCACTTCTCATCTTTCCCCCATCGCTGCCAATTACATGAGGAAAGATGAGATGTGTTTCTTCTCCCCCAACCCCACATCATCCCCAGTGGCTGTTGTATTTTAGCACAGCAGCTGGAGAGTTGCTGAAGTTTGGAAATGAGCAGTGAAGGAGCCCAAATGGCACATTCTTTGTAACTCAGAGTAATGGTTGCTGCTCACAGCCCTTCACCTCAGGCGGGACCACGTCTGGTGAAAGACTTGCTACACGACTGGTCTGCAGACCAGCAGCATGTGCATTTCCTGGGAGCGTGGGAATGCAGAATCTCAGCCTCACCTCAGACCTCCCAAATCAGAATTTGGGGGGTCATCTACCTGCACCAGCCCAGTGCGTGCAGTCTAGCAACAGATGGCTGGAGCTGGGTCCCAGACCCCACTACTTTCTTGCGTATGACCTTGGGCAGGTTCCTGAGTTCTCCCATCTTTAGAATGGGAGTGATAATTGCATGCCTTCACTGTATTGTTGAGGAAGTAAATAAGAAAATGTATATAAAGTGCTTAGCATGGTGCCTGCGCAACATAGTTTCTGTAAATGAAATTATTATTAATATTATTATTATTGTTACTATTATTATATCAGAATCTTACCCAAGGGAACATTATTCTCCAAATTATACTTATCCTGGCATCAAACATGATTTATTTGGTCAGGAGTAGGACTGGAAACAATATACACTACCATTGTATTCTTCCCCATTTTAGGGGGAAAAATTTTTGGTAAAAACAAAGAAACCTAAGATAGATGGTTTGAGGAAATGGAAGCATGATGAAACCACTGCAGGGGTGTCTCGGCTCAGGTCATGATCTCAGGGCCCTGGGATCGAACCTGAGCAGGGAGCCTGCTTCTCCCACTCCCTCTGCCCCTTCCCCCTGCTCGTGTGTGCTCTCTCTCTTTCTGTCAAATAAATAAACAAAATCTTTTTTAAAAAATAAAAAGAAAAAAGAAAACCACTGCATAGAGAATGCTAGCTCTCTCTATTCATACTTACTTGTATATGCCTACAAAACTTACTGTGAACACTTTCCATAAAATGACCATTATTACGTGTGGTGGCAGAAGGAACTGTGAGTTTAAGGGTTCCAGATCTGGGTTCCAATTCAAGCTCCACCACTTATTTACTATTTGATTTTTGGCACTTTACCTGCCTGAGCTGTTCCCTTATTTGTAAAATACCTACTTCCTAGGATGTTGTGGGGAGTCCGTGTGTGTGTTAAAACACAGATTTTATTATTATTTAGGTATGTCAAGCCAACAGGTCAAGAGGCTATTGCCACTGAAAAGCTCTTTTGCTGCTCAGAGTTCCCTAAAGGAAAGTGCACACCACACCACCCTGGCCACATGGGGAAGCACTGGGGTCAGCCAGGATGGGGAGGCAGAGAAATTGTGGTGAGAGCCTTTACTATGGTTTCTATGGGAAGAAAACGGGTGAGGAGGCAGGGTCAGAAGGCTTAGGGTTGGCTAGTTCAAATAATTTCAGTGAGAGGTGGGACATAGGCAGTCCCTAGTTTGCTGGTACCTGGCCCTGGGATGGTTAGGGCAAGTGAAGAGTGGCCAGGAGAGCCAGGTTGGGATGTGGGCTCTGTATTGGCTGGTCTACATTTGAAAGGTGCACTTGTGGGTGTTGGTTATTATGTCTAGTAATCAGCCAATCTTTGAAGGGGTAGTCCCTCCAGAGTCTCCATGTCCCCAGATGTCAAAGCATCAGAATACAAGTAATAAAAGATAAGGCTAATACATCGTGAGTCCACTCATGAAAGCTCCTAGCATTGGTGCTCAGAGAATAGTTATTTACCTGCTTCCCTAGGAACTGCCATTATCCCAGAATAGAAAGGGCTTAAAGTTCAACTACACAATCAAGGACCAAGAATAAATGCATGCACACATATAAAAACTCTCAGCACTAAGATAGTTCTCTTGTCCATAAGAAGGGTCCTGACAACACCATCAGAAACATGTCTTCTAAGCACAACATAAAGCACTTAAATCAATAATGTCTAGATCTTCATTTGCTATTAAAAATACATTTACTGAACACTTATCACGTACTAGGCCAAGTTCTCGGCCTCGGGGATACAAAGATGGCCAGGATATGTGCTGTATCCTAATGAAGCTCAGGGCCCTGTGAACTTGTATTCTAATGCTTCCAATGGTATATACTGGTACTGAAAAGTTTTGTGGAAATGCTCACATGAAAAATCTTGTGTTTTGACATAAATTAAAAAATCATTCATACTGTCTGTCTGTTGAGAGGGTATTTTAAATGAAGAATGTATCTGGATCGCAGGAAGTCAGAATACAAAACCCCCAGAGTACGAAAGAGAAAAAAAAATGAAATCTAGAGCTCGGTGAAAGCTTAAAGTTCATTGGGTCCTACAATTGGATTTTACTGATGCTTAGGAAAGCACAGAGTCCTTCAGCTAGTCAGAGGCAGGCCTGAGACGCCAGTGTGTCTCCAGACTGGAGCCCAGTTCCCTGCTCGCAGTAGTGCATGGTCTGTCCTCCCTGTCTTTCCTTCCTCCCCTAGAAGTATTGGGAGGCATGCAGACAGATCACTGGTGCAGGAGGGGAAGGAGCATCATACTGAGCAACTGGGAAGGAAGCTCCCCTGATGCACAGAACAGGCTTCCTTCAGCACAGCCCAGACTCACCTCTGAGGCCAGACTCCAGGGAGCTAATGATGGGAAAATGTGCATGTCCTATCGATCCCTCCCCTTCCTCTCCAGCCTTCCTTCTTGTCTACATGCCATCCGTGTAGCCAAATCATCCATCCTGTCAATAAGTCTCCTATCCATTTGAGTCTCTTCTTCTCTGGACCAAATCATTCCGATTCACCAGCAACCTGTTTTGCTTTGTGGTTCCCATCAGTACCCATGTTAACTGTGGTTGATCTCCTCTGCACGTTTCAAAGAGCTGTACACAGATCCAGACACACACCATCCTCCAGATACAATCTACTTAGTATTGGTACTCTTTCCCATTTCCATTATCAAGTTATTCCAAAACAGCCAAAGTTCCAAAGTGATTCCACATGATGTCAGCCATGTATGTTATAGGAAGACTGACTCTGGAATGAATGTTCTGTGACTAGTGTCCCTTTTGATATGGCTTTTACAAAGAAAACAGGTCTAGCTCAGTCCACAATTTGTGCAACTACATCAAAAGACCTGTGGACATTCCCCCCTCTCTTAAGACTCAAAGGTTGTAGCAAGCAGTCATCAGTTAGAGCATGATATTCCAACAAAACAGAAAAAGAGAACAATTAGTCACCTTGTAAGAAAAAAAAAAAGAAGTTCTTCCAAATGAACAAACCTCATCAAGAGCCCAGAGTCCGGAGGGAGTGTGCTGGCTCGTCAGATCGCCCAGACTGCAACACTGTGCATTTCCTTTATACTGGTCTTTTCTTCTAAGAGTCTCACTGCACCACCCACAAGACACCAGCTCATTTATCTTCTCGTGGTTGTATTTTATTGTGGGAAGGATGTTTCAAGGGAGATATACAACGAAGGGAATCCAAAAGACATCCCTCCAAATCATTCTTTCTTCTCCACCTACCAGTCTAGGTATTGTGTATATCCCTCTTAGTCCAAAACTGGTAACATGGAAGTGGAACTGTACACAAAATTATTTTCTTTGCTTTTTACCTGAATTTTCCCTTACTGAGAATTCTGTGCTCTCTGTCCTCAGTGGCCTCAATCCGTAATTGGCCCCCTGAGACTATGTTTCACAGCACCTACCCAAATCTTAAACAGATTCACTGCATGCATCAGCTACAGAATAAAGCTTGTGGCAGCTTTATCTCTTAAACATGAGCACCAGGACAGTGGCAGGTTGTGGGGAGTGTGGGGGGTAGTATCAGGAGCAATCCTGCTCCAATTCAGGGAAGTTCATCCTCCTCAGACCCTGTGACAAAGACTGCCAGGAAGACCAACTGATGTTTTCAATAAAGCCCTGCCCCTTCCAGGAAACACCCAAGAAATCAGCCACCTAAGGGATGTCAGCGGGAGCTACCAGCCTGGGAAGACTTGACAGCCAGCTATCCCCAACACCCACCTGCCACCATGCCTTAAGTTTTGTCCCTAGGGGTTCCAACCTTTTTAAAAGTGTATAATAAAATGTTAACGTGTGCAAAAAGGTAAATAAATTATATAATAGACACTGAAATTAAACATATATTAACATTTTTATACATTGACTTCAGATTCCTCTTAAAAGAACATTATAGAGTTCTGCTAAATTTTCCCCTTCATGTCCTGTGTCCCCAGAGGTACCAATAACCTGAAAAGTGTCTATCATTCCAAAGCGTGTTTTATGCCTGTGGTATGTTCATGGCGTCACATTGCACATGTCAATTTGAAACTTGCTTTTCTGAATTCAACATGTTTTGTTTACTGAGATTCATCAATGTTAATACAGGCTAATCTCATGCATATTTTTTCAATTGCTCTGTAGTATCCATTTCATGAATAATATTCATCGTTTATTATTGGCTGTATATAAATGCTGGTGGTTTAGGCTTACCGATCTTATATTCAATAACCTCAATGAAATCATTATCTTTAAGAGTTATTCTGTAAGTTATTTTTATATTCTATTTGACAATTATTTCATCTGTGATAATGACAGACTTTTTCTTCCTTTCCTATTGTTCTTTTTATTTCCTTTCCTTATAAGTACCATTTTGAAGACAAGTGCTAATACAGGTGTCCTCTCTTGTCTGTGACTTTTAAGGTAATGCTTCTTAGATTGGACCATTAAGATTTTGCTGTGGGTTTTCAGTGGGCATTCTCTATCAAGTTAAAGAAATTCCACTTGCTTCTTATTTTGCTAGTTTTTTTAAAATCAAGAATGAGTGTTGAATTTTTAAAATACTATTTCTATGTCTGTGAGATGATAGCAGGTTATTCTTCATATTTGCTAATGTTGTCAGTTACATTAACAATTTTTTAAATTATTCTTAATTTCTAAAATTAAGTTGACAAATTCAACCAAATCACAATATGTTTTTTAATGCATTGATGATTTGGTTTCTGAATACATTATTTAGGCTTCTTCTATCTATTGTAGGTGAGATTGGCCCAAAATTTGCCTGTCTTCGGTGGAACTCAATGCAAAACGATCTTTTTACATTGTTCTGTTTATCTGTATTGTAGGTAGCTTTCAAAATACTGATGCAATTTCCTTAACGGCTTTAGACCTATTCTTGTTACCTACTTTTCTATCCACTCAGCTTTGATAAGCCGTATTTTGCCTAAGTTTCCAAATATATCGGTACAAAGTTCATTAAAGTTAGGTCATGATTTTAAAATCTATACCCTAAATGTGATTTCTTCTCCATTTCGATTTTTATTATTTTGTTTTTGTGTATTCTCCTATTTGATCAATATTGCCTAAGGATTGGTGATTTTGTTACTTTTTCAAAGAATCGCCTTTTTTTAGCTGCTTCTTTCTATTATTTTTTCTTATTTCATTCATTGTACTCTTCTCTTTGTTAATTTCTTTTTTCTATTTCCATGAGATTATCCACTGCTCTTTTATAACTTGAGTTAGACTCTTACTTCATGAATTTTAGCATTCTTTATGTCTGCCATACATCACTAGTAGTGCACAAGGAGATTGTGGGGGTACATGGGCTTTTTAAAAATGGGTACTACTTACATACTTAATAAAATGTGTCTTTAAAAATGTAATAACTACCACCTCGAACTTGAGAGTAGTTTGGTTTGGGAATGGATGTTATTGCTTACTCTAAGGAAGTAAGTAGTAAGTTAACAGACAAAGTCAGGGGCACCTGGGTCAGTCAGTTAAGCATCTGACTGTTGACTTTGGCTCAGGTCCTGATCTCAGGTTGTGAGATCAAGCCCCGTGTCAACCTCCATGCTGGGTATGGAGCCTACTTAAGATTCTCTCTCTCCCTCTGACCTGTCTCCCCCACCCCCGGCTCAAGCTCTCTCTGCTCCCTCTCTAAAAAAACGGACAAAGTCAGTCTATTTAAATAAAAATGAAAATAGTAGTAAGGTTGTCCATCATTTCATGTTTGAAAAGACTGTGAATTTTCTAATTTGGAGTAAAGATTTTAGTTATGTACTTTGGGCAAAGGTTGCCAATCATGTTACTCAAATCTTCTGTATTTTTTTTAACCTGCTTGATCTGTTAGTTTTTAGAAAGGCATGTTAAGATCTCCCACTATAAATGTATTTGCCAGTCTTTCTTATAATTCTGACAAGGGTTGCATTATATAGTTTGAATTTGAATTGTTAGGTGTAATTCATCTCAGAGTTATTAAATATTCCTCATGAATTATTCCTTTAGTAATTAAAGAATGACTGTTTGTCTCCAAAAATACCTTTCTCTGAGGTCTTTTTTGGCTGCCATTAATATGGCCACCCTGGCTTTCTCTTAGCTATTATTTGCTTGGTATGTACTTTTCCATCCCTTTATTTGCAACGTTGGTCTGTCATTAAGTTTTAGTATTCTTGCCATCACATCAGCCTGTTCTTTTCCTGGTTCATTCTCCTTCACCAAGGTCTTTCATGGTCTTGAGTTCTGGAATGCTAGTCTGTCCACATGACACATATATCCAAATATCCAGACGGAAACAAGAAGTCTTTAAGAGAAGTCTGGATGCTCATGAAAGCAGATAGAGTCCCCTGGTTTTCATCTGGAGACAGAGAGTGGACCTCATGAGCTGTGCAGACTCCTGCCAACCCTGGGAGCACAAGTACCGCCAGTGCCTGGTGGCCTGGTTCTAAAGCTGGGGTGCATACAGTTCTTCTGCCTCCTGATATTTTTAGCTCTATGTAGGTGGGGATGTTGCTCCTCAGAACAGAAAGAGAAGGTCTAAGCCCCAGGGGAACAATGTAAACCACTGTGTGACTGATCAAATGCCTTCTTCCAACAGATGCTTGAGCGATTGTCACCCAGACCTTAATTCCTGGTGATCAAGATCAAGGCAGAGGATCTCAGGAAACAAGGGGCCTCCCCCAAGCCCTGCTGAAGCTGGAGATTTACTCTTAAAACAACCTGTGAGGTAGTTCTGTCTCCACACACTGCTCTTCATTAGGTGAGCAGGCAGAATTAATTTGCTTTTCCAAAACATCCAGGCAACACTGAGGGTCCCGAGGCTCCAAGGAAACTCTACCTTCCTGTCTCAGATCCAAAAAAAGGAAAAACAAAACAAAACAAAACACCTATTCCACAGGATGGGAAATGTGCGTCTGGAGGATGAGGACAAGGAGTACCTGCCCCTCAGTGGGAGGAGGAAACAGTGGCTCAGCTCTCCTGGAAGAGCCCTGCCAGTTAGGGACCAGGGATGCTAAGCAGGCACCAGCCTCCAGTGTGGAACTCAGGGGGAAGAGGCCCTAGAAAGTGTTCCGAGGAAGGTGGCATCCATGGAGGGAGTTCTGGACATCATAGTTCTAGTCCTGCATCAAAAGTTTCTTCTATTTGGGTCTCAGTTTCATCATCTGTAAAACAAGAGTACACCAGATCAGATTTTTCCAAACTTCATTCATTTGCTATCACTTTGACATATTTTGACACATTTGTGGGCCCACTTTATTACTGACATTTCTTTTCACATCGACTTTGTTTTGCTTACTACCCACTTTGTCTTAATCAATACTATTTGTGGGTTAATGGGTTTGATGTGACAGTTATTATATTTCTTTCTAAGACACGTTTAATTAAATACACAAGTAATAAATAAACATTTTTGAAGTTCATGTAGCCCCTGCAATCTCCTTGTATACCATCAGTTATAAAACATATCAATATATACCATGCTTGGAAGTTGTTGAATGATCTCTAAGTTCCCCTACCATTCTAAGGACTCTATGTTTCCATGAAATCAGCTTAGACCCACATCTCTAAGACCTCAAAGAACTCAGGCAGGAGAACCAGAGGAATATCAATTGCTGGGCCACAGGATCTAGAGTGTCTTTTGCTTCTCCAGTTCCTCCTTTGTGTTTGTTCCCTAGGAACTTTGTAAGAAGGCCCTCACTGCTGAAAGTACAGCCTAAGATCCAAACTCACACCTGCAATTCTCAATCAAATTTACAGACAGCTCATCCAAACTAAACAGACCTCCATAACCGAGCCAGGTTGAGATTGAGAAAGTTCAATGTAATTAACATGTAGGTTTGGAGTCAACCTAATTCACTACCAGATTACGCACTATTACTTGTCACCCTCCCTTCAAACAAATGGCACTAAACCCAGACTCATCAATGTCCAACTAATTAAGAGTTCACATCTATGCTTCCTTCCTGCAGCACAGATGCCATTCCTCACCTTTTTTTTTCTGACTGGTCACCTTCAGAGCTGGGAATATATGTGGCTTTGAGGGTGTAGATACATTACTCCATGCAAACAGTTTTTTTGGTGACAATGAATCATGCAGAGATAACATTCAGAAAGCCATAGTGGTATCTAGAAATTAATCATGGCATAGATTCTTTTCGGTTGTTAGTTTGATTTTTGGCTGTCCTGTAGAATTTTGCTTGGACCACCCATTAGGTATGGGGCATCTGCGACCTCATATCTGGCATAGAGGAAAGAAGAGTGGCCTAGAATCAGGATGCTTGGGTCAGAACTAGACTTTGGTTTCCATATGACTTTGGAAATGTCACTAATCTTCATAGTCCTAAACTGCACGTCTCTAAACTGGAACTTATAATTCATGCTTTATTAACCCCCTAGGCATGCTGATTTTTTTTGTTTGTTTTATTGACTGTTTATTGAATAACACTTAACACAGGCCTACAATTCTGAGGATTGACAGAAAGGAGATCAGGATCCTATGAACCCGGAAGTCACAATAAACTGAACAAAGGCAATGACGAGGGTATTAGTACTAAGCCCAACTCTTGCATCATCATTAGATATCAGGCCATGTGCACAGGCTGGCTGGCAAGGATGCATGTGATCAGCATCAGGGCTGAGCCTCCTCTAAGCCAGGCAACCATATGACTTATTGGGACACTTGAGAGCAAAAGCAGGTAATAATTATACCTGGACAGTAGGTGTAAACCAGAGCTGTCCTGGGCAAAATAAAATGGTGGTAACTCTGTCCATAAATTGAAGAAGTAGCTGAAGGCATTTTCCCTTCACATCTATAAACTTCTCTATGTAGCGTTTGGTAGAAGTGTCTGAAAATCCACGTTAGACAAGCCAGAATGTCCTGGATAAACTGGAGTATTGGGAAGCAAAGCCTATTGAGATCTGCTGCCTTAAACCCCCCAATTTTAGGCCTGACGCCTTGCAAAATACCAACTAACTCAAATGTCCTAGGAAGCCAACAAAACTCATATATCCTTACAGTTCAGGTCCTGAAAGTCTCCAGTTCTGGTGCCTGCATCACTAGGACGAGCAAAATAGAAGTGAACCCCTCTGCAAAGGCTAGTTCCTGTGCAGTCCCAGATTTACAACCATTTCCGACAGCTGAGGACAGAGCTGCCACCAGCAACAGGTGGCTTTGCAACACAGGGCTGAGAGCCCAGCTTCAGGACTTGAGAACTCCCAGCACATTGCCATCTTTTTAAAGCAGTTCTGAGCTAGTCATAAGGTACTTATTTCAGCCAATATCTGTAAGAGAAATCATAGAGGCCGCTCATTGCAACCAAGTCCCTTAACACATAGGATACTCCCAGAAATTTCAGGAAATGTGTGCCAGAGACACTACTGTGAGTTCACCAAATCCAAATCTAGTTTCCCTGTCCTCCTGGGCACTTCCTTTCCCAGTTTTGCTTGCAGGCAGATGGGGCCATGTGTTTCATTCTGGGCAATGGAATATTGACAAGAGTGATTTGTGATGCTTCTAGGACTGGCCTCTAAAAATCTTCTGGGTAATCCTGCTTCCTCTTTCTTTCCTCCATCCCTTGCCTTTCAGCCACAAGCAGTGGAGAACCATGAGGTCTAGGGAATGGCAGGGGTTGGGACTCTGGATAATATGGAACAGAGCCTCCCACCTGCCCTCCTCTATCACCAATTCATTTGGAACTGTGACATGAGTGAGATATGTACTTTATTGTGCTGAGCCACTGAAGGTTTTTCCTTGTTTTTTTTTTTTAATTTTTAAGAGAGAGAGAGTGAGTGCACGAGTGGCGGGAGGGGTAGAGAGAGGGAGGGAGAGAATCTTAAGCAGGCTCCACGCCCAGCATAGAGCCCGATGTGGGGCTCCATCTCATGACCCTGCGATCATGACCTGAACCTAAATCAAGAATCAGATGCTTAACCGACAGAGTCAACCAGATGCTCAATCCATTAAGGGGTTTTAGTTGTTTGGTACAGGTCTACCCTGACCAAGGCAAGGAATTTCTCAAACTAGCTTCTGCCAAAGTAATAAGGGAGGCACCCCCATGTCCAATGAATACAATGTGGGGTTTTCTCACAGTTCTGGATTTTCCAGATGACTGTCTTCCTTTGTAAGCAAGAATGGGTCAAGGGAATTGTTGAACTATTTTCATACCTACAACCCCTCAAAGGATTCAGGTTTCAAATCTTCCCAGTTTTCTCAGCTGCATGGAGAGGAATGGACTGGTGCCTCTCAAACTGTAGGGTATAGGCTGGGAGCTACTCATTCCCTGACCCAGCACCAGTTCCACCTAACCTTTCCTGCCACCCATACCATTCACCAGACAGCCTGCCTAGCACATGCACATTTTCTGGCCAGTTAGGAAGCCCTCCCATGTATCTGATCCCAATCCCTCTTTCGACAGAAAAGGCCTTTTCACTCTTCTATTCCCTCAGAGAGAATGGTTCTCAACCCCTCTGCTCCAAACATTTGCAGCTACCCTTTCCCCAGCTCCTGCAGCCTTGTCTTCACCCCGCCCCTGCATCTGTTGGCAGTTCCGAGCCCCTGCCCTACCTGGCCCACCATCCACACTGCATAACTGGCCAAGAAGCTAAAGCGCTCTGGAGCACATGTAAAGGAAGCCAGGGAGGCAGCCTCTGAGCTTTTAGTTACAGCTATTTCCTTGGACATTGCCTTACTCATCCAGATGGTGAGCCGGGTAAACAAGAAGTCCCTGTTCTCCATCAACATGTCAGCGAGCGCCTTGCTCTCAGGCATCTGCCAAACTGGGGGTATGGTCTCCGTTTTGAGTTTGGCTCCCTCAGCTTGCCAGAAATGTGCCCTCGTGTAAACACTCCGAGCACTTCCTACAAGGAGGACACATGGACGGGGCAGCGAACACCTTGCTCCCAGTGGCATGAGGAAAACAGAAGTATCACTGTCCTTCTCCCACAGAACCCAGCCATCACAGTCATCCGCTGCCATATTGCCCCACAAATGCAGGCAGACACGCAACTGAGTCCTTTTCTATCAGACCCCAGCTGCCTGCCAATTTTTCTGAATCTGTATTCAGCTGCTACCCTCTCACCCACCACCCCTCCCCCACCGTCTGTGCCATTTACCAGCTGTGTGAACATGGGCAAATCACTTAACCTCTCTGAGCGTTTGTTTTCTCAAACAAATGATGAAATAATACCACTTGTCACACGAAGGTCTCTCCTTGCTACTAGGACTTGAGAAAATATAAGCTCATACACACAGACCTTGATATATCCCAGGGTCTCTCTACAAGTCTTAATTTCTTTCCTCTTCTGTGGTGCACTTTAGGGAAGTCTCTTACCTGGCATTATTTTTTGTCCCAACAAGAAGTGAGTAAGAACCCCATGGCTGGGTCAGTCACATGCTTCAAGGTCAGATCTCTGTGAGCCATATTCTCTGCTCACTGGTGCTGAGTACCTCCCTCCTGCCTACTGGCCCTGAGGACCTCCCATGTGGGGTCTCAGAACCCTAGTGACGGATTACTTCTTAACTTTCATCTCATACACCGGAACTCATGATCTACTGCCTGTTCCTGCCTCTGACCTCTGACCTCTGTCTTATCAGTACCCAACTGGCAACCCTTCTCTTCTGTTTTCCAAAATCTCCATGCTTGAGCCCTCAGTTTATATCAGATGAATGAATGATCAGATGAAAGCCAGGGCCACAGAAGCATAAAGGAAACTGGAAAATGATTTACGGACTTAAGTTCTCAAACTTCATCCATCATTGTAGGGGATTTGTACTCATTATTAAAAATACTCCATGACATTATTTTTCCAGTTCCGGTAGGAGGTTGCGACACATGTCCTGGAAGACAGAGGAAAACTTTGCCACGAGTGAATGTAAAATAGCTTCTGAAAGGGATCCAGGCAGAGATCAAATTTTGTTCTCCTAAACAGAGTCTGCACAAACATGTGGCCTGAGAGCTGAGATGCCAGTTTCTATCCCTCACTGCATTGAGTCTCCAAGTTGGCCTGGCTGAGTTACTTTGCTTCTCTTATCAGCACTGGCTTGGAGCTCCCTCAATGTCTACATGAATTTGGGCCAGGGGAGGGCACTAGTTTGCATGAGAGGTATGTTGGAGCCAGCTCGTGTTAGCTTGCTAGAAGCAATTGTTACATTTTCAGGAACTCTGCAACCCCATTAATAACACACTGGTCAGTAGCTTGAAATTGGCTGCAGTGGGGTATTTATACCAAGGGAACTTACAAATGCTCCAAATAAGGGCATTTTCCCCTTAAAGGGTCGGTTGTTAAACACTTACCAACACCCACTGATTTCATGGCATGTTCTCCCACCTCTGGGCACTAAGGGAAGCCAAAATGGCACGGAATTTACAAGCCTCAGCTTCCTTCTCTGCAAAATGGAGGGACAGGCCCTTGCTTCCTACGTTCTAGGCAGGCACAGGCTCAAAGTGGGTGGAAGCAAGGGCCTTCCTAGTGGTGGTGTTTGTAGGAATATGGATAAGTTGGCCCCACCCGAACCTTAATCACTGCAAGTGGCTTCCACAATACAAATTTGATCTTGCCATTTCTCTGTGTAGAAACCTTTGATGACTCCCTATTGCATCCAAAAGATAGTCAAAATCTTTATTATCATACCCAATCTACCTCTCTAGGTTCCTTGCCTCCCACTCTAGCCCATACCTCCACCTCCCAGCCACAAACTCTGGGTATTTTCTGCACATTATTGTCTATTCACTATGCCCCTTTATTGAGTAAAAGCACCTTCACTTTTGGAGGGAGAGTGGAGCCCCTTACATGGTTAAAGGTCTGGAATGCACGAAGGGTAACCAGGGATGAAAAAGACGTAATAGAAGGCATCACCTCAGGAATGGGGCTCTGGAGGCAGGCTTCCTGCATGGGAAGATCAGTTCCACTGCTTATCTGCTCTGTGACCTCTAGCAAGTTACTTAACCTCTCTGAGCCTTAGCTTCCTTATCTTCAAAACATGAATAATAGCAGTACCTATCTCATAGGGTTGCTGTGAGGATTAAAAGGGCTTGTTCCATGTCAAGGGCTTAGCACAGTGCCAGGTACAGAGTTCTCATTCAAGAAACATTAGCTGATATCATCATTATCATCATCACCATCATCACACATCATCATCAGATCATCTTTAGCACCATTATTAACCCCATAGACAGCATCTTGGACTTTAAGTAAGTCTCTGCCCATGCATTCCTCTGTGTTCTTCTGTCCTTAGTTGGACTCTCTTTGGACCAGGAGAATCTCAGGAAACAAGTCGGTGCCCTCCACTCCATCCCTGCCATACTGATAAGGACAGACATTGAAAACTCCTAGGACTGAGTTAACAGTCCTGACTTGCCCAGTCCCTTTTAAAACCCAACACTATGGTCAGATAAGCAACCTTGCAGACAAATAAGAAAACCATATTTAAAACACACAGAGACAGGGGGAGTAGTTTCTTACAAAGGAGATTTGGCCTTGGCTCTCCACCCTACACAGCTCCTATCAGCCCAGCCAGAGCACTTTGCTGACAGCACCTCCTCCTGGAAGCTGGTGTGTTTTCCAACCAGAAGCTGGACACTGGGGCAATTCTGCTGCAGAACTTGCCAAAGCAGCAGAAGCACCTTGGAGATCTGGTGGTTTGTCACTCGAGACTTGAGGGGGTGAGGATGACCCAGGAAGAAAAACTGTCTTGGAATAGTGATAAAATGCTATCTGTGTTCTAATGCGACGGTACTGTAGCCTTTAATGACCCCTGTGGCCTGGCACATAGTGTTCAAACTCCCTAGCTTGCTGGTCCCTCCCCATCTGACTCATCTCAAAACATCAGCTAGAGAACAGAAACTTGTTCATCATATATTCAGACCTATGTGCATGTATCTGAAGGACTATTGAGGAGAATCTAACAGAGCAGACAATTGTCCTGAGAAACCCATGCATGCTGGGAATGAGGGAACTCCAGAGACCGGGCACTTTCCCTCTAGATGGACACTTTCCATCAGGGGGAAGAGGTGGGGAGAGGACACTCCTATGTGCGTCCCTCAGATCACCCAGGCCTGGGACTGGCACCAGGATCCTGGCTCATGGGTGATGGGGAGTGGGAATGGGACTGAGAAACAGGGAAAGAGTGGAAGCTGTTTCAGTAAAATCTCTGGGGCAGGGCAGCACAGAGTAGCTTGGACTGGTGAAGTCTGCTCTCCTATGCAGGTCACTTCGGGAACACTTTAAGGCAAGGGATGGAAGCTGCACCAGGAACTGGAGAGGAATGAAGGAATAATTAGGAGGGGGCTTCATGATCAGGGGCACCAGTAGCAGGAAAGGAAACCAGTGGGAACCAAGCACTTGCTGCCAGGACAAATTCTAGAGCACAGGAGGCACTTCGGGGATGCTCAATACCATATGTGAGGAATCTTGGTGGACCTGAGTTTCCTCCTAGAACCCATACAGGCAGGGCCCAGGAAATGCAAGCCTTTGACTCCAGCCATGACCTAAAGTGTATCGAGGTTGGTCCCCAGACCTAGGAAAATAGGACTGTGCTTATTCCCACAGCCCGCCACCACTTACTAACAGAGGGCAGTTTGCCTGAGCACTTCCCTTGTGCAATCTATGCCTCTGTTTCCTCCTTTACAATAAAACCTACCTCTAGGGCAGTTGTGAGGATTGATCGGGTTAATACATGCTGAGTCCTTGGAGTGGCATCTGGTGTGCCAAACGTGCTCTGTAAGTGTTGCTGCATCTTGACCACCACCATCATCATCCTCATCCAGAGAGAAACAAAATGGCATAATAGTGGGCATTCCAGCCCCTCCCCTCTTACTAATGGTGAGCCACTGGGGAACATGTCTGTTCTCTCTTCTCTGAGTGAGGGCAATCCTGATCCCCATACTTCAGGACTGTGTGGGATTCAAGGGCCCAGGGTCCAAATTAAGAACTGGTGTTCAGTCTGGTGGTCTTGCCCTTGGCAGCCCAGCACCTCCATGGGACAACACTCAGCCTCACTGCAGTGTATTAGCCCACGCTGCCCCCTCCATGTGGAATACTCTCCTTTTCCCCTTTTGTTTTTTAGGGCCTGACTCAATCCTACCTCCTCCAATAATTCTCCCCCCCACGGGGAACCCTCCCTGTCTGAACTCTGGCCTAACATGCTCACACACACTGAAGCACGCAGGTGTCCTTTGCCCCAGGCACCTGCTTGGGACTGGACCTCATGAAGACATGAGGGACAAGGTCATAAATGAGAAAGGTCCCTGCCCTCGGACCGAGATCAAGGGGGAGACAAACAAATGAGGGGGCATTTGATCCAAATGACAAATGTCACCACAGGGATAAGCTCCGGGGTTGACATGGAGAGGAGATCCTAACCATGAGAGATGTCAGAGAATCAAGCCCCTGTGCTGAGTCCAGAAGGGAGAGGAGCTAAACTACAAAAACTTACCCTCTCCCATTTCTGGAGTCCTGAAGTCTGAACGCAAATTGTTGGTAAGGCCATGATCCCTACAAAGGCTCTAGGGGTGAGTCCTTGATTACATCATGAAATCTTTAACTTAATTACATCTGCAAAGACCCTTTCCCCAAACAAGTCACACTTGCAGGTTCCAAGGGTTAGGATGTAGACATAGCTCTTTGGAGGCCACCATTCAGCTCCCTGCACAGACAGTGGAGCGGTGTGAGTGAGGGGACAGTGGCTAGGAAGATGGATTATTTTCCATTCTCCCACAGGCATTCTGGGACTCCGAGCCTAAGACACTGGTGTTGACTGTGGAGCCTTCCCGCTCCTCAGGGTCTTTGAACTTGCTACACACCTCATGCTGCCAGCAGCACTGCTATCTCCACAACTCACCTAAAACACATGCGCTGGCGGGGATGAGCCGACAGGTGCTCCCAGTGAGTGGGCCTCAAGGGAGGGCTCGATGGAGCAGCCCTGCTGCACTGGGCGCTCCTTGGAGTGACAAGGTTCTTATCGGCCTCTGAGGCAGGCCGTGGCCAGGCTGACATGTTCCATGGCCAAAAAGGCAATTCCCTCCCTTTAAACCGGGCTTGGAGCTACCTCCCTGAAGCCATCCCTGATTAACCCCACCTGGCATTTGTCATCCGGTAGTGTTGGTTTCAAGTTCCAGCTCTGCAACTTCCCTTTGGGAGAGACTTGGGACCTGGGACTTAACGTCTCTCCCCCTCTGTTTCCTTAACCATAGACACAGACAATAAATCCTTGACCTGCTGGTCTCAGAGGCATATTGTGAAGACATGCAGCATAAAGGGTATGAAAAGTACCTGGCACATTGTAAACATGATAATGTAATGATTTCAGTTGCCTGAAGTTTGTTTTGGTGTAACTGGCACACACACACACACACACACACACACACACACACACACGAACTCACTTTGATTATTGACTAATACCATTGCTGTAGGACCTGGTTTCCTCATTTTCTCGTTACATGGTTGTCATCATTTCAATTTGCACTTGCAGATTCACATATGTTATCATAGTTCCTGGGTTTGAGGGTTGGACAGGAAGAAATATTTCCTGCCTCCCCGCAAGACACAGAGTCCCTACGCTCAGGGATATACCTCTGTTTCTCCATGGCAATGGGATTCCAGGACAGGTGGAGATCAGTGTTACTGATGAGTGGGCCAATGGACAGACTGTTGTCCCAGAATCGGAGGTGCTTCACTGACTTGTCCTCACACAGCTGCTCCTGCTGATGGCTTGGTGACTTCCACACAGGCCACTCCAGGTGTGGGAAGTGTGTTGTTTGTAGCCCCCTACCTAATGTTCCACAAACTCCCCTTGGTGGGGACTCGGACTCCACTGGGGAAGAGGCTGACGCAGCCCTTGATCATCTCCTGGAAACAGAGTATCTGTCTTTGCTGACTTGGTTTCTTTACAGCTCATAGTTTGGGTCCTGCTAAGAGCAGACGACTTCACAGGCAGATTTTTCCACAGCGTGCCTGAGCCCTTCAGCTGGCTGAGAGCCCATGGACTCTGGTTTGCTGATTGGTTTGCCCCAAGTTTGAAAGGCAGGGGTCAGAAAGGCACTTACCTCCTTGGCCTAGGAAGGAATGCAATGTTTATCCCACATTTCTAGGCCAAGAGTGGTCAGTGGCCCCTGGAACTGCTGGAATTCTAGCCTGGGAATAAGGAACCCAGGTTCCACTCTCTGCCACTAGTTGGTTGTGTGACTCTGGGCAGGTTACCGCACCTCTCTGGGCTTTAGTTAACTCTTCTGCACAAATGAGAGGCTTAGATCTAATGATGTCTTTGGCCTCTTCCTGCTAAGGTTCTGAATGGCTTGTTATTCTGGGGTCTAAACTGATCTGTGTGTGTGTGTGTGTGTGTGTGCGCACGCGTGCGCGCACATGCACATGTGTGCTAGGGTGGGGGCCCCTATTTTTCCCCCATCCCCTCCCTGAACACTCTGCTGACCTGGAGAGCACACTGGGTGGTTCAGAGAGAAAGCCTCCCATGGATGATTTTCCCATGGCACATTTTGCTCTTTTTATTAATTCATTCAACAAATATATGTTCAGTGCTTAAAATATGCCAACACTGGCCTAGGCACTGAAGGATTTGTTGTGAACAAAAGAAGTGGTATTCTTATTCTTATGGAACTTAGGCAACAGATAATAAACCAGAGGTGATAAGATATATAGTCAGACAGTGAAAAACTAAAAATTAAGCAAGTGGGGGGGGCACTAGAGAGTACCAGGAGGGGAGATGCCAATTTTAAGTAGAGTGGCAGGAAAGGGCCCCTGAGTGCCATGGAATGAGAGTCCAGAAAGGGGCATCCCAGAACCCTGGGCTTACATGGAGCCTGACATAACAAGCAAAGAGGCCACAGTGGGATCGGCTGTCTCAGTCAGGTAGTGGTGAGGAGATATGAGGGTGGAGAGCATGGGGGTCCTTTCAGGGGCACTCAGAGCTCTGGCCCTTCTGCTACCTGCTGGGGACCCTGGAGCGAATGGCTAAGTGCCAGGAATGGAAGGGGGAAATGCAGGGTCTAAGGGAGCCTCTGAAGGACGCACAGCATGCCGTCCCATTAGCATCTCTGCCCAAGTCAATCCCAACCAACTCCCAAGCTTTCCCAGAAGCAACCCTGCCTCTGAGTCCTCGGTTTCCTCCTTCTCTTCCTCCCACAGAACCTATGGCCCCCAGGGCTCTGCCCACCTGCCTTCCTGCATATGCAGAGCCCATCCACCCCTGGCCACAGTCTGTGGCATACCTGGGCCCCCTTCATCTCCCAAGGCTGACTTTGTGCCCAATCCATTGTCCAAAACCTCCCCCAATGCAGCTCTCCTCTACAAGGTGGTGCCATTGGAGTGGAGGTGGGAAGAGATCTGGGTTTAGAAATGTGGCAAAAGAAGAGAAAAATGTGGTAAATTAAATCGACTGCCACCACATTTGAGGGCAATGTCATTGCAGCTGCTGGGATGAGAGTCAGGCTGCTTTGGCCCGAAGCCCTGGGCTATTGGAGCGAGGAGCATGGTGGGTCTTCATGGGCTCCCCAGCACAAAAATGTAGCCCTTCTCTACTTGCCTGAGCTCCAGCTTTTACCAAACTTGCTTAGGCCTTTCCTGACCACCCTCTCCTCTTTAGGAAGACCCCTGGCCCCCATCACTGTGGCCTCTCCCACCTAATGCCAAAGTCCCTATGAGAAACATGATGATTTGTCCTCCGTAAGGGCTTTAAAAATAGACTGTGGATCCCCTGCAAAAAAAAAAAAAAAAAGAAAAAAGAAAAAAAAAAGAAAAAAAAATTCCCTGGCTAAAAATAGCTCTCAGCATCTAGGGGAGGAAAAAAAGAAAGTGCAGCAAAATTCAATTGGAGCAGTGACTTTCCTGCCTCTGATGTTCCGGGTCAGTTACAGCAGTGGGGAAGGCTGGGAGGGAGGGAGGGAGGATGGGGGTCCTACAAGGATAGGGAAAGGATCAGCGTGGCAATCTACAGCCCACGCTGCTCTACAGCCCCTGACTTTTGGTCCTTGGACCCCTTCCTGGTCCAAGCAACCAGGCAGCATTCAAGACAACCTGAGTCGGCAATGGGAGCTGTGCAGAGTAGCAGAGAGGACCTGGGGGCAGGCCCTGCAGTGTTCCAAAGACACGAGTTCAGGGACAGCAGTACATCAGGCCAGGACCTGCTGTTGAAAATTCCTGCCATCCAAACAGCTGCAGCATGGCTAAGGGTAGAGGGCAGATGGCTCTGTCTTGAAGAACTACTGCTTTTGCCCGCAACAAGGGACAAAACCTTTTTGGAAATTGTCACTAGGAAAGTCAGAATTTATATCAGGACATCAGTGCAGGTGGGGGGAACCCCATGGGCTCTTGTTTAAGATCCGTTTCAGTGGCTGGTGGGAAAGAGAGCTGTGTGGGACAGAACAGCATGGAGACATGGGTTTGCTTACTAAAAATGTTTTACAAAGTGTGGTCAAGGTGGGAACTACACACAGGCACATGCACACACGCCCCTTTTCCTTTAGATCTATAAAAGAAGGACTCTGCTCATTTGCTCATGCCAAAAGCCATCACAGTGAGCTGCAGAAGAATCAGGCAACAGCCTGAGGAGAAAGGAAGGCTTCTGGTCCCTCCATTTAGCTGTAAGTGTGGGGGCTCTACCTGAACTTGGGATTCACATGTGTTGGTCACAGGGACAGGAGAATGTTCATAAGCTGATTAGAGAATTGCTGGGGGCAAAGGGAAGGATCTCTTAGGAGAAGTATGGGTGGATCCAAGAAATAATGTACCAAGTCCCCAAACTAAATTTGGACTGCCTGTGTTTTGTCGCCATAATTTGCCATAGAGGTTGTACTCCCACGTGCACACAAACGCACACACTCACACACATAAAAACTTGTCCCTCAAATGAATCAGGGTTCAAAATACATATGCAGTGCACCAATGATCTTACCTGTTTCAATGTTACCTGGACTTGTATCTTTCTCCAAAACCACTAGACAGCCAAGAAAGGAAAGAAAGGGGCTTTTGGCGGCTGAAATGCAAACCCCTTCTAAATAATCCCCGGGAGATTCAGCTCTCTCCAATGTCGCCTTACCCAGTGGGGAGAAGAGGGCTTACTGAGTGAGGAAGACGCAGGGGTGCCGTGGAAATGTCCTGTGGCAAGTTCCTGGACAGTGGGCCCTGCTTCACTGCTTCACTGCAGCCTGCTTCACTGCAGCCTGCCGGCCGGCCTGCAGTGATGCTCAGAGCCCATGAGTCGTCCCCCGATGACACTGGCTCACAGGGCACAAAGAGGGGACACATGACAGCTCCTGGACACACTTCTTTGCAAGGGCAGGGCAGGCAGATACCCTTTTTGTCATTTTGTGTGTTAGCCTTGAGGACTGCCTTACTTGGTCTCTTTCCCCCTAAAGAATTCCTTCGCCTTCCCCACCCCAAGAAGCACAGTCTGATCAGCACCAGGGCCGTTGTTGGAGTCGAAAAAGACCTCAGAGCTGGGCAGCCCACCCCAAGCTTGCATCGCTTCCACAGCTCACGTGGGCAGGAGACATTTTGATCCAGTCGGCCCAGCCCTCCCCTCCTGTCACCTTGCACAAGCCCCTTTCTGTGTATTCTCTTCTCCGGCTACAAAACAGGGGTAGTGATCATGTCATGTTACCCGCCCCCTTCCTGCCTAACGGGGTCACCGTGAATGCGCTTTGAGACAACGGGAGTAAAACAAAACAACTTGAAAAGTAAACAATCCCCGCCCCCAGCCTCCTGCCAAGCCGAGTTCCCCATGGTGTCCCTGCACATCAGAATCCCGATGCTGTGCTGAGGCTCCGGTTTTGCTCACTCTCTTCAGTACTTTTCCTCTTTTCAGACCCTCAGGCCCGTGAAGAAGCAGTCCCGGCGCCCCCTGCTGGCCAGAAGCTCCCCGCAGGAACCTGGATGCTTTCCTCAAACGCGGTAATGAGCCAGTAGGCAGCTCATTGACTAACAGTGGGAGAAGGGACTGTCCTTGTATCCTTGGAGATGTAGCTACTCACGCATCTATTGCGTGGACTGCTCCCTATAAGCCCGAAAACCCCAGCTTATTATTTGCACAGTGCTTGCTGTGCTGGATGTAGAAGACAAGGGGAGTCCTCACTGCGCTCCAGGCCAATGCTATTCAAAATGTGGTGTCCTGACCTGCGGCACTGGCATTAGTGGGAGCTTGATAGAAATGCACATGCCTGGGACCCTTCTCAGACCTGAATCAGTAATCCGGGGGTTGCAGTCCTGAAATCTACATTTAAAAAATTTTTTTTATTATGATATGTTAGTCACCGTACAGTACATCCTTAGTGTTTTTTTTTTTAAGATTTTATTTATTTACTTGACAGAGAAAGAGACAGCCAGCGAGAGAGGGAACACAAGCAGGGGGAGTGGGAGAGGAGGAAGCAGGCTCCCAGCGGAGGACCCTGATGTGGGGCTCGATCCCAGGACCCTGGGATCACGCCCTGAGCCGAAGGCAGATGCTTAACAACTGAGCCACCCAGGCGCCCCTACATCCTTAGTTTTTGATGTAGTGTTCCATGATTCATTGCTTGCGTATAACACCCAGTGCTCCATGCAATACATGCCCTCCTTAATACCCACACCAGCCTCTCCCAATCCCCCACCCCCCACCCCTCTGAAGCCCTCAGTGTGTTTCCCAGAGTCTATAGTCTTTCGTGGTTCATTCCCCCTTTTGTTTACCCCCCCTTCATCGAAATCTGCATTTTAACAAGTTCTCCAGGTGATTCTGATCCACAGAGAAGAATGAGGACTGGCCTAGACCAAACATGCCCTGGTGTTTTGCTCCTATTAATGTCCAAAAGCCTTTCTTGACTATTAAGGCACTGGGCAAGAGCAAAACTGAAAAACATTCTTTCCTTATTTTAACGCTGTATTGACTGGAATAATGTACTGATTGACATAAAGAATGCCTCTTCCCAGGTTTGCCTCTAAGGATACCCCCCTCCCTACTCTCACTGTCATCCACTTCCTTTTTCATCAAGACCCAACTTGGAACCAAGTCCGCACCATGGAGGCAGTTTGGAGAGACTGAGCGGTACTTAGAAATTAAAAGTAATGAGGACCCAGTCCCCAGGATGTGGGGCATCCTCACAGAGCCCCCGAGGAGCTGCCACTAGCCTGTCGAAAGTCAGGAGAACCAAAACAGAAACCAGACAACAGGCAAGTCATTGTTGACACAAGGAATGTAAACCTTAGCCCTGCTTCTGGACTTCTCCAGCCTACTGCTGTGACCCTGTTAAGCACAGAGGGGCTCAGAATCATTTTTGATGAGTTGACTAGTTCCAAGAGGTCAACCTAATTTTATTGTGACTGGTATTTTTAAAAGATGCTTATGTAGGGCCACCTGGGTGGCTCGGTCTGTTGAGCATCCAACGTCCAACTCTTGACTTCTGCTCAGGTCATGATCTCAGGGCCGTGAGATGGAGCCCTGTGTCTGGCTCTGCACCTGGCACGGAGCCTACTTGAGATTCTCTTTCTCCTTCTCCCTCTGCCCCTCCCTACCCATCCCACCCTTTCTTGGGTGCACATGCTCTCTCTCCCTCTAAAAGAAAATTAAATAAATAAAAATAATAAAAGATGCTTATGAGGAAGAGGGAAACCACTTTTAACATGGTTTAAGCTACAGAGAGCAGAGTGTTGGTGATAAATGAGCCATAATACAAGAGGACAAACAGCATTGGTCTGTTGCAGGGGGGATTCTTGAAGATCATTTAAATCAACCTCCTCCTTGACAGCGGAGGGACCTGAGGCCTAGAACTGAAGACTTGCTCTGGAAGAGAAAGTTTGTGCACAGGTCTCCTATCTGGGTAGGAGCTCAGAATAACTCAGCCTGATTCCTGGTCTGGTGAGATTCCAGAAAATCTCTGCAACTGAGTGGTATTTGAACTGGAAAATCTTTTTTTTCAAAAGACACTTGATTTCTTTGTGATGTTATTGCCTAGCCCATGGATAATTTCCCTCCACAGAGAGCAAATTGGGCAGAAGTCCCCTGGATGCCAGAGCAGTTTTCTGCTGCTCCCCATTGCTCTGTTGCCTCTTCCAGGAGGTTGGGCCCCCAAGCAAGGGCCCCTGAAGATGTCCACTTGACTTCATAGGCCATAGGATCAGGGAGACTTTGAAACCCTGACTCCCACCACATGGGCCCAGGATCTCTCAGCAGCCATGTTTACCATTGCACACGTGCTCAAGCATGGTCGGGGGTGGGTGGGTAGGTCATCACCCATTTCGCTGGACTACCAGCTACTCAGAACTGCTGGGAAGAAAGCTGGGCAGCCCCTAAGGAAGGGCAATGCAGACTCTCAGCCCTGCATGGATTCACACAGCAGGTTTGATTGACCATGAAAGGACCCTATGGAATGACCTAACTGTTGCCTCACGAACTCATCCAACCAGGAGGTGCCATGGGCACCCAAGGGCAGCTCAGGTGTCTTTTTTTCCCCCCTCCATTTGGCCTGTGGGAGAAATACAAGTGGTGGTGGCTCCCTCTAGTGGAGTTGTCAGAAATGGAACATGTTTCTGATTCTTAACTGGGAAAGTCACCTACAGGAGGTAAGGAGCTGATGAGTGTGGCCAAGGTTCTCACATATGTCATCTCTACTGTACAGTTTTTGGAGGAAGTTACTTTGTTTTGTTTTTTTTATCACCTCCAGCATGGGATTCTGGGGCTGCAAGGACAAGCACTCTTGATTTCTGGCGTATAGGCCTTAGGGTCAGCAACATTCCAGAAGCCGGAGGGCCAGGAGCTCTGACCTCCTATGCAGGAAGCTCTACCAGCCACTGCCACACTGTGGACAAACCCCCTTCACTTCTCTGGGGCTTGCTGGGGGTGGTGGAGTACAGGTCAGCCAGCTGATCTCCCATCTCTGAGGTGCTCTATGACTGAGTTGAGCTCACAGGCTATTGTTCATCCAAGAGGAAGACACAGGATTGCTCCTAACCTCCTATGTTTGGAGGGAGCCTGACGGTCACCAAGCACTTTCACGAACATCACTGCATTATGCTCTTACAACGCCCACCTGACACACCTTATCTTGATCTCACTGACTCTGCTGCAAACACCAGGCTGGCTTGGTGTTCTGAGACTGAGCCGAGAGGTGGAGGATCCTCCCCTGTGGCCCACAGAGCCAGATTCCTGGCCAAGAGTTCCACTGGGCTTGCTGGCTTGAGTTTGGAGCTCTATGAAACAAAGACTGAGAAGTTTCATTATTCCTTAGCAGGAGAAGAATTTCTGTGTGACCCATCCCATAGCAGGGATGATAATAAAGATGACGGTGAGGACTTAGACATGCTTCCTGCAGGCCAGACACAGTTCTAGGCACTGTTAAATATTAACTATTTTGTCCTCACAACAACCCTATGCCACAGGTAATCCATAAACCTGCCATTCTTGCACAGATACCAGAATAATTTTACTAAGAGTCGAAGTCCCCCGGCTATTATAACTGACTGCCATTGAGTATAGATGCTTAATAAGAATTGAATCAACACGAATCTCCCTAAGCAAGGGGAGTGGGTTTTCATTTTCCATCATGCCTGGAAATTAATTTGCCCTTGGTTATCCACATTGTCATATTGTGAATTCCAATAAGAAATATATATGTGATCTTCATCCTGTTTCTCAGGCAGAATTCCAAAAACACTTGGGATTTCCTAAGTGATGAGAGCTATCAAGGTGTCTCCTGTTATGTTAATGAGGCAACTTTTGAACTGCACCTAAGGCTGGGACTAGCAGCCAGGAGAACCAACCTAGTGATTAGAAGGTTGAAAATTCTAGTCCCTCCCCTCTGACCTCTAGGGAGGAGAGAGGGGCTAGAGGTTCAATCAACTGACAATGGCCAATGATTTAATGAATTATTCCTGTGGAATAAAGCCTTCATAAAACCCCCAAAGGACAGAGTACAGTGAGCTTCTGGGCTGGTGCACATATGAGATTGGGCAGAGCGGCGCACCCAGAGCACGCATGGAAGTGCTGTGCCCCTCACCCTATGCCTTACCCAATACAGCTCTTCATCTGGTTGTTCCTGAGTTATATCCTTTTATAATAAACCACTGAGCTAGTAAGTAAAATGTTTCTCTGACTTGCCTGAGATGCTCTAGCAAGTTACTGGAACCAGAGGAGGGGGTTATGGGAACTGGTCAGTCAGAAGCACTACCTGGACTTGTGATTAGGGTCTGAAGTGGGGTGGAGGCAGCACTCATGTGGGACTGAGCCCTCAGCCTGAGGGACCTGAGGCCACCTCCAGGAAGACAGTGTCAGGATGAGTTGAATTGTAGGACACCCCACTGATGTCACAGAATTGCTTGGTGATGTGGGAAAACCCCCCACACATTGTAAATAGAATCAGAATCGTACACATAATGGAGTTAAAGATCTTGGAATTACGAAGTGGGAAGAGATATTGGAGATCATTTGGTCCAGTTCTCCATTTTTCAGATGAAATGGAGGACTCAGGGATAAAAAGGTGAATGGTCTTGATGTGTATCACATAGTGAGTTTAGTGGCAGGGCCAGGACTGGCCCCAGGGCCCTGGAGTCTCAATCCAAAACTCTTTCCACTCTACCATGCTGTGACAGTCATGCACTTGAGCAGATGAACAGAGATCCACCCAACCCCATTCCTTCTGTGGCCCACCAAGCTCCCTTGTCTTCAGCCAGCCCTTCTGAGCTCAAGAGGCAAAATCCTTCTGATAGGAGCCGAAGGTACCCAAGAGTGGCCTGATACTTCACCTAAAACAAAGACAATAGTCCCCCTAGAATGATGTGTTCCACAGGCAGTCAGATGGCAGAGCAGGGACAGTCTGAGGGCAGCCTGTGAGATTAGGCCTCCTGCTCATGACACGAGGGGTGGCCATCCTCCTTCATCCATCTACTCTGGACAAGGCCTCCGTGGCTCCTCCTTAGGAGCCATGATAGTGGTCTTGTCAGCCTCCAGCTGATTTTTCTTCTTTTCTCAGATTGATTTGGGGTTCTGCTGGTCCACTTCATGCATCCCACCTTTTCCTTTCCTTTCCTATTATCTCTGCCTTGGGGTATTTTGGTCTCCTGCTTCCTATTTAGGTTTGATTTCCACCAGGGTGTGACAATACCTTGCCTGTCATTTCCCAGCTGGGGCCAGTGCCAGTCATGTTCCCAACTTTCCCAGGAGTGGCCTGAGTTGAAAGAGAACCTTCCGACAACCTCTCTTTACTGTTCTGTGGCCATAGACAGTCTCCTGATCCAAGGGCATTCTGCTACGAGTGTTCTGTCACTTGGCTGAGAAGCAGGCTGCTCTACTCTTGAGTGGGGAGAGTGAGGAACGTGCAGAGAGTAGTGAATAAAAGCAGGGGGTGGGTGTGTGGAGTGGGGGAACTGAGAGACTGAGAATGTCTCACGGAAGCTCAGACATAGCCCATCCCAGACATGGGTTCAGGAAGAGAGCCTGGCAGGAATGACAACAGCTGCAACTCTCCCACTGGCTTCCTGGAGAGGAACTGAAGTGGGGGCAGGTGCACAGCCTGCTTCCCTGGATGAGGGTCATCCCACCAGCCAGCTTCTGGGAAGGGCCACTGGGCTTCCAGCAACAGCCAGAAAGGGTGGTCCAGCCTCCACATCTTCCCTTTATCCCACACACCTCTCAAACCCCCAACCCTAGGGTCACCCTTGTTTCTCTCTTCCTCTCACACCCCCCCAATTTCTTCTGTTGTCACCCCCACTGCTGACAATGGTTCAACCTGTCACCAGCTCTCCCCCAGACTATTCCCAAAATCTCCTAACTGGTAAACTCTGTTAAATACTATTACTTCTCTGCTCAGAACCCTAGAGAAGGACTTCCCTCCAACTCAGAGTACAAGCAAAGTCTTTTTAGGAGCCTCAGAAGTCCTGTCTAGTTGGCCACCCACCTATTTTAGGCTTCATGTCCTACTCCTCTCCTGCTTGCTCACTGTCCTCTAGCCACAGTGGAGGACACACTGGCCTCCCTGATGTTCCTAGAGTATGCCAGGGATGCTCCCACCTCAGGGCCTTTGTACTTGCTGTTCCCTCCATCTAGAATGTTTCCCCCAGGTACCTTCATGGTTCTCTCCTTGACCTCCTCCACTCTTTACTTACCATTACATCCTGGGTCAGGCTTTCCCTGTCTTCCCTATTTTAAGCTCATCTCCACCCCCATCCCCCACTATATTCCATAGTCTCCTTTCTTGATTTTCCTCTATTACCTTTATACTCATCTAGCAAACAATATATTTTGGTTATTTATTATACCCATTGCCTATGCCCCGCACCAGAACCTAACCTTCACAAAGACATGGATTCTTGCTGATTTTATTCATTGGCCTGGCACATAGACACTCAAGAAGCACTTGCTGAATGAAGGAACAAATGGTAGACACAGACTGGTAAATAGACTTTCATATAAGAAATGTCAGAGTTATAGGGCTTCTCTAGTAAGAAGAGAACCTAGGAGGGAAAACAATGTGTACATGTGCATGTGTACATGTGTTTGCTTGTGTGTGTGTGTGTGTTACAGGGTGGCTTGACAATTCCTTCACTTGTAATAAACCATGTGTGAGTTCTTGGTGATTCGCGTAAGTGTTTTAATGTTATATATTAACCAGAGTCAACACCTCATTCACTCATGTCCTCACTCACGCATTCACCAGACATCTTACGAATGACAATTCTGTGTCAGGTGCTCTGCTAGACATTAAGTGGGCACGTGGCTAAGAATATGGTCCCTGACATAGAGGCTTCCACAGTGTGGTAACAAAGCCCTACATTCAGCACATATCTGGGAGGGTCCGGGCATTACAGCAAACTGTAACCCCAGACACACTTAATTAGGAAAGTAAAGTCAAGGGGAAAAATCAGCCTCATCACTTGGAAGAGTGACAACCAGATAGAATTTCCCCCTCCGGAGCACCTGGAAGGAAACTGGAGAGAGAGGTAAGTGGGCAGGAAGGAGGGACCTCCCCGAAGTAATCTTGCTCTTCTTCCTCTGAGAAAGGCCAGGAGAGAAGAGCTGTCCATGGCAAGAGCAATGTGGGTCACACGCCAGGAAGAAGTCCTTCCTGCTCCTGGGAGACCCTGCACACAGTATCATCTGGGTCCTGGGAAAGCCATAGGAAATATAACTCTGACCTTAACATTTGCATGTATGTAGAAGAAGCTAACAACTAGAGCAAGGGTTGCCTTCTGAGAGAACGTTCCCTGTCCACGGCGGGATCAATGCAGAGGGTATTCAAGCACCTTTTCTGATCATCTGCAGGTGGCACCTGGGAAGCTGCCCAGGTACTCTGGCATCTTGGATACCCACCTGCTTTTGTTATGAGTACCTGACTTGTCTGCTTAACTTAGCTGTTGATTTCTTCACTCAGCAAAACACACGGCCTCTGAGACTTTGCCATATGTTTATTTGTTAGTCTTCATGACCACCCTTTTCCTGGGTGGCTCTGTAGCACAGCCATGCACTTTCTGGCATCCCTTGACCCCGACCTCCCCATACCTGGTCTCTTTTGCCCATCCCATCACCACCTTTCACCTTCACCCCACAGCCTCACCCTAACATCCTGGGCCCCATCTTTAATGCCTGCAGGTCTGGTCTCAGCTTTTTCTAGTCTGGTGTCTGCTTGTGGGAGGCCACTGGAGAGATGTCAGGCCGCGTGATCCAAGGAGTCTCGTCTTCCTGAGAAGTTGGGGGTCCAGGCCCTCTCTGTCCAACTGCTACCAGAAATATATGTGTAAGTCTCCTTGCTGTGCCAGTCTTTTCCCTGCCAGGGAGAATCAGAACAAAAGGAAATATGGTTAGGGATCCGAGGGTGAGCTATACGAGCAATGGCACCAAGAAACCTGAGAAGGATCTCCAGCCTTTTTTCAGCTCCTCTGACATATCAGTGGTGGTCCCTCACCTGGCCCCTATTTCTGGGCTCTATGGTTCACTTCAAACCATACCTCCCACCCCATAGGCCCAATAAGGGTCCCTGCAACCCATCAGCCACTGCTGAACACACTGAGTTGGAAAACACTCCTGAAAAAGTTGTCTTTAAATACTATGTCACTAATTCTCTACCTTGAATGGAATCAAATGCAAGCAACGTGCTCAACCCCTAGGCCTTGTAAAGTGAAGCCTCATACAATCTACTCAGCTGGGCTCCCTTCTCTCTAATGCCCTGCACCATCTGCCTTGGTCCCAGAGGCCCATCTTAGACCCTCAGTATACACCAGGTGTATCCCTCCCTCCATGAAAGAGTTCTGGCCTCTGCTTGCCTCCTCTCTTGACGGGCCCATGGGATGCTCTTGTTTCTCCTTCCCACATTCCTCAGTCCTACCTTCCTGCTAGGCCCAGCCTGGTCCTACTACTTTCAACAGCATCTCTGGCCATGCCAACATGATTGATCGCTCTCTTCTGATTTCCTGCTGCTTTTGTGGCCTGCCCCATACCATACATGCACATTGTTTTCTATTGGAAAGTGTGTGAGATCCAGACCCCACAGTCCTATGTTCAAGGCCTGCCTCTGCCATGCCCTGGGCAAAGAAAACTAGGCCCTTTGCTTCTCCCAGTGTGAGGCACATGGGTCTAGGATCTTTGTGATCACTTCAAGAGCAGGCCAGAGTTTGGCTAAACACAAACCAACAACTTGCAACTTCTGTCTCTGCATGTATAAAACAAGGATGTCCATGGACAGACCATGACCAGACAAGTCAGCTCCAAGCTTCTTTAGAGCTACCACAGGGACCTAGTGAAACTGCTCTGGAAAAGGTAAGCCTTACCAACATGCCAGTAGGCATTATTGGGCCTGTGTAGTAGCCTTCTGCAGAAGGAAAAGATCTAATATTTGTAATTTCAATTACTTGTGAACAAGCCCAAAGGTTCGTAACATGGAGTTACTGTAATTTTAGTGATGCAAAAGTATACTGCAAGCTTGGTGTTCTGGGGTCAGCAACTCATCTCATGGCTAAGTGTCACTGACCACATGACATCAGACTCACAAAACCAGCACCCACATGCTTTCCAGCAAGGGCATCTGTGTGGTAATCTCTGCCCAGAGATTGTTTCTTTGTGAAATTCCAATAGTCATTGAGTGAAAGATAACACTTCAACAAATGATTATATATATATATATATATGCACAAATATGTGCATATCTACATATATATATTTATAGATATGTGTGTGTGTGTTTGTTGTTTCAAAGGAAAAAGAACAGAAAAAAATTTAAGTTTATTTATTTACTTTTAAGTAATGTCTATACCCAACGGGGGGCTTGCACTCACAACCCTGAGATCAAGAGTTGCATGCTCTGCCGACTGAGTCAGCCAGGTGCTCTGAGAACAGAAAATTTCTTGCTCTTTTCACACGCTCATGATTGGGAAGAAGCCTGTATAAGCACTTCTGCATTCAAATTTGGGGTTGTGTCAGATGTCTGGGCACAACTTCCAAATGCCAAGAGACTGTGTTAGGCTCACTTCTCATGACATGAATGTAAATTACACACTGTGGCCTTTATCCCAAGGCTGCCCTTACAGCTTCTACAACTCTTCGTGTGTTCTCAGGGAATTCACCACACTTCTTACAACAGCCCCCAAATAAAACCCTCATTGAGAAAGCATCTGAACTAGGATTAAAAGTGGCAGATTAAAAACATGGTTTTTTTTTTCTGTTTTTGTTTTTGCTTTTTTTGCTCCCTCCTGAAACCCTACTAAAATAACTGTGAGGGAAATTTTTAAAGGGGCAGGGAGGCAAAGTTACAAAGACAAGTAAGTCAGGGTAATGGATCAAATATAAGTAAAAGCCAATTTGTAGATGACAGGAAACCATTGGAGGAAGAGTACTGGGCTTAGGAGGGTGGCCTAAGGTTTAAATCTTAGGTTTAAGATTTGAAACCTGAGTGCCTGCAGATGAGGGTTAATGAGATGTGGAGATTTGTTCCCAGGGAACCCATGGAGGCTCAGGACTTGACAACACCCAATACTTTAGAAACAGATCAAGGGGGAGGGCTAAAAATTGGTTGCAGTTAGGCATACCCATTTAGGTCTCCTCCTCAGTCCCACAAAGCCACTTACCCACCTGATATCCCATCAAAGAAAAGTTTGAGAAGAAACTAAACCAAAAAGACCTGGATTCAAGGTCAGCTGGTACCAGGTAAGGCAAAAGGCAAGTACTGAAAGTAGGAGGGGTTACATGTGGCATGAGTGTCTATATGTTCAGTGTGAAGTCCGGCACCTCCCCTGCCTTGTTCCCAGAAAATCAGGCAGGCAACTGGAAAACTTCTTCGTGGAAAAACCAAGGAATCCAAGAGAAAATATCTCTAGACACTGATACCTGTAAGTCCCCAACAAGATGGCTTACTGTCCCGTGCATTGCCCTGCCGTAAGATTTCCACTCAACACGTCCCACAGACACAGAGCCTCCACAGCCATTTACCACCTCACTCTTGAAAATAAAGTTATCCTCAAATTACATGTATCTGAAGAAAGACTTAAACAGGCCAAAATAGACAAATTCAAAGGAAACAGAAAATGCTAGAAGCAAAAAGGGGAAAAAATTTTCAAAAATATTGGAAATCCTCAGATAAATTTTTTATCCACAAAACAAGTTGCTATAAAGGAGGAACCATCCAAGAAGAAAATAATTCTAGGAAATTGAAAGTATAATAGCTGTTAAAAAAAATTCAACCCAGTAAACGTAAAGATCTAATTGGCTTTGTTAAGTGATTCATGAATCAGGCACCACTCCATCTAGCAAGTGAAGGGGAGCTCTGAGTAGTACAAAATGGCAGTTCTTTATAGGAAGGGGTGGGATAAGAACATTATTAGGAAAAAAAAAAGGAAGGAAGGAAGAAGAAAAAGAAGAAGAAGAGAGAGAGGGAGGGAGGAAGGAAGGAAGGAAGGAAGGAAGGAAGGAAGGAAGGAAAGAAGAGAAAGAAGAAAGAAGAGAGAAAGAAAGAAAGAAAGAAAGAAAGAAAGAAAGAAAGAAAGAAAGAAGAAAGAAAGAAAGAAAGAAAGAAAGAAAGAAAGAAAGAAAGAAAGAAAGAAAGAAAGAAAGAAAGAAAAAGAAAGAAAGAAAGAAAGAAAAAAGTATTGTTTCAGGCAGGGTCCTTTCCCCTGGGGTGGGCCGGGGCAGGGGGTCTTATCATGCAAATTACCTTATCTTCCTTTGGGAGACTGAGACCGCCCAGGTGACAAATTGCCTCCTTGGTGCTGACCAGAAAAATTCCACTCTTGGAGAGGTTGTCCCAAGGGCAAGTGACTCCACCTCTGACCTGAATTTCTTTTTAACAGAACCGAAATAAAATTAAATAGGTCTAGAAAAATAAAGTTGAGGAAATCTCCCAGAAGGTAGGTAAAAAGTATAAAGACAGAGAGTAAAGTAAGTGTGACAGTGTGATTTATAAGAAATATATATTTTGGGGGCACCTGGGTGGGCTCAGATGGTTAAGCGTCTGCCTTTGATCATGATCTCCAGGTCCTGGGATCCAGCCCCATGTCAGGCTCTCAGCTCAGTGGAGAGTCTGCTTCTCCCTCTGCCTCTTCCCCTCTCTCTGTCTCTGTCTCTCTTTCTCAAATGAATAAACAAAATCTTTAAAAAGAAAAGAAAAAGAAATATTTATTTTGGTCTTCGTCAATGGTTCCTGGCTCACAGCTGTCAAATCCCATGCAATTTCCTAAATGATTAGAGCAACAGGGGCATCTATTGTTATAATATTTGGTTTTTGTCCTCGGTTTCTGAAATAGCTTCAGAACCATAAAGGTGAAATGGGTGTCTTTGACAAGCCCCTTTGAACCACACCCAAGTTTAAGTGAATGCAGCAACTTTTGGAAAGCCCCTAAGGATGGGGTCTGGTTGCCAGGGGAACCAACCAGAATTAGAGGGTTGGAACTTTCTATCCCACATCCCCCTCCCTCTACACCACCCGTAGACTTCCTGGGAGAGAAAAGGGCTGGAGGTTAAATGGATCACCAATGACCAATGATTTACTCCATCACTGCCTATGTAATGCAGCCTCCACAAAACCCCAAAAGGACATGGTTAGGAGAACCTGTAGGTTAATGAACATGTAGAGGTGCTGGGAAAATGGCACCCCCAGAGAGGGCATTGAAGCACTGCGCCCTTTCCCTAACCTTGCCGTATGCATCTCTTCCATCTGACCATTCTTAGTTACATCCTTTTATAATAAGCTGGTAATCTAGTAAGTAAACAGTCTTCCTGAGTTCTGTGAGCTGCTCTAACAAATTAATTGAACCAGAAGAGGGGATTATAGGACTCTCCAATTTATAGCAAGTCTTTAGAAGCACAGGTGATAACCTGGACTTCCTATTGATGTCTAAAGTGGGGAAGAGGGCAATCTTGTGGCACTGAACTTTAACAAGTGGGATCTGATACTGTCACCCAGTAGATAGCATCAGAATTGAGTTGAATTGCAGGAAACCCAGCTGGTGACCACAGAATCTGAGAATTGCTTGGTTTTAAACCACCTCCCCCAAACACACACACCACATTTTGTGGCTAGTAGCGCCATGAGTGTAGTATAAGAGTAGAGGACACACAGGAGTTAATAAAGAATAAAGAATTCTTTAGAATAAAGAAATTTAGGAATCAATCAGGAGATCCAAAGTGAGTTAATGGGAGTTCTGGAAAAAGACGATAGACAAAATCAGAATAGAAGAAAATAATCGAAGAAATAATTCACGAAACTCTTCAAGAACTGAAAAATGGGCATTTCCAAACTAAGAATGTCCACTAAACACCCATGAAAATGGATAAAAATATACCTACATCAAGGCACAGCAGGATGAAATTTAGGAACTGAGAATTGAGTAAAGGCATTTTTAGGCATGCAATGTTCAAAACTGTGCCTACCACTAGTAGAGAAACTGCCCCACAAAAGAAAGAAGAAGAAGAAGGAGAAGGAGAAGAGGAGGAGGAAGAAACAAGGCAAGAAAGAAGAAAGTATGGACTCCAAGAAGATGGAGACCCAACGTTAAGAGAGAAGGGAAATGAATTCCCAGGACAAAAGCTGTGCTGGGGCAGACAGACAGCAGGCAAGATTGGAGTGGGAGAATGGAAGGCTCTGGAAAGAAAGACTCCACATAAAAAAAGAACTGATGGAGAGCCTGATGTGTTTGGTCACGTGGAAAATGGTCAGTAGACAGGTTTTTTACCTCTGTTGTAGAGTTTGGAGAGAATTATAAATAGATGCACAGAAAATTAAGCCGGTGAAGAAAACGCTATTAATGAAATGCTTACAAGAGATTAAATGAACATTATCATCATATACTGTTTGGCAATGCAGAAAATAATACTCGAGAGTGATAATGATGCAAACACCAAACACTGTTTTAACAAAAAAAATATGCTGGAGGCAGAGAAAGTGGGCATATGGTGTCAAAAGACAAGAGATAATGTCCCATCACTCAGAGAAAAAAATCAAAGTGCTGACAGTAGCCCACAGGCCCTACACAATCTGTCACCCACGTTATTGCTCTAATCTTACCCCTATCTTTCTCCCCGCATTCACCTTCCTCCAGCAAAAAGGGCCTCTTTGCTATTCTGTTCCTCAGGTACACCATATGTCCTCCTACCTCAGGGCCTTTGTACTTGTTCCCTTTGCTCAGCCCATCCTTTTCCTACACATCCTCACGGCTTCTCCTGCCATCCTTCAGGTCTTTGCTCAGATGCCATCTTCTCTGTAAGGTGCTCCCTTCCTCCACTCTTATTTAACATTGCATTTCTTCCTCAGCATTCCCTACATCACCCCCATGGATCCTTATTTTTCTCTGTATTATTCATAACCATTCTATATAGAGCATCACCTTTGAATAATGAGATAGTTAGGCTGGTATTTTATTTAAAAGTTTGCTTATTCTCTCCACTGCAGTGAAAGCCCTATGAGAGCAGGGCATTTTGTTCACTACACGTATTCATGATTTGTTCACTAATGTATCTATGCCAAGAACAGTGATTGGCACATAGCAGGAGCTTTACAAATATTTGTTAAATGAAAAAAGAATTCAAGATAGAGCAATGCAAGTATTTACGGAGAAAAATAAAAGTAAATACCAGAAACAAAGTGTTAAAATTATTGAATGTGGTTGCCTCTGAGGACTCAGATTTGTGATAAAGAGAGAGGCAGGGCCTGCTGGTTTTCCTCAGAAGCCTTATAGCATTATTTGGCTTTTAAACCATGTACATGTATTACCTTAATAAAAATTAAAATGATTTTTAAATATGCTCACTGTTTTCACCCCCTACACACACTCCTGAATCATATTTCATTGTGATACCAAAAGGAACTGACCATGGGAATCCCTACCCTTTTGTATTATTAGTCCTAGAAGCCATCCTCTTCCTCTCCTTCACCTCTTTCTCTCAAACCAATGCCTCTAATCCATCGCCATGTCCCGAAGCTCTCACCTCCTTCATGTCCTTCCAATTCATTCACCTTCTACCACCATCACTATCGCCCTAGTGCCATCTTCCACCTGGATGTTGCAGAAGTTTTGTAATAGTCCCCTACATCCATTCAGGCCATCCAGCCTATTACACCGTGGCCAGACTGATATTTTCAACTACAAATCTGATCACATCACTCCATCGAGACTTGCTTTAAATATACTCATAGCGTCCTACTGCTCCTCCACTAAAGATAGAACTCTTAACCCTCTGCCTAACTTGCTTGCCTTTTCCCTTGCCACCCCAGGCTCTCATGTTCATCATCTTTTTTCCATCCTAGGACTTTTGCACATGCTGTTACCCCTGCCTGGAATGCTCTTTCTAGAACTTTTGCCGACTTACCTTCTGCTCATCATTCAAATATCAGCTACAATGTCATTAAGTCAAATCCCCCTATTTTAAGCTCTTATAACACAGCAATATGGATATCTGTACTTGGTCACACTTGTCACAGTTGCAGTTTTACATTTGAGCTTACTGGATTAGTATCTGTATCCACCCCCACCATCAAACACGCACACGCAAATACATGCATGGACACACACTTATAGGCTCTCCGCTAAAGAAGGAAATCATTTTCTTAATCATTATACCCCCACTGCCTAGTACATAAAAGAAATTCAATACATATGTACTGAATCTGTTGAAACACCACTTTTACTACTGCAACAACCAGTATGTATTGTATGGTTTGAGTAACATTTATTTATCAGTTTCATCTCTATCCTAACATTCTAGGACTTGGAGACTGCATGCTTTTTTTTTCCTTGAAGTCCTGCTACTCACTCCTCTCTATACTTTCAGTTGTCATCTGCACACATAATTTCTAGAAATGTGCATTGACATAGTATGTGGAAAAGATTATGTTGTATGGGGTGTCTACCCTGGACAGCTTACGTATTATAAAATCCTTCCTTATACCTTGCTTTCAGACATTGTCATCCATCATACATTTCTAGCACTTCACATATGATTTTTAAATGTGTTCTCTTCCTTCACAATTCAATACACATTCAATATACACTCAGTTGTCCAAATTCCAGTAAACATCTGATTAAAGCTAAAGATTTAGCACATTGGGCAAACCTAGTGATTTTTATCTTGTCTCAGTTCTGTGAAGTTTAACACCTATGTTTTGTGCTATAACCAAATTATTACACATTCTTTACTGTACAGGAAAGATGGGGACATTGGCTAGTTGAGAGGGCCATCATGAAAATGACTATTTGTCAGCTAGTGCACAAAATTCCAAGTCCAGCATAAGACAGGGCATTTGGGGGGGGGGGTCTAAATTTGAACATCTATTGTTGAGCACCACTTGTTTATAATTCCTGTGCAAGTAGAGACTCTTGGATAATCCAACATTAATTTAACCCTTGCTGAGTAAAACAAGTATGAATTAATCCACTGTTTTCTTTTGACTTGTTCAGAATTGTATGAGAAGCCAAATGTTCTTTAAAGTTCCTTCTAGAGAATAAGACTACCAGGTCGTCTTCCTTTAAATTAATTACCCATCAGACACAGCTGAAATAGTCATGGGGAATCCTAAATTTCTTATGTCTTCAATATAATATAATTGAACAATAGTAAACTCGAGAATTCCCCATGCAGGTATTTTTTTTCTTATTTTTTTAAATATTTTATTTATTTATGAGAGAAAGAAAGAGAAAGAGCAGGAGAAAGAGGGAGAGAGAAGCTGAAGCACACTCTGCACTGAGCACAGAGCCTGATGTGGGGCTCGATCCCACAACCTCAAGATCATGACCTGAGCCAAAACCAAGAGTTGGACACTTCACCAACTGAAGCAGCCAGGCACCCCCCCCATGCAGATATTTTTTAAAGACCCTTTCTTGTGCCCCCAAAATCAGTCTCTGGAAATAGATAGCAGGGGTCACTCTCCAAATGGACTGCCCTCCCCAGGGTTTGGCCATGCCACATCAGCAGGAGAAGGCTGGGACCAGAATCTGGACGATCCTGCCTCTTGCTGGGCCCAGTGTGAACCATTGACTGTCTCAATCTTGTCTCCACACTCACCGCCTTCTTCATAGTTTTCAAAGTTAGGCTCAACAGCTTTTCCTCCAGCATTCTTCCATTTCTGTGACTGATGTGGAATTTGGCATTCCTTGAAAAATTGAGCTTGATAAAGTTTTTTGCTCCTCCGAGGTATATCACCAAAGCCCTGTGCATTTTTAGAAAGGTGGAGAAGTAGCATGTAATGAATTTAGGGCTATGGTTTGTGCTTCAGACAACCACAGTGAAACTGTCAGGACACTCTCACAGCTTGGTGTTCACCATTACCTTTAAGAGCATGTGTGTGCATTATAAGTCACCAATGAAATGCCAATTAAAGGAGGTATCATTTAATACCCATCAAATCAATAGCCCAACTAGAATTTTCAGAGCTGGTTGGATGCTATGAACACTCTCATACAGAACTGGTGGTTTCTTCTATCTGTTTCTCTCTTAATTTCTATAACCACCCTTACCATTTTTCAAGATGGAAATAATTTTTTCTGATCCTAAAAAATATACACTCATTCACCTTGCTCCAGCAATAAGGGCCTGCAGAAAACTACAAAAGAGAAACTGAAAATCACACATATCCCTTTTACACAGAAAAAAACCCACATTGTTTTTGGAGTGCCACAGAGCTGATTTCCCAGTTACTCTTGTTCATCTAATAAATGAAAACAAGAATTGAAGTTGCCTCACATTGTGAGGATTTAATATAATATTTTCATATAAGGCATAGTAACTGGTAGCTGGTAGTTATGACTATTATTTTATTAATATACTTTCAGGAGATAGATAGATAGTAGATAGAAAGAAAGAAATACAGATATAGTGCACTTTTTATGTTTCTACAAGATGGTTTTGTGTGCCAAAAAAACATTATTTAGAAGATATGTTGCTTTGATAAATTAATATTGAATTTACTAAGGTTACACCTCTTTCAATGGAGTTCTTCCTCAAGTTTTTTAGTCCAAATGACAAATTTTATTATTCTGTTTATAAGCAGAAGTTGACGGTTCTGTTTTTTAAAAGCCTGAATTCCTCGAGAGTCTTTGAAAGAAATAATAAGAGGAGAACACCTTTAAGGATATGTGCTATGGCCTGAATATTTGTGTCCTCCCAGTACCCATATGCTGAATCCCTAATGCCCAGGGTAGCTATATTTGGAGATGGGGCTTCCTAAGGAAGTAATTAATGTAAGCTTAAATGAGGTCATAGTGGTGGGACCCAGGTCCCATAAGACTGGTGTCCCAGAAAAAGGAATAGACACTGACCCTCCCTCTCTGTTAACAGAGTAAAGTTCATATGCGAGCACAGTGTGAAAGCAGTGGTCTGCAAACCAGGAGAGAGATCTCACCACAAAGCAAACCTGCTGGCACCTGATCATGGAATTCTAGCTTCCAGAACTGTAAGAAAATTAATTTCTGTTGTTTAAGCCACTCAACATGTGATATGTCCTTACAGCAGCCCTAGCAGCTAATTCAATACCAGCGGCAGAGATTCCTCCGTTACATCGGGGGCGGGGGGAGGGGTCAGAGGTCAACACTAAGAAAAGAGCAGGGACCCACACACTACTAGATGGTTGCATCCCTGGAGATGGCCAGACCTTGGGGGGAATGGCTATTGAACTCACCAAGACCAGACCTGAGGCATGGGGCTTCCAGCCTGCCAATGAGGCTGCAGAGCCACTCCTGGATTTGTAGACTGAGATTTATACCCAGTCTTAGAGTTGCCAGATGGAGCAAATAAAAATACAGGATCTTTTCTTCCTCCAAGGAAAGAAAATCTATTGTGCTTCTCTTTGTATTTCTAGTGCTTAATACACTCCCTGGAACTTTAGTAGACTCAGTGATGCTGTTTATTTACCCCAAAGATACAGATGTAGTGAAAAGAAGGGGCACATGCACCCCAATGTTCATAGCAGCAATGTCCACAATAGCCAAACTGTGGAAGAAGCCAAGATGCCCTTCAATAGACGAATGGATAAAGAAGATGTGGTCCATATATACACTGGATTATCAACATGGATGGAACTGGAGGAGATTGTGCTAAGTGAAATAAGTCAAGCAGAGAAAGATAATTATCATATGGTTTCACTTATTTGTGGAACATAAGGAATAGCATGGAGGACAACATAAGGAAGAGGAAGGGAAGAGTGAGGGGGGGACATCAGAGCGGGAGTCGAACCATGAGAGACTATGGACTCCAAGAAACAAACTGAGGGTTTTAGAGGGAAGGGGGATGGGAGGATGGGTTAGCCCGGTGATGGGTATTAAGGTATTAAGGTATTGCATGGAGCACTGGGTGTTATACGCAAACAATGAACCATGAAACACTACATCAAAAGCTAATGATGTACTGTATGGTGACTAACATAACATAATAAAAAAAAAGAAAGAAAAAAGAATTAATTAAAATAACCCTCAAATGTTAAAAAAAATACAGGATCCACAGTTAAATTTGAATTTCAGATGATTTTGCAATATTTGGGACATTCATATATAAAAAATTATTCACTGTTTATTTGGAATTCAAATTAATTGGGCAAATTAATTATTTTATTTGGCAACCCTACCCAGTACAGGCATGATTTTCTGGAGGGCATATTAGTAATTTGTGTCAAAACCTTTAAACATAATTATTAGCACAGCAATTCCACTTCTAGGAATTTATTCACAAGAAATCACTAGATAATAAACATACAGGTAAGGATATTTCACCAGTGTATTGCTCATAATCACAAAAAATGATATTAAGAGTTGTTAAAAAGTTGTATTTTTGTTCAAATGTATGAGACCTTAAAGTTATAATTTTTAAAATCTATATTTATCAGTATGAAAAGAGGTCCAGAACACGTTGTTAAATTTAAAAGGGTAATAAAGTAATTTTAAGTTTGATTTTATTTTTAACTATTTGTAGCAAGACACCATCCTTCACCCACACATACATGAAAACCATCTGGAATAATTATGCCAAAATATTGACAGGAGTTATCTCTAGATTGGGTATTACTGGTAACTTACTTTGCTCTATATCCCTTCATGCATCTGTTATGTTAATAATCAGAACAATACAATGATTCTACTACAATTTTGAAAAAAGTTCTTGTAGCTTTCTTAAAAAGAAGTACAGAAAAGCATTGATAATTCTATAATCTTAAAATCTGAAGCAGGGAATTCATGTGTGGATTCAGTAAATTCTTACCTAAAGTCATGGACATGACCCCTACCATATTTTAGTGTTGATTTATCTAAGTTATGACTTCTTTCTCTTGCTAAAAGAACAACAGAACTACCTGGATGTGGTAGATATTTGCTATTTTTGTTCATTTTGTTTGGCGTTGAGGGAGTTATTTTTTTCTCTACCCAACACCCATTTTATCCCTTCTTCTTGTTACAGAGCACCAGTTTTCCTTCAGAAAAACCATCCCCAGACCCCATGCTCAGTCCACATGCTTTGGGTAAAACTGACTCTAACCTTGGCTCCAAAGGTGTGCATGTGATCCAGATATGTCCAATGATAGAGTGCGTCATTCCCCTGGGTTAATAATTTGCCCAGATAAGAGAATGAGATAGAATCCTGACCGATGAAAATCAGATTATGGGATTTTGTCAGGTCAAGAGAAATACTCTTTTTATTGGCCCAGAACCCAGAAGAATATGAGCCTGGAGTTACTAGTCAACTTACTGCCATCTAAAACCAACATGGACAGCAAAATCACATCAAGGGAGATGAAAAAATAATTATCTCCTGAATTATATGGTACCTAAAGCTCAGCTTTATTATTTTTTAAGCCAAATTCTTTAGAAGAATTATATCATTTTCAAGTAACCTAGTATGGACCTTAGACTTATTGTGCATTTTCCAGCAAAAGGTCTGGTTAATTTGACTGATACGAGCATGAAATTAATTGAATCTACTGGCACTCGTTGTAAACACAGTTTACAGGTCTGAGTAGAATTTCATTGGCATCAAAACCCCAAGGAGAAGGTTTGCCAGGCATCCTGAATATACGGAATATGTCCCATATTTAATGATTTTTGTCCTGCTTCCTATATTGACTTTCTCAGGGCATCCTAAACATCCTGTATTCAGCATTTTTCAATAAATTAAAAAATTCAACAGTTGAGGTTTGTATCATATTTATGTGGACATGGGTATTTTTATTTGCTAAATTTGGTGGCTCTACTGAGAAGCCATTCACCCTCCACACCCTGCCATGTTTCACCTGCTCTACGGTAGCTCTGCCACTGACATCCAATTTTAGTTTGAAGTCATATGAGTTAATTGATTTTTCTGTTTTTAAAGATTTTATTTCTTAATTTGTCAGAGAGAGCACAAGCAGGGGGAGCGGAAGGCAGAGGGAGAGGGACAAGCAGGCTCCCCACTGAGTAAGGAGCCTGATGTGGGACTCGATCCCTGGAAGCTGGGATCATGACCTGAGCCAAAGGCAGACACTTAAGCAACTGAGCCACCCTGGTGTCCCAAATTTTTTTTTTCCCAAATTTTTTTTTTATTAGGATGGTTTGAACCAGACTTTTAGTCTCTTGTAACCAAAAGAAAACTAACAACCCAATTAATTGCAGAACCACCAACACCTAAGCTCTACAACCTAATTACAGTAATAGCTATTTTTTACATTAATCACTGAGTGTGTTCAGGACATTTTATTTTTTATTTTTTATTATTTATTTATTTATTTATTTATTTATTTTTATTATTATGTTCAATTAGCCAACATATAAGATTTCATTAGTTTTTGATGTAGTGTTCTGTGTGGTGATGGACACCATTTATTTTAAACATACAAGAAAACTTCTTTTTCCCCAAATTTCTTTTTTATTGAACATTAGGCCAAACCAGTGAAAGTCTTAGACTAAGATAGAGCAAGCATTTCTATTTTGATTCTTTGGCTACTAAAACTGGCTAAATGTGGCGAAGACAGCATCAAATAGTGTTCCCTTAGTTTAGACAACACAACAAAACCTATGGGATGCTACTAGATCCTTAGAAGGAAATTTATAATGATAAATGTATATATTAAGAAAAAAGAAACATCTCAAACAAATATCTTAACTTTATACTACAGGGGATGAGAAAAAGAACAAACTAAGTCTAGAGGTAGTAGAAGGGGTATGACAATGATCAGAGTGCAAGTAAATGAAATAGACATTTTAAATACATTATCTTATGAATAAGCCTACCCATCCTTTGAGATAGACATTATTTTCTATATTTCACAGATGAGAGAACTGAGTCTCTATGAGGTTAAATAATGCACCCCAAATCACACAGCTAGGTAGATGAAGCCAGTATCCAAGACACCAACTCTGTGTTCTTCCACTGCACCTTCCAGTCCAGACAGAATTCGCAATTTTGGCTTCACACCACAGAGAGAATTCTTCCATTGGTTCACTACCGGTTGAAGTAAAATAACCACCAGAAAGCCTAACTTCCCACAAATAGCTCTGATTTGAAGCCAAGCATATAAAAAGTGCCCGAATAAAGCCTCCGCTTAAAGTGGATGCAGGAAGCCCCCTTCTTACTACTGTTTTCTCTAATTTCCAAGCAAGGATTATGATCTGAAAGCAAGTTTTTGGCTGGCTTGAGTCATGTCGAGTTAATCGAGGTCAGTCCTATTGTTGAAATTAACCAAATAACTGCAAAATTTTCCACTGTTTACGGACACTGCCTAAAACTGTATAAACTGGGTATGAACTACGTAAAGGCAGGCCTGAGACAGAGGAATCGCCAGGTTTCCAATAAATCGTTTCAGTTTCCTACAAATACATAAAAATAAAATGACTTCTGTATGTTTACCTGTGACGTGACATTCTATGTGCAATTCATCTTGTTTTTGTGACTTTCACAGTAACTCTGAAACTGAGGTAGAGCAGAGAGGTGATATGCTCTGTTCAAAGTCAAGCATCAAGTCAACAGCAAAAAGATAAGACCCCAAACAAACATGTGAACAAAAATAGCAAGTATCTACTATATCCAGGTGTTTCTCTGGCTCTTTTAGCAACATGTCTATGACTTCAAGTAAGGAATCCCTGAATCCGCACATGGGCTCCTTGCTTCAGACTTTAAGAATATAGAATTAGCAATGCTTTTGACACAGAGGTTTAATTAGAAACAAACCGAAACCCTTTGTCTGCCAGCCTCCACCCTTCCAGGCTTCCATAGGAGCCTCTGCCCTTGCCTTTGCTATCCATGGAAAGCAGCAGCATTGTGCCAATCAGGCTGCCAATGAGTATTGTAGGTGCTATCTTTGAAGGGCAGAAAGTGTGGACAGCTGCAATGCTCCCCAGACCTCTGATGGCTTTTCAAGTGCAGCCCAGATGAATGTGATAATGATGGTCCAAGTGACTCTGAAAAGTGAGAAACGCCTATTTATCAAACATTTCCCCTTGACTAGTTCCTGGCAGTCCTGAATATTTTATGGAGGAAGTTCCAGGAACAAAAGAGATGCTGTTCCTTACCACCCCTCCCAGCAGGCTGTGGAGAGCTTCTCAGGCTCCTGGAGAGGGTCAAGGCAGACCAGTGTGGACAGAAGAGATGGAATTTGTAACATTCTGTCCCCTGAGGTCAGTGGGATGATGGCAACCACTCCCATCCCATTTCTGTTCCTTGCCTTCCCAATGTGTGCGCACATTTTCCACTAGTAAGAAACTCTCAGAGGAGAATTCTCTGAAGCCTGGCACAGCAAAACCCCAAATACAAAGGTTCTTTTCAAATCCACCTCTGAACTGCAGAGCCCACACTCTGCCTGACGGTCCATGAGCTCTGGGCACATGCTCAGTAAGTGACTATAATCCCTTCTACCTGGATTCCTATAAGAGCCTTTCCATGGCACACCGAAGACTGTGCCTTCAGAAGGTTTGCCTCCCTACAGGCAGAGGATTTAAAAGCAGTACTAAAACCAACCAAACGTCTGACTGCTTTTTTTGTTTTCATTTGTAAAATCGGATTTTAATTATGACATCTCTGCTATGAAACACTGCAAAAGTGTTCATGTATTCCCAAACAATTAAGTGTGGGATATGAGTAGCACTTTCAGAGCAAAGTTTTTCACATTTTCTTCAATGCTACAAATACCCTACAGACTACTTTTTATTTCACCTGTGTCAGGTTGTTGTGACTAGAGTGGACTCAGGTCCCCACCCCCAGTCTCTTTCCTGCTCCTGCCCCCACTTCAGCCAAAGGGATCCCTCCAAAATGGGATCTGAGCCTGCCATGCCTCTGATTTAAAACTCTTGCTTGCTCCCCTTCATTGCCTTCGGAATGACTCCAACTTCTAGCAGCTTCATGGCTCTTCATGGTCTGAGTCCAACCTATCTTCTAGCCTCCCCTGTGCCCTTTCACCCCATGTGAACCACACTTCCAGTTCCTTGAACACATCATCCCTTTCTCAGGGTCTGTGCCTCTATTCAAGCCATTCCTTCTATTAAGCATTTTCTCTTTGATCTTGAGAGCCTTGACTCCTCCTGCAAGGCTGACTGATGTGTCCGCTTCCCTGGGACACCTTCCCCAGGAAGAATTCGTTACCCTTCCTACCTTACCTAGAGTGCCTGCTACATGACTCCACAGCAGTACTTCTATAGTTTTCCCCATATGGCCTCCAAGGAAGACTACATTCCTAATCACAAAAGTAGAGCCCAAAACCTTTGTTGGGCTGCATTTTACTGGTTAACAGAGTTGCTGTACCTTAAATCAGTCCTCATAACAAGCCCACCTTTCAGTTCCTGACTCTCTGAGTCACAGCAGGCTACTTTCCTCTCCGCCCATGTGACCCTCACTCTATGAAACCAGCTGGGAAAGTGGGCTTACAGCCCCTTGGAGTCTTACTCCCTCCTGCAAGTTACCCCCAAGAGAGCTTGCCTCAGATTCTTGTTCCAAGGTAGATAGGAATAAAGAGCCCCCCTCCCCACATCATTTGTCTGCAGTCTCAGCTGTGTTTTAATTCAGTCTGCTACTCCAGAGGCCTGAGTTGCAGGTAAATGGGTGATACTCTGGATACATAATAAAGTTGTACCTTGATTCCTGCACTTGTCTTTGCACTTCACTTCCTCAGTCAGAAAGCAGTGATGATGAATGAGGGACACCAGGGCAGGATCTGGGCCCTCATGGGTGCCCTGAAAGCCTGTCCCCCAGTGTCTGCCACTCATCACAATGTACTACAGTCAGTTGCTTACATGTGTCTACCATCTCTTATAATCTCCTTCCTAAAAACATTAACCTGCTGCTCACCTTTGATTCTCCAGGGCCTGACATATGCAGGCTTAATATAAATGTATATTAGAATGACAGCCTTACTGGATAAAGTATTCTTGGCTGCATATTTTTCCCATTTAGCATGTTGAATATGTCATGCCAGTCCTTTTTGGCCTGCCAGGTCTCTGTGGACAGGTGTGCTGCCAGGCTTATGTGTCTACCTTTGTAGATTAAGGACCTCTTGTCCCAAGCTGCTTTCAGGATTTTCTCTTTATCTTTGTAATTTGTAAGTTTCACTACAATATGTTGAGTTGTTGACCTATTTTTTGTTGATTTTGAGGGGAGTTCTCTGTGCCTTTTGGACTTAAGTATCTGCTTCCTTCCCCACATTAGGGAAGTTCTCAGCTATAATTTGTTCAAATAAACCTTCTGCCCTTTTCCCCCACTCTTCATCTTCTGGGACTCCTATAATATAGATATTATTTTGCTTTGTGGAATCGCTGAGTTCCCTAAGTCTACCTTCATGATCTAATCGTCTTCTTTCCCTCTTATTTTCAGATTCCTTGTTTTCCATCACTTTATCTTCTATATCACTGATTTTCTCTTCTGATTAGTAAATCCTCATTTTTATGGCCTCCACTTGGGACTGCATCTTGGTAATAGCATTTTTTTTTCAGCCCGACTAGATTTTAGTTCTTTTATCTCTGCAGAAAGGGATTCTCTAGTGTCTTCTATGCTTTTTTTTCAAGCCCAGTTAATATTTTTATAATCATTGTTTTAAATTCTAGTTCAGGGGCGCCTGGGTGGCACAGTCATTACGTGTCTGCCTTCGGCTCAGGGCATGATCCCAGCAATCTGGGATCGAGCCCCACATCAGGCTCCTCCGCTAGGAGCCTGCTTCTTCCTCTCCCACTCCCCCTGCTTGTGTTCACTCTCTTGCTGGCTGTCTCTCTCTCTCTCTCTCAAATGAATAAATAAAATCTTTAAAAATAAATAAATAAATAAATTCTAGTTCAGACATCTTACTTATATCCTCATTGATTAAATCCCTGGATGTGAGTACTACCTCCTGTTCTTTGTTTTGGGGTGAGTTTCTCCATCTTGTCATTTTGTCCAGAAAGGAAAAGAAGAAAGAAAAAGAAAAAAATAACAATAACAACAACAACAAAAAAAAACCCAAACTAGATCCTGGGTGTGTTTTGGTCTGCTTGTTAAAAGAAACTAGATCCCAAAATAAGAAAGAAACAAGAACATATAGCAAAAACATATGGTACAAGATACTGTGTAAGTTGCTTCCTCCACTCCCTACTGATTTCTGGCCCAGCTGCCATCCCTGACACCAGCTTCTTTGCTCTTAGAACCCCTATTTTCTTCAGGTTTCTAGAAAGAAAGGACCTCAAGGAAGTTGCCCCCCACCCTCCCAGCACTATGTTGAACAGTAATCCTACTCACCTCTAATGAAATTGGTTAGGATGGGCCTGTGTCCTAAGTGTGGCCTAAGAGAGGTTGTTGGGAGACACCTGGAGGCTTCCTCATTTTTAGAAAGGCTTATCCTTTCCTGCCTTTGGACTCTCTGGTGTGAGGCCACGGTGCTTGGAAATGTTGCTGCTGCCATTTGTAAGAAAGACAGGAAAGACAAGCAAGTCCCAGGGAACAGAATCCTTTGAGCCCTAACACAGTTATGGCAGGCTGATTGCAAAAATGGTTCAAACTCTCCATACTCCCTTTGCAATAAGACTTTAAAGCTCCTTCCACCAAAAGGGAAAGTCTATTTCCTCATTACTTGAGTCTGGACTGGCCTAGTGAATTGTTTTAGCCAATAGTATACAGCAGAAGTGACCACACCCATTCTAACTCTTAGTCTCAAGTGGCTTTGACACTTTTGCTTGCTCTTGGGCCCCTGCATCCACCATAAGAAAGTGCCCAGGCCATCTTCTAGAGGGATGAGGAAGCCACTGGCCTGAGCTTAGGCTTCCTGGCCAATAACCGGCCAATCCCCAAAGGAGTACCATCTGATCAACACAGAGCTGACCACAGAGGCATAAGGAAGCATCTGTCAGGCAAGACCAAAAGAGCTGCCAGGCTAAGCCCAGCCCAAATTGCTGATCTGCTGAATTGGGAGCTAAGAAATAATGGTTATTTCAAACCCCTAAGTTTTGAAGTGGTTAGTTACATAGCAATAGCTAAATGATTTAACAATCCTGGAACTGTCACTCCTCAAGACTCTAAGTTATAAGAGATAATAGATGACCTTTTGGTATTTTGTCCTTTGCTTTTAAATGCTATGGTTAGATGCAGCCAATAGCTCCTTGATACAGTGCTGCTGAGGAATGAAAAGATGAGAGTGAGCTCCTGCCTTCAAGGAAATGACAGTCCAACTGTACTTAAGACACACACACACACACACACACACACACATTTAGAGAGAGAGAAAGAAAGAGAGTATGATTGGGGGGAGGGGTGGAGAGAGAGCGAGAGAGAGAGAGAATTTTAAGCAGGCTCCATGCCCAGCATGGAGCCCAATGTGTGATTCAATCCCACAACCTTGAGATCATGACCTGAGCTAAAATCAAGCGTCAGATGCTTAAACAACTGAGCCACCCAGGTGCTCCAAGACACATATTTTTTAACTAGGCTGTCAAACACTTTGAGGTAAAAGGCTGCTGCTATATGTATCTGTAGAAAGGATTAGAATCTGAAAATGTACATATCAATACAAGGTAACCTCCACTAAGTGCAAAATGAACAGGCCAGTCCATATGAAGGCTTTATGAAAGAAGCTGGATATGAGCTGGGTGATGTTTGAAGGAGGTTCAGGATTAAGAGAGATGGGAACCCAAGGGGAGGTGGAGAGAGGTGGGATCCTCTCTGGCCCCGGTGAGATGGACGTTCCATGGGGATTTGTTCTGGGAAGACGTGAATGACTAGGAGTCAAGCTCAGATGTGGTGATTTAAGGTGTAAAGGACACAACGAGGAAAGAATAGTTTTCTCATGGCAAGCCTGGCAAATGTTCCTTCTGTGAGGTCACAAGGCATAGCTGTCAGGAGGTACAAGCCAGGGTTCTCTCTAGACACTCTCAAAAGAGTGTCAAAAGGCACATTGTCTCGGGGGTCAACATGTCAATGCACATGGCATCAGAAATGACCAGGCCTGAAGAGTCTCTTTCTACCAGTTATGCCCCTGTCCTCTTCACATGCTCTTACTCAGTGAGCCACCTGCCAGCCTGGGGTAGGGGAGAGGGTCACAGAGTAGTCCTTTAATAAAGATCAAATCACAGGCTGAATGGATTTCACAAACCTAAAAAAAAAAATTGTAACAGAGAAGAACCTGTTTCTTTCAAATCCCCATGGTCTACCACCTCTCTCTCTACATCTAAGTTGCCCCAACCCTAAGAGGAATGATCATACTAGCAGGTTGATACTCAGGCTCTGTGCAGGGCCACCCCCTTTGGAGTCTGGAGAAAAGGCAAAAGGAAGCCCCCTGTTCTCCCAACTGCAAGTGTGAAGGTGCTAAATAATTCTGAAAACAAACCAGTTACAGAATTTAGAGCACAGGGAAAGAGGGAACTGTTATGTATTTGGGCCAAGAAGTCTTCTTTCTTTTATTGAACAAGGATTATGTTCTAAGCATATCTTATCCACATTAGAAAACTTTCACAATATTTCTCTGAAATAAGTATAATGATTCCCATTTTACAGTTGAGGAATACCAGCCTCAAGAGAGTGAAAAATGGGGGCACCTGGGTGGCTCAGTCAGTTAAATGGCTGCTTTCAGCTCAGGTCATGGGAATCGAGCCCCGCGGTGGGCTACCTGCTCAGCGGGGAGCCTGCTTCTCCCTCTCCCTCTGCCCCTTTCCCTGCTCATTCTCTCTCTCTCTCTCTCTCTCTCAAATAAATAAATAAAATCTAAAAAATTTTTTTTAAAAAAGAGAGAATGAGAAATGTGTCCATAGTCTCAATGCTAGTGAGTGGAAAAGGCAGGATTCGAAACTAGGTCAGTCTGGTGCTGAAGTCTGTGGGCTCCCCATAAAGCCCCATGCAGGGCCTGGCTACTAGGATTTCTTCAAAATCTGAGCGGAACACAAGCTTTCATAGGAGATTAGTTGTAGAGATGTCACTTAGTCAAGAGTGTGAGTTAACACTTTGGACTTCAAACAAGCTCTGTAATAAGGTAGGCATACCACCATGTGGCTTTGGCCCAAACACATGACTTCTCAGGATCTCAATTTTTTTGTTTACAAAATGAGAAAGTGAATCTGGATAATAGATGAGAACCCCCTCGTGCTTCTGTGGCTGGGAGGTTTTCCATCTCTTCCATAGAGAGACTAGCCCAGATTGATCTGTCCCAACCGAGAGTTTCTGGAAAAGAGGCTCAGGTTGGTTCAGACTCAACCCTCCTCCAATCCACCAAAGTCAGGGGTCCAAGAGTCCTGACTTAGCTGTTGGAGGCTCAGCCTTGTGGGTGACAGGGCAGTTAAAGGGGCAACTGTGAAAGACTCTTGGATCCTCTTAATAGCTGTTCTATCTGACGACATCCAACGGAAACAGTAAAGATTCACCAAACCAGTCACTCTCCACCACAGGAAACTTCACCACTGCTTCCCTTGTTTTCAGAAAGGAAAGCTTGTCTATCTCACCCCCTCTTCCCTCCTTCCAAATCCTCTGATGGGGCAGAAAAGCCACATAGGGTTGTTGTATAAGAGGAGGGGGCCAGCCCTGCTTGCAGAGAATGTGCCTTTTCTGAAAGTCAGTCCTGGGGGATCAAATGTCATTGAGGATATTGACTGACCTTCCACACCAACCCCCCAGATCAGCTAACAACCCGCAGTGGGCAGGCCCTAACCCAGGGCAAGGCAAGACTGCTGCAGGAATCTGCTGCCGGAGGCCGCCTCTCAGTCACAAGGCTGCTGAATAGGTAGGTGAAGGGAACCCTTCCCAGGGCATTTACACGCACTGCTGCAAAGCCCCGCCTCCTCCCCGCCCCCGCGCCCAGCATCCCAGGGAAGGAGGCTGCAGGAGCCTGACACGGAGAGCCTGCAGTCGCCCGGAGCCGCTCCAGGACACAGCCTGTGCGAGGGAAAAGGTTTGAACAAGGAGAGGAAGAGTCAAGGGCAGCCAGAGTCCTTGGTTTGAGTCGGGAGAGTTTGAGCCAATAGTTGGTTGCTGGGTGGAGGACGGTGGAGGGGTGTGCAGTTAGCTGGTTATGTTCCTCTCTCCTTGTTGAGTTCCAATCAGCCAGATGTCCAGAGTGAGGACTCACCACTGCAAGGGCCTCCAGCCCTCAGAGCAGCCTCACAGGAAGGGCTCAGGTGGGCTTTAAGGCTGTTGGGGTGGGGT